>NC_140524.1:22559699-23852199 GCF_964339955.1 Pipistrellus hanaki | reverse complement strand
GCTTACAATTGACAAAAAAACTAGTGTGGAATTTGTATTGGTGCCAGACCTATAGTTCTGTGAAATCAAGGATCAAATCTGTGGTTTTTTTCCCTATTGTCTCCAGCATCTGACACCCAACGGGTATGAAAACCTAGTTGTTAAATAAACAAATGTTGAAGAAGCCCACCTAGAGCCAAGAGTGAGCATTGCTTCCTGGAAATCATGGGTTTTCTGGTGACAACCTTTGCAATCTAACCCAGGGCAACTGCTGGCCCTACCATGTAGCAGCCCCAGGAGAAGTGTGACAGAGAACAAGCCTGAGACAAAGCATGAAGCTTGGGTAATGATTTGTTTGCCACTGTTTGGATCTATTTCTCTGGTTTTTGAAGATAAGGAAATATCATTCATGCATCTGTACATGACCCAAACAGAAGATTTCTATTTGGGCAAAGCATTTGCAGAAAAGTGAAATTTATAAAGAGACAGTGGAACTTTTTGAAATACCTTTAGTTTCATAGACAAGACACTCTAACCCAATGTTTCAAAATGGAGATTATGGATTGGGTGTGTCCTGGGGTTTGGGACCAGGATTAATATACACACTAAGCCAATAGGTTTCAAGGTCCCTGTTGGCAACTAATGAGATTTTCTTATGCTGAATATAAAGCTAGGTGAGAAGGAGGAAAAGCAATACATAGTCACCATACATGAGAGCTTACAAAAAAGACCCAAATGCATTTTGACGTTTATTTATTTTTTTTTGTTCCAAAGAAATCCATGCAAAGAGAAAAAGAGAAAGAGGATACACATGATAACCATGTTCTAGCAGCCAAACATAGGAAAATTATTTGGCACGACTTGGTTTTTCTTCTTTACAAAAGGGCAAACTCTACTATTACTACTACTACTACTACTAAAATGTACCTGCCTCATAAAAATCCCATTTCATTTCAAAAACATAACACATGGTTAGTCTTCTACTTAATGGCTAGAGGAGGTATATGAGATTAAAAAATATAAAAAAAAATTAAAAAGGTGGTTCCTGTTATAGAGGAAGACCACAGGGTGCTGAAGGGCAGCACGGGTGCTGAGCACTAGGAATTTAGTGCATCAGGAAGAAAAAGCACACCACATAGATCGCCAAGCTGGTTAGAATCTTCAGGGGAGAAGGGCCATTCCCACCGTTGCGAGAGATGATGACGATCTCATTCTCATTCTGATTCACATGTTGCTTGCTTCCAGGAGTATCGTCCACATCCAGATCATAAGCCAGTTCTGACAAAAGTAAAGAAGAATTTTAAATACAGGATTACCAACATTATTAGATGTACACTATTCATGGCTCAAGCACTTGTTTGGACTGTTGGGAAGGAAAGCTGCAGGGCCATGATGGGAAAGTGTATGTGGGGGAAACAGATGAATGAGATAGCCAGAGATCATACCAACAGGGAGCAACCTGGCTGTTTCCCTCTCCACTGTGGCTGCATCCATACCCTGTGATGCACATTGGGCTTTTGCAACATTTCCTCCCTGGCAAAGCTCTACTTGAAAGTCTATTTTCACCAGATCTCACTGTTATCAAAATCTAAGGTACAGTGTGGGTGACTACATGTGTCTCCTTTTGTGTATGTGTCAATGGGGAAGGGATATTTTGGACTCTCAGTGCAGCTTTCCTGGACCCCATACAGATCCCCCTCCTGGGAATCTTGCTTTACAAGATTAAGGATAGGGTAGTTTGTCATTAAAAGGTGTTTTCTTTTTCCCAAACATTTCTTCATTTATATATATGGTCTTTCGTCACCTCTAAAACAATCCAAAGAGAGTTAAATCAATTTAATACATAGGATTTAAACTAATTGTAAGCAAATTAAGACTAAGGAAATATTAATGGGTAAGGATCTTCCTCTCTAACTGCCTACCATTTACAATATATTCATGATTCTGAAAAAGAAGTTGGGATATTGGGGTTACCCTAATGAGAAAGTTTCTCAGAAGGCAAATCTAAGTAGATCATGGTTTGTTAGAAAATTCAAGATGTCTAGCCCTGGTTCAGGGCTCAGTTTCTTTCATTTTTGCTTTCCCAGTTTTAGAGCTCAAATCTACTCCCTAAGCTTTTTTAGCCTCAGTCACTAATGTTTCTATTTCAATAGCTTGCGGGGGTGACGTGATGTGAGCAATTTCACCAGCCAACTGTCCTGTGGCCAATGGGCCTGGAAAGAGCCCTGGGTGACACTGAGATACATAGCATCAGGCAAGAGGAAATGATTGGCATTTTATAAAGGGAAGGAAGGAGAAGGAAGGAAGAGATCCTCTTACAGGGGATGAAGCAGTAAGTCACAGGAAGAAAAGTGTGAAGACTCAGCTGGTCCAGGATGAGTTTAGAGGAGGGCCCAGGATCAGGGTGGCTCTGAGGCTGACATTGGTTAGAGCAGGCAGCAAGGTGAAGGTGATCAAAACTAGGGGGGATTACATAGATAGCAACACCATTTTCCAAAAGGGTTATTGCAGTTTATAATTCCAGCAAAGATGAGGAAACCAAATTTACTGTTCCTCAATTGAAAAAGTATATTGTAGTCAGTATATGATGATATCTCAGGGGTTCTTTAATTTGCATGTACTTGAATTACTCGTACTGAACAACATTTTCTATTTTAGTTTACTAATTATATCTCTCAATACATAACAGTTCACATTTTTTTGCCTTTTTACCTAATGGGTATTGACATTTTTTCCTATTAATTTAAAAATATTGTTGAATCGTTTGACTATGTTATTCAATGCAAATATTTTATTGTGTTACTAATCATAGTTATTTTTCATGGCTGTATAAAGAAATGACTTTATCATTTTTAATATGCATGAATTTGACTATATTTTGCTCCTCTAAAGCTGAGAAAGTTTTTTTTTCTTGAGCGCCAATAATAATTAAAATAAAAATTTCCAGGAAACCCTTTTACCCATGGAAAAGAAACTCAAAAGACTGTAATCTAGATTCTCTCTCTCCCTAAAATAAATACATACAAAGAAAATAAAAAGAGGAAAAGAACAAAGAGTAACACTTTACTTAGAAATCAGATCTCTTTTTCTGAAAGGTGAACTATGCAGAGCACACAGAAAAGGCTGAGGTCAGCTGTCACTCGGCAAGGATAACACAGGCTTAAGTCATGATCAGATTTCATCAAAATTGAGAACACATATGGTTATATCTGTTGAAAGGCAGCCCTGGGTGTCACAGAAACCTCTCAACTTAAATGAAGAGAAGTATTTTTTAGGATTTACCCGAATGAGAGCACTCTCAGAATCACTTTCAGATTTCTTTTTCTGGATATTCCCCATTTCCCAAAATTAAAATGAAACAACATCTATTAATGTTGCCACTAAGCACTTATACTATTTATCTTGCTTTTTAAATAATCTGCAAGCACTAAATAATAGTATCATAGTAGTTAAGGTAAGCCAAGCAGTTATCTTGATTCCAGCAGTTTCTAATCCTTTTGCCACCAAAGACATCTTTTCTTATTTCTATCTCTTGGACCCAATATTTTGAAATGATGAAAATGATTGCCAACTATCAAGTCCTCATTGTGTGCCAAGGTATTCTAGTAGGCTATTTAATGTTATCTTATTTAATTAAACCTTCATAATAATGTCAGGAGATATTATAAATCCCATTTTAAAGATGAGAAAGGCCAAACTCAGGTCAGTTTCCCCCCCCCATACGAAGACAGTGGGTAAATCACAGAGGTCCTGCTTGAATGCAGGTCTTACTCTGAACCTCATATGAAGCTATACCATCTCTTGGGGAAAAAATGTATACTAAACAGTGATTAAGCATTAAGTATTAAGCATTAACAGACTCCTTGAAAAACATTCTTGATTAGTGAAATACATACTACCAGAATTCAGGAACGAACACATCCAGTTAAAACTGTTTTTTTTTTTTTTTTCTGCACATTCAAATGAGTCTGGCCAGCAAGCTGGCCAATGGAAGGAAAAACGACTTCTACAGCATAATTTTGGGGCCGTGGCACTGGACTTTACCGAGAAGCCAAGGAATGGAAGAAACACTAGACATAACACCCAGTAGGATATTCCTACAGTTTCAGTGGCAAGGGGAAGCTGCGTCAGATGAGGCAGCCCAGTAATTATTTTGAACCAGTCAAATTTCTTTCTGTAAACAATATTTAAAGATAATTCTCTTGCTCTATTTACTAAAATATTCAGTTGTATAAAGAATAAAGTAGCATCGACACACACACACAGCAAGAGAAAAGTCAGTGTTTCCACATAAAACTGATCACAAACTTGATTAAGTAGTCTTAGCAAGCTTTGTGAAATATTGAGAAGACCTCTGGGTTTGAGAAGCCAGAATGGGAATTATCATATCAGTTCTATTTCCCTGAAGAAATCAGCACTGATGGCCAGGACCATTAGATGCCCCAGGTATAAAGTTGGGTCAAGTCTTCTACCTACAAAGGGCCCTAAGAACTATTCAGATGATACATTGCTATGCTTCCTAAGCTGTGGCTACAAGTTTCCTGAGGCTCCCAATTTATATAGTATGATAGCAGCAAATGTATTCACCCAATCCAATAGCCAAGTTTCTAGGGCTTATATTGATTATAGAGTTCCAGCAAAGACACACTCTGGGCCTAGGCCACGAAGATTAGAGAGAAAAGGGACAGTTTAGCAGAAGAAGCATTATGGGAGATAGAGGGAATATGAGTTTTGGTCAAAGATAAATTTGGACGCTCTCCAACAGGGGAAATACAATCCAATTTAATTCAACAAGCTTAAAGATAGCCAACTACTTCCTAAGCATTAAGCTAGAAGGTTGGAAAAAGACTTAGTATTTGCCTTCAGGAATCCCACACTCCAACACTCTAGCAAGGGAAATAGACTAGTAGACAAATCTACTTGGAAGAATGTAGAAAGGGCACAGAAAAAGGCATAAGCAAAATACCATGGGGATAGAAGGGAGATATAAAAATCTCAAATAGAAGGATCTGGGAAGATTTTTTTTAACAGTTGGGCTATAATTAATACCATGAATAATAGGTGGAACTATAGCAGGGCTGGTGAAATGGTTATTCATTTTAGGCAGAGGGTTCAGCTTGAGCAAAATTACAATATAAAAAATTGTCTGTAGGGTATACTTAATAGGAACAACTAGCCTCTATATTGGAAGAGAGCACAGAGTATACATTGTTGTGAGGTGTGTATGTGTGTATGTCTCTGTGTGTGTGTATGTCTGTACTGTGTTGTGGGTGATAAAAGGTAAGGCAGGAAGGACAATTAACAGCTAAATCATGGTAGATTAAGAATGCGAAGACTTTATTTTGTGGGCAATAGAGAGCATTGAATTTTCAGTAATGAAACCACAAAATCTGGTTTGTGTTTTTTTAGAAAAATCATTGCTAACAGTTTGGAGGACAGCCTTAAGTGGGAGAGACTTGTCAGACATCTTGTCTTGGAAAAAATAAGCCTGTGGGAACAGTATCTGGGGATTAGACAGTAGCAAATATAATTTTAAAAAAACCTGACAAAGCTAAATATACACCAAACCAAAACTTTCTCAGTTTGCTACAAACCAGATGTACTAGGGGAGTCACCACAAACCATTTTATTTAAAATAATTCATATCTAATGTTCATAAGTGATTTTTCCAGAACATATCTTTGTTGTATTAGGTACATATGTTAAAATGCACACAAAATATTTCTGGCTTGCAGTTGATTATCAATGAGAAACTTTTGGGCCAGCGAGATTTTCATGGTAAATCCAAATATCTGTTTCCATTTGTAATCAGTTTTAACTATGCCCAGAGGGTAGGTCTAAGAATCTGTACTGATTACTTCCCAATCCTGATTCTCATTTTGCCATGTCCTCTGTGTTGCAGATTAGATAAACCCTTTAACATAATTATCAGTCATTAAGGCCTGCAATTTATGTTGAAAGTTTTTTCTGCTTTTTCTGTTAGGTAAAGTACTCAGTGTGGAATGTTCTACTATTTTACAGTCTCCTGGTGGAGTTCCTCAGGAGGCTACACCAGACTTACCGTGTCATTGGCAAGTCATTATCCACTCCTCTGGGACCCAGTCACCCCATCTGCTAAATAAGGGTGTTGGACTGGATGGACTCTAAATTTCCTTCTAGTGTTATTTCTCTCTGATTCCAAGGCTCTTAGGGGCTAGTGAGGGACACAGTTTGCTGCAGGCTGCAATCATTTCTCTGCCCACAGCAGCCAAGGTGGCTGCCCCCAGCAGAACCTCCATCAACAAGTAGGTTCAATCAGTTGCTTCTCTTGGAATGTAAGTTTTTCTGGTGATCATTATCAGTTACCAAATTTTGAATCCTCTTTCTTCTTTAGCGATTCTAATACTGGATAAGAGACACCAGCAATAAACAAGTCCATGCTGGTCTGTCATTATTTTCTTTAAACTCTGTCCTAATAATTTCCACTGAGGCGAATACACACAAAGCTTTTGAGGGAGAAGTGACTGGACCTGGGATACATTAAGCAGTCATGCACAGGCAGCCAAAGAAGATCTCTCAGCCAGTGAGATAAGCCTTTGTTTGGGCCCTTACAAAGCCAGTGAGGTCTTAAGTATATATATAACTAGAGGCCCAGTGCACGAATTCATGCACGGGTAGGTCTGGCTGGCCTGCCCCAATTGGGGACTATCAGGCTGGGCTGGCTGGGGAAAGGAGATGAGGGAGGTTGGCCGGCTGGCCCTGCCCCCAATTGTGGTGGGAAGGTGATTGGGGGCAGGGCCAGCTGGGGGAAGGGGCCTTGGGCTGGCCTGGTCAAACTCCCAGTCGAATTCCCAGTCGAGGGGACAATTTGCATATTAGCCTTTTATTATATAGGATAGGAAGCAAAGCTCATGGCATCAAAGAGGGAGATGCATCGCTCTAGGGCAGCAATTTTCAAATGGTCTGCCACAAAAGGCACATTGATGTGCCACAAGAATTTTTAAATCATGCAGTACCCAACTATTTAGTCAGGAGCACTGACCTATTTTCTCTTAGATTGTCAAATAAAAAAATGACAACAGCCAACACAAAAATAGCCATCTGGTATGAATGAATCAAAATTATACCTACTTTTAAAATCAGATTGACAGAAAATATAGCTTTTGGTGGTGCCACAGAATGTTAGTAATCAGTTTATGTGTGCCATGAGACAAAAAAGGTGGAAAATCACTGCTTTAAGGGTCTCACCCTCACCAGCAGGCAGACTTCACAGGGCAGTCTGAAAGAAGAGCTGCTATCAAAATGCCAGGGGAGAGAATGCTGCTGTTGAGCCAAACATGGGGGTTTCTTTCTTGCCAAGCTTACACCAGCAGATGGCTTCAATCTGGTCCCAATATAGCAACAGAGCAATACTGCTATCCCTGTGTTTTGCATTTTCTGTGTACAGTTGGCCTCCAAGACATGAATATGTGAAGCCTTCAGTACATTACTTGGCAGACCTCAGAGGCTGAAACTGAGGAAATCTCGGGAGAAATTATGTTCATTGCACTACTGCTCAATCTGCTGCCCATTCCCACAGAAGCCCTTGGGCTCTGCCATTCACATATGAATCCCAAACAGAACTTGGTTTCATTGTCTTATCCTCAACACAATCTTCCTTCATGCCATACCAACCCCCCTCCCCTCCTATGTGAACTTTCAGGTGTGAAATGACTACCTGGACTTGAAAGAGAAGAAAGTGACTTCGTGAATGACCCTTGGGGTTCTGAGAGTCCAGCCTCTCCGCAGGTGTGGCACCGGGCCCTGGCCCAGGCCTATGTTGCTGCCTCTGTGGAAGGGCAGCATTGGGACCTGGACAGCACAGCACCCTTTTCCGCTGCCTCTGTGGAAGGGGCCTTGGTGCTGGATTGGTCCACACCGAGGCCTCTGCAAAAGGGACCATGGGACCGCCTTCCTCTAGCTCCTGTGGCTGCCATGAGAGTGGCCTTCCTCCCTCCGCTGACCCTCGCCCTTGCAGCCGCTGTGGTTTTGTCAGGAAGGATATCTGCATGGTCGTCCGGAAGGTTTCTGGTCTAATTAGCATACTACTCTTTTATTAGTATAGATAGGCTGCTACTGTACTCATTTAGGTATATCATGAGTAAAGTCATATTTCCAGACACAGAATAACTCTATTCTGAAAATATGTCAGTAATAAGTGCTGATACAGGTTCTGGTCCTCCTCATCAGCACCAGAATTATCACTACCTTTCACAGGAATGTCACGACTATTACTCTCATGTCCACAGATCCTTCTCCCCAAGAATGCCTAACAGCTTCACACGAATCACATCTCTTCAAAGACTGTATTTCCCATGGGAAGTAATGGGCTTGAGAGTCAGTGGAAAAGCCGGTGACAAAGATACTATTCACTGAGGGCCAGGAGAGAAGATGAAAAGAACAGGCTTAGAGAATGCAAGGGAAGAGACCATTTTAAAGAGGGGAGAGTTTGCATGGTCAAATGTTATAGAGGTCACAAAATGTATGGACTGAGAAGAAGCTACTGGCCCTCCTCATGTCTGTCAACTAAAAAGTCATGGGGATTTTTGAGAAAAGTTTCAATAGGGTGACTTGAGGAAAGAATAAGAGTTGATTTGGATTCACAGAATACTGAGTAGTCTTCAAAGAAGTTTGAGAGTGAGTGAAATTAGGCACTGTTACTTTAACTGTGTGTGAAGTACTGTGGCCTTGCTATCAATACTACATCACCTAACTAGTCTGTACAACCAAACTTTGTTAGAAGGTGCCTCTACATTTCTGACTCAAAATGGCTTTGGAACTTCTGTTTGTTGTTATTCTAAACAGCCTTTACTTTTAAACTCAAGTTAAGTTAGGTCTTTTGGAGATTTAAGCATTTAAGTACTACCCTAGAATTGCAGATATAGTTCCTCAATAGGGAGTGAAGGATAAGGGCAATTTTGTCAAGGATTTTTTATCCGAGGCTAAGTATTTTAAGAAAATTTTATACAACCTCTGGAAACTTACACTTATTTTTGTGACTCACAAAAATGATGTGAAGCTGAAACCAAGTTAAAAAACTGATTTAAAAAATACAGTCTGTCCTCATTACTTTTAACAGAAATTTAGTAGTTTAGATTCACCAAGCTCTGTTTATAATATAAATTTCAGGCATGATGCAGTACAGAGTTATGTATACATCACTGGGGTTTGAGGATGCAGAAGGAAAACACAAACTGTCACTTGTAGCCAAATCCAATTGTTGTTGAGTGATCAGTAGAATGAGGGAGTGACCTTATAATCCCTTGGAGTCCAAGCTCCGAGATGTTCAATGAAAAATTATTTGATAGAATTTGAGATAGGGCTTTAATATAATGCTTGAATGGGAAAACCCAAAGTCTGGTAATCTTCAATTTTTAATCAGCCATAGTAAATCTTACAAAAAGTGTATATGAGACCTAAAATGCTTACAGTGTCCTGGTAATGCCCCAAAGCAAGGAAAATTAATATTATAATAGTCAATAGGTCAAAATGGCTTACATTCTGAAAAATACTCAGTCTGGGTGTGAAAACATTGAAGGCCAGAAATCAACAGCAGGCAGGTATCCTCATGAATGAATGATAGAAAGCCTTCCTCAGCATCAATGGACTTTGGAGGAATTGAGACTATTTTCCACTCAGTTTACTTAGAAGAACACATTGTCATCCTGACTCTAAACTCCTACCTTCCCATCTTCTGATCTAGACTGTCAGTAATTCCCCATTCTCACATTCACACAGGCATCATCTCCTCTTGCCTTCAGCCTCTCTCCTTTTCCACTCCACCACCAACCCCATAGATAAAATAATCATTGCTTTTCAATGGCCCATTGCTATTCAGAAAGAAGAAATGTTCTATTCTGTGACAGCAGGAACAAGACAACATTCTTCCTAAATCACATGTCTCTCTTTCTCAAAATCTTCCAATGGTTCTCTACTGTATGTGGGATAAAGCCCTCATTCCATAACATGACATTCATGAGCTTCTGCATCTCATCTTGTCTTCTTTTCCAGTTTCAACTGCCCATATATTTTCTCAAGTATCATATATTGTAGTCATATTATCCCATTTATCATTTGCTGAAAATGGCAAGTATTTTGAAGTTCCCATATTTTTCTTCATGCTGTTCCCTCAGCCTGGGATATTCTCTCTCTCTCTCTCTTTTTCTCTCTCTCTCTCATCTTACACGATACCTCTTCCAGGAAGCATTCCCTTCTCATCCACCCAAATTAATCACTTCTTTCTCTGACTATTTATTGGATTGTACTTGTATTATATCACTAATTTCAATCTGCCTCATAGTTGATTAGTCATTGCTATGTTCCTCTCCTCAATTCGACCATGAGCCCCATCAAAGTAAGAAATGAGTCTTTTTCCTCTCTAGCTCAAACACAGTACAATACTTGGCTAGCACAAACATTTTTTAAAAATGCTGTTGAATGAATGAATGAATGCATTAATCAATGGCTACATGAATAAACACTTATTCCCAGTCTACTGAGAGTGTGCAAGTGAAGGGCTACCTCCTTAGTGGAAACACTTCCCAAAGAGTCTATTCTCAATAAATAGATGATTTCCTTAGGAGAAGGAGTCCTGCCGAGCTATGATGAAGACAAGGCAAAAGAAGGGCAACGGAGGAGGCTCTAGAAGTAAATGGCATGGCTAAATTCCTTACCTCTAGATTCCAAAGCTCTTCTGACAATAGCAAGTTCTCATTACCAACAGCAGGGTGAATAGAATCTACAAAGATTATTTTCTTATTTCCTCTTGCTGCCTGGAACATGATGGCTTGCTATGTAAGCAGCTGACACATGCCATGCTATACAGAAAATAGGTTTTCTGGTGAGCAGATTCCATTTATTTTGCACTTCGTACCTTCATTATTGGGTTCCCACACTTTTGACCCTTGCCTTTGCTTCACAATCTACCTACCTCTGGGCCACACCCTGCCCTTTCCATCACCACTGATTCCCAAGTTTAGGAGTCGCTGGTGATTGAAATTTCATTGCCTGTTTCTGTGACATCAAAATATAGTTTCATTAATGAAGTCTCTTGGCTATAATACTACAAAGCATTAAGATTTCAGTCCCATCAGTACAATAAAGCAAGCCAGCACCCTATTCCCCTAGCAGAGGTCTGTGGGATGACTGCCAGGAAAATACAATTACATGCTGGCACAGGAATAAATACAATTCCTTAACCTAAAAGTTCTGTTTTCATCCCCCCCTTTTCATTTCTCTACACACTTCATTTTCTCTTTCCATTTCTCTTTAAACTCATGTCCTATGTCCAATTATTCTCTTCTGTCCAGTCATTGCTCTACTAAACATTATCTCCTGTCTCCACAATGTTCGTTTCCATATTGTTAGGCAAAGAATAGGTTTAGAATCCTCAGATTTTGAATCTTATAAATTCTTTTCTGTTCCTCCCCACTTTGATTTAAACCTCTAACCTGGGTTTCATTTATTTTAGAAAATGTTCTAATATCTCCTTCCTTAAGCTTCCACCACTGTTTTATTTCCTTATTGTTCACCTTTCAGCACCATTCCTGCTTCTCAACTCAGATTCTGTTATTCTTTAGCATTGCCTGATCTCCTGCACCTGCTCATACCCCCTTTGCTCAATTTCCCTTCTCTCTTTCAGGTTTTTCTTGCCCCATAACCATATCATCTTAGTTACTGCTGTTTGATTACCTTGTCTTTCTTCTAAGGGGAAATGATCTAGACTTAAATAAAAAAAAAAAAAACAACTTTCTAATACTTAGTGCAATCAGAAAATTAATGCCTTCAGGCTGTGAGATCTATCTCCAGAGTTATCCATGACAGTTTGGGCAGTGATTTGGTAGAGATATTGGTGAAAGGATTCAAACATAAAACAAAGTTGAAGGTAAATAACTTCTGATGACACTTCCAAACCTGAATTCTAGAATTTCAAGTCTTTAGAGGTCTCATAGCAGGTGTGAAGGGTGAAGAGACAGAGTTCAAGTGACCTTTGCACTTCTATCCTTTGACACAGACACTGTCTGGAGGGAAATCTAAAGAGAGTGCTTTGGACCTTCTCTTAAAGAAAAGGATAAGTGTCTTTTGTGAATCACAACTAGTGTAGAGAGGAGGGCTTTAAGTTTTCCAAAGAGTTATCAACCAAGACATACTTTAAAGAGAGACACTACTGACCTGCCTAAGGTGGGGAGAAAGAACCACATAATCTTTTCAGCTTGCTAAACTGGGGCTAGGTTTAAAAAAAAAAAAAATCATGTGAAAATACATCTATGTCTATATCTATATCTATATATAATAAAGAGGGAATATGCTAATTGACTGCCCTGCCCTCAAAGATGGTGGCGCCAACAGCCACAAGATGGTGGCACCCAGTCCCCTCAGCCCCCCAGTCACCCAGGGCTTAGCTGAGGCACAGGCAAGCCTCTAATGGTGGCTGCTCAGCCACCCAGGGATACCTGAGGCTCAGGTAACTGGGACCAGCTGAGGCTTGTGCTGCTGGTACTGGCAGCAGCAGAGGTGTGATGGGCCATCACCTTCTCCTGATTGCCAGGTCTCCTCCTGTTCCTGAGGGTTCCTGGGCTGTGATAGGGGGCAGGCCGGGCTGAGGGAAGCCCCCTCCAGTGCATGAATTTTCATGCACTAGGCCTCTAGTCTTATATAATAAAGAGGTAATATGCAAATTGACCCTCATACCCTCTCACAAGATGGCTGCCCCCATGTGGTGGTCAAAGATGGCCACCACAAGGTGGCTGAGAGGGGAGGGTAGATAGGGGTGACCAGGCCTACAGGGGAGAACAGTTGGGGGCGATCAGGCCAGCAGGGGAGGGAAGTTGGGGGCAACCAGGTTGGCAGGGGAGGGCAGTTGGGGGTGACAAGGCCAGCAGGGGAGTGGTTAGAGGGTGATCAGGTTGCCAGGCAGGGGAGCGGTTGGGAGCCAGCAGTCCTGGCAGTTGGACATCCCCCGAGGGGTCCCAGGTTGGAGAGGGTGCAGGCTGGGCTGTGGGACACCCCCCCAGTGCACAAATTTTGTGCATCAGGCCTCTAGGAAAAAAAAAGTAGAATGGAGAAAAAATAATGTGGGGATGAGGGGACTTGGCACTGTCATCTTGTGGCTGTGGGCACCACCATCTTTGAGGGCATGGCAACCTATTAGCATATCCCCTCCTTATTGGATGTGGGTGCTGCCACTTTTGCGATGGTGTGAGAGTCAATTAGCATATTCCCTCTTTATTATATAGGATGGTATGGATGGTCATGTGAGGGCACTGCCTATATAGAAGGTGAAGCAACCAAGTGGGGAATTGTTTACATCGAATTTTTACCTACTAATGAGGAAGGATTAGCAGTAATTCACAGGTCATGAGTCTGTTTTATTCTTCTTAAAAATATTTTTAAATTAATTTCAGAGAGGAAGGGAGAGGGAGAGAGAGATGAGAGAGAATCATAGATCGGCTGCCTCCTGCATGCCCCACTCTGGGGATGGAGCCTGCAACCAGGGCATGTGCCCTGACTGGGAATTGAACTGTGACCTCCTGGTTTATAGGTCGATGCACAACTACTGAGCCACACCAGCATGAAGGTCACAGACATTTTGCTCATAATGGTATCACTAAGGACCCAAGGGAATAAAAGTCATCAGATAGAGAAAATTCATTTTGGGAATGTGATTAGGACATAACTTGGAAGGAACCAAGGAGAAGGCAACTGAGGAGAAAGAGCTGAATGACTCTCATACAAATAGCTCTGTGGGCATTAGAACAAGTTCAAAGGGAGGCAAGAAAAGGTAAAAAGATGCCAAATGGACAAAACCTATTACATCTTTATGCCAAATGGCTATGAAAATGTAAAATGGAAAAAGGAAAATTCTACTATAAAAGGTGGCAGCCAGACAGTCAGATTACTAATGAAAAGTATAAAAACTAGTAAGAAGATATTGAACCAAAATAAAAAGAATATGCTGTTGGCAAAAAAAATGAACACTTTAATTAAATAAGGTCAAGGGTAGCTCTGGTTTCTTATAACTAAGAAGGGGCATGAGTTTTCCATATTGTTTTTACCTGTCTACAGAGTACATCAAATATACTCATTAACCAAGACAAATACATCTATCTTACCATTGGTCATGTCAAAATAAGAAAGGAAATGGCCAAGAAGATCAAGGCATCATACTATAAGTATAATAGAGGTATCAGAAAATGAATGATCAGATTTTAGAGTGAAAAGACTTTGAAGGGCCAATAAAGAAGCTATGTTTCAATACATTAAAATGTAATGATTAACAGCAAAAACAGATAAAAACTGGGACCTTATAGCCTGGCAACCTAAACTTCTGGATATATAAGTTAAAAAGATAAATATGCCGACCATTTTGCAATTCATAAAAGGAAGCAGGGAATGGGGATGATCATACTAATTGCTTGATGAAAAACAAATCAAACATATAAAGTAGTTTTTGATATTGCAAGAGAGTGAGGGAGGATCAAGATGTGGCACCAGTAATCTCATGTACTTCCTGCCACTTTATTTCATGGGGCTTTTCTCAAACATTAAAAAGAAAAGTCAGATTGAAGTTTTCCTTGGAATCATAGCTTGCTCCAAACTAAATTCCAATGGATTCTTTTTTTTCTTCATCTTTACTTTTTAAATAACTTTATTGAGGTATAATTTAAATACCACAAAATTCATCCATTTCAAGCAAATTTCAAGTTACAATGCAATAATTTAGTGAAGTGTATAACCACAATCAATTTTAGAACATTTTCATTAGCTCAATAGCCAATAAGATCCCTCATGCCAGTTTATATGTATTCTTTCTTTTGAATCTTGAGCTCTCTGCAGCTTCTAATACTATTGGCCATTCTCTGCCATGAAACTTGGTGCCCCTCTTACTTTCTGACACATCTTCCTCCTGGGTCCTTCTTCTGCCTCTCTGATCATTCTCATAGAAATTCCATTTCACTTGCAGGCTGTTTTTCATAAATTCTATTTCCTTTGCAGACTACTTTCCTTTCTCTTGGCCCTCTCCTCTTCTCACTTTACAACTTTTGAATGCTGTCATCTCTGCCTCTAGTTTTATCTATTACCAAGGATTTCTCAATTTACTAAAAAGTAAATGCCTCTACCTAGCCGTATAATTTTCCAAGTGAGAAATCTTCAAATCACCTTCTATTCTTCCTCCTTTTTTATGCTCCAGGGCTAATTAATTATTGCATCCTGTAAATTGTTTCCTGAATATTTTGTGAATTCTCCTTTTCCATTGCCATTGCTTGCTATTGCTACTGTTTAGATTATGTTCTCATCATCTCTCACCTGGAGGACTGTGGAAGCCAGCTGTTTTATCTTCCAGCAAACCATCCTCCACATTTATTTTCTATGCATATGCCTATTTTATGCATAGAAATATTTGCATGTTAATACAAGTAGAATTGCCTCATCCCTTTTAATCTTCTCAAGAAATACCATAGCATGAATATTATACATTTAGCCATTTTCCCTCTGATTGTAATTTAGGTGTTTTTTTTTCTTTCTAATTTTACCCTGGAAAAACAATGCTGTGGTGAATATACTCTAACACACACCTCTACATTTATGTATATTATACATGAATGTTTTATATATATATATATAATCTGGTGTGTAGGAATTAAGGCTGCATGGGAAGTAAATTGCAGGACAGTAGGACAGAGTTGGGAAAGAATGGTTGGAAAAGACTGGGAGAGAAAGGAGATATTTTCTTTAAATTGTGATGTAGAGCCCTGGCAGAGTGTCTCAGTTGGTTGAATGTCATTCCCATGCACCAAAATGCCCCTGGTTTGATTCCAGGTCAGCGTACATGTCTAGGTTGTTCGTTTGGTCTCCAGTCAGATGTGTATGTTTCTCTCTTGCATAGATCTCTCTCTCTCTCAAAAATCAATAAACACACACACACACATATATATACACATATATGAAATTTTTAGAAAAAAGGAAAAAAGAAAACCAGTATTACACTAAACTACAGAAATTGGATTGTAGATCACATCCTAGTATATCGATATAACTTGTCATAATGGTCTGGTTGTACCCATTTTACTATTGTTTTTAATTTTTATTTTTCACAATTTTATTTTGGAGGATGTTGAGAATACTTATCAGAGAAGAGAATTTGAATCAGTAAGAGGGTGAAAAAGAAGTCTTTTGAGAAAGTGCTAAAGTAAATATAATTGTCAGGTGAACCTTGATACACTTCTAAAATGGTGACATTTGGTCCTGAGACCCACTTGACCTAGGATTTTTAAGCCAGTAATAAGTTCATACTCAGCCTGCAAATCCACAACTGCATAAGCCCCAAGCAACAATGTAAAGTGAAAATCAAAATGAGCAAACTGTAATTAGGCATGCAATTACACCAGAGAAAGCAATTTACTAACGGAATTACGATTAAAGATGCATTCTCCTTAAACAGAGATTGTTTTCTTTGATTTGTCCCAATCAGTACTCCGTATGTCATTCAGAATACCAGTCAGACAGCAATTTCTGTTGTCTTTTTAATTTTTCTGCCAAGAGATTAAAAGAAGTAAGTTGAGCTCCTCCAGTCTCTATAATTTCCTCACAAATGGAAGGAGTATTAACAGAAGCCTATAGAGACAGATTACAGCTTAGGTCACCCAGGGGAGAAATCTGAAGCCCCCCTTTGACTAACAAGAAGGTAAGTAATCCTCAAATCTTTTTTTCCTTAGTATTAAGCCTAAAACCAAGTTTAGGGGGCCTCCTTTTCAACTTGATTTTTTTTTGTTTGTTTCACCTTTCTCATGCCCCAGCCAGCCAGTCAGGCAGGCAGCAGTTAGAGGGTGTGGGGCCCTGATAACAGACATAGGCAGCATTCTTCACTTAAGGGTTTCTTTCATCCTATCTTCTTGACCTCACACTACTTTTTCCTTTTCACTATAGCTTCTTTCTCTAAAACCTCTTCTAAACCTGGTCATTTCCAGAGTACTTATTTTCAGGGAAATAAGGTTAAAATATATCAAATTATGGGTCTTTGGTATCATTACATGAGTCCTTCTGAAACATTTTGGTTTAATGTATATTATCATGAATAACTCCTTGAAGTGGATGAATGTTGGATGTAACAGTTTGAGTACTGGCAATATTTTTTATGTATAGCAAGCCTTAACTTAAAGTTGTTGATAGATTCTGCAACTTTAAGTGAAATGAAGTATAACTAAACCAATTTTACTATATGTGTTAATTGATATAAACAATCATTAAATTCATATGGCATTCTTAATGTTATAAGGAAACTACATTGAGGAAAACGATGTTATTGGAAGAACTGCTGTATTGGGAGTCAGGCAGGCCAGGCACTGAAGATATAAGATAAGACATTGAGCTGAACCTCAAGAAGCTCTCCATCTAGCAGGAGATACACATGGTATAGAAATGAACATGAATTTAGGCACCTGTTGTTTGCTAGAAATTGGCCTTGAGGAGCACTCTATCATGTTAAGATGAGGTGAGTATGAAAATAATTGTTTCCAAGTTAGAATGTGATCAGTACCACAAGGAGGCACAAATCAAGTGTGGGAATTCTGAGCAAAGGCAGATCCTGTTGAGGGTTCTGAAACGGAAACCTGGGAAAGTCTCAACCATAGACCTCTACTACTCTGCCCTTAAGCAGAGAATACTTTCTTATTCGGTGCCGAAGTCATACTACTTTTCAAGTGAGATAAGATATGTAAATATGAATTTTAAAATTTTTAAAAAATATATTTTTATTAATTTCAGAGAGGGAGGGAGAGGGAGAAAGATAGAAACATCAATGATGAGAGAGAATCACTAATCAGCTGCCTCCTGCACACCCCTTACTGGGGATTGAGCCCACAACCCAGGCATGTGCCCTTGAACTTGGGAGGCCAACGCTCTACCCACTGAGCAAAACCAGCTAGGGCATGAATTATAATCTTTATGTGCTTCACAAGCAAGTTACTTGTTATTTGAGAAAACCATGAATGTTAGACTTTTCTCTGGAAAAAGATGCTCTGGAACCTTAGGCAAAGCTCTCATGCTTTCACATTACCTTCACCCCCCCCCCTTTTTATGTTCTCTCTCTCTCTCTCTCTCTCTCTCTCTCTCTCTCTCTCTCTCTCTCTCTCTCCTCTCTCTCTCTCAAATATATATCTAAGCCTAATATGCAAATTGTCCCATCAACTGGGAGTTCGACCACTTGCTATGATGTGTACTGACCACCAGGGGACAGTGAAGAACATTGTGGGCATCGATGGCACTGGCAGCAGGCAGCAGTGGAGGCACTGCTGGCTTTGATGGGCCCCAATGAGAGCGGGATTGCGGTGGGATGGTGGAGCAGGTGAGCAGGCAGCACCAGGACAAGCAGGTACGAGGGGCCCGATTGCCCTGCCAATCACCCCACAGACAGTGACCAGTGGTGGTGGTGGTGGTGGGGCCGCCACCTGGCTCCCAGGCCCTGAGGTAGCTGGGCAGGGGGCCCGATGACTCAGGCAGAATGGGGTGCGTGTGTAGGTGCTCAGGTCCCCAGGTGCTGATCTGGGCCCAGAGGTCAGCTGGGACCTGCCCTACCATGTCAGATGCTCATGCTTCAATAGCTGGCCAGGCCTAGGAACCACATTCATGCACAAATTTCGTGCATCAGGCCTCTAGTGTGTGTGTGTGTGTGTGTGTGTGTGTGTGTGTGTGTGTGTGTGTGTGTGTATTAAAGGCCAAGTGCATGAATTCGTGCATGGGTGGGATCTGGCCAACCTGGCCAGGGGGAGGGGACATGGGCAGTTGGCCAGCTGGCCTGCTAGTCGAACTCCTGGTCGAGGGGACAATTTGCATATTAGCCTGAGAGGTACCACTATGCTAGCAATGATTGCCCTCCAACTTCCCTCACTACCTTCCTCCCATTGCCTATTTTATTTTTTTTTAAAAAATATGTTTTTATTTATTTTTAGAGAGAGAAAGGGAAAGGTATGGGAACATCAACCACTGCCTCCAGCATGTCCCAACTAGGGATCACGCTCACAACCCAAGCATGTGCCCTCCTTGGGTATTGAACCCTTGGTTCATGTGTTGATTTTCAACTACTGAGCCACCCTGGCTGGACCCATTGCCTATTTTAAAATATCAGCTCACCTTAGGTGAGAAGCACATTGGTACTGTCATTATGGGAAGGTTTCATCTAGTAGATTGGTAAATAGAGATTATCAGCTTGAATTACTGAAATTAGCAAGGCTAATGCAATGTCACTATTCAAAACAGTGCCAATTTGGAGTTTCTTAATGGCCTCAGGAGAGAGAGTCTTTATATATCCTACAATCTCTCTTCATTCTTACCTAAATTCCTTCTCATAGATGTCATGAATGGCCTGTTTTGTAGCCAACACAAACTTTGTCCAGTAAAATAATGTAAGGAACTCAGAATGAAAAGAGATTAGCTGTTTCTGGCTCTGTTATTTTAAAGCAGAAATAACTTTGGCTTCTACTGATTCATAGACAAAGCATGGAATACAAAGCATGTTCAACTCTAGATTCAGCATGAAAAGGACCTTAAAATATGCCCAAGAGCAAGTAATGGACTTATTAAAGGAAAGAAAAGAGGCACCTTTCACACACTCCCAAACTCTTCAGTCCTATCACATCAGTAATCTTGCAGAAGAATTTCATTTTATTTACATTTCTTCTCCCTTTAAATATTCTCAGGACTCATAGGGAATCAAATTTTGAAGTTTGTAAGACATTAATTTATTTATGTTAATTATGGGGGAAGGCAAGTAAAGTGCACAATGGATAAAACCTGGAGCACTTGCATGATTTCAATAAGGATTAAAAATCAGTTCTGTAGTTTTGATTGAACACCTGATAATTTATCATCAGGTTTCTTTTGGAAAGGAAATTTCAAGTATCTTCTTTTGAAGATACTTGTGATTTTCTGTTCGGAGATTTATTTTATATTTGATAACACAGTGTGAACTGCAGCATTTGGGTGATTATGAAAACATTTATAAAATGATAATATGAAAAGCTTTCAAGCCACAGTACATAAAGCATACTGTACAGCTCTAAAATATACACATGTACACAAACTTTATGAGAACTCAAAAGAATAAAAATAGTGCCTGAAATACTTTTGGGCATCTTGGAATATTTGTGTGAAATAAAAAAAGGTGAAAGAGTCATGAGAATTTTCCAAGCAGCATGGAAAGAAGGCAATTCTGTTTCCCCCAGAGGGGGAGGTTCAATTCTGTTTCCCCCAGAGGTAGTAGGTTCTACTCTTTATTTTTTCCCAAGATTAAGAATAAATGACTTAGTGCCTGTGCCTCAGTCTCCATCTTCAATATAGTTAATGTAGTAAAGTAAGGCTTAGATGGAATTTGAACAGGCAGGTCTGTTTTGATTAGATGCTAGTCTGTTTCCACAGGATTAGTTAGGAGCAGGGATCACTGCCACGGGGCCATGGTGAGAATGTTAGAATCTGAAAGGGCAGCATTAGCGACTGAGTATCCCAGGCTCCTAAGCTTCATTTTCAGAGGTCCATCACTTACTGGCTACGTGACCACAGTCCTTTAAATCTGAGCTTTTACTTGCAAATTGAGGATGATTCTACTGCCTTCACAGGATGATAGATAAAATTAAGATAATATCTATGTTCCAGTTCCTGGACCAAAGAAAGGGAAATGTTCAGGAATAGGGAGAAAGAAAACGGACATGTAAAACATGTTTCTGCCACTGAATAGAAGTAGGGGAGAATTATGCAAGGCTGAGTTTGGGTACATTTAAACTTTGTTTAGGAACCAATAAATAAAGCTGGGCTACAAGATTCCAAAGCACTTGGGGAGGAGGGAAGTCAAGCTGATTATCTAATGCTATGGAAACAATACACAAAAAAAAGTTGTTTTGTTGAATTCAAGTTCCTTTTTATAGAGTCAGTCTCACTGATTTGTATTGAGATAGATTGAGATTGAATATGCAGTTAGCTGTAAAAACATTAGAAATAATTCAATTTATAAATTCTGCTCAAATAAGAAAATAAAGAGACCATAACATATGATGTTTAGAAGATATAAAATGTTTTCTTATATAAAGTACCAGCAACTATTTTGAAATGCCAGGTCCCAGATTTTCAGATAGAAATCAAGCTTTATTACTGATGAAAATCAACAAGCTAGCACATCAGATATTTTTGAAATAATAAAGTCCAAAGACTTGCTTTTGCCCTTTGAGGCAGTTTAGCCTGCTTGGTTCTTTTATTTTCTGATAAGGTTTCCCTACATTTTATTTCTCTACAACCAGGACAGAGGGCCCAGGCATCAGTGAGTATTTTATTTAGCCAGGCTCAACCCTACTTCCCATTTCCACTGTTCATACCCTGACTATTTATAAAGATGTGGTGTTCTTTTGCCCTTTGACATGGTAGGGTGGGGCTTTGGCCAACCATTTCATCAGGCTTTGTGTCAAATTCTTAGGCTGCTTCTAGAAGTGCGCTGGAGAAGAGTGTGCTAGAGAGGTTAGGCCAACTCCAAATTATGAATTTATAACCTAGTATAGGAGTTAAGGATCTTAAAGAGAACCTAGGATCAAGCCTGGGATTTTGGCCCACCCTAGAATGACCTGCCATTGTTAATTTGGTTTGGGACCATTTATCAACCTTTAACTCTGCAACCAGTTCATCAGCTTCTTAAGAGAGATAAATCACAGAAGTGATAGGGATCTGTAGCCACCAAGAAATCTGACAGCCCCATGATTATTGTACTTCTACCTGGGACAAAAGTGAAAAGAAAACAACTGTATCTTTGTTCCCTTCTTAATTACAGTTTCACTGTAGTCCTTCCTTATCCTTTCAGAAATTTGTTGAGTTCCTGCTATCCTATAGCTGAGTTGGGCAACCTTCCTGGACTGGCACTGCTCAATCAGTATGCAATCCTCTCAACATGTCTCTCTCACTCATCTTTTATATATATAAAAGACTAAGTGACTGACTGTACATCTGTCTGACTGGCTGACCAACGGCTAGTACATATGACACACACTGGCAGTTCAAAAATAAATGTTGACTCGTGCCTGTGTCATATATATAAAGCTCTTGCTGGAGCCAATCTCAAGTGCGTGTTTCAATCTGTCATTGTAGATCATGAATTTGGTTGTTTTTGTTGACAGTCTGAAGCTGAAAGAAAGCAGCGTTGACAGAATATGTCTGAAGACCAACTATTAGCACAATGTGCCTCTGACACTTCATCTCTGACACTTCTATTATAGAGAAAGGATGAATAGTGATATTAAAACATTTCTTCTAATTAATTTCCTTTCAATGTGCATGAATCCGTGCACCAGGCCACTAGTCAAAATACATTTCTGCAGGGCCCTGCATTTTGTTTAAGTGGTGATAGATGGTCATGAGAAAATCAGAAAAATCTCATGATTTCCAATTATTTATACTGTATACAGCCTAGAAGTACAAAAAAGATTTAAAAAGGAGGCAGTGTAGTGTAGTGGTAAAAGTCCTGGATAGGGAATCAGAAAACAGAGCTGTCAGTATTGGTTTAACTATATAACAACTCTGATTTTAGAAAAGTTATAAAATGTATCTGAGCCACCTGTAAAGCAGGGTTGCTGTGAGGAGATGTGAAATCATTTAGCATGGTGTCTGGAGTAGAGTATGTGCCCAATAAATGTAAGCATTCCATGAAAAGGTAAACAGGAATGGGAGATCCCTGACCCCACTGGGCCCTCAAAATGTAAAAGGCCTTTCAAGGTCTTATGTACTGCATGCCAAAGTGACAAAGCTTATAAGGAACTTGAATTCTTGTATACATTTTACTCCTTCTAAAGTAACAATTTACAAATTCTTTTTCCTCTCAAGGATTCTTTTGGCAGAACTAATACAAATATGTTAGTAACACAAATCACAAGAAGAATGAAAGATGAACAATCAATATAACCACTATAAAAATATCAGAGAGATGCTCTTCTTTCAACTGTTTCAAAGTTGCTAAGTTTTCATGCTGGTGTCTCCTTTTTAAACAAATATGTTCCTGCAGATGGTTTATATCCTTTCCATTAAACTGTTGGATTTCATATGTATGGGAGATGATAGGCAAAGATGCAGAAACTATCACATCTTTAATACCCCAGTATAGTATTATCAGGCTTTTCCACCAACCACTGCTCCATGTTCTTCCCAGCTTCATCCCATGTTCCACTCCTGACCCCACAGTAGCCTTACAAGAATGAATAAAAGCACATCTTGAGAGCAGTTGCCACATCTCTTTTCAAAAGTCACCAGTGCCTTACTACTATTCACTTTTGTATCTTTATTCCCCTTGAGATCAGGTACTGTCATAGGTAGCCTCTTTATTCTCATTGTACCTAACACTGCTAGCCAAAAAAAAGGTGCTCACTCAGTCAAAATTTGTGAGTTGAGTTGAAATAATTGGCCAAATTGAATTCTATCTATGACCACATTCTCTTCATTCCTCATGCCCTCCCAAGTTAGTGGAGATGAGGGAAGTTTCCTGTGCTGCCCTTAGGGCCTCACTACTTATACTATCTGTATACAATTAATCAGGAAAAAACTTGGGAATCTTTGAAGATCATAAATCCTCACTCCAGGATATGTTTTTTTTTTAATTGATTTTTTTTAGAGAGAGGAAAGGAGAGGAAGAGGAATACTTTTCTTTCTGAAATATAGAGAAGTTTAATTGAGAAATCAACTTGGAATTCAACATACTCCATGTATCTGCCAAAACAGGATTTCAGAGAAGCCCAAATCCAACAAATAAAAACTAGAGCCCATTTACAACACATGTTTTCCTCTTGACTTTACCAGAGGGTGCAGTTTAGGTGAAACCAAAGCATTTCTCATTTATTTACACATAAAACATTTCATGATCTTTTGAATATACCAAAAAACTTTATGAAAACTTTCAGAGATTCTATGAGAAAAAGGAAGTCTTATTGGCCAAAGATAAACAAACTTCCAAACCAGTTGAAATTTGTTTAAAAGCTAACAATGCAAAATTCTGAATAGATTCAGGCCTTAGCAAAGGATGAAATCCAAACCCTACACAGAACAAAATCTCAGAGAATAACCAGAAGGCTAAAATGAAGAACCAAGTACCCAATTTGCATTGCTTAACCTTATCCCCAATTTAGGAAGAGAGAAAGCTGCAAAAATGAGTAACAAATGAAGAATCGAATAAAGAATCTTAAAGAAGCTGTCCAATGAAGATGAGTTTTTAATTTTGGAACCACAAACCTTTAAAACAGGGGTCTTCAAACTACGGCCCGCGGGCCACATGCGGCCCGCAGAGGAGTCTGATCCGGCCCGCCAGGTTTTTTGGGCAGTGAGCGCAGCTGAGGTGTTACAGTAGGAATTAGTAGTTCATATAGTCCGGCCCTCCAGCTCTCTGAGGGACCGTGATCTGGCCCCCACTTTAAAAAGTTTGAGGACCCCTGCTTTAAAAGCTACCATGTCCCTGCTCTTTTTCTGTTTTCAGCCAAAAACTAGGAATATTTCAGAAACAACTATAGGATCCTGGTGTGTGTGTGTGTGTGTGTGTGTGTGTGTGTGTGTGTGTGGTGTGAAAGAGAATGCAAGAGAGAGATATTGATTCAGAAATTATGATCCCAGTTCCTAGAAATTGGGGACAAGAGGCGCTTTTCTTCATAAGAGAGTTCACTGCTGTGAATATTGTTCATCTTCATTACTATTGATAGAAGTTTTAATTGAAGTAAAGATGCAGCTTAAATTATAATACATTTGAAGCATCATTCCAAACATCATTCTTCAAGCAGAAAGATATTTTATTTTTCTGAGCAAACTAACATTTGGTAATTAAATGTTATATTTCAAACTACTCAGTGCTGAATGAATGTTCGTATCCATTTTACGGTTAAATGTGAGACACGTGGACTATAAACACCTATCCATGTAGTTTCCTATTAGCTACAGATAGTAAGCTTATAAGAGCCAACTCCTTATTGCATAATGAGTATTAGCAGATGGAAGTTATTTCTGGATTACATAAAATTTGGTTATGCTAGAAACATCAGCTTTAACACATTTGTATAAAAAATAACATTTAAAAACAGAGGTATTAACAAATATAATATTAAATGGACACATCTGTGGATGACTCATTCTAAGTTAAGTAAAAAAATTTTCTTAAAAGCATCCATTTTCCCAGATCCTTGTAGAATTGGGCCCTGTTAAGTTTGGGTTTCTGTTTTTTCTCAGCCTGAGATTCACTGCCTTCACTAGATTGATTTACTGAAAAGCAATTAGATACACAGTGTAGGTCCTAGAGTCTGGAGTTTGGCTCCATGACCAAATGCCTAAAGTGATTCACCATTCCATTGTCGGTCCTGGGCCATCTTTACATTGCTACAGCCAGTGTACCCAATTTTACTAGAAACAAGATATTCTGTGGTTTGATTTTAAGAGAATTCATATAAGAATTCAAAAACATCTCATAAGAAATGGTTCTTCTGTGTTCAAATCTTAAACTTACCTACTGTGAAAGTCTGTGAATTTATTACTGCATGGCTTTACAAATTTATACATGTGTATGGAATAACTATCACGAGAATTTAGACTCATAAAAAGTAGTTTTTCTTTTTCACTTTTTGTCTTAAAACTTACACCTTCGTTGATCATCCTATTTCATTTATTTGATGTTTATTTGCATTACCTTATAAATCTGTGAGAAAAGTTTTGCTGACAAAAGGCAATATTGAACATCACTAATGTAGGAAATTAATTCCAGAGGGCAGTTGGCGGAGACAAGAACAGCAGGGGAGGGAAGTTGGCGGAGGGGACAAGGCCTGCAGTGGAGGACAGTTGGGGGGACCCAGGCCTGCAGGGAAGGGAAGTTGGGAGAGACCAGGTCTGCAGGGGAGGGCAATTGGGGGGGACCAGGTTGGCAGAAAAGGGCAGCAGGGAAGTTGGGGCAATCAGGCTGGCCAGGGATCAGTTAGATATTGATCAGGCTGGCAAGGGAGTGGTTAGGGGGTGATCAGGCTGGCAGGCAGAAGAGATTAGGGGCAATCAGACAGAGACAGGCAAGTGGTTGGGAGCCAGCAGTCATAGATTGTGAGAGGGATGTCCGACCACCTGTTTAGGGTGGGATTGGGCCTAAACAGGTGGTCAGACATCCCTCAAGGCGTCCCAGATTGGAGAGGGTGCAGGCTGGGCTGAGGGACACTTCACCTGCACAAATTTCGTGCGCTGGGCCTCTAATTAATAGAATAAAACCCCATGATTATTTCAATTGATTGAGTAAAAACATTTCACAAAATTCCATACCCTTTTATGATAAAAACACAATCTATGAATAGAAAGAAACTTCCTCAAACTGATAAAGGGAATCCACAAAAACCCAAAGCTAATATCATACTTAAGGATGAATACATGAAAGCATTTCCTGTTAATATCAAGCACAAGAAATGTACGATGTTTTGACTCTTCTATTCAACATTGTACTAGATGTTATAATCAGTAAAATCAGCCCAGAAAAAAAGCAATAAAATGCATCCAGATTAGAAAGGCATCTAGATAAGAAGTGAAATTGTCTTTATTTTCAGACAACATGATCCTGCATGTATAAAATTCTAAAGAAATTACTAAAAAAATATTAGAACTGATAAATGAGTTCAGCAAGGTAGCAGAATACAAGATCAACTATAAAATTAATTAGGTTTCCATACACTTCCAATGAAGTCTAAAAATTAAATTAGGAAAATAATTAAATTTACAATAATGTCAAAATATTAAATACATAGGAGAAAATTTAATAAAAGAAATGTAAAGCCTTACCCTGGATACTACAAAATATTGTTGAAAGAAATTAAAGGAGACCTAAGTACAGCAGGCCCTCAACATTGTTTACTGCAACATTATTTCATTATAACATTGATGAGATTCCATAGTAAGTTAACTCTTGCTTATGTTGGTTATAAAACTGGTTTCATGCCCTAACCAGTTTGGCTCAGTTGATAGAGCGTCAGCCTGCGGACTGAAGGTCCCAGGTTCGATTCCAGTCAAGGGCATGTACCTTGGTTGTGGGCACATCCCCAGTAGGGAGTGTGCAAGAGGCAGCTGAAACATACTCTCTTTGCATGCTTATTTTTACATGCTTTGATGTACAAATAAGAGTAACGATGCTCAAGGGTTGGCAGAGAGCACAGCATGGTGAGACAATAGGTTTCAGGCCCTTAGTGCTGAATGCTGGTCATTACTCTTTTGTTCACCTCAACACTGGCTGAAGCAGTGCCTGTGGATCTCTGTGGTCTGCTGACTAAAGGCTTAGATGACATAGACAAGAATACCATAAAGCAGAAAGGGAGGTGGCAGGTTAGTATTAATAGTTTCATGGTCTTTGGATCCAAAAAGGCATGGATTTCAATCTTGGCTCAACTATTTATTAGTTCTGTGACTTTGACACATTAACTTGATTTCTCTGAGTTTAATTTTCCTTATCTGTAAAATGAGGTTGTCATATAATCAGACTTCCATACGGTGTTGTGGAAACTCAGACTCATGTCAGCATAAAGAAATCAGTAGTAAGTGCTATGTTCCTGACTACTACTATTATCATGGTTGTTGTTTTTGTTATTATTATTACTAGAATGTGATTAACTATTAAATTCATTATTAATCTCTATGACATGTAATTCTCTAACATACCAAAACCTATAAAAAAGTCAGGCTCACTCACAAGTATGCAATTAAAAATTTTGACTTATGCTGAAGGGATAATGACTAATTCTAAATGTATTATTTTGGCTGGGGCACTGGGCCCAAGAACAGTCTGTAACCTGGCTGCCTGCTCTGTCACCCAGAATCAAGATTATTTAGGGTTCCAAAGCTAACTTCAGGATAATCTGTCCAAACCAACTGCTATCCCAGCAAATGATAACCTAGGGTGAACTTAGGCCAGATGGTCATAGAGCATAAGAATGCACTGTGGATCAATAATTATAGCTCTGAAGTGGAGCATAGAGGAGCAAATGAAGATCTCCCAAGCATGAAAAGTGAATTATTTGCATACCACGTGCTCTTTGGTCCTTTCTTTTTGGGACCAGGCTCAGGCACCCAGAGGGACTATGATTTAATGTGAAAGATATGGGGAATGTATACAAAGAGAGGGAGAAAAGAGAAAATGCTTCCAATGGTTCAGAATACTTCAACTCAAGTGGATGGAGCTCTGTATTTTCAGCTCCGCCATATGCCACCTAACCCCAAAAGCTAGAGAAGCTCTCAATTACCCCTGCTGAGGGTATTCTGGTTCTGAACATCAAATCCATGACAAACGCTAGGCTATTTACCGGCACAAGAAGATTGTTGTCATCATGATCATCAGCAACAAATACTTATCGGCTACCTGTGCTGGACCACGCAGCAAGGTGGTTTTGGAAATGCTTTTTTTTAATTATTATTATCAGAAAGATCTGAGCTCTATTTATAGGTCTTACTATGTATTGATTTTGGGAAAAGTTGGCTAAGTCCCTGAGTCTCACTGTTCTCCTTTACAAAAGCTAATATTAAAGCCTACCAAACTAGGTTGTAAGGAGGATTTAGTCAGATGATGAGTTTGAAAGTTGTTTATAAATCACAATCTGCTAGTTGATTGTTGATGTTATGAATAGAATGGTGGATATAAGTTTTTTTTTTGGGGGGGAAAGGGATGTCATGGAAGGCTGAGGTCAAGAATGGGTTTTGTCCCTGGCCGGATAGCTCAGTTAATTAGAGTGTTGGCCCAATGTGGGTTTGATTCCTGGTCAGAGCACATACAAAAATCAACTAATGAATGTATAAATAAGTGGAACAATAAATCAGATGGGGCAACATGGCTCAGTAGTTGAGTGTTGACCTATGAACCAGGAGGTCACAGTTCAATTCCCAGTCAGGGCACATACACAGATTCTGGGCTCAATCTCCAGTGTGGGGCATGCAGGAGGCAGCTGATCAATGATTCTCTCTCATCATTGATGTTTCTATCTCTTTCTCCCTATCCCTTCTTCTCTGAAATCAGTATATATATTAAAAAATAGCTGAAACCGGTTTGGCTCAGTGGATAGAGCGTCATGGCCTATATAGCAAGGGAATCAGACATGAGCCAAAGATACAAATATAAACACATATATTAGCAACTGAAATAGCATGTTCCTTAAAGCAATTAGTTTCCTTTTTGGAACACCAAAACAGGGGATGAGAAAGTGCTTTGGAAAGTATGAAGTTAATAAACAGATGGAGCAAATACACCACACACACACACACACACACACACACACACACACACAGTATAATTACAGAAATACAAAAGATTAATTTAATTGTAGGGAAAAACAGCACAATTTAATGTAATGTAGTGTTTTAAAATTCAATACTCTTCTAACCTTGCCCTTTTAATTTTACAAATGCTAAGTGTGTTTTATGTTTGAAGATTCATTTGAAAATCATTTAGGTCACTATTTGAATAGGCTTGTTTTTAATTCATATTCTCACTGATTTTTGCCCCTGTTAGTACAGCAGATGTGGTGAAGTCAGGAAGGATTTATGCACACTGCAGTGGGCCTCTTCCAAGAATGATAAACCCTTTGGTTTCCAAAATATTAACGATGAACTGATAAACTCTAGCACGGTTGCCTGGTGACCTGGTTGACTATCCATATTCATCCAAATGACTCAATGATGTGTTTTCAACTTTTCATGTCCCATGTTCTCCCTCAGTGCCCTTGATTTGAGCTCTCCAATAGTGTAGTTTCTTTGCCTGCGAAACAAAAATAATAAAGGTACCCACCCCACTGATTGTTTGGAGAATAAAATGAATTGCTTCATGTAAAATGTTTACTATATCCCTAGTCGTTTTGGCTCAGTGGATAGAGCATTGGCCTGCAGACTGAAGGGTCCTGGGTTTGATTCTGGTCAAGGGCACATGCCATGGTTGTGGGCTCAATCCCCAGTAGGGGGCATGCATGAAGCAGCTGATCAATGACTCTCTCTCATCATTGATGTTTCTATCCCTCTCTCTCTCTCTTCCTCTTTGAAATCAATGTTTAAAACAGTGCCTGACGCTTAATACACATTCAAAAGGTGAGCTGCTATTATTATGCCAAAACTGGCATTACTACTTCATGCTCTTCCTCTGAATGTTATTGGCATCTGCCCATTTGCCCAATGTGATTTTGTCCTTGACTACCCTTTTCTCCTCATCCTGCCACATCTAAACAAAAAGTTCTATTGATTCTTCTTAAAGATTATTTAATGAACATTTCCAAAATACAATTCTGACCATGTCATAATTCTCCCATAACTTGCACTCTCTCCCACTTCCAAACTCTGTACACACACACACACACACACACACACACACAACCTTACACCAGCAAACCAGAGAGCAGCCTCCAATCTCTTGGTGGTGTTCCTATAATGTGTTGAGAAGGATTATAAGATCAAATCTGGGTTCAGTAGAATTGGGTACTGTGATTGATTATCAATGTCTTCCATGATGAATGGGATTTTGGAAGGTTGATGACCCATATTTTGTGAATTTATAAACCCCTCTACAGGATCAAGGCCAAGCTCCTAAACATGGCATAGAAGGCTTGTATGATTTGACCCCAGCTAATCTTTCAGTCTCACTTCTTGCCTCTCTCTGTTCTAGCCACAGCAAAGTGAATATTGTTCCCAGAACCACCATGCCTCATATCACCTCCATTTCTTTTCTCATACTATCTTTTTAGATTTCAATACTATTCCCCTTCAACTGATGCCTACACATTATTTAAGACTCAGCTCATTTTTTGACCACCTCAGTCTCTTATGTTTCCACAACTCCCTGGGTATATAATAATCAGTGCTTTAATCATAGTATATTATAATTACCTAGTTAGGTATTTGTGTCCCCCAAACCCTACACCACTTCTAACTAGTTTGGGACCTTATATGAGCAGGAATAGTGCTTATTCGTTTTTGTAAGGTCAAGGTTAAGCAACAACCTCTTATTGAATACCAATTATATGACAGGCACTGGAAATTACCTGACATCAAATTGATAAATGCTAGAATGTGTATTACCAAAGCAGTCTGACTAAGGGAAGAATTTACTGAAGATAAAGGTATATATGACCTGAGTTTTAGTTTTAAGGGTATAGAAGTGGAAACAATTATGGGATGAGGGACTAGCATGTGGATAATATTAACAACTATCATTTATTAGAACCCACCAAGGTATAGGCCCTGTGCTAAGTGCTTTATGTATATTATAAATATAGTGATTTATAAAGGCCCAGAAAGGCCTTAAAGAGCTCAACAGCAAGTTTGGGAACAGTGAGAAATTCAAAGTAGTTAGAGCATAGGATGGAGTAGAGGTCAGTGGGAGATAGGATTGCAGAACACATCTCCTCTCTCCTTTTCATTCCTTAAGCTGAATCTGATTCTAAATCCCTTTGAGGTGCTAAAAGCATTGCTTTAGGCTAAAGTGTGACTTGTGTATTCAGGTTTAGAAATCCCAAGAACCGAAATATACATAATTCCACAGACACTGCCCAAACCATTACCACTGCCAAAAAGAATTCATCTTTCTTTCTCCAACTATCATTCCCTATGAAGTAGTCTATGGGGAGAAAGAAAGCTACAACAACAACAACAAATTATATGGAGAGAAAAAATTATGGTTCCATGCTCCCAGAAGCTTCATTCAGAAAGATATTAGTGCAGAAAGGTGCTATGTCTGGATGTTGACTTAAGATGATAAAGACCTTATGAGCCCACAGATACAGAATCCCTGAGTTCCTTTTCACTATTGATTCAGACTTTCAGTGCTGTGTGTCACAGACAGGCTCAGAAATTTGCAGAAGCAGAGTGCAAACATTCTTACTATATTACTGCCTACTTGTAAAGAAAGTTTCCAATTCCAAGAACCAACCACATTTGGGGAGAATTTCATTCCTCAGTCCTCTAGCAATTGGTGTGGCACATGAGCATGAGTAATATGTTGCCTCCCTCCACAAACAAGAGAGAAATGTTGAAAAGCATAGAGGGTGTGTGTTCCAAATTTAGCTTTTCTTCCAACCTCTGCCCATATGGTTGGTGGTTAAATAAATGATTACCAAGCCAACGAAATGTAACCTGATCTTAACAGTTCCACTCTAACTCTGGGAAACCAAGGCTCATACCAGCACACAGCATTCATTTGTCTTAATACTGTCTGACATAGGGAGACTGAATTCCAAAACGGGTGCTCCATGAGCTGGCCCGCAGGACTCCCATCCAAGTTTGGGATAGAGCTGATGAGATTTCCATTAGTTAGAAGAGATATTTTAGTGGGAGCTCATCAAGCTCAACAGGGAATAAGGAGCTTTGAGAGAGAAAAAAGTTTATGGATCTAGATAAGTTTCCAAGTTAAGAAAGTTTCCAAGTCTAGGATTCTGAATCCTAGATTTCAGAATAACTGAAAATGAGGGGCTCTTTAATTTACCAGCATAACTTTGGAAAAGAGCAATTTTCTCTTACTTGTGATGGAATGAGCTGTTGAATTTAAGGACTAAAGAAGGAAAAGAAACCTTCCAAAAGTAACCCTTAACCCTGTGATATGCTGTAGATATTTAACAGCTGGCTCTCAAAAAAACCCCACAAAACAAAACAAAATCCCCAAAACATGTACACAGATCACATAATTTACAAATAATAAAAACTATACCATATTATGTATTATAATTCCATAAGCCAATTTATTCTTACAGAATGCATTCATTGATTTTGGCAGACTTGCATCTGTAGCTAAAACCACTCTTGCGATTGATGAGAAAGTGTAGTTCCAGCAAGAACACTGGTTGATATATTGGTTTACATTAAGGAGCAAGACAAAAAATGATATAACAAAGATGCATATAGAAATTTTACTCTTTCATCAATAATGAGAGTGGCATATCTGCTAAATCAGATAATAGTTTTTGAATACTGAAAGGTTAGTTCCTCAATGTTTTGTGCTATCTGCAATGTAATAGCTATAGAGAAAACATGATATAAAGTTTTACCTGCACTAATTTTTTATACATGTTTTTAGCCCCCCCCCAATCAATAAACAATAAATGTTTCCATCATGGTCAATTTCAAGCTACCAATATGATAATACTACACAGAGTTGCAAAGCCTTATTTAGTACTTCCACCACACAGACACAAATAACCTTAAAAACAAAGATAATAGTAAATATAATAAAATAATTAGGCTACAATGAGTTTTGCATGTACTATCTTTGTTTTTAATACAATGCATTTACTTGTAAATGTATGGATTTTAATTTTTTAATAATGGCTATGTTTAACAATTGACTCATGTAATTTCTGAAATTTAACAATTGATTCTTGTGAGCCAGTGCAAGCCAGCACCAGTACACTATTGCTCTCACCCTCTTTTAGATTGGCTGCTTTTGAGTCGACTATACCATTGGGTCCAAAGGTAAAGAAGGAAAAAGGCAGACACAGAGAGCAGGCGATTCCTCCTTCCTCAAAGTGGGGTGTGCTGTTCTACTATTTATTACCAGTATGCAAGGATAGGAGTAGAGAAACTGCAAGTAAGTTCTTAGAAATTTTTATAGCAATTTAACAGAGAGATTTTTAGGTGTGTCAAGTCTCATGATTAAAAACTGTGGCTTGTATGTAGGCGTTTTTTGTCATTTCCTTTTTATAGTAATTAACTTTTTAACATATTTCACATAAAGTGTGGTCTATGATAGATTGGGAGGAACAAAACCCCTCCCTCCACGTCCTTTACTTGACATGCACTCATCTATTCTGTGAGGCCAGGGTCATAATAGAGTGGTGTAGCAAATAAGTATGGACGGGACAATCTTGATATTGACCATTTAGATATTAGTTCTAACCACCTGTAGCTGGAGGAGGGGCTGTATCTCAGTTTGCTTTTCTAACACAGTGGCAGGAAGGCCACATATCTGGAAATAATAGGGAAGAAATGAAAACTGGATTCTTGTGGTAGTAAAACAAATCTAGAGGCCATGAGTGACAGACAGGATGTTGAAAAGAATTGCTCCCTGGAAAAGTCTCTGCCATTCCTAAGGATCTATTTTCTTAGGAAAATAGTTCCAGAAAATCATAATTGGTCACATGTGCTCAAATTTAAATCAGAGTCTCTTCTCCACACTTCTTTCCTACCCCAGCCTAAAATATTGCTTAATTGGTTTGCTCCACCATCTTGTTTCTTTATTGCTCTACTTTCATGGTTGTATCAAAACCATAGCATCTCAGAGCTATTTGGGGCCATGAAAGTCAGGAGCCCGTGATGTAGGTATATATCCACTTTCTGACACCCCAATTTACCCACACCCAGCCGATCTTTCTGAATATATGGTTATTTAATCTCTAGTCAAATACCTCCAGAGTTAGTAAGCTGATTGTTTCCTAGATCAATCCATTCCACTAAGGAATAGCTTAAATATTTAGAAAGTATATCCTTTGAGAATCAAATATATATCTCCTTGTAAATTCCATGCACAGGTTTCACATCTACCCTCATCTTCCATAGGCAAAACCTCTAAATATTGGAAGACAATATTCACATCTCCCAAATTCCTCTGTTGCATAGACTGAATGAATACCACCAGTTCTTTTTATGGTCCTTCCACTGATCCTGTTTACAGGTTCTTCACCATCTTGCCTACTCTCCTCAATTTGCACTCTTGGCTACAGACATGCAAAGTTTCACACAGTGTACCCTCCCCCACCCTCACAGGAGCCCCTACTTTTCCACCTGCTGAGTATTGACTATCTTCTTCCCATTTGTTTCTATTCATACTAGATTACCACAGTTTAGTTGCGTCTTTCACTAAACTGGCCAACACGGCTTCATCCAGAGAAAATCAATTTTACCATTTAGCCACATTCATGCACTCAATAGCTTCTTTTAGTTTGAAAACCGATTAATAAGTTTAATACAATGATGATAAATCACTCACACTATTCCTGACACTCCTCCAATTCGTAGAGTTATGTGTAATACCCACCAGCAAGTGTAACTATTTACAGTATTAGTCTTTTTTAAATGTTTTTATTGATTTTAGAGAGAGAAGAAAGGAGAGAGAGAAACATTGATGTGAGAGAGAAACATCAATCTGCTGCCTCCTGCACACTCCCTTATTGCAGATCAAGCCTGCAACCCAGGCATGTGCCCTGACTGGAAATCAAACCGGCAACCTCTTGGTCCTTGGAGTGATAATCACCCAATTGAGCCACACTGGCTAAGGCTATAGCATCACTCTTTATTAAAGTCTCAGAGCCTAATGGCTCAGACAGGAAGCATTACAGAGCAGTAGACCTAGATAAATGAACCTAGAATATATTCTCCCAACTAATAAGAAACAAAGTGCCCAAAGAATCTCAAGTTATGGTAACTTTGTAGAAACTTTTTGTCTTTCCTTATTTCATCTATCACCAGTTTACCTGTAGTAGTTCCCTAGTCAACACTAGGGCATGAGAAAGCCCCATTCTGGGTACATTTCTTCAATAGGCACTGTTAAAGTTTGCTTCTAAAACCCTATTTGTAAGCCATAGGAACTTCGCAAAGGTCTGGGGTGAGGTGGGATTGGCTATCTTATCAATATGTTAGCAAGAACCACCTGGTCTGTACCTGGGTGAAAGTGTTATTATAGTGAGCATTGCTTCCTTTAGCTTTCCTATGGCATTTGAGCTCTAAAATAAAAGATCGAAGTATGAAAGCTGATTGCTTATAGCTAGGGGCAAGATAGAGTGAAAAAAAACAGGGGGCCTTTCATGACCCTCTCCCCCCCAACTCCTTGTCCATTCTTGCTCCCACTGCCCTACTTAACACCAAAGAAAACAAAAAATAACTAGCTGTGATTCTTTCAGGATGCAGGTGACTACTTAATGTTGTGACAGTGGTTATTTGCACAACAAAGCAGACATATTTGTCATTGTTTAAATACCTTCTCAGCAGGCTAAAATCAAGTTAATGAATAACTGAAAATGACACATGGGGGATGGAGAAGAGGGAGTACATTGTAATGAAAATATTGGTCAGAACATTGGTGACTTCATTTATAATTTTAGCTACAGGATTTTTGTATACTAAAATTAACTTATAACCCAATGGTATGAAATAATTTATATATAAAAAAGCTTAAGCGACCATTACAACCAGTCAACCAAATAACCGGCTGCCTGGTTGCCCGGTTGCTATGATGTTCACTGACCACCGTGGGGCAGACGCTCAATGCAGGAGCTGCCCCTAGTGGTCAGTGCGCTCCCATAGCCAACCAACATCTTGTGTTCCCTCCCCCCAGCAGTCTGGCCCAATCAGCCCCGATAGGGACTGTGTCGGCCTGATTGCAGGCCAGACTGAGGGACCCCACCTGTTCACAAATTCATGCACCAGGCCTCTAGTATTCATAATATTATTCTAAATGGGTAACTGCTTTACAGTTTATAAAGTGTATATCCATTATCACATGTGTTTCATTCAACAACTTATGAAATGAGCAGATCAGAAAATGTTTTATCATTATTTTTACACATGAGGAATATGAGGCTCAGAGGAACTGAATGACTTTGTTCAAGGCCACAATATTGGGAAGTGGCAGAGACAGAACTGAGACTCTGTTTGACTCTTTAGGTAAAATTCACTTCCTTCTCTTTATGTCTCAAGCTTCAGCAACCAAAGGGTAGGAGGGTATCATGTTCACCCATCAGATAGGATCCACCTCTTAGTGTTGGTGACATGGGGTCATTTACACTGAGGTCACATGTTTGAGGTACTGATATCACAAGAAAGAAGGTTGGGAGTCACTACAAGATCTTGCCTGAGAATTTCAGGAATGGATTGCTTAAGTAGGAAGCCCCCTGCAACATAAGTGCCAATAATCTGACTGGTGGGTTTTCAAATAGTGCAAAGAAAATAGGAAGGTAAGTGCAGCAGTTAGAGCACTGGTCTATGCATTGAAGGGTCATGGGATCAATTCCCAGTCAAGGGTATATATCTGGGTTGCAGGTTCAATCCTTGGCCCAGTCAGGATGCATGCGGAAGGCAAACAATCAATATCTTTCTCTCCTCCCCTCCACTCTCTAAAAATCAATGGGAAAATAACCTCAGGTGAGAATTAACAAAAAAAAGGGAAGCAAGTTTGAGTTTTTCAAACTATAGAATACATTTCAGGAAATCCTCCATAATTTATTCCTGGAATTGCTACCTACAGGGTAGTATAAGTAAATATATTAATGTATCCACATGTATTTTGAGCTCTGAACAGGACTCAACAATTTTCCTATTTAAAAAAACAAAACAAAACAAAAAAAACAACCCCAAGGCATTTTATTCCCCTATAAACTTTCTACTCATTCTTCAGCAGGCAATATGATTTGTCCTATAGGATGAAAATTTGCAGATTTTACCCATGAGAAAAGGCCAAACATAAATTTCCTTCATTCATTTTTACCCCTTTCATCAAACCAACCCATTAATGAATTTATGAATATACATTACTACCAGCCCACATTTATGAAGGCTTCACTTGACAATTTAGAATAACAGTTCAGCAGTTGAAGTGTCCTTCACCTTTCCTATGTGCATAGACTTGTTAAGAGTAGAAATATGAAATTGTACTTGTTCCACTTAAAAAAAAAAGAATAAAAATAATTGGCTTAAACATTTTTTTCTCATTGCTGTTTTTTTCCTGAGTCATTTTCCCCCTTCAGATTGTAAAGTAACTGTAGGGGGCTAATATTCATTGCAGAGACTCATGTGGTTCACAGCAGTGAAGTCTTAATAGCTTTACTCCAGTATTTCTGGGAAGAGGTAATTGCTAGGGAAGAGAGAAAGCAGCTGCTTTCCCTCATGATACCTGGAGATAAGAGAGACAAATAGGAAAAGGGACCCACCGAGGCCTAGATTTCAGGTCACCTTTACTCCCAGCCAAAGAACAAGTGGCAAGATTTATCTTTTCAGTTCCCAGGCTGACATGGAGTGAAAGTTTCTTGAGGGTAAACATTTCCACAAGAAATGTTTAATATGGGCATGAAACAGCCATTTGGTTTCAAGACTCTTTCAAGTCCTAAGCCCAAGACATGTTTTATGACCTCTCCTCCTTAGCCCACCACCAACCAGCTGAAGCCCCTCTTGCTCCCATGAAGCAACAAGGAATACTTTTATCTTCTATGGTTTGTTTCCACTTTCCTCATACAAAGAAAGGCTTTCCCAGTATCCATGATCACGTTGTCCTGTCTTTGGCCCAGCTTAAGCCAAGACTACCTGTTTTTATATTTTATGACTCTCGGTTATCAAGACATTAGGCTCACCAGAATGTTCTGTCTGTACCCAAAGAATAGTGCAAGCTGGAGCAAGAACAGGCCTAGGGAGAATAAGGAGTGAGGGAGTGGTAATGCAGATGTCTCTAAGATAAGTGGTGTGTTTTTGTTGTTGTTGTTGTTCTTGCTGTGAGTTGATTTGTGAGCATGTGTTTCAATTGTGTTTCCAATAGCAGGTGTGCATACCTATATGCGTGCATGCACATATGTGCATGCATACTCCCGTGTGTGTGTGTGTTTGTGTGGGTGAGAGTGGGGACTTGGTGGAGAGGGGGCAGATGCTTAAGGTAGTTAGTCATCATGTCTTGGCCAGGAACACCTGGCTAGACTTGCAAAGCTTCTCAGGGGAGCAGCTGAGGCCAAAGCATTGAGATTAGGCAGTTTTCCAAATAGCTCACAGTAAGAGCTTCCACAAGGCCAATAACTAGGAACAGTGCTGATGGTATACTGGCAACACGATAGCTTATTTCACTAAGTCCATCATAGATTATCTGTCTTTGGAAGGGAATCTTAAAATGGGTGTTCAGTGCAAAAACGTCTCATACCTCTTGGTATGGGATGTGAGAAAGCCTAAGAGCTTCAAGAGATTTTTAGAATAATAATAATAGTCTTCTGGATGTTATAAATATTGGTAGAGCTGAACAGGTTATAAAGTACTTTCACATTCATTATCATATTTAATTCTCACAGTAATTTATTGAGGTAGGCAAGGATGATTCCCCCATTTTACAGATCGAGAAACAGAGGCTCAGAGCAGCTATATAACCTGCTCAAGGTCCCATGGTTAGTAAATGTACTAGGGCTGGAATCCAACTTTCCTAACCTATCATATAGATGACTGGGCTTTGCACCCGTTTTATACTTCCTAGAATTCTTAGCTCACTGTGGGATGGTTTCGTGGATTTTTAGATGTTTGGAATGTTAAGCCAAAATGCCTAAGTGCTCAATTAGAAGGTGGTAAAAGCTGCAAACAGATCCTCTAGGGATCTTCCTAACGTGACCTTCTGACTTAGTAGGTCTGGGATTGTGCCCAAGATTTTTCCCCCTCAAGATTTTGTATTTTTAACAAACTCCCAGGTGATACAGATTCTGTTGGTCCATGGACTCCACATGGAGCAACAGAGGATTGTTGGTTATCTAGTTTTAATGGAGTTTCACAGGTCTTAAACAAACAAAAAACAAGGCAATTCTAATCTACATCTTCAGACTCTTTAAGCTCCCAAAGGTTAGCAGCAGCAGCAACAGTAGCAACAAACCAATAGCTTAAATAGTATATATGTTTTGAGTGCTTTCTAGGGTGCCAGTTATGTGCCAAATACTTTGCATGGATTATTTTATTTAATCACCATAACCCTGTGAAACGAGTTGAGGGAGGTGAAGCAACTCACCAAAAGGGAAATGTATTAGGTTAAACTATAACTGTTTATAGTTACATGACATCATGTCATAGTCATCTCACCAACAATGAAATTCAGCAACTTAGAGCAAACCTTAAATAAGAACTTTGTGTTAAATTTAGAAATAAAAGTTATAGATAAAGAAAGCATTTTGGAAGCTTTGGGATGAAGAGTTTTAAAAGTGAGTATATCCCAGAAAGTGTGGAAACTGCTCAGAACTTATTAGCATCCTGGTGTACAAGTGTGCTGAGAAGCAGGTGTAGTCAGTCCTTGGTAACAAGTCTGGCTTGCTAGATTGAAAAAGTCAAAGGAGCAAGAGTAGGGAAAATGAAACATTTTTGAAAGTGGAAATAGCTCAGAAGAAGAAAACTGGGAACCTGCAAGGTTAGAAGAAAACTCAAAAGATGTCGCTCAAAGACTCCAATAAGTACCTTGCCAGGGACTAGAACCAAATAAATGTACATAATACTGCGACTAGTATGGACTGCAAAAATTGGGCATTCTATTTTACAAATGGAGAAACGTATTTCAAAAAAGAGGAAGGGGATTGACCTAGGACATATAGGAGTTAGAAGCAAAGCCAGGTATAGAAACTAGGTGTCCTGCACTTCATCCATGCATCAAAAGAAGGGAAGAACTGAGCCAGGAAAGCCAGCCAGTAGGACCAGTTGTTGGTTATGTTACAGAAGGTCTGTTCAGGGACAAAAGGGACAAGAGAGTCAGAACATTCTCTGAGCTTTGTTTTTCATTCCCAAATTGCCTTTGGAGGAAGATTTGGAATTCAAAATGAGATGATGGTAAATAAACATAGTGTTCCAAGCCTGGTTGACTAAATAGATGTTGATGAATCACCAGCACCAGGTGGCATCTACTCAGATTTCGAGTAAAATTGTTTAATAGCTGACCAAAGTGTATAGCCTGTCATTCCAAATAGGTGATGTGTCATAAGCCTGGAAAATTGCCAACAAATCTTCTCTCCAAGAGAAAAATTTCAAAGGGGAACCAAGGAATCCAGGCTGGTAAGATCACTGAACTTGTTAGGCAAGTGTAACCTATTGGGAGTAAAGCATTATTTTTTCTGTGAATTAAATTAACCATTTGTGTCATGTTTTAAAGTTTACAAAACACTTAAGTTTAATCAAGCCTAACTAATTGACTAGAATTCCTTGAGAGAATAAATGTGCATGTGGACAAAGGAAAACCAATACATATAATCTATTTAGATTTTGAAAAGGCCCTTGACAAGGTCCTACACCAAACAATGTTTTAAAAATTAAGTCACCATGGAATTGTGGCTTGGTGTTTTGAAATTGATAGAGAAGTATCTTATAGATAGGAAAGCAGGGACTTTTCCTGGAAAAGTATGAATGGTATTGTGTCCTAGGTATCAATGCTGGGACCAATTAATATTTTGGTGAATCATCTGAACGACCTTTAGAAAATGAAAATATTTTATGGGTAGCAAAATGCAAAGATTTAAGTCTTGTATGATTGTATCGATGATCAGAAGAAGAATTAGAGTAGAATTGTTCAAAGAGCTCACTGACTGGCTCTGAATCCTGGCTCTACCCTTAAAGACTGCATGACCTTAAGCAAATTACTCTACTTATTCTGGTATAAAATTTTAAAATTTCTCATCTGTAAAGTGGGAATAATAATAACCCCTAGTTCATGAAGGTGTGAAAATGATATGAGAAAATGCATATAAAGTTCTGGCACAGTGTTTAGAGCACTGTGGTAAATGTCCAATAAATATTACTCCTATTATCACTTATGTTTATTCAATATTATTCTTATAAGATGACAGGCTCTGAGTCATGTTATGCCCTAGGAATGGAACTTGGGAGCCATTGCAGTCTATTTTTTTAAAGTATTGGCAGAATTTATTTTAGTGATTCAAAGGATGAAGATGACTATAGACTGGGATAGGAGAAAAAGATTTCATACAAGGAAACTAATAATTAAGGACCACCTAGTATGTGCTAAATACTTGGCTAGATGCTTTACAAAGTTTACTCCTTTAATCTTGCAATAATCCTATGATCCACATTTGATGGATGAGGAAATGGAGACTTAGAGAGGAGGCTAAGGACACTTGTCCTAAGTCCTGCTAGCTCATAAGAAATAGGCCAGAAATAAAAACAAGTTAGCTCTACCACTAAACCTATTTTTTCACTGAATCATACTTGAAATGCACTTTGAGGTATGGGTATAATTTGTGAAGGAATAAAAAAGGGGTAGTCATATAGATATACAAATGGACAATGGTATGAAGACAGAAGCAAGAACAGCATGTTTACAGGGCTCATGGGGCATGAGTATGGTTGTTTCTGCCAACATAGATGGTTCTTGTGGGCCAGAGTTGGGAAATGAAGCCAAAAGCATAGTTTAGGCTAGACTAGTATACCCTCAGAACTCTGGCTAAGGAGTTTGAGCCTTGTTCTCTAGGCAATTGAGATAAGATGAAGACAGCTGAGCTAGGAGAGGTAGGAAATGCTTTAGAAAGATTATCTGGCAGTTGTATAAGAAGAATTCGGTGGAATCTTCTGTCTGGTTCTGTGATTCTTTGTTCTCTAATATGCTAGTGTAAGGCTCTCAATACTCTTGCCTTAGCTTAGAAAACTGGAGAACACTTAAAATTTGATTGAAATAGAATATACAGGAGGGTAGAATAGAAGGAAGCAGTGACAGAAACAGAAAAAAAATTACCAATAATATACAGGGGTTAGGGGCCCAATTGTATATGAAGGGCAAAGTAGAAGAAAGAGTCAAAGATGACAGTTTTAAGTCTCAGTGACCAGAAGAATGGTAGTGATATTTTAAAAATAAATATATTAAGGGAGTAGCCAGTTTTGGACCACCTGTTGATAAATTTGATTTGTGACACATTGAATTGGGGATAAAGGTGGGAAAGCTAGGTAGAAATTACTAGGAAGCAGTTAAAGATGTGAGATAATAGCTCAGTGGAGCAGTTAAGATGGGAGGTTAATGAATTTGAGTTGTCTCCCTACTGATATAATAGTTAAATAATGTTCATTGAAACATTACCCACAAGAGCCAGAGGTGAAAACAACTTCAATGTCCACCAGTGGATCTGTGGATGAAAAAATTATGGTATATGCATATAATGGAACATCATTCAAACTTAAAAAAGGAAATCTTATCATACACTATATCATGGATGAATATTAAGGACATGCTTAGTGAAATAAGCCAGTCACAGAAGGGCATATATCACAGGAGCCCATTCTTTTTTTTTTTTTTTTTTTTTTTTTTTTTCCTGAGTCCACTTTGATGAGATACTCAGAGTAGACAAATTCATAGAAGCAAAAAGTAAAATGGTGATGCCAGAGATTGAAGGAGGTGAGAAAAGGGAAGTTACTATTCAATAACCTTAGAATTTCAGTCATACAAAATGAAACAACTAGAGATCTGTTGTATAATCCTATATAATAAAAATATAGTATGCAAATTGTCCCTTCAACCAGAGTTCTTCTGGGAGTTTGACCAGGGGGCAAGGATGAGGCTAGCCAGGGGAAGAGAGGGAGTACCTGCCGGCAGCCAGCAGCCAGTAGGGACCCTACCAGTGCATGAATTTCATACACTGAGCCTCTAGTTTAGATATAATTACAATATTATACTGTACACTTAAAAGTTACTTTAGAGGACAAATTTCATGTTATATACTTCTTTTAATTTGCCAAAAAAAGTGAAATAATTAAAAGAACCAAAGTGAATGAGATCTGTCTTTTTTTCTGGAGAAGAGAGAAAAGACGGAGGCTTAAGAAGAGACCTCTGGATAATACCAGTTTTAGAGTAGGATTAGGAAAAACTAGTGCAGGAAAGATGCTAAAGGAGGAAGAGGAGAAGGATATTAGAGGCAATGGGTGGTAGGATTTCAAGGAGAAGTCTGTGCACTGAAGAGGGAAGAGCCAAATTATATTTCCAGTTATTCCACTTAGATAAACCTCATTTCTTCTTTGAGTCCCACTTTTCTTATCTGTAAAATGGAAACAAGTACACCTATCCATATAAGAGTACCTTGTAAACCGGGAAAAATGAATACAAACATGAGGGCTTTTTTTGTTTTTGTTGCTGTTGTTTTGCCTTCTTGACCCCAGCAGCTTCATTTAATTTTTTTCCATCACTGTCATTTTTATGAAGCTTTGCAGTTAAGTTTTATAGCCTACCTATGTTAGATTACTTGTAAGAAAACAAAACAAATATGGTGTTCTCAGAAGAGAGGGTCAAGTGATGTCTCTTCTTTAAGAAAGTTATCCCATCATTTGTTTTCCATAGACTCCCGATATTGCGTTTGTTTTATAATGGGAAAGAACCAAGGAAATGTCCAATGGGAAATAGTCAATTGATTATGTCAGTTCATTTTAGATCATAGAAAACATTAAGTTACCATTTTAATCTACCTAGGTCAGAGATTTTTAAAAAGATTACCCGAAAACTTCATTTTCTAGAATATTGTCTTTCCTTGAAGAGTTAATGGCATTGTGTTACAGGGATTTTAGGGGAGTTACAGAGGGCAGATTCAATTGTTTTTTTAATTCCCAAGCATCACCATTTTAGCTCAGATTGGAGATGGCCCTAATCAATTACCAGCAAGGAAGCGGAGTTGATTCTTCATTTTCATCATTCCATCGCCAGAGGCTCCAATGCACTCATCTTCATCATCACCGCAGTCTCCACTTTCAAGCCCTTCTTCATCAAGGTTCTTTTCCACAACTCTACCTTTGGGCATAGACATGGTTCTCAGGAGCTGAAAGAAAACAGAGAAATGTAGCAGCTCTTCATATTTCTTTGGTAGGTCTAAAACTGTGTTATTAACAGAATGCATTCAATATGCTGAATGAGTTACACAGAAGCTTTTAAAAATCAATTTCAAATTTAAATAAATGTAAACTGCTTATATGCTTTGGAGTTTCATACTCCTGGGCCTTTCTATGGCATTTCTTATGATTCTCTACTCATCAACTTCTCTAACACCAGAGTGTATTTTGCATCAAAACTTTCAATGCCATGGTATTTAAGTTTCTGAAAGACTCCATGGTAGGAGAACTAACCAATGAGGAAATTAACACAACATAGGCAAAGCATATTTATATGTTCAGAGGATACCAAAAACAGAAAAGATGCCTATGAAAGCCCCTTAAAACTATACTTACAATTACTAAGTTAAAACAACAAATGCTTTCCATCAAAAGAAGAAGATAGCATTGAATTTTATATACACTTTAAATGAATACTTACAATTAATTGCCATGTACCATGCCTTGGTCACTAGAAAAACTTTTAAAATATCTCCCTCTTGCATCATTTCAGTAAGATGCTTTGAAATTCATTTTGCTTTTTTTGTAGATAAAATATGCCCATTTGGAGGGATGTCTGTTTTGCTCTTCAGTGTCTGGCTTTTCAGACACATTGTCAATGTCTTTCTTATGTTACTGTGACTCCCACTTCCCAAAAGTCTTTCTGCTGACCCCGAAGCCAAACTCACAGCCTGAGTGGTTTCTGAGGGCAGTTCTCAGACTCCATTTTATTCTTCCTCATTATTTCTCTCTAAGGCTGTATTCCAATAGCCTCCATTTCTGTCCTAGCTTTTGCCACACACCCCTTTTTAGTCCTACATCTCAGTTTCACTTCCTATTTATATTTAAAAATTTTATTAACTTCAGAGATGGAGAGGGAGAGAGAAATCGAAACATCAATTATCAGAGAGAATCATCGATCTGATGCCTGCTGGATGCCCCATACTGGGGATTGAGGCCTCAACTTAGGCATGTGCCCTGACAGGAATCAAACCATGACATTCTGGTTCATGGGTCTATGCTCAATCACCCAGCAACACTGGCTGGGCATTACCTCCTATTTTTAAATAACAGCCAACAAAAAGTGTTAGATGTACTGAAACTAAGATTTTTTTTCATTGAGGAAGAGGTATCCAGAAAAAAATATTGCATATACAGGAATGTCTTGTTTTTTCTGATCTTAATTATCTATGTTGATTGATGCTGAAAAAACAAAAAAAAAAAACTTTATGTTCTCTGCTTGTGATTTAACTGCTATACCAGTATCAACCTGGAACAAGATACATACTAGAGAAATTTGACTCTGCAGGTTTATTATTTTTTTTAAGCGAAGAAAGAAAAAGTCCAAATAGTTCTTTTCTGCCCAACAACCTCTAATGGTGTCAGAGAAGCTAACCCACCCACCATCTGCTACTCCAGCATCATCTCCACCCTTCTGTTCTAATGTATCCCTTCTCTAACCCTCCCCCATCCTCTACCATTCATCCTACAAATCTAAATGTATACTATAGACACATAGGCTAGGATAAGATAGACTAGTGGTTCTCAAACTTTTTGGTGTAGTCAGGACCCCTTTATACTCTTATTGGGAATCCAAGAGAACTTTTGTTTATATAAGTTACTAGAAGCCTGGTGCACAAAATTCATGCACTGTGTGTGTGGGGGGGAGTCCCTCAGCCCACCCTCTCCAATCTGGGACCCGTTGGGCCTAAACTGGCAGTTGGACATTCCTCTCACAACTGCTCACCTGCCTGCCTGATTGCCCCTAACTGTTTCTGCCTGCCAGCCTGATAACCCCCTAACTACTCTCCTGCCAGCATGATTGTCACCTAACTGCTCCCCTGCCCCCAACTGCCCTTCCCTGCTGGCCTGGTTGCCCCTAACTGCCCTCCCTTGCAGGTCTAGTCTCACCTAACTGCCCTCCCACCCCTGCAGGCCTGGCCGCCCCCAACTGCCCTCCTCTGCCGGCCTGGCCGCCCCTAACTCCACTCCCCTGCTGGCCTGATCACTTACAACTGCCCTCACCTGCTGGCCATCTTGTGGCGGCCATCTTGTGACCACATGGGGATGGCCATCTTGTGTGAGGGTGTGAGGGTCAATTTGTATATTATCCCTTTATTATATAGGGCAACTATTGGCATTTACTATCTTAGAAATTATAACTGAGAAATTTAAAAATTTTTTACCTTGTGAATCCTTGGGTTTCATGGATTATCAAAGTCTATAAACCATTCTTTGAGTACCACTAAATTAGACTACAATATCACTTCAGTTGACCAAAACATCCTAATCTCCTCCTTTACCATCATTTCTTATGAGAAAAATGCTTTCGACATAAACATTTTAAGGTTAATCTTTAAAAATACATCCTTCGTATATGTCTTGGATTACCTGAATTAGAACTGTTCACATAAAGGGATTTGTGGTTAGATATATATTGGTGAACTTACAATTTCTCAAGCACATCTCACACCTGTGCCTTTCATTAATCCCTTTAGCAAACATTAATTGAGCACCTAATCAGAGCTGTTTTCATTTTGGTCTATTGAAAACACTACATTCTTTCAAGCCAAATTCAAATGTCATTTCCTTAGTAAATAAAGCCTTCCTGCCTACCACAGATGGTCATTATACTTCTCCCTTCCCCTCTTCCACCACTGCTCCCTTTATCTGTAACCTCCTAAATATCCCTTTATGTGTGCAAAGTAGCATTATTTATTTATACATGTAACTTTGCTCTACCACCAAACTGAGTTGCCTGGGGGCTTTGTCTTATTTATCTTTTAACCCCATAGCATTTAAAGCAATGTCTTGAACACAGTAGGTACTCAACAAATGTGCTATTGAACTGAAGCAAAGTAAAGTGGCATGGTATCTTTAATTTTTTAAAAGCTTCTTCCACAAACTCATGAAAAATGAGAAAGCCAAAGCACAGTTAATTATACAAGAACTTGTGAATGAATAGCTAAATCCTTTTGGACGACCCTGGCTAAGATCTGTAGCTAATCTATAAAGGCTATTTTCCAACCTTGTGTACAATGCCCTCAGTATTCTCTGGTAGTCCAGTTTTTTGGTTTTTTTTTAAGGACAATTAAAAAAACTTTAAAACTTTGCCATTGAGATAACTTTTTTAGTTTTTAAATTACTCTCATTTTGGAGACAACTTTAGCATTGAAGAAGGATTATAGTATACTTTCAATGTATTTTACACAGACATCTGCAGATGAACCTAACCCTCACACATTGACAAAACAAATCCCAAACTAGAAAGCTATTGTTAGTTTAAGTCTTAAAGAACACTCTGAAGCTCCAGAATGCTGAAAGAAGGATGATCTCTGAGAGATGAGAAATTGTCAGCAAGGACTGTGAATTTAATACAGCCTGGAATTTGAAACAGAAATCAAATCAGCTAATTACATTCACAATATTGACCTTTTTGTTCCCTCTCTCACTCTTTACAGTGTCTTCCAGACTGAATACTCACTTTATAAAAAGAAAGTTATGAGGGTCTTGCACACCAAATCAGGTAACTTTAGGGGCCTAGTGTTTTTGATTAACTGTTTGCCATTTTCAAAGGACACTATCCTATTAGCTTTTTAAAAGCCAAGGCTCAGAATAATTATTATCAATGTAAACTATCTTATTAAAACACAGGTCTGATTATTTCACAACCCTACCCCCACAACCCTTCTATAAACTGACATTTCTGCTACACATTGTTCAGCACTCCTTATGGGAAGGACTTTCATGGTCCAGCTTTTTCTGTATGTACTCCTCTCCTTGCAGCACTGTTTGAGCCACATGAGAATATTACAGTTGCTTAAATATGCCATAAATTTTTATTTTATAATTCAATATGTTAATTATATGTATCAATATAATATAAAGAGGTGAAAAAAAGAGACATAAGGGAAAAACCTAGTTCTTAAACTTTAATAAACATTTATATTTTCAAAGGCTGGTGAATTTTTGTGTGGGTTTTTTCTTTTTTTTAATTTGAACTTTAAAATAAAACTGACCGAGTTTGGAATTCTAGGTTTTCCACTTATTAACCTTCCACCCACTTATTAACTTTGCTGTTTAATTTCCCTAAATCTCAATGTTCTCATCTGTAAAATGAGGGAAATAATGCCTGCCTCAGAATTATTGTAATGAAGAAATGTGATAATTTTAAAATTTTAAATCTGATAAAAACACTTAGTGCAGTACAATTAATGAATCTACTGAAATTTATTTAACCATTCTCTGAATATTTAATATTTATATTGTTCCTAGTTCTTTTGTTTCTATAAATAAAAATGGAATATCAGGAGCATTCACATTACTTTTTCTATATTTTGGATTATTTCCTTAGTTTCCCATTAGTAGGATTACTGGGCCAAAGGGTATGTACATTTTTATAGACCATGGGAGTGAGTCTCTAATTTCATAAGGATGATTTTTAAAAACTCAAGAACCTTGACCCACCCACAGAGGTTATGATTTAGTAGGTCTGCGGTGAAACACACAAATCTGCATTTTTAACTAATATACTCCTCCATCTTATCATGAGCAAATCACAGACCACACTAATAAGAAAGACTACTGCAGTGTTATTCCACTTCCCAGAAACCCTCTGAAACCATCTCTGGACAAGAGTCACCTTAGCCCCATGTGTGTCACGATCCTTATTACAAACACTTCAAACCACTTTTCAAAAAATAAATGCAGCCTAATTATTTCCTTTTCGTTTACTGGTAAATATGAATATCATGTCTTTGGAGTTAATGAAGATTCTTGGGTGTACAGGTAATTGACTTTGATTAGAAAGGGAAATATTTGAAGTTAGTTTTGAGGCAGGTATTCATGGTTGTATAATAAAAGGAAACAAAAAGTCTGGAATAAACACAAAAATTAGAAGTACAGTGTAAGAGGAAAAAAGGCTCTCTAGTTTTAGCAATTTCATGTTCTTAAAACCATAATAACTAAGATAACAAAAGAGCTCTGCTTCATGGAACAATGTGATTTTTACAAAGTTCTTTTCATGGTTGGTTGACAGGAGAACAAAGATCAAAGGACACACTGGTTGTTCTTAGGGGGATCAAATATGCTGAAATTAGACCAGTGAGAGCAATAATTCTTGACCTGTCTATATGGTATAAATAATGTGCCTCTTGAAATTATCTTGATTGCAAAGATATGAACCTTATCAGCCACACATTGTGCTAGGGCTTAACATATGTTCTCTCACATAATCCTTGAATCTTCATTGCCAATTTGTGTAACAGGGAAAACTGCCATCCCCATTTTCCACATCAAGGAAGGTTACTGAGGCTCAAAGAGGGGACATGACTTGATCAAGTCAGTGTGTAAGTGATAGAGACCTCATTAAAAATAAAGTATTCTGCTCCAAAGGACAGAGATTTTCAAGAAAAACATGCTGTCTTAGGTAAAGGCATCAACTAATGGGGCTTTCATTTCATATTTTTGCCATCGTGACTGTCTTTACCTGAGATAATTTCCAGTTCAATCTCAATTTTTCAGATTCTACCCACGAGCTATACCTTGAATGGACGGCCATTTTTTATTTATTAGGTGGGAGAGATAATGACATTTGATGCCTCCTGCTTGTTTTCCTCAGCCTTGCTATCTACTGTGTCTTAATCAACCTATCTAATCATAAATGGATTTGTTTTGAAAAGATTCAGACAACTAGTTAGAATAGGATGGAAAATTCCATTACTACTGCTACATGGCTAAGAATTTTCTTGACTTTAAACTCTTTAGCATTTTAAATATAAAAGATAAGTAACAAAATAGATACTGCAAATATAGGACTTGGTAGGCATTTTGAAGAATTAGCTGGTTTTGTCTCTTTTGGCTACTCCCATAAATCTCTCTAGGCATTTAAAAAATATCTGGACTCCCAATTACATTTTAAAGCTATTAAGCTGGGCTTACAAAACTGATTTTGAACTATCTGGATGCTCAGCTTTATACAACCCGCAAAGAATACTTTGGGGGCCCAGCTTCCCATGTCCATGCAATGTAAATACATGCTTTACTGTTTGTATTTGAGTAGCATAAGCTAATGGAAAACAAATGTGGTGGCTCCAATGAATCCCAGCTTTTTTTGGAATGCCATTATTATTTATACAATATGCACATCCACAAGGCCAAGGGCACGTGACCTCTGCATTGCATGCACACTTTCTTTGAACAAATGCACCAAACCATGGCCACAACTAATTGGAAACAATGGCAGCTCCACATATTTCAGATGAAGCCAGAACCCAAATATATAGGGTTAGAATTAATGGCTATATATACACTTTACGCATTGGAGAGGCAATAAAGTACAGCAGTTAAGAGTGTGAGCTTTGGAATCTAACCAGTATGGATTAAAATGTCTACTCAGCCTATGTACTAGCTGTATTACTGTGGGCAAATCACTTAACGTCTCTGAACTTCAGTTTTATCACCTGTAAAATATAGGATAATGTTATTCACTAAGTTCACAGGGTTGTTGAAGAATTAAATTAAATAGCGCCATTCACATTTCATAGTCCCGTGTATCTTTCTTTCATAGAACTTTCCACAGTTTATAATTATATATTCCACGTTTTACCCCATTAGACTAACAGAAGGGATAAATAGTCTGTGTCTATTATCAGTGTGTGGAACAAAGTAAATTTTCATTAATATTCATTAAATGGATGAATGAACAATCTATAGAAAAATGCCTGTGAAGTGCTTAGCATATTGCTTAGCAAGGCAATAAGTTCTCAAACATTGTTAAGTTTGCTGCTGAGGATGATGATGATCTTGAACAGAAAGAAGAGGAGGAGGAGGGAGAAGAGTGGTAGCAGTCATAGTATCAGACACGAAGAGTTTATTATAAATGTCTTATAAGGCAAAACAAGTAATACTCCATGACCAAACACTAAGGTACCAGAAAGAAGAATCTGAGAAACCCTTCTGGATGCTCCCAGTAAGATAAGGATCTGTGCATTCAGTATATACACAGAGATGTTTAGGAAAGAGCAAAAGGACTGGCTATATGCTGAGCATCCATGTGATATTGGTAAGAAGGCCACCCACAGCCAGATACTCTCTTGTCTGGCCATAGTTTCCATGTACACCACTTATCCACAGCACATATTTTCTTTGTCACTTTCAGCTTCCCAATTTTTACTTTGTTAATGTAGCACTGAAATTTGTGAAAATAAGTCCTCCCAATTAAATAAATGTTGGGATAGTAAAACAAACCAAGATATAAAAGAAGCAAGCTTGGGATGGAATTAAAACTATCTTAGTGGGGCTCCTTCTCAGTAGTATAAATGGTTCTCTGCAGTTTTAGGAAGGTACCCAATGCTTTAAAGTAAATAATTTATAACAAAACTAGTGCCTTAGTGCACAGATTTGTGCATGTTGAAAGGAAATTAATTAGAAGGTGGCTGGCGTGGCGGAGGGGGGGGGGGAGAGACTGGGCAAGAGGGGCCAGACATGCCCTGGAGCCAACCTCCCATGGTGGGCCAGCCACACCTGGGGCTGTGCTGCAGCTCTAAGGGCATCTGCAGAGTGAGCAGGGCCTATTTGGCATATGGGGTCCCTCAGCTTAGCCTGCAGGAATCAGGCTGAAACCAGCTCTCCAACATCCTCTGATGGGTCCTGAATTGAGAGAGGGGAGTTCTTGGGTGACACACCACGGAATAGGGCTCCCTCCTCTGGTTCCAGGGTGTGTCACCCAAGAACCAAGAACCGCCACTGCCAGGTCACTGCAGCTCAGCAGCTCCTGGGCTGAGTGTCTGCCCTCTTGTGGTCAGAGTGTGTTATAGCTACTGGTCAGAACATCTGCCCCTGGTGGTCATTGAGCATCATAGCTACCAGTCGGATGGTTGGATGGTCGCTTAGCCTTTTTTATATATAGACGAGTGAAGTAGTTCACGGATCACTAGTTTGAAAGGAAATTAATTAGAAGGTGGCTGGTGGGGCGGGACTGGGCAAGATAGGATGGACATGGCCGGGAGCCAACCTCCCGCAGTACCTCTCAGCTGGCCTCACCTAGGGCGGTGCCTTGGCTCAAAGGGCTTCTGTGGAGTGAGCAGGGTTCCTCCGGCAGGTAGGGTCCCTCAGCCTGGCCTGTGGGGATTGGGCTGAAGCTGGCTCTCCAACATCCCCTGAGGAGTCCCAGAGTACGAGAGGGTGCTATGCAAAGTTGCTGTTGTACAGGGTGTGGAACACAAACACAAGTGTGCAGTAAACCAGATTCAGGGCCCGATAGTGCCCCAGCAATAACATAACCCAAGGCCAAAGGTGGAATTGTGTGGTCACAGGAAGAATTGGGCTCCCTCCTCTCTGGTTTGGAGTTCATTACCTGAGAACTGCCACTGCCAAGTCACTGCAGCTTAGCAGCTCCTGCATTGAGAGTCTGCCCCCTGGTGGTCAGTGAATGTCCACTTAGCATATTAGTCTTTTAGAGATATAGATTACCAACAGCTTACAACTGTATAGTGTTTTATTATTTTGCAAGAGGTGGCATAAGCATAATGGCTAAAAGTTCATATTCTGGGGTCAGAAAATGTATGTTTAGATCTAAACTCTGTCACTTACTAGCCCTGTTACTATAAAATAAGTTATTCTTTAACCACTCTGAGCCTTATGCTTCTTATCTAATAAAATAGATATGATCATAATACCTGTACCTATCTCCCACATTGTATGATTATGGGGATTAAATGAGACAATCCATGTAAAGCACTGAACTTAGTATCTGGTAGTAAGTGCTCACACAATGACATGTCAATATTGTATAGTAAAAACTATACATTTATAAAATCTGAATCTCTGAAGGGGCTGAATTATAAATTTTTTAAAATATATATGTTTTGTTGATTTTAGAAACAGAGGAAAGGAGAGGGAGAGAAACATCAATGTGAGAAACATCCATTGGCTGCCTCCTGCATGCCCCCTACTGGGGATCAACTCTGGCAAACCAGAGATCTCTCGGTGTATGGGACAAAATTCAACCAACTAACTTAGCCACACTGGCCAGGGCTGAATTCTAAAATATTGGCACCATTAATGTTCAATTCTGGCCTGGGTAGGGCTAATTCTGTGGAATGCTGCAGGCTCTCAATAAATCTTCGTTACTAGGTCAGTACTATTGATATTTCATTATTTTTATACTCAAAAGCCCTTCCACATAACTTCTCTCATTGATGTACCTTGGACTTGGACACCTGTGAGGCAGTGGGGAAAGTATTATTAACATCATTTTATAATCAAGAAAATTGGAGCTGAGTGAAAAGTGAGGCAACATGCTCATTTTTAGCCTGAAAACTGTATAATGGTAACTACTGTGAAATTGTTAGGATTTGGAATGGGACAGGGGAGGAGGGCTTATATACTCAAGCATTAACTTGGCAAGGGCATGGTCTGACACATAATAGGTGGCAGGAAATGCTTGGTAACTGAAAGAATGAGGGAAGCAATGGTTTAACAAAATAATAAGCATTTTATTCACTGACTTTGGATTTTTCCCAATCTCTATCTCTTCAACCCTGGTCTGATATGCCATTGCTGTTCTGGTATGGTAATAACTGATTCCTGCCTAGGAGCCCTGGATACACTGAGGCTGTATAGCTAGGCAGATGTTCAGATAGATTTCCAGCATTCACTTTATTAAAGCAACCCTGACAGGAGGGTTTCATAATCCCTTCCATTTGAGAGAGCCTCCTACCCTGATAAAGTGGGGTCAAGTCAAAGAAGAAGGCAGAAAATTGATTTTTTAAAGCAAATGAACCGACTAACCCAAAGTGAGGGGCCCAACTCACTCATTGAGTGGCTGAATGAGGTTCCTGAGGCCCCCTAATGAGTTTTTTCCAATGACAATGATAGATAAGTTGGCCTGAGTGTGTTAATTGTAGGTTCTGTAATGCCCTTATTTAGGATCTCCAGCCTTACTAGACTAAATTTAAATTTAAGGGGTCATAACTCCCACAAAGTACAGTTCCAATTATAAGGCTGGAGTCAAGGATGGCCTAGCCTCAAGAAACTGGCCAAGTTCTTCTACCTTGTCAGGTGGAGCAGCAAAATGCAAACACAGCAAGATACCTTGCAGGACACCAAGTCCAATTTCCCTCTGAAGGCATCTGACCATGGCTATCACCATGGTTGAAGATTAGTGACTTTTTATCCTTGTGAAAGTTTTAATTATTGTGAAAAACCACAAGGACAAAATATAATTTTTTCTGGAAGAAAACTTTACTTTGAAGACATCTGTGAAACCCCACAGCACTGCTCATTTTCCAAAGGAATCACCTCATTCTGATGAGGGTCACTGACAAAGGGCAATGGTGTCAGGGTAAAAGTATACCTAGATATTACATATTTCCTCATGGAATTGAGGGTACACAGACATGATCTGAGCATTTACTATTGTTCTAGTGTATAAATCTGATTCATTCCAAATAGACATCTTGTGGTTATACTTTTGGGAAATGAGAGTGCTTGCCTCTAAAAATAACCTCTGTGTGTGAACCACAGAAGCCATGTCATCAAGCATAGGGCTTGAAGAGACAACCTCAGTGACTGGAGGACAATGCTGTACTATTCTTTCATAAGTCTTCTAGCCTGCCAAGGATTAATGAAATGCCTCTAGTTTCCCCATTAAAACTTCCTTTCTTTGAAGACCAGGTCTAGATCAGGATTTATAAATAGGTTTTCAGTGAAAACAGTTTACCTTCTCTAGTATACTCTCTGAAAAACATGAATTTTAAACATGTTTCGGATAATTAAGGCTACATTGTATTATTCTAAAGTAAAATAAATGACCCAGTGCATCTAGCACAAATAAAATAGCTGGGGCTTATGAAAAACTAGATTCTGAGTTTCTAGCTGTTATTTCACTGGAGGTAAAAGAACTTCAAATCTTTCCAAAGATTTAGGCTATGGAATCCTAAAGGGGAAACTGGCTCCCACAAGAAACATGACTAAAATTATTATAATATTCATATCTAGTCACATACTTTAAAAGGTTGAAGTAGAAGAAGCAAAAGAATGGTGCTCTTATATAACTTTTAAACTCACTCCATGAGTAAAGACTAATTTAAGAAATGCCCTGGCAACTCTTTTAAACACGAAAAATTATGATGTGTCCTAAAACAGTGCTTTGTTTGATAAATACAGCATTAAAGATGCTAGAACAATTAGTTCTTTCCGAATCCGCCATTTATAGGTTTTGTTAGCACTTTGGTCACAGAAGACAACTAGAGCACCAGAATTTTATGAGAACTGACCACCCTAATTACATGTTATAGCTACCAAATGTTTAAGTACTTCCTTACTGTAGTATAGTTTTCCTTTCTGTACCTCCAGTGGTTTGAATGGAGTGGTCAAACAGTGGATTGAGGAATATGAAATGGAACTCCTGGTATTCTGCAATAACAAAGAAATCAAAGGCTGCCTTTTGGTAACCATTGAGGACACTGAAGAAAAAAATCACTGTAATACTCTAGTTCAACTCAAGCAGGCCATCAACACTTTGCATATATTCACTACCTTGTTGGAATTCCATATTTGATTAAATGGTCTTTTAACAAAATTCAGTCATTTTACATCAAGTTATTGATATTGGTGATCATTTTCCCACATTTAGCTTAGTCAATTCTAGTTGCAGAATTGTCTGCTAAGTTGATTATATATATTTACAAAATAATTTCTACTTAGCATTTGGCTAAACTATCCTTCACATTCACCTTTCATCCCTTAATTAAAATACTCACTAATCTAGTATATCCATATTCTTGCCATTTGGTAGCATATCTTAGCTTAATTTTACTTCTCTGAAATAAGCATAACATAACAATTTTACTTCTCTGAAATAAGCATACAGATATAATCATTTCCATTCCCATGTGGGTCTCTATCATCATTGCTTCTTACTCTTAAATTCCAAGCTTCATCAAGCATTTCTCCTATTGGCACTGCCTATGAATGCATTCTTCAGACCAGCCTCTCATTTTTGCTGAGAAGCTTATTAGAATTTAACCACAAGGTCTGGGAAGAGCACCATGTAACCAAGTCCAGCTAATTTGTACTCAGTATTTGGCAGAGCTTGATCCCGTGCTCTTTTGGCGAGGTATATGTTGGTAGAGATTAAGGTGAATTATTTCCTTTGTTGGCTTTCTTTGGTATTGGGTGTGCCTATTTTGTTTGCTCCTGGGACTGAAGTGCTTGGCTGTCTGTCTTACTTGAACTCCTTCCCTATCTCACAAAACTATTTGGTGATGATAAAGTGGCAGGAATAAGAGAATATAAGTGTGGGAGGAGAAAAAGGACAGCTCATTAACAGGCTGCAGCCAACACATATTTATAGCTCTATCTTTCTTTGTTTCCCTTCACTGAGCTCACTAGATAAGAATGTCTTCACCAGTTCTAACATGGGTCTCTCCACCATCCTCTGGGATTCTGTTTAGACAGATATTCAATTAACATTTTTGTTAATGTTTCCCTCCCCCACAATGTTTAACCCCTTTTTATATATCAGGTAATATACACACATTCTTAACATTCTGCTTGTTCATATTTCTGGATATAGCTTATGGTAATTTTCATCTTTAAATAACTCAACACGCATGTCCTAACTAGATGTATCAGGGAAGGAAATGATTGGGAAGCAGAGATCTTAATTTCTAGAAAGTGTCTAATATGAGAAATGGAGATATTAAATATATTGAGCACTCAAAAGTGCTTAACATCATATTCAATCTATTAATAGAGGAATTAGGTTGTAGATTTGGAATGATGCGTTAGAAAGAACCTGAGAGATCATATGATCCAATCCATTTATTCTTACAGATTAGCACAGCAAGTCCACACAGACAATAGTTAGTAGAGCTTTTTAACTAGCTAATCAAGAGTAGATGACATAAACTAGTTTTCTGTATAATCCTCGGGCATATCACAAGAGAACCAGTAAAGGGCAGTACTCATTAATCAACAACTTTCCATTCCCCTCTTCCTCCACAGTCCCTGGCAACCACCATTCTACTTTCTGTTTCTATGAATTTGACTACTTTATGTGCCTCATGTAAGTGAAAGCATACAATATTTATCCTTTTGTGATGGGCTTATTTCATTTAGCATAATAGCTTCAATGTTCAACTATATTGTAGCAAGTGACAGATTTTCTTCTAGGCTGAATAATGTTACATTTTATGTATTAACCATGTTTTGTTTATGCATTCATCTAGTGATAAATACTTGTGTTGCTTCCATCTCTTGGCTATAATGAATAATGCTGATATGAACACGGGTGTACAAATATCTTTGAAATTCTGGTTTCAATTTTTTTGGGATATATACCCAGAAATTGAATTGCTGTAACATATGGTAATTCTATTTTTAATCTTTTGAGGACTCATCATACTGTTGTCCATAGTGGTTACACCATTTTACATCCCTACCAACAGTGCACAAAGGTTCCAACTATTCCACATTCTTGCCAACACTTGTTTTCTGTTCATTTTTTTTCTCTTTTGTGTATATGGTTTTTTGTTTTTGTTTTTTCTTAACCCTCATCTGAGGATATTTTCTCATTGATTTTTAGAGAGGGGAAGGAGGAGAAGAGAGACATAGAGAGAGAAACATCAATATGAGAGAGACACATTGATTGATTGCTTCCTACACGCACCCCGGTGGATCAAGCCTGCACCCGAGGTATGTGCCCTTGACCAGGAATAGAAGCTGGGACCTTATAGTCTGCAGGCCAACGACCTATCCACTGAGCCAGACCAGCCAGAACAGTTCCCCCCCCCCCCAGTTTTGTTTTCTATTTTTTGTTTTGTTTTCTTTATAGTGGTCATGCAAATAGGTGTGAGGTGGTATCACATTGTGGTCTTGATTTGCATTTTCCTAATGATTAGCATTGGTGAGCATCTTTTCATATACTTGCTGGAAAAACTTTTAAAAAATCGCACCAATAAAAGTTTTGTGGAACATACTTTGGGATATACTGCCAGGGAGAATGAGTAATAATGACTGCCTTTTTTTTTTTTTTTTTTTTTTTTTTTTTTTTTTTAGATCGAGGAGTTTTTGTTGGTTTATTTTAAGAACAATTAACATTTACTATTCTAAGAGCAACACAATATACAGGAAGTATGTACACAAACCGGCAATCTCTGGGTAGTAGGATTAGGAGTGGATTAATTTCTTTCTGCCTATCTGTACTTGCTAAATTTCTACAATAAGCCTGCATTATGCAATTTTAAAAGTTTAATATAAATAATGATGATAGGTATACAGATATATAGAGAGCATGTCCAGTTCTATGCTAGTTGCTTTGGCCATATTACTCAGCTACCAGTGATCTCTTGCTTTGCACAACTTTTATTATTCTTGTATTCTATTGTATTTAACAGTTTCTTACATTCTGCCTTATATTATTTTCCAATTATTCTCGGTTTTAATGTTAAATGTTTCATAAGTGTAAACTCTTTTGGAGAAGGCACTGTATTTTATATTTCTGTTTGTGCTTCAGTATTATCATATTTTCCAACCCCAACCAAGGGACAGCATCTAACGAAGGATGTGTTTGTGTGTGCACGTGCTGTATCTGAGCATTTGAGGCAGTTTGGGAGTATTCATATGGATATTAAAATACTGAAATTATGGTGCATTTTCAGTGATTTATGAGTCCAAATGGACAAAATGTTTAACAATGTGCTCTTGAATGACATAGAACTGCTACTTACCACTCCTAAAAATAAAACTTTCTTAAAGCTTTAGGGGCCACTGAATATGACAAATTTATTACAGTATTATTGACTTTATTTCCTACACTTTACTTTCCATCACCATGATTACTTTGTAACTACCAATCTGTACTTCTCAATCCCTTCACCTTCTCTACCTAGTCCCCAACCCCCCTTCACTCTGGCAACCATCAGTCTGTACTCTATATCTATGAGTCTGTTAGTTCTGAATATAGTAAATTTAAAAATAATTTCTCTAGTCATAAATATGTTGGTATTCTCATTTCTCTATTTTTAACAATATTTTGACCCTGCAACTTAGCATTTTGCTCATTAAACATTGTTTGGTTTCATGTAAACTGGTTTCTTTCTAAAATAAACTCTAATCAGAATATACCATCTCATCTATTATATTTCCTTCTCTTAACAGGTGTTCTGAGTTCTCATTGTTTCCAGATTACAATCATTTTGTCCATAATACAGAGACCCAGACATCTGGTCCAAGGGAAAATAGGCAAAGCTATTCAATCAGGTAATGGAGGAAACACTTCCTGAACGTTTGTCCAGCAGCTATTCCCACATGTGATATCCTGAATGTGCTGGTCTGGGCTTTGCTGGAGTTCTGATACATGCAACCAAAGTGGACCTTAAAGTGTGACTGCATGCCTGAAATGCAAAGAGGATAGGGAACCAGACCTGGTGTCAAAGCTCAGTTCTAACAACTTACCAACTTATTACACTTGCAAAAGCCACTTTCCTAATCAGAGTTTCGCACATAAAAAAAAAAGTAGTACAGTATCTCATAAAACAACTGTCAATGAAATGATACATGTGAAAGCACTTTGTAACATCTCATCCAAAGCTGTTTAAGGTAACTAACTCTGCTCTGGAGCAGAGAAACTAGTCTACTACACTTAGAAGATTATCAGTGTCCTGAGAAATTCTCTTTTAGCCCAATGAATTACTATGGGCCATTTCAATCCTTACTTGTTCAAAAAAGACCCAAATAAATACCACCCTATAACTACAAAAAGAAACAAAGGCTAGTTAATATGTAGAAGGAGGAGTACAAAAATCTCATAGCATAGTCACTTTCTTTCCACTTATCTGCCCTTATTTAAACTATAAAATATCTAGGCAAAAAGATTTAAGTAGACACTTCATTAAAAAAAAAATACAAGTGGGCAATAAACATATGCAAAGATGCTTAACCTCATGACTCACTAATTAAATGCAAATTAAAACCACAATGAGATACCATTACACATCCACTAGAAAATCTATACTCAAGGAATAAAAATACCAAGTGTTGAATGGGATGTAGATAAATTAGAACCTGCATACATTGCTGGTGGGAATGTAAAAGGGTATAATCACTTTGGCACACAGTTTAGCAGTGTCTCAAAACATTAAATGTATATTTAGCATATGACCCAGACATAATGCTCCTATATATCTACCAAATATAGTAAAGCATGTGTCCATATAAAGACTTGTATGTGAATGTTCATAGTGATATTATTCATAGTAGTCCAAATATGGAAACAATCCAAATGTCCATAAACTGGTGAATAGATAAACAAAATGTGGTATGCCCAGACAATAAAATATTATCTGGCAATAAAAAGGAACGAAGTATTGATGATTAGCATATATGAACCTAAATAACATTATGGTAAGTGAAGAAAGGCAGACACAAAAGACAATTTCTTATCTAATGCCATTTATTTGAAATATTTATAGAAGGAATATCTCTAGGGACAGAAAGTAGTTTAGTGGTTGCCTGGACCTGGGGATGAGAATGGGAACAGGCATGTGGGAACTTGTTGGAGTGATGAAAATATTCCAAATTGGATTGGGGCAATAGTTGCACAACTGTGTACATTTACTAAAACTCTTTAGGCTGTATGTATATTTATAATGGGTGAATTTTATTAAATGTAAATTATATCTCAATAAAGTGGTTAAATATATTTGCAAAATGGGAGAATTATGCTAGCCAATGTGACAAGGGGGGAACTCAAGTTTGGATAAAAATGCCTGCCTTGGGGTCAAACCCAATAGAAACCTAACTACCTTTAAGCCTGCAATATTTTAGCTGACTCCTTTATCATAGCTTTTGGGTACCATAATCATGCCATCATCTAGGAGATGCGTTGACTACATGAAGTTTAAGTTGACTCAATTACTATTCTTCTAAAATTTCTCTTTTCCATCCCCAAGTCTTTCACTTTCCTCAATATTTGTTTATTTTGCCTTGTCACCCAGGAAATGTGTTTCTTTGCTCAGTTTTTACTTCTTTCTTACACAGTATGCATGAGCTCTGTTGTCTGTCTCTCATCTAATTCCATACTAATGGTTCCTACATTCCATATTTAATGGCAATGAATTTATATTAGAATAGACAGATCATATCAGACGAGTGGACTACTTACTTTGTAGATCTAGTCTAATAATTTCCAACGTATAATCACTTTTTTGGATGCAAAAATACCATTATTTATTCAATAACACAAGAGTGACAGAAGTGAAAAATGGATCAGCTAGACAGTACTTATCTGAGTTATTCTGTGAGGCCTGGAGGCCTCTGGGACAGAGCCAAAGATAGAAGTAGCAAAAAAGTCTTTGATACTGAAGTGACAATTAAAGCATCTCCATCTGCTGTACAATGCAATCATATAATAAGTTAAGAAAATCTATTTTAGAAAAGTTTCTATTTTGGTAAAACAGTTAACATTTTAATATTTGGATCCTAACCTTCAGGTGTCAAAAACACATGGGCTTTCCAGAATCCCCAAGAATTATAGTAACTCAATGTCTAAAATGCACCTATGCCTGACATATGCTTCATTCATCAAACCGTAACCAACACACTCTTCAGGCTAGGTGTGCTACAGAGTAAAGAATTCGGAGTCATAAAACCTGTATTCCTAGCTCCTTTGATTCCTCCACTTGCTAGATATTTCGTGAACCTCACTAATTCCTAGTTTCCTATGCTATAAAATTAAAATAAGTATCATACCTAACTCACAGGTTTATGAGAATTAAATGTATTTGCATATATAAAAAGCACTTTGTAAACTGTCAAGACCCATACAAATAGAAACTGTGTGCTTTCAAAACCTAAATTCCAAGCACTCTAAAATTCCTTATATGTTATTCTGAACATATAGGGTATCTTCCCAAATCACTTTTTAAAAAAATCTGTTTTCATTTCCCTTTCTCTAAGGATTCTTTCTGACCTTTGGCATTTTTGGCCTTCCATATGGTCATTGCTTACTCTGCATACATACACGTTAACAGTTATTCTGAAGAGTGCTTGGATCTGTTTCTTACACTTTCTGCCTCGCACACACAAAAATGCTGTCGATCCAACATTTCTATAGCACCACTTCTTCCAAAGGGTTTCTGCTTGCATTCCCCACCGGGTGAAATGCAATTGCTGTTTAGTAGCACATTGCAACACTATACAACAGTTTAAGACAGGATGCGAGGGAAGCAATATTATATTCAGCTGGAAGGACAAGGGAAGCCAGTGTCAACAAATGCAATTACCAGATGTGAACTTTGGCCAAGGAGGTCAAGGCAAGCACTCCTTTAAAAAAATGTCCTTGGATCTTTAATGCACAAAAGTCAGTGCAACATTGACATCACATCTTATTGAAAAAGAACTCTACTGGAGCTCTGACCCATTCATATTGTATCGATTCAGTTTTTGAGTGGTGAGTAACTTACATACATCTCACTAGCAGATCTCCCCTCCCTATGCAGAAGGTATGCTCTCTGGGAAAATCACTTTTAAATAGAGCATGGCGTTATTTGGGGTGATTTAAAGGCATGATAGCTGGAGTTGATCTGGACACAAGCCACAATTTAACACTCCTTCCCCATATGGCTGTCTTTTTTCCTCCCTTAACACAGTGGGAACAGAAACTCTACTCCAGTCCCACACAAACTTGGAATGAGACAACTGTCCTTATTTTGTTCCCACTTTGACACTTACTTCCTTTCCAATACAAGACAGGTGCACTGTTGTAGTGTTGGGCAATGGAAATGAACTGGGAAGAATGACCCTTTAACAGTCAGCAATTACCTTACCCAACCAGATGTAGAGGGACAGCAAGGAAGTTCACTCTTAGTAAACTATACTTTTCGCAGGGCTTCCTCCCTAAGGTAATTCATGGGGACTTACTTGGTGGTGTCCATAAAGAAACTCTATTGGGAGCAACATTAATTTACCTAAGTATTATATTTCAAATCTAAATTTTTAGAGGCATAATAATAAGGATATGTAAGCACCTGGCACTCAAAATGAGTCATTACTAGATATTTTAATTAAATCTATTTTCAATGAAGCAGGAAGTGTCAAATAGCTATGTGTTCATACATGATCAGAAGGGGTTTTGTCTCCTAGGGAATCTATATATGAGTCAGACAAACTTCCTATTCTTACACTTCTAATAAAAACAAAGAAGGATTTTTGCCTGCCTGCTTATTCCATTCTGTCCTATGAAGTGTTACTTTCAAAATGTGAACAGGTCCTTTATTCATGATAAAACAGAAGAAAAACCAATCTCCTGGAATTTATGAACAGTTAATTTTCTCATTCTCCAACTTAAAAATGAATTGCTTGTTCCTTCTCCTGCCAACCTTTCCTCCTCTTTCCCCTTTGTTCCCAACCACTAGTGCTGTGCATAAAGTCTGCTCATGTCTGTGGCAGTATTTGTCTAGGAAGGGTCTGACATATGAATGTGGGGGGAGGGGGGGCAGATGAAGGCTCCAAGCAAGTTATCTTCAAAAAATGTTAAATCACTAATAATGTATCTTGTGCTTTCCCAATACACTCCTGAGCTGTTGCACATTGTATCATATAATATGTAGGTCGTTCTGATATATATATATATATATATATATATATATATGATTGTTTCGACTCTTGATTTAATTGTAACCCTCCCCCCCAAGAGAAGAGGCTGGGTTCTAATGTTGTCATAAGGGACCTGGCTCCAAGGGAATAATACTGTTCATATATATTAATTAACATATTAATATATATTCTGTTGTCTAGATTTTTTCCTCAGGCTTCTAACTCAAATTTATAACTGCCCAAGGTATACTTCCACTTGACTACCCTAACTCTCACAGTTCACTCCATATACCTTCACTAATCACCATTCTCTAAATATACCATACGGTTTCACACCTTCATGCTTTGCGCATGCTGTTTTCTTTGCCTTGCATGATCTCCTTTGTTGAAATTCAATTTATCCTCCAGGAATCATCTCATATGTCATCTCCTCTACATTAATTCTTCCCCAGTTACTGCAGCTGAAGCTAATTGTTTCATCAGTGCTCCACAACATTTTATTTGGACCTGTCTTAAAACCTCAATCACATTCTGCCTTGAATTGGAATTATTTGTGTCTATGTCTTCTCTATGAGTCCAAAGGCTTTCTGAGGGTGGAACTGTGTCTGATTCATCTTTGTGCCTCTCCAGATTCCCAGGCCCTACCAGAGTGTCTGGCACTCAGTGGCTGAATAAACAATAAACATTTAGAATAGGAACTCAAGTACTATGTGTTGATTTATTGAATTGTCTGTAGGTCTTTTAGCTGTTAATCAAAGCCTGGCATAGACCATAAACTCAATACAGAACAAAGAACATCTGTGTTGGAATAACACCAAACAATTTTAAATGTCAAATTTTTTGGAAATTTGTTTAAATTCTTTTGCTTGCACACAACCTTTGTAGGCCTAACAGTTAATAGAAAAAAAACACACACCAAAATCACTGATTTACCTCCAAGAGTTTTAGCCACAGAACATTTTTCAGACCATTAAGAATGAGAGCTTCTATTTAGGCAGTACTGGTTAATTTCTGACATAAAAGTTATTTCTGGTTATAGTGTTAGTGCATAGATTATATTTTGCTTTTCTCAACACTGCCATGCCTTGAACAAACATTCCTTTTCAGAGAGTGCCATACTGAGGGGCCCAGTACTAAGAACTTCGTCTGTAGTGCTATCTGATGATGTCCCCTCCCCCCATCCCATCAGAAGCTGTGTTGGAATCTCCATGCAGAATTTTCTTGCCTTGGCTGCCAGAAATTCCAAATAAATAACCTAAAATCCGCTTTAGAAAATAGTGGGGGGAAGTGGCTTGGAACATGCTCCATTTATACTAACTAAACATTTTAGCCAATGTTTCCAGTGTCAGACCCAATAAGTCAATGAGATGCAATGGGATGCTAGTTGTCGATTTGTGTGGGGTTTTTTTTTCCTTTTTCAATTCTAGACATCTTGGAATCTATGCCATTGATATTACAACATGAAAGTTATTATTGTGACTAACACAGACAGAATTACCTGCTGCTACATTCCAGGTATGTTTATGTATTACCCTGTCTGACCTGTCTCCTTCCTTCAGCTGTCTCAGTGGTGGGAGGGAGGAGATGGGGATTTACCCCCTTCTCTTAATTTTCTCTAACAACTGTGATGCCAAATGCAATTATTTGTGGAGGAATCTGCTGTATATACGGATGAAAGGGGCACATGCAAGTCTTCAACAAGAAAGGGAAATACCGGCTATGTGTTTGTTCCGAAAGTCTGCCAACTCTGGTCAACTCTGCCCAAGGCCCCCTGTGCAGATATTAACAAGCTGAACACAATATGACTTTAGGAATGCAAAGGGGAAAAAAACTGTTTAACAGTTGAAAAATCTCCTCCTCAATCTGAGGTCAACCAGCTAATAAAAAAGCTTCAAAAACTTCTGAAAACCGATGAATAAGCCCCAGATGTTCCCGTTCTCAGCTGAACTTTCCAGCAACTTATTTCTAACCTCTGTTTTTTCACAAGTAAAACTATTGCAATCTTTGGTGCTTCCCTATCTGTTTCCAAAGAAAACTGACGCCAGTCAAATTCCTTCCCCCACCCACAGTAACTAGTTGTCCATACTGTTTTTCATCTCCTTTTCTGAAAAACAATTAGATTGGCAAGACCCCTCAGTGCAAGAGGGGGCACCTTTTTTCTATCAATGGCCACTGGCACACAGAGGGGGAAAAATCAATTGGGGCCACACACAAATCAGAAACCACTTGTTTTAGTTTCGTTTTTGTTTGCTTTTTGTAGAAGAAATATAAAATATTCACCTCGTCTCCTTAAAAAATCAGATTAGGGAAAGGGAAACTACATTCAATCTATATAATAAACAGTTAAGATACTCCAGGTCTCTGCTATAGGAAGTTTAGGGAATGAGGTGGTTAAGAAAAAAGATGTGAGGGAGGGGGGAAGAGAAAGATTGAGAAAATGAAATTTAAAAAATAAAAAAGTAAGGTAAGAAAGTGGCCAGGGGATGGTTAAAGAAGGAAGGAGAAAAACAGACACAAAGAGAAAGGAAAAGAGGGGAGAATACAGAGGAAGGCTGCAAGCGCCCTAGTTAATGTGTTAGTTGCAGTAAACAGTTTGTCCCACCCTGGTGCTCCCTGTACTTTGGTCATTAGAGTAAGTTATCATTGCCCTTTGAAATCCTTATTAGCTTTCTAGCAGTTTAGGGAAAGTCCTTTCTGTTCTGAGAAACAGCTGTTCTGCTTTGATTTTCAAACTTCAAAGCATTTTTTTGAAAAAAAAAGAATATTTTATCAAGAAAGGCTGAAGGTTTTACATGTGTGTAAAGGAATGACTGCAAGTTTCTGACATTGCAAAACTGTCAGATGGCTTTATCTGTGGCCTTTGAGAGATCAGGGCTGTCTTATTTCATAGAGCCTGAATGCTAGAATTAGCCTTTATTTAATTGATTTGAGAGTTCTTTCCCCTCAAAATCAAACTTACTTTGAAGGTTAGTTGGATCCTGATGTAGCAGACAATATAAAGTGGAGACCACATACACATACATTTCTTAAGGCAAAACAAACCCGCATTCACAGCTCTTTAATTACTATTAGTCTTCCATTAAAAGCTGAACTTCTGAATGTTTGGTGCTAGCAACCCACTAAGAAATTATTTTTAACCTGCAGTAGTACCGATTTTAGAGCTACTGTATGTGTTAGTGGGATTGTATTCTGCTGATGATGTAGTGAAGAAGACAAAATGGAACAGGAAAATGTCCATAGAAGGACAAATAAAATAATAAATGGTGGAGAACAAGGCAAAACCATATGATTACAGATTAAAATCACTGGCCTCTTGAGTTTGAAACAATGAAGGCGTATAGGGAAAATCAGAGAAGTGCACGCAATTGTGATGGATATGGTAACCACAAACTTAGGTCCTATAACACTAAAATTAGGGGGTAGGCCCTTAAACTTGAAAGAGATGATTTTAGGTTAGATGAAGGGAGGTCCTACTTCAAATATCAAATATTAAGCTTAAGTAATTCATTTCCCCAAGGCGTAGGGCAGGCGGAAAATAGCAATATATTTCAAAATGTTGGGTCATTTGTGAATGATGGATTAATATTGAATTATTCTCAGAAACTCAGAAAGTTGGGGGCCATCTCTCACTGTGCAAACTTTTCTTACTGTGCCTGCCTGTCAGCAAGAGTCCTGGGTGATGTGGGTCATGAGGCTGCCTCTGAGACCATCTTCTAAAGATCTTTGGTGTTGCCTTCAGAATTAAGGTAATAATTGTTGGGATATCAGGCTGAAATACTGGGTCAGGAGGTTATCAGGCAAGATGATACTCTTTCTGCCTCCTCTCAGGGTCTAGGTTACTTCTGAGATAGCCAATAGAGAAGGAAACAGCTCAGATGGGGGAGGATCTGAAGAAGTGTGAGAGCTTTGACTTGGTCCAGTGGCTTCAATCTGTTCTTACCTATCTCAAAATGTTTGCTGTTTGGTCTATTGTTTTTCTGATGTAAAACTTAATTTAAAAAAGTATTTGGGCAGAGTGCAGAGACTTAAAGAAAGGAAATGAAAGTTATAATATTGCTCATGTCTTAATATATATTTTTACAGACTTTCTCCCCATACATATGTATATACATGTGCTAACTTTTGTAAAACTGAATTGTACTTTAATATTGTCTCATAACCTCCTTTTTAACTTAACACTATATCATAGGAATCTTTCTTTGTACAACAGTATTTAAAAATATTTTAAAATTATTTTTATTTTTAATTTATGTTGAGTGGAATATTCTGCATCCATTAAAATATTTTGAGGTGAATATAGTCAATAAAAATATTTCTGATGGCTGCAGATTATTTCATTGTATGGAAATAGAATAGTTCACATAAATGTCCTATTGATAGATATTTGGGTTGCTCTTATGACAATGCCACTGAAATATCCTTAGTCATACAACTTTGTGGATTGCCATAGTCTTGCCTTAGGAGAAACTTCTAGCATAAGAGCTGCTAGTTCCAGGCTACTTCAAGTGACCTCCTAGATAATTAGATTGTCTTAATGCTTCTTCATCCCTCAACAGAGTAGAAGAAAGGTCATAGAATTTAGAGTAAGTTCAACCTTTCAGTCACTTACAATCTGAATGTCAGTTTTATTCATCCCATGGCTGCTGGCACCAGTTTTCTCTGGCACCCAGGACGCAGGCCTTTGCTCTGGCTGCCGTCTTCCATTTTCTTTCCAGCTGGCCGGAGTCTTAGGTCTTCTCTGTTCTGGCTGGAGCAACACTCCACTCCACTCCCCACCCTCCCCCTCACACCAGGTGTCCTGCTCCACCTAGCCGCTCTGTGCCTGTGTATGCAAATTAACCCACCATCTTTGTTGGGTTAATTTGCATGTTCACTCCTGATTGGCTGGTGAGTGTCATGGAGGTATGGTCAACTTGCATATTTCTTTTTTATTAGTGTAGAATAATGATAGCTAGGTCACAGGACAGTAATGAAAAATAAATATAGTAATGTAAACAAAAGGTCCTCATAAACTTTAAAACACTTAAATGCAGAGATTGTATTCTTTTTAACATCTTAATGTTAAGAATTCAGAGGCAGTTTTAGTGGATCCAGTATGCCATATTCCATACACTGAGAGGGTCCCAAGAAGTCTCTGAGAGCTTGTTACCATCTAGAATAACATTTCTGAGTCCCCAGACCTGAATCACCTGCCTAGAGGGTGAGGGGGGCACTTTAACCTACCAAATGTCTAGCTGCCATGTACTAGATGGCATTTGGCTCCCCAAGTTTCATGCTACATGGCATTCACCTGTTTTTCATTGACTGTTTTACCAGGGAGGAAAGTTTATCATGTTCTCTTCCTCATTTGGCCCTCTATAAATATACCCAGTTTGTGTGGGCCTGAATTGAACACTCTGGCAAGAAACCAATGTTCTCAGGAAGAAAGAGATAATTTGCATTACAACACAAATTGCATATTCCCTTCCAAACGTCTGGTGCTTTTGCTTAAAAAAAGGGGGGGTGTGTGGAGGGTTGCTGTTCCTCATCATTTGCCAAAAGCATTTATAGATTTTTTTTTTTAATCCAGAAGGAAGCACAGAGCAAGAATGGTGCTCTTTTATATGATATTTTGAAATACCAAGTATAGTACCAGCACCCAGCAAGTGCTCAATAAATGCTATTTGGTCTTGATCTCTGTCTTTCTCCAGGTTATTTTTTATTGAACTTATTGGGGTGAGACTAGTTCGTAAAACCATACAGATTTCAAATGTACAGCTCAACAAAGCATTGTCTGCACACTGTATCATGCACCCATCACCCCAAGCAAAGTCTCTTTCCATCCTCATTGCCCACCTCCACCTACCTTCCCCCTTCCTGCTATCATCATCATCATCATCATCATCATCATCTCTCTCTCTCTCTCTCTCTCTCTCTCTCTCTCTCTCTCTCTCTCTCTCTCTCTCTCTCTCCATTCACCTTCTAACCCCAAAACCCTCCCCTCTGACAGCTGTCAGTCTGTTCCATGTATCCATGCTTCTGTTTCTACTTTGTTCATTAGATTCCACATATAAGTTAAATCAGATGGTATTTGTCTTTTTATACTTTCCATTGAGGACAGAATAACTAAGGGAATAGAGAAAATAAACCTATGAAAGAAATTATCAAATTATGTGGAAGACAAGAGTGGGTAAGAGAACAAATGAGAGAGGACTTGTGGGGAAAGAAATACCTCTCCCGCACAAAAGGTTACATGGCATAGGTGGGAGGAAAAAATGTAAGGGGCTTATAAAAGGAAGGCAACAAGTATTTTTGTGGCAGAGACAAAATTACATACATGATTCGATTTAAGAAAAATATAGGCTTGAGAACCGAGCGGAGTTGATTGAGCCTTCAAAGTCCTAAATCACGCGGCCATGGGTTCGAGGTCTATTGATTGAATTCGGCTGGTGTGGGAGCCTCTGGAGAGAGAGAGAGAGCTAGAGCTAGAGATGACAAACAGATTCACTTAGAGCTGCGGAACAGGATGCCCTCTGATGTGAAAGAGCTTGTCCTAGACAACTGTCTGTCTTATGAAGGCAAAATAGAAGGTCTCTCAGATGAATTAGAAGGACTGGAGTTCTTAAGTACAATCAAAGTAGGCCTCACCTCAGTCGCAAACTTACCAAAGTTAAACGTAAGATGCTTGAACTAAGCAATAACAGAATCTCAGGGGGCCTGGAAGTATTGGCAGAAAAGTGTCCAAACCTCAAGCATTAAACTTAAATGGCAACAAAATTAAAGACCTCAGCTCAATGGAGCCACTGAAAAAATTAGAAAACCTCAAGAACTTAGACATTTTCAATTGTAAGGTAACCAACCTGAACCACTACTGAGAAAACGTGTTCAAGCTCCTCCTACAAATTACATATCTCGATGGCTATGACAAGACCACAAGGAGGCCCCTGATTCCATGCCAAGGGCTATGTAGAGGGCCTAGAAGTGAAGGAAGAGGAGAAGGATGAGGAGGAAGAGGAAGAGTATAATGAGGATGCTCATATAGCGGAAGATGAAGAGGATGAAGAAGAAGAGGAAAAAGAGGTGAAGAGTGGAAAGGAAGAGGTGGATGAAGAAGATTTTAATGACTGGGAAGTAGACGATGAGGAAGATGAAGAAGAGTCTTCTTCTGGGAAGAAGAAGAAAAGGGTCAGAAGCAAAAACGAGAATCTGAAGAAGATGACTAAGTGGATAACCTGTTTTAAAAAATTCCTATTGTGATTTGACTGTTTTCACCTGTACCCTCCCAAATCCTGTCCCCTGAAACTCATTTCCCCCCCCTGATCGTAACGTTGCTGTGGGAAGGAGGGGGTGGAATAAAATACTATTTTTACTGCCAAAGAAAAATATAAATATAAATCACGTTGGAAACTGTAGTGCTAGAAGAAAACAAAGACATAAAAAAAAAAAGATTGCGGTTTTCTATATGTCAAGGGCAGTGAGTATCTCATTGGTTTTTCTAATCCCTGTGTTCAACAGGGGATTGATGGTGAAGTAAGGCAGGCCTGGACTAGGGTGATGGCATAGGGATAGAAAGGATTTCAAAGAATGCTACAAATAATGACCTTAAGGCACTTGATGATTGACTGGCTACAGGATGAGAGTCCCAGACTAGCAATGCCAGAGGAATAGTAATAACAAAATGAAGTAGCACACAGTAGGTTCAAGAAATAGGCTGAAAGTAGATAAGATCACAGAACCATCTGTCCTTAGTCATAGAAACAATTTCCTGGGGGAAAGCATGAGAAATTTGTGTAAATAGGATAGGTGTGCTAACGATTTTGATTACTTCATTCACACTTATAACTCTCAAATAAGAATGTTTCTCAATGTCTAGCTACCTATACCTGAAGCATGAGTTACTATAGGACTTTAGGACCCAGAGAAACTGGAATTTAGAAATAAAGTGGTCCATGAATTACTATTTCATCTCAGCTCTTCAAGCTTCAACAAGCTGATCTTTGAATTTAAAGGAAACTGCCAAGAAAATGAAAGTTCCTATTTTTCAGGCTTTGACAGATAAAGTAGGTTTTGCAATGCTGCCCAATACTGTATCTTACAGTGACAGAATAGGCAGAATGGGAAGGAGTAGGCCATTAACTGGAGTCTATGTCAAAAGTAATTCCACTGGATGAGAGCCATGGCATAGCTGCCAAGTGAAGGTCAGAAAAGAGAGGCAGAACAAGAAGAGAGTTCATGAATTTACCAGATCTTATCAAGTTGAAGATTTTTGAATGAATGGAATGAGGATTCACAGAAAAGTATGGTACAATCCTACCATGTTTCTCAAGATAGTGGAGGAAGAGAGTAAATCCTAAATGTTCTCTTCACAAGAAAGAAATGATAATTATATGACATGATGGAGCGTCAGCTAATGCTAAGGTAGGATTCATTTCATAATACATAAGTGTGTCAAATTAATATGTTTTATACCTTAAACTTCCACAATAATATATAATTACATTGCAATTAATTTGGAAAAGTAAATAAAATAAAATGAAATTTAAAAAGTAAAGGGAGGAACATTCTTGATGACTTTTGGCAGACAGAATATTTTATACATACTTTAAAGGCAAAACCCCAGTGTAATATTTTGTAATTTTTTTCTATAATTTTTAATGGTGAAAAGAATCCTCCTACTCTCTTGCTTTCGCTCTATATTTGCATATACATTTTCTCCCTAAATTCATGTCTGCTCCATGTGCAAAATACGTTCACCTTATCCCAACATCCCTAAGAAGTCTCAACCAATTACAGCATCAACTCTTAAATCTAAAAATCTCAACTAAATATCATTAGTTCAAAAGTCCCAAAAATCATAATATAAGTCTGGTGAGATGCTGGCTATGGTTCATTCTGGTCAAAATTTTCCTCCATCTCTGTACCTGTGAAACTAGAAAACAAGTTATCTGCTTCCAAAATACAATGGTGGGACAGGCATAGGATAACATTATAGATATTCTCTCTAAATTGGAGGAAAATAGCTAAGTCAAATATGGAACAGAATCCTTCATTTATTCTTGCAATAAGTAGTTATTGGTCATCTACTATATGCCAGGATGTGTACTTAAAGCAGAAGATACAACGATACTGGGGTGGACAAGACCCTATTCTTGTGGAAATGCTGTAAACAAGATTCAATGCTGTCTAAACAATGCACTTTATCTGCCTTCTTAGAAACTGCACTGACCAGCAAGAGTACAGGAGTGCTAAGATGGAGAGAAAGCATGTTGTTGAGTGCCAGCTAGACAGTCTTGGTGAAAGGCCAGGTCAGCTCATTGTCAGCACATGCTTGAGTAAAATTAAAATTAACAAGCAGGCTCCTATATATAAAATTCTTGGAGACCATTCTAGGGAAACAGCACAAACTATAAGTACCTGCTATAAATAGAAAAACACAGGAGTTGATAACAAATGGGAAAATGTGTTTTAAGAAGGTTGAAGAAGGCGAACAGTCACTGCTTCCCCCACCTCTTCTTTGTGAGACTGTCATGAAACACAGTAGTCTTTCCAGCACATCTAAGAACCCACAGTGGCAGCAGAAGAAAAACACTATAATCTCTCTTAATCTTTCTCACAGTTTTGGTAGTTTTTGAGACTTCAGTGAACAGATGGCACTCAATATTCAACAACCAAAGAGCCACTTTTAATTGGAAGCCTGACTCATAAAAGTGTGTAACAAATTGATTAAAAAGCAATAGTACATTCATCAGAGAGTCTAAATATTTCATTTTGAGGACTTCTACTTCAGGTTCAATGAGGAACAATCTCTAGAGATACTAGAATTTTCTTTTAATTTTCTACTGTGGGACCTGGATAAGGTACTCATTTGCTGTGAGAAGGTCACTCCGTGTCTCCTCTCCTGAGACCCAAACCACTGCATGCTATACCCCCTCCCGTGTCCTGGCTAACAGCCAAAGATAATTAGCCTGACTTTAGGACACAACCGTCCTCTTCCTCTCAACAGGTCCATAACCTTTTATGGAAAAGAAGGTTAATGAATGTTAATAGTAAGCTATACTTCTTTGTTTCATAAACCCTGTCAAGTTTAACTGGACTCCTTGCCTCCAATTTCTGATCTCTAAACCACCTTTTATGCTCCTGGCAGAGTTAACATCATAAAACACTGATCTAACTATGCCATGCTTTTGCTCCAATCCCTTCAGTAGCTCTCCACTACTAACAGAATCAAGTTCAGATTCTTTATTTTATTATTCGTTGCCCTCCCATATTTTATACCACCTTTTCAATCTCATCCTTCACTGCCCATGTCCTGTTCCACTCTGCCCTGGGCTGTGAGCTCTCCAGCCACATAAGGCTATGATGTACTTTCATGTCTTTGTGCCACTGTTCATTCCAAATTCCTCTGCCAGGAAGATCCTTCCTTCCAGTCTCTATCTGTCAAAATTCTCATCTTTCAAAGCCTGGCTTAAAGGCTACCTATTTTTGAAGTCTTGTTTAATTCCCTTGGTAGGAATTAATCCCTCCCTTTTCTGGGCTAGCATAGTACTTGGTTTAAATTTCTCTTTAGGTACTTAAACTATGCCTTGGGTTACAGTTATGTAGGTATGTTTTCATCACCCTCCATAAAAGCAAAAATTATGTTTAAGTTATCTCTGTATCCATGTCCACAGTCCCTACTCCCAGTGCTTGTCACAAGGAGCTGCTAAATATTGAACAAATCAATTCAAATGGTAATAATATATGTTATGTGATTATAATTATGCATAAGGGGTTTTTCCATGTCTTTATCAACAGAATCCACTAAACTTGGCACTACACGTCTCATGGGCATTTAATAAATGGCTTCAAAATAAAAGGTGAGGATATATAAATATATTTTAAATTTTAATTTATTTTTTGCCTACTGAGTTTCATTTTGAGAATCTTGCAAGTAGTCATGGTTTAAGTGACTTCCAGGAACAACCATCACGAACAAAAGCAATTCAACACATAGAAGCTCAAAGGTGAGCTCCATTTCAGCATCTTATAATTTGTACAGATTGCAATTACTGATCAATCAATTTGACATAGCATTCTCTAAAAAAAGAAATCAGCAGTAAGAAAACTGCTTCCCAAAGGGGCACCCTTATTATATATTGGGTCTGGTGAACAAAGGTAACATCGGCACTAGGTTCTGGTCTAGAGATATTTCCACCTCTCAAATGCGCTTGGCTTAATCTTTTGTATTAGCTCATTAATGAGTCTGGATTCCTCCCCCGTTTTCCATGGTATATTATCAGGCAGGAACAAAGGCTCAGGCAACAAGGGTCAACTTTAGCTTTTCTTTTTCTTTTTTTCTGGACAAGTAGTTTCTGATCCCAGACTTTGGATAACAAATTCCATAGTTCTTTTATAGTAGAGCTAATGGAATGGGTCTTCTGTGCCTACGGCTCTGCAATGCAAAATAGAGCTTTGGGAATTTGGGCCCAGGCAGTGTTCCTGGCATCTGTGACATCACCCCCAACAGCTGAGAGTGATGATGTCTCAGGAAAGTTCGTAGTCCCAAGCCCTATGAATTCTTTCTGCTCTGCCAGCATGTGCAACACACACATACATTCATGAACATATTATACACCACTCAAAATCATTCTAAATACCTCCTTTGAGACATCTGCCAATAAGGATATCATGTCAGCCAGGTTTTAAATTTAGGAACCTCTCATCATCTTCAACCAGAGAGCAAAATGCAAACGGAATGCAGATTAACTTGTCCTGAACTTTATAGCTCTGAAGTCCCTTCATTTGATACTATCCTTCCATGAAAGGTCCTGGTGGGGTTGAAGATTAAAATGGGGCTCTGAATCATGTGTAAGATCTATAAGCTGTACTCTAAGGGCAGCCTGCCTATTTATAGATCCTCCACTTTAGGGCAGAGTTCAAACTTGAGAAAATCTGAAGAACTTCATTTAAACCCACAATCATATACAATCATATATATATATATATATATATATATATATATATATATATATATATATATGTCATTTATCATCTTCATTTTCCATTCAGTTACTTTAAGCCAAACTAAACTTTAAATAGTTCAAAAATCTGTTGAAGCTTAGCTAAATATATTTTTCCAAGAATCTTTAGCATTTAGATTATTATATTTAGAATTTTTAAATCATTTAAACAACAACCCAAACTAGAAAAGTTGTAATTTCTCCATTCCAGAAATTGGTAAACTGAGGGACGGAGAATCAAGTCACTTAAAAGGTCAATCCCGACTTCCCTTATGTTAACTCTTCCTACTATCATAATATGAAGCAAAAGAATAGGTATAAAAGGAGGAATTTAGCAAAAAAAAGGGAAAAAAACTCATGGACAAGGACAACAGTGTGGTGATCGCCATGGGGAGAGGCGTCAGAGGGAAGTGGAGGAGGAGATGGGGGGAATAAATGGTGATGACAGAGAATTGATTTGGGGTGGTGCACACACTATACAGTATAAAGATGATGTGTTGTGGAATTGTGCACCTGAAACCTGTATAATTTTGTTAACCAGTATCACCTCAATCCTATATAATAAAGTGCTAATATGCTAAATAGACCAAACAGCAGAACGACCATCCAGACAACCTTCCTAATGAAGCCAGGCCTACAAGGGCCGAGCCCCTTGCATAAATTTCATGAATTGGGCCTCTAGTAAATCTAAAAAAAAGAAAAAAATACAAATAAGATTTTAATATACCCTTAAAAATTGAGTGTCTTCTACATGCATTATCTCTAACACTTGTACTAATCCTTCAAGATAAACTATACTAACGATTATGAAACTTGAGTACAGGGAGGTTAAATAATCTCTTCTGAAACTAGGCACTACAAAGTGACATATTTTGGACCAAAACCCAGATCTACATTTGATTCTAGAGTTTTTGCACTTCCCCCCAAACTAGATTTTATTTTGCTGTGGTGCTCAGATTTCTCAGTATGGCTCTAAATAGTAAATCACACACCAAAAAGTCTTCACAACTAAAGCAGGTAATATTGGTTTAACAAAGACTGCTGTGGAGCAGTGAACATTGCAATCCCAAATAGATTTTTGAACATTTAAACAGGATACATAATATTTCTCTAGCCACTCACTCCCATGCCCCTGCCTGGCCCCACCCAACACACATGTACATATTTAACTATCTCTTCCCCCTACACTTCAATAATGGCCACAACATCAAAAGAGCTGCTAAGTTATATCTACATTTGAGAGATAGAGGCTGGTGGGTCAGTGAAGGTTTTATTGCTTCTCATTGCCGTTTCCATCATAACTAAAACAAATGTGCCTACTAGGTTGGGTTCCCTCACTGTATTTATAAAACAGTGTTTGTGAATCTACATGTAATACATTTATCCCTGTAACATCTTTAAAAAATATGTTTTTATTGATTTTAGAGAGAGAGGGAGGGGTAGGGAAGGAAAAAGAGGGAGAGAGAGAGAGAGAAACATCAATGTGAAACATTGATCTGCTGCCCCCTGCATGTCCCCAACTAGGGATTGAGCCCAAAACCCAGGTATGTACCCTGACCAGGAATTGAACCAGTGATCTTTTGGTGCATGGGACAACACTCAACCAATTGAGCCACACCAACCAGCTTTATCCCTATACCATTTCACTTTGTTAGCTTTCTCTGCTATTTCAGTCTACTTAGATATTTTTAGCTACTGTTTGTATTATCTATAAATTAGAGGCCTAATGCACAAAATTTGACAAGAATAGTCCTTCCTTGAATGTTCTACCAAGCTTTCAAGGATTCTTAATTTCATTAAAGTAGAAACTCATAAACTTAAAAAAAAAAAATAGTAGACCTTCCTTCCCCCGGCTTCTGGCAGGCTCTGGCTTCCCTTGCAGCCACGCTTTCATCTGGAAGGCTGTCTGGTCTAATTAGCATATTACACTTTTATTATTATGGATTAGCTTAATCCCACCTAGCTTCGTGCCATCTCTAAATATTAAATGCATGCTTTCTCTGTCCTCAGTTGGGTCACTGGTAAAAACTTCAGGTAGTAAGGGTCAAGTACAAAGCAAACAACAAAAGCCTCTTTCCAGGCTGACATTGATATATTAAGAAAACACTCTTCAGGTATGATGTTTAATTAGCAACACTTTATCAAACCATATGATTATTTAGTCAACATTTCTTGCCACTTGTTGAAAAACGATCTTAGGAACATTTTTTAAATGCCTTGCTGCAACCTAGACATACCATGTCTGTGCCATACTTCTGGTTTAGTAAGATCAGGTGTGCATGGAAGTGAGACCTGGTACCTGATTTGTTTTGAGTGAGCCCTTAGTGACTTCTAGTAATTATCATGGTGACTTCTGAAAGCTCGTGCTCTCCAAGAATCTAGTCCAGAATTTTGCTAAGATGTGCAGCAGGATCCCTGACTTGTTTCCACAATCTAGCTTCTCCCCTTATTAAAGGTGAGGGTAGAAAGTGCCTGTCTCTACTCTTTTGGTTCTTTTATTTGTTGTGATGACTCAAAATTTTCTAACAGTGATATCATGATAATAAGAAGGTCCTTCAGTGAACTGCAAAGTAACTGATCTGAACTTAGGCCTCATTATTTATGATATACTGTAATAGTAATTTTCTTAGGTTCTTTGTTTGTTTTTTACAGTGAGGAAGCGAAGAGAGAGAGAGAGAGAGAGAGAGAGAGAGAGAGAGAGAGAGAGAGAGAGAGTTAGAAACACCGATGAGAGAGAAACATCGTCCAGATGCCTCTTACACACACCCCACATAGGATGTGCTTGGAACCAAGGTACATGCCCCCCAACCAGAATCAAACCTGGGACCCCTTAGTCCACAGGCCAACACTCCATCCACTAAGCCAAACCAGTCAGGGCTTCTTTGCTCTTATTAATTGTATGCCCATAATACAGAATAGATATTACTATGAAAAGTGATGACTTAACAAAATATGGGCTATGAAGAAAATATCTAACTCAACAGAATTAAACAAATAAGATAATACTTTAACCCTATTAAGAAATCCTAATAAAAGAGAAATATGCAAATTAACCATCACTCAGCTACACCGCTAACCACGCCCATAAGCTACACCCACAAGCCAATCAGGAGCAAATATGCAAATAAACCCAATCAAGATGGCTATGGCCACAGAGAGCAGGAAAGAGGCTTGGGTTTCCCTGGCAATGGAGGAAGCCAAGCTTTCCACCTTCCCTTGCTGGCCTAGGCCTCCACTCAAGGCTACAAAGTTTCAATTATAGAAGATACATAAATCCAAACAGAAATGGTGGCAGTCATGGAGCTGGTAGGGGAACAGTTAGGCATCAATAAGGCTGGCAGGGAAGTGGTTAGGGGGTGATCAGGTTGGCAGGCAGAAGCGATTAGTGGCAATCAGGAAGGCAGGCAAGTGAGCAGTTGGGAGCCAGCAGTCCTGGATTGTGAGAGGGATGTCTGTGGGATCGGGCCTAAACAGGTAGTTGGACATCCCTCAAGGGGTCCCAGATTGAAGAGGGTGAAGGCTGGGCTGAGGCAACCCCCCCCCAAGTACACAAATTTTATGCACCAGGCCTCTAGTTATCCAATAAAATCCAATAATGATGTAATTTCCATTTTGAACATTGATTAGAACTCTGCTGGAAATATTCTGCTTAACTGTCACTATACAAAATCACTGTGGTTGCTAAGGCAGCCATATAGTTAAGGATACAGAATTGATTCCATTGTTAATATTTTACTTTTACTAAGTACTAATATTGAGCCTATACAGAATATGGAAACATTCCTGATTATGTGTCAAATAGTTTGCAGTTGAAGATTAAGTATCAAATAACCATGCGCATACAAGATAGAGGCCATTTAATTGAGCTTATTTACACAGGACTGCCATCCAGGGACAAAATTATTTGTTCTGTAGAGACAAGCTAATTTAAAACAAATTGCTCAGTACTTATTTCCATTGGACTTTGTCAGAATCCTAATGACTTTGGCAAAGAAAATTTAGGTGTCGGTCTGCAATGTCAAATAAGACACTTTTGGCTCATTAGTACAGGAACATAGGCCCTAAAAAATCACGTTGGAACATCACTTCCAATAGGACTAGACCAAGCCATTAACACTCTTCCATTTGGTCACCATTTTAAGCAACAGTTCATTTTAGGAGGTGGCTGATGGGAATTGAAAGGCATTCTGTGACTGCCTTGTGTATTGTAGATATTTAGTATATTCACTGAATGAATGCTCAAATGAAAAAAATAACTCATATGAGATTAAATCTTAAATGTTAGCCTTAAGGGCACCCTGAGATTTTTATTCTTTTAGCAGTTGGAACCCTTTGTTTAAATGTAATCTTACTCAAAAGACTGATATGTAAAGCAAACTTTAAAAATATAGCTCCTTTGGATAAAATAGGAATGGGGGACTAAGAACAACCCCATAGCACCTCTCCCACAGCACTACTCCCTATGAAACATATTCTGAATATGCTGCCTAAACAACTGAGCTAATGGGTACATAAGCCCACTGACTAATATGATGCTAATTTTGCCATACTGGAAGGAGGGAGAAGGCACTAGATAAATTATTACAGGTTTCCCAAGAAGGTGGAGGAGTTGAAATCCAGAACATGAGAATGAAAGGATGACTGTTCCTAAGGATGGATAAGAGCCTAAGTCCAAATATGAGTGGGTATAAGTCCATGAGCAACAGGTCCTGCTGACACTGCCTGCTTTTGGTTCAGTGATCCCAGCAGATACCTCCCCCCACTACCACCCTGTAACCTGTGTGCAACAACTGTTCAATGGGTTTAATGAGGCTAAAAGCACTAAGGTGTACTTGTTATAACCAAACACTAGTTAATATCCATAACAACAGGTAAATAATTAACAAGATCTTGGCTCATGTGGTATTGTTTTTGTTCCTAATATGAACTGCTTAAGGATGGGCTTCTGCTATGGTTGGGAGTACTGTATAAGAAAATGTGGAAGCACAATAATGGCACTACAGAATATCAATCTGTTCATTTCCCAGTCCCAGCTTTGTTACATACTGGCAATTTGACTTTGGGCAAGTCATTTCACTCTCTTGGCTATAATCTCCTCATCTGTAAAACTAGAGGGTTGGACCTTCTACCACCTAAAGGATCCTTCTAACTATAATTCTGTACTTATGTAACCCTGCTCATTAGTACAGAAATTGGTTAATATTGAATGTGAAACATGCCTTAAATTGAATCTAAATTCAGAAATAAATTGAACAAAGGTTGAGTTCCTCAAATGAATTGATCAATAAAATTTTGTATATATTGAGCACCTACTCTATATATGTTAGGTACTATAAGAAACAGAAAATTATATGCATGATCCTAGATTTAAGGAACTGACATTCCAGAAGCAAGATACATATTCATAAATATATATAGATGAAAAGTTATTTCTGAATTCCTTAAATAGTATTTGAAAATAGATATAACAATATAGTGCTTATAGTAAAGGTTTATGGAGGTAAAGAGCAACCATTTGTAACCATTTATTTCAAAATATAGTGTTACATTTTACCAGTAACTAAATGTAAATAAAATATGAAACCCTGTGGCTTTCAGAGATATTTTGGAAATATATTTCTAACGATAAATCTGATAGCCTTTACAGTTTAATAGAATTGCCTTTTCACATGTAGAATTTGTATTACCATAGCTAACACTTCCCATAATTCTAACTAAAAAAACAACAAAAATTCATGAAAGTACAATAAAAAAAGACAATATATTTCTTTTCATTGTTAAATCAATATTATCCCAACAGTGTTATCAACTGCATTTTAGCTCAGCATTCTTGACTCTATTATTTTTGAAAAATTGTAAATATGCAAGCAGTAAGATACATGACCCAATTTAAATATCTTTAATCTTTTATATTCCAAATATAGAAAAGAGTTCATTTCAAAAGAATTTAATATGAAATGCTTGGGAATACTTCTTGATGTAGTGTTGTTAAACTGCATATAGTAATTAAGATATTAAAAACATATGCTCCCCCAAACCACCAGACATTGTAACTATTTTTCAGGCTATTAAGCAAAATGACAGAAGATTTTTTTTATGATAAATGTGTTTTGAGGGAGAAGAAAAATGGTGGCGAATTAGACAGATGGGTCCTGAGCCTGGTCCTGGAACAGAAAGAAAAAACGGCTGAGGGTTGCACGGGGAGTATTTGTTGGCGAGTTAAAGAAAAACTATACTCCAGGAGAAGGTGGAGGACTCTTGGATGGGGTTCCCCTGACGGGACAGCCCCTACTGCTGCTAGGTCCCCTCTCAGAGCTATGGGCTCAGACGTGGAGACCACGCCACCTTGAAGGAGAAAGTGGATGTTATTGGAAGCTTGAAAATCTATAACTGCGGCAACTACTGAACAGTTGCGAGCCCCAGGAAATTGGTCCCCAATTGGCGCAAACATATGGATTCAGAGGAGCTCTATACTCCACCCCAGAAAGGTCAGATTTCACCTGGGATAAGGAGAGAGAGAACTACATAACCAGACATCTGGAGAAGAGAGACCATGGGGAGACAAAGATCATATACCATGACCAAGTAGGATTTATCCTGGGGATGCAAGGATGGTACAATATCTGTGAATCAATAAAAGTGATATATTGCATAAACAAATTAAGACATAAAAATCACATAGTCATATCAATTGATTCAGAAAAAGCATTTGAAAAAATCCAATACCCTTTCTTGATAAAAACTCTCAACTAGGTGGGAATAGAAGGATCATAACTCAACATAATAAAAACCATATATGATAAACCCAAAGCTAACATCATACTCAAATGGGAAAAAACTAAAACCATTTCCCCTAAGAACAGGAACAAGACAGGGATGCCCACTCTCACCTGTTTGACATAGCATTGGAAGTATTAGCCATTGCAATTGGACAAGAAGAAGAAATAAAAGGCATCCAAATTGGAAAACAAGAAGTAAAGCTGTCCTTATTTGCAGATGACATGATATTGTACATAAAAATCCTGAAAGACTCCATCAAAAAACTAACAGAGTTAGTAATAAATGGTACATCTACACAATTGAATTCTATGCTGTCATAAAAAGAAGGAATTCTTACTATTTGCAGCAACCTGGATAAAACTGGAGAACATTATGCTAAGTGAACTAAGCCAATGAAAGAAAAATACCACATGATCTCACTCATTTGTGGATAATAAAGAACATTATAAATTGATGAACAAAAAGATAGATATAGAGGCAATAAAGCATCAAACTGACTGTCAAATTACAGCTGGAAGGTTAGGGAGAGTTGGGGGTGATAAGAGATCAACTGAAGGACTTCCATGCATGCATATAAGCATAAGCAATGGATGCGAAACTCTAGGGGGTGAGGGCATGTATGGGAGTGGAATGAGGGGGAGCAATGGTAAGTTATGTGTACATATAATACCTTAATAAAAAATGGGAGAAAAAAAGAATTTTCCTAAATCACTCCTGGGAAAATTCCTTTTAAGTATAAAATCAATCAATCAATCAATCAATCAATAAATAAATACATATTAAAACAAATGTGTTTTTTAATGTATCAACTAATTCCCTTTTACTTCATAAAATAATGTTTAGCTCCAAAGAATCTAAGTCTGGTATTTGAAGACTAACACACATTGTCCTTTTGAAATTCAAACATCATTCATTGGCTCTTGTTAACATGTCATTGTTTCTCTCTCTATCTCTTTCTCTCTCTCTCTCTCTCTCTCTCTCTCTCTCTCTCTCTCTCTCTCTCTGTCTCTCTCTGTCTGTCTCTCTCCACACACACACACACACACACACACACACACACACACACATTCTGGCTCCATATGGAAATGGCAATAATTTGAGTTCTGCCATGCTATTCATATATGAAGAAGCATGACAAGACATTTTTCTTTCATTTAAAAATTTTATATCGGTGTTGGCTTTCCTAACAACCATTGGACCAGAGAAGTGTTTTATGAATCTCACTGGTGTTATTGTAAGAAGACTATGAAATAATTTATTCAGAGTTATATTCTATCATGCCTGAGATTTGTTTAAAGTTTTTCTTTTTAATCACATACTAAGGAATGTCTTAGGTACTTCTCTGGCAACCTTACTAATTAACTTATTAAAAATTTAGCTTTCTGAAGTAGCCTGTCAAGAATCTTAAAAATACTTTTCAGGTGTTTACGAAGGGGAATGAAGTGAAGATATTTCACTTCGACATTTTAAAATTTTCTTTTATCATTTAACATCATTCTATGAATTAGAGATAGCAAATAGAAAGATTGTATGCTATCTATAACTCAAACCTATGCTACAAAGTACCTCAGTTTCTATACTATACAGTGTGGTAGTTATCTAAGGACCTTCAATTGAGATTTGATAAACAACATGCTTGTTCTTTCTTTGCTTCTGATTTTAGAACTTTAGACCACAGAAATTACCATAGTAAGGACTTAGAAATCTTTAGACAAATCAATGAGTTTCTGTAAGGTGTGCTTCTGCATATCTTTTATATATGGATCTTGCTTACCATAACAAGGTGTGCCATGTCTTTTTAGAAGTAGAAGGAAAGAGCACAACACACTGAAATCAGTAGCCCTCGATTGTAAGTCTAGTTCTACCACTTACTTCATGTAGGTCACTTAGCCTTCTAGTGCCCACAGTTTTTCACTGGGCAAATATAGGTAATAACACCTGTTTCTCTGAGCCATTATGAAGGTAAATTTTTCTAAGATACATGAAAGAGCTTTACAAACTGAAGTGTGCTATGCAAATGCATGGCAGAATTATTATCATTCATATGGAGTCACATGACTAACTAGATCTAACTCTGGTGTAGGGAAACTTAGGGGTGATAAATATAAAAGTGTTTTATAGTTTAATATTTTCATAGCCTAATGAGAACAAGGTGGAAAAACAAGAACTGGTTGAGGGGAAGGGCAAATGTAAGTTCCATCTCCCAGGTTGGAAGACTGGTGGGAAGGGAACAATCTCTGAAAAGATAAGAAGTTATCAAGTAGAAAAGAGTGATCTGGGAATAGGGTATTTTCAAAAAAGTGGCAGAGCAGAGAATAAGGTCACAAAACTTGTTCACAAGATGATGCTGGGTTAAAGCCAGACCTTGAACCACAAATCAGGAAATCACACAACTGGAAGGAATCTTAAGATGCCATCTCGTCTACTCCTCCCACCATTCAGCAGGATATGTCAACCATTCCAAACAGATAAGACATTATCAAACTTTGAATGAAAAACTCTGACACTAAATGGGCAGGTATTGACTGTTCTGGCTTCAACTGTTTACAATGGGCAAGAAAACAATTTATGAAATTATATTTGAACCTGAAGTGAAACTGTGAAAAATAATAAACAGCTAGATTTCCTTGGGAGCAATAACGTCTATAACAGTTTTGGGACTGCTAAATTAGCACTAAGTACATAGCTAACATCAAGAGAGAGAAAATGTTACCAACAGAATAGGGTTAGAGGACAAATGGCCCCCAATGTGATCATTCTTGGTAATTGTGTCTATGCAGTAGCCTTGGAGCAGAACATAACTAAAACAAACTTTTTTTTAAATGACAAAACACACAATATGTTCCTACAAATTCCAGGGCTGACATTGAGAACTTTAAAGATTTCAATTCCTCTCCTAAAACAAGACAATAAATCTTCACACAAATTAGAAACTGAAAAGGAAATAAAAAGATCCTCATTTCCAGTCGTGGGAATGCTACAGATGAACTCTGGCTTGGAAGGAAGGGAAGACATTCCACACCTGCAGGCTTTCTCAGGAAAGGGGCTCTGGGCCTGACCCTGAACCTATCTCCTCAAGATTACACCATGGGACCGTCAATATGGAAATAATGTTACTTTATTCCCTTAGTGAGTATATTATTTCCAGTGCTATCAACAGCAATTATAACCTGAAAGGAGGCAGCTGAGAATTTCCATGGAAGAAAGTGAAGAGTTATTTTGAGATGTGCTTATAAATAGCCTAACTACAGTTCATTTTGATGGACAAACATGAGAATACATGAGAATGCCTCTGTATTTATAGATATGTATGTTGGAGCATCCTACTGTAGTTTAATACCAAACAAGGGGCTTAGAAAAAGAACATTAAATTCCTGGATTCACCACTCACTTACATGTGAACTTGGACAAGTTAACTTGATTCTACCTTCCCATCACTAAAACTTTAGGTCAATTTAGTCAGGCATTCAGTGAATCCAGATGTTTGGCAGTGTATAGGAAACAACATCTGGATTATTGATCAAATTTTCAACTGTACTGACTGGATGGTTTGGCAGTATGCTCACATAACTCTTAATAGCTTTCTGCCTCAGTTTATCTAGCTATAAAAAGAACAAACACTATTTATTATCAAACTCCCAGGGGGCAGTGAGGATAACATAATGCCCAATGGTAACAGTGAGTTCTTGAAAAGAATGATTCTGTGAAAGTGCTGTATGTTATAGATTCCAGGTTGGCTATTTTCCCCAACAAGTAGTTAGTCTTTTAGGACATAAAATTCGTTTGAAATATAGTCAAATGCTACACAAATATAAACATATTATCATTATCATCATCACCATCATCATCATAACATTCTTGTTTATGATCAAAAATTTTATTGAAGACCTGAATAAAGCCATGGAAAGCAACAAAGATGAGGGGGGGGGGAATCAATGTTTTAACCAATTTTAACAGCTCAACTTAAACAGGTAAAACCAGTCTATGGATGTGAAACAATTGGTTGCTTAATGGCTTTTATAAGGGAAAAAAAATATTCACATACTATTCACGGATGGAGGTAAGAGAAAGGAATTGTAAATTGTGACCTTTCCTACTATGATAATATATTTGTCCCTACCTAAAGTTGAGAAGTTTTTGTGGCTGGAAATTAGAGGAAAGGGATATAAGGAAACAATAAAAAGGAGAAAACAATAGGTGGATCAAAGAGATCTGCAATAATACAAAATTGGGGCAGCAAAATTAGGCTGGTAACAATACTGGAATTTTGCTCCCTTTCAAACTCAGGTTCAGCCTATAGAGAAAAAAAAAAAAAAAAATATATATATATATATATATATATATATATATATATATATATATATATATATATAAAGCCAGTGACCAAAATGATGTAACAACCAGAATGACCACAGCCCCTTGCCCAGGCTGGCCCTGCCCCCAACGGAGTTGTTAGGGGTGCCACTAGGCAACACAATAGGATGTGAGATTGATGGGGGAAAGTCGAAGAAATAGGGGGAAAGTCTTCAGGGTCTGCAGGGTTGGGGTGGTCAGTCTGGAGTAGGTTTGAAGTATTCTGGGGAAGGAAGAGGAAGATCTGATTGGAAATTGGCTCAGCACAGTACCTTTTTCATTGTGAACCAGGACAACACCAGCAGTGGACTGAATGGGCGATTGTTTCATGACTGTGTTTGGGACCTACATGTTCATGGCAGTGGCAGTACTTTCAAAACTTCACTGATTCCAAATAGTAAACAACTATAAATGTCAAAGAACAGAAAAATTCTCTCCAACTAGAGGCCCTGGACATTGCAATGCAACTGAAGGAAACACTACTTAAGGAGGATCTAGAAAAACCGGAAGTATGCAACCAGAGGATTATGGGATTGTGGAGGATGCCTGGGTGCCTACAGCTAGAATATGAGCCTGTTATTGCGCATGTACATAGTCAGCCTTATGGTCCTCAGTTTTGCAGTATTTGGATGTGACTCCTGGCGGGAAATTATTTCGAATGAGGTTTGCTGTTCCCTTGCAATGAGGAAGATCAGAATTAAAGGTTTCATATGTTACCTTGATTTGAAGCAGAGGAAAACGGGATAGTGATGAATAAGAAACTTTGGAGATAGTGAAGGGCAGTTTGTCCAGACTGTTGAGAGCTCAGAATTAGAGTTTAATTGGGATAGAAATCCTGGTAATACCACCGGATGCCTGAAATCTGAGCACTCTACTTTTAGGTTTTCCAGTTCAAAATTTTGGAGACTGTCTATTAAAACATTCCTGGTTGGAAAATGTTTGTACAGAAGCCCACAAGTATTAAGTATTTGCTGTGTTTACCATGCTTAGCTCTCTGTAAGGAATTTGAAATAATGTTAAATGACTCATGTTCTCAAGAAGCTTGAATTTTAAAATAAAAAAATATATAAATAGTAAAAAAAAAATTAAAAAGAAGCTTGAGTTTTAGGGGCAAATTTAGGAAAGCAGTTAGGGGCAATCAGGCAGGCAGGCAGAATAGTTAGGAGCCAGTAGTCCTGGATTTCGAGAGGGATGTCCAAAATATCCTGGATTGCAAAAGAATGTAGGCTGCCCTGAGGGAACCCCCCCCCTTCTCAAGTGCAGGAATTTCATGCACTGGGCCTCTAGTCCTGAATATAATCATCGTAACTGCCACTTATCATGTCAATACATGTTATATATTAAAAATATGTGTAACATAAAATATTATGTATTTAATTATATAATCATATATATTTTTTCTAATTCTTACAGTAACCTTGTTAAGGTATCTCTAAATACTACAGATGAGGAAACTAAAGCTCAGAGAAATTTGTGATTTGTGCAAGTTTATATACCTTGTAAGAGCCACAACTGAATTCAGGTCTATCAATCCAAAGTGCATGTTCTTTCGACTATATCACATGCTCTCCCATAGTATTAATATCAAACTTCTAACTAAGTGTTTTCAAAAGGGACTCACTATAAATATTTTAGTGAACATTGTATCATACAGAAAGCCATATCTGATGCAGCTTCCTCTTTTTCCCTGGTGTGTGTGTGGGGGGGTGTCCATCCACACGTGCTTGTCTAATCTTTCTTATGAATGCCACTCCCCTGCTTGTCTTTACCTACTCATTGTTAAGGGCAGATCTTAACACCTGCATCTATCTGGAGTCCTTACACTAACCTGGCCCAGCTTAGCACTCAGCAAACTGCCCAAAATTAAAGAGCAGCACTACTCTTCTGGCTCTTCATCATTTTTATTTATATTTGTTTATTTTTATGTAAGCACTTTCTATGCTGTGCTTCCCCTCCGAAGAAAACGGTGAAAACAGTTTTAGACTCCTGCAGAACCCTTAAACTCCAAAGAACCTGGCTGAACACATAGTGGGTATTCTTTAAGTTTGGTTCATCACACATCTCTGTTGACAGTATTCTTCAATTAGGATTATGGGAACAGTGATGGAACCTCAGATTTTGGCCTCACCAATGCTGGGGTCTAACCAATTGAGTGGAGCTTCCCAGATAAAATTGGTCTGAGGTAATTTGGAAATAATTCAGAGGACAAATACTGCCATTGTCCCCAGGTGAAAAGGTACCATGCCCTCAGTTCAGCCATTAGTGGTTTAAATTGTGCTCTGAACCCTTCGAAGATGCATTTTTAAATAATCATACTGTATTTAACCAGGCTTTATAGAACTTAGTGAGGTTGTGAGTTCATAGAAAAAATGGTTATGCAAATACTGCCATTATCATGTGCTCAGCAGCAGTAACAACTATTTATTATGTGCTCACTGAGTGCAGAGTTCTTTATTAGGCGCTGGAGGAGTCACACCCAAGTGTGTTGTAAATAATTTCACAATGTCCATTTGCAATAAAATATTCCTCTATTTAGAAAGCCTTTCTAAACATTTTCTAACCGCAGAAATTTCACTGCTAAACTTCATATTAAAAAACAAAATCAGGCCAATGTTTTCATTCAGAAACCGCTATCCTTGCATAAGGATTTTAGTTTCATTAAGTTTTTTCTTAGGCTACAAATAGAAGTCAGTGGTGCCAGGGCTCTCCCACCCATGAATCATGGGGCAAAAATGCTGTCACTCTGATATATGCTGGCATTTTTTTATTGTGGCCACAAAGCAATCACAAGCAGATGGTACAACTAACTTCTATTTGTGTCTTAGCTACTAAACTTCGTATGAGGAAAAACTCTGTATAGGTCAAGCAAATCTGTGGGTGTCTCTGTGCAGGCAGTGAATCAAACGTTGTTACAGGCGTAGTAAAGCTGGTCGTCTTGCATCTTACTGGTGGCAGTGAGAGCTGATACATCCCCATTGGAAAGCAATTTAGAAACATGAATAAAAGTGCTCATATCCTTTAAGTCAATAACTCCAGTATTTTAAGAAAATGATCTCATATCAGGAGAAAGCATTATGTATGAAGATGTAGCTTTATTTATAATGGTAAAATATTTGAAGTAATCTGAATGTGCAGCAAAAGCAAGCTGATTAATTATGATGAATACTTAAAAGAATATTACGGCCACAAAAATGATTAATATGAGGATTTGTGGCAACATGAAAAAGTGTTTCCAATATAGTGCTAATTTTAAGAATGCTAAATCATTTGTATACTTCTAATCATATAAAAAGTCTGAGTGTGATGTTTCTGAATATTAGAAAAGAAGATATGAAAATGAAGAAGTTGGGATACAGTAATGACACTGTGAGAAATACTTTTTCATCTATTTTCCAAGTTTTCTCTAATATTACAATATAATCTTTATGATTTAAAAATGGGGTGAAAAACGAGGGTCAAAAATTCTTTTTAGCAAAGGGAATCCTTGAAAAAGAATAAACAATGGCGAAGATGGCACCGAAAGCGAAGAAGGAAGCCCCTACCCCTCCCAAAGCTGAAGCCAAAGCAAAGGCTTTGAAGGCCAAGAAAGCAGTGTTGAAAGGCGTCCACAGCCACAAAAAAAAAGAAGATCCTCACGTCACCCACCTTCCGATGGCCAAAGACACTAAGGCTCCGGAGGCAGCCTCAATATCCTCGGAAGAGCGCACCCAGGAGAAACAAACTTGACCACTATGCCATCGTCAAGTTCCCCCTGACTACCGAGTCAGCCATGAAGAAGATAGAAGACAATAATACACTTATGTTCATTGTGGATGTCAAGGCCAACAAGCACCAGATCAAACAGGCTGTGAAGAAGCTCTATGACATTGATGTGGCCAAGGTCAACACCCTGATGGTGAGAAGAAGGCATATGTTCGACTGGCTCCTGACTATGATGCTTTGGATGTTGCCAACAAAATTGGAATCATCTAAACTGAATCCAGCTGCCTAATTCTAAATATAAAAATTTTACACTGTAAAAAAAAAAAAAAAAAGAATAAACAATGGCTACCTCTCCAAAATCCCAAGAACTCAGTTTGCGCAGTGAACATCATCCATCCCTTACTTCTTTGACATTTTCATTCTTGTTGGATATAGTTCCACATACCTGGTTAATGTGCTTCAGCTTGTCAATAATTTGGGAAACCACGGGTTCAGGGCCCTTCATCTTCAGCTCATGGAGGTTGAACTGATTCTTCATTCCGTTCCTCGCCGCCTTCTGGCTGTATCTGCAAAGGTGAAGGTAAAGAGAAAGTTTGTCACAAGAGAGTCTGAAGCAAAGTGAAAGCTGACTTATATTTGGCACCAATGGTCAAACTGACCACAAGCTCTCTTCAGACTTTTAAACCGTGCGATGATCCCATGGAACAAAAATAAACCACTGCAGATATAATAGAATCTCTTTACAATAAGAACACTCATTTAATAGTCAACAAACATTCATTCAACATCCTTATTTCTAAGTGTTGGAAGTAAAACAATAACCAAAACAGATAAAGTCTTTATTATGCTCTCAGTCTAGTGTATAGTCCAGAAGAGTAAGGGCCAATGGCAATGCTACGGGAGGTCCTGGGTCTTGGCCAGGGAAACACACAGTTAAGACCTTAACTCTGAGTGTGCTTTCTACTCATTTGAAGGAGAAAGACTCTTGCATGTTCTTTACTTCTCCTTTCTTTTCCAATTGCTCCTCCCACAATTTCCCATACGCCTTGGAGCTGGGTTTATTTTCAGGAGGCTTTCCCAAGCCATTTGCAGCATAAATTTCCCCTATATATATATTTTTTTCAATTAAAATAGTGTAGTCAGGTTATACTTATATGCAGAGCCCATGGACATAGACAATAGTGTGGTGAAGGCCTGGGGTGAGGCGGGGGCTGAGTGGAGGGGGGAAGTAGAGGATGTCTGTAATAATATGAACAATAAAAAAAAAAGGTCATCCTCTGAAAAGGGCAGCTCTTGGATACCTCAGAGCAGGGTAGAAGGATGTGGGGCTGATTGAGGTCAGGCTGGCCAGGTGGAGGGGCCTTAGGAGTTTAGGAGATCAGGTGGGTTGGCCGCTGCAGTGTACATCATAGCAACCATTGTTCCAGTTGTTCTGGTCATTCTACCATTCGGTCGCTGGGCTTTTATATATATATATATATATATATATATATATATATATATATATATATATATATATATATCCCTCTCTGTTTAAATATCATCTCCCTTGTATGACACCACCAACTCCATCTTCTCTTTATTTATACCTACTTGTGCCTGAATCAGAGACCATATTCATAGATAAAAAAAGGTAAGGTTCATATAAATCTTCTGAAATAAATGTCTCTAGAGACATTTCCTTGGATATGTTTATATCAAAGCTTGCTGGCCACTTTTATGCCCACTCCTACAAAACAAACATTTTCCTGAAGTTTATTATCTTCATTGGAATAGTGCAAAGACATCTGCTAACTTAGGGATTTTACACTACACTCCTTCTTGCAGCTCATTTATAAGTATTAAATCAAATTATTCCCCAGATGATCTCTTGCACCTTCACTATATTATTTTCTGCCATTCATAAAAGTGTCCTTTTTGCTCTATTTTTTGTTTCTTATCTCCAAGCTCTCTATAAGCAACAAGGACTAAATACTGGTCCCCAATTCCATGGTAACTCAATTTTCCAAAAACAGCTTTGGGGTTTAAAGCTTGCCAAACTTTTTAAAAGTTGAAATAGCATACACTATTCTGCTCCATCAGTGTGCTATTTAAATCCTCAAAGGACTCTAGTAAATTAGGCATGGTTTCTGGTTACAAAAGTGTTGGGAAGAGCTGTCCTGTGGCTAAGACCTACAACTTGCTTTTATTTTATCTGCTGTACAAAGCAGTATCCAAAAGTATTGATACCACTGATGCTGGTAGTTGCTAACTTATTCAGGTTCTCACTCTCCTTCCCTATAGATGCCTGAAGTTCTCTCCTAATGAGAACTGAGGACCTCACTGAGCCACTCTGATGCATCCTGACGTGCTGCCATTGCATCTAAATGTACAGTAGAGACAGTCCTGAGTTGTTCACGCTCCTTTTATGTACATTCCATGTGCCATCCCATATAGTCAGTGATGTCTTTGGAGGCTGAGGCTTGGTTAATTCCCTTTTGTACTACCTAGAGCACATTGTGGTACTTATAATAATAATAGCTTGGTTAATTCCCTTTTGTACTACCTAGAGCACATTGTGGTACTTATAATAATAATAGCTTGGTTAATTCCCTTTTGTACTACCTAGAGCACATTGTGGTACTTATAATAATAATAATAAAAGCTGAGTGCTTTCTCAGCTCCAGTTACTGTTACAGGAAAAAGAAAACCTACATTGCCTCATTTAATCCTCCTAACAGCCCTATGAGATAGAAACTATTATTACCAGCCTTTTTTTGCAGATGAGGAAACTGAGGCACAGAGAAGTGAAGTCACTTTCCCAAGATCACACAGCTAGTCAATAGCAAAGCTGGAGTTTGAACTTTGTGAGTCTATCTCCAGGTCTCTGTTCTTAATCATTATTCTACTGTTGCTTCCTTAGAAATAACCCATACTGAATAAATATTTGACATTTCCTAACCACACTGCTTCACTGTATATGACAATTTGCAAGCTAGTAGTGTTGTCCTACAAGGCTCACAACAGTGCCTGCAGCAATGTCTCTCTTTACCGACTCAGCAGATTCCTAGGCTTGCCTTTTAAAAGCCCTTAGGGAGAGCCCTGTGTATGGGGTTTCTTCTCCCAAACAGAGGTCCACAGTATTGCTATTCAGTGAAATATTTACATTCCTGGGAGATAAGGTGTTGAAGTTAGAGAAATAAATAACCCACCACCACCATGCCACTAGACAAACACCAAAGGTGATTTGAAATCTCTAAGGAAAAAAGGAAAATGAATGCAGGAGACAGTTGTGATTGACGCCTTTGCCACTTTGGCTATAGCAATGTGACATATGTGATGTGTTCTTAGGGAATTTTACATAACATGTATACTTTGAGCTCCAAGCCAAGAGGGATTCAGTTCGCGGTGTCTCCATAGCTTTGTATTAATTCAGTATTTATTTTCCACTCGCTCCTTCTGTGCCACTGGTGCACATGGTTCGTTATAGGCTTTGCATGTGGATGAGCCATCACAGTCATAATTTTCCTCATCTAAACATTGCCCAGAGCGTCAGGAATGGAGACACTATTGGCCATGGGGGATTTTAATAATGGGTTGTCTGCTCAGTACCACTAACCTCCAATTAGATTAATTGTCCTCTCTTCAGAATATTGTTTCTTTCCTAAAGCTTTGAAATGGTTCTGGCAATGAATACTGGCCAGCTGAGGAGGGAAAATAAATAGAAGGAAGTTCCTACCTCCCAGATCTAAAGTTTTCTTAACTGGACATGTTGTGTGTGATGTTAGAAGTGTCACCTTTAAGCATTACATGTGGCATCATCTCCTTGCCCCATCTACTTTGGTATCTGTTTAGCACAAAAATGACTGCTATAATACCAAGAAAAACCTATTTGTGAAGTTAAATGGGGGGCATGCTTCTGTTCAGGCAGATTGGTTGGGGATGAGAGAGGAAAAAGAGGGGGGTGGAAACCTGTGCACAAGCCATAAGAGAAAAGGAACCCAATTAAAACAGGACATCTGGGCATGATTGTTTTGGGACAGTTGAAGCAAAGATAGCACTTGTAGAAGAGGAATAGAATCAAACAAGCGTAAAATGGGTGATCTTTTCTTCCCATTTCTATGCTGGCTGAGGCAGCAAGGGTGTAGTAGAAGGAAACCAAATTTAAATGTAGACCATTCCAAATGGAAGCACCCTTAAGAGATCAACTTATCCAATCCACTCATCGTGTAAATAAAAATAACGGAGACCCAGAGAGGGACTTTCCTAACAGCACAAGTTGTTAGTGTCACAACTCTCACATTTAGAAGGGATTCCTTTCTTTTAAAGGTTTCTTAAATGCACATTGCTGATTTTGACACCACGGGTAATGAGTTAGGACAGGAAATCTGCTAGAAAGTTAACTTTACTATTCCCTTAGGCAATAGAAGGTAACAAGAGTTTGAGAGCAAGTCTTAGAAGAACTAACCCCTCCTCCAAAAATATTTGATTTCACAAAAGTTTAATTTACTGCCTGTTATAGACAGCAACCAACAAGTTACAGATCTCACATTCTCACATTGCCATCTAATGGAAAGATTGTAGTATTGCATGTAGCCCCCAACCCAGTGGTTTATCAGGCTGTTTCCTTGGAAAAGTACTCCTGTTACAATAATCACTGTGGAAAATTGGGTAATTTAAAGAACATAAAATAGCTTAAAAACAAAATTAGAATACAGGGTAGAAAAGCCCTCGTAGGAGGTCTATTAAGTTGTGTGTTTTTTTTTCCTATCCAAAACTAAGCTTTAATTTATGAAAATGAACAGAAAAACAAAGCAACTGTTAAAATAGCTGAGTTTTGCAAATGCTTTTAAGAAAGATGGCAACAATTGGATTCTTATTGCTTAGGCACATATTTTTATTGACTTTTTAGAGATAGGAAGGGGGAGATAGAGAACCCTAGATGTAAGAAAACATCACTCTTTCACATGCCCAACTGGGTATGTGCCCTGACTGAGAAGTGAGGTGATGCTCCAACCACAACAGCCACACTGGCCAGGTTTGTGCACATATTTAAAGAAAAATATTTTCATAATTTTTGGCACAGCAACACCACTTTGGAACAAATTTTAGCCTGGAAAGTGCTAGAAACAAATATATCCATCATACTTCAAGAAATACCTGTGTTCTCAAGCAACAGACTTCCAGAAATTACAAATAGATTTCAATGGAAAGGTAGAAAAAGAGAAGAAACCAGGAAGATGTAAACCCATTTATATCTCATTTAGTAGACATTAGCTATATAAGGGAATCACCGTATTAGAATCAGTCAGTTTTTAGCCTATTTTCAAACTTCACTGTGAGGACAGATTAAAATATTGGTCTTGGAATATAATAAAGAAGTCATTTAAACGTAAGGAAGCAAAGAATATTTTCTAGATGGTGAAGAAAGCTTGAGAAGTTGCTATCACTGTCATAAGGAGAAGAGTCAACGGCTGCAGAGAGCAGCCCCCAGCAGAGAAGGGACGGGAGAGAGAAAATGTCTGAGATTGGATCATCTGAATGTTTGTCTGAAGAAGCAAACTCTTCAGAGGAGCCTGTAGGTAAGGAGACAGAAAAGTACAGAAGGAAGCAAAGGGATTCTTTCTTATGAGAACTTCAGTATCTGTGAAAACACTGGTAAGGCCTGCCTCCTGGGCTCTGACCATGGCCAGTCAGGATACTAGGCCGGGATAGGCGGAGCCGGCAGAGTTCTCTGTTGGTGCGGAATAGACCAATGAGGAGAAGAGGACTCTGACCTATTTTAAATCTTACAATAACAGAAAGAAAAAAAACCTCAACTCAAAAGCTCAATAATTGGAAAGGGAGGGATATAACAGACTACAGTGTGTGATGGAGGTTGATTATTCAATTAGTCCAAACTCATTTACCAACTCCTTCTAGCCCAAAGAATTAGGCCAGAAAAACAGATGTGGGTTTTTTTTGTTTGTTTGTTTGTTTTTTGTGCCACTGGAGTTAAACCAAAAGAAAATGATCTTTACCTTTTTTTTTTTTAAGTTGTTTAAGTTAGACTTTTAACTCATGAAAATTTCAGAGTTGGAATGAACTCTTGAAATCAGTCCAATGCTGTCCTCCTACAGATAGACAAATTGGGCCCCAGAGAGACCAAGCAGTAGTCATTCAGGTTATTAATTGGTACTACTGCTGGTGGAACATGAATGAAGCTATAACTCTCCCAAAATAGAGGCATCAAAAAGAAGGGGTCAGAAAATAGGTCACATACCTCAACAACACATGGGAGCACTGTGCCAAAGTAACGGTTTTTCAAAATAATGGTCAGTAATTAAATTTTTAAGAGGTGAAATTCAGTTTGTCTCACAATTTACTGAGATGGTGAGTACATAAGACATTTTAGAAAGGCTGAGTCAGGTGGTGGAAAGAGCACTGGCCTTGGAGTCAAGACACGGACAGGTTCAAAATCTGGTTCTACCAATTATTCTGTGACTTTTAAAAAGTAATCAAACCCTGCTGAGCTTCAGTTTCCTCATCTGTAAAATGGGATAATGCCACCTGCATTGTTTTGAGGATTAGTTGATGAATGGATATTAGTAAATTGAGGTACCATAGGCAATGTGCTTAGATGAGTGCCCAGCCAATATATATATATATATATATATATATATATATATATATATAGGCTGTTATCATCATTATCTGAAAGCACCAAACACAGTATGTGACATACAGTAGGTGTTCAATAAATGTAATTTTAAAAGTATGTCTGGAGAGAGGATCATAAAGTCTTATAATGAAAAGTTAGGGGAAGCTTCAAATCTGCTCATCCCAGCACTGAGAGATCTTAAAAAATTAAAGAGTCTCAGTTGTCTAAGTATGTCCTAGATCACATGTGTCAAACACAAGGCCCGCGGGTCAAATCCAGCCCGCCAGGCCTTACAATGTGGCACGCACCGCACTGTCATCACTGCACTCCACTGTCAGTTTATGACATTGTCAGTTTATGACTGTTCAGTAAACCATTCGGCCCGCGATTTAGGCTGGATTTTAGATTTTGGCCCCTTCTCTGATTGAGTTCGACACCCCTATCCTAGATAAAGTATGAGTTGAAGCAAGGGTAGGGATGATTTAGAATTTGGGAAAATGAGCAAGGCCAAAAGTACCAGAGCTTACCTTAGTATTATGATTAAGCAATGACTTGTGAGTAGGTAGCACTGAGCATATAGGCGTGGCTATAAGGAACTTTTTGGCAGAGATGTCCTGATAAAGTGTGTAGGTGACAGGGCATCTGTGAGGGGGGTTTATTGGATAGGACTTCAAATGTTTCAAAATTAATTTACTAAGAACAAATCATTTACTTGGGCAGACGTTAAGTTTCCCAAGTGACCAATTTTGGATGTCAAAAGCCTATTCCACTCTCTCCTCTCCCCACATTCCATATTCCTTCTCTCTCTTATAGACAACTAGAGGCCTGGTGCATGAAATTTGTGCATGGGTAGGGTTCCTAGGCCTGGCGAGTGATTAGGGCCTATAGGGGCCTTCTGGCTGCCACTGGGACCTCCCTTCCCTGGCTGCCAGCTACCTGCTAAGGCCTTCCTTTGTTATTCACTGCCCCCTGGTGGTCAGTGCATGTCATTGCGAGCGACTGAACTCCTGTTCTCCCAGTTGAACTCCTGAGGGGACAATTTGAACATTAGGCTTTTATATATATAGAGAGAGATATACTAGAAGCATGGTGCTTCTAGTTCATGCACTGTGGGGGTCCGGATAGCCTGCCCTGATTGGGCTTATTGGGCTGGGCCAGCCAGGAGGAGGGGATGCAGGAGTTGGTCAGCTAGCCCTGTCCCCTGGTCAAACTGGTCAAACTCCTGGCCGAGGGGACAATTTGCATATTACCCTTTGTTATGTAGGATTCTGCTTCCACTTTGTATAAGTGTCATAAGTAATGAATTAACCACACACTTTTTCAAATCTCTTCAGAACACTGTTTTGTTTTTCTCTGGTACACATAGGGTCCATAACAAGCATCCATTCTTTAAATTTTATTTTTATTTTTACTGATTTCAGAGAGGAAGGGAGAGGAAGAGAAAGAAACATCAATGATGAGAGAGAATAATTTTTCAGCTGCCTCCTGCATGCCCCCTACTGAGGATGGAGCCTGCAACCTGGCATGTGCCCTTGACCCAAATTGAACCAGGGACCTTTCAGTCCACAGGCCAAAGCTCTATCCAATCAGTAAAACTGGCTAGGGCAAGCATCATTCTTTAATGCAGTGATATTCAAAATGAGAAATAGAACTCTCAAAGTCTACCTATAATCACACCTCACCAACTCGACTAATTTGAGAGAGAGGTAAGTCTGAGTTAGGAAAAAGTAATATTGTACTTGTGGATTTTTTTCCTTGCATTTCAAATATATGTGGCAACACAAAGGAAAGCCTCCTAAAATGTTATTTTGCATGTCCTACTGAACCTTATTTATGAACCGCCAAAGATCATGAGAGGAAGACAAATTGTTTCATATGAATGGGTTCTGCTGAAATACTTTAAAAGAAAGCTCAAAATTCCTGCCACTGTTTTCTGATGCTCCTCTTGTCTTAGCCACAGTCACTTGCATATTTTGAAACCCATGTCCTGAGCCAACAGTGACAAAAACAGGAAAGTAATAGCTTAGCAAACTGGTCTATCAGGCCCCAGCCTCTGAAATTAGTCTTGGCCCTTGAAACCAGTATTTCATGTTTTTGGAGCAAACCCCAGATATTTAGGCATGGCTTCCACTTGCAAACTATACTGACTCAGGCTGTATGACCTGAGCTCTGTCCTGGTTTCCTGTTTACATCTGTCTGTGGTCAGTACTATGCTTTACCCAGTGCCTGACATACAGTAAGTAGTCAATAAATGTCTGCTGAACTCATCTGAGACTGAAGGCCTTACTCAAAGCGCAACTTAGGTTGTGGAAACTCTGCCCTACTCTGCCCAGCTCTTGTCAGCCTGTTTCTGCTGGGGCCGTTTCCCTTAAAACTGCTTCTACTAAGGACCTACTTTTACTAGACTTTTGTCTGGGCCCTGCCAAGGTCAGCTACCACTTTATCCCACCCATCAGATTGCACCACTTTGGAAAGCAATGCTTACCTAGAAAATGGTAGAGTTCTTTCCCTGGGCCCCAGGGAATATTATTCAAGTGGTGGATCACTTTCCACTTGGGCCAGCCACACAGATGAGTTCCCACAGTCCAAGCACCACTCCTTCCAGCACCTGTGCCATCCCCATAGGCCAATCACTAGTTCTCACACTGGGCTTGCTCCAAGTTACACACCTGTTAGTAATATTGATTTGCATCACAAACCCTTTCCTAATGGTATAAACTTGAACTCATTTCTGGGTCTGACTAAATGACATGTCACTGTTGTGAAAACAAATCCACTGACATACCTGTTATATTTGCTACAGTCAAGACAATAATTTCTGAGATTACAAATATGAGGGTTTCTTTGGGTCAGAGAAAGAATTTTCTGTCTTCCTTCAGGAACAATGCAAATGCTCTCTATTTAGTACTTATCCATCAATTATCTACGTAGCCCTGTGCTCAGTAATAGAAATTTCCAATGTTCTGGCACACAATATCCAATTTGAACTTCATAGACTACATCCTGGTTTTGGCTTTGGCAAATCTGGTCCTCAGAAAATGAAATCTTCACCTAGTAACTGTGTTGGAATCCATGGCAAACCTGTGATTCAGAGTATGCAGCTCTACTACCTCAAGACCCATCTACAGACATACCATCTCACACCATGACCTCTCAAAGCACTGGCATAGAGTGGATGACAGGAAATAGAAGGAATTAGCAAGAATAAGATGTTAGACTTGCCCAAGAACACTTAAAGGTCTTGTCCACAGAAAATAGAAATGCTACTTCTGTTGTCTTCCATTCAAATCATTCCTAGAGTCCCAGAATCCAGGCTGCAGTCAGAGCCATAAGGTAGAAGGAAAGACACTCAGCAAGTTGGCCTTGTGGAAGAGAGTGGCAACCATGGGCATGGGCAGAGTAACTGGCACAGAGACACAGGGAAAGTGCTCACCACTGCCAGTATCTGACTCTCAGAATAGCTCTGCCCCTGGCAGGTCCAAAGCTGGCACTGTCGCTCTCTAGTTGTCAGCCATAAAATAAAACTAAAGAATAACAGAGGGAAGAAAAGGTGAACTGAAGTGTAAACCACCCCCACTCCAACCGCCCCAGTAACTGCAGGTGTCCTCAGCTCCTCAACCCTTTGCACCTGCTCTCCTGCCAGAACAAGTGGCCTATTGTGTGAGACTGTGTGCATGGAGGTGCTAAGCAAACAAGAAGTGACTCTCCTGATCATAAAGTAGATGGGATTCCAGGAAAAGTTTACTAAGCCAAATAAAAGTATTGTAAAGTACTTGGTAAAATATAAACTGCTACATAAATGCTTAAAAGTTCACAGCAATGCACACAAGGACAACTAGATCAAAGATTACCCTTAGCCTGCAGGGTCTTCGGAAAGAGTGAACATTGTCTTCCTCACTTATTTTTTTTCAGCAACTTTGTATTATTGCTCTTCTCTTACTTGCCTTCAGCCCTTGGCACTTCTCTAGATGTATCTCTTCCCCTACTGATATATTTCTGTGGTTAGAGGGTTTTTAATTTTCATTCTGGGTGGTTGTGTCAAATATTACTTGGAGCAACAGACTTTGAATTCCATTTATTTTGCTCAGAAGCCCATTGGGGTTATGTGGTATTATGGGGCAGACATTTTCTTTAAGGTGTAATTATGTGAATTTCACTCCAAACTCTCCAATATCAGAAACTAAAAACAACTCTGACAACATCTCAAACAGCCAACTTATCTGCTCCTCTACAGCCCCAAAGATACCTGGAGGAGTCAAATAAAGAAAGAACTTATATCTGTCCTAATGAGAATGATTACACCCTGGAGCTCCTTTTGAATCACTTTTACTTTGAACTGCTTGGGAAGCCATCCAGGAAAGAAATAGAAGTTCAAAGTCATCGAGTCAGTTTTGTGGAAGTCCTCCTCCTTTCACACTCCCTATCCCTCAAATATTCTTGTCATAGAATCTCCTAGCCTGTTAGAGCTAGAAAGAACTTTAGAGACCATTTTATCCAATTCATTTTTACAATAGAAGATTGAAGGATAATGACTTCCTCAATATTACACAACCAACCCATGGTAGAACTAGGACCCAGGCTGGACACCTAATCTAGAACTAAAGAGGTTTCGTCTTGCATAAGATTCAAAGCTCCATAGGGAATACACAGGAAGCAGCTTTATTATTAAGAGCCATGTGTGTAGAGGAGATTGAATGAAAGGCTTGCCTTGGAGATGGGTGAAGGCTACCTTATAGCCTTGTAAAGATATGAGAGTAGAGAAACATGGTAAGAGAGGCAGGAAAGGTACTGCTACTTTAGTGGGTCTGGATCAAGAAGTGACCAAGGAAAGGAGGGGACTTACTAGGTGTACTGGTTAATAATGCAGATATTTTTAATAGCTGGAGTTGCATATATGTTGATATATATGCGATTTGATATGTGTTCTATTTTGTTGTATTAACAACATGCTTCAAGACTTCATATGTCAAATTTTCTGAAGGTGTTAACATCATAGATATTTTTACATTTAAAAATGTCAAATTTTGTGCCAAAAAAAGAACATTTGTGGGAAGTTTGATGCTTTTTTTATGATTATCATGCAAATTTGAAATTTGCCTCTTTGTGGTTTTTGTCAATCTCATCCAGCTCAGTAACATGACAAGGGAGAATCAGGATCAGCTTAAGATTGAATCACAGAGGGAACTAAGGCATCATGCCACAAAGTAAAGTACAAGCAGTTGTGTAAGCAGAATTGATAAGCTTCAAACTCACAAGGGAAGTATAAACCCCTATAGGAGGTGTGCTGATTATAGGAGGAACAAGTTAGCCACACACATAGAACTGAGGGGGAAAAAAAAACCCAGGAAAGCATAATTACAAAGACATATAGAGAAAGACAGAGAGAGTTGAAGCCAGGTCAAGGAGAGGCTAGCATTTAGGTGGTGGTCAAGTGTGATGGATATGGTAGAACTGACAGTTTGGCTGTCCTGTCCTCAAAGTGAAGGGTGAGCCAAACTGAATCCAGAGGTGGTCAAAGAAACCTGATAGAACAGTAGTTGCTCAGGGTTCATATAAAATGCAAAGAAAACAAAATGTGTTATACCTGTACAATAAAATAGTATTTGGGGGGAAAAATGAAGTAATGATGCATGCTGCAACTTGAATAAATATTCAAAAACATCAGCTAAGGCGTAACCAGTTTGGCTCAGTGGATAGGGTGTCAGCCTGTGGACTGAAGGGTCCCAGGTTAGATTCCAGTCAAGGGCATGTACCTTGGTTGTGGGCACATCCCCAGTAGGAGGTGTGCAGGAGGCAGCTAATATAAGTCAAGCTTGCTAATTTGAAGATTCCAACTAAATCTTGGAAGCCAATGTTTATCTCAAGCCAAGATGGGGTGGTTGTGGGGAGGTGAGAAGGACAAATGATAGGCTTATGTGGTACTCCCTGAGACTAGATCTGTGAAAACCCCCTCCTCATTTATCTTTCAATTGATTGTATTTATAAAAGATAAAAATGAAAAGGACGTAAAATGACTTTATTTAGAGAGACAATGACTTATTTAACTTTTTAAATTTGAGAAATTGGTACATCCATAGTAGGGGGTTATAAATAGCTCTGATAACATAGCTGATATGGATATTTATATTTTCTTCAGTGTCAATATTTTTTTAATCAAGTATCTCCACTTGTAAGTCTTATTCTCTATTAGGATCTTTGAACTTCATAAATTTTCTTGACTAAAAGTAAAATATTTTTAAATAAACAAAAACCTAACCTATAAAGATAACGAAGTTACAATCCATTGACAATATGAAGTTGTAACTTTACTTAAGACTAAATTAAATGAGAAATTGAATGAAAAGCTCTGAAAAGGTTTTAACTATATATAGATGAGACATGCAGCACAAAACTAACCTTTATAAATGGTACAAATAGAGGGTACACACATCCTCAGGCTATAGAACTTCATATTATTAAATGTATATTGATAAGTAATTTTTTAAAAAAATAGTTTGACACTATTCCCTAGTCCCATCATTATATTAGGTCAGTAATTTAAGTATGAGTTAATTATAACCCGAGGGTACTAAGCATGAAAGAGTTACTTCCTGGACTACATTATCCTTATTCTATCTACAGATATGTTTGATTTCTTTTCTTTCTCCTTTCCTCTTTTTGTTGTCTTCCTGTCTTCCTTCCTTTCCTGGAGAATATATATCAATGATAAAAGTTGTTTAAAAAATATTTCTCAGAGGTATATAAATGGGAGTATGGAATAATAGCTTTTCTCCATACCACAATACTTACTTTATTTTATTATTTTGTTCAATACCCTAAGATAGATGAAGCTAGCATAATAAATAAAAATGTTTCAGTTAACAGGGCTCTTTTAATGGCGCATAGGTACATTTAGCTAACTTTGAACCCATACAAATCTAACATGCTTTGGGTTCCACCAAGAGATCTTTCTTGACCACAGGGCAACATCCTTCACAAAATTTATGGATCAGGCGTAAATGGGCAGTCGGACATCCCTCTCATAATCCAGGACTGCTGGCTCCCAACTGCTCACCTGCTTGCCTTCCTGATTGCCCCTAACCAATTCTGCCTGCCAGCCTGATTACTCCCTAACTACTCCCCTGCCAGTTGGATTGATGCCTAACAGCTACCCTGCCAGCCTGATTGCCCCTAACTGCCATTTGACCCAGTGATACCACTTCTAGGAATATATCCCAAGAAAACAGAAAGACCAATCAGAAAGGCTATATGTGCCCCTATGTTCATAGGAGTGCAATTTACAATAGCTAAGATTTGTAAACAGCCTAAATGCCTATCAGCAGATGAATGGATTAGAAAAGTGTGGTACATATATACACAGGAATACTATGATAATGTAAAAAAGAAGGAATTCTTACCATTTGCAACAGCATGGATGGATCTGGAGAGCATTATGCTAGGTGAAATAAGTCACTCAGTGAAAGATAACTATCACATGATCTCACTCATTTTTTGATAATAAAGAACATTATGAACTGTTGAACAAAAATAGACAGAGGCAAAGAAGAATCAAACAGACTGTCAAACTACAGTGGAAAGGTAGGGGAGGGTTGTGGAGTTAAGAGATCAACCAAAGAACTTGTATGCATGCATATAATATAAGCACAACCAACAGATGTAAGATACTGGGGGTAGGGGGACAAGGGCAAGTGCTGGGGTTAGGGGAGGCCAGGGGTGAGGTCAGTTGGGGGGAAAAACAGACATATATACTACTATTAGTAATACCTTAAATAATAAAAATTTTTTAAAAAGAATGAATGAATGAGGAAAAATACACATATTGTTAGAGGCAGAGGGGCTCTAATACAACCATACCATATTTTAGATGGGAAAGCAAGGTTCAGAGAGTTTAAGTCACTTGTCCTAGATTAAGCAACTAATAATCCATAAAAGATTCAGAACTCTAGTTCAGGTCTCTTCTGTACATTCTCTAAAATATAATACCACTTGTACAAACATTTTAAAAAGCATGTTACTAAACTCCATGTGGTTTCCTAAGCATTCAGCCTCCCTGATTTAATTCCTTAATTGAAAGCTATTCTTTATACATGCAAAGCCAATTAGTGCATTAGAATGAAAGCTCTGTGAGGATGGGAAATTTTTCCTGTTTCATTCATTGCAAGGTGACTGGCAGTTAGAAGATTCTCAGTAAATATTTGCTGAATAAATGCATATATATTATTTCCTTTCCAGTTATTAGCAAATTCTTAATGGACAATGAATGTTAAAACCAATGTTACTAAGAAACACTTAAATAGTAAAATACTTCATCAAAATTGCTCAGGGAAATAGTACTCCTTTCCCCCCCCCCCCTTTCTTCTTTCCTTCACCTTCATCACTAATGCAGGAAAGTAACTATTTCAGAGGATAGGTATAAGGATAGAGAGAGTTAATAGAGACAAATACTTAGTATTGCGCTTAATATGTAGTTAACTCCAATAAATTAAAGTTACTAGTATGAATATCATTGCTTCTAATCAATCAATGAATATGGGCCAACATAATTAGGAACTGGAAGAAGCTAAGGATTGAATACATAATTCTCTATGTGCTTCAAAGTTTGTAAATTCTGAGGTCTATGAGTTACAGAAAGCATCTGGCATGTCATAGATGCTCATATGTATGTTTTTCCTAGAAATTATCTTGTGAAATTAATGGAGGTAAAAGAAGACATAATTATCCTTGAGGTGCATATATGATAATTATTTCTCAAACACTGCTAAAAAAGATTACCTCTCCACAAGTTCCTGTCCATTCCAGCAAAGGGTATCATTCTCGGCCACAGGGCTGTGGCTGCAGATGTAGCCAGGCAGAGCACTATAGAAGTTGATGAACGACTTCAGCTTCTGAATCAGTTCCCTGAAAGAAAAACAAAACATCTGTTCATAACAGGCAAGTAAACCCAGTATGAGAAAAGTTTAATTTCCTTATCAGCATGACAGAAAGGCTCCACCAGGCTGATTAGAGCAGTAAATGAGTTTTAAAGACATTCTTGGCTAAAAGGCCACAATTTTGTGTGTTTTTTTTTTTTTGCAAAAATCAGTGTGTGTGTGTGTGTGTGTGTGTGTGTGAGAGAGAGAGAGAGAGAGAGAGAGAGAGAGAGAGAGAGAGAGAGAGAGAGAACACAAATACCCAGCCAAATTTCTGGCCTATTTTCTTATTACTGATATACATGGACACACAATGTAAAATATTACAGATTGGAGAGATGTGGATATGCTTATAGAGGAGTATTAAAATATCTATGCAATAAATAGCCAGTGGTAAACAAAAATAAAACACTTTTTATTTTCTAAAGTGATATTCCTGGTAGAAAGGAAATTATAGAGTGCTTTATATCCAAGTCTATCTTAAGCCTCTACAAAGTTTTTGGAGACTCTGCCAAGGAATTTGATGGCAGTGGACTAATTATTCAATTCTGTCTCAATTCTGTCTCCAGGCTAAGAATGGATTCCTCTGATACATAGGTCTCTGGAGGAGCCACAGGTCTGAACCTCATTTGGACACTGGTGGGAGTCCTAAGCCCAGAAAAGCTTTTTGGGGGTTGCTCTCAAATCTGGCCTAAAGTGGGAGACTGGTAGAAATTATTTTCTTATAACTAATGGCATTTTCCATTTGATTACCATAAAACATTTCATTTCAACCAATAATTTAAAAGACAGAGAGCTTATAATAATCAGCATATCTTTACAAAGGCTCGGATTACAATAAAGGCAGGTGATTGACAAAATAACTCAAGAAAGGTTATTGAGACATATATAACTCCTGATACCCCAAAAGTTGCTTTCTGCTATGCTCAAACCCCTTACAGCTAACTCCTGGTGGCTGAGTTCCATCAGTTTCCAAAGTGAGGAGGCTCAATACAGGGCTCTGAAAATAAAAGTCAACATTATAGCTTCTCACAGAGGAAAAAGATGGGTTCAATTAATGCTAATAGGAGAGATGCTCTGTTTTACAAGGTAATAATACAGTTCCCAAGAGTGGAAACTGAAAGACTAAAGGCTGAGGCTGAGTAATTCTCCTCTCTCCATGAGGTAATGGAATATGGCCATTAGTCTATAAGAAGCAATGGTTCACTCTTTAATGAAAGAGTTTCCCTTAGGCCTACTCCTACCTTCAAACTCTCTCACTAAACATAGCACACAGCAAGAAAAATTGAACTCATAGAAAAGCCTGCCAACTTGACTTCTCTAGAAGTTAAAAAACAACAACACTCTGAACTTCTCCCAGTCTCCTAACTCTTGACCTTTTTTTGTAATGATAAAGATCACAAAAAAACTGGTGAGGGTTCAGAGTTAAGAAGATGAGGGGCTACGATAAGACCTCACACTTTAGTATGGAAGGATATTAATTGATGGGATCAAGATAAATGTTAAAAAAACACACACACAATGAATGTGAATAATGTAACCACAGTCTAGGTCAGTGTTTCCCAACCTTCTCTCATGATGAGAATCACCTGGTGGAGTTGTTAAAACACAGATTCCTGAATCCCAACTAAGAAGTGCTAAACTAGAATTTTTGGGAACATATAGGTAAAATTGTATACTTAACTAGTGCTCTAACACAGATGTTATATACAGAGCACTAAGTTAGGTATGCAATTTTACCTATATGTTCTCAAAAATTCTAGTTTAGCACTTCTTAGTTGGGATTCAGGAATCTGTGTTTTAACAACTCCACCAGGTGATTATCATCATGAGAGAAGGTTGGGAAACACTGGTCTAGGTCATCAAATTCTAGAACTCAGGAGAACCTTTTTTAAAGTTAAACAAGGTAACAGCGAAATAAAAGGCCATATTACTTTATAGGGTACTCATTACCATCATAGAACATACAAGATGGACCTGGGAAGATAATGTGTGTGTGTGTGTGTGTGTGTGTGTGTGTGTGTGTGTTTAAAGATTTTAAATTGATTTTTAGAAAGAAAGGAAGGGAGAGGGAGAAAGAGAGAAACATTGATATGAGAGTGAAACATCAATTGGCCGCCTTTTGCATGGCCCCTTACTGGGGATCAAGTTGACAACCTGGGCATGTGCTCTGACCAGGAATCAAACATGATTTCTTGGTGGATGGGTCGATGCTCAATCACTGAGCAACACCAGCTGGACTATAACCTTTTCTTTTTGATAGAGTTGTTCATTGAGTTCTTTTTTATTCTTAGTGTATATTATTCCTATTAGAGCACATGTGTCAAACACAAGGCCCACGGGCCAAATCCAGCCCCCCAGGCCTTGCAATGTGGCCCGCACCGTGCTGTCATCACTGCACTCCGCTGTCAGTTTATGACATTGTCAGTTTATGACTGTTCAGTAAACCATTCGGCCCGCGATTTAGGCTGGATTTTAGATTTTGGCCCCTTTTCTGATTGAGTTCGACACCCCTACATTAGAACCTGCTTAGAATCCAAGGTGAATTTTATTAGGAAAAATTTAAGAATAATGATATAAATGCCAGTTCTCAAATAATTCCTAGAGCCTATGGGATGAGATAGTACTTACCATTGGGAGAACAAAGAGCGGGGTACCAACACTTTTAAACAACTGGCCAATGCTTTTGAGTCCTCAAGTACAGTGTAACATGCAGGCCATTCCTTCATGCAAAACCTTCTAACACTGTGAGAAAATAAACCTTGGTTTCCAAAAGAAAATTTGATTTTTTAAAATAAATCCAGAAATATTCTTTTGCAAGGTAGAAGAAAGACTTTCAAAACTGTTGGAGAATTAATGAGCTTTACAAAAGAGAATTATGACAAGAGGTGGGTAATAATGTCCTCTGATACCAGAGCCAGAAAGCAGCAGAGAGTAGGAGTATTACCTCCTACTGAGTTTACTGAGCCTCTCTCAGTTCTTCTCTTCATTGTCATTCTTTCCTAAATTTGCTCTGGCATGGGAATTAAGTGTATTTGTATTTTATTTTTGTGTTTTCTTAAATGACACTTTCTATTGCCATGCTTACAATTTTTAAAGGAGATCAGTTGAATATTTTTATTTCTCTTTTTAAAGAAAGATAGCTGAAACTATCTTTCTTTAAATTAAGTGACTTAGTAATTACCCATATATGCCGTAGTCAAAAGTTCTTTTGTGCTAGTAACCCATGACAGACTACAAAAATATCTCCACCCATGAATTAAGGCAGCCTGCTCAACTGAATTGTCTCTAGAAAAAAAAGACAGAAAGTTGGACAATTAGTTTCCCATGATGGGAAAAATAATTTGATTGAAGAACATGCTCTTTGATTCCAATTCCACTTTATTCTAATACATACATGCCAAACAAACTGTTTGACATATAAATAGTGGAGCCCATGGGACTCCACTTAGGACAAACGAAACACTTGCTTACAGCAATCTGCTCAGGAAAAAAGAGTCTCTTCATAGAGGTTTCCATTCAATGTGTTAAATGTGGAACTAAGGGACAAGGCCCCTTTGCATTCATGAACCATTTTTGAAATATTGCAGCTGAGAGCACATGATCTTCCCTTGAGGTCTCTCACCATCCTCAAGAGGAGAGTTCCCATAATGGGTTGTGGAGGAAGGTATTCCTTTGCATTCTTGCAATGATTTGCTTGGGCAAGCATCAAAGCAGCACTAATTGGAAATCACTAAAAGTAAAAATAGCCTTTCATCCCAAACTGCAGATCCTGAACACTTCTCCTTTATCATTAAGGTTATTTTTCTCTCAATATAAAGTAATATGTGATCATTATTCTTTAAAAATTTGAAAACATAGAAAAGCACCTAAATTAAAATAGTTATAATTAAAATGATGCAGGGTCATGCTTAATACTGCTGCAAAGAAACCTTCACAGTCTGACCCCAAACTATAATTTTCTACCATTCCAAAGATTAGCCAATACTTTTTTCTCACACTGTTCCCTTTGACAGGATCACCTTTACTCTTCTCTACCTGTTGAATTTCTACTAGTTCTTCAAGGCCCAGCTCAAAAGTCACCTTTTACAAGAAGTCTTTCTTGACTCTCACGGGAGAGCTGCTAACTTTCCCATCTATGATGCTGCCATACTTTTGTGCATAACTGTTTTTGTCACTTCCTCCTAATATATGAAAAATATTTATTTGTGTGTATGTTTGCCTAACTAGGCTAGGAGGGGCTCCTCCTATATATTTATCACAGCCTAACCCTTACACAATGCTTGGCATATAGATGGTGTTGATAAATGTTGAAAGAAGTAGAGTCCAATTTAGGGCAGAATGACTTGTACCAGACCCAAAAACTCATTGATTCACTCAGGACATACTTGGTTGTTTTGTTCAGAGGGTGGATGTCACCATTGAACTTATAAAGATGCCTATCCAGACCAGAGCAATAATCTGAGAGGGATTGGGAGTCTGGGCCAGAAGTTTGGTATATACATGCAGGATGGACTATTCAACTACAGATTTGGGGTTTCAGAAGGGAAAGATATTGCTTATGTATTCTACCAAACTTTATGGAGGATATGCAAATGACAAGAAAAAAATGGATCATAAGGGAAATGGTGAAAGAGACATTCAAAAGGGCAAAAAAGGAAGAGGGTGACATCTGAGATGTGCTGAAAATATTAGAGTTGGAAAAGGCTACAAAAATCTCATTTCTATTGTCTTATCCTCATCATTTAAAATCTGATGATATTTTCAATATTGATACCTTAAAAGGATATTGGGTCCCATACATAAGCCACCAGTTGAATATCAAATCACCCTTAAATTCAACTAATTTATTCTAAGATTAGTTGTGTGTTGCACACTACCCAGCTGGGGGCAGACAAAACAAACAGATGACTTCTGAATGTTACCAAAGGAATCTTGCATTTCTTTGTGTGCTGTTATTTTTAATAAGGCAATGGGCTTTTCAACTCATAATCAGACTAAGACAGCTTGCTCACAACCTCCACCGACTGAATGCTACAATAGGGTTTCTTTCCAATTATTATTTTTAATGACAGAGGTTGGAGTTTGAACATAGGTGTGAGGGGTGCTGGCAGCACATACATTGTACTGAACAATGTAAAATGCTGTGCAGGACATACTGAGAAATTTACAAATGTACTTACACTGCCAAAACAAGCCCTTAATAACATCAGATTGCAGGGGGCAGTGCATTTAGCCAGAGATCATCTTAATCCCCACTTCTTTTCTTTTCCTAAGAGGTTTTACAATGCCTAGTTGAGGGAATTATATGAAATTGGACACTCTTTTGCTGTTTTGTTTTCTTATTCTGCCAGAGAATTTAGAAAGAATGGCTCCCACAACAGACTCTAAGGATTCACTTTACTAAAAAGATGAGAAGCATCATGGGTCAGGCTCATATTCCCAATACTCAAAGGAGCCCTGCCTGACCACTTACTCAAGTCTGCAGGCTTTGGAATTTTTCTTATTATCCTTTCTTTTCTTTGGGGGTAACAATAAGTTCAAAAATGAATATAAACAAAATGCCAAATCTGGGTGCCCAGCCAAGAACCCATTTATCAACTTGTTTCTCCCTAGAGGTATCAACACCCACAGAGTCTTCTCTTTCCCTCCACAGATCCCAAGATAAAAGGCATGGCAGAAGGGCCTTGTGGAACCTCCTACTTACTCAAAACAGTGTCCAAGTAATTTCAAAATGGGACTGCTAGAGTGTTTACTTTGAAAAAGTTCTGCATAAGATTCTGTTATAAATCCATATACCACCTCCTCCATGAAGCCTTCACCAGAACTCCCTGGGCAGAGAGGTTTTCTCTGTTCTAATTGGCTGCTTCTGTATACTCTGTACATTCTTTTGCATTTACAAAACTGTTTAGGAATTATTTGTATTTAAGTCCATTTCCACATTACACGGACTTGGAAAGCAGAGACTGTGTCTTGATATTTAGTGTCCAGTATATAGTCTGACACATAATAGGTGTTTTCTGAAATTCTGCTGGGTTGAAGACAAAGTATATTGCACTTAGAATTTACATTTTATTTATACGTAATTAATATATAATATTATATAAATTACTTGCTTCAGTGTAATATGCAAGGGATTTCTACCAGTTAAAGATCAATGACAGGTTAATTCTTCATTGGTTTGGGCAAAGAGTGAAAGCAATGGTGAAAAATGGACAAAGGACTGTCAGGAGTTAAAAACAAAACAAACAAACAAACAAAAAAACCTGGAGAAATGGTCTAATTTTGCCTTCCCAGAAACACAAAAACTTCACAGAGATCCTTCATGCCACAGGGAAATGATTCTCAAGTAGTTTGGTGCTAGGAACCTGCGGTGTTTTTTAAATATGTTCACACATTCTTTGATACTATTCCATGGAAGTGGTGGAATTTAATTTCCCTCCCCCTTAAAATAGACTAGAATTTGTGACTCACTTTTAACAAATCAAGCATGTTAGAATTGAGAGTATGTCACTTCCCAGATTAGGTAATTAAAAACAACAGCTTTCTCCTTGCTGTCTTCCATGGATCGCTTATTCTGGGGAAGTTGGAGGCTATGTGGTAAAGATACACATGAGGTCCACGTGGTGAGGAACTAAAAGCTTCCCTCCAACAACCAGCACTAACTTGCTAAAGGTGTAAACCACCTTGAAAGTAGATCCTTCATCCTCAGTTAATGCTTCACATGACTGCTAGCCCCAAGCAACATCTTGATTGAAATTTCCTTCTGAGAACCACCCAGGGAAGCAGTTCCCAAATTCCTGACAGAGACTGTGATATAATGAATGTTTGTCATTTTAAATCACATTTTGGGGATAATTTGTTGTATAGCACTAGATAACTAATACAGCCCTTAACACTCTTAAAAATTGTTGAGGACCCCAAAGACCTTTTGTCTATGTGATATATATCTATTGATATTTGCTGCTTTAGAAATTAAAACTCAGGAAAAAACTTAAAATTTTATTATTGGTTTTTAAACTAACAATAATGAGCCATTATATGTTAACATAAATAACATTTTTATTTAAAAAAAAAGCAAGAAAAATGATATTTTTTTGCATTTTTGCAAAATAACTTTATTGCCTCTCATAATAGGAGACAGATAAGTTCTCCATTGGCTTCTGCATTTAATCAGCTGCAATTAAAATATATGAACAAAAGCCGGCTTCATAGAGATATGTAGTTATCAAAAGACTGATTACTACACAGACCTCCTGAAAGGGTCTTTGGGTCTCCTTGGGTCCTTGAATTATATTTGAAAACTACTGCCACAGAGAAACTAGGAATCCATTAGCTTGAAAGTCAACAAAAGAGAATAAAATTGAACTTCCTGATATCCTCCTTTGGAGGACTGTCTTTCAAGCTACCTTACTATATTCTCTTACTCTAAACTGTATCATATATGACTAGAAATTGCCATTTCAAAACCTCCTGTAGTCACTGGATATGAATAAAATAATTTAGCCCATATCTGAGATGTTACTTATTTCATCTCTTAAATTTCCATCTGTAAGAAAATGTCTCCCAATATCCTTGAAGTCATCAGGGAGCGGATCTTAAGCCAGTGGTGCATTAGCTGTATTGCTTTTGGGGAAGGAAGGCAATTCTTTTAGATTTGTGTTGGGCTTCCTATCAAATTTCTACCCCTTATTGTGAACATGAAACAAGAATTGCGAAGGAGGGAAGCTGGATGTAGGGTGGAGGAATGAAGAGAATAATACAGTCTTTAATTGAGTTCCTTAAAATTGTTATCTTAATAAAGAGGAACAGGATCTTTCATTTTATCATTCTTAAAAGAATGTGTAGTGTGTAGTATGTGTATACACATGAGTGTGTCTTGCCATTTTCTCTTTGGTAAACTCATCCTGGACTCTGCTAATAATGGGAAAAGCTAGAAACCAAGCCATGGAATTGTGAGATCAAATCACAAGCAAAAATATTTTATCAATAAAGATCTTAAATACAGAAGTCCATTTCACCCTGCATTGCTATAATGATATTTACATATGGTCAACTTACATTTAAATATAGCTTGGATATAATATAATATCTTTTTTTAAAAATACTGACAGATGATAGAATGTAATTAAACAAAAACTCTACTCAGGAGGACTAAATAATATGTATTTTAGAAGCTTCACTCCAATGTTTTTTGGACCTTAAAACACAATTGCTAATTGTATGCTCAATAGAGGGAGGAAGGGGGGAGGGCAGAGACTCACTTTCTGCGGCCGGACAGGGTTTCTTCACGTTCCACATGAGCAACTTTCAGCACCTTCTTGTCAACAAACAGATCTTCAGGATAATAAGCAGATCTATATTGGCGTTGTTGAGTATGGGCACACAACTTTCCAATCTGAAAAAAAAAGCAATATAATTATATGATACTTTCACAGATGTGATAGTAGAAACAAATTCTGTAATGCACTTCAATTCCCCCCAAATTCTTTTTAAACAGCAGAATTAAGCTATTACTGGTGTCAAAAAGGTGGTATGTTTTTAAAGGGAAGAACCATCTATGGAAAAGAATGTTGAAGACTGGGGGTGGAGGCACTCTAAGTGCAGCCTATTCAAGATTTTCTAAGCTAAAAAATGTGTGTCTTATTTTCCCTAAAGTGAAGTGCACATTTGAGAGGACCCTCTACACAGGGATTATGCCACTGATACCTTTTAATAGCACTTGGTATTTATATGTATAAAGAAGTTCAAAGTGGGCATTGCAAAATTTAGGTAGAAATAGTGCAGAAGATGAGGGGGTGTAGGGGAGATGTGTAAAATAGTCAGTTATAGAAGAGCAGTCTCCCATGCACAGAATGCTCTCCATTATTATGAGCAGCCTATATAATAAAGAGGTAATATGCAAATTGAGTGTCATGCCCTCACAAGATGGCTGCCTACAACCAGGCCAGCAGGGGGGTTAGAGAGGAATGACCAAACGACTGAACAAGCAAGCTGCATGGGCGACCAGGGATGATAAAACGACTGAATAGCAGGCTGTGTGGGGCAACCAGGCCAGAAGAGGGGGACAGTTGGGGGCAACCAGGCTAGCAGGAGGGGCAGTTAGGGGCTACCAGGATGGTGGGGGGGGGCAGTTAGATGCAACTAGGCCAGCAGAGGGGGGCAGTTGGGGGTGACTAGGCTGGCAGAGGGGGGCAGTAAGAGGGGATCAAGCCAGTGGGGGGGAGGAGGGATTAAGAGTGACCAGGCAGACAGGGAGGACAGTTGGAGGCAACTAGGCTAGCATGGGGGGCAGTTGATGGCAACCAGGTCAACAGGGGGGATCAGTTAGGGGTGACCAGGCCAGCAGGGGGGCACTAAGGGGTGATCAGGCTGGCTGGGGAGGGGATAGTTAGGAGTAACCAGGACAGCAGCAGGGGGCAGTTAGGGATGACCAGGCTGACAGGGGCGGGGGCAGTTAGGAGCAACCAGGCAGGCAGGTAGGTGAGTGATTAGGAGCCAGAAGTCCAAGATTATGAGAGGGATCGGACCTAACCCGGCAGTCAGACATCTTCCAAGGGGTCCCAGATTGGAGAGGGTGCAGGCTGGGATGACAGGACCCCCCACCCATACAAAAATTTTGTGCACTAAGCCTCTAGTTTTGTTATAAGACCTAAGCTAGGGCATTCTAAAAAAATGTCAATATAGTTTCTCATCTGGCTTTCCTATAAATGACCAAGGGAAGGAAGAAGGCAAGCCAACAAATCAATAGCCAGGATTATTGGCTATGAATCACATATAATTACATAAGCCTAGTATTGAAAGTATTAAAGACTATTGGTTTTTAAGGAAGTATATCTTTCCTCTCTTGCTCTTTAATCCCTCCTGCTGTACCTAACTCTTTCCGTTTCTTCTTCCTTCCCTCTATCTATTCATTTGTTCATTCAAAAATACTTATTGGATGCCACCCTCTAAAGCTTAGCTCTTTTACAGGCATACAGCAATAATATAAAAGGATGCTGTAGCTTTAAATTTAGTTAGTTGAAGTGAATTTATTGGACAGGTGAATGTCTCTATCAATAGACTTGGAAGAGAACACCTTTCTGTTTTCCATGAACTGTGATTTCTAATGATGCCTTTATTCATGTGCCACAACCGGTGGCAGGAATAGCAATAGTTCTATAAAGTGTTATGACACTCAAAACACAAAAAGGCAGGGCTTCTGACAGTATCCAGGACAGCAGGTCATTCTAGTAACCTTAGCACCATTATTTTTTAACCAGGCCCCAGAAGTACTGGCTTTGTACATACACAAGGAGAATACACTGTTGGGGCCCAGCAAGGTATAGTGAAGAACTCAGTAGAATGAATATCAAGAGAACTGACCTGCAACCCCACTTCTTCCTCTCACCCATAACAGGTTTTTGTTTTGTTTGTTTTCCATGATACATGATTTATATATTATAGTTTGTGCCCACACTCAAAAGACAAATCATCTTCCTGTACCATATATTTGACCCCCTTTATTCTAGTGGAGTGATTGAAATGTAGCCTGCCAGGTAAGACTTAATAAACCATACTAATGTACTGGATACCAAGTGGTGTGGGAGGCATGTCTCCTCAAGTAGGTCCTCATTGCTGCCTGCAGGATAACCCCAAACCATGATTCTGGAAGTTAGATTCTTGCATTGGCTACAAAATCTGTAATTCCTACAATCAAACCCAGATTTAGTCTGATATCACGGCTGAGTATATTCTTTATAATTTCCTCCCAAATGGGAAGATTCCAGATTAATCCTAAGGCTACAAAAATGCATTGGGTTTAAGCCTTTAGCTTGATAGCCAAAAGATATGAAAATGGGGATGGGAGGGTGAACCTTAACAGATTTATTTTTCTCTTAATTAAAGAAAAAAGATGAATGAAAGCATTAACATTTTCTTTCTCAAAAATATATAAAAGGCATGTGTGTGTATTTTAACTTATATGGCCCATAATAGAAAAAGGAGGAGGTGGATGGAGGTGAGAAGCAGAAGCAGAGAGGGAAACGTTCCCATTAGTGAGTCTGCAGCACAAGAAGAACCATGGACACATCATATTGCCCTCGAAAATCTGACAGCTTTTGAGAGAAAAGATCAATCTCCCACTGAACTTTACTCAGTAATCAGCCCAACTCCACCCCTTTGACGAACTGCACCTGAGGCCACCAAGACTTGAGGGCATCTAGAGGGCTTTTTCAGTTATCTATTAAAGCCCAAGTGACCATCTGACTATTAGACTGTTCATCATTAGCTATGATGAACAGTCTAATAGTCAGGGGGCAGATGCTCTGACCAGTGGAGGAGGGAGGCAGATGCTCTGACCAGTGGAGGAGGGAGCCCAATTCTTCACAGAATCGGTCATGGGTTAGGTTGCTGCTGGGGGACTGTTGCCCCAAATCTGCTTCACCTGCAACCCAAACCCAGAGAGGTTCCTCAGCCTGGCCTGCGGGGATTGGCCGAATCCAGCTCTCTAACATCCCCTGAGGGGGTCTCAGATTGCGAGAGGGCACAGGTCAGGCTGAGGGACCCCACCAGTGCATGAATCTGTGCACTAGGCCTCTAATCTATAATAATAAAAGTATAATATGCTAATTAGACTGGATAGCTGAACGACCTTCTGGACATCATTCCGGACATCCTTCTGGACAAAGCCACAGCAGCCAGGGTGAGGCAGTGGGGGGCAAGGCAGAGATGGTTAGGGGCGATCAAGCAGGCAGGTGAGTGGTTAGGGGCAACCAGGCAGGCAGGTGGGTAGTAAGGGGTGATCAGGAAGGCAGGCAAGTGGTTAGGGGTGATCAGGCAGGCAGGTGAGATGTTAGGGGTGATCAGGAAGGCAGGAAGAGTAGTTAGGGGTTATTAGTCAAGCATGCGAGCAATTAGGGGCAATCAGGCAGACAGGTGAGAAGTTAGGAGAGTTAGAAGTGATCTGGCAGGCAGGCAGAGTAGTTAGGGGTGATCAGGCAGGCAGGCAGACTGTTTAGGGGTGATGAGGCAGGAAGGCAGGCAAGTGGTTAGGAACCAGCAGTTCCAGATTGCAAGAGGGTCCAGGCTGGGCTGAGACACTTCCCTCAGTGCATTAATTTTGTGCACCAGGTCTCTAGTATTAATTATATAACTTTCCTACTAGAATCCAACTGATTACTATGGTCCCAAGGTTTGCTTTTCTGAGAACTGTTGTGAAGTAATTTGTATATATTTAATCTTTGATCATTGATAAATTCATCAGAAACCTGAAAATTAAAAAATTAAATTTTCTGTATGGTTTTGCATTTTAAATATCAATTCTGATCTTCTGATCCATTCTGGAGGAATAGATGTTTTAGGTACAGGAATGTGGTAGAATGGGGTGGGGTTGGAATTCCATAGGTTTTCAATTAAAATGAAACCATGAACTTCAGTTCATTCAGTTAAATTGTCTACTACACTGTTATTCAATTTCATTTAATTAAATCTTTAAACTTTTATTACAAAATATATATTGAAATGATGTGATTTACAAGAAAAACTTTTTAATAGTAGTAACCATGCCCATTTGACAATTCTACAGGTATAATAAAAATGCTAATATATGTTAATGTTTAGTCTGTGGTTAATGTTTTGTCTTGTTAATTTCCCCAGAGCTTTTATTACTGATTTAAATCTGCCACATTACTCAACTGTTTGCATTGCTTCCACAAACTGCATGGAAGTCGCTCAAATGAACACTGATTAACAAAAATGAACAAACATTTGGCTGGCAAACCATTCTTATTATATGCTTGTAATCGTTACATACATTTTTTAAAATAAAGAGATGGGCATGACAGGCATTTTTCATTCATTTTTCCTACAGAAAATATGCATATTAGCATTACATTAATTTATAACCTTGTACTTCAGGAAGCACATCATTATGAATTAATTATTGATTGATCTGGAAATAGAGCAAAGATAATGAACAGATTTGGTGACAATGTGTTTTTCCCCCACAGATATTTTGCTGTGACTCATCAATTGCTTGACCATTAAAATGAAAGTTCACTAGTAGTAATCTATAGTGTACTAGTATTATGAATCAAGATATTTTAAGAAATTGGGTGCCAGTACTTGAAAATTCCACTCAAGTCAGCTTTTTCAATAAATTGCAGTCCAAAAAAAAAAGGGTACTAATGTCCTACAGATTGGTCCACTATTAAGTTTAACTACAGCACTATAACATGCTGAAAGGAGCACAAATATTGTTGTCTTATTTACAACAATATTTAAAATATTTTTGAAAAATCTAAATTTAAAATTAACTATAAATATTATTATTATAGATTTTATATTTTATTATACAATAAAAATAATTTACAACAAATTTTCCAATATGTAAAGATAGATATTTGGCTTCAAAAAGGGAGATTATAAGAGTCCCTTGCTCAACCCATATCTGCAATGTCTGGGACTGAAGATGTTAAATGTATGAAACTGATTTATCAGAGTTTTCTGACTCATAGAAATAAGGGAGCTACACAGTAGATTAAAACTGTAATTAAGAAACAAAAATATAACTTCTTTGGTCTTATAGACACTAATAACTTATCTTACTGTGTCTAAGGCAGTAAACCATTTTAGAGCAGTATTATAGTTTGAACTAAGTTGCAGAGTCATTTGGAAATCAATCATTCATAGTTTAGAGAAAAAAAATTAAATATTTAAAAGTTGATATTATAAACTCTTTAAAATAAAAATTATTACACTTTTTCAGAAAATAAATGGAAAAGCCACTGAAACATAGTATAGGGTAAGGTATGGTATTATGGTAGCTGGAAAAGTCCACACAGTAATGGAGAAACTAATAAACACTGTAGAGTTGAAATTGTTGAATGCATACAGGACCAAGAATCAGTAGAGATAATCATGTCACATTCCAATGAAAGATATTAACTCCTTGAATTAAAGATTTGGCTGCAAACATAAAGGTAAATTTATTATCTAACTCCTCAGCAGATTTGTGGATTTGCTCTTCAAATGGACAAATCTACAGGCGCAAACTGGACTTGCTATTTTGCTTATATTCAACCAGTATCAGCACCAACTAATTATTGAAGAATATCTATAATGTGAGAGCTTGGGGACAAATGAGTAGTGCTGAAATATTCGAAGTGTTGAACACTGTATTTAACCAAACACCATTCCTAAAAGTGTATGGGAAGCTGTGTACCTGCTAGACAGCAGCACTGTTTCAAGATTGCTCTGACTGTAACTTCAGTCACACCTGTTAGCTACAGTGTATCTGAATAAAGACATAGTCTCTGACCAATGCCTTGGGTCTCTGTTGATTGCACTGCACTGTAGATAGACCACTGCTGATTGGCTTTAGCAAAAATTATAGTCTGAATGGCTCAGAAACACTTCTGAGACAATTTTGAAAAGGACATGATTGAAAGGAGGAAAAATAATCAGGTGAATGGAGAAGAGTTGTGACCTCTGAACAGAAATAGCACAAAGAGAATTGTCTTGCACATTTCCTTCTATGGCAGCAGCATTCAACATTGTTATCATTCCAATCCTTTCTGTCTACAGATGTTATTCTCATTCTCTTCTCCAATCTCTTCTTTTAATCAGTTCCTTAAATGTCAGTCATGATTTCTTACACCCTGGATTTGGCAGCTTGTGATTTCCTCCCCTAGTATTTGCACATTTTCAGCTGCCCAACAAAACTTTAGGCATCATCTAAAACTGGAATTCCCCTGCCTTCTTCCATGTGTCTCGACTCAGAGACACATGAATATCAGAACTAGCAGGAACACTTTAATCTGTAAGGGCAATTCTCCCTTTTATAAGTAGGAAACAGACCCAGAGAGAGGCAGGGACTTGCATATGCCTGCTTCTGGAGGTGTTAGGTATGCTCAGGAAATACAACCTCAATTGAATTTCATTCTTAGCAAACAGATTTCAGAAGCTTCCCAAACACAATACATTCTAAATTAAAATAGAAATGGTATCTAAAGATGAGTTCTCTTTTATATGATTTATGCTCCGCTGTCCCACCATTGCTGTGAATAATTGAGAGATAGCTGTCTCACATGCTTTTCAAATGCCCACTTATGGTGCCCAGAATATTGTAGATAGAAATAATCTAAACTGCACTACTGACTTATCTTGGACAAATCATTTAATCTCAAAAACCTAAAAGAGGTTTTGCAAAGCAAGTTTGTTCCAAGGAGGAAAGGTGTTTCCAGCAAAAATCCCCATTACAATGCCAGATCCTTCCAGTGTGGGGTTACTTGTACAAATTTAGTGACTTCTATAACAAAATACTGATAGGCACAATTACCCTGGTTCCACAGCTTGCATGGCAGCTGCACAAACCCATTTGGACTGGGGACACCTGAAACTCATTACTCCACTTGAAGGAAAATCAAATTACTTCATTTTGGAGTCAATTTACAGAGTGAGAGCAGGACCTCAAAGACATAAGTACAGAGGAGGGCAAGTGTGACAAAGAAATGAGTTACTGTGAATAAGACTGAAGAAGAAAGGAAAGAAAAAAGCAACACTTGGCTACACGTAGCTGGTGATAATAATTCTAGCTTTTCCAAGGAGTCAGCCCTAGTATTTCATCAGGAGGAAGAAAAACAAAATGAGATTCTCACCCTTTACAAGGGCACAGGTACTACTGTTAGTAACTGCAAAGGAGAATGGCCATCTCAGACATTGGAATTCTGATAGAAACACTGGGAAAAGACAAGATGATTAGCTTCTTATGTACTGATTTTCCTTTAGAAACTTTTGATTAACTGACAAATCAGCAGGCCTCTTGCTAGGGTCATGAAATCAAATATATCTGGAGCCAAAGACGGGGAATGAGACCAGACCTATGAGGGGAATGAGACCAGACATATCTGCTCAGTTTTATTAAAAACTCATTGCTTGGTGCTAAGACAAATCTCAAACGATTGCTTTTCTAATGAAGGCAATCTCTTCATTCTCAGTTTGCTTATCTAGATTCCTCTAATATACAGAACATTATCTGCCACACGTCTTGCCATCCTGCCAAAGGTAATAACATACATGAATCAGAAATGCATTGTTTTGATCCCAATGTTGGGAGCTCAGCAACAAAAAAAATGTACAAGCATTCAGGTTCAAACTCCTCTGCTTAAGACTGCTGGGTAGGTCTTCCTTAGGACACTGCCTCAAATATCAACTCTAGAAGATGTAATCTAGATTACTGAGTCAACACATATTCAAAAAGTAAATAATGAGCCCTAACTGGTTTGGCTCAGTGGATAGAGTGTCAGCCTGCGGACTGAAAGGTCCCAGGTTTGATTCTGGTCAAGGGCATGTACCTTGGTTATGGGCACAACCCCAGTAGGGGGTGTGCAAAAGGCAGCTGATAGATGTTTCTCTCTCATTGATGTTACTAACTCCCTATCCCTCTTCCTTCCTCTCTGTAAAAAAATCAATAAAATATATTTTAAAAAGGTAAATAATGAAATAATCATAATAAAAACATAATAAGGTGAATGATAACATAGAGTCAAGAATCAGTTGTCTGAATCACTCTATAAAAATATTCCTTAAAAAATGTCCTTGTACAAATGTCCAAAGAGAAAACCAGACTATGGAGAAGTCTCTAAAGTCCTTTTGCTGTCACCTACTCATTCACTTTCTTAGTCACTCATCTACCTAATGAATCGAATTTCCCATCCTCTTCTCATGGGGTCTCCTCTCAACAGGCAATCTTTCTCCTATCCATCTATCTACCTTCCTACTCTTGATCCACTGTGCTAAAATATTCCTTCTCCTCGCCCACCTTTATGCTCATAAATCTTTCTATTTACTCTGTAATGAGGACTTTACTTGAAAGGTGTACTAAAAACCTAACAAAACAAAAAAACAAAACAAAAAAACAAAAAAACAAACACCTCATTCCCTATCAAGATGGTCTTGCACATTGTCTATTGCAAAAGCTGAAGCATCCATGTGCTCTTTCTGTTGAGAACTCTCTCCATACTAAGTTTTTCTAACCAAAATTTGTCCCTCTCTATTTATCGATTTCATGAATGACACGTCAGTCCTTGTATTTGCTCCCATATTACAGATTTGGCAACCTGGGCCAAGAGGCAAAGTGTTTGCCTTGAGCCACAAACCATGGATATCTGGTCACAGGTCTCCTGTTTATTTTCATAGAGAAAGAAATATGTTAATCCACTCCTTTATGCATCAATTTCCTCATCTATAGAGTGAGGACAATAATAAATTCCACTCCATATGATTGTAGTGAGGACTAAATGAAAGGATCTGTATAAAATACATAACACAAAGCCTGGTAAGCAAAAGGGACTCAATAAACAGAAATTCTCCTTCCCCTAATCCTTACTGCATGTTCACCATCTCGCACTTAAAATGAAAAAAAGACACATACATTTCTTAACATACATTATGTCCTTTCCTTTTACTATGGTTATCTTCAGCTTCCTTTTCCCCTCTATATGTGTCTCTCTTCCCCAATCTGGTTTTCTGTGTCTTCATTGCTGTAAGAATATGGCTGAACTAAAAAATTTCTAAGGGTCTCGCAAGCAGTACCACTGTGGCCTGGCCACAGTATGGTTCGGATGCTTCTTGGGCAAACAAATGTTATCACTACTCCCTCATAAACAGTTTAGATAATGCTATCACTTATTACAGGGAATTATTTTATTATTATATATATATATATATAAATAAATTTATTTCAGAGAGGAAGGGAGGAGAGAGAGATAGAAACATCAATGATGGGAGAGAATCATTGGTCGGCTGCCTCCCACACACCTTACACTGAGGACTGAGCCACAGCATAGGCATGTGCCTTTGACCAGAATCAAACCTGGGACCCTTCAGTCTGCAGGTTGATGCTCTATGCACTGAGCCAAATCAGCCAGGGCTATAAAAATTGTTAAGGGCATTTTATTTTGTTCTGATCAAGGTAAATTTCATGAGAAAAAAGTTAAAGAAAAACCATTTGTCATTTCAATAAAAATCTCTGAGAAGCAAATACTTACTATACTATAAGCTAGATGAAGCGTTGGCCTTTTGATCAAAAACATTAAACTGACATATGGTGCCTCCCCATCTCCAGGTAAACAAACCTTCTAGGTTCTATTGATTTGCTTCTGAAAGTTTTATTGAGTTTCCACTTTGAGTTCTGCAAAGTGTCCTAAAGGCAAGGAAAAGGCGCAAGGCTAGCTTTGGTTTGCCCCATATGCAAACAGTTACACTCCATGCTAGTGGTCTATGTGGCAGTAAAAATTCTTTGAGCTTCATTTCTTCAATTAAAAATCCGCCACTGGAGATGAAACACCCTGTAGCAGATTTTCCCTAAAAAGGAAATTGCAATCTGTTCTCACTAGTATATTTTCTTGAAGACAAAGAATGCAAAGGAAGAGGAGGGAGGAAGGGGGAAGGAAAGGAGCGAAAAATGGGGGAGGAAGAGAACCTGAAGGAAAATTTAGATAGGAAAATTCAAATGAGAGCCAAAGTCATAACATGAATGTCTATGGTTACAAAGAGTTTATTTAAAATCATCCTCAACTGAATGAGCTTACCCAATTTTATTCCCACTAACTTAAAGTTCAGCAATCCAACATAGTGATCTCAGCATCATAGACCCCTAGGCCATTTGGCTTATTATCTCCTTTAGCAATGTTCTCTAAAAGCAAAGATTGGCTGTAGCTTAACTTTTTTAGCTATGTATCCAACTTGAAATAATAAATACATCAATAATTAGCTACCTATTGGATGAAGTTTATGTTTGAATATAAACTGAGTATTGAAGGGCAACATGCTGAAAAGCTCTGGATTAGTTTTCTACCAGTTAGTTCATAGTCTGTTTTTTGTATTTTTTATTTTTATTTTGCAGAATACTGATTTACTTAGTCAATTAATTGGCAAGACCATACCCTAAAACTATGCACATTAAAATGGCTGTTTCCAGATTGCTCAACAGGTGCACGATGATTAATTATAGTTACAAATTCCTAAAATAACTTTTAAATTTTTTCAAAAAGAGTTTACATTGTCATTAGTAAAATTAAATAGGTTTCATGTGTACAATTTTATAATACATCATCCATATATTGTATTGTGTGTTCACCACTCAAAGTCAAGCCTCCTTCTGTCACCATTTATCCCCCCTTTATTCTCTTCTACCTTTTCCCATTGCCGTTTCCTTCTAATAATCACTATACTTCTGTCAGTGTTTATGGTTTTTCTGCTTAGTTCCTTCACCTTTTTCACTCAGTCCCTCTGATAGCTCTCAGTCTGTTCTCTGTATCTATGAGTCATTTTCTATCGATATTTTCTTTGTTAGGTTATTTTGTTCCTTGGATTCCTTGGATTCCACATATAAATTTAATTGTGTGGTACTTGTCTTTCACTGACTTAGCAAAATACTCTCCATGTCCATCCATGCTGCTGCAAGATGGACCAATGCATGAAGCCCAATGCATGAAGATTCATGCAAGAATGGGCCTTCCTTTCCCTGGTTGCCAGCACGGCTGCCTTTTCACTCTGGCCTGGAGCCACCTTTCCACCTTCCCACGCTGCCTAGAGGCCCAGAACGCCTGTGTCATCACAGTGAGAATGATGCAAGCGTCCCTCCTACCCCCAGCTGCTCAACACCTGTGTGTGCAAATTAACCTGCCATATTTATTGGGCTAATTTGCATAGTCACTCCTGATTGGCTGGTGGGAGTTGTGAAGGTATAGTCAATTTGCATCTCTTTAGATTTTTATAGCCAGTAGTATTCAAATATGTAAATGTATCAAAGCTTTTTTTATCCACTCATCTATTGATGAGAACTTGTGCTGCTTCCAAATCCTGGCTATCCTATCTAATAAAGAGGGAATATGCTAATTGACCATCACGACATCACAAGGATGATAGTGCCCACAGCCAATAAGGAGGGAATATGATAATTGACTGTCACACCCTCAAAGATGGTGGTGCCCACAGCCACAAGTTGGGGGCTTCCAGTCCCCTCAGCCCTGCTGGGGCAACAGGTGTGTGTTTCTTTAACAAAAGAAACTTCATACACATTGACAAACATTTAAGATATAATACTATTCAAATGTTCTTTCCTACCCATATTGTTAAGCATTAGTTTAATTAACACTGACACTTTGAAATCCTAGAAATAATTAGGATCATTAATGTCATCCCTACAAAGGTATGAAGAAAGTTTCTGTAATAAAACACAAACTGCTTTCACAAGATTTTCTGGAAATAAATAGCTCACTGTGAGATTTATGACTTGTTTTATATATTAATCAATGGTACAGTGGTGCTCTAACAAGGTTAAAAAGTGTTCTCTGATTTCCATTATAAAGATAATTTCAATCAAGCAGCCTAACAGCCTAATAGTGTAGGTCATTCTATAATTCAATTCTAAAAATGACTACAGCACTCATGCAAACAAGAGAATGAAACAGGATGAGAGAGCAAACCTAGAAAATTATTAAAGAGAAACAACAATAATGATTTCCATCTTGCATTTTCACTGACCTTTGTAGTACTCCTCTGCAAATAGAACTGAATCATTCCTCGTGGTCTAATAGATATCTTTTGTTCCTGCCCATCCATTTCATGTAAATTATGGTATATATGCTGACCTTTAATTGGCTATAACTAGAACACATTTTGAGAAAAAATATATTGAGTTGCTTTGATTTGTGCAAGAGTCTAAGCAGGGAGAAAAAAGACTGATGGTTTCTATTCACTATTTCTATAGAAAGCCTTATCTTAGATGTTTTTCAAGCCTCAAGTGAATATTCATATTTAATTCCTTTTGCATAAAGAATTTCTCAGGTAATTTATAAAACACAGATCTAAAAATATCTTTGAAAGAAATTTCATCTTCTGCCTATTTTATTTCTCTTCCTCACATAAAAATGTTCATGATAGACTATGCATTGAAATCCATACTAATGATATACCTATTGTGATTTCCAAGAATCCTACAATCAAGAAGAAAAGAAAATCAAGAAGCATCTTAGATGCTAGTTTGAATATTTTTAGGTAGAAGAAGATAGAATAATTCTAAAAGCAAACCTTAGAAGCACACTCACCATGTAATACCAAATAAATAGATAGCATAGCAGAAAGAATACTGGCCTGTTCATCACAAGCCATAGGTTTTACCCTCGTTTGACATTCATTAACTGGTTGATCTTTGGCAAATCTTTTGCCTCAAATCACATGCTTCAGGGTTCTTATCTTCCAAATAAGGAGGCTAGACTAGATCTTAGCAGGTCACTCCAAATGTAGCATTAAAGATACAGACTCTAAATGTAAATTTTTTTAAAAAATCATTTAAAAATACTTTGTCACCCACAGGGCAAAGGTAAGGAGAGACCAAAGAAATTGAGAACAGTTCCAGTATCAGAGATGGGGAGGTTTTGATGACAGAAACGAAGATCCTAATTCAAGGTAAATATTACTCTAAAATGTTTTTAAGGGCACAACATTGCCCTGACTGGTGTGGCTGGTTGGTTGAAACCTCATCCGCTACACCAAAAGGTGGCAGTTTGGATTCCTGGGCATATATATATACCCAGATTGCTGGTTTGATCCCCATGCAAAAGGCGACTTCCTGATCAATGTTTTTCTCTCTTTCCCTTCCTCTCTCTAAAATCAGGGTGGTTTTTTTGTTTTGTTTTGTTTTTTAAGAACAGCCATCAAGAGAAGCTTGTGATTTGGTGCTGCTAATAGAGCAGAACCTCAGTTTACAAAAATGTCATGAGGCCAATCCTAAGAACAAGTTCCATGTTCTTACAGTCTTTTATGGACATGTGTACATGTGCTAAGCTGGACTGTTTGTCTATATTTACACATGTAAGTGTTTCACTTTCCCTTATAAGTTGATTTTTAATTTGGCCAATTAGCCAAACAGTACAAAGCAAATATCTTGAATTATTTATAGATTTTTCCTTTGATCTCATAACTTACAAATGCTACTAAAATACCCACTTAGTATATATTTTTTCCTTTCTTTACAGCTAGCAGTCATATCTCATTTGCTTAATTTGCTAACCCTCACTTTTCGGCCTTGTAGCTTGCCTTCCACAGTCTATGAACTAAATATTCATATCCTGGTTTTAAAAAAATAAAATGAGCCGAGACCGGTTTGGCTCAATGGATAGAGCATCGGCTTGGGGACTGAAGGGACCCGGTTCGATTCCGGTCAAGGGCATGTATTGTACCTTAGTTGCGGGCATATCCCCAGTAGGGGGTGTGCAAGAGGCAGCTGATCAATGACTCTCTCTCATCGATGTTTCTAACTCTCTATCTCTCTCACTTCCTCTCTGTACAAAATCAATAAAATATATTTTAAAAAAAAGAAAAATAAAAAAATAAAAAAATAAAATGAGTAAATGCCTGCCCTATCTCTGTTAAGCCCCCTTCTGACTTCTAGGTTGATAAAGTTGCTTTCTTTTTTATCCAGTAGTTTCCTTCATTCTGAGAGCAAAGCTCTTCAAATAGACATATTCATTTGTGGCAACTTGAAAGTTGTGCATTGTCTTGAAAGTTGCATTCAGTTAGTGTTTCTTATTTCCTCTTCCACTGTCTCTTTGAAATCTAAGGCCAGGGATCAGGACAGTTGGCTGGTAGGAATGGGATTGAATTTCTAGCCAATACTCTAAGCAGGGAAATCTAGGTGCCATATTAAGAAAAGTGAGTGATGGAAGGGAAGGAGAAACAGGCAGATAATTTATACGCAGGAAAGCTTAATGGCTGGTAGAATCAGGTCACAAATTTCAGGGGCCCAGATAAGGATGTAGAAAACATCCTTAAAATTTCTGGGAACTTCATCATGGAATTTTATTTGCCTTTAGCTTCACTTAAGAAAAAAATTAAACACCTACTCTAAGACATTGCATACATAATATGGGATGAGGATAGAAGAATAGTAATATCACAAACTAAAACTGATGTTGATTTAAGAAAATATCAAGTAAGTCATAGTTGAGACATATTGTAGTTTTCTATATTTTTCAAATCTAGAATTTGCAACTTATTTGTATTATGCTAACATGAGTGGAGCAATGATTATATTAAGTAAATACTGCAGAGGGCATGTAGCTAGAAAAAAATCATTTCAAATAGTCTGATTCACTTTCCATTTTCTATTTACTCCACTACATTGCTTTTTCCCTTTCTCTCCATCAAAAGATGTAAACTGATAACCCAATCCCAAGAATAAAAAGTATAGTTGCCATTCATTATAAAGGGGGAAGAGACTCTAAGTAGGCAGGATAGAATTTTTAAAAAGCAAGAAAATTTAGTGATTTAATAAAAGGATAATATCTAAAAACAAGGGAATATCATAAAATTATACCAAAAATATGTAATAGATATATATTCATTTTTATACCAATCTAAATTTAATAATCATTTAATAGTGGCACTCAGCAAAAGCAATTTAACATTATACTACACTGTACACACCTTAAAATAAAGAAACCATAAACATAATTCGAGTCCTTTTTCTACTTCCAAGGTGATATCAGCACTAAACCAGAACTAAGAAAGACGAATGTTAACAATCCCCATTAAGAATCTAGATATAGCACACTTCCCTTTATTCATGAATGTTCTGTGAAGATGACTGTGATCAACTTGGTTTGCCTGGCTGGGAATCAAGTCACCTGAACACCTGGGGGCAACATGATTGATTCTCCTGGTTATTAGGGACTAGAGTTGGGCAGAGAACTACAGCCACAAAGGCTGAATAAACTTGTGCAAAGACACAACAAAGGACACACACTAAGAAACTTCAAGTCCTCAGGTAAAATGTAGAGTACCTGGAAAGCAGCCTCACCTGAAAGACCATCCTAACATTAGGAAAAGTATACAAAAATTCTGCTGCAACCCAACTGGTTTCATTTCTTAAAACAGCTTCCTGTTATTTGTGTTGCCAGCTCCTGGCATAAGATCTTGGGCATAGGAACTCAGTAAACATTTATCAAAGATGGTGCTGGTAATGAGAAAAACCTCAAGATAAACACCCCTATGTAAGGGCAAACAAAGGAAGATAAGGCCACTTTGCCTCACAGCATTTGAAATGAATCGCTTCCATGTCAGATTTTATAGTGCTAGTGTGCTGGGCATTATTAGTAATTTTCATAGAGGTTTAAGAGGTTTTTAAATCACCATTCTGTAGATGAAGCAAGTGGAGTTCAAGAAGAATGTACACTATGCCGATGGTCACTAATATCAGAATGGCGAAACAGAGATTCACATCCTAACTCCTGAAGCCCACATTCTTCCTACAATATCACAGAACCTTTTCTTACTCTGCTCCTCAACACCAAACTGACCCATTCTTGTGTAGGGTATTGATTTACCTTTCCATCTTGAAAACTTTACCCTTAAAAATCTCTTTGGTGCTATTAAAAATGAATGTTTGTTGTAAATTATTATTCCTGGTATCTTGAAGAGTCTTTGGTCAATAATAATCAGAAGTGAGACAATTCTGAATGGGGCTTTTCATAGTAAAGCAATTTGATTCATGCATTTTTAAAAAAATAAATCGGCTACCTATTCAGAAGATATGTGGGAGAGGAAACGGACTTTAAAATTTGATAAACACAGATGTGTGAGGGAAACAGTCCCTTCAGTGTGCATTATTTCACCCTCTGTGATGTGGGATTATTAACATCCTTTACATAGTGACAGTAAATATCACATGTATTCTGTAACTTCTGTCATGTTTGATTATGCCAATTTATTACAAGTATTGCTTTATTTCTAATCAGAGTTAGGACAGTAATTTAGTTCCATGTTCTTTTGTCTACAGTACTTTATGTCTAAAAATCTTGTGAAGAGACTAATCAAAGGTAATTTAAAGTGTTCATAATTTAAAAAAAACATCTACTAAAAGGTTGCTATAGTCAATAAAATAATTTTGCATTAAGAATTTGTTAAGGAGAATGGGATGACTGGGTATATCAGAAACTTAGTAATCATAGAACTCCTTTTATGTTAGGAAAAAGATCATTGCAGGTTTTTATTTTTTCATTGCAAGGTTTAATGCCTAATAAGAAAGCCACAGAACTTAATATTTTACCATTCTTTATATTTCTGATCTGAAAGGAGGAAAATGGAAATGCCATACATCTTTTAAAGTATCTTTTAAACCTGAGCTCATCAAGAATGGATTTTTTTAAAGTAAATGCTGTCCTCAGGATAGGTCCTGATCCTGAGGGAAGTCTAAGCTACAAGCAAATTTAGGAAAATCTACTTAGGATTTATACAAATATGAGGAAAAGCAAAGAAAAAAAAAAGCTAATCTAATTGGGGAAGTGTACATGTAATTCTCAAAGCCATATGTAAGAAACAGGAGAGCTGGCAGAAATGAAAGTCCCTTAGCAATGTACTGAATTCCATTCTCCCTCATTCCCATTGGCTAAATTAGCTTGGGTTCACCTGCAGAGGGAGCCAGGCTCCGCCCACACATTTCAAGACTGAGTCTGGCCTTGGCCAATAGAAGACCCTCAGGAGCTCCTGCAGTAGAGAACAGCTGAAGTGGTCTCATAGCTGGCACCTGCTTCCAACCCTTCCTGCCTCAGTTGTTTAACCTGGAAAATGATACTCCCCTCCTTATTAGGATCATCTTAAATATCAAATAAGTCAAGCCATGTAAAGTGCTTGAAACTGGGTGTGGCACATGGCAGTGATTAATACATAATCACTCTCATCATCATTATCTTCTTCATAGCACAGTTGAAGTTACTTTTCTAAGGCCACTATCCTGTGACAGCACATAAACACCCTATAGCAATATTCTGATTCCTGGATTGATGTTGTTTCCACTGTGCCATTTCCACAGCAGGTGGTTTGAGAAGCACCAAAAGGTCCTACACACACTTCAACATTTCCCACTACAACTGAGTCCCAATGACTGAGCGCTCCATACTTGATAACCCCTTTGAAGAGTTTTCTGACAATATATAATTTACTAAGTGAAGTAAGTTTGTTTCTCAGAAGAGAGAACACATTAGAGAATGAGAAGCAGAAATAGGCTTCCTGTGATGACTGAATCATGACCAATATCACCATTTTAAACCAAGTACAAGACCTGAATGACTAAGCCACTGAGTAAGATGCAATTTTGAAGGCGAGGAAGAAGGGACAGGTTTTGATGAGGGGTTAGTCAGAGGTGGGGGATAGGCAGCTAGAAAAAAAAAAGAACAAATGTCTTTTAAAACAGTTGAGAGGAATTTTCTGCACACTCTGTTTTCACCCCATGAACCTGAGCCTCAAAGTTAAATCTGATCACCTGTAATTTTCCAGAAGCATAAAAGAGGCCCACACCCAGAGATCAGAAATATGTGTATATTGACATGGTTTCTGTGCCATTAAAGTCTCCTTCAGCTCTACTTCATGAGATTTAATGATAAAAATAGCTTCAAGCGTACGCTTGAGTTAGAAAATACGGGGTTCTGATCTATTAATTCTACGAGGATACCAAAATTGACTTTTAAAAAAGTCACACATATAATTTTTTTCTTTGAAATAAAAAGATAGCACATTAACTTCAAGCTGTGCTTGGGCTGCATATTTTATGAGGTCTATTTGTACTGCATGCCTTTGATGGGCTCTATTTGTGGCTGAAAGTACAAACATACTGATTACAATCACTCTTTCCTACACTTAGGAACAAAATTAATTATCTGCAGAAAAGCAGAAAGGCTTAGATAGACTCTCAGTAAATGATAATAGTCAGTGCCCAAATATAATGACTCTGTTTCTGACTTTATCTGGTTTAGACATTCTGAGTGAAATGAAAAAAGGAAAAATTAATTCACTTTCTGAATATTCTTCAGAAAATATTTAAATTGGGTAATAAGAAGTCAGCATAAACCCTTCCCTAATGCCCCATCCCCTGTATTAAATATGAAAACAGCCTTCTTGGGCTATGCATTCTCAAAAGGGATTTTTTTTTTTGTCATATAGATTCTAGCATTGCTTATATCAGTTTTTGTTTACTTGAATAATTTATTTGAATAATATGGTTAATATTCATACAGTTATTGTTTTACTAGCTGTTTTATAAATATGCTTATATGCTGTTATATTTTAAATGTTTACATATTGTCACAGTTTTTTATTTTAATAAATAATTTTTATGCTATTCAGGTATACTTTCTTGATTTTGATAATTTACCCATTTCAATTGTACAGCTTAATTATTTCTATTAAATTTATCAAGATATGTAACCATCACCACAAACCAGTTTTAGAATATTTTCATCATCCCAATAAGATCCCTCATGCTCATTTCAGCATTTTGGGAAGTTTGATGCATTTTGAACCCCAAGCCCCAAAGGGACATTTTCAAAGGACATTAAGAAGTCCGTAATATAACCAAAACAAAGGTTATTTGTCTTTCTCTATTAATGTCTTCCCCAACATGGATAGAAATAGTAAATTGTGAAACAGTATAAGCGCTCATTACCAGCCCTCAAACAGTTGTGGCTGCTAGTAATAATGAACTTTTTAATTTACCTTACAAAGGCTGCACTATCCCAAAAGAAAACTTCCCAAATTGCCTCATTTTGACTTTTTGTGAACAGATTATTACAGCAAAAAATTATAACCAACCCCTCCCTTGAGGAAATTAGTGTACTAAAGTGCAACTTCATTTGAAAATGCTTCTGTGGTGTTCAAAATATGTTTCATTTTTCAAGTGGGGGTTGGACGGGTTGTATTTTAAGAAACAGTTCAAATATAAAGCATTTTCTGCCAAAGACCAGAGCAAGATAGCAAAATGGATAGGTATAAGAGGTAAGTGAGCCAAGGTTACCCTGCTGTGCTATTGTATGTGAATGATGTAGAACTACAGTTATCAAGGGTAATCTTATTCCAAATGGGGAAAAGATCACAGAGGAATCACACTGTGTACATGACTCCATGTTTTCTGAAGCGTTTCAGATTTCACAATGGAGAGAGCAAATATTTGGGAGCTTTTCTACCTCTAGGTAGGAGGCTGTTTTCACTATATGTATGCTCTGCTTTTCTGGCCACCTAATATAAAAAAGGCACTTTTGGACCTCGCTGGTTTGGATCAGTGGATGGCACGTTAGCCTGCTGAGTGAAGGGTCTCGGATTCAATTCCAGTCAAGGGCACATGCTTGGTTGTGGGTTCATTCCCCAGTGTGGGCTGTACTGGTGGCAGCCGATCAATGATTCTCATCGATGTTTCTATCTCTATCTCCCTCTCCCTTCCTCTCTGATATCAATAAAACTATATATATATATATATATATATATATATATATATATATATATATATATATATATAATCTTTTAAAAAGGCACTTCCCCATACTATCTTTTTCAAGTATATTTGTATAGTAAACAGCCTTAAAAGGTAGAGATAGCACATCCCTTCAGAGAAAAGAGTAGGCAGGCTTATCATCTATACTAATAAAAGGGTAATATGCCATTTAGACCGGGAGACCTTCCAGGAGACCTTTTGGATGTCCTTCCGGACAAAGCCATGGTGGCAGGGCCAAGGCAGAGACGGTTAGGGGTAATCAGGCCAGCAGGGGAGGGCAATTGGGGGAAAGTAGGCCAGTATGGGCAGGCAGGTGGAGGGCGATCAGGCTGGTGGGGGCAGTTAGGGGTGATCAGGCTGGAAGGGGGGCAGTTAGGGTATCAGGCCAGCAGGCAGAGTGGTTAGGGGTGATCAGGCAGGTAGACAAGTGAGTGGTTGGGAGCCAGCAGACCCGGATTGCAAGAGGGATGTCCGATTGCTGGTGGAATTGGGCCAAAACTGGCAGTCAGACATCCCCTGAGGGATCCCAGATTAGAGAGGGTGCAGGCCAGACTGAGGGACACCCCCATGCACAAATTTTGTGCACTGGGCCACTAGTCTATTGTAAAATATTTGAGTTCCCTAAGCTTAAGGCTCTTCTTCTGTAATGCAACTCGCTGAGTATACAGGAGTCATCTGGCCCTCTTTACCTTATCCCATGGGAATTAGAGCTCACACAATTGCTGATACTCTGGCCACTGCTACTGCTGTGAGAAATAAACTGCTCTTCATCTCTGAGCCAATAATCTCGTTTCTTTAACCAGGATCCATGAGGCTGTGGCAGACTAACTTGTTAGTTTGAAATTAGGGTAAAAATCTCAGATCTTTCACAGCTCTTGAAGACATGTTCTTGCCTTATCAGTCTACACGACACAGAAAGGAGGAAAAACTTTCTGAAGATTCAGAACATATAAAACAACTGGTAATCACACTGTAATATCTTGAAAAGGCAAAAAATTCTAGATTTGTGGAAAGACCACCTAATTTCCTAATATGACACATAATATATTTAAATTCAGGATGAAGTATTAAAAAAGCTTCCCTTGCCGAGAACGGTTTGGCTCAATGGATAGAGCGTCGGCTTGGGGACTGAAGGGTCCCGGGTTCGATTCCGGTCAAGGGCATGTGCCTTGGTTGTGGGCATATCCCCAATGGGGGGTGTGCAAGAGGCAGCTGATTGATGACTCTCTCTCATCGATGTTTCTAATCATCTCTCTCCGTTCCTCTCTGTACAAAATCAATAAAATATATTTAAAATAAAAAATAAAAATAAAAAAGCTTCCCTTATGAAACCACTGCTTGAAACTTGCCATGAAATTAACATTTAGTCCCTAAAAGAGGTGCCATTTTTTTAAAATTTTTATTCTTCTCTTCAATAAATCGGTAATCTATGTTTAAAAATTATCCATGGGAAGCACCAAAGCTACTTTTATTGTGAATGAATAAAGGATTGCAGCTTATAAACATTTTTGCCTTTCCAGAAATGAACATCATGCAAATAAAGCTGCTTACCACAGTAGTAGATTCTGACCTAAAGGGACTGATTAGGTAGTGAGCCATTTACTTGTTTTTATCACTTCACAATCATTTGGTACTGAAAAACAGCTCGTATGCATTCAGACAAGGTATCTCTATCTGAGACTAAAAAATGGAAGTCCAAACTGATAGCATGAGGATAAAAGCACTGACATTCTGACACCTGAAAAATAACCTCAGCCTTCAAAAGCAGAGAGGAAAGTAGGGCTAATCTTGGAAATTCTGATGAGTTACAGTCACTCACACAGACAGCAAAATATAAGGATTTGATAGAGTGAATTACTATCAGGGATCAACAGAGTCTCTTCCTCAGAGCTTCCTAGTGCAGATAAATAAATATTGACTTCACTGAAGGTATCTTCAGAAATTCTATCAAAGGAAATGGATATATTTGGACACCAGAGTATGTTATATTCTCAGTAGGCAATGTTACTAGTAAGGAAATACCATAATGGAGACCAGGGTATACTGTTGTTAAGTTCCAGAATAAAAGGCAAATCCACTAAAAAACTATCTATTGGATTAATGGGCAGATTTCAAACATTGCAACTAGAACAGAGACTATTCCTCACCATTCATCCTGCTCATATAGATTTTAGGCAATGTGATTTCACTGTGTCACTGAGTCGTCCATCAACTACATAAACATTCCTTCTCCCTCTAGAAATTACTCTGAGCTTTTAAGTATTATGAAGAGAAAATATATCATTTGGAAATACTATAGCAAAAGTCTCCAAGGAGAAAGACTGAATTTAACAGCTAATTATGCAGCTGGAAAAATGGTAGAGAGTAATACAATGTATTAAATAAGACAATAAAAACCTACTTAGCATGTATTATTTGTGGAATGAAGATTCTGCTGAAGGGAGATTGGAACTATTTGGGAGAGCAATACAGAATAATCATTTAAAGCACGAGCTCTAAAAAGTTAGACAGGCCCGATTTTGAATCTTAGCTCTGCTACCTGATAGCCAAGTGACCTGTGAGGGCAGCAACAGAGTCATGGTTATCTTTCCAGACACTCCCTGCGACCCCCAGTGTCTATGACAGTGTTTATACAATTAGATGCTCAATAAATGTTTCTTGCAATGAATCTAATTTCAGATAGAGCTAAAAGAAATATCGCAGAGGAAAAGAGGAAGAAATATTGGTCGTAGAAAAGGCTGCAATTTTGCACAGTAGTCAATGAAACATATAACAAGCTGAGGGTTAAGAAATTTTGGGAGAGGAAGCACTTAATGTTAGGAAATTCAGAGATAAATCATTAAAAAAAATACATGAGTACAAATGAAAAAATAAACGTGTAACCCACCATGTGAGGATATATAAACAATTATTTTGGGGGATAAAGAAAGTAAATACAATAATCGTAGAAGCTCTGGGAAACTTTCTGGGAGAGCAATAAACATTTTAGCATGTCGATTATTACTCCTATTTATTTATTATTGTTTAAAGTATTAAAAATAGTAGTACATATGTTTCCTTTTTTCCCCAATTGACCTTCCCCCAGCCTCCCCTATTCTGTCACATACCCTCAACCCCCTCCCAGTGTTTTTCGTCCATTGGTTATGCTTATATGCATGCATACAAGTCCTTCGGTTGATCTCTTACCTACCAACCTCCAACCCTTCCCAGCCTTCCCACAGTTGTTTGATAGCCTGTTGGATTCTTCTCTGCCTCTGTATCAATTTTTGTTTATAATGTTCTTTATTATCCATAAATGAGTGAGATCATATGGTATTTTTCTTTACTACCTGGCTTATTTCATAGCATAATGCTTTCCATTTCCAACCATGCTGTTGGAAATGTTAAGAATTCCTTTTTTTTATAGCAGTGTAATATTCCATTGTGTAGATGTACCACAGTTTTTTAATCAATTCATCTGATTTGCTATTGTAAATTGTGCTGTTATGAATATAGGGGTGCAAATATCCTTTCTAACTGGTGTTTCTAATTTCTTGGGATATCTTCCTAGAAGTGGGATCACTGGGTCAAATGGCAGTTCCATTTTTAAATTTCTGAGGAAACGCCATACTATTTCCCACAGTGGCTGCACCAGTCTGCATTCCCACCAGCTGTGAAAGAGGGCTCCTTTTTTCTCCTCATCCTCTCCAGCACTTGTCATTTATTGATTTGTTGCTGATAGCAGTTCTGACAGGTGTGAGGTGGTACCTCATTGTTGTTTTGATTTGCATCTCTCAAATGATTAGTGACTTTAAGCATGTTTTCATATGTCTCTTGGCTTTCTGAATACCCTCTTTCAAAAAGTGTCTATTTAGGTCATTTGCCCACTTTTTGATTGGGTTATCTTCCTTTTGTTAAGTTGTATGAGTTCCCTGTAAATGTTGGAGTTTAAACCCTTATGGGACATAACATTGGCAAACATGTTCTCCCTTGCAGTGGGCTTTCTTGCTGTTTTGTTAATGGTTTCTTTTACCATGCAGAAGCTTTTTATTTTTATGTAGTCCCACTTGTTTATTTTCTCCTTAGTTTCCATTGCCCTAGGAGCTGTATCATTAAATATATTGCTATGACAGATGTCTGCTCTTTTGCTGCCTATGGCTTCTTCTAAGAATTTAAGTCCTTTATACATTTAGAGTTTATTTTTGTGTATGGTGTAAGATTGTGGTCTATTTTCATTCCTTTTTGCAAGTATCTGTCCAGTTTTCCCAACAACATTTGTTGAAGAGACTGTCTTAACTCCAATGTATGCTCTTGCTTCCTTTGTCAAATATTAATTGAAAGTAATGGCTTGTGTCGATTTTTGGGTCCTGTGTTCTGTTCCAATGGTCTATATGTCTGTGCTTGTGCCACTATCAGGCAGTTTTCAGAACAAAGGCTTATAGTGTAGCTTGATATCTGGTATTGTGATCCCTCCAACATTGTTCTTTCTCAAGACTGCTGGAGCTATTTGGGGTATTTTTTTTTTATTCCAGATGAATCTTTGGAAAATTTGTTCTAGGTCTTTGAAGTATGCCATTGAAACTTTAAAGGGGATTGCACTCAATTTATAGATTGTTTTGGGAAGTATGGACATTTTAATGATGTTGATTCTACCAATCCATTCTACCAATCTTCTAGTTGTTCATGTCTTCTTCTATCTCTTTTTTCTGCGTTCTGACATTTTCAGAGTACAGGTTCTTTATCTCCTTGGTTAAGTTTATTCTTAGGTATCTTACGTTTTTCGTTGCAATGATAAATGGGATTGCTTTTTCAATTTCTCTTTCTGTGAGTTCATTATTGGTGTATAGAAAAACCATAGACTTCTGGGTGTTAATTTTGTGTCCTGCTACATTGCCAAATTCATTTATTAAGTCTAGTAGATTTTTGATGGAGTCTTTGAGGTTTTCTATCTATGGTATCATGTCTTCTGCAAATAAGGACATTTTTATTTCTTCTTTTCCAATTTGGGTGCCTTTTATTTCTTCTTGTTTGATTGCAATGGTTAGTACTTCCAGTACTATGTCGAAAAAGAGTGGTGAAAGTGGGCATCGCGGTCTTGTCCCTGTTCTTATGGGAAATGGTTTTAGTTTTTGCCCATTGTGTATGATGCTGGCTGTGGGTTTGTCATATATGGCTTTTATTATGTTGAAGTGTGATCCCTCTTTTCCCACCTTGCTGAGAGTTTTTATCAAGAAAGGGCATTGGGTCTAATGCTTTTTCTGCATCAATGGATATGATTATATTATTTTTATCTCTCAATTTGTTTATGTGGTGTATCACATTTATTAATTTGCGGATATTGTACCATCCTTGCATCCCCAGGATAAATTCTACTTGGTCATGGTGTATGATCTTTCTAATGTAATGCTGTATTCTATTTGCTAAAATTTTGTTGAGGATTTTGGCATCTATGTTCATGAAGGATGGCCTGTAATTCTCTTTCTTCATATTATCTTTATCTGGTTTTGGGATTAGGATAATGCTGGCTTCATAGAAAGAGCATGGAAGTGCTCTTTCCTCTTGATTTTTTTTTGAGTAGTCTGTGGAGTGTATGTTTTAGTTCTTTAAATGTTTGATAAAACTCCCCTGTGAGGCCATCTGGTCCAGGGCTTTAGTTTGTTGGAAGATTTTTGAAAACTGCTTAAATTTCCTCCATAGTTATCGGTCTATTCAGATTTTTTTATTCCTCCTGGTTGAGTTTTAGAAGGTGCTGTTTGAGGAATATGTCAATTTCTTCTAGGTTGACCAGTTTGTTTTAGGAGAGTTGCTCATAGTATTTTTTTAGGATTCTTCATATTTCTGTGGGGTCTATTTTTAATATTTTGCCTCTTTCATTTCTGATTTTGTTTATTTGGCTCTTCTCCCTTTGCTACTTGGTAAGCCTGGCTACTAGTTCATCAATCTTGTTTATCCTTTCAAAGAACCAGCTCTTTGTTTCATTGATCTTTTGTACTATTGTGGAGTTTTTTGTTTGTTTGTTTGTTTTTGTTTGTTTTGTTTTGTTTTTGGTCTCTGTGTCATTTATTTCCACTCTGATTTTTATTATTTCCTTCCTTCTGCTCATTCTAGGCTTTTCTTGTTGCTGTATTTCTAATTCTTCAAGTTGCAGAGTTATATGGTTTATTACCAGTTTTTGTTGTTTTTTGAGGTAGGCCTATAATGCTATAACTTCCCTCTCAATACTACTTTCATTGTATCTTAAATGTTTTGGATTGTTGTGTTTTCATTGTCAATTGTTTCCAGGATGTATGTGTTTTTTTATTCTTTTATCTCTTTGGTAACCCACTCATTGTTTAATAGTATGCTATTCAGCCCCCAAGTGTTTGAATTTTTGTGATTGTTTTTACTGTAGTTGATTTCTAATTTTATGCCAATGTGATCTGATATGTTTGATATGATTTCAATCCTCTTGGAGAGACTTTGCCTGTATCCCAATATGTGTGCTATCTTTGAAAATGTCCCATGTGTGCTTGAGAAGAATGTACATTCTGTAGTTTGGGGGTGAAATGTTCTAAAGATGTCAATTAACTCCATCTGATCTAGTGAGTTGTTTAGGATTGAAGTTTCTTTGCTAATTTTTTGTCTAGTGGATGTATCCAGTGATGTTACTGGTATATTAAGGTCTCCTACTATGATTGTGTTGCTGTCAATCTCACCCCTGATATCTTCCAGAAGTTTGTTGTTTGTGTGTGTGTGTGTGTGTGTGTGTGTGTGTTTAATGTATTTGTGTGTTTCTGTATTTGGTGCATAAATGTTTGCCAGAGTTATATCCTATTCTTGTATCGATCCCTTTAGAATTATGAAGTGGCCTTTATTGTCTCTTGTTATGATCTTCACTTTGAGGTCTATTTTTCAGACATAAGTATTGCTACCCAAGCTTTTTTTTTTTTTTTTTTTCATTTTCATTTGCCTGAGAGATACCTTTCCATCCCTTCACTTTTAGTCTGTGTGAGTCCCTTGTTCTGATTTGGGTCTCCTGTACACAGAATATATGGGTTATGTTTTCTTATCCATTCACTCAATCGATGTCTTTTGATTGGGGCATTTAACCCATTTACGTTTAATGTTATTATTGATAGGTTCTTGTTTGTAGCCATTTATGTACTTTATGTCTGTGTTCATTTCTCCCTTTCTATTTCTTCTTTTTACAGCATTTCCTTTAGCATTTCTTGCATTGCTGGCTTGTTAGTGATAAATTCCCTTAGCCGCCCCCCCCCTTTTTTTTATTTTGTCTGCGAAGCTTCTGATTTCCCCTTCAATTTTGATTGATAGTCTTGCTGGATAGAGTATTTTTGGATTCAGTCCTTTGCTTTGCATCACTTTGTATACCTCCTTTCATTCCCTTTTAGCTTGCTGTGTTTCTGTTGAGAAATCATTTGATAATCTGATGAGGGATCTTTGTTGGTAACTCTCTGTCTCTCTCTTGCAGCCTTTAAGATTCTCTCTTTGTCGTTAACATTTGCCACTGTAATTATGATGTGTCTTGGTGTGGGTCTTTTGGGATTCATCTTGCTTGGGATTCTTTGTACTTGTATAACTCCCCCCCCCCCCCCACGCCCCATATCCAGAAGTTTTCTGTCATTATTTCTTCAAATAGATTTTCTAATCTTTGCTGTTCTTGTCCTTCTGGCAGCCCTATTACCGGTATATGTATTGTATGTATTTTACTTCATTTTGTAATTCAATTTGCAATTATAGTTTTTTAATCTTTACCTTCTTCTTCTTCTTCTTCTTCTTCTTCTTCTTCTTCTTCTTCTTCCTCTTCCTCTTCCTCTTCCCCTTCCCCTTCCCCTTCCCCTTCCCCTTCTCCTTCACCTTCTCCTTCTCCTTCACCTTCTCCTTCACCTTCACCTTCTCCTTCACCTTCACCTTCTTCTTATTCTTCACCTTCTTCTTCTTCTTCACCTTCTTCTTCTTCTTCACCTTCTTCTTCACCTTCTTCTTCTTCGTCGTCGTCGTCGTAGTCGTCGTCTTCTTCAAGAATACCCTTTAGCATTTTATATAATATTGATTTGATGATGATAAATTTCTTTAGCTTTTTCTTGTCTGTGAAATTCTTTATCTGACCTTCAATTCTGAATGATAGCTTTGCTGGGTAGAGTAATCTTGGGTGTAGGTTCTTGCTATTCATCACTTTGAATATTTCTTGCCATTCCCTTCTGGCCTGCATAATTTATGTTGAGAAATCAGTTGACAATCATATGGGTACTCCCTTGCAGGTAACTAATTGTTTTTCTCTTGCTGCTTGTAAGATTCTCTCTTTGTTTTTTTGTACTTTTATATTTTAATTATGATGTGTCTTGGTGTGATCCTCTTTGGATTCCCCTTGTTTGGGTTCTCTGCTTCCTGAACTTATAAGTCTATTTCTTTCACCAAATAGGGGAAGTTTTCTGTCATTATTTCTTCAACTAGGTTTTCAATATCTTGCTCTCTTTCTTCTTCTGGCACACCCATAATTCAGATGTTGGTATGCTTGAAGTTGTTCCATAGGTTCCTTACACTATCTTCATATTTTTGTTTTTGTTTTTGTTTTTGCTCTTTTGGTTGGGTGTTTTTTGCTTCCTCACATTTCAAATCTTTTACTTGATTCTTGGGATCTTCTAGTCTACTGCTGAATCTCTGTATATTATCCTTTATTTCCATCAGTGTATGCCTAATTTCTGACTGGTCCTTTCCTTTTTTTTTTTGCATTCTCACTAAGATCCCTGGAGGTCTCACTAAGTTCCTCAGAGGTTTCTAGAAGATTCTTGAGTAACCTTATAACTGTGGTTTTGAACTCTATATCCAGTATTTTGCTTTCACACATTTCTTTCATTTGTGACTTGTTTTTATGTCTGCATTTTAGCTGCTTCCCTGTGCTTGTTTCTACGTATTGGGTTGCTGCTAAGTCTCCTTGAGTTGATAGAGTGGTCTTGCGTAGTAGGGGTCCTATAGGGCCCAGTGACTCAGCCTCCCCAGTCACCTAAAGTGGACATTCTTGGTGCACCCTTTTGTGCCTGTGTGTACAGTCTTGTTGTAGTTGAGCCTTGATTGCTGTTGGTATCACTGAGATGAATTGACATCCAGGCTAATTGGCTATGAGGATTAGCTGAGTCTATAATGGAAGAGCTCCTTTGCAGGAGTCACCCTTATGGGGTAGAATTTGTTTCAGTGGGACTTTGGAACTTACTGAGTCTGCCCCTTGAGTATGCCACTTATGGATGTGAAGGGTTGTAATCCCATATGGTCTCACACCAACCACTGGGTACACTAGCTCTTGCATCTTCAAGGAGATACAAAGTCAGCCACTGCCTGGGGCCACCCAGCAGGAGTTACAGAGAGATCTACTGATTCCTCCTCTTTGTATCGGGTTAGGAAGTGCCCAGACGAGGCCCAGTTTTGAAGCAAGGCAGACTGCTGCTGGTGCCAGCCTTGGGCCTTCTTTTGATAGCTTTGGGGCTCCCTGACCCAGCTGCAGCTTATTTGACAGGTTTCAGGATAAGAAAGGACAGGCCATTCATATGCAAAAGCCACTGTGCACATCTTGGGTGGGGTTGTAAATTGGGTAGAGCAGGGTCTCAGGGAATCTCCAAGGTGGAGCAAACAGCAATGGCTGCTAGTCAGCCTTGCACCAGGAAGGTCCAAGCACAGGAACAATGACTGCTATGAGCACCTCCATCTGGAAGAAAGCTGCCCTCACTCACGTTCCTGCCCCGATGCCAAACAGTCCAGTTTCTCCCCATATGAGTCTGGGGCTCCCAGAGTTTCTCCCAGCACTGGAGCTCAGAGCAAGTGGGAGCTTGTATCTCCCTCTAGAGTAAAAAAAGTGGCACACCTGGGAACCAGCCCATTCTGTACCTTTGTACCTCCTACCAGTCTCAATATGCTTTCTTCTTTACCTCTCTAGTTATAGTACTTACACTCAGCCAGTTCTTCCATGGTCCTGGATGATAGTTGTTCTGTCTTTTAGTTGTAATTTTGATGTGGTTGTGGGAGGCAGCAAGTACAGGTATTTACCTATGCAGCCATCTTGGTTCTGATCACCCATATACTATAAAAGACCTACTTGATACTTACTATGGGCCAAGATATTTAACCTAGTTCACAAATGTAGTTAAAGTGTCTAGATAGAGCTATTTAAAGTCCAGTCCCATCATTAATACTACCTTGGAGTTTTCAGTACAAATTTTCTCTCTCTTCTTCCCTTCTTATTCTCCATATCCTCTCTCCTGCTGTGCTTTCTCTCTCTCTCTCTCTCTCTCTCTCTCTCTCTCTCTCTCTCTCTCTCTCTCTCTCTCTCCTTTCCATACACAACTTTTATTCACTTCTATGGATTAAAATAACATTAAACATTCTGGGGCTTAAAAATAAGTTTATGCAAAACTCATTGTCCATTTGGTACTTAGAAAATTGTAATGGAAAGAGTACTGGACTGGGGCTTAGTGAGTACCTGCCTGTGCCTCAAACTTTGCCACATACTTTGAACCTATCATTTTAATTAATCCCATAAAGCAACCCTATTTTATAGGTGAGGAATCTGAGGTCCTAAATTTGCCATTAACTACTATTCACTTCCAAACAAGGAGATAGGGCTTGCTCCAAAGGGAATATCATAAACAACTGGGACACTTTTAAAATAACACATTCTCTGGCCTCTCCACAGACATATGATATCAAAATCCCCAGGTTGGACTCCAGGAATCCGTTTAACAAGTTCCCCAGGTGATTGTGATGGTGAGCCAAGTTTTCAATCTGAATGTTTTACAATACCCCAACATTTACTTGCATGCATTCGCTTGGTAGAATTTAAAACTATCTAATGGAAAATGAAAGCACTAATAGGTCATACTTATAAAAATTTAACAGTTCCATATTCACTTAGAAGAACTAAATGCCCTTCATAATCTGGGGGACATGGTAGCCACAAAAAAAAACTGGGTAAAATCTCTATATGGTAAACCTCATGGCATAGCTTATAGCTAGCTAAAAGGCTTGTCCCAACAGAGCTCAGGAAGACCATATTATCAAAGATGTCTCTCAGTACAACTTAATCTCAAGTAGGACTGACTGGCAAGGTTTTACATATTAACACAATAGAAAAGTCAGGATGTTACAGAAAAATCTCATTAATGCTTTAGTTTTAAAATCAGTTTTTGCTTTGGGGCATTCTGTGGGTTTGTTAACATGAATAGAGTTCTGCAGTCTATTCCACTTTCACTTACCCCACCCCCCTATAAATGGTCCAGCCCTTCTCTAACCCATAGAATATGGGCTAGATCACACCTGGTCAATGATTTCCCCATTCCCACTATTTAGTATATATTACTTAGAGTTGGTGATCATAAAACATTAACAAGGCAGAGTTTACATATGCTTTCTGGTCTAGTACAGGCATCCCTGGGGGAAGGCAGACTTCACACTCTCATAACCAGCTGCTAGCTGGGGGCAATTAGACCTTTAATGGACAAAACAGAAAGGGACTGCTTCACAGAGCACCTCTTCACAACCAAGAACTTTCTTCCTAAATGATAATGAAATGAAATGTACTCCCTCTACGCATTTGCGCACACACACCTGTGCACCTAAAATATAGCAGGTTTGGCAACCTAAAATAGCTATCCAATTTAAGTTCACAATCTTTTTGTAAAATTCTAATGGAGCTTTTAGAATGAAAGCCTGGGACAGTCTAATGGGAGACAGAAGTAAGGAGGAAAGAGCACTAGTTAGATTGTAACAGCAGAAGACCTTGGATTCTACTTCTGCTTCTCCCATTAATCACATAATTTTGGGCAAGTCTCCATAGACTTCATTTCTTCATTTGTAAATCAGTGGAATTTAACTAGATAATCTCTCGCAATGCTTCCAACATTCACATTATAGTGAAATGCTGATTATGGTAAAATGTATTCAGTTGCATGTCTGTCAGTCAACTAGACTGACCTTTTCAAGACGTAAGAACTATGTCTTAAATAACTTTGAATACCCAGCACCTGGCAAAGTGCCATGAGCAAAACATATGCTTAACAAAAGTTAATTAAATAAATCTTTATGCCTGGAGCCTGATCAAAACCATGTACTTAATTCCTTATCAGCTATCAATTTTGTTGCTGTCAAGTGACCAATATCAGAGGCAAACTTAAGACACTCCTATACTCTGTTTTTAATATTATTTCATTATTTTTCCTCTTATTGAAGACATTTCCACACCCCTGGCATCCTTTCTTTGTGTCTGACACATAGTGAGCCCTCAATCAATATAAGGTTAATGAACATGTGAATGTGCTAACTTTTCATTTTTGTAGTTCTGTGAGATTTACTTTTGCATAAAGCCTTAGAATCTGGTCTTGAATTATAAAGCAGTGAGGGAATAATTATTTATCAAAGAACACTATAGTTAGATAGGACATTTCTGTTCATTTTACTATAAAATATTTTCTTAGCAAATGTGTTTTAAATGGATATCTTTGTAAATGGGACAATTGGAGCAGCTCCATAAGTAGCATCATTTCTGTTCTCCCTCCTACTTTAATTCACCAAAGAAACCAATTACCCCTTTCATTTTCTAGAACTTAAAGACAAGGTTAAATGGCCCAATCTTCCCTACATATTCAGGGTAAACAATGGCTTAGAGCACATGTGTCAAACACAAGGCCCGCGGGCCAAATCCAGCCCGCCAGGCCTTGCAATGTGGCCCGCACCGCGCTGTCATCACTGCACTCCGCTGTCAGTTTATGACATTGTCAGTTTATGACTGTTCAGTAAACCATTCGGCCCGCGATTTAGGCTGGATTTTAGATTTTGGCCCCTTCTCTGATTGAGTTCGACACCCCTAGCTTGGAGTACATAACAGTTGCACTGCTTATAAGCTAAGAGTTTAAGTCGACCAAGCCTATGTTTGAATCCCAGTTTCTTCCACTTTTACTTAACTAGCTTTGAGATCTTGGGCTAGGTATTTAACCACTATAAGCTTCATATCCTCTTGTGTAAAATGGGGACACTATTAAGGCCTCTGTCATGGATTATTGTGAAACAACATGCAAACTGGCCATCAGAGCAACTGAAATATAGTAGGAGATCAACAATGGTAGGGTATTAGACGATTCTGTCACCACCTTCCACAAAGCTGGTAGCATTCAGGAATCATTAACTACCACCTTAGTGGGATCTGGCCAGTAGCTCCTGGCTATATATTCTGCTCTACACTGTAAAGTGAGTGCCTCGTGTGGTTCTGAATGTATGCACTCTAGCTTAGCAGGTGTAGTGTAACTAACAATGTGGAACTGAAACAAAGCAAATTGCTGCTTTACTTGCAGAACTATCCCATCACAAATCCCATAACAACCCCCATCAGGCTATCATATAATCAAGACTGTTAAACAACAACAACTTTGAAAACATGTTTGGCTCGCTTATGTTCTTATGTATGTTTAATTAGGGGTTCTAGCTAGGTTTCCCGAGCTTACAGTCATTACTTAAAATGGTAATGTGATATATATGATTAAGAACATGAGAGTGAAATCAGAATTTAAAAATCAGTGATAACCTAATTAAACAGAGATCTAATAAATTTCTGAATTATGGATTTTCCACTAAGTATAGCTGGGTACCCTTGGGCAAGTTACAGTTTTATTGAGCTTTAGTTTCTTAATTTATAAAATGAAGATAATAGCTCCTACCTCAAAGGACTGTCATGAAGATTATGATAACTGACAACAATGGTATTAATAGCTAATATTTACTGAAGACTTACCATGTACCAGGCACATGCTAAGTGCTTTAATATGTTATTCCTTATAAAAAGATATTATTTTTATCCCTATTTTATAAATCAGAAATATGAGTCTCATAAAGAAAAGATGATTCACCCAAGTTCCCGCACCAAATTTCAAAGCCAGACAATATGACTCCATAACCTGTGGTCTCAATATGCTGACTAACTATGTGAGGTCATTCAGTCTCTCATCTTTCAAACTCTGATCTTTTTTCTCACTTATCTCTAACAGCATCTGCTACTTGCCATGCTGCCCCCTCCCAATAGGACCCAGTTCCTCTGAAAACTGTAGACTGGTACTCACGGTGGTGGTCAGCTTCCCTCCGTTCTTCTGGACATATTGGATGGAATCATGGATGGTCGAAAAGAGTCCAAGCAGAACATCTTCCATGTCATAAACTCGGTACATGCCATTCACCAGCTCTTCAAGGGACACAATGTATTCCCTCCAGTACTTGTCAATCTCCACCACACCTGCCATGCAGCCTTGCATGACCACATTGCAGTAGCCACCGCAAGGCTTAACCATCATCAGTCCTTGACAGTAAGAGCAGTACCACATTCTGGTAAGCATTCGGCCACAGTCCTTACTAAACTTCAGGTGATCAGTTGTGTTGATCACTTCGATTCCGAGATTCAGGGCTTGGAGGAAGATCCTAGTAACTTGCAGTGACTTGGAAACTTGGGTCATAATGAGCTTGGGGAAATTCCCAAATACTTTCAGGTCACGTCTTGCACTACGGAGGCACTCATTGATGTCTAAGGCTGGCTCAGGGATGCCTGGGTTCATCAACTGGGTATAGATAACTGGAAACAGGCTATCAAATAGTTCATTGACCATGTCATCCACATTGATGTCAGAACCCAGGATGTAGAGAGACACATCGGTAAAAAATTCACCTACAAACTCATAAGCTTGTGGGGTCAGGCTTGCATAGTTGTTTTTGAACATGGCGTTGGTATAGTTCTTGGCATGGCGAACAACAATTTCAAAGGCCTCTGTAAAATAAGAAATAGAAAAATGTCCACAAATTAAAGCATGAAAGTCCAGGGTGTAATTGAATTAGAAATTTCTCTATTGTTGTGGTGAGTAAGGTCCCATTTGCCTTAAATAATTGACTCATATCACCTCAACTTCTGCAGTTGCCTGATCCTATAAATAAATTTTCCTTTCTGACTTAAAGTCTAAACCCTGATGTGTACATACATTCTTAAACACACTAATTATATTTCAAATGACAAAAGGTAGGATTCCGTTAACATTTCGGCCTCTCATGAAAATACTGATTAAAAATAGGCTAACTGAGAATTTATTTTTCTTTATCTCATTGACTTATTTAGTTAAAAATGTCTTGTATTTCAAGCCATTTCATTTTTGGACAGAAATAAATATTTGACAACAACCCATATATTATATAAACTCACATAATAATTTACACCACTTCAGTCCTGGAGGAGAGACAAATTCTTAGCCAAGAATAAAAACTATCACAAATTTAATTATTTTTGGTAGACTTTTCTCTAGATAACTTTAAAGAGAGTTATCTGGTAGATTGCCAGATCTGGAAATGGAACCTATCCCTTAAATGGGTATCTGGATGAAAAAAAGCAATCCATACATTTATCCATATGCTTGAAATTGAAAACAACACCTCTGGTATTTGAAAGGTGAGCATCTGAAATTATAATTGCTAAGCTTCTTTGGTTAGTTCGGCTTCCACGTAGCTCAGAAGCTTTATCTGTTCTTTAAAAGCTACGAATTCAGGATTACATCTGCTGCCCTTGGCATAAGACCCAATTAGTCATTGGTTTGAGAGAGAAAGTAGTCATGTTACAATCTCATTTTCTTCAAACTGAAACACTCCACACATAAATTATTCCAAATATTCAGAGTTCTACATTTGTATGAAAGAAGAGAAAATAACTAAAATAATAGGTTTTTCAAGAAATAAGACAGTTTGAAAACAAACAATATAACCAAGTTTCCTGAGACATTTAAAATTAACTTAGCACTTTCTTTCATTTCCTTCCAAAGTGCAAAGGTCCATGACAGATGAACTCCAAATGATGCCAATTCATGAGGCTTGAAAAATCAAATTATTACCACTTTTAGACTACTAGAGAGACTATATACTCCAACAGCTCCTTGGGATCAGTTAGTCCAGCATCTCAGTCATCTATGGCAGAAGAGATGTCTAGGTTGTGCCATCACCATCTGCCCCAGATCACTCACAAGGTAGAATGTGCTTGCTAGATTATTCCCTTGAGCTTATGATTTGCCCTGCAATGTTGAGCAGATGCCAATGCAATTCCACTAGCTTCCAAGAACACATGAGAAAGTTAATCTTCATTTCCATCAATTTCTATATGTTCATATGTTTGTTTTGCTTTGATTAGAACGTCACACAATTCCTGGAAAGTTTATCTATCTTATAACAATCTCTTCCTAACCCCATATGCTACTTTTCACTCAAACATTGAATCTAAAGGTTTAATGAGACCAAGAGACCATCTAGCCTCAAACAAAGGATCTTTCAATGAATTTAAAATCATCAGAAACATGGGGATTTAAAACTACTCATTCATTTTAAAATAATTTTTTCTTTATTGGTTTTGAGAGATAGAGAGAAGGGGGAGAAAGAGAGAAATGGATTGACAGGTTGAGAATCGCTATTAGGATTACCTAAGACCACCGGAAAACACAGATATTTACACTATGATTCATAACAGTAGCAAAATTACAGTTATGAAGTAGCAACGAAAATAATTTTATGGTTAGGGGTCACCACAACATGAGGAACTGTATTAAAGGGTCATGGTATTAAAAAGGTTGAGAACCACTGATTTAGAGGGAGTAACTAGCCTGATTGCAGACTTCACCTATCAAACTACATCTGGAGAATTGTTTTCGTTTTTGAGTACCATAATTTATGGAGGATGTTAACAATACTAAAGTATGTCCAAACAGTAGTGACCAGGATGGTAATGAGGACATCTGCAAATATAGAAACCTTGCTATATTTGGATATAAATTCAGTTTACTAGATCTATTTTCTGTATCATTTATATTTATATTATAAAACAAAAACTAGAATATTTTCTTTTTAGTAGCTAAGTTTTCATAGTATCTCTGATTTTACATTGTTCCAAATTTTCCTGGACTTAGCTCTTGACCACTTCCCAGGAAAAAGACAGAGGAAAACCTCCCCTGCCCTAAGATTATAAATATTGTCTGACCAAAAAATCAATGAGCTGGACTTCCTTGCAGTAATTCTAGCCCTTGGCTTCATTCCATTAAACATCAAGTTGCCAACCTCAAACTGAGCATCCTTTTTCATCTAGTGTTGGCTCCTATAAGTCCCCAAGGAGTCTTTGCTTGAGTGGTTACGGTTTGGTCTGTTGCCCAGTGATATAGAAGTAAGGGGGAAGGGCAACACCTAGAGATGTGCTAAATGGATTCTGAGCTGTGAAAGTTGGAGCAGGGAGACATGCAAGCTTCAGGTTAGATATGAAACCCTAGCCCCTTTTCCCAAAGCAGTATGTGCTGTTGTTAATTCTTTCTGCAGAAGAGTTCATGATGTTTTGTAATTTTTTTCTATTGATCCAACAGTGTTAGTAACAGAAACTTAAAAATAAAAGGTTATGGCAGTATAGTCTATGGAATTTCACTCTCATATGTTTTGCACACTAGAGAACCAATCCCTGTGCTAGAGATGAAATGTGCCTTGTAGTGAATTCATTTTAGGGTAACTTAGATGATTGAGATCTACAGATCTCTTACCTCAGGCTTTCCCAAGGCAAAGCTGTAAATATGACTCTGCTTTGTTGGTCTTTGAGCTGCAATTTATCCTAATATATTTCCATTCATAGAGAAGAAGCCAATGATTATATTTTTGTTCATAGATCCAGAGACAGAGATGCATTGAACAGACCATCAAACCTCAGAGGGAAGGCAGGGGAGGGTGAGGGGAAGGGTTACGATCAATCAAAGGACTTGTATGCATGAATATAAGCATAACCAATGGACACAGACACTAGGGGGGTGAGGAGACATATGTAATATCTTAATCAATAAAGAATTAAAAAAGAAGCCAATGGAAAAATAATGAGGAAGATGTAAAAAAAATATCAAAAGTAAATGCTAACAATAAAAAACACAAACAAAAGTGAAATGTATCTTTCATAGGCTCATCAGCATACTAGAAAGAATCAGTGAGGTTAAAAAATTGCTAAGAGAAACTTTCCAAACAAAAAAGGAGAGAGAAAAATAAGAATTAAAAAAAAAACACAGAGAAGAATATCAAAGAATGGTGAGACAAATTCAAAGGTATAAAATGTATGTAATTGCAATTCCATAAAGAGAAGAGAGAATGTAGTAGAAGAAATATTTGAGGTAATGTCCAAAAATTTCACAAAATTCATAATAGACATGAACCACAGGTCCAGGAAGCTCAGAGAATAACAAGTTGACTGAATACCAAAATTCTTACTCCTAGACATATCATACTCAAACTACAGAAAGATAAAGAAAACATATTCTAAGAAGCATTGAGGGAGGAAACTATCTTACCTATCAAGGAACAGGGATAAGAATTACATTTAACATCCAATCAGAAACTATGCAAGCAAGAAAAGAGAGAGTGAAATATTTAGTGCTGAAAGAAATCACCAACCTAGATTTCTGCTTCCAGAAAAATTATCATTGTAAAGGGAAGAAGAAATAAAGAACTGATCAGACAAAAAAAAATGAAAATGAAAATTGCAAAAAAAGTTAAAAGCAGCTTTTCATGGAAATTATATAGATCAGGATATTGGAAAGAGAGAGGGAGGGAGGGAAGAAAGGAGGGAGGGAGGGAGGGAGGGAGGGAGGGAGAGAGAGAGAGAGAGAGAGAGAGAGAGAGAGAGAGAGAGAGAGAGAGAGAGAGAAAGGGAGGGAGGAAATCAGAGAAAGAATTAATAAAGGTAAAATGAAATCTTTTGTTATAAGGTACCCATACTATCAGTGAGGCTATACAATACAGTTAGTTGAAAGTAGACTTCAGGTAGTTAAAAATATATAGTACAAAATTTAAGAAAAACACTACAATTTTTTTTAAAAAAAGAAATATAATTGATATGCCAAGAGAGGAGAAAAACTATTGATAGAATAAAAAATAGTTCAGTTAAAACCAGAGAAGCCAGGAGGAGTGGAGGAGGGTTGGGGGACTTGGTGAAAGAGGTAAATGAATCAGAAATGCAAATTGATAGTTACAAAATAATCATGGATATAAAGGAAAGCATATAACTATGTAGGGTGACACTTGGGCTACTGGAAATATAAAGGGGAAAGTTATAAAATATATGATTGTCTTGATGGAGCCAGTGACTAGAACCATAGTGTTAACTCACTCCCTCTGTTTTTCTCCAAATCTGCTTTGACATTTCTTTCATGAGTTAGGGAGTTTTAACACACAATAAGTGCCATATGGCATCAATGTGATCTTAATTGGAATAACCACCAGAAAAAGTTAATGGACCAAAAACACACAAATAGATAACATATTTCAATGTTATTTTTGAATATTCTTTTTTAAATCAGCCACATAAAAAAGGCAAGATTAGTCCTGGCCAGCATTGCTCAGTGGCTAGAGCATCAGCCTGCACACCAAAGGGTCTTGGGTTTGATTCCTGGTCAAGGGCAAGTACCTGGGTTCTGGGTTCTATCCTCAGCCTTGTGGTGCACTTGCAGGAGGCAACCAACCAGTGTGTCTCTCTCACATCAATGTTTCTCTTGCTCTCTCCCTCTCCCTTCCTCCCCCCTCCCCCTCCTTTCTACTTTCTGATAATTGATGGAAAATAGATCCTTGGGTAAGGATTTAAAAAAAAAAAAAAAGATAAGATTAGGTTGTAGGAAAAGCACCCCCCCCCCCCCTCATTTTCCAGAATAGTTCATACAAGAGACTAAAAGTGTTGCTCCAACTTATGTTCCTTTTTTTTTGGCATTTTATGTTCCACATGAATTTAACTAGAATTGAGCAAGCTTAGAAATAAGTTGCTATTAAATATAAGCCATTTATTTGTGCATACCCATGACCAGACTATAAATGTATGTAGTCTTACTTTTTAAGTTTCACATACTAGGCTTGTAAATAATGGAAAATACCGTACATAGATAGTCAGAGGCTTGCAATAGCTGGGTGTGATAAAATCCTAGATTGCCTATTTCCTTTGAAAAGCAAAAAATATCTTATAGATATAAAAGTACATTTTGTTCTGAGTGTCTGCTATAGTCTAAGTATGCATGGCAACACAATCACTACAACTGAGTCTTTCATATTGCTTCAGAATTTTAAAATTTGTATTCTCATTTCATTCTACCTATCTATAATTGAAAGTGAATGTTTGTGAGCAAGTGGGGGTGCACATATCCATAACAACAATAATTAAGGCAATAGTATTTTCTCAATTTCTCAGAAAAGGTTACTGAAACCAAGATTGTCTCCAAGTCATATGGCCATGTGGTAGTTTGTGGCAGGCACAAAACACAGGACTCCTGACTATCTGTGTAAGTTGTTTTCCATTATATTCATCTTCTTCCTGGCAAAATATTACATAGCAATTAAATATGAGCTTTAGGTATAATAAGAACTGACATCCATACAGCATTTACCTCTGCCAGACAGTGTTTCAAGTGTTTTAGCTTTAGGTGTTGTCAGAACTATCCTATGCGGTGGGTATACTGTCTCCATTTTAAAGATAAGAAAACTGAAGCACAGAGTTTAACTTTCCAAAGTTTATATAGCCAGTAAATAAAAGAGCCAATATTTAAATTCAAGCAGTCTGACTCAGAGTTTAGCCATTAAAACACTACGCACTAATGCCTCAAGGTATGTGTGGCTTCTCTTTTTTTCCCCTTTTGTTTCAAATATATATATTAATATTTCAGTTATTTGGCTACACTGGGTTTACTTGATATTTCAGAAAAATAAAGCCATAACTTGAGTAAGATATGAGGAACAAGGCAAGTCCGAATGATTTCAACTAGTTACCAAGAACAATAATTCCCCAGAAACATATTGCCTGTAGTGCCTTACGCTATGATGAAAAGAAAATTATAAAATAATAAGTTTTTAAAAAAGGTCAATACTGTGCATTTCCTAGGGATTGTTGATATGGGTATGAAATCTCAGAGCTCTCAGCTCTAATAATAAAACTATGGCATTTATTTAAAAGCTAGCCTTCTCAAAAAAAAAAAAAAAAAAAAAACCCTCCCTTAAGCAACAGTTCCTTCAAAGGGCTACTGGCAGAGACAGGACTCAAGGTCCAGGATCTTGACAGTTTCTTGGGACTTGGTCTCCTATAGGGTACTCCAGTACATGAAACACAATGAAGGTGAAGGCTGGGAGACTCATGAAGATTAGCTTGATTAACTCAGGAGAGATAGCTGCTCAGGTGCCCTTAATAGGCAGGAGGCAAAGACTTGGCAGGAAGGTTTCATCATATTGACTCCAGCAAATCCAATGGCAGATTGGAAGGGGTAGAAAACCAACAAAGGTCAACTATGTGGTTTTTTTTTTCTTGAACTTGTCAGAAATAGGGAACATTTTACCTTTAACAAATTGCTTTTACATACTATTAACTTTATAAAATAACTTCTGCTCCCATATTGGAAATATTGAGTTATGTACGTGTGTTGTATGTATATGTGTCTGGTATTAGTCTACATGAGGGAATTGGGTGGGAAGATGGGTGAATATATAGGACTAAGTTAGAACTTGGCAAAGCAAGTCAGCTGGTAGAAAAAAAATCATAATGTGACACTGTAGACATTTCTGATGAACCTGGGCATGGCAGTCCCTGTTTCTCTCAGTTTTCTCTCAAATGCCATCACGACACTAAAGTAACAACTATGATTTGTAATTATGACTTGACTGTTGAATAGTGTGATAAATTCAGATTGCTTCACAAAAAGTCTATAATGTTTACATGCAGCAGGGGAAGTGGTTCACAATTTATTGAACATCAAATGTCTAAAGAATTCTTCCTCCTGGAAGAACTTGAGAGTAAATAAAATGTGACTCCATGTACCTTCTCATGAATCAAACTTTTCTTCCTTCTTCTAGCAGGTATTTGACAATCTCTTTTTGACGCTGCTTTTTTTTTTTTTTTTTAAGAAAATTGTTGTCATTTATCCAATAATATAGTGTGCACATACCTGAGTACTGCCTATGATTTCTCTCTTTCTTTTTACCCCACATCACCTCCTTCTCTCCACCTTAATATTTGGATGAAGAACCAATTTTACTGACAACTTGAGTGGTGAGATGCAGTAGAAAAATAATATAGTACTAGTATGATCTATAATATGGTTCTAGGCCAAAATTAATTATTAATTGGTATCTATTTGCACTAAACCAGCTAAATCCTTGGGCTTGGCTGCTACCTGAATTCTGGCCTATCGCAATTATTGTGGGCTTCAGCAGATATCTGAAAGGCTTGCAATCTTAGTGCAAATTCAGAGAAATGAATTAGAGAAACATCTCTTTTATTAAACAATATTGTATTTGTTTATAAAAAGGAAAACATTTCTTAAGACATAACTACATAAGGGGCATGCAACAGTTCCTTGTAGTAAATGCTTAAGTTCCATGCATGCAAGAACATACCACCATCCTTTCACAAAAGAGTGACACTGCTGGTCATAAGGACAGTCTGGAATGCACCGTAAAACAACATTAATGACTAAGGACCTAATGAAATTTGAGCCTCTGAACAATCCTGAACAGTTGATTATTTTAACAAAATGTGAAAATGGGTTTAAAAGAAAGCTATAAAAATGGAAAGACAAGAATTGAAATAATCCCAGAATTGCAACCTGGATGAAGAGATGGTGGGGTCAGAAAGACAAGCAACCACTCCCACAAATACAAATACTTGATTCACCTTTCCATTTTGTATAGTTTGAGTACCTCTGGAAATTATCACATGCAAAACTAAAATCTATGAAAGACTCAGGTTCTGAGCTAGAAATAGGAAGCAAGTCACTTTGTGACATATTGGTTACTTGGTAGCAACACAGATATGGACATCTTTTGCTGCCATTTGTCCCCAGGCTTCTAACAAACTGCAAGTCTTTATTTGTAGAAGACCCAAGCCCACAATTTTAGAACTCTCTTTGGCAAACCTCTGCCAGCCTTGCCACTAATCTCCCCGTTGCTGTTGCAGATAAGGAGGGGAAACTGAGCACAGGATTTTCCTCAAAGCAGGATGCTTTTTCCTTTATTTTCTAGTAATTGCAACCACAATAGGTCACAATGGATTTCCTTCCTTATAACTTCTCCATCCCTTACCCTCAAAAATTTAACTTAGTATTTAATTCTGGGAGGGAACAGGGGAAATGGGTGAATCAATCCATGTTCCATCAGGACAGATGGACAAGGCTCAGTCCCTGTGAAGGGACCATCTGTGGAAAATAAAATTCAGCTGTTGGCCTGGCCAGCTCCATTTATGTCTGCTTCTGGTACACTGACATTTTCTGGGTTCAAACATACCATTTAAAAATAATGCTTGTAATGATCTGATGTCTCAAGTGGCTTTCTGCAAAAAGACCTTTGCCACAGTGCTACATTCAAGAGTGCTTATTTTAAACTAGAGGTCTGGTGCATGAAAACCCATGTACTGGAGGAGGGGTCCCTCAGCCCAGCCTGCCCCCTCACAGTCCAGGAGACCTCAGGGGCAGGAGGAGACCTGATGATCATGGTAAAGTGACACTCCCATCACACCTCTACTGATGCCACTGCCGGCAGGGCAAGCCTCAGCAAGCCCTTGTTACCTGAGCCTCAGGTGGCCCTGGCTGGCTGGGCAGCTGCTATCTGAGGCTTGCCTGCACCTTGGGCCAGCCCTGGGCAGCTGGGCAGCCACCTTCCAAGGCTTGTCTGCACCTTGGGCTGGCGCTAGGTGGTTGGGGGACTGAGGGGACTGGGGGATTCTGGAGGCAGGCACCCAGGCAGGGCTGAGGGCGCCACCATCTTTGAGGGCATGTCAGTCAATTAGCATATTCCCTCCTTATTGGCTGTGGGCGCTGCCATCTTTGTAATGGTGTGAGGGTCAATTAGCATATTCCCTCTTTATTAGATAGGATAGGCATTTTAAAAATGGTCCATTACTGTAATTTGGCAATGTGCTTAGAAAAATCTGATTCTGAGATTGGGCATTTTAAAGAAAAATCTCTCAAATGTAAATTACAGCTGCTTTCCTTAAAGGGGCCTTCTGAACTTGTTGCTTAGCACTTTCCTTAAATATGCCTGGGGGTCCTCTGTGTGGGCCTGGAGGCAACCCCAAATCTAGTGAAAAGGAAGACACAGCACAGTTGCAATATGTCCTCTGCTGACCTCACTGGCCTCAACCTTGTTATAAATTCCAACTCATGGAATCTAAAACAGTGGAGTTGACAATACTAAAAAATAAATCTGTTCAAAAAAAAAGATGAGGGAACCCCTCAAATGTCATTATCCCAGTTTGAGACGTGTGCCACAAAAAGAAGAATTAAAATTAAAGTCTGTCATTTTCCAAAATCTGTCTATGGAAGTCACTAATGAAGACTAATGCCTCTTGACCAGAATGACAAACCAAACTAGGGAAATAAAGTTTTCTATTTTTCCTTAAGCTCTGAATTCTTTGCACAGGGAGGGGGAAAGGAAATATTGGTTCTGTGTGGTCCCAGCATACCACCAGTGTTTCAATGGAATATTAATGTATGTAAATGATGTTCAAATCACTCCTGTAATAGACTCATAATTAGCCTGCCCAGTTCCTATGCTAATTTTTAAAGCTTTTCAAAACTGTTTAGATCTGTTTTTACTGCAGAACAAGTTATATGCTCACAAATTATAACATGCCTCTTTTCCTTCTGTCCCTTCCCTCCTCCTCTATTAAAATTTCAGTCTTGTTTCCATGTGCCTCTCAAACAAATGCCAAGTGGAGGTCAATGAATGTGGCCATAAAGAGAGAGGGGAAAAAAGAAAAGTTTATCAGCCATTTTTCAATGCTTGTTAAAGTACAATGGTATACAGTATTTTTCTTTTTAGCTGAAGGGTTATGGGGGTCAGTTCACACACTGGCTTGCCATCTTGTTTCCACAAAATGAGATGTCAGATGAGAATGTTATTTATCTGAGCAGATGTATGTCAGTATTGATCATAAAGAAAGATGCTCATAAATCCGGCCAGACATACCAACACCAAGAAAAAAATCTGTCAATGACAAGCATCCTAGTGAAGAGATTCACCATGATTTGTCCCCACTTAGTTGGAATTATGTCTCTTTCACCAGCTCATTTTGGCTGATGTTATCATCATATTCCATCCCTCCATAATGCTATGTGTCCTTTAAAAAAACTAAAATGAACATTTTGTTATTGTTGTTTTTTTAATAAAATTGCCATGGTGCCCTGGCCAGGTAGCATCCCTGGAGCTAGTGTTGATAGTGATTGACAGTCCAGGTTGAGTATCATTGTCAGCAGACTGGAGCTATAATGATTAAATAAAAACAATAATGACAACACAACTACAACTGGTATCTGTATAGTGCATTCATTTGTACTAGTCTAAGCCCCGTACATTTATTCACTCATTTAATCCTCACAACTACCTTATGAGATAGGTATTTTTTTTTTGAGATAGGTATTATCATTATTCCCATTTTATAGATGAGAAAACCAAGGCTTACGGAGCAGCAGTAACTTGCCCAAAGCCACACAACTAGTAAGCTGTGCAGAGCTGGAATTCCAAGCGAGGTTCATCTGGATCCAAAGTCTGAACGGTTTAATCATCCCTCTCTAATGCTCAATATAGGAGATTAGATATTCTCATTGGAAAGGAGAGGGGAAGGTAGTTTCAAATGGTGTATTCACTATTACTACAATTTCAAGTATCAAGAAGAGAGCATGAGATTTTAATTTTATTCTGCAGAATTTGTGATAGGGACAGAGGGAGTTAATTGGCTAGAGGATGCAGAAAGACTGGCTTCCAGGAAACCCCATTATGCCTGGAGTTGAGTATAAATTTCTCCCAAGGGTAGACTTACACCAACCAAGCAATATTTAAAATAAAAAAATACACAGGGATTTGGATACTCAAAACTCAATTTTGACAATGTCCCAGATTGATTGAACCCATACTCACAAACACTCCAAAGACTAATGAATCAAAGCTGACTGACAGGATGCCAATTTATAGTCATAAATATTATTCATAAAATGACAGATCCTCACATAATCTCCCCCATGGGTAAATAACATGGGAAGCCAAATTATTCATAACTTGCTTAATAAACATGAATCAATGTATACTCAAGTTATAATATTTGAATGTTTAACAATGGCATCATGTTAAAATATATCTCTATGAATAGGAAATTACTGTAACACATTACAGTAATAGCTAACACTTATTAAGGAATTACCATGTACCAGGCACTGTGATAAATATATAAATTATCTTTTCACAAAAGCCCTAAGTGGTAAGCGCCATTATTAAAATTCCCATGTTACAGACAGAAACTGGTTCTTTGAAAGGTATAGCTACTTGCCCAAAGTCATAAAGCTGGGGAGTGGTAGGTATGAGATATGAATCAGTCTGATTATAGGCCCTTATTCATAACCACATTGCTACATTGCCTCTGTGACCTGTCCAGATTCATACAAGACAGTCTCTCTCCTGGGCAGAGTGAGATGATCAGTACTATTATCTTTCTCTGTAACTTTCTTCTTTTTATCTACTTTCATAACCCACAGCTCCCAAAACCCACTCCCTGGCTGACATATTCTTTTTTCAACTGTGTTAACACTGTCAATCAGTCTACTGTCTGGTCTTTTTTTCCCTAGGAGCCATTATTAAATCTGGCTGTTTCTGTCTCAGTTTTACTCTCTTCTTTGAAATAAAAAAATAAAAAAATAAAATGCAAAGAAATAAAATAATAATCACCCATATTCCCACCAACTATCATCAATAATAATTAACTTTCGCAATCGACTTCCAATCTGTTTTCTATATTTATACTTTACAAAGTTATACAAGTAATATGTGACTACATTATTATTTTGTAATTCAGCCTGTCAACGTGAATTTGCATATGTCATATCATTCATAATTTGTTGATTTCTAGCTTAACTCTTAGAGAGAGAATTTAGGGCAATTTCATTTTCAATAATTTTATGTTTTGGGGGTGGCCCTTCCAAGTTGCTTCCATGCACCAACTAAACATAACTAGCACATACGGTGAGATTGGTATAAACAAATAGGTAGGTAAGCCTGACCATCTTATTAACAGTAGAGTTCAAGATTGTACACTTTGACTAGTCTGCATAACTTCTTAATTTAAAAAAAAAAACCATCTCAGTATAAAATATTGTAAAAATTGGTATTGTGCAGAGGCCAGTGACTACATGATTTTTCTCCAACGAAGGTTAAAGATTTGTATGTTGACAAGGAATTTTAAGGATTTGAACATAAACAATTACTACATGGTGAATTTGACAAAAATGAGACATCACTTTGGAAAAGAGATACCCTGAAACAACAAAAGTAAGCTATAAAAGAAGGCACTTTCTGAAAATCATAAGTCATAATATCTGATAACTATGGCATTTAGTATATATCTATTTCAAAACAAAAATAAAAGGGGCAGTGGTTTATTATAGATTTAAAGAAAGGTGCAGGCCCAGAACTGTTTTTAAAGGTTATCTGCGGAAAGGATAAGACCACAAAAATAATGGAAAATAGAAAACCTCCCAGAAGGGAAAAAATGTGGTATGCATGGCAAATATCAATAAGTGAGCAGAATAAACAATGGTCAAAGACATATTTTCTATCAAAACAAATACGCTTTTTTGAGTTTGTGATACATTAAACTTTGAGCGTTATAATTAGTTATTTTTATAGTTTATCTACTCTAAATATATCTTTCTGATTATTATATATATAAATTATATATTATTTATATAGAGCAGAAAACTGAGGAGATATTATAAACTAAATTTTTGCTACCTCTGATGAAAACACTGCCTCAAAAAAATCTCACAACACAGATTATAGGGTATCAATCAAATGACTGGCTTCCCGTCCTGGCTGTCCCAGGATAACATAAATTTCTTGTTTTTCCTCAGCCCTTCCCAGAACTTTTTTCAGGTACCATTTGGCCCACCCCTACACTATACATAGATCCACAGAGTGTCCTACTGCTGGCATTTACTATAATTACCTACATGTGTTCCCATATTCTTCTGGGATTTCATCTAGAGTAGCAAAATGTACCTATATATCGATTACTACTATTTGTGGAAAAATATGAAACAAAGAGCCTCTCCTTAAATTGTTATTGATGCCAAGAACCCTTTACTATTGTTCATTATTCTGTGTCATCAAATCTTTTTGGGTAATTTGAGATGAGTGTATCAGGCTACCTCAGATGTACCTCCATCTTCCTATATCTCTACCCACACTGTCTGGCTATATTATCCTTTTCCAGTCAGAATAATTTTTCTCAGGCCTTGCAGTGATAGACCAAAGGTCAGAAGAATACTGGGCCAGGTGTACCTCATATTATAATATCTTATGACCTAAGAGACACTTATGTTCCAATCATAATACATGCATTTGCTCTCATCCTCTTACAGTAATGAGTGCACTCAAAAATCACTGCAGAAAGTAGACAGCCACATTCTTTCTTTATTAATGCATGGACCGTCTGTCACTCCAAGAACTGAGATCTTATTCTCCTGGTCTCAACTCCTCTTTCTGTACTTTTCTCTTGATTTTTACCCCTCTTCATCTACTTCTTACTTTCTTTTTTTAAAGCTTTTTACTGATTAAGGTATTACATATGTGTTCTTATCTACTTCTTACTTTCATTTCAAATCTCAACTCAAGTTGAACTCTGAAGAGTTGTAACAAAGATATGACAAAGGCACTGGGCTTATATAAGTGATCAGGGAGGATATCAAAAGCATTTGGATATAACTTTAGCTAATCCAAATTTAATGAGGGTTGGGAAGCACTTGTATAGCATTTGCCTACAAAACCATAGGGCCTTAAATCCTAGAAGTCCGTATTAAGAAATTTTAGTTGTCTTCTATACTTTTCAACCTGTTAGTATTTTGTTCACCTAGGAAGAGGGAACAATTACACAAACTTCCAATTTAATAAAAAGGAATCAACAGTGTACTCATCTTTGTCTCTCTCCTTTGCACTCCCATTGTATATTGTACTTCCAATAATAAATTGCACACACTGATATGTAATGACAGTGTGTACATACAAATCCATCTTCTCAGCACGAGTGCTCTGAAGGCAAGGGTCTCATTCATCTTAACTCCAGCACCTAGATAGATTATGGGTATACGGGAATCTCTCAATGTATGTTTGTATTTGGTTAAATAAATTAATGAGATCAAAGGAAGTTGACTAGACATTATGAATAGTTCACACTGTGCCACCGTGAATGATGAAAAATGGGGGGGAAAGTAGTTAACCTACCAATTGGTTTGTCTCCACGACACCAAATTAACAACCTTCTTTTTTTTTTTCCCCTCCAAAAATCAAGACATTTTAGGTTACACCACTCAACAAGAACTGAAGGACATAAAACACCTTAGATTACTTGGAAAATTCACACATGTTCTGCCTTTGGTTTTACCCCCTAGGGAATGGTCTGCAATTGTGCTTTGTATTTTGAAAACGTCTTTCTTCTCAAAGGAAACCACAAGGACTTTATTAATAGTATCTCATTAATCTTCAAAAGACAGATGTAAGGCAGTAACAAATTTTACTGACGAGGAAACAATTACAAAGGAGTCTAAGTGACTTTCTTAAAGTTATTAAGTTAATTACTGACTTAGTTGACATTTAACGTTGATGATATCCTCTTCCCAAATTGCTTTCCCTTTACCTCCATGACACTCTACTTACTGTTTGCTTTTTCTTATGAATTTAAGCTTATTTACCAAAGAATGAATCTAATGTTAAATCCATTTATTTGCATCACTGCAAATTGTCTTCAATAGTGTATCTATATGTGTAATTTTTAATGTTCTTATGAACTTTTTAATGTTCTTTTTCATGTGCACAGAAAGCTTTAGTATAGTAGTTAAGAGCATGAACTCTGGAGCCACAATACACCCTTTCAAATCTTGGCTCTGCCCAATGCTAGATGTGTTTACCTTGGGCCAGTCACTTAATCTTTTGTATCTTGGAGTTTCTACCTATAAAATTAGAAAAATAATAATACTTGACCTAGCTGGTTTGGCTCAATGGATAGAGTGTCAACCTGTGGACTGAAGCGTCCCAGGTTCGATTCCAAAGGCACATGCCTAGGTTGCAGGCTCAATCCCCAGTAGGGGGCATGCAGGAGGCAGCCAATCAATGATTCTCTTTCATCATTGATGTTTCTATCTCTCGCTCCCTCTCCTTTCCTCTCTAAAATCAATAAAATTATATATATTTTAATAAAAAATACTTAAAAGTTGTGTGAGGATTACATAATAAAATATAAATGAAATGCTTAGAACAGTTCCTGGCATATAATAAGTACTGAATCAATGTTAACTATTATTAATAACATTATTTCATATATACATTTCCATGTTGCTAAATCATGTTCTGTTGTGTTGATATGATATAGCACAATTTGCTTGGCCACTTTCATTTTGAATGAGTTTGGGTAAATTTATAGGAGCTTGGAAAATCATTAAAAAACAAAATAGGTAGTGTAGTGGATCATATCCATCATTTTTTTTCATTCAATGGTGTTTTTTCAAATTCCTTTACTGGTTGAACTCGTCCCTCTCCCATCATATCCTAGCCCCCTTCCCCCCCTAAGGCATTGCTACCATCTGAGCCCAGGCACTCGGCACTTCATAATTTTTAATGGGGCTCATGTAAGATGCATGGTGAACTAAGAAAGCCCCCACTAAAGTGAAATAACATAGTGTTAGATCACAACACACCTAGCAATGTCTATAAATGCCATATGGATAGATGAAATGAGATTGTTATGGGAACCATATGTATAAGATGCTGGATGCAAGCTGGGAACAAGCTGAGAAGGGCCCTAGAAGCCATGCTAGAGAGTTTAGATGTGATCTTGTAAGCTGTAGAGAGTCACTAAATTTTTCTGAGTTATAAAAGTGAGAAAGACAAAAACAAGAAAAAGCTACTTAAAACCTAGAAAAGCTGCTTATAGCTTCCTAACTATTCAATAGTAAAGTTCATTTTACTTAATCTTAAGAAACGGTTTTAATATCCTAAACTTTGAAACTTCCCTGCCACAATATTTCAGAGGCCCCTTTATTACTTGTCCCTCCACATGGAGACTTTTTAAGTGTATAATAGTTGTGTTTGTACTTCGTTTTAATAATAGACCCTGTTTTTTCTAGGGTTAAGCAATAACTCATTTTAAATGCCTTTCTGTCTTACAACATTTAAGAAAAACAGGTGGTTCCAAGATTACCCTGTCTGAAAGACAGGTCGTATCTGGTGGCCTGGGAAGCCTGAACCTGAGCTAATTGTGAGTTCCAGGTGGTCAGCTTCAACCTGAAAGCAATCAATATGGGAACACATAAATATCTACCAACTTTTTTTTCCCCAACTTGCTTTTTTGACACTGAAACTACTTTTCAGTGTCAAAAAAGCAAGTTGGAAAAAAGCTTTTTTTTTTTTTTTTAAGAACTGAGAAAATAATTTGCATCACTATCTTTACTAGCTGACTTCTTTACGAAGATGAACTCCAGAAATGTTACTCTTAGCCTGGGAACAAAGCGATTTCTATTGCTAGTGTCTAAAAGGAGATCAAAGGGCAACATTACCACCTTAATCAAACATTTACAGTCTACCCAAGCTATTGTTATCCCAAAAAGAAGGAAAGCAATTAACTTGAGTACCTCAATAAAACTTCCAAAAAGGAGGCTGCAAAGGGGTTCTATTTTAGTATCATTATAGAATAGTCATAGTTAATAGCAACTAATCAGGGATCCCCCCCACCCCCCCAAACGGCTTATTTGAAATATTTACTTTCTTTTTCTCACATCTTAAACTTAATGAAATAAAAATGCTCTCATGGACTTGTTTAAAATTATTGAATAAAGGATTTTCTGTGTACAAAATATCTTGTATCTCCCCCCCCACTACCCCCGCCCCGCTCCAAATCACAGCCTTACATTGGGTCTCTTTTTAATTTTGTATTTTAAAATTATTTTTCTCTCTTAATCCTCTGCATCTACAAAAGGTAGCTCTGTATTTTCTTTCCCAACTGCCTCACTGATGAATAGTTCTAGCAATATAGGCTAGAAGGAAATCTCTCTCATTTTCATTTCCTTTATTTCAAAAGTATTATAAATCCACTGGTCTGTCTCATCCACAAACATGTAACTGGAATGATTTCCTGTCACATTAGTCAATCCTGATGCAGGAAGAGTGAAAGGCCAGGCCAGATGGCAACTGTCACAGCTGGCTGGCTAAACTGCCAGGATTACATACTCCAGACTTAAGCCAGGTGTCACGACTCAAAATGAGGCAATTGGGGGCCCCATGAAATGACTTTAAGGCCACCAAAAAGCTTTTTTTTTTTTAAGAACTGAGAAAATAACTTGCATCACTATCTTTACTAGCTGACTTCTTTACAAAGATGAACTCCAGATTGTTTGGCAGAAGTTATACATTGGAGTGGTCCTCTCTTCTGAAACCCTTATAGAAAGCTGATGAAGTAGGAACTAGGTGTAAGCATGACTTGAGAAGGTGGGAAGAAGAAAGTTGGAAGTGAGAGTATTGGATAAGGTCAGGGACATGCAATAGCAAAAAGCTATCTTTACCTGTTTAACCTCTATTCCCATGTACAGTGAGTGTCTGCTTTGAGCCAGGCACTGTACTAAGGGTGCCAAGAGCCAGAAAGAGAATGAGGCATGATATTTGGAACTTCCTGCCTGTTGTGAAGTCAACCTCCACTATGCCCTTAACAGCTTACTTAGGGTTCTTGGGTGCTTTAACCTTCCTGACATTTCTGAGGACAGAAATTCATAATTCCTTTTGGGTCAGAAGCACTGTCCTTTGTAAAGACCTCCATGATTCACGCAACCCAGTGATCGATTCATCATCAGAGATCCTATTTACAAAATAACAACTGAACTAAGAGGAGACAGCCATTTGCTACCATCAGAATCCTATTTATTGAAGACCCCCAGACATTCCCTTCCATCTTCTCTGTGAGAGACAGACTATTAGCCCTAAGCCCCTGACCTGGCACCAAAGTAACATCGTGGCTAATTACATACCCGCAAATTCATATTCTCTGCTACAGGCTGGGACCTTCGCTGTAATTACTGGCACTTGTTAAATTTTATCTTGTTAAATATATGTAAAGTATGATTAAAAAAAAAGGTGGCTATCTGTCTGAGGAGCACTTATTAGAGTAATCAAGCTTGAAACCATGATAGAAATGCAAACACCTGAGATTACAATATAGAGAAAAGAAGGCAAAGGAGAGCCCAGCAAGAGCAAGCCTTTGGAAGTGCTCAGGGCTCCACTTATTTTAACACAGAGAAACACTCTGCCTTTCAGTTTGTCTCTTCACATTTTCAATTCCACATGTCCCACCTCTCTATTCTTTCTCTTATTCCTTTCGTTTTCCCCATTTCCTTTTCTCTATCCTCCCATAACACTTTACTATAAAATGGAAGTCCTAACCAGATTCAAAGCAGGCTCTGTTTAAATATGGCTGCTTGAGAGACTGTACATGTCCATTCCACATCAAACATACATATCCATTCCACATCAAACATACATGTCCATTCCACATCAAACATAAATGAATTTTGAATCATGCACTCTATCAGATTGCCTATGCCTCAGCTTTCTCCTTTCCATTAGCATTGATAACCAAGAATTGACCTTAGCGATCCATACTGGACGCCTATTCTATAGAATTTCCATGTCCAGTTCCCATGGTAACAGATAGAAATCTGTCACAAGAATAGATGTTTTGTCTATAAAAACTGGCTGCCAAAGCTTTTAATTCAGACAGCAAGGAGACAGGTTAGCAGAGGAGAGCCCTGAGAGTTCGTTAGGTCAGCAGAGTCTGGCAGATGTCAAGAAGTCAGTAGGCAGGGTATGGACAGAGAGGTTTGTGTAACCACAGCAGACATTGGGCTAAAAAAAGTGTTCAGACTTCAAGTGTCCTAGAACTCAGCTTTGTCAGGAGTGTCCAAGCAGACAGAGGCCAAACAAAGAAACAGGGGAGCTAGACCTGGAGGTGCTGAGACCACAGAAAGCCAAGGTACAACCACTCCTTCCAGATATAAACTTCTAGGCAGCATTTCTAAGAGCTTTTAATAGCTTCTACCATGCACAACAATACAAGGTGCATTTAAGAGGTGTTAAGCAATTCTAGACCATAACATAGTTTGCAAAGGCTTTTGTGTCCTTTCAAGTTAGATGAACAACTGGGTTTGACTGAGCCTGTGAAGACAAACCAGAAAATCTCAGGTATCTTAGGGAAGATTACCTTGTTTAACAAAATTATGAAAAATGAGTTAAATGATGCTTAATGGTGATGTAATTCATTGCCTTAGTTTTCTTTTCATTTCTCTATGTTGACCTGCAACTAAGCAAGACGACTTTTAAACACAAGACCACTTCCTTAATTTCATCTAGCTTGTAGAAGGCCCTGTTGGGCTAAGAGGTAATGCCATCATTCTCCAGCTCAGCCTAGAGGTGGACATATATCTAAAAAGGGCTTTAAGTAGGAGACGCTGATCACTGGAATTTATTTTATTCCTTCTTTTACTCTGATGCACCTCCACAGTGAAATGATAACCAATACATACCCCACAGACAAAGAGATATTCTTTTCAGCACACTACTGCTCTCCCCCATTAGGATGAATAATCAAGTGTGGACTATAAGTATTTGTATTCTTGGAAAACAAAACGTAGTTTTATAAACACTTCTAAGCCTTGTTTTAAGGGGGGAAATGCGATATTGGTTTCTATGACACTTAACAACGTTAGGGTTTTTAGGGCACATTAAACAGCATCGCAAGTCAGAGCAGATTGGATTCATTAATGGAATTGGACCACCTCTCTAAATATCAGAGCAACGTTTTTTGTAACAAGAAACCTTACTTCCTCCACTTAGTTGAGCTGGAAAATTAATGTAGTGCTCTTCTGAAGAAACACATAATGAACATGATGAATTTTCATCATCTTGCAGGAAAGTGATTCTTTATGTTCTTATTCCAAATTTACAGCGAGTCAGTTTAGTGTTCCCAAGCTGCTGAGCCTTCTTAAGACCTTGCTAGCAATTTGTGGGCACTTTAACTGATTCTGACCTGGAATTGAGTAGTGTTTTCTTAAAAAACGCACACGTAGCAAATGGCTGCACTTCCAGATAAATCAAGTTATTTGGGGGAAAGTTACACTTTATTTACATTCTTCTAAGGGGGGGGGGGGAAATAACAGCCTTTACCTGAATACCCTGTAGAGGGGCAGGAACACAAAACTGGCTTTCTGACTTTCACAGGAAATTAGTATCCAGGGAGTTAAAAATCTCTACTGGTAACTAGGAGAGAATCCTAACCAACTCCTGGGGTGAGCTGATTTCAAAGTCACCCACTGTTCTTTGGTCAAAAGTCATAGCCTACAAACAGCATCCAAGAGCACTGTGAACCCCAAAAGACATTGATGTTTTAAGTACTAGTAGATGCTCCATTTCATTTTTAAAAAAATATATTTTATTGATTTTTTACAGAGAGGAAGGGAGAAGGATAGAGTTAGAACATGTATGAGAGAGAAACATCGATCAGTTGCCTCCTGCACACCCCCTACTGGGTATGTGCCCGCAACTAAGGTACATGCCCTTGACTAGAATCGAACTTGGGACATTTGAGTCTGCAGGCTGAGACTCTATTCACTGAGCCAAACCGGTCAGTGCCTATTTCCTTTTTATAATTATATCAATATATATATATATATATATATATATATATATATATATATATATACACACACACACACACACACACACACACACACACACGTATGTATGTATATATATAGTTCGTATACCATAATATTCACCCATTTGAAGTGTAAAATTCAGTAGTTTTGTGGGTTTGTGTTTTTGTGGCGATTTTTTGGTATATTCACAAATATATGCAACCATCACCACTATCTGATTCCTGAACATTTTCATCACCCCCCAAAGAATACACATTAGCAGTAAATCCCAATTCTCCTCTCCCCTCTCCCTGGCAACCACTACTCATTCTCTGTCTCTATGGGTTTGCCTATTCCAGACAACCATTCCTTTTGAATAAGGGTGTGTTTTTTTTAAGTAAACACTGGGTATTTCCCTTTAGGAAACAGTAAATCAGCAGGAAATGTTGAAATGGTCCTATTTAAAATTCAAGTATTTAAATAAACTGGTATGGAAACTTCCTTGGTAGAAACTTCCCTGAGGGGACTTTACTTGTAGATGTTGACAGTCCCTGATAGATAGAACTGTCTAGCATAGACTTTCTCATGATGTATGAATGTCTCTTCCTCCTTTGGTTGGGGAATTGGGGGTGTGGAAGGAGATCTTACTTTGTTTGTCAGACGCAGGGTAGACTTGAATATCTCAAAGCCAGATTTTGAGAAGCAATATAGCTAAGTAGGCTCCAGAATCAGATAAACTAGATTCAAACTAGTCTACCATTTAATTATGGGTTATAGGCTATGTGACTATGGGCAAGCGATGTGACTTCTCTGAGCCTCAGTTACCTATAAAAAGGAGATGATAGGACCTACCTCACAATATTGATTTTGAGGTTAAATGTAATAAAGATATATAGATATAAATATAGATAGAAATAGATAGCTTGGTGCTCTATCAGGTATTAGTAAGCTCTCAATGATATCTAAAATGAAATGACTATTTTGTGTCAGGTACTGGTTTTTGCATGTACTGGTTGCTTGCTTATTGGTACTAAGTGCACACCATCAAAAGAGAAGATGCAATTCTGTATAGAAGACAATGCCCCTAAAAGATATGGATGTAATAAGATGATATGATGTTTGAACAATTATGTGATACTGATATTGCATCAGTAAACACTCGCCCCAGATTAATTTCTTGAAAAGCAAAGCAAGTTGATCTTCTCAGGAAACAAATTCAACATATTCTTTCTGTAAACAATAGTATAGTCCATGAAAATCAATGTTTCACCCTGTCTATATGGCAGTCAGTTTCTCCAACAATATAGCAATACCTATTTATGTACAGTGTGATATAAAATCTATAGGTCAATTAGCCTTTGATTTATAAAAAGTTACTGCAAATCACCAGGGACAAAAGATTTAGAAAAGATAAATATCTCTCATCAAAATACTACTTTAAACATAATCCTGTCAAAATAAAGAATGCATATTTATAAAGTAAGCATGAAGGCCCAATAGGATTTGTCAATACAATCAAGCATCTTTCTTTACTAATAAAAAGTTCCAAGTCAAATATTTTATAACTGCATACATAGTGTAACTTGTAAGTGAACAAAAACATGGAAATTACCATAGGTCTCTACCTGTAGTGGTTATTTAACTTATTTCTCAAGTTTGATGGACAATAGCTTGATGCTTAACACTGTTTATAGCAATAGAAAAGAGTAATCACAAAGCAGGGGTTTCCCAGAAGCATTCTATTTTTATAGGATTTTCCTATACTCTTAAGGCCATTTGAAAAGCTGGTCCATGACACTGCTTAAGCCTCACAAAATTACATCCAGGAAGAGCAGATTGGAGCCTCCAACATTTACCAATGTCAAAAGAATGAGGAATCTGATATAACTGTGTATAATTAACCTGATATTGAAATATCTATATATATATTTTTTCCTCACTACTAATAGACATCTAATTAGTTACTGAGGGCAACATGCCAAATTACATACTGTATGAATCAATGATTCATTTTTCCCACTGCGTTGTGGATGGTATTTACTTTTTCTAGTAATCAGTCTTTCCTTATGGATAGGAGGAGCACTGGTCAAGTTGTGAAGACACCTTAGAATCCAATTAACCATTTTCCTCTAGCACAAAGAAATGTTGAGCAGGGTAGACTAAACAGAGAGTGGTAGGTGCTTAAAGGGCACCAGGTGGTTGCCAATTGGAGGTAAGATCAGTTCTCTGGTCAACAACTGCAATCCTATCTTATCCTACCTATCCTATCCTAAATCAGGTGACCTGGCTTATGGTTCAAACCCTCCTCCTCATAATACTGCTACCTCACAATTTGTGCAGTTTCCAAAGGAATCTGAAGATTCAGACACTGAGGCTCAAAGAGGACAAATTACTTGCCCGAGTTTACACAGCCTATAAATATAAAAGTTTTTAGCTGTTCAAAAGAACACGTTCATGACAATAATAAGGATGCTACCTGGGAAGGCCAACTGACCAGCAGTCAATATGAGGCTTCAAAATAGAGGTTATGGCCCAAAATTTGATCCTCATCTTTGCTAATTAAAAAAATGTGATTTTGACAGTGTCCCATTGTTCATCTGACTCAAGCTAAGAAAGTTCCAGAATGCCAAAGTATTCATTTGTAATATTAATTATTACTACTAGGAAGACTAGATTCTCACACTCTGTATCCACACTCTCCATAGACAAGCTACATGAAAAGATGAGCTACAAACATACCTTGGATATAATGTGGGTTCAGTTCAAGATAACTGCAATAAAGTGAGTAATGCAATAAAGTGAGTAGTAATCTTTTTAGTGGTGGAGGGTCTTGCCTTCCATTTGTAAAAAGAAATACAACATCTATAAAGCACAATAAAGTGAAGTGTAATTAAATGAGGTATGCCTGTATAATCTGAAGGTTGATTAGTGAACCTGGAATCATTACCAGGTGAGTTAGTTTTTAAATGATTTACATTTAAATATTCAGTGACACCAGGCCTTTGTAAGCTAATGATCTCCACAATGAAGATAAACTTGCTTTAGGAACTGGCCCTTAGACACCCATGCCTTTAGAACTGGACAGGCTTTGCAGAATGGTCTCAGTTACTCTCTTTAGCCTCTGTTCTCACTGCCATATCAGTTGTTTAACAATGTTAATAACTTCAACTGGCACCTCTCTGTTTTGATCTCTTGCATCTTGTTTAAAGTTTAATTATCAGAGAACAATCTACTTCTAGTGTCTTCAGGAGACACCTGTCACTCATGGACAGACAACCAAGACCAGATTTTCTGAATATGTCTACAATGCTTTCAATGACATCTTACTGTCTACCCATCAAACAGGGATTATCCCATATCCTTCCCAGAGTTGTTCCAGGAGAAAAATTAGATAAATGCAAAAATGCTTTGTAAAGTACGTACTACTGTGCACATAATGATCATTTTCCTATCCTCCAACTTTACCAAAGAAAATGGTAAACAAAAGCAGAGAGCATCTACTGGGAGAATTTCCAAAAGGAAAAATTTATCAGTCAGCTAAGATCTTGGGGAACTCCTGATTAACTGCTGTTATTATTTAAGCTCCCTAAGGTTATTACTTATTTCCCAAACAATGCTGATGCAAGATATACAATGAAATGAGAATGAGGTCAGTGAATGCAAATTCTTCCCCAGGCAGGGCTGGGAAAAGGCTAAGATAATCAGTGCACAATTAGTTGTTAACTGATAAATGAGGAGTCAATTGGCCAGATGACACAGAAATGGAGGTCAGCCAAAAAGATATATAATACTGGCTTATATACAAGAAAGAGAAAGAGCAAAAGAAAGAAGAGGGGAAGAGATAATCAGAATGACTTTGAAAACCCAAAGATTTAAGTACATATAGTAAAGAGGCCCTAGACATCAGCAATCAAAGAAAGAATTTCTTCCACTCCCACCAACCACAAGGAACATTTCTCTCCCTGAGAAGAGGAGACAATTATTTCCTTGCGAGATTGATTACACTCACACAGGCCAAACTAAACGTTGAACTCATCGTATTCATCATATTTCACTTCAAACTCTCATTTTTTGATTGTCACATGTGTCATTCTCTGAGTTGGGGGGTGGACAGAAAACGGTATGTTATGGTCGGAAATTAAATATACTTATCTTTCTAGTGGGCATGATTTCTGATAGAGATTTCTTTACTTCAAAAATGCTCATTTAAAAAAAATCCTTTGGTAGTAGAAAAACCAGAGGTAAATAAGAGTCATCTAATATCCCCTACTACATGACTGACTACTGGTGTGTTCAAAGGCATGTCCATAATTAGTCTGTCAGATATAACACCATATCTACACCTGATAATAGATTTTAAAAAGATGAAAATCATGTCTTAAAGGTCAACTAGAGAAATCCTCCTATCTAATTTTTGAACCTTTGTGTAAAAGGAAATGAGAACAAGAGGCTATTTCTTTTGAAAAAAAATATCCTAGGCAAACATCCAGTATAGATAGCCCTATGTAAAAACAAGAATTGGGAGGTAAAAACAGGGAGGGCTAAGGAGATGACAGAAAGTGCACATGGGACAGGCTCTCAACAAAGGCAACAATTCCTCCATCTAGCTTAAGTGACTGAATTGCCATGTAGATGAGGGTTCCAGCTCAGTAGTGTTCTGATCCTGTCTCTGAATCTGATGAGCCTTGAACATCAACCCCACCACTTTGTGAATAATAGAGATCTTCCCTCCACAGAGTCCTCCTGACAAGGAGGGTCCTTTCAAACAAGCCAAGACAGCCCCTCCCTCCCAACATGGAGTCCAGGAAAATACAAGGAACAGGCATTCTCCTGGGGCAGAGGTTGGATGTGAAGAGAAAAAGAGCAAGTGACCCGATGTTGCAGTTACCCTGGAAACCTAGCATCTAAGGCAAACAGGCCACCCAGTACTCAACTGGGTAGTCCCAGATACCACAGGATTACCACGTCATATTGAGCAGTAAGAGCCATTCATGCTGGTGACTGCTAACTGTTCTATGCAAAGGATATCCATTAGACACAAACATTTAGATATTTAGCCTAACAGCAGGGAACATACATTAATTCATTTTTGTGCATCTCCTTTCTAAGGGTCTAGTTGTCTACCTGACACAAAGAAGTTGTTCCATAATGATTTTTATGTTATTTTATCCAGATGTAGCATGAAGATTAAAATATTGGGTTTGGAATTAGGAAATATGTGTTCTAGTCCTACTTCCACCATGAAAAAGCTGTGAGTCTTTAGGCCAGTCTCTTTCCCTTGCTGGCCTCAGATTTCCCAAGCAGGTTCCCCGTGGCTTGTTCCCTCACTTCATTCAGCTCTCCTTTCAAATACTCCCTTTGTGGAGAGGCTTTTCTCGCCACCATATCTAAAATATCACCACCCCTTCATCCCTCTTCAACTCTACTGTGCTTTATTTTTTCTTCAAACCACTTACATACGGGTTTTAATTGCCATATTTATTTATTTTCTTGTTTGCTGTATCCTTGCCCTCCATCCTCAGCCCCACCAATAGAATTTAAGTTCTGTTAAGGCAAGGACTTTTTCTTTGCTGTTTCCTTATTTTCAGAGCACAGTACATAGCACACAGTATGTATAATTAATATCTGTTGAATTAAACATTAACATATTAGATGCTCAATGTGTATCAAATGAGATGATAAAGGTAAATAGTGAAATGGATGCGCTCAAGGCCCTTCCAGTCAGTCACCAGCATGAACGGCTCTTGCTGCTCAGTATGACGTGGTAATCCTGTGGCATGGACCACAGCCCATGAAGGTTCTGATAAGGATGTGGCATTTCAGCAGGCACCTCCATATCTGCTCCCAAGTATCAGTGAAATATTTCAAGTATTTTCTCCTCTGGGTTCCTTGAGTTAAGAGCTCTAGCTTTCCAGCACCTCTATAAACTGGACACGGGAGGGCAGTATAGCCACACTTACTGCTTCCCTCCAGCAGAGGGCCAGAGGTGGGGGAATCCAAGTCAGTACTCGGGTGTCAAATTGGCATGTCAGGACTGGCGCCTAACTGCCCCCTGATGTGAGGAGCTGCAGACTGCGGGACAAAGGGTTCAATAAAGACTTCATTCAAAATTTGTAACATGGAAATCAAATGTGAACAACAAACCCAAAACTATTTGCTCTTGCCAAAGCCAGGATGAACTCCATGGCCAGCTGCCAGAAGTGTCCTGGGTTGTTCTATACACACTAGGGGAGGGAGCCACATTTCCTTGTAACAAAAGGCCATTATGCAAAGGGCTGCCAAACATAATCTTTCTTTTGATGTATTCTCTTTAACGAAAGTAATGTAATAAAATGATAATCTTTTGGTTTATAATTATCTCAAGTTAGCACCAAAAAAAGAAAGAGGAAAAAAAAAAAAAAAAAGCCAACACTAGCAACAAAATAAGCTGACATTATAAGCTGATTATTTGTCTCTCCAACTTTATCATTGTGACTTGCTTAAAATGCATTTTAATTAAAACACTGTATCCATTATAAATTGGGGATTTTTTTTTTAAAGAACACAATTAAATCCAAAAATCTAATCCCCTGCTATAATATTAAAGAGGAACATGAAAATATATAAAGAAAAACGTATTATAGTTAACATGTATGTGCATAAGCACATAATTTCTATTAAGAAATTTAGGGGCTTAATGAAAATCCAAAATAATTCAATATGTGAATTTCTACTGTCATGGCATATTTTATTACTTTTGAATTCTCAACTACTATGAAGCTGATATTGAATTTTAGCCATACCTTTATAGTGACATAAAAGATTTGATGCTCTTAATACAGTCCAAATCTTAAATCTAAATAGACTTTCCTTATATTTTTTTTTGAAAGTCACCACACGCAGAATATCCTAACATTGCATCCTAGGTGACATTCTTTTGTGAACTCCAATCTCACAAACAGCCCCTTAGGCCACACTGCAGTCTGCTCAAAATACTAACAGCCTATATATTTGCGTGGAAACTCTAGCTTCAGAACCAGATCACTGCCTTGGACGTCTGAGAGGCTTTTGTATATTTCTTCTATAAACCTGCATAGCCTCCCTGTAAGCTTTTGATAAATTAAAGTCTTCATTTGGAACTAGATAAGCTTAGCAGGCTTGTCCCTGCAAGTTCCTGCCTGTTAATAAAGTTGAGTGTTTCAACCCTCAGGAGGTAGGGGGAAAAAAGACCTAGTCCATCTTGTGCTGTCAGAGGTGATCATTTGCAGTTGGCCCCCTGATAGCGCCAGCAAACAAACCCCTTTTAACATCATCTAAACCAGACTAAGAGGCTTCTCCTCCATCTGCACACAAGATAGCAGAATGAAAGAAAAGAAAATAAACAGTTCTACACTTACATAAATAATTCCACAGAAAATGCAAAAAAAAAACAGCAAGATGTGCGGAAAGCTGGTTCCGTTTAGAATTTTTATACCAACTGTCCTAGATTCCCTTCACCTGGAGAGGGTGTGGATACCAGAAAGGAATGTTTAGTGTTTGCTCCATTTTTAACTTCTTATCATTCCTACAGAGGCTTTAGCTTTTAATCAAGAGCACAGGAAATGAGCTGAAAGCAATAAAACAGAACAGAGCAGGGCCTGTGCATTCCAGGGAAAAAATGTAAGTGCTTGAGGATGGCCTCAAGCAGAAAGGTTTGTGTGAAACTTGCTAAACAGGAATTGAAGGAGTAGACAGCTAAATATAGCTTATGGAAAATATATGATGTCTACTCCAGGGTCAGTCCCCTTTTTAGCCTTGAAGGCACTAGATGGGGGTAGGGGGAAAGTGCACCATATGTGCCTTTTTATTTCTGTTTCTCTACTCCTTCCTCCGAGTGCTTCTCTAGCTTTCTACCATTCTTTTTTCCTTCTCTTGCCTCCATTCATTGTCTGTTTCTTCATGCTGGGGAAGAGAAGGACCAACAGAAGTAACTGCTATCCTGAATTGGAGTTATAAACCTGCCTCCAAATGGCCTCAGGCATCCCATAGCCTAAGTGTAGCCCAATCTCAACAGCATCTCCACTGTAAATACTCTTCCCTATGACAAAAGTTTGGCAAAGTGGCTGAAGTTCCTCATGGCTTCCCAGTCAAGATTGAGGAATATTTAAAAACCTATCTAGTAAATAGCAAGTTTAGTAGTCTACCCTTAGTCACAGGGGATACATGTTTCAAGACTCCCAGTGGATGCTCAGCACACAAAATTCATGCTTGGGTAGGGTCCCTAGGCCTGGCCTGCAATCAGGGCCATCCTCCCCCAGCAGCACACAGCCAGCCCCCCCCCCTTTTACCCAGCCCCTGGTTCCGCTTTTGTCATTGGGTGATTAGTGCCTGACAGTCTGGGGAAGGGACTGAGACGTGATCAGTGGACCTCAATAGTGAATGGTCCAGTGGGTTGTTATGGTCATTTAGCCTTTAGGGTCAATTTGCATATTACCATTTTATTATATAGTAACTAGAGGCTGGTGCACAAAATTTGTGCACTGGTCAGGGCCTCAGCCCGGCATGCACCCTCTTGCAGTCTGGGATACCTTTCGCAATCCAGGATCCCTTGCTCCTTACTGCCCGCCTGCTCAATCCTTACCACTCAGCTCATTGCTCCTTAGTGCTGCCGCAGAGGTGAGAGAAGCTCCTGCCACCAGCCATAAGCCCAGCTTCTGGCTGAGAGGTCTGTTTGCCCCCTGGTGGTCAGTGCATATCATAGCATTCTAACAGTCACTTAGGCTTTTATTATATAGATAGAGACCTGGTGCACAGGTGGGGACTGGCCTGCCCTGATGGGGGGCCCCCCTGATCGTGGTGGGGATCCCCACTGGGGTGCTGGGCTGGCCTGGATGAGTTGCTGCGGGTGGTTTGCAGGCCTGCTTTGCAACCAATGGTGGCAGGGGTCCCTTCTGGGGTACTGGCCTCATTTAGAGGCCGCTGGCAGTTTACAGGCCAGCCACACCCCTGATCATGGCAGGGATCCCCTCTGGGGTGCTGGGCCAGCCTGGGCAAGGGGTTAAGGGGGGTTCGGGGGATGGCTATCCACCCCACCCTCAATTTGGGTGGGAGAGGCTGATCTGGGTGGGACTTGGGGGAGGAATCGAGAGGTGTTCCATGCACCTCTCCTGGTGACCCAGGCTGCTTCATTCTAGCCACCGCCATCACCCACCCAGTTCCCCGTGGTTCCATGTCCAGTTGTTGGTCATTATGGCGTTATGGCACATGCCTTTTATAATATAGATTTTCCCCCTATACATTCAAACCTTCTTACTTAAAGGAAGCACTTTACATATCCAAATTGCCAGCATCACTACTCTTGCACTTTGGGGCCATTATTAAGTAAAATACGGGTTACTTGAACACAAGCACTATGATGTCATGACAATTCATCTGATAACTGAGAGGGCTACTAAGTGACTAGTGGGCATAAGGCATCTACAAAATGGAGACACTGGACAAAGGGAGGATTTACATCCCAGATGGGACAGAGTGGGACATATGAGATTTAATCATGCTACTCAGAATAGCATACAATTGAAAACTTATGGATTGTTTACTCTGGAATTTTCCATTTACTATTTTTGGACCATGGTTGACCAGGGGTAATTGAAATTGCTAAAATTAAAGCCATGGATAAGGGTAGACTACTGCAGAAAAACAGACTCTAGGAAGCGGATACAATGTCCTTGTATTGGCTCCAATAGTACATTTTATATTCATTTATCTGAGTCTATCACAATATATTAAAAATATCTATTTGCCTTCCTCACTGCACTATGAACCCCAAGAGGAGGGGTGGGGAACCTTTTTCTCTGCCAAGGGCCATTTGGATATTTATAACATAATTCTCAGGCCGTAACAAATTATCAACTTAAAAATTAGCCTGCTATATTTGGTCAAACATTTAATTAACTTACACCTAATGCCTTGGCAGGGCCAGACCAAATGATTTCACCGGCCTTATATGGCCCTCGGGCTGGACCTTCCTCACTCCTGCCCTACAGGGTAGGAACAATGTTTCTATCATCTTTCTGTCTCCGTATTGACTTCAGAGCCTGAGACAAAGGAAGGCATTTAATAAGTATTTGTTTAATTGAACCAATCTCTATATCAACAGTCAATAAAACAGTGGCCTCAGCCTAAAATATACCAACTGAAAAGAATATGATGTGTAGGTCATAGAATATTTTCAAAAATCAGTAGTTAAGATACATATGGTTATTCCAACCAGGAAATAGTTGATATAATGAAAAGAAGAAAGCCACATACAAAAGCTGTTATATTTCTCTGGAACATGTCCTTTGGAAAGACTATTCTTTACCTGCCTGTCAGTGGCCATGTCCTTTTGTTATGGTAATGCACACAATGAAGAGCCTGCCTATGTTTTGCTAGGATTAGATACACACACACACACACACACACACACACACACACACACACACAAACACACACACACACATATGCAGCTGCTCCTTAGGGCCCTGCTCCGAGGTTTGGATTAGAAATCCAAATTTTTAACTGTAGTCTGATGGACTCAGCTATAAATCAGATGTCCCAATAGGCACATGTCTATCTTCACTTATTAGCCTCATCTTTATTCCATAGAACAGAGCACAATTCCCAGCATATACAAAGCCTAGAGGGGACTTAATGAATAGATCTCTGCCATATTTATTACCCTGAACTTGGTGGTGTGTCCACAAAGCTAAACCTCTCCTTATAACCTGCACAAGGAATTTTCTCTAATCACCAGCCCCAGTTCCCTGAGTCACATAGGGACTTAAATATGCTTCAAGAGATAAATAACAAATAATATAAATTATATTGAAGCTTTTGAAAAGCAAATTATGTGCTAGAACACTACTCCACTTCCCTGAACTACTATGATATGAAAAAGGATGGGGCCAGCTCTCTTACAAGCATCTCAAATAAAAAATGATCATCTATGTAGTAGTACATGGATTCAACTACATTCCATGGAGCAAAAGTCCTCATGGGCAGTGGCTATAGCTATGTTTCATAGTTTAATATCTCAGTAATTTAGATTTCTCTCTCTCTCTCTCTCTCTCTCTCTCTCTCTCTCTCTCTCTCTCTCTCTCTCTCTCTCTCCTTACCTGAAGATATTTTTCCATTGATTTCTAGAGAGAGTAGAAGGGAGAGGGAGAAACAGAGAGAGAGAGAAACATTGATGTGAGAAAGACACATCAATTGGTTGCCTCCTTCAGCAGCCGGAACAAGGCCAGGAATTGAGCCTGAAACTGAAGTATGTACCCTTGACCAAAGTCAAACCCAAGACCCTTCCGTTTGCAGGCCAACGCTCTGTCCACTGAGCCAAAATGGCTAGGGCTAGATTTTTCTCTTTGAAACTTAAAAGGCAACAAGCCATTTTCTATACACATCATTAAAAATTCATTTCTGTATGCTGAAGTATAAATACAAAATCAATCCTAAGCTGATACAGTTTTAAACATTCCACAGCTTAAAAATATGACTTTCTACCATGTATGACAAATCCTTAAATGTACATGAAGAGAAATGTACTGATAAGTTAGTCCTTAGCTATAGTAATACCAAAAGAGGAGTGAACTGGGGGAAGACGAATGGTTTTAAGTTAAAGCATGGTGATCAGTAATTGGATATACCTTATCTGAGACTCAAAACAGAAACTACTTAAAAGACAGCCTTCTCAAAGTCTGGAACAGTCTCTATTCCTATAGCTCAGTTCAATGCTTTTTTAGATGGAGTTTCTCTAATATCCACTGCCTGAATTACTTGGGGAGTTGCCAGTCAAATAAGGATTTTGGAGGATATATTTTTCCAAACCAACCAACAATTTAAGTGGTATAATTTATAAACTGTCAGAAATAACTTTTTTTTTCAAGCTCCTAGAAATCATAGCACATTTTAGCTTTCTCTTCACAGTTAAACTAGCTCAATTTCATCACCACTGTTTTCTGAGTAAACATAAACAAGGCCTCCTTAGAACTACCCCCAGGAGCCCAGAGATATCTAGGCACAGGAGAATTTCCAAAGCTAGGGAAGCTCTTAGGAAGCATGATGTACAGTTGCAAGTCCCCCCTGGGCCTCTAATCCTGCTCTGACTTTTTACCCGAGTAGCAATAACTGGATCTTTGGTAACTCCTTGTGATTTATATACCTTGGTCAGTTCCAGCAATCCTGAGCCTGTCTTGACACTCTATCTAGCCTGTCTAAGTTCCTGTCTGGTTTCCTGGCCAGAACTCTAGATTGCCTTGCGGCTGCTCCTTAGGGTCCTGCTCCGAGGTTTGGATTAGAATTCCAAATTTTTAACTATAGTCAGATGAGCTCAGCTATAAATCAGATGTCCCAATTAGGCACATGTCTTTCTCCACTTATTAGCCTCATCTTTATTCCATAGAACAGAGCACAATTCCCAGCATATACAAAGCCTAGAGGAGACTTAATAAGTAGAGCTCTGCCATATTTATTACCCCGAACCTGGCGGTGTGTCCACAAAGCTAAACCTCTCCTTATAACCTGCACAAGGAATTTTCTCTAATCACCAGCCCCCGTTCCCTGAGTCTCCTTAAAGGCTAAGAGACAAATGTCTGAGTTTTTGTATCTAAAGTATATAAATGATTATTAAAACTAATGTACTCTATTCTTCTTAAGCCTTCTCTCAAGCCTCTCAAAGCTATTAATAAAAAATACCTTCTTTCTAAAAAAGGAAAAAAAATAAGTTGCCTGACATCTCAACTTGACAAATCTTTCCTTAATAGAGTAAGTTTGTCAAAGCGTCAAGAAATCCCTTTTGATAATGTTTCTTTTGCTCAAGTGAAGAAAGGTCAATTAAAAATTCAACTAGAACTCATTCACACATTAAGATTTTATACCTCATTTTAGGTTTATCTAGCAAAAATAACGGAGCAAAGAAGCTCTCCTTCTCTGAAAGATCAGACTATAAATAATTAAAAGAAGTGGTGGTCAGGCAGATGGTTCATGACAGTGTTCGTGAAAGAGGAGAGCCTGTTCTATGTATCTTCAGGCCATTTGGCTTCAATTGGCCCATGTGGTAGGTGTCCACATGATGAATGTGGCCCTTCACCCAGACACTACCTCCCCATTTGGTACGCTTTGTGTACTCAAAATGTCCACCTTTATTGATGCTGGTAAGGGGGGGAAGTTGCCAGGTTCACTCCTCCTGTAGCCACTACCAAGATGCTAGCTATTGAACATGGGCATTTGACCCCCATAGGACACAAACTTGTTTTAGGGAGCTTAGCTGATCAACTAGCATGCATGTCTACTATTTATGAACAGAACACAGCAACCATCTTGTGCAAGAACTAAAGTGCAAAAAAATGCATTTTGTACACAGCACAGTTCAAATGTTACTTTTGTTGCTGCTGTTGCTAGAACAACTTTAAACACCTTGTTTAGAAAAAAATTAAAAAAACAAAAAATCTACCTTAAAAATGCATTCCTTTGGGTTTAGCCAGTTTGGCTCAGTTGGTTGGATCATTGTCCTGTACACCAAAAGGTCACGGGTTCAATTCCCAATCAGTGCATAAACCAGGTTCAATCCCTGTTCAGAGTGTGTATGGGAAGCAGACGTTTGGTGTTTCTCTCACATCTGTTTCTCTTTCACTCTCTTTCTTTCTATAACCCTCCCCCTTTCTCTAAAAATCAATGAACATGCTCTCAGATAAGAAATTTGAAAAATGCATTCCTTTGAACATTACCCTTTGCCTGCTACTTTATTTTAAAAGGCAAAGAATCCTTGAAATGGAAAGCTTTTAAGACCTCCAAACTTGGGCAAGTAAGATTTTATTTTAAGCTTCCCACACTAGGACAGGGCTGCAGTGACATACAAAAAAAGGGGGTGTGGAGATTTTTGTTTCACCTCAGATACACACTTGTTAAAGTAGTATGGAATACAAGCAGGACTGTTCTCATAATTTGTGGGGCCCAGTGTAAAATGAAAATGTGGAATCCATTATTTAAAAATTACTAAGAGCCGGGAGGTTGGGAGGCGTCAATTGGGGGAAAAGAAAACATATGTAATACTTTAAACAATAAAAAAAGAGAAAAGAAAAACATTACTAAGAGCCCTGGCAAGTGTTATCAGTGGTTAGAGCATCAGCACATGCTCCGAGGGGTTGCATTTTGGATTCCAGGTAAAGAAAGGGCATGTGCCTGGGGTGTCAGTTGGCTCCCTGCTGCCAGTCGAGGCACATGCAGGAAGCAATCAGTCAATGTGTATCTCTCACACTGATGTTTTCCTTTCTCTCTCTTCCACCCTCCCTCTACACTCTCTAAAAAGAAATGGAAAACAATATCCTCAGGTGAGGATTAACAAAAAAATTTACTAAGAATTTTAAGCAGGCAAGAGCAGAGCATTAAACCAAGTTCTGAGCTCTTCTGAATGCAAGGCCATGTTTGACTACATAGGTTGCATGTTCCTGAAGTCAGCACAAGGTATAGAGTTGAGTACACCAGGACAAAATCATCTTCATTACTGGGAAATCAAGTCAGAATAGATATTCTACTGATTGTGATGTTCCACAAATGCAGAACTTACATTTATCTTTATAAGTCTGGTATATGGCACAAGATGGCTTTTGTGCATGTTGCTTATTCCTGAAATTCCTTTTTTTATACTTGCCTTTCTGTTCTTTACATGCCAAATCCTCAGTTTATGGGTTCCCTCCCCCTGAAGCTCTCCTTGATACCTTTTCTTTCACCCCATGCAAAGCCAGCATAGTTCTCTATAATTAGATTGTGACTCAATGGGAATGTATGTTACACTCAAGAGGGGTTTCAGATAGCTGTAACCTCCCTGGAGCCTGAAAGGTCAAACGTCTGAGACTAAGGAGAAAAGGCAGTCTTCCAAGAGTAGTTAACCTAGTCCCCTGTCTAGAAGGATAGGCTCAATTACTTTTGAGGTGCCCTGATGAGTCAGTGTGTCAACACAGAGAAACATAAATGACTTTGGAGATAATTTTCTGCTGCTGTGGCATAAGCCACATAGAATGGCAGCACCCTTCTAAACAGAGATGGCTAATTAACCTTGCATTTTCTTTAACCTGTGGTACCTCCAATCCATTCATCTTTAGGCCTCTCAAAGATTGATTGCCTTGGAGAAACTGAGGCAGTGCAAAAAAACAACAACACAAGAGTCAAATTCAGTATTTGGAGCTGATAAAAATAATTATGTTGTCTTAATTGATTAAATTAATTTATTAGAAGGCTATTTTGGCTTCATCTGACCTTTTCTATCATGTGTTCATTCCTAAGAGCCAAATAACTTTACTGAGTGAACTTTAGATATGTTCAGTTCCTCAACACAAGAACAGTCAATATTTTATAAATATCAGCCCAGCCAGATATAACAGATTACAAATCAAGGCATTCATATTTCTGAGAACTTGGGTAAAGAATTTCAATACCAACTCAATCTGATTTCACCCACAGCATTATAACAATGAAGCACGCACAACTTTGAAGTATGGTTATTATGGTGTCTAGATGCACACAACAATTTGATGAGTATTGTCAATCTAGCCTTTTTGGGTTCATTTTGTTCTGAAATCTTTTTCGGTGGTCATTCATTTAAAAAAATAAAAGAAACATGAGGGGAAAAGAACATGATAATGGCTTTGCAAATAATAGAGTAGGCTCCAGATTCAACAAAGCAGAAGCAGAAAATTTCTTACGTACATTCTGGAAAGACTTTCTGGAGAGAGCCATCAAAGCTGTGTACAGTAGGAAGGTCCAGTTTGTTAAAATAAAAATAAAGCTAGCATTCTTCTTGGAATTTAACTAAATTAAAAGCATCATAAAAGAAGATGAGTGATGTCTGGGAAGAGAGGTCCCAAATAGAATTAAAGTTCTACCTCTTAAGGTAAGTATTAAATGGCTATTTAATGGGAGAGATAAGGTTTTTGTTTAATTACATTTATATGTCCATTTAAAATAGGCTAAGGTGCAAGATGCCATCTCAGCTTTCATTTGAAGTTTACTCATGTATGACATCTTCCTTTACAAGCAACTAACTGAATAAACAAGACTTTCCCCAGTAAATGAACTATGAGACCTAAACACTAGTAATTAAGGGTAGTAGGAAGGCAGAATTGATCAGTGAATTCTGAAACTTTCTTTTAAGGAATATCTCACAAGAAAAAATGTTTGCAATGGCGTTCACCAAAGGGGTTTCTTTATATTTACAGAAAGGTCACCACCAAGAGCTTTCCATTTGAAGCAGCCATAAAAATTAGATGATTACTTGGTTTTAGTCATTAATTAAACCATGCAGAGATGCTCTTTGAAATACATTTTTCTACTTTTGTCAGGATCAATTGAGAGTATTCTAAGCAATGGAACTACTGTTTGCTTTTCTACTTTGGAAAATGGTGGCTCACATGTCTACTTTTTTATAAGAATATGCTTATTGACATGTGTTTTATTTATTGATTGATTTATTTTCCTTTATTTATTTTTATATTTTATTTTTTATTTACTATTATTTTTTATTGTTTAAAGTATTACTTATAGTAGTACATATATCTCCTTTTTCCCCCCATTGACCTTCCCTCAGCCTCCCCCAGCCCCTGTCACATACCCTCATCCCACACCACCCCTTACAAGGTCTTGTGTCCATTGGCCTTGCTTATATGCAAGCATACAAGTCCTTTGGTTGATCTCTTTCTCCCCCTCTCCAACACTTCCCAGCCTTACCACTGTAATTTGACAGACTGCTTGGTGCTTTACTGCCTCTAAATATTTTTGTTCATTGGGTTATAATGTTCTTTATTTTCCATAAATGAGTGAGATTTTTTTCCATTTCCATTCACCTGAAAAACCTTTTCCCATCCATTCACCATCAGTCTGTGTGCATCTTTTTTTTTTTTCTGAGGTGAGGTTTTTTGTAGACAGCAGATATATGGGTCATGTTTTCTTATCCAATTCGTTTTTCTTTGTCTTTTGATTAGGGCACTTAATCCATTTACATTTAAAGTTATTATTGATAGATACTTGTTCATCACCATTTTTATTATTTATCCCTGTGTTCCTTCTTTGCTTCCTCTTTTCTCCCTCCCTCCCTCCCTCCCTCCCTCCCTCCCTCCCTCCCTCCCTTCCTTCCTTCCTTCCTTCCTTCCTTCCTTCCTTCCTTCCTTCCTTCCTTTTTTCCTTCTTTCCTTTCTTCCTTCTTTCCTTTCTTTCTTTCTTTACTTATTTTTTTATAGCAGACCCTTCAGCATTTCTTGCATTGTTGGTTTGGTGGTAATAAACTCCCTTAGTCCTTTTTTGTCTGTGATGCTCCTGATTTCACCTACAATTTTGATTGATAGCCTTGCTGGGTACAGTATTCTTGGATTGAGATGCTTCCTTTGCATGACTTTGTATATTTCATTCCCTTCCCTTCCGGCCTAATGTGTTTCTGTTGAGAAATCAGTCGCTAGTCTGATGGGGATCCTTTGTAGGTAACTTTCTGTCACTCTCTGGCTGCTTTTAAGATTCTTACTTTGTTGGTGGTGTTTGTGAATTTAATTATAATGTGCCTTGGTGTCACTCTTTTGGGGTTCATTTTGCTTCTCTGAGCTTCTTGGATTTGTGTCAGGTTTTTCTTTCCTATATCAGGGGAGTTTTCTGTCATTATTTCCTCAAATAGGTTTTCTATTCCTTGATCAGTTTCCCCTCCTTTTAGAAGTCCTATTATGTAGATGTTATTTTGTTTCATGTTGTTCCAAAATTCCCTTAAGCTCTCCTCCTGCTTTTTAATTTATTTTCTAGAAGCTGCTCTATTTGGGTATTTTTTTTCTACCTTGTCTTATAGCTCACTGGTGTGGCTCTCTGCTTCTTCTAGTTTACTCTTGATGCTTTCTAATGAGTTATTTATAGCAGCAATGTCATTTTTCATTTTTTCTTGGGTCTTCTTCATTTCCTCTTGGTTCTTATGCATAGTCAAATTTCTTTTCCATTCTTTTCATCCACCTTATGACCATTTCTCTTAATTCTTTCTCTGACAAGTTGCTTTCCTCCATTGTGTTTACTTTCTTTTCTGGTGATGCCTGCTTTTCTGGTAATGCCTGCTTTTCTTTCATGTGCGGACTGTTTCTTTGTCTCCCCATGATCTCTCTTCTCCTGGTGTCTGGTTATGTAGTTCTCTCTCTCCTTTCCATGAGGGAGTGTAGAGCTCCTCTGAATCTGCATGCTTGCACCACTTGGGGACCAGTGTGGTGTTCTCAGGTTCACAGCTGTTCAGTGGGTGCCATAGTTGTAGATTTCCTGGGTTTTTCAGGTTTCCAATAACATCCATTTTCCCCTTCAAGATGGAACAGTCTCTACATCCCAGCGGATTGTTCTGGGAGGGAACCCAGAAGCAGTGAGGGCTTCCTAGTCAGGGGAGCCCTGTCCAGCAGTCTGTGACAGTCTCCTGGAGTATAGCTGTCCCTCAACTTACCAACAAACACTACCCATGTGACAACACACTCTCCCTTTGTTTTCTCACTCACACACTATCTTGCAGTCTGCATTTTTGTTGGCAGCCATCTTCCTTTTTCCTGACATGTGTTTATATATGCATCTTTCTGCTTGGGAATCCAGCAAGTCGATATAAAGTCTAGTGAAATTTAATAAAATAAAATAAAAATAAAATAAAATCATGCAAGGGAAAAACACTTCTTTCCCTCCACTAGGAAGGAAATATGTTTTTTTTTAAAAAATAACTGTGTTCTTTATAAAATGCCAGCAAAACTGACATTATCATACCAAATCATTGATAACTTTGACTAAATCTAAATAATCTCTTTAAGCTTTTATTTTAAAGGATTTTAATTAAAAGGTCAAGAACACTAAAATACAACACAGCATGTATTAGCAAATCTCAGTTAAACAAAGAACACAGAGGTACATTTTGTCAAGGCTGTAAAGATTCTTTATACCTAAAGCACTCAGATGAACTAATAGGTCTCTCAAGCTTTTTATTTTATGTGTTGTCGCCATGAAGTCTACATTGTAAGTTTAAATCGATTAACCATCTAGGTGTGCATGTGAGTGTGTAGTGTGTGTGTGTTTAGTGAGAAAATGCAACTAAGTAACAGAAAATGGGCCTAGAGAAAAGAAATCCCTTGCTGATATCTTAATTTCCATTGCCTATTCCCAACACACATAATTATAAACTCTAACACTTTTAATCATAAATCCCAAAGCTTAGAATCCATTCCCAAATGGAAGAGTTAATAAAAAAATAAAAAAAATAAAACACACACACACACACACACACACACACACACACAGCTGAATAATTAACTTGCTGAAGGTCTGGATACAAGCAGCATTTCACAGGATCATGTATTCAATATCTTAAACATAGTACAGTCATGTACCACAAAAGGACATTATGGTCAACAATTGGCCACATATGCAACAGTGGTACCATAAGATTATCATGTGGATGAAAAATTCTTATTACCTAGTGGAGTCATTGCAGTCATAATGTCATAGCACAAAGGTTGCAAAAATCAACAAGGCTGTGGCAAATAAGATCAATCTGTGTGTGGAAGAATATGACATTGAGGACCTCCTAGTGGTGGTTCCTGAACAATTGACTAGTAAAGAGTTATTGGAATGGAATAGGAACGTATAGCTAAAGAACAGACCAAACAAAACTGTTGGAGTAAAAATAAATAAGTAAATAAATAAATAAATAAATAATAAAATTAAAAAAAGAAAAGAAAAAAGAAACCCTAAGAAAATTCACCATGAAGGATTTAGCAGAAGCTTTTTCAGACCTCAACAAGCTCTTTAAAAAGTTTGGAAACATTGATCTAAACACTTAAAAGTTTTCATGAATAGAGAGGATTATTAATTGTACATTATCTGTTTACAAGCAAATCTATGAAATAAAATAAGATAAAAACAAGCAAATCACCATGGGCATACTTCTAAAAAGAGTGACACCTCCTCAGAACCAAGATGGCAGCATAAGTAAACACCTATACTTGCTGCCTCTCTCAACCACATCAAAATTACAACTAAAAGGAAGAACAACTACCACCCAGACCATGGGAAAGCTGGCAGAGTCGAAGTTCCACAACCAGAGAGGTGAAGAACACACATTGAGACTGGTAAGAGGTGTAGAAAATGCTGGCACCTGGATTTGCTGCACTTTTAATCAGGAGGAAGATACAAGCTCCCATTTGCTCTGAACTCAAGGTGAGGCTCTAGGGGACCAAGATACATATGGGGAGAAACTGAACTGTCTGGCAACAGAACAGGAATGCTAGGGCGGCTTTCTCTCAGAGGTGTACACAGCAATCATTGTTCCTGCATGGGAAAGCAGGATGTGGAGACCCGGGGACCTCTTCAGTGCAGAGCTGACTGGCAGCCATTGCTGTTTGCTCCAACCTGGTGATTCCCAGACACCCACCCCACCCAATTTACAACACTCCCTCCCCCCCAAGCTGTGTGCATTGGCTGTTGTATATGAATGTCCTGTACTTTCTCAGCCTAAAACCTGTCAATCTGTAGCTGGGTCAAGAAGAGCCTCAGGCAGGTCCTTCATGAGCTACTCCAGAAGTAAGAATTGTTATCATAAGAGATGACAGCTCAATGCTTGGTATGGCCCCTGAAAACCTTCCAGTGGGACAAGATATGGAGCTGCAAGATAGTGATATTGATGACCACTGGCCTGGGCCAATGTGTGTGTGTGTGTTCCTTAGTTTTTACCAAAAAAAAGTTTAAAAAGTAAATAAAATAAATTTAAATAGAATAAAGCTTATAGAATATGGATATAAAGAAAGAATATATTTTGTATAGCTGTACAGTATTTTTTGTTTTTAGCTAAGTGTTATTATAAAATAGTTGAAAAGTAAAAAATAAAAAAGTTTGTAAAGTAAAAAGTTACATTAAGTTAAGGTTAATTTATTATTGAAAGGAAAAATGTCTTATAAATATTGTGTGGCCTAACTGTGTACAATGTTTATAAAGTGTACAGTAGTGCACAGTAATGTCCTTGGCCTTCACATTCTCTCAGTACTCACTCATAGACTTATTCAGAGCAACTTCCAGTACTGCAAGCTCTATTCATGGTGAGCCCCCTATACAGGTATACCATTTTTTTTATCTTTTACACCATATTTTTTACTGTACCTTTTCTATGTTTTTATATGCTTAGATACAATAATACCACTGGACTGCAATCGCCTACTCAGTACAGTAACTTGTTATACAAGCTTGTAACATAGGAGCAATAGGCTATACCAGTGGTCAGCAAACTCATTAGTCAACAGAGCCAAATATCAACAGTAAAATGATTGAAATTTCATTTGAGAGACAAATTTTTTAAACTTAAACTTCTAACACCACTTCTTCAAAATAGACTCGCCCAGGCCGTGTATATTGTGGAAGAGCCACACTCAAGGGGCCAAAGAGCTGCATGTGGCTTGCGAGCCACATTTTGCTGACTATGGGAGGTAGGTGTGCAGTAGGTTGCTCCACCTACATTTGTGTAAGGACACTCTATGATGTTATCACATCTACAAAATTACGTTATGATGAATTTTTCAGAACATATCCCCAATGTTAAGCGACAAATGACTGGATATAAAATGAGCACATTGCTAAGCTCAAAAGACTTCTACTATTGAAAAAGAAGTCAAGGAATTCTAGTTAGTATACACACTCATACACACACCTCATCAGTTCATGAAAAGTTAATAGTAGTTTAGAAGGTGGTATTGTAAGTCAGAACAATATAATGTATGAGTCAACTCTGTGGTCCATCCAGCCTACAAATAGTCTTGCATGAACTGTGTGTTGTGCTTAATAATATTCTTCATATGGGTAAACTAATAACGATGCTAATCCCCTGCCTGCAGATTTGCAAAACAAATTCAAAGCCCATGCATATATATTCCATCACCCATCACTCCTCCTCTTGCTAATTCTATAGGAAAGCTTACTGGCAAGAACCCTGGACTGAAATAATTCCAAAGCCTTTATTTCTGGTATATAAAATGGTAATAATAAACCTACCCTACACTCTATCTCACAGGAATATTGTGAGAAGCAGGTAAAACTGTTCAGAAAACTTTCCCCAAATATGCAGCATTAATATAAACAATCTTTACATTGCACACTAGTGATTGATCAATCATTCAGAAATCTTTCTACATTGCCCATCTAATGAGAATTCCTCCAAGAGAATAGGAAAAGTATCCAGCTTCACTGAAAAACATCTGTCTAGATCAGCAGAGGGAGATAATAAGCAGAAGAATTGGAAATGTATAAAAGATGCAAGGTCACAAAGAAGAAATTTACAAAGTAAATTATGACTCCAGCAGTTCTCAGCTAAAATAAAATACTGAATTAAGTTGATAACAAAAGTAGATATCTGATGGGAGACAAAATGGTAGTGGAATAGATGGATGTGTCCCAAGCCTTGTTCTGGAGCAGATAGAATGAGCAGCTAAAACGATTAACGCCCACCCCTAATTGGTGAAGGAGACTCAGCTGGTGAGACAATTTGCAGCTGGGAAGGGCAGAGGATCCCTGGAGAAAGGTAAAATCAGGGATCTGAGCAGGAGAATCTGCCAGACCTCTGAGGCCAGAGAGTCAGAGGGAAACCACAGGCAACAAGCCAATCAGAAAGGATATATGCACCCCTATGTTCATAGCAGCACAATTCACCGTAGCTAAGATTGGGAAACAGCCTAAGTGCCCATCAGCAGATGAGTAGATTAAAAAACAGTGGTACATCTACACAATGGAATACTCCTGCATGCCCCCTACTCGGGATCAAGCCTGCAACCTGGGTATGTGACCTGACAGGGAATCAAACTGCTGACTTGGCACATGGGTCAATGCTCAACCACTGAATCACACAAGCAAGGCATGAAACAGTATTTTTAATGTGAACACCATTAATAGTTGCTAAATGTATTTTATTTATTTAAAATAATAAAATTAGCCTAGTATTCTGGGTTTTCCTAAATTATTACTATTTATGTGACTTTGGAAAATATACAAAAATTACCCATCCAATATCTTGGTTAAAAGTCGACAAAAATAATTTCTTTTCCTTTAAACAGACAAATAAATCAAACTCAGGACTGCAATGGAAATGGCTCTACTCTCTGGAGTGTTCATAAATATTTCCTTAAAATATATCTCTAAAATTTGCTTTGCTTTGGAAACCAGAAGAATCTTTCACATTTTTTATCCCCTTTGGAGGCAACAAAGCAAAAGCCAAATTCTGAATTGATGGAGGAGTAAATGAACTAATATGGCTGCAAATCAGAGTGGCCTGGGGAGCTTATTTAATAAAAGGGGGGGAAACAAAATAACAAAGAAAAAAGAAAAGAAAAAAAAAACAGGCTCCATCCAAGAACCTCCAAGGTCAGGAACAATGAATCTGTATTTTTTATTCTTTTTTTTATTGTTGGTAGTATTACAGATGCCTCCCATTTCCCCCTTTTTGCCCCTAGTTCCCAAACATCTATATTAGTTCATCCCATCCTCATGGATCAACTCTGCTCTGTTCTGAGGATTCTCCTATCTATCTCCAGCCCTGACATTTCTCTTGAACTTCAGACAAGCCAAGCCCTCTGGGTGTCTCAGGGGCACCTCAAATACACTAGGGCCAAAACACTGAATCCATCTCTTTTCTCTTCCAACTTGTTATTTCTTTATGACTGAATTCAGGTTGTTTTTCTTAGCATGAAAAATTGACCTGTGCCAAGATATCTTGCTTTAAAAAAAAACAACACAAAAAAACACCCAGAATTCTAACTTGTTCCCAACCTTATACCTTAGTCTTTCTTTAAAAATAATTTTTAAAAACTGACAATCAAAATTTCTATTACCAACATTTACCATCCTGCATTTGCCACTTTGCTTCACTTAATATATATATTAAGTATGGACCATAGAAAACATCCTTCGTTAGTTAAAAAAAATCTAACAGTCTTAGTATATTATTACCATTAGATACCAAATGGTGTCCATTTAACATAGGTCCTGATTAAAGTATCAATAAAGTACCAGGAGATACAAGTTCTGTCATCAGCTTTTCAGAGAGATTGTTTATTTACCAGATTACATAGAAACAAACACATCTGGTTCAAAATTGGCCCTGGAGTTGTACTGATAGTATGAGAATAGAATTTAAGCTGCAGGCTTTGTTTGAATTATCCAATCTATTATTTAGTTTTGAAAAATTAAGGGAAATATAAAAAGGGCAAAAATCACATTTACACAGGAGGTTATGTTAGTATCAAAAACTGTAATATCAACAGGGCTTCATCTTGGTCAACTCCCTACCCACCCTCAACTGTCTCTCACCATGATATCACACTAGGAAAAAAATAAAGGTGGGTGGCCATTCTTGGAGCTCACTCTCCCAGAATGCCTCAGGAAAGAAATCAAACCACTGAAAGAGAGAAGGGGCAATCTAAAGTTTGGGGATAGGGAAATATCAGGTCAAGTTGTAGGCTAAAGTTAAACCTGGATAAAAGTCAGCTTATATCTGAATATGGTCACAAATAAACTCTGCCTCCTGTACCTCACCATACACAATTCCCTATATTCAATTACAAAATACAAATGATGGTACAGATCGGAAAATTCCAAGCTTTGAAATCAGCCAAATCTAGATTGAAATCTCAGGTTTGCTAATGAATACTTATGACTTTGAGCAAGTTGCTTAACTTCTCTGAGACTCAGTTTCTTCCCTTATAAAGAAAGGATACTAATAGTATTAATAATATATTCCCAAGTTTCTGAGAAGAGTTAATGAGAAATCACATATAAAGTACATTGCACATTTATACAGGCCCAGTTTTTATCCTTATAATCAAGCACTTAGAGGAATCACTTTATACTTCTATTATTAAATTGTATTATTTTAAACTATTAGGTTGAACTATACCAAATTCCCATTTTTTTTTTCAGATTAAAAGAAGTCAAACATCAGCAATTTTATGTTAGGCAGCCTAAGATTTTGATTTTAACAAGTACCCTGGGAAAAGGTATACTGTGTTTTAATACCTGATTCTATGTGACAAAGGTACAATCTTATCCTTTGAAATTAAATAAAATGAATGACTATGCAGTTGAAAGATGAATATTTGGTGCTAAGTACAGGACACATAAAAAGCAACTCTGTTAACAATACTTGTCAAGGGATGAAAGCGAGGGTATTACAATGCCACTGGTATGACTTGGCTACACTACTATGAAGAAATCATTAAAGAACTCTAAGAACAGGGAGAAAATCATGTATGCATACAACAAAATTAAACATATGCCTGGGCCCAAAGGATTGTTCCCTACAAGAAGGGTAAAGAGCTTAATGAAAACCATGCACTTAAGACAAAGAGAAATTTAACACACTCTGCCTTTTCTTCTTAGTCTCAAATGACAGTTTGATTTTTTAAAGTAATCCATATGTTTTGGGGAAAGAGAAGGGGGGAAGGGCCATCCAATCCCAAAATACAGATCAAAGCATAAAATGTATTGTAAATAGAAAAATTACTCCACAGTCTTTGAGATATAAAAAAGTTGAATGCAAGAGCACTGATAATAGTGGGGAAATATGCCTGTTCCTTGCATACTATAATAGAAAGTTTTTTTTAAAAAAATCATGTATGTTTGGAAGCAGTAGAGTGTAATGGAAAGAGACTGGTGCTTTGGAACCAGACAAATCTTCATTCCAATTCCTGTTTCACCACTGATTAGCTGTGAGACTATGGACAAGACTCCACACCTTTCCAAAATTGTTGTCAGAATTAAATGAAATAATATATTTAAAGTGCCTGCTATGCAGAGTGAGGTTAGAGGGAGTCCAGAGGGTGGGGCTGTCTATAAGAGACCCACCTCAGAATGAAATATACACAGAGACTAAAAGATATTTCATGAAAATGAAGAAAAAAAACCAGACTCATAGATCTGGCAGCTGTCAGAGCGGAGGGGGTTTGCAAAACTAGGTAAAAAAAAGAGTGAAGGGATTAAGCAAAAGGCAGGAAGGAAGGAAAGAAGGGAGGAAGAAACTCAGACACAAACAACATTATGGTGATTAGGGGGTAAGGTATGGTATAGGGTGAAGGGGGATAAATGGTTATGGAAGTAGACTTGACTTCGGTGGTGAACACACAATATAATATATCAATGATGTATTATAGAATTGTACACCTGAAACTTATATTTTTATTTAGTTTTACTTTTTATGGAATTTATTGTGGTAGCACTGGTAAAAAAATCATATAGCTTTGCAATCCCCCTCCGCTCTGACAGCTGCCAGTCTGTTCTTGATCTATGAGTCTGTTTTTGTTTTTGTTTTGTTTTTTCATTTTCATGAAATATCTTTTAGTCTGTGTGTATATTTCATTCTGAGGTGGGTCAATCATTTCCTTGAGTCATTTGCATAGTTGTTGGTAGCGGGAAGGAAAAAACCAGTCATTGCAGGTTCAATATCTGTTTCCTCTTCTAAAGAGAATAGACTAGATGTTTCTTAAGCCTTTTACACCTTAATATTCTAGGCATCCCTGTGAATATGATGACAATACATTCCAAGTAACCTGCTACATTCTGCTATAACTTGTAGATCAATTAACCTGTTGGTTATTTTTAGCACTTCCTTTCACTCTCAGAAGTATACCTTTCTTTGAACAATAATTTATATTGTCCTCTATCTGTGAGTTATTTTTAAATGTAAGCTTTGTACTTTGGTACATAGTTTAGCAAATTACATATCTCTAACTAACATACTTAAAATTACAGAGTTTCATTCCTAAAGGAAGGAAGGAAGAGAAAGAGGGTGAATGAAAGGGGAAAAGTGATGGAGGGAGGGAAGGAGAAAGGGAAAGAGGATAAAACCAGTGAGGTAAAAAGAAACAAGTTTCAATAAGAGGAGCATAAAGTTGAGTTTCACATATTTGGCTAAAGAGATATAAAGACTCTCCTAACTGAAATTAGTGAGGGATTTTGTTTGTTTCACAATAATTACACATGAAATTCTCCTATATAATTCAGCTCCTAGGAGAGCATTTTAAACCTCTATTGCATATCTAGAGATAGTTATTTATAATCTACTTAATGGGTACTGATGTTGCTGCTTAAGTGTGACTCACTCCCTTTTATCATCAAACATCAATTACATATAGTGTAGATGAAAGCACATAAGTTAAATTTAGATAAAAAGGTCTAATTCTGAAAACTAATCATTTGAAGTTACAAAAATCAACAAAGCTTCTTATGTAGGCTGAAATCTGTCTTCAAGTTTCCACAAACAATTCCTACCCGACTAATCACAGAGTTTAGGATGGTAGTTTAAAGTTATGTTGAGTATTTTGAGCTTAAACTTCTTTAGTATATGTCTACTTAAAGGAAATGTTTCAATGGGTATCTAAATATAATGAAAATGTTCACCTACATAAAAGTTTTAGTTAAAAACCAAATAAGGAAAAGAGATTTTGTTGGAAATATTAATGAAAAATACCAATCTTCCTTTTCTGGGTTAAAAAATATAATAGCAAGCTATTATAAAGACCCAAAACAATGTCATTTTCTAAATTTGCAACAAACATTTATGTTACTCTAATAAAATCATATTGAACTTTCACTGAATCTAAATATTTTAATTTTTAAAGCTAAAAACATATATTAGTATGCCTAATGGACTTCATTTCAAAATATTTAGATACTTCTGGTGAAGAGGTACCTAACAGACAGGTCTAGTCTCAAAACTACACCATTCTATCCAAAAGAATCTACTTTTTTAAATTCCAAAGCCATCTGACAAACAAAATGCTGTTAATATTTAAACAAATGAATTTGGATCTTTATATCGTTGACTCAGGCTATGTTTACAGACATGGTTGGAAAGCAGTGCCATGATTTTCATAAGCCGTATAGGAAATCAGGGACAGAGATGGACATAGGAGCCAAAGAGATTAAAAGTGACCTCAGTCCAGAACTTCCTAGATTGATTTTGAATTGGTCTTGCTTCCTGAAACCTGACTCAGGTTTTGGTAGACCATTTCTCTTGTAACTGGACTCTTGCCCACTTGGTGTGTACCTGACATGTAGTTTGTCTCCATCTTGCCCTCTCCCCTCAGGCAAAAGAAAAAAAAAATGAACCTACTGCTTCTGAATATCTGAGTCTCCATTTTTTAAAAAAATAATCCTTTGGGAAACCAAAGAGAAAATAGCTCAGAGAGGCTACTATTTGCAATAAACACAAAGTGTGTTGGTCTCCTGTGAGCCTCTCTCTGGCTCAGTGAGTTCATATTCATTTACTAGGAATTACACATCAGACAATTCAGGAAACAATCCTGCCCAATGCCCAGACTCTCTGGTTCTCTGGGTAGATGATAATCTACCTTTCTAATTTCAATGTCATTGTCAAATCCACATGGTTAAGACTTAGGTTAGCTCCAGCCACAAACTATGCTATTAGTTTCCCCACTCTGAAACTAACTGAAGTGAAGGAAGAGTCTCATGAGAAGAGTTTTTTGCTAAACATTTTACCTGAGAAACTATTCTTCAGAGATTTTACTTGTCAACTGAAATGGCAGGGGTAGGATCTCTTGACAGAGTTTTTTGACTTTATAATATTTGTCCCATTGGCCAAATCTATTCAAGTTTACAGTTTTCCCATTTGAGGTTCAGCCAGCACCTATACATTCTGGGTCCTAATAACAGCTTTATAAAAAAGAGATTTAAGCTCTGTAGGATCTTCTAGTAGCTGCTTAGTAATGCCTAGTTAGGGCAAAGAATGTTAAAAAAAAAAAAAAGAAAGAAAGAAAGAAAGAAAAAACAAGAGCTGTCATAGCTCCTTAGTCAAAATTAATATCCACATCTTACTTATAAAGTTGATCGCCATTCCGATAACACTGGCTGGAGCAAAGATCAATACACCTAATTACCCTGTCCTATGTACTCTGAGAACTAACCTCTGGGGAAGGTATTATTGGTGGAAACACTATATGCGGTATTAAGTATTAATGACACTCTCAGGTTTTCTGAAAGGATAGGTAACGTCAGGAAATTAAAAGAAATAAAACTTTGATTCTCTGGCCAGCATTACAAAAACCAGCCTGCCTGTGAATGTCAATATCATGTCAATAATTCTGATGCAGAACAAAAGAAGTGTGGTGCATAACTTCCCATTAAATGTAAGAACACCAGGTGACATTCTGGTGAGTTTTCATAAATAGTGAGGGTTTGGAGCTAGTGGTGCTGAGAACACAGATCAATAGACAGCCTGGAGGACATGCCAGTGTTTCTTTTTTCCCACTCTGCTCACTAGAATATCCTGAGAAAGTGACTTAGAACTTAATGTCAACCCAGATCTGAGCACTTGGTAGAAATGGATGAGCAGCATTAAGATGTTGCTACAGAATGTCCAGGCTTCTCAATCATGGATGGCCTATGCCACATAAAAGTAACTCCTGAGCTCCAGGAGGGCATTCAATCATACAAATGTCAGAAATGTAAGGGAGGCTAATATGCAGTTGTGTTGAGGAATGTTGAAGAAACATCTGCAGAATGACATATTGCAGGTCATTAGGGCAAACAGTGAGGCTTGGAGCATGGAGAACAGACAGCTGTGCTTTCAGGGGACATTTTTGAATGCAGAGGTCATTGGAGAAATATGTCAGTTGGAGTGGTGAGTTACCCCATGCTAAGAGAAACCAGATAAAATTTTTGGCTGCTTACCCAGGACACTCCGGGATACCTTTTCTATAATATGATTTTCAACCCATATCCTCCTTCTAAAGGGAGTATTTGTTTACTTAGTTTTCCCTTTTCTCTGAAGCACCCGTACTTTGTAGGGCTCCTTGTCAGAAACAGTTCCCCACCCTGGAATGAAATCTGCTGATGTGGTTTCTTAAACTGAGGCTTGTCTGCTCACTAGGAAAGACAAACAGTTTCAATTAAAGACAGAGGTAAGCCCTGTTTGAGATGCTGCATTCTCTCAAAACTGAAACAAACCAGGGCAAAGGCAGAGATCAAAGCTGGGTGATATCTTTGGAGCAGATTCTTAGCTTTATTGCAGTCCCAGTCCTAAAGGATCAGGAGATTTAGAGAGTTCTAGCTTAATCCTCTTGTTTATCCAAATATTTCTAGGAATGAGGAAAATGAGGAGCCCAGAAAAGGGAGGTGGCTTTTCCCAAGCCACCCAGCTTGGCATTAGATTTCAAGTCTCCAAACACCAGTGTTAAAGAAAATAAGTTACTATGGCTGCAAGTTTTTAATAATGTATCTGCTGCCTCCAAACTTTGATAATTTGATTAAAAAACAACAACAAATAAGCCAACTAATATACCAAGTAATTATATAGTAACTAGAAATTATTACAAGTTGTAAAACAGAATACTTTTAAGACCTCATCCCTGTCTGCAAGGCACTTTGAATAGAAAATATATAAAAACATGAAATGAACAAGCAGTAAACAAGTGAACAGCTTCATGTTTTGCAACACTATAAACCCATAAGTAAGGTGCAAACCATACAAAACAGTGCTTATTATAAGGTACTAATTGGGCAGTATAGTCAATTTGTAAGTATATTGAAAATTAGAAAATGGTGAGAACCGTAGGTACTGTGACTGTTAAGGACAGTACAGGTACTGGGGCTTTAAGAAAGACTGAATGAATGGGGTCATACAATCAAAGATGAGAAAACAGCATGAGCAACAATTCAGAGGTGGGAGTAAGGTATGCATTGTGAGAGTACATTTAAGAGAGATAGCCTTGTTGTATATACCTCCTGGGAGTAAAGTTGGAGAGGTAACAGTGGGGAATAGTTTGTGGTGGGTCTGAAAAGGTAGAGCTTATGTTTTGTGAGGTAAGCATTAGAGAGACATTTCATGTTTTTAGATAGGAAATAATAGTTCTATCCTGAAAGCTTACAATGTACTAGTACTCTGCTAAGCTCCTTACATAGATTATATCATTAAGTCTTTACAACAAGCCTAGGGGGTAGTATCAGCATTACCCCTATGTTCAAATGAGAGAAATGAGAGTTAGAAATATTAAGCAACTTGAGCAGGGGTACATGGCAAATTAAAGGATATGTATGATTCCACTGCCCATAAAAACTATTCTTAAATGTCATGCTCTATGTGATGAGGGTAATTTTTAAAAAAATAAATCTGGCATAATTGTGAACTAGAAGGTTAAGAAGCAAGAATACTTGTTAAGAGTAAACTCAATAAGCCAGACACCAGGAGGAAAGGTCCCAAGAGAAGGTGGTAAAAGAAAGAACAGATAAAGGATAAATTCTATAGGCAATGGTGATGTACTAGATGTATGGGGGAAAGCAAAAGATGGCGTGGAAAGGAGTAATGACAACAGCAAAAGGTCAGGGAAGAGGTGGGAAGAAGAACTAGTTTCCAGGGAAGTGGTACAATAGTTAAATTAAGTTTCAGACATGTTGACATTGAGGGGACAGAGAGAAATGTCCAATGTTGAGCTAATGGGATGAGTCTGGATATATACCTTTGTTTTATTTATAGGTACATAATGAAATCTGTGAACCCAATCCTAAGAAAATGTACACATGTATATACATGAAATTTTGCATCACATTTCAAAGGTTTTGTGACTCCCTAAAACCCACCCACAGAAACTTTGTACAAAGCAAGCAATAAATAGAGGGTGGATATTAATGCACTGAGGAGTCTTATTCATAGCAGGTATAACATGAAATTCTTTTTACTTCCATTATTCTGCCCTGCCTGGTTCCCATCTTTCTAATTGCTTCTTTTTCATTTCTTTGTTTGGCTCTGATTCTTTTTTTCTGTCCAGTAAAACTGGATGCTAACCAAGAATCTAGATTACTCATGACTCCTTTTTGTTTCCTTTTCTACAGTCTCAGTTGGTTAATTTTGCAGAAATTTTGTGTGTACTGAATGAAATAATGCAAGTACTGTGAATAGCATTGTCCCTGGCTCATGAGAAAGCTGTTAGCAAATGGTAGCCATGATAATAACCTGAGACAACAGATTGAACTTCATGAGAACTCCACTGTCAGGGAAAAAGAAGAAAGAAGTTGATTGAATGAACTGAAGAACAAGTTGCTAATGTGCTTTTGAGAAGCTCAAGAAGAGCATATAATAGGAGGGAAAAGATGATTAGTGGTATAATGTGCCTCAGTAAAAAGGAAGAGACTAATTTTAAATATTATTTGAATTGTCTGAGGTCAAAATCAGGAAAGAAGATTCTTCTTATCCCAGGTCAATACAATCATTCCCAAGTTGTGCACTGGTGATTTATCTCTACAGTAAGGTGACTTGTACACACAAGAACACCCATATGTTGTTGTGGTAGTTGCTATGGTTTATAAGATAATTTTAATCTTGTCTTCATTAGAAAACTTGGAAAATAAGCACTCCAAAAATATTCCAAAGAGCTCAAGAGCTGAAAATGCAAAAGCCAATCATCTCTCTGAAGCCAATTCTTCCCTAAGCAGGTCCCCTGCATTCAAAACAACTACTGAGGCAAGAATGTCTTGAAAATATGCCTCTGGCAGCTTTTAAATTAAACAGCATCCTCTTATCAGTTCCCAGCCTGGTCTCTCCCAATGGGACCGCATGTGTTTCTCAACATACAAATAAGTACCATGCTCTTACATTAGCAAACAGTTTAATCCGGTCTCTTGAAAAATTGGCAGGATTTCTCCAAGTTTCAAGGAGTAAGAGCTTAGTTTCCTAAGCTAAGTTTCATGGCCCACATACAAAGAGAGGTGTATCTCTGTGAGAAAGTTGTACAGCTTGTTTATAGTTTTTTCCTTTTAGGAAACAAATTTGGCTACTTCTAGACATCTACTAAGTGAAATTAGAGCTCTACTCATTGAATTTAAGAATGCAGGGCTAAGTTCTACCAGACCTGCTCCTGAATCACTTATTAGAAATCAGCAGGACTCCTGGGGAAGAAAATGCCTATCCCCCTCCCCCCCCCCACAACTGGGTGTTATCACTGGAAAATATGTGCATGGTGGAGGCAGAGAGTATCTGAACCATTTCTGTAAATAAACAAACTCAGTGAGTATTATGATGCATAATTCCAAAAATTTGCATCTGCAAATTTGCATTTCAGATTTCTCAAAAATTATAATGCAAGTTAGCAGGCTTTTTATTTCTGCTTTCTCCCTCTGGTTATCATCCCCAGTTTCAGCCTGTGATTCACTAAATATTTTTCCCAAATGGAAATTAAAATGATATTCTAGCTCATTGTTTTGTTTTATATTAGACTTCATTGGATTTTCAGACATTTACACTGTCAGCTCTCCTTCCCTTACTGTAAAATCTTTTTTATTGACAATTCAATCATGTCAAGTTTGGAACAGGAGAGGCACTGATTTGATCAGCTATCATTGGATTTACAATATATAAATGACAGCACCATATCTAAAGCAGCTGGTCTAAAGCAGCTGCATTTTATCGATTTATATTCCACTAGCAAGGAAGAAAAATTGCAGCACAATGTAGTGGTATGGTCCAAGATCAATACCAATTTTTTTCTTAATGACACAAAGGCCAAGATAAGGACAGCATAAGTCAAAGTTAGACAGATCAAATTTGTCCAATATCCCTTTCAATTACTGAAGAACATGTACAGGGATGTATAACATTAAAGCAAAGGAGCATATTATTCCAAGTGGTTTAAACTTGCAATATCAAATAAGAATGAGTAGCATCCTCAGATAAGATATGGAATAAAAATGAGCTGAGAATAAAGAACACCACTCCCCTCACCCCTCCTCTCAGCTTGGTCTGAAAGTAGCTGGGCATCTCCAGTGTTAGTATAACTACTAGAATTCGGAGCAATGATACAGCTGTATAATCCAAAGGACAGGGATTTAAACCAGGACTCCATCCCCAAATACACTGGATTCCTCAGATGTTGGTATTGAACCACAGGTAATGAAGAACGAAATAGACTGGTTGTCTTTCAGAATATACTATGTGTAACTGGAAGCTAAAGAGAAAATTACCCTAACAAACTTAACAAGCTCAATAGAGTGGTTAGGCCACATAAACTCTAACAAAGTTGTAAAGTTATATCTATCCCCACTATGGCAATAAAAGGGTGCCCAACTTTATGGGAATCTGGGGAGACTGCTTATTTCAACAAAAATTGATCTGGGAACAGGTCAAAGAAATTCACCCTAAAACTGGTGGGCCACAACTTCAAACCCAAATAATGGCAAATTATGATAAAAAGTCACTTGGGAATGCTTTGTACTTATCACAGGCACAGTAACAAGTATGTTATATATGAATCATATCCCATTTGAACTTCACACCAATCCTATTAGGTTATTGTCTCAATTTTAATGATGAAAAACCAGGTTCAGTGAGCTTACGTAAACTTGCTCAAGATCATACACAGTTGTAGAGCCTGGATTCAAACCATGATTTATATAGTTCCAAACTCTACTTTTACCACTGCTCCCATCATGCTGCAGTCCCTCCAATACAATATAAGCCTGATTATTTTCTTTACTGTATCTCTGGTCACTGAGAAATGGAGTTGGGACCACATAGCTAACCACAACAGAACTGTATAATCCCATGTACAATGTGAGCAGCCAATGACAACTTATATGTCTGCTCAGAGAATGCTTACAAATAAAACATGGAAACCTCACTTCAAGCCATGTTTGTTACCAATATCACCATGATGATATATCAAACGGAAGAGAAACGTGTCCCTATTCTAAAGGAAAAAAATGAAAAAATGGAAATTGCAACAAGAATGTAAAGGGCAGTATAAGACATATATCTACACAGCCCATTTTGACTTGACTTTCAAGCAGTGTTGCTAATGCATTTTTCTTGAAAATTGTTGCAATATATACGGATCATGACATCAGATACTGAGGTTAGCTGTGGGTAACAGAAGTAGGCATTTCAACCTGGTGTGAAGTTCTCAGAAAAAGGATGTCTTGTTTTCTATAAAATAACATGCTAGGATTTGAGTGACAGTAAAACCAGTGTCATCAGATGGATTGCGGGACTGGAAGGTAGACCACCTAGTAAATAGCACTATTAGAAGGTTAGGAAAACAAAGGGATAAGATGAAAGACATCACAAGCAGTGGGCTCATGTGTTTGGGTGGTACAAATGGGGTACCTACATACAAGAAATCATTAATTAGGGTGCCTAGCTTGAACCAAATACTCTCATGCACTTTCTCTCACAGAAAGAATATACCAGCTCTCCTCAGCTAGCAGCAAAGAGGTTAATGATATCTGACTGCCAAGGCCTTTTGAAGGTACCAGACAGCTGCAAGGAACTGAGCAAAAAAGCTGGTAGGTGGGAGACAGTACAGGAATATAATTAGGCACTGTTGCACTGGCATCTCAAACTGACTGTGTGCAAAATTATGCCTGGGAAAATGTACTCCAGGAAGTTAGTCCAATAGCCAGCACATAGTGAGATCTCAATATATTTTTTCCCAGTCCTGCAAATAGGATTGTGTCTAAAAAACCAAAGGGTAAGAGTTTCCAAGTGTATGCAAAATTATCTACATAGCCACACAACTATAGAGAAATATTTTCTACAGAATCATTTTTCTAATACCAATGGTAACCTTAAAATAGCCTATTTTGGAAATATGGGGGAGGGCGTGTAATGGGGGGGGGTGGTTAAGGACACATATGTAATACCTTAATCAATAAAGAAATTTTTAAAAAGAAATATAATGTATACTAATTATCACCAGCTAGCAAGATGTGTACTCCATTAACTAATAAACTTTGTGACTTCATAAGCAGGAAAAAATATTTTTGATAAAGGTTTTAGCCAATTACAGCCATGCTCCACATAATATTTCCGGTCAATAATGGACCACATGTACAATGGCAGTCCCATAAGATTATAATGAAGCTAAGAATCTTGTTTTCTAGTGACATTGTTCACTTTAAAATGGTTAATTTTATGGTATGTCAATTTTTTAAATGAAGGAGAAATTAACACCACAGCCAGCTGCAGACTGTGAGGTCCACCATTTGAGAATCAAGCTGCCTGTTTATATTTCAAATACATTACTCTGCCTGTGATTTGAAAATGTGAGGGCAGAAGTGTATTAGGGGCCAGGAAGGAGGAGGGAGGGTCTAATTAAAATTGGAAGAAGAGCATGATACATTGGCTCTTCATTCAACAAACAAGCACTGAGCACCTTAGTGCTGGGCACTGCACTAAAGGCAGGAGATACAGATATGGCTAAGATCCAGCCACCACCTGCCACCAGGAGCTCACAATCTTGTTTGGGAGATCCCAGAGCATTTGGGGAAAATTCAAGTGGAGCTGCGTGACTAGAGTTTACAGGGTATATGAGGATGGGAGATTGTGAAGATAAAAGAAGATGTAGTGTAGTGAACACATACTGAAGGGCTTTGTATTCTATGCCAAGGAGTTTTATATTTTCTGTCTTTTGTTGAAATATAAATTACCTATGTTTACTGTAAAAATACTTAAAAAATACAGAAAAACAAAACATATTTTAAATTGCCTGTAATTCCACAACCCAATGCTACATGCTATGTGTTTGTGTCTCTCTCCCTCTTTCTATATATAAATATGTCTCCATCTCTCCATCTACTGAGATAAATGCATGTATAGTCACAAACACATTTCCCCACTAAATAATATATAATGAATATTTATTCATGTCCTTCATACTTCTTTGATATCTTTTTATTACCTGCATAGAATTCATTATATTGCTATTTTGTAATTTAACCAGTCCTTCACTGATATATTTTTATTACCTGCATAGGATTCACCATATTGCTATTTTGCAATTTAACCAGTCCTTCACTGCTGGTTCTTTCCTATTTTTGCAATCATAGCAGGAGTTATTTTTTAAATGCAACCGTAATTGCATTCCTTTGCAACCATTGTCCAGAAATGTGGCAGCTGTGGACCACAAAGGGGTTAAACTAGTAAAGAGAAGAAGAAGAAGAAAAGATCATTGTCATAAATAAAGAAAAAAGTCAAGCAGTATACAAGAAAATGTGGGGTGTCGCTCTGGGGTGGTGGCGTGGTGGCGGGGCCTGTGTCTCACTTGGGGAAAGCCAAGTGTTGCTTTGTGGGAGCCAGGTCCATGATGCCATTTCTCTGTAAATGTTCAGTGCATGTCATGGCAGCTCCTGCATTGAATAACTGCCCCCTGGTGGTCACTGCATGTCATAGTGACCAGTCAGATGGCCGGACACTTAGAATATTAGCTTTTTATATATAGAAAATAGATTATCTCTCACACAAGGGCCCGTATAATAAATTTCAGGCTAAAATTTGTCTGGGGAAGAGAAAAACCCACATATTTTTGCAGCAACAATAAAAATTATACAAGTCAATATATTTTTCTATTTACTTTTTGTTGCTAGGAAACAGACTACTGGATTGGCTTGTGCAGATACTTCATAGCATGCACACTTTCTGGTTCTTTTAGTTGGTTTCCTTGTTTTAAAACTTTTGAGATCCTATTGCTTAATTTTGTATACAACCTCAGATCCTTTTGAAGGTATATAGAATGACATAATCTTAAATTTGCTCACCAAAAGTTTTTGGTAACAGTTGGTCCACATGCTACTAAAATTGTCTCAATGATGGTCAATACTTGATGTAGAGGAGGTGATACTTGATCTTAATAGTTGATAATCTTTATTGTGTAATAAAAAGTCTCCATATGATTAATATCTTGAAATGTGTCATTCTAGTTTTTCTTAATGACAAATAAATATATACATGCAAGTATTAATAATGTAGCATCTCAAGATGACTAAACTTCTAAAATAATCTATAACTTGCAACATTTTTATGTTTTATAACTCATAACTAAAAAAGAAAACAATGAGCTGTTCTTATTTTGAGCAGAAAGAAATAGAGAATTGAATAGATCAAATTCAAATTTGTATGAAAGTGTTTTTTCTCTATTCTCTTCCTCTGATCTGTACAAAAATGACTCATAGTGAAACCTACTTAAAACTCTTCAATGGCCCTTCAGTGCCTTCAGGATCCAAACCAACAATTGTATGAAAGTGTTTTTTCTCTGTTCTCTCCCTCTGATCTGTAGAAGGATGACTTATAGTGAAACCTAATTAAAACTCTTCAATACCTCTCTATTGCCTTCAGGAGAATATCCAACTACGATGGCAAGATGTTCATGCCATCTTAAATAAAAAAGGCAAATTACAGAACAACATGATCTCAATTTTAACACACAAACACCCATAGAAATGAAATACTAAAAATGTGCATTAAAATTAATTAGTAGGGTTAATTTTTAAAATTTAATTTATTGGAGTGACATTGGTTCATAAGATCATATAGGTTTTAAGTGTACATTTCTATGATACATAATTTATACAGGCAGTCCTCAGGTTACATCAGTCTCAATGTATGTCTTTTCATGGTTACGTTGCCATCTCCTATTTATTTATATATATAAAAAAAGTTCTGTCATTTCAATGTATGTACATATATGCTTTATGTTTTTTTTTTATTTATTTACCACAAGGTCAAGAATTGTTATCTTTCTTTTAATTTTTTTACTGTTTCACTTCATTACTGCTGTGTATGTGCTCCATGTGAGTGATGTAGGTGCTTATGTAGGTGGGTTCCGACTTACGGTGAAAATCGCATTACGTCGCATTGTAGGAACAGATCTCCAACATAACCCGAGGACCTTCTGTATATTGCATCATGTGCCCACCACCCAAAGTCAAATCTGTCACCATATATTTGGCCCCCTTTAGCCTTTACTATTACCCCCATCCATTCCCTCTGGTAACCATCATACTGTTGTCTCTGTCTATGAGTTTCAGTTTTATATCTCACACTAGAGGCCCAGTTGCACAGAATTTGTGCACTTGGGGGGGGGGGGAGGGCGTCCCCTCAGCCTGGCCTATGCATTTTTGCAGTCCAGGCTCCTTATCATCCGCCTGCTTGCTGCTCCCTACCACTCGGCTTGCTGCTCCTTAGTACTGCTGCTGAGGCTTCCACCACCACTGCTGCACTCACCAGCCATGAGCCTGGCTTCTGACTGAGCTGTGCTCCCTCTGTGGGAGTGCACTGACCACCAGGGGGAGCTTCAACATTGAGCATTTGCCCCCAGGTGGTCAGTTCAAACCAACCAGTCATTACACTATTTATTCGATTTGCATTTTAGGATTTTATTATATCTCACATATGAGCGAAATTCTATGGTTCTTAGCTTTTTCTGATTGATTTATCTCACCATAATACTGTCAAGGTCCATCCATGGTAGTATTTCATCCTTTCTTGGTTAAAATAATTCTTAGTTTTAAAATAAATATGTATTATTTTTGTCTTTTAAAAATATTAATCCTTTTTAAAAGTTCAAATATTCACATATTCCAGAAATAAGAGACCCACTGGAGGCATGTGGGAGCTGGTAGAACACTATAAGATTATCTGTCCTGTTTCTCTTTAGATTGAGTACACTTTGGCTATGAGAAAATACATGATATCCACAAAGTGTCATGGTTACTCAATGGCATGACCTAGAATAGATCGAGGGTTTTACCCAGACCAAAGCTCTGATGCCTTAGCAACCTCTCTGAGACAGACTGAGATATAAGACTTAAAGATTCCTTCCAACATTAAAAATCTATGAAATATAATCTGGCAATGCAGCCTCTCTCAGATGGGAAGTCCTCGAATCAGACAAGAGAAACAAATTAAAATATCTTAAGGCAAAATAATTTTTAAAGACACAGAATCATTTTTGGACCTCAGTGACTGATACAGCTCTATAATTCAATACATTTTTGTTAGTTTCAGATTGTACAACTTTCTTATTTAAAAATAACATTTCACCTAAATGAATAAAATATGACACATAAAAAGAGATAATTTTGGCTGGCCTTCTGACCCATTGTTCCAAAGGCTTGTTAAAGACTATGTTGGGATACTGGGAATTGGACTGAGCTTTCAATGACCATCTCTTTCCTTCCTGTAAAATGTTCTTTCCCTTTAAAAGTTTTGAGCACCTGAACTGCAGCTACATTAAAGATTAAGTCAGGTGACTTTGTTATTGTTGTTTTCAAATGAGGGGACAGTGATTAATCAAGGAAGCACAGAAATTTTTGGGCCCACTGGCTCCCCATATCTGATCATAAGCCAAATTATGATGACCAAGAGACATCCTCCCTACTCTCCTGGCAAGATATGAAGTCAGGTATGGTGTATGACTTTTTGTTTTGGGGAGATGAAACAGAAATAATAATGAAGGTGATCACTGTGGTAATTTGTCCTATCAGCAGCAACTCTTAAGAATGGACCAGGCCAACAGTTCTTCAGAGGCCATCTTGGCCTAAGTCTATGTTGGGAAACAATTCTCCATGGATCTCTTGTGTTTCTGCGCATATTGTGAACAGCTACACTAAGTATCTTTGTGCTGAAATATCTTTCAAAGATATTTCTATAGCAAACATCCTTAAAGGGGAGAGATAGTGTCTCACTCTGAAGGAAAGAGCAGATGTGCTTATAGGCTTGGAAGATAGAGATGACTAGTTTCCACTATAATAAAGATAATGTGTCTTTCTGGAGCAAAAGTCTGTTGTGCTTACTGCCCATTATAAAAGATTTGAGCTCCCTAAGCTCAGGGTTACTCTTCTGTAATGCAACCCACTAAGATTGCAGATATCACCTAGCCATCTTCACATCATCTTATGGGTAGTGGGGCTCAGAGGGGCAGGGCAAAATGCTGACACCCTAATTATTGCTACTACTACTTCTATGTTAGCACCCATCAAACTATCTCAGGCTAACTTGCTGACTTGCAAATCAGGGGAAAAGCTCAGACCTTTCACAGTTCTAAAAAATTTATACTCCCTGACTGTACCCCCACAAAATCCATGGAAGAGATTAGGGAGAAAGTAATGAACCTACAACCTAAAGGTTAAAGAATTTCTTGTGACTCAAAATTATCATTGTCACATAACAATGATGATAATGCAAACATTATAAAGTATTTAACCATTATTAATTGCTTTAGTTGAAACTAGGATCACAGGGTCAGAAAACTTCATCAGTGCCTACTTTTGGTCCATAGTGATAAAAGAACAGATTGAGACTTAATGCAACATTTTGACAGAAACTAAACTGCTTTATGAAGGGACCTCCTTGGTAGAATAAAAAAATCTAGTCATCAGTCAGTTGTGTACCTGGGAGGGTCTTGGTTGAACTCTTAGACTAAATGCCAGAAAGACTCTTTCTGACATTATTTCCAATTCACTGTCTAAAAAATAAAATATTCAGCCGAAACCGGTTTGGCTCAATGGACAGAGCGTTGGCTTGGGGACTGAAGGGTCCTGGGTTCGATTCCGGTCAAGGGGATGTACCTTGGTTGCGGGCATATCCCCAGTAGGGGTTATGCAAGAGGCAGCTGATCGATGACTCTTTCATCAATGTTTCTAACTCTCTATCTCTCTCCCTTTCTCTCTGTACAAAATCAATAAAATATATTTAAAAAAAATAAAATAAAATATTCAGAATAACTAATTCATTTTGGGGTATTCTAGCCTTTTTTATTTTTATTTCCCACTCATTGATACAATATGTCAATGTATTCTTACAGTGCAATTATGACAAAAAAAATAATATACCACTGGAACTCTTTATTCAGCAGTGGCGGTGTTCCAGAAACTAACTGGGAAAGATGTTATTTCAACTTCAAAAAACAAACATTGATTCATAAGTGCCTACAGAAAGCTGAATGGAGTTTAGAATTACAAGGTTATTGCTTTACTATTAAAAAATTCAGTAATTACATCTTGGCTAAGGATTTACATTATTCATAATATGTCATTGTAATAGCCTGTTTCTCTGCACTCTAAAAAATAACCCCCTTTTCCGTTGTGAATATTTTTGTCTATGTAACTAAAATGACTATTAATTTATTTTTTCCTCAAATAATAGGTTATACTCAGAAATCCTCATCTCCATTTTTAAAAATGAAGAGAGATGGGAGGAATATTCCCATCTTCACTCCCGTGTCTGGCAAATATGTCAAGGTTCCCCATTGTCTGTGCCTCAAAGGATCCCCGAAGTACTCGTGGAAGCAGATGTTATGTCAAACACATACTGAGTCCTTCAGTCTCTTTGTTCCCTAATCACATTAACTTGACATTTGGAAATATTGTATTTGAAAGTTGTTATCACACATAAATTTCTTAAATATTTCTGATCAAAAAGAGATTTGTAGGGCATCAATGAAAACAATGGCTTAAGCAATTTTTACATACAGAAAAAGCTTTCATTCCCCTACCCCCTATGCATATTCCTGTTTGTTGGCCAAATTTATTCTTCAAATGTGGATTCAGGAGACTGCTCTATCTGTCAAAGCCAGAGCAACTATTCTTGCTCCTGACCTAACTGCAATAAAAGTTTTATTCAAGTTAAAACAGTGCGAAAGGGCATAATCCTGTGGAGTCCACTCCCCCACATCCATCCACCTTCTGCAAAGAAATCAATAGAAGGCTTTTTACCAGGTCTCTTTAATTCCCTTTGTGGGAGGTGGCAGAAGCAGCTCCAATGAGTGTTGGGGCAAGATTATTGACTCACTGCTAAGGGAGCTGACTGTAGCAGGTAGCTGATCTGATTCCTATATAGAGTGGCAAAAGAGCAGCTTTGCTGAACAAAGTTACAGCAGGAGGAACAGATAAGGAGAACATAGTGCTGATTGGTTGCTCAGAATGGCTTTGTCTCTGAGTTGAGTTTCTTTCAAATGAAAGTCTCCCATTCCATAACCATATATAAACACACCATCATTAGCATCAACACCATCTGCTTTATATTTCTGGGCATTGTGGTGGAAGGGCCTTATTGGGAAAACAAACAAGATAGGAAGCAGGCTTTTCAGAACCAGTTATTCTATTATTTTCATTTCTTAGCTCCCAAAGTATTTTTGGCTCCCCCTGGTGGGAAGAAGCTGTATTATTTAGTAATACCTTATGGCAGTCCTGGGCAAACCACAGCTCTTAATCCACATGGGGCTCTTTGGCCCCTAGAGTAGAACCACTTCTTCAAAATAGGCTCGCCTAGGCCGACTTCTGCTTCTGAACCACGAAGTTTCAATTGCACTGTACGTGCATGCCCGCACGTGTTATTTTGTGGAAGAGTTACACTCAAGGGGCCAAAGAGCTGCTTCTAAATGAGATAATACAGATAGACCACTTAGCACATTCCTGGAATATTAGAAAACAATTGGAAATGTTAACTATTATCATCAGCATTACTACTCTTTTTCTTTTTTCTTTTTTAACAAAGGTTTTGATTTAAGCTTCCCAGAACCAGTGTGTTATATGGACAGTAGATAGGTCAAAGGAGAAAGTTGGAGGTCTGTGGGGTTGGAGCAAAAAGTGGTTGCAAAGGGCCACATTGTGAAATACTTAATAAATAAATATTTTTAAAGGCAGAACTTTGTTCTTATCCTGATTAGGCCTGCAATTGTGGGCCTCTTTTGGCAGAATTGGACATTAGACCTCAGAACCTAGTTGACAAAGACTCTCAGATACCTCTTCTGAGAGGTTCATAAATAAGTGCTCAAAACAACCCATAAATATGATACATACTTGAGGCCTGGTGCACAAAATGTGTATACAGGTAGGGTCCCTAGGCCTGGCTGGAGATCAGGGCCAATCAGGGCCTCTCCTACCCCCCACAGCTGCCAGTTGCTGGCTGGGGCTTCCTTCATTCCACACCACCCCCTGGTGGTTAGCACACATCATAGTGAGCTGTCGAAACTCCCAGTCAGTGGAACTCCCATAGGGACAATTTGCATATTAGCCTTTTATTATATAGGATATATTTCCCATTTTACCCAATACTGCATTGCCTATGCTTTAAATTTCCTTCATAGCCCTAACCGGTTTGGCTCAGATTATAGAGCGTCGGCCTGTAGACTAAAGGGTCCCAGGTTTGATTCTGGTCAAAGGAATGTGCTGGAGGCAGCTGATCGATGTTTCTCTCTCATCAATGTTTCAAATTCTCTATCCTTCTCCCTTCCTCTCTGTAAAAAGTCAATAAAATATATTTTAAAAAATAAAGTTCCTTTATCAAAGTTTCTAGTATTTTTCTTTTGCCAGCATGGCATTCTACTACTCTTAAAAGCATAAAGATGCATACAAACAGATTTTATAATGCACATATTTATTCAAGAAACACCCCAATGTCTACTGCATGTCAGGCTTGAGATAAGGATTAAAAACATAAGAAGCAGCACTACTCTCAGGGAGTTCACTGATTAGTAATTAGGCAGGTCATTCATCCAGAAAGAGGGTAGAGGAATGGCAAACTTAGATAGGAAGGCAGTCATATTTTGAACACGTTCAGTTTTCAATGTCTTTGAAGAGAGGTACCTTTAATGACAAAAGTTTAGACTGAAGATTTGAACTTGAGGCCTCTTCAGTAAGCACTGGTGAGGTCACCCAGGTAAAGAGTGTGCAGTGAGAATAGAGAAGCAAAGATAAGTCTCTGAGGAAACATGTTGAAAGGGTAAACTAAAGAAAGAGATCAATAGACAAAATAGACACAAATAGGAAAGAAGACAATCAGGAAAGAATGCCAGTCTAGAAACTAAATAAGGAGTTTCTATACAGAAATCAATAAGACGGAACAGTAGTAACTGCTAGTTATATTAATATTATTCCTATTTTTAATACTCAAGTTTTTCCTCATCCAAGGCAGCCCCCAATGATGTGCACCTTTTAGCTTCCATGCTGTTGTACAGTCCCCTTCCATAATCAATCACGCTGGCCCTGCATGACCAATAGAATACAAAAGGAAGTGATGATGAGTGACTTCCAAGTTCACATGAAAAAAAGGCATTGTAGATTCCTCTTTGGTCTCTTGGATCATTTGTTCTATGAAAAGCTTGCTGCCATGTTATGAGAACATTCAAGTTGACCTATGAAGAAGTACATGTAGAGAGAAACTGAGACTCCCCACAGTCATTCGAGTGAGACACCTGGAAATATATCTTATAACCTCAAGCCTGCAGATGGATGTAACCCCAGCCAACATCTGACTGCAATCTCATTAGAGACGCCCAGCCACCACCAATTCTTGATTCACAGAAACCATGAGAGATAATAAATTATCATTGCGGTTTTAAGGAAGTATATTTGAAGATTATTTGTTATGCAGAAATTGATAACTATACAAATGGTTCCTTTCCCTGAATCTAGATGACAAAAAAAAACAAAACAAAACACACACACAAAAAAAAACAAAAAACACAATAATACAAAAACCTGAAAGCTTTTGTGGGATCTATGCATTTCTCAAAATCAAAGATATCTTCTTTACAAGAGCATTTTCAGTACTTTTCACTATGCGAACTACATGGCTGTTGCCAATAATTATTCCTTGGTTTATACATCTTTTAGGGAAGAGCCAAATAATAGATCTCACAGAAGAAAATCATCATAAGAAAGCTAAATGAACAATCCAGATGTTTTCTGAAAGAGGGATTATGAATGACAAAATATAACTTGTGAAGCAAGACAAACTAACCATGACATCTTAAAAACATGACTGGCCCTCCATGATGAGGTCAATTGTACTTTTTCTCCATAAGAAATAGTATGAAGGGGCCATATTAACTATACAAACCCAGGGGTGTTTGTACAGGAGCTCTAGATTAATAGGAGACTGAACATAGCCATTTGTAAAACTTTTTTTTTTGGTAAATCCATTTTGCTTCAAAAAATGAAAAAAAAAAGTCAGAATTTATTCTTCACATTCAAAGAGGGTAAGCTTTGTTTCACAAAACTCTCTCATTCTTCCTGCTTCCCTTCACCCTCATGCTTACGGAAGGTGGAAGAAAGATATGGTTGACTTACAAAAGTACAGCATATAAGGAACAGTTTTATTTTTAAAATATTTGGTCCCATTTTAGACTGCATGCTTCTACTGGGTTCAATTCAGAAAGTATACCGGTAGTCACTATAGATAAAATGTAAGTAACTAGTGGTCTGCAGCTGAAAGAAATTGTAGGAAAAAACGACTAATCCAGAGACAAACCCTGAAGGTCCGGACTCGGAAGGAAAGAAAGTTGTAGGAAACAAAAGAATGAGCAGAAATACAAAGTCCTTTTTTGAACTCCTCTCACATCCCACCTTGGTGAGGCTAGGATACAACCTTCCAAGATTAGACAAATGAGTGCTTGTATACGTATGCTAACTTGGAATAGATAAGGTGTTGGTCAGGAGAGATACAAGTGAAACTTAATAATAGATCAGATCAGTTGAAAGGGGAAGTCAGGCCTATAAAGAGCTGAAAACCAAGAAAAAGGACAAAAGTCCAAAATAAAGTATGAAGAATGAAAATCTACAAACTAGTGGAGTCCTGCTGACCTAAATAAGGTGCCTGGCTGAGGCAGACTGTAAGGGTTCCTATGAAAGATTTTCTTTCTTCAACGATGAGGGAAGATTAGGAAAAATTCAGCCTTTGACTAGAATAATAACATAGAACTAGAAAGGGAATGCCCACTTCTCAGATACTCAGGAGAAGAAATTCCAAATCTGATATCAAAGTGGGTCCAAGCAGTGACTTTGAGCCTAGGAACTAGGACCTTGTGTTCCCTCAGAATTCTCTCTTTAGTTAAATGTCACACTCCCTAAAGGTCAGGAGCTTGTGATTAGAAAAGGAAGAAATATATGACCAACTTACAAAAGTAGCAGCATATAAGGAACAGTTCTAATTTAAAAACATTTGGTCCTATTTTAGACCACATGCCTCTACCATATTCAGTTAAGATAGCATAGAAAAATTCATATGTATTTGTGAATATTCATCAAAATAAAACAGTAAAAACAGTACATTAAATAAAAAGAATATTAATGATATTTGGTAAATGAGTACTGAAGGCTGCATTACAGTTAACTTTCATTTACCATTGCCTGCTGACTCAAACTTCCAGGACTTTTCATCCTCATAGTTTTAGTGAAATGTTTGTAAATTAACTTTTCTATGTTACAAATAAAATATTTCTTAAAAAAAACCCACATTTTTTCCTTTATCCAATCCTCCATCCAAGTGTTTTGATTTTGAGTCCCTAGATAACACTCCCTAATTTACAACTGGAAGAAAGGAGATTTTTATGATCTTGATCCAAAATTCTTGAGATGATTGAGAAAATATATAGGTGCAAGTCTGCAAATGCTATAATTTTGAGTAAAAGAATTCAGTCTTAGAGTGAACAAAATGTTGCCTAGCAAAAAAAAAAAAAAAAATTGATTCACATACAAATAACTATTTGAAATTAGTATGTCAGGAGCTACTTCTAAAGTATTCCAAGTTTACACCCTTAAGCAGTTTAAAAGCCGCCTCAGGCAATCTTGTTTACAAATTAACAGAATTTTGAATTAATGAAGTCTAACGGTTTTCTTTTTAAATAACTTAAAAAACAGGCCAGCTCTAACACATATGGAAGTAATTTCCCTTCCACTCCAATGATACACTGGACCTCAAAGACATAACTTTTCTTTGGGGAGCTACTGAAGAATTCTTGCCAGAGATTCACTTTTTAATGGCACTGTTCTAAAGTGAATGACGAATACTCTAATATCTACTTCCTTTATATACCAGATGGCAACAAAAACGCATATTTGTCTTCTCTACTACTCTTTCCATATTTCTTTCAAAAAACCTGAAGGGATGGTTTGGTTTTGCAGTCATTGTAAATTTATTACAGTGAACTTATGACCCGTCTAAATGAGAACCAGAACAATATTCAACATGCAAAGGCAGAATTCACTCAGTTCCATAAAACTGCCTTCTTTCAAAAACCCTGAAAAATAGCCTCTTTTATTTTCTTTACATTGTTCTCCTCGATAAGTGCCACCAGAATGTTTTATTTTTACTTCAACCAGCCCGTATTATACTATATTGTATTTTGTGTCTATGTGTTACAAACAAATAATTCTAAGATTTGATATAATAAGATTCAATGACATTTTAGCAACCAAAACTTCATGTCCTAAACTAGCTTTGCTCATAGAACTCATTCTGAAGCCTCCATTACCCAAACTTCTCCTTATGAGAACTAATAGATAGCAAACTTTTGTTGGGCAGATACCCTAAATGTTCTTTATTTTGAAATCTCTGGTATGTGACTCCCTCCAGTCACATAGAAAGAAAAACCAAGAGTACCTAATTTAAGTGGATTTATAGAACCAAATTATATGTATACATACATATACACTGAGTGTATGCATACGAGATAATATAAAGACAACAGATATCCAGCAAGGCAAAAACCCATAATATGTTTCAAGATGAAATGATGTAATTATACATGATACCACATACAGGGCATTTCTCCATAGTTTGCCATCTGTAGTAAGGAGTATTTTTATTTCTCTCACCAAAGGGCATATTTTATCCTTTCTTACTTCAGAGTGGGAATAGATGCCTTTTAACAAATCTCTTAAAAATGTGAGTCTTGCTTGAAGATTTATTTCCCTACCACAATTTTTATTATACAGGAAGGACATCTTATATGAATTGTGTATTTCATATGCTTTCCATTTCAGGTACCACTGCACACGCACTCACTAAAAGCAGAACTCCAACTGCCTATATAAAGTTGGCTTAAATTGAAACAATTTTAGGAGACTTTTCCATTGCCTATTTTCCATGACACTTCTCCAGCTTAGGGCTTTCAAATCTGAAAAAAAGAGATCTTTCACAACAACAGTTTGCATAGGCACATATGTACAAACAGTACACTTTTCATAAGTCACTCTCAAAAATAAAAATAAACTGTTTTTCAAATTAGGAGCTAATCCTCAAGGCTTTGCCTATTTACAGAGTAAAGCACAATGCCAAATGCCTGACTTTTTGGACAGGTCAGAATCGAGGTTAATATTTTGAGCTTCTTTCTTTTTTTAATTTTTTTTAATTGATGAGAGAGAGATTTCCATTTATTTATGTAGGTCTTCATTGGTTGATTCTCCTATGTGCCCTGACCAGTGATTTAACCCACAACCTTAGCGTGTGAGGACGACTCTCTAACCAGCTGAGCTACCATCCAGGTTTTTAGCTTATTTCTCTGGTGTCTGGTTTTACTAATATAAGATAGAAGCTCATAGAAGGGAAATTTGTATTAAAATACCAGTCAGAAGAGACAAAAGCAGCAGCTACTTGCAGAGATGAGTGATTGTTTTTTTGTTTGTTTGTTTGTTTGTTTTTTCAGAAAATGGAAGTATGCATTGACAAAGCAAATCAATGCTGCCACTTCAATGAAGGAAGAAAGAGGGATGTCGTTTTAAATACATTAAATGATATAAAAAGGAAACGGAAATAGTTTCTGTGTTTCTTATAAAACGTTAGCCAGTATTCATAAAAACAAAGGTGGAAAGAGATGCTGTTAATAATTATATAGAAAGATTCATAACAAGCAAGAATTCACAATTAGTTCAAATGCAAATATAAATCAGAATTTACTGACACTTCATGGCTACAAATTCTGTGCTTGTTTTGGGGAAAGTGAAGAAAATATTGGGTAGGGGTGAGAGAAATGTTGAATGAAGCCAAAGGGTTCAGGAACAAATAGAAGGAATAATTTGTTACCTTTAAAAAATCTATCCTAGCTCTGCTTCCTAAAATATTCTATGGTATTCCTCCCATAGAGCTCACAGATAGAGAAGGGTAATGGACTGGAAGATACACTAGGAGATACGCAATCCTTACATAAGGCAACGGAAGTGGCTATACCAAACAAAAAGCAGCATTGAAACATGCATGCTGATAGACTGCAAGAATATCAATGCTGATCACATTCCCAGATGAAAGGGAAAACAATTGGAAATAGACAAGAAATTCTTCATTTCCAGTGACACTGTTTGATTTTTTTTTAATGAAAGTCATTAAAATTGTAAGGTACAAAGACACAACTTTTTTAATGGTATATAGTCCCTAAAAGGGTCATGCAGTCAGCAAGGTACACATCAGTGTTGTGGGGGGGAAAGAGCTGATATGTTGCAGCACTTAGAATAATAACTGACACACACTAAATATCTGTGGGAGGGAGGAAAGGTGGAAGGACGTATAGAATATGAAGGGTTAGAGAAAAAGATCATCAAAAAGTTAGAAAGTACATTTTAAGAGTAAAATAACAATAGTTGACTCATTTAAGCTTAGATAAAATAAGGAAAAGGAAAAGATTTAATGTCTTCCAGAATGTTATATACATGGCTGATCTCCATCTCTATTGAAGACAGAACAAGATTAAATACCATTTAAAAGAATTAGGTTAAATATAAAGAAGACTTTTTGCCAAATACTTGAACAGATTACTAATGGAAACAAGATATATTAAAATAAAATGTATTCACACCTAACGAGGATAAACTAGGTTGGACAACAAACTAAATCAGTTCACTGAATTTCCATATGGTTATGATAACTTTCTGGTCAATGCCAAGAAGAACTCATATACAAATTTTATAGAGACCATGGAGGTATGTGTTTTTTCCAGTCACTGTATTTAACATCCCATCCTGATCTATCAACATATAACAATAATATGCCCATAATTCACCATAACCTTCTAATAAGATTTAATACCATCATTCAGCTCAAGCGGCAAACATTTCTATTTCATCAACATCTTTTTTTTGTAAGCTCCCTCAACCACTTTTAAATCTTTTCCATATGTTAAAAAAGTAACAGAAAAAGCTCATTTCCTGTGCCTGGCCTGCCTAATCCTTGCTGGAGTCAGGGCCCATTTAACTGTCACCTGATCCTCTGGCCCACTCCTCACCTGATCTCTCTACCCCCACTCACTCAACTGTAATCTCATCCACTCCTAAACTCATAGGGCTCTGTGTTTACCTCTCTTACCACATTAAACATATTCCATCTTAGATCATTATTGGGCTGTGTCTTGCCATTCCCACCATGCTAGATGTCCCTTGAGGGCAGAGATCATGGCTAACTTATCTCAGGATTCTTATGACTCTGAAGAAACTATGTGACTAGTGATATTTAATGTGTTGAACTACAGCCATCTCCTGGGTTTAAAGATACTGTTGTCTAATCAATAATTCATCCATTTGCAACAACATGGATGGAGCTGGAGAGCATTATGTTGAGTGAAATAAGCCAGGCAGAGAAAGACAAATATCACATGATCTCACTCATTTATGGAATATATGAACAACATAAACTGATGAACAAAAACAGATCCAGAGACAGAGAAACAACTTATCAGAACCTCAAACCTCAGGGAAAGTAGGGAAGGGTGGGGGTAAGGGGGAGAGATCAACCAAAGGATTTATATGCATGCATATAAGCCTAACAAATGGACATAGACACCAGGGGGTAAGAGAATGAATGGGGGGATAATATGGGAATAAAGACACATATGTAACACCTTAATCAAAAAAGAATTTAAAAAAATAGTTCATTGACTGGAATTTACCTAATTCTCAATTTCTCTCATTTCAAGTGTGGATTGTTGTGTGAAATATTATAATGGATGAAATAAATAAACTTCACTTTTAAGCCCTAAGTTTACAATTTTAAACTCTAATATACTAAAATCCTATTCACTGGATATGCTCATATTTATGGTCTGATTTATGTGGAGTTTTTTGTTTTGTTTTCAAAATAAAGCTAGCTGAACTTTTCCTTACAGCTCAAGATAGAAAGTTCAAACTTTACTGTTCAAGCCCAGCAAATTCACAGGATTCTCATTAGCTTTTCCAGTCAGTTATAAAATGGTTTGAAGAGTGAAGATTCAGAGCTTCACACAATTATCATAACCTACAAAGCTTGGAAAGTACTCTGAAGAATGAGAAGGTATCACAACTGCCCAATTTATAAGAGGACGGGGTGGAGATCAATAGCATGGAAGTGGTCTTTACTCGATAATCATTAATACAATAGCTGCCACCCTCAGAGGAAAACTTCCAACAAAAGTACAAAGAAATGCTAGCTGAGCTCAGAATCATGCAAGTTACATTTAATGATTAGTATAATGATCGTGCAATTTTAAGTATGTATAAGGCATATATTTGGTGAGTTTATCCTTCCTCACCAATGGCAACTCCTCAGCTTAGGGGCCCAAGAATGTACTTGGGATGAGAATAGTTTTCACATGGTCCAGCTTCTTTACTTAAGCAGAATCTCCAATTAGGATTGAAATGGTGATAATATTCAGGATTAAACTTGAACTTTCATTTGTCTAAATGAGCTATTCCAAAATTCACACCTCAAAGATTCTACTTCTCATTTATATTCAGCTGTTCTCCACATGAATACCTGTTCAAAATGGATTCTTCTCAAAAGTGATTTTTAATTTGGCCAAGGCCTTACAAATGTCCTTGCTAAATAAACTCCCATAATGTACACTATTCCAATTATAATATTAAACTGTTTTTCTTCACTTGTACCTTCAAAACAGTGCATTACTTAGCTCTTTAAATATTCCACCACTAGACCACCCTCTTGGTAAACCAGACATTTTAATCTATCTACTTCCTTTCCATACTTCCCAGTATATAGTTATAGTACAAATTGCATAGGTTTTGTATAATCAGTCTTGTTTCCTCAATAGAAATCTTGCTACTCTCTCGGAGGTGGGACTAACCTGTCCAATTATTTCACACAATTACCCTAAAATCTTCCTCCTCTACTGATTCTTTTCCAATGACAGTATATACGTTCTACTTCCCCTTTCTGTTGCTTTCCTCCTCCCATATGTTCCTTCATCCTCATTTGCATGCAAATCCATGAGGAAATCAACTATACTTTTTTTCTTTTTTGCTTACATTCCTGCAGACTGGTATATTTCTTCATTGTTCTACTGCAATACAACTCTGAGTAATTTTCAGCAAATTTCAATGTCATGCATCTCCCTAAGATTTCTAAATTGCTCATATCAATTGGCCTTAAAATCATATCTAGAAGAGAATTCAAGCATTAGGGATAACTTCTTGACCATGAAAGAGACTTATACTTAAACATGAAAACAGATAACTGAGGCAAAGATTACAAAATATATATCTTTAGAAATGTTTTTTTTTTTAAATCGTTATTGTTGAAAGTATTTTTCCCTCATTGACCTCTTCCAACCTGTCCCAGCCTCCACTCAGGCCTTCACCACTCTACTGTCTGTGTCCATGGGTTATGCATGTAAGATGCATGTAAGTTCTTTGGTTGATCTCTTCCCACCCACCCACCCCTGCCTTCACTGTGAGATTTGACAGTCTGTTCCATGCTTCTATGTCTCTGGATCTATTTTTCCAAATAAAATGAGAAATTGTCACTATTTTTAGATATCTAAGCAGAAGGATGAACTAAACTGGATTATTTATGTCCCTTTCAAGTCTAAAATCGCACAATAAAGTTATCTAACTATATTTCTCAAATTTTGTAGGAAAGCTTTAGATTATTGCAGAATGATAAAATTCATTAAGGCAAAGTCAAGTCAAGATATTATACCAAATGGCCCAATAATTTATTCAGTTTGAGTTCCTCTTGGGAGCAGATGGAATGTGTAATTTAATAAGACATTTGAGAGGTGGAGGGGTGAGACAGACCCGTCTTCCTGCTTCTCTTAAAGTTGGTGCCAGGCTGCCTTCAGAAAGGAAGATGGGGATAATTAGAAAATTTATTGAGTCTGGAGCATTGTTTATCCAACTAGGTGCGTTCAACTACTATGGATAATAACTCTGCTTTTGAGAATACATAGCTAAAATGGAATACTTTGAACATACAGGAAAAATTTCCTCATTGTTTTGGGAATGAAATATATCCGAAACTTTTAAATTCTTGGCAAGTAACTAATCACTTCTAATTAGTTGGTTGTGAAAGGCTAAAAAATGGGAACTTTGCCAGTTAAAAGATAAGCAGCATGCTGAGATGGAGACCATGAAACTGGTGGGAAGGTAGGGAGAGCCAAGAAAGAGGCATGAGTGTGGGAGATGGGCTCAAAGTGGCCAGGTTTCCAATAATAACACACAGACTGGTGTTTTTTCCCTACAGTGATGAGGCATGATAATGTATGCATAAAGCTTGTGCTTTGAAACACTGCTTATTGCCTTACATTAATACCATAGCTACCTATAACTTTTTATGTACCCTACCTTGTAGATCTCTTCACAGGTGATGTTACAGAAATAAGCAACTCCAAAGGGCTAAGAGTTATTGGGAAAATTTTTAAAAAGTCTAAAAAGAAGGTATGGCATATGTTTAATATGGAATGAATGCAACATGTAATTTTTAAATCCTAAAAGTATTTGCCTCTTTTATTCCTTTTAATGATAGTAACCTTTTACTATATAGTGAGAAGCAGTACTGAGTATTAAAAAAACCAACGAAAATAGAGATTTTAAAATCAGATAGACAGGAATTTAGATTCCAGCTCTATAACTTCATAACTATGTGACCCAGAACAAGTCAGTCAACAATTCTCATTTCTCTTATCTGTATAATGGATGTGATCATGTACATTAATAATTACTGTGAAGAATGTGTACATGCAAAAAAATTTAAAATAAAACCATAGCACAGTAGCATATGATTAACAATAACAGTTCATTTCTCTTAAGATCTTCTTGTATCTTTTATCTCCCTTCTCTAGCCTCCACAGCTAGCCGTAATCTCCTGTTTCCTGCACATTCTCCTTCTCTAGCCAATTGTCATTTCTCTACAATAGTTATTCTTCTCTTTTCCAAGTGTACCCTTACTTATGGCAAAACCTTAGCAATTAGAAAAAATTACTGGCAGTGATTATATGCCTGGCAAATTTATAGAACTAGAAAGTTTTCCAGATGTTTAGGTTTAAATGTCAAAAATAATAACAATTGAGGTAAAACATTGAGCATCTAGATACATCGAACATTATGCTAGTTATTGGTGTTACAAAGATAAGGACTCACTCTCTGTCCACAAAGAATTCAGAGCCTACTGGGGGAGATAAATATAGAAACAAATAATTGTAGTAGAGTGTGAGAAGTGTAAGAAAAAATATATGGGGGAACACTTGTGTTCTTTTGGTGGGAATGTAAATTGGTGCAGCCACTATGGAGAACAGTATAAGGTACCTCAAAAAATTTAAAATATGATCTACCAATTTCAATCCTGGCTATTTATCCAAGGAAAAGGAAAACACTAACTTAGAAAAAATATATGAACCCCCATGTTCATTGCAGCATCATTTATAATAGCCAAGATATGGAAGCAACCTAAGTATCCATCAATTGATTAAAAAAATATTTTATATATACATACATTGGAATATTATTCAGCCATAAGAAAAGAATGAAATCCTACCATCTGTACACACATAGATAGATCTGAGGGCACTGTGCTGTGAAATAATCCATATAGTGAAAGACAAATACCATATGTTCTCACTAGTATATGTGGAATCTAAAAAAATAAAAAATAATAAAAAAATAACCAAGCTCACAGAAACAGAGAACAGATTATTGGTGGCTGCCAGAGGCAGGGAGTGGTAGGAGGCAGGTTGGACAAAATGGGTGAAGAGAGTAAAATAGTTACAAACTTCCAATTATAAAATAAATAATTCATGGGGATGTAATATATTGCATGGCAACTATAGTTAATAATACTGTATTATATATTTCAAAGCTACTAAGAGATTAGATCTTAAAAGTTCTTACTAGAAGAAAAAAAACTATAACATGTATGATGACAGGTATAACTAGACTTACTGCGATGACCATCTTGCAATAGATGCAAACACTGAATCATTTTTTTGTGTGTGCCTGAAACTAATGTAATGTTGTATGTCAACTATACCTCATTAAAAAAGAGAAAGAGATGTATAAAGTACATTGCTGGCAAGAAGGATGGGAAAACACAAATTACTGGACTGGACTAATGTGGGGGCTGAGGATGGGAGTAGGATAGTAATTAAGGTTAAGGATTATCTAATAGAAAAAGATACTCATTCTGCTCCTAGCTGTATTACCTAGGCCAAGTCCATTCACCTCTTTGGGCCCCAATTTTCTTATCAGAAAAATGAAGCGATAGGCTTTACAATCTCCACTAGTCCTTGAGGATTTGATGTTCTATAACTTTTTTACCAAGGAAGATAGTGAAGGAAAAATAGCTCCAGATTCTATATTTCTTTCCCACACCCCAATTTCTTCTCCATTCATTTTTCCTTGCAGACAGTGGTCATTTATAGTAGCTTTGCTTTTGACTCTATGAAGATGGTGCTGTGTTTATGGATTTGATATCAATGTTGCAAAAGGGCTCCTTTCAGCAAAAAAGTTCACATGTGTGAAAGGATCAGTTTTCTTCATTGTTCCTTGTAAAACAAGATAATAGTTTGAGTTTTGTGCAGTGGTTTTAAATTTTAATGCCAGAGATTCTCTTTTTCACAAGACTTCAAAATCTATTTTAGTAACTTAACATAGACCCTCACAAAAATTCCACTTCCATATCCATTTAACAAGCATTTATTAAGGCTTTCTCTGTGTCAGGCATAGGCTGGGGGCTATGGGAGATGTTGAAATGATTAAGATATGGGCCTGGTTGTCAGGGAGCTTATGATTTATTTAGTGGCGGTGGCACTGGGCCCAGTGCTATATAAAACATATTAGCAAAGCAATTTTGTTCTGTCACAACTGGAGCCATGCCTCCTCAACATGTATATGTGGTTTTCACTAGAAGTTGTACATTCAATAAGTATTGAAAGCCACATGTAAAAACTGAAGTGCTTTTATAAAAGAAAAAGTTCAACCCATTAGTAATCAAAGAGATAAAAGTTAAAACAATGAGATTCTTGTAGAAAACTAGCAAAGATGAAAAAGATAAAATGCAATGACAATAAGAGTGTAGTGAAATGGGTACTCTCATACACTGTTAGTGCAAATGGTGAATAAAATATAGAGTGCATCCATAACAAATTATGGTATACTCACCCAAGTAAATTCTATGCAACCATTAAAACATTGTCAAGAATATGTAATGATATGGTAACATACTCATGCACAAATATTAAGTGAAAATAGCAAGTATCAAACTGTGTATAAATATAATCAAATTTTGCTAAACAATATATTTTCCTTTGTGAATATATAGGAAAAAAGACTAAAGGAAATATATCAGAATTTTACAGTAATTATTACTCGGTAGTGTGATTACAAGTAATTTTATTGTTCTTTTTAACGTTTCTCTGAATTTGTCAAATTTTCTGCAATAATACAGTTGCTTTCTAGTAATAAAAAGGTATTACAATACATAACAAAGGAAGAATAAATACTGAAATGTTAATAGCAACTTTCCATGGATAGCAAGATAATAGTATGAGTGTTATGTTCTTCATATTTTAAAAATTTTTGTAAAGTGAACATGAACTAATTGCATAGGGCTAAAAATTAAAATTCAATTAAGAAAGACTGATTTATTTGCCTCCCAGCACAACCATTATTGTTTGTCTCATTTTCGGTTCTTATAAGTTTATTTCTTGTATCACATGATCTCACTCACCTAGGGGAAATAATGAACAACATAAACTGATGAATGAAAACAGACCCGGTGACAGGGAAGCATCAATAAGACTGTCAAACCTCAGAGGGAAAGCAGGGGAGGGTGGGGGAAACAGGGAGAGATCAACCAAAGGATTTGTGTGCATGCATATAAACCTAACCGGTGGTCACGGACAATAGGGGATTGGGGGCATATCCCATACCCTGAGTGGAGAGGGGTTTGGGATGGGAAATGGGGGGATGAAGACAAATATGTGATACCTTAATCAATAAAGAAATTTTTTTAAAAAGAGAAAAACTAGTTTGTCAAATGAATTATCAAGGACTAACATGATTAAGCATACATCTATACTATTCAAATAAGTCAGTTCTACTCCCACAGAGCTTTGCAAAACTTTTAGGCTCTATCTCCACTGATTTATGGTTGGCAGCTGGTCACTTACATATACTTAAGGGAATCAATAATTACTGCATGTTTTGAAGAAATACTGTGAGGGTGACTGTGGTAGCATTGGTGAAATGCCTTGCACTGACGATAAAAGATGTATAGTAAGTAATAATGGATGTTTTAATTATCTACTGTATAATGTTTGTGTTTAAATTATACTCAGAAACTTCATCTACTCTCATTTCTTGAACTATCATGTCTGTGCAGATAACTCCCAAATCTATCCACCAAAATTTTCTTTATATATTTAGGTACTTTTATGTTGGGATGCATATATGTTTATAAGGATTATATCCTCAATATCAATATCTTTAGCATTATGTACTGTCTTTATTTGTCTCTTGTTATGACCTCTGTTTTGAAGTCTATTTTTTATGATGTAAGTATTGCTATCCCTGTTCTTTTTGCATTTCCACTTGTATGGAATATTTATCTCCTTCCCTTCACTTTCAGTCTGTGTTATGATTTCTCTTCCACTCAGCTACCCTATGTTTTTTAATTGGAGCATTTAATCCATTCATATTTAAAGTTGTTATTGATAGGTACTTATTTATTGCCACTTTATTCTTTAAACCTATGTTCCTCTCTCTGCCTAACTTTCTTCTTCTTAGAGGGAAGGCAGGGGAGGGATTGTGGAAAGAGATTAACCAATGAACTTTTATGCATATATGCATAACCTGTGGACACAGACAACAGGGTAGCAAGGGCCTGGGGGTGGGGGTGGCAAGGACAGGAATAGACTGGAAAAGGTTAATGGGGTAAAAAGGAGGACTTATATAAAACTTTCAACAATAAAGTTTTTTTTTTTGTTTTCTTTTTGTTTGTTTTTTTAATAAACCCACATTTCTTGTAATACTGTTCTGGTGATAATGAACTCCTTTAGGTTTTCTCTTTTTTGTTTGTTTGTTTTTTGTGTGTATGTTTTGTGTTTGTTTGGTCAGAGATCCTCTTTATTTTGCCTTCAATTTTATTTATTTTTTAAATATGTTATTGAGTCTTTACAGAGAGGAAGAGAGAGGGATAGAGAGTTAGAAACATCAGTGAGAGAGAAACATCGATCAGCTGCCTCTTGCACACCCCCTACTGGGGATGTGCCCGCAACCTAGGTACATGCCCTTGACTGGAATCGAACCTGGGACCTTTCAGTCAGCAGGCTGATGCTCTATCCACTGAGCCAAACCGGTTTTGGCTTACCTTCAATTTTAAATGATACCTTACTGAGTAGAGTAGTTTGGTTGTATCTCCTTGCTTTTAATCACTTTGAATATTTCATGCAAATTCATTCTGGTCGTCTGAAGTGTTCTGTTGAGAAATCAACTGACAGATTTATGGTGGCTCCCTTATAGGTAACTAACTGTCTCTCCCTTGCTGCTTTTAGGATTCACTCTTTGTCTTTAACCTTTGCCATTTTAATTATGATGTGTCTTGGTGTGAGCCTCTTTGAATTCATCTTGTTTGGGACTCCCTGTGCTTCCTGAAATTGTGTGATGCTTTCCTTAGGTTAGGAAAGCTTTTAGCCATTATTTCTTCAAAATTCCTCAATCCTTTCCTCACTTTCTTCTCCTTCTGGTACCCCTTATGATGCAGATGTTGTTACACTTAATGTTATTCCAATGGTCCCTTAGACTTCCAACATTTTTTTAAAATGTTCTTTTCTTTTTATTGCTCTGCTTGTGGACACTGTTATTTTGTCCTTTAAATTGCTGATCCAATCATCTGCTTCATCTAACCTGCTGTTGATTCTTTCTAGTGTATTCTTCATTTCTGACTGCTTAATAAATGTATTTTTTATTGCTTATTATCCCTTTAAGTTCTCACTGATATCATCCATTCTTTCCCTAAAGTCCTTGAGCATCATTATAATCATTATTTTAAATTCTATAATACATCTGGTATCTTGGTTGCTTCTATTTCATTTCATCCATTTTGGGGTGATTTTTCTTGTTCTTTCATTTTGGGTATATTTTTATCTCCTCATTTTGTCTGCCTTTTTGTATTTGACTCTGTGCATTAGGTAGATCTACTATGACTACCAATATTGCTAAGAGAGATTTCTGATATAGATGCCTTGTCAGTCTCTGTAGTAAATCTTTTCGATCACCTGAATTAGGTGTTCCAGAAATGTTTCTTGTGTGGGCTATGTTCCCCTTCCTATTTTAGTTTAGTCTTGAATGCTGTTGGTCCATTCATGAATGGAGTTAACCCTCAGGCTGGCTAACTGTAAGAATAGACTTCATTTACTGTATATGAGCCACTGTTCAGGGACTGCCATCTGAAACAGAGTTGCTTTCAGCAGGTTCTCATGCATGTCAGAATCCCCCTTTGGCTCTGCTATTTGTGTTGTTAGTTCAATTGTGCTTTTTTTGACAGAGTCCCTGCTGGGAATGTAAATTGGTACAGCTACTATAGAAAACAGTGTGGAGGTTCTGCAAAAAATTAAGACTAAAACTACCATATAATCCAACTATTACATTTCTGGGTACTTATAAAAGACAACAAAAATATTAATTCAAAAAGATATTATATGAAAGCAACCTAAATATCAGTCAACTGAGGAATGTGTATGTGTATATATATATATATATATATATATATATATATATGTATATATGTATATATATATGTGTGTGTGTGTGTGTGTGTGTGTGTGTGTTTAAATTATCATTCTTTGGTTCCTGCTAGGTATAGCTATTTATATAAATGTTATGTCAGAAAACATTCAAATATGAATGCAATCTTCCCTTTCACTGATGAGTTCAGCTTCAAAAGCTATGAGTTCAAGAGGCCTGGCCTCAGAGTCAGGGAACCTGGGTTCTGTTTTTGCCTTCCCACCAACCACAGTGTGATATTGGGTAGGTAATGTCCCCTTTCAGGGCCTGATTACTCATTTTTAATATGAAAGGAACATATTTAGAAGGTTCAAATGATAGATGCAAAAGCATCCTGACAAATGAGAAATCAGAATCATACAAATTAGCCACCTACACCATTCATTACTTCCCTCTATACTAGAACAGGCACAAACCAGGAGCTTGATATATAGCAACATAATTTGAATGACTCACTACAGCAGAGGAGCCCATACCCCAAGCCAGCAAATAACATTTTACTGGCAAGGACAGTCCACTAAGCCTTTTGGCAATTATTCCTGAACAATAAAGCTGTCAGCTCTTGTATTAAATATTATTTATAGATAAAGGGGAAAAAGGAGGGTGCAGAGATAGCCTTGTTATAAGAGTGGGCTAGCAGAGCTGGGGAGATATTTCAGCCTGCCAGACTGTATTCTGAGATGGTATGTTAGATGAGAGATCAGAGTGTTATAAAAATGAATGGATATCTGGGTAAAGATAGTGGACCATATGTATAGAGGTTAATAAGTGAAACAATGGGCAATTCAGGAAAGCAGGCTGCTGAAAGGGTTTCCTGTAATTATCCAAGAATATTTTCAACAGTCTTTAATTTTGCCTTCATCCATCCCATCTAAAACCAAGTAGACACTCTTGCCTACATGCCATCTCTTGGAATTAACTTTAAGGGCAACTGCTAGCACATAGTATACCTTTGTGCAAAGTAGGAAAAGGATCCCCTATGGTTCTAAAAGGAGTCCCCTATGGGGTATTCAGATGGAAAAAGGATATATAAATTGCAAAAGATGCCCCCTTTCTGGGTGGACCAATTAGAAAGCATTAGTTGGCAAGTAGTATACCCTGGCTGGATTTCAGCTCCCACTTGCATTTCTTCAGCCTGGCATCTGGGACTCTGGTAGCATATGCTCTCTTGCTCCTTCCCACACCTCCACTCCTACTCTAGCATTAGTCCAGGGACAGGTTAATTTCTGACTAATTGCTGCCCTCTCCTGTATTTGCCTGATCCACCTCCATCACTGTTCTAATTATACTGTAGGCTACTGTAATTTCTCATTGTACTTTGGACTGGGACCAGATTCATCCTTGCATGACAGAAAGCTAAATGTTTAAGTCAGTATCTTAATGAAAAAGATCTCATTTTGGAAGATGAAAACCAAAATGAGTCTCATTGGGTGGGAAATATGTCTAATAGCAGGTTCTAGGTAACATTTTGTCCATGAACAATATACAAATAACTCTTTTTGTCTAGAAACTCTAGGAAACCCTATATACTATATATCTTGAAGATTAAAGTCATGCATTACTGAAATTAAGGATTTCTTTCACTCAACCTTTGCCAACCTTATTAACCATCTTCCATTGAAGGCTTCATTCTCGGGATATTTCCCAACAATATAGGCCTTTTGTTCTCCCTGGCTAACTTTCCTGGAGTGGATTTCTAAAGGCATGCATATTGGGCCTGAGGGTACAACAATTCCAGATTGAAATTCCCTGGCTCAGTGTCTTCCTAGGAATTCCCTCAGGAGGCCCAGGTGTGCACCTACGTGAAAGAAAGCTATTGTCAAGGAATTTTACTCTGACAGGGAACCAAGAGCCTAGTTTATGTATGTAGGGATGAAAATGAAGGGGTAAGTTTTGACTCCTTCAAATGGAGATGAAAAGCTTTAGTAAACAAGGTCTGGTTCTTGGGAAAGAGACACCATGCATCTGTGCAGGTTTCAGGTTTCTGACAAACAGAAAATTTCAAGAGATTTACAGTCACCCTCCTCACTCATCATACACATCTATCACTACTGGCATTATATAATTGGATCTTTGGCATTCCTGTGAATTAAGAAATGAAAGTAAAATTCTAGTATATGTGTGAATCACTGAGGCTTTCATCCACATATTATCCTAGTGAATAGTTTAAATCCTCATAACAAGCCCGAGGAGGGAAGTGGCATTATTATTCCCCTTTGTCCAGATTTGGAAACTGAGGCTCAGAGTGCTTACTTTGTAACAGTCACTGGGTTAGGTTTTGGGAATACAAAAGGAAAACAGGCAAACATAGTTCTTTCTTGAAATTATTCACAGCTTAATAATTAGGGAGATTAGCAAATAAGTGACACTCAGAGAACACGGAAAAACTACTATGACAACCATTAGTTTGTCTTGTTTCTATAAGTCTGTTTTTATTTTGCTTTGCATATTAATTTGTTTTGCTTTTTAGATTCACATATAAGTAAAATCATATACTATTTGTCTTTCTCTGTATGAATTATTTCACTCAGTATAATACCCTCTAGGCCAATCCATGCTGTCATAGATGGCAAGATTACATTCTTTTTTATTGCTGAGAAATATTCTAGTGTGTGTGTGTGTGTGTGTGTGTGTGTGTTTGAGACATCATTTTTTAAAATATATTTTTATTGATTTCAGAGAGGAAGAAAGAGGCGGAGAGAGATAGAAGCATCAATGATGACAGAGAATCATTGATTAGCTGTCTCCCACATGCCTCACACTGTGGATCGAGCCCACAACCCGGGAATGTGACCTTAACCAGAATGGTACCCGGGACTCTTCAGTCCATAGGCCAATGCTCTATCCACTGAGCCAAACCAGCCAGGGCTATATCACATCTTCTTTATCCATTCATCTATTGAAGAACACCTAGTATACAGCTATAGGGAATAAATTCAATAATATTGTAATAACTTTACCTGGTAACAGAAGGTTACTGGACCTAGAATGGTGAGCATATCATAAGATATATAAATATCAAATCACTATGTTCTACTCCTAAAACTAATATACGGTACTATTTTATGCCAACTATGCTTTAACAAAAAAAATTTAAATAAAATAAAGGAAAACTACATGGCAGTTAAAAGTTGTGAAAATAGCTAGCAGTTAATGAGTGTTTACTTTGTGCCAAGTTCCATGTTAAGTGCTTTGAATGTATTACCTTATTTAATCCTGATGACATTCCTATGAAAAGAGTTCTATTATTATTCCCATTCTAAAAATGTGGTAAATGTGCCTGAGAAAGGTGAACTGACTATTCTAGAGCTGATTAGCTAGGAAAGAGTAGAGCCAGGATTCTGATTCATATTGGTTTGATAATGTTGTAAACTACAAAGTAAATTTAGAGGAAACTATGGAATCAATGTTGAGAGCATCTTAAGCTTCATATTCCAGAACACAGGGTAAATTTTTAAGTTGATTGAAATACTCACTTCAATGAGTATTTGAAATGAGTATTGTATTTGAAATGAGTATTTCAAATACTGGGAGGAGGCTTTCTTTGTATAGGCACAAAATTGCAGAGACTTAAATCTTAGCTGTAGATAATACCATCACAGTAAATGATTAATGTGCATCTAGTCTTGTCACCTTTAATTTGGGGAACATGGGGATGCTGGGCTCTCAAAAACAAAGGAATTATGACTGGGGTCATTTAATTTAAATCACAAGGATGAAACCTATCTAGGGATATTTGAAATTTGGATTCTAAAAGCTAAAATCTGGCCAATTTCTATATAAAGTTTCAATCTTGAGTTCTTGTTTCTACAACACTAACAACCCCAAAGATTGATCAGCTAAAGTTTGGTAATGTCTTCTGTACTAGTTTATATAGAGATTGCATCATGGATTATACTAAATATATTTGGAGATTCATAAAGAAACTGAAGGAGGAAAGCACAAATTCTTATAAGAATAGTTTTCAGCTCCTTAAACCAACTCATAAATTAGTCTTGCATGTGAATATAAGTTTGCATTTCCTCTTTATTGACCACAGTCTTGGTATTTTAGGAAAAGGAAAATTGTTTTTGCAACTCAGTAATTGAGTGGTTTTACTTTTCACTCTATCCTTGGAGAATGGAACACTGATTTAATAAGTCATACCTAGCTCTCTGCCTAATCAGCATATACCAAAAAAAAAATAATTTACCAGGCTTCTCCTAGCCCCAGAAATATAATCATTCCTAGATGAAAGCACAAAATTGTATAAAAATGTAGTTATTGTCCAACCAAAAGAACATATCACAAAGGTAAAACAGTCAACTCTCACCTTTATATGGTATCAAGTCACAATTTATAGCCATCTCGCTGTCATCTTTTAAACATTCTGATTATACTAATCACAGAAAAGACAGAAACTATCCTACTTCTTTTCTCACGTCAATTCTAAGAACATTCAGCAACATTTGTAGTCTTTACTAGACATTAATGAAAACAATAAGCAAAGCTGGGTCAATAGTAATTGGTTTCATGTAGAAAATGACAGCTAGTCAATTATTTTGAGAGGCCTATAGTAACAGCAAATAAAATATCTATGCAATACTCCCTTGTCAATATAATTACTATAAATCTGGTTCTCAATACTCTGACCAATGCTCTAAGGAAAAAAAAAAAACACATTTTCTTTAAGCACAGTAAGATAATAATTTTGAAGAATCATATCACCTCTCTCTCTAAATAAGAATGAATGTTTTGATAGTCTTGCAAGTTTCTTTTTTGCTCCACAGAGCAAAAAGAACTATTCTAAACTGTATTTCTGGTAGACAGTAAATAAATAGAAGTAAACATTTACTATTCAGACTTAGCCTTAGCAGGAAGAGAAGGGAATCACTAAGTGATGGGATGTGAAGAGTACTGAGAAGGCCACACAACTAATAAATGCTACCAGTTAAGTTTTATTCCTTTGAACTAAAGGCTCTGAGTAACTACCAATAACATCAACATACACACACACACACACACACACACACACACACACACACACAATATAAAAACTCCTGTGAGAAATAACACATTACGTTTCTGATCACTGGCACATTCTCTGCCCACAGGCTGTTTCTATAAGAATAAGAATACCCAGCCGAAACTGGTTTGGCTCAGTGGATAGAGCATAGGCCTGCAGACTGAAAGGTCCCAGGTTCAATTCCAGTCAAGGGCATGTACCTTGGTTGAGGCACATCCCCAGTAGGGGGTGTGCAAGAGGAAGCTGGTTGATGTTTCTCTCTCACTGATGTTTCTAACTCTCTATCCCTCTCTCTCCCTCTCTGTAAAAACTCAATAACATATATTTAAAAAAAAAAAAAGAATAAGAATACCCAGCTACCTTTCATTAAAGGATGATGAGAATAAGGCAATAGATTCAAAACCTTGATCAGAGGGTATTTTATGGAAAGGGTACATCAGAGTGGTATTGTTGGGATAGGAGGAATAAGCATAGTTGAGGTAATATTTTAAAGTCATTAGATACTGAGCACCTTAGGAGGAGAAAGGAGAAGGAATGAAAGATGAAATAAAGGTTAAAGGGCATGAAACCCAAATTGCCCTCACGTCACGGTTTTGACCAAAACTGTTCCTGATCCCATTTCACAGGGATTGGCTTTGAATAAATTTCCCATAATAGAATTGGGAAAGTAGACTATTATTTGGTATGTGTTCCTGGAAGGCTCATATTAACTGACAGTAGCTCCTGGGAATTTATACCAAATTTGTTCTCCAGCTGTTGGCATATCATGATGGCGGGTAGGTACAAACAGCTGCAACTCCCATTGCCTTTCCTTTCCACCTGGTCCTGATCACTGTTTAGCCCCATCCCTAATCTCTGTGAACAGGCAATGCTCACATCTTTGGCACTCTTGTCTATCCTGAACCCAAGTATAACTGTCAGAGTGGATACATGACCCAATTTAAAAACAAATTTTCTTGGGAGTACAAGCTGAAGTTTGGGTGAAAATTTATGGAGAAGCATGTTATAATTTACCAACATTTGATTTGACTTTTTTGTTGTTGCTCAAAAAAAAAAAAACAACATGAAGCAAGAAAGTTTCTTATTCTTTGCCTATGTACAAGTTCAGTTCTCTTCCTTCAATAAAATTCAATTACAGTTGTCTGTGAAATGTCTGTATCTGTATCCCACACAAAATAAAGGCATTTTAATATTAATTAATGTTTTCTCCCTCTATAAGTTAAAAATTCAAACCTATCATGGAAACTATAATTTCTAAAAGGGAAAACATCACATCATGTGATTTTAATACTGAGAAACAATAAGAATAATTCTTATTTTTTACACATAAGCAAACAAAACAATGCAATTATGGTAACACTATTGCAGAAGATATTTTGAAAAATAGATTACTTTTGCAGCTTTTCACAAAATAGATGTTTATGAATATTGTCATTTCATAATGAAAAGTCACAAGCAATCCATTCTATGAGTTAACTACTCTATAATGAGCTGTGTAAGGTTTTATTGAATTAAACAGGAGGAAAAAAGAGGACAAGAAACGTTTCACACAGGAAAATGCGCTAAAAAAAAGGGGGGGGATCAGTTTGCATTTTGGTTGCTGTTACAAAGAATCTACATAGAGTTTGCTTATTTTAAAATGTATAACCAGATGTCAATCAGTTGAAACTGTTGTGTCTGTAAAATAAAGTGGCTTTTTCATCTTTTCTTACATGTAGTAATTGGTAAGCAACCAAGAAAATAGTTACAAAAATGTGAAGCCCACATCTAATTAGGCCCTACCACTATTTTGCCATTAAATCTTCAGCATAATTAGGAAGGCCAGGCAATTCACTGTATTGTATATCAACAAGCTCAATCAGGCCACTTCACATGGGCTGGGGACACTGGGCCTCGCTGGTTTTAGTAGACAATGGCGGAGGGCATTTTAGATCCACTTATATTACTTGTCTTGCAAATTTCTAGTTTTAAGTAGTAGCCAAATACTGAGATTACTAAGGTATAAAGACAATTGAAATAAAAATAGACCAATATGTGTAGTATTTCCAGACACAATCATGTGAAGCCTGTTTTTGCCTTTCTCTGTGTGGCAGTAAGGAGAAAAAGAAAATTATACTTAAATTGAGAGAAACTGAAGTGAAATGACCTCATGTTCCATTAACCAAAATCAATACCTTATATATGCAAATGCAAGTTTCAACTTGGTATCCATATGCAAATTTAAATATGAAGCAGCATCTCTTTTAGTGTACACTCAAGTACTAGGTTGTTATTCATTTAGGAGATTTTCAGTAAATTGCATGTTTTAATCTCTGTGTTATGGGAAATGGTCACATTCACCTCTTTCAGAAGTTACCTATGGCAGCTATTAATGCCCACAAGCAATGCAGTGACCCTAGCAGTGATAATTCCACTGTGCATATTTAATTTTGAAGTTGAGAAATGAGATATACTCCCCTCATAACACTTATTTTTATGACTCTCCTAATTCTTTGAAATTTATTATTTTCACTAAAAGCACCCAGAAGGTAATTGAAATAGATTTTCCAAATCCATTTCTAGATTATCTTAACCTACAGTAACATATTAACTCATTCATAATATTCTTAGCAAACACAGGAAATAGAATTTCCCTGATTAAGAAATATGTCAATGAACTTGTGACTTCAATATTTCCTTAAAAAAAAAAAAAACCACTAAAGTTACTTTCAAAGAATTTGTGTAGTTTTAAAGATCAAACTGTGCTCCCAAAACCTGTCAGTCAATTACCAGAACTGGAAAAAGGGAATAGGAAAATAAGAGATGGAAGTGGCCCTCTGGGGTTGAATCTACTGAGGAAAGAACCAATGATTCTCTCTCAGACTTCTATGCTAGGCATTTAGAGCCTGAATAAAATCATTTACTCTAAGATTCAAATGGCTGAGTAACTCCAAGAAAAGAGTTGTTACAATCACTGTCAGGTGAGGCAATGTGTCTTCACCGAATCAGATATTAAATTATTGGGCTACTGGGTCCAGAAGATAAATGGTTGAAGAAAAATTGATAATAGTTTTCAGAGCAAAAACAGTATTAACTGAAACTGCAACTGGGTCAATGAGAAAGAAGCATGAACACGTCACTGCTAGCACAGAACTGAGTGGAGTCACAGGTAGAACAGCCTTGGGTGCCTAGTCTCCTTCTCTAATAGGCAGCTCCTAGAAAGCAGGCCTCCATCTAAAAAATCCCCTCTATCCCATAATGATAATACTCTAAAAATACTTGCAGAATCAGTGGGAGAAATGGCATACCATCACCTACATTCACTTGTTCATTCAACATTTAATAAGCAGTCACTATGGGCAAGACACTGGAACATACGCTGTGGTAAAGGAAAAGAACAAGGCACCATATCTCTCATCAAGGAACTAAGAATCTAATTGGGGACATAAGACATGTTTACAATTTGCTGCTATAATACAAGGTAACAACAACAATAAACACAAGATGCTAAATAAATTACCCCTTTAAAGGGATACATGTAAAGTCTAGGGCAAGGGAAGATGAGTTACAAATGAAGAAAAACAAAAAGATCTCACATGAGTGGGGAGGGTGGGGCATTGGAATGGGGGGTTGAGAACAAATATGTGATACCTTAATCAATAAAGAAATTAATGGGGGGGGGGAGAAAAAAGAAAGAAAAGAGAATCCTCTACTGGGCCTTTTCAGAGTCCTTCTAATGAACTCTCACTTTCTTTAAAAAAGGCTATAGGTACCGGCCCCCTCCCTCTCCTCATCTGCTACCAATATTTATTCTTTGACTCGGGTTTTCTTCTGGGCCCTATGCCAAGAAGAACACAGCCACAGAGACCCTCCTCGCCATCTGTATCTACTTAAGCCCAGAAACCCTTTTGAGGTTTTGTAAAGGGTTTTACAGCTAATAACTATAGGGGACCAGACAAGGTTTAATAACACAGAGAAGTTCTAAGAAACCCAAAAAGGCTCCAGAAATAGTTACCACAGATCCTAATTGGAATGGAGATGAGATTAGACCTGATTTCCCCAGTTCCGTTCATTAAGCTGAAGGCTTCTGGTATTTAGCACTACCCATCTTTCTTTGTCCCTGTCCTCATCCTTTTCTTTCACACACTTAAAACTAGAAGAGAAAATATAATGGTAGGAAACTGAGTGTCTCTACATCTCACAAAATATAAGCTAGAGTAAACAGCTTCTTGTGCTGCATATGAGAATAGTCATCTTAGAACAAATGCATGGGACCTTGAAAGAACTAATGAGTTTTGGAAGAAATGCCTTGAAAAATCAACCCTAATTTCATTCAAATTATACATAGAATCTAATGCTAACCAATGTTTTACCCATATTTTTAAGTCCTACATTATGTCACACTTGTTGGGGTTCAGTGGACACAAGCAGCTATAAGCATGATAGGAAAGAATATTGACACAAACCATGGCAACACAAACACATTTCAAGCTGGAATGGCACAGCCTGCTTTAATAACGAGTACAGAATAGTAACATAAACTGTCCAAAGGGTGGAGAAGCAGAGTGACTTTTTTTCCAGTTCTAAGAGTCCCAGGCAACTACAGAAATCATCATTATGTTTCATATGGCTTCAATGAATTCTCACACATGGAAATTTACTTCTGATTTTTTTTTTTTTTAGTGATGATATAGCAATCATCACTCTAACAGCATAAGCTAGGGGGTGGAAGGAATTCTTTTTTCTTTTTTTAAGGCACATTTGGAAGATAAAATATCTCATTTAAAAAAAAAAAGAATGGTCAGAAAATATATGATTTAAGTAATCACTTTACTTTTCCCAAATATCCAATGCTCTTGGTAGTCCCCTAAAAATCCTCATTGTGTGACTCTTTTCTAACCTCATTTGCCAATTCCCAAATCATTTAATTTCTCTTCTTCCATTCTTAATTTTACAAACTTCTCTTGAAAGTTTGCTATTTTGGTGTTAGAAATTCACAATATAACTTAACCTTAGCTAATTTAAATAGCTTTTATTTATACCTTGCAGACTACCTGCCATTTCCCAGGGCACCCAACCTACACTTTTCCCATTTTCCACTATTCCCAAATTTTGCAAGTCCCAAACCCAATCCTGACCGCTTTATTCTTAGCAAATGATATTTTTCTTTACCTGATAAAATAGAAGATATATCACAGTGTCCTATGATGTCCTGCCTCTGTCTTAAAGTTTGTTTCTTAATGTAATCTCTTCCCTTCCTTCCTGTCTCAAACTACCATACTCTCCTCCCCTCTACTCTGAAATACATTAAAAGAGGAATTAACAACTCAATCTACATGGCTTTCACACCCATTATTCTAATAAAATTAGATTCTCAACTGTCACCAATGAATTCAGAGTTGCTAAACATGATGGCCACATCTAACCTCTATCCTTTCCTACTTCTCTGTTATTTGGCACTACTCCTTCTTCAACCTCTCTGCCTTCCACACTAACATACTCTCAAGGTTCTCATTCTGATTCTCTGGTTATTCCTTTGCTAGATATTTTTCTAAAACTCTTATTTGGCAGGCTTTCCAACTTTCATGATTTCAATTATGGTATCTTGTGTAGATAATCGTGGATTTCTCTATAAGTCCAAACCTCTCTCCAGAGCTCTAGGTCTATATTACTGACTCCTTGGGCATCTCCCAATAGGTGAGTCACCCATATCACAAACTCAAGATGACCAAATTCATCATTTCCCCCTGTAGTGACTGCCCCACAATTTTTTTAATCCTCCCCCAAGGATATGTTTTTATTGATTTAGAGAGAGGGAGAGAAAGAAAGAGAGAAACATTGATGTGAGAGAGAAACATTGATCAGTTGCCTACCATAGGCACCCCAAGCATAGATTGAATGCAAAATCCTATATATGTGCCCTGACCAGGAATCAAACCCACAACCTTTTGGTGTATGGGACAATGTGCCAACCAACAGAGCCACCCAGCAAGGCATCACCATGTTAGCTCCCAATTACGAATAGGTCTGGAAGTAAAATAAATAAATAAATAAATAAATAAATAAATAAATAAATAAAAATTATTTCTTCTTCTCACTCATCCTCATCCATCTTGTTACCAAGTCAGTACTCTTTTTCCCAATGTTACATCACATCCATCTTCTGTTTACTTCTATTGCTACTGCCCAAGTTAAGATCTTCATCATCTCTCACCTCCTATGTGACAGGCATTGTGATCAGTACTTTATATAATAGATCTCTCATACCAGATGCACAATAAATCTTTGTTCAATCTACCATCATTTTCCCACAGGTGATGCCAAACAAATATTAAAAACCATCACCACAAACTGGTACTCCCAAAAGAATTTTCTTTTAAAAACATCAAATCCTAGAATAAAAAATACCAGGTGAGAGATCATACACTTTTAACCATATATAAGGTAGGATGAAATAAGTGATTAGGTGCTATAAAGTGGCACATTACCATCCTCAAGTAGTATAACTGTACAACACAGTAAGTAGAATCAAATTACTGTTTATTAAGAAAGAAAACCAGACAATAGTAAAAATGGTGCCAATACAGTTAGTCCATTCCAAAAAGATCAAGTATACTAAACAAGATAGAAGTACGGTCCTTAAACTGGTTTTAACCCTGTTCAATGCCATAAAAACTTGAAGATCATAGCAGGTTACTTTTTAAATTAACTTGTCTCCAGGCATGTTAAACAACATTTTCCTCAAACACTTCTAAGGAACATGATGTGAAAAAAACTGCAATTTTCTGTTTTAAGAACCCATAAATTCCATGTATTTTTTTTTATTTGTGTTTCAGATATTACCCTTTGGTATATACTAGTAAATGTCAAGGGGATGTTAAGGATGTAAATGTAGCTTCTTGTAGAACAAAGCTAGTTTTACATGACTACCTAACTGTGTCTTTGGGCATCTTCATGTGACTAATATATTTAATATTAAAGAAATATTCCTGTTTTTGTTATTATAATTCATGGTCCTTTGAAAATCAAACTATTCATGCAACAATTAATGCTGAAGTAGATGTGGGAAAGAAATAAACTAAAATACTAGAATGATTTCTCATTCAACCCACAGTCTTTTCCTTATCCCTATACAGCTTTAAGCTTTTAATGGGATCTTGAGAGGAATGGAGATGGAGGGAAATAGAGATGAGAAGAAAGGAGGAAGAAGATACAGCTGCTGCTTCTAAGTTTTCATAATTTAAGTGAGCCTGGCTACTTCAACTGATCATTTGCCTATTGGCTTCAAAGTCTGTCTCTTCTTTTCCTTCAGTTCTATTTTTACTGTAGAAGCTTAACCATTGTTGCCTGTGCCACTCATTCCTGCAATCTCAGGTAGGAAAAGCATCAATCCTATAAGAAATAAACATGCCTAACCTAAATGCTCTGGGGCTGGGGCAGTTATTACTACACTACCTCACTTTATATCCCTAAATCATAGATGCTAAAACAATTCCATCTGAATGACAACTGCCTCACACACAGTGCTAACAGTCAAGATGGCTAACATAATTAAAAGGGATCCACAGAGAAAACTTAAAAGTCTTTCCTTTCCCTTATATTTTCTGGTACAGACTGTCTTCCTGATATAGGGATTATGCAATGCCTAATAAAAAGCTGAATTTGCTACCAAGTTTTTATACCCTCATAAAGTAGCTCTAGTGAAAGCCATCTAACTGGCAGGAATTGTACAGGTAACAAACAGCTGGAACCTCAACCACATAGTCTTCTAAACTTTAGTTAATAGGCCCTGGCAGGCTGCCATCACTGAAGTTTACTAAAAAGTAAAATGCAAGGCTAATGAATTTAAAAAACAATGGCAGGGCCCTAGTTGGTTTTGCTCAGTGGTTAGAACTTTGGTCCAACAGTCCAAGGTTTGATTCCAGTCAAGGGCACATAATTCAGTTGCAGGCTCTATCCCTGGCCCTGGGTGCGGATGGCAACAATCAATGTGTCTCCTCACATTGATGTTTCTCTCTCTCTCTCTCTCTCTCTCTCTCTCACCCTCTTCTACTCTCCTTCCCCGCCTCTCTCCCTCCCACTCTTCCTAAAAATTAATGGAAAAAATATGCACTTTTGTGAGGATTAATAAAAATAATACTAATAATTCCAGGCATAAACACTACCTTTTGGTATTCTATTGCCAATGAACAAAGATCACAGACAACTCATCAAGCTCTCAGTGAAGCCAGCCAATCAAAAGCACAGGAAGTTCTATGTGCATATTCCACCCCACCCCCAAATCTGAAGAATGTTGCAGAGATGTAAATCATCCATAAAGTATTAAAATGAACAAAATGGCACCCAGGAGTATGAGCAAGATGCTTTTTCACCTGGGTTGAAATATACTATTCTAGGCTCCACAGATGACAAGACAGGAAAGCTTAAAAAAACTCAGCTGATTTTTTAGGAAGGTGGAGGAGCTGCTATATGAAGGCAGATTATAGACCTCAGACAGTCTGAATAGATGAAGGTTGAAAAGGGATATAGTCAGTCTTTCAAATAAGAATGGATATTGATGAGGTGAAATGAACTCACTCAGTAAATCTTAATACCGTAGAGATAAGACTTTTTTAATATTTATTTTATTTTTTCTACCACCATTTATCCGCTCTATGCCCTCTTCCAACTTTACCCATAAGGAAGACTTTTGAAACTAAACAAAGATAAGCTTAAAACAGATTAAAATGATTGATGTAGTGAGAACCAGCTGGTTTAAATATATAGAATGCATTACATTATTCAAACCAGGAGGTGCTATTAGCTGAAAATATATAGTTTCCCAAAAACAGAGGTAGGCACATTCCTAAAATTGAACTCACAATGACTTATTGAATAAACTTAATTTTAAAATAGACCTTGACCTTCAGAAGCAGATTCTTGAAAAGCATAAAAGTGACTCGGTTCTAATTATGATACCTAATAAAGCTCCCAAGGTTTAGCTGGGATCCAATTTGTATACCAAAAAAGTTATTAAATCCCAATGTCACATTTCTTCTTGTTGAGGGACAAGATTATTCTCATTTGTTTTTCAAGAATAATTTATAATCCTCCCATTTCATGTTCTGTAGCCATCTGCTGCTGTCCCCAATCTTTTTCAATTGCATTTCGGGAGTGCATAAACCATTCAATTTCTTTATCTCAGAGAAATTATGATGTTTCTATCTGTGTGAGCTTTTCTATTTGATTTGACCAATAACTTATTGAATATTAAATGTCATGTTATCTTTGTTTTTCTTCAACCCCTTTATTTCATGCAATCTCTTAAAGATTTGATTATGTCATTGAACCCCAATCCCTCCGAGTTATGCTTATATTTCTTTCACTATAGTTCCCTATATATGCCTATCCTACTTTTCTTTTTTAAGTACTCTGATTTTGGTCCCTTCCATATTTATTGAGGAGAAACTAAAAGGAAATAGCTGTAAGCCACAGAATAAAATATTTCGGTTAGAAATGTCAGCTGCACTTAGAATGATGCTATGTAAGTAATACGTTGGATAACAGGAGATGTTTTTATTCTCTACCCAACATGGAGCGGGTTGCAGGAAATTGGGCCAGCTTCTCAGCAGCTCAAGTCAGACCTTTACAGTATGACTTCATTATTTAGTTTGAAAGTGAATTTCAAAAACAGACTCACCCATAGTCGTAAGTATAAACAGACATTCCAAGTCACATATAAATGAGTTATTCATCATCTGCCATTTGCAATTGCCCATACCTTTGGTTCCCTGCCATTAATTCAAAGCATTATACAATTTGCCTTAGAATATTGATTTGAAAGGTAAAATTCCAGGGTCTTGCTTTTAAAAGAACATGATAAATGAAGGCAGTGGCCACGAGAGAACAAGAGAAAAACAGATAATGTGTCAAGGACAGATTCTGAGCTATCCCCTGGCTAGCGGAGTATTTCACTGGAGGGCTAAGATATGAGATCATTTGATCAATGACTTTTACTTTCAAACATCAGAAATACATACTATATCATTTAACTAGAAAGTAGTGAGTATGAAATCACACAGCTGCTCAGCTTGATCCAATGAAATGTTAACCACTCTGGCAAAAATTTCTAATTCAAATCTCTCATTTCCAACTGGTCTCATTGGGTGGCCCACATGATATATGCAGGGACTAAAAAGGGGGCTGTTTAAAGTAGGACACCCTGAAGGGTTATTTTACAATGCCACATGTTATACAGATTAACTCCAGATATTGTTCTTTGGGTGTTGCTTTTCAATTAAACAAAGTTTTTTTTATTCATATTTATTGAGATCTAAGCATTAGAAAACAGCTGGGAAATGGAAATGAGGATATTCTGCGCCCTGCCTTCCTTTCAACTTCTCTTCCACTATACTATTCCTTTTAAGGAATGTTTTATTCCAGCTCAAATAGTTTCTTTGCCATCCACCAAGCTCATTTTTCCTGCCTCAAAGATTTTTCTCAGGCCATTATATTTACTTACAATGAATGTCACAGTCTCTCATATCCTTTCATCAAAAGGCTCCCCATCATCTGGGCTTAACTAAAAAAGGGATAGCATCTGCATAGCCTCTTTGTCACGTAGACTATAAACCCTCTTGAGATAGAAATTGCATCTTACATGTCATGCCCACAGTTCCTAGCACAATGATTGGAACTTTATAGGTGCTCAATAAATACTTAATGGATTGAATAAACTCATCAATGTCTGTCTCAAGATGCTTGCTGTAACCTGAATGTTCTTGAGAATCTAACTTCAGCAGATATTACATATTCAAAATCTACTTCATGCTGCCTGAAAACAGTTAAACAACAGGGACCTACACTATTATCACTATCTGAATTCAATATAAACAAGGTTTGTTAAATATAAACCTTGATAAAAAATTTTTTTACATGTCCTTGAGTAAAGGTGGCCAAAGGATACCACTTCCAGTTACAAGATGAATAAGTTCTAGGGAAGTACCGAGCAACATGGTGACCGTTGTTAAAAATATTGAATTGCATACTTGAAAGTTTCTAAGAGAACAGATTTTAAGGTTCTCAACACACACACACACACACACACACACACACACCCTTATTATGTGAGATAATAAGTTAACTAACCCTATTTTGGTGATCATTCACAACATATCTTTATATCAAAATCATTATGTTGTATATCTTAAATTCACACAATGTTATATGTCAGAAATAGATATATCTCAATAAAGCTGAGGAAAAATAATCATTTCCTAAAACACTGAAGAACTGCTAAATTTAAAAACATTATTAGGCTATTAGGATATTTATTACTAAAGCCATTGAGATTTGCCTTCTACTCCAATGGTTATACAATCAACACAAAACAAGTGAAGTGAGAAACAGTAATACCATATGTAGGCAATTATTATAACATGATCACAATTGCTAGGCATCTTTAGTTGTTTTTTTTTTTTCAAACACAACAGAATTCATATTACACAGACTCCTATTTCATTAAAATATTATTTGAAATAGCAGTGACAAAGACCTAAGAATACAGACCCTGTTAACACTTGAAAAGATTTCCCCTCCCCTCAAAAGTATATCAGGATACAAAAAGAAGACTTCCAGCAATGCATTCTTAACTCCAGAAGCAATGGTAACTATCAAACACTGAGGGAAGGGAGTTCCCATGGCAAGGTAATACTAAGGAAAATACAGCATTAAAAACGATAAAGCCCGGGATAAGAATTTGACTTGTTGTAGTTCCAAGTCATGTCCTAACTACATGGGAATCCAGAAGCAAAACAATGTTATCACATTGATCCTCTCTAAGGGAAAGAGCAAGAGTCCAGATTTGGCTTCCTGGTGACTGGAAGTTCCGAATGGGGCATCCTCAGACCAAAATCATGGTGCCTAGCAGTTCTAAGAATTGAGTGCATGCTATGGGATAGAAATGAAGACTACTGATGCAATTTGTCCTTTTGGCAATACTGTTTTGCTTTTCTTTGGAGGGAGGGGAGATGTTTGTTTTATAGTCCACATTTGATTTGGTTATGTTACAATTAAGGAATTTATCTTTAATTGCTAATATCCCATCGAATTCTAGAGTCTTTACATAAAAAGTGTGTGTGTGTGTGTGTGTGTGTGTGTGTGTGTGTGGAAGGGGGTTCTTATTCTTCCAAAAATGAGAGTCCACATACGTTTTTATTCATTTTGTAGATGTTAAGGGTTACTTATGATTTGAGAGCTGATTTAATCCTGACAGAAGTAATGATTTAAATGTTTTGATGCTGAACTTCAAAGAGTATTATTTAATAAATAGTAATACTGTAAACCAGCTTTTGATAACCAAAAAAGAACAACAAAATCTCTTTAGGCTATTATTTCTCAAGTAAACATCACCTTTGTAGTGGATATTTTAGAAGCAAGTGAGAAAACGTATTAAAAATATAAAAGAATGCCCTTGGGAAGTGAGCCATGCATTTGTGCTTAGTACTCAGTATACATCAAATTCCAAACACATTAGTTTGTAAATAATAATAGAAATAAATTTATTTTAAGGCCATAGGTGAATTAAGTTTACTTTCACAAATGGCAAAGCTAAATCACTATAGATCTTTCACTAAGTTTACTACAACAATAGAAGCGTAGAAAGAACATAGAACTGTCAGAACACCAAAGAACAAGTGATATTAGTCATGTGACTCTGAGCAAGTCTTGAATCTCTCTAGACCTGAACTTTTGCATCTGTAAAACAAGGATAATATTAACTGTTTTCTATTCACACACTGCTGAGAACATAAACATAAAAAACTTTTCTTTTTTTATGCTCAAACCTCAGAGGGAAGGTAGAGGAGGTTGGGGGGAAAGGGGGAAGATCAACCAAAAGAGTTGTATGCATGCATATAAGCATAACCAATGGACAGAGATAGCAGGGACGTGAGGGCATGTATGGGAGTTGGGGGGGGGCAATAGAGAGATATGGACACATATGTAATACCTTAATCAATAAAATATATTTTTTATTGATTTCAGAGAGGGAGAGATAGAAACATCAATGATGAGAGAATCATTGATTAGCTGCCTGTTGTTTGTCGCTACTGAGGATTGAGCCTGCAACCCAGGCATGTGCCCTTTACTGGAATCAAACCTGAGGCCCTTCAGTCCACATGCTGATGCTCTATCCACTAGCCAAACCAGCTAGGGCCATAAACAACTTTTCAATGTGCAAGGTGGAAAACACATCAAGGAATTTTTATATCCCCTGGTTGGGGGTGGAAGGGAACAGGGTGAGAGATCAATCAAAGGATTTGTATGCATGCATATAAGCATAACCAATGGATAACAGACACTACAGGGATGAGGGCATGTGCTAAGGGGTGAGGGTGGCTGGGGAGAAGTCAATGTGGGGAAAAGAAGACATAAGTAATACTATATGTAATACTTTAAACAATAAGAAATCTTTTTAAAAAATTAATTTTTACATCTTCTTATATGTTTTTAACCCGGTAATTCTGAAATTTTAAGAATTTATCCTAATAAAAGAATCAGAAATGCACCCAAGTATTTATGTACCAGAAAGTTAATCATAGCATGAGCTCTAATTGAAAAAGTCAGAAACACTCTAAATAGATGATTTAGTCCAAATAAATTACCCTATGTTAATACAATAGAAATTATACAGCCATAAAAAAGTGAAGTTTGGGGGAAATACTTAATGAACATGAATAGTCACAATAAAAAAAATTGTGGGAAAATTGAGTTTGAAAGCACTATATATAATATAATGCAAACTGTAATACAGGCACACACATGAAAAGAAAAAGCACTGAAGGAAATATACCAAGATATTGACAAACAAATCATTGTTATCTTTGAATGGAATGATAGATGATCTTTATTGTCTTTTTATATTCTCTGCATTTTCAAATTTTCTTTTAAAAACATGCATTGCATTTATAATCATTACAAAAACTTTAAGTAGTATTTCCTCTCTACCTCCATTTTGGAAATTGTACGAAATGTTTATTTGTAAAGTCTGTCTTCTACCTCTATTTTCTATATTTGTCTTATATTTGTAAAGTCTATTTGTAAAGTCTAAGATGGTATTACAAAAATAAGATCATATTATCATTTTTAGAGAGATCTAAGTGTTCATGTCAATACACAAAATTTAAATAATTCAACTTTGGAAGATATTTCTGAAAAGAACTGGATCAAGAAAGTTCATTCTGTTGGAGTTGATTGATTTTCCACATCCTAAATGTGCTTTTGGTATTTTCTTTTTACATACAGTATCTGACAATATGAGTCAGAATCAGTTGAAAAGTACTTAGAGTTATTTTAGCTGCAGAATTTCTTGTTTTAAAAGGTGAGAAATCATGTGCCACTACTCTGCTCAGTTAGCTACACAGCTAAAATGTCCACAAGGCTGTTAGAAGTCAAGTCAAAAGTGTTCTGAGTATGAAAAATGAGGTTGCAGTGCATTTATCTAGCTCTAATCACTGACGAGGCTCCCAGTCCATAAGAGACTTAGAATTTATAAACTGTTAGAGAAGAAAGCAAAGCTGGAAAGCATGATATACAGTCAAATGTCAACCTGGGAAAATATTGGAAAATGAGTGTATATAAGACAAATATAGAAAATGAGGTATAAGAATTTTAAAATGTGTTCACTGGCTTAATGTGGCTTTCTTGGATTGAATCAGCCTCAGAGAAAAAGGGATAGAGTACATTCAGGGCGTTGTTTTAAAACTGAGATATCAGCAGATTATTTGTGTAGGGTTAAGTGATTTATCTTCCCATTCCCCTCCCCCAATTCTGGGTGGTAAGAAAATGTACCCACTTTTCCATCTGTGGATTTTTAAGGGTTTATTCTTTATCCACAGGGGGCACTGTTAGGGTGCTTGATGATGCCTAAGACGGTCCAAATGCAAAAATGAACAATTCAGTGATCATCTCTATAACATCTAAGTGAAAATTTAAAAATTTGTGATATAGAGGTTAATCAGTCTAATGATCAACTAGGAATGCTTATAAATGGAAACAATAAGGGCAATTCAATTAATAGATGTATATTTAAAAAAAACAGAAAATAACTTATTAGAATTATTTTTTTTGAATCAACTATCACTACATGCTTTACTTGAAGACTTGTTTTTTCATAGTTTGTTTAAAAAGACAAAGTCATCAATTTAAAAAGATAAAGTCATCAGCCATGTTCTTTAAAGAGGATTTTTCTATAAACTCCCTTCAAACTGAATATAAAGGGAAAAGGCAAAAACAAAACAAAACAAACAAAAAACCACAAACAAGTCCAATAAGAGAAAGCACTGTAAAAGAAAGACAAAAATCCAGCCATGTATCTACCCCACTGTTTATGACTATATAACTGAGAGAGAGAGAATAAACACTTTTATGAGCATAGTAGCTGACTTGTAGGTAATCTAATCTTCATATGATAGAAAATCAGGTCAGGTCCACTGGCAGAAATTAGATATCCTAAAGGAAGTTAGCAGTGAATGATCTCCTCTTGTACTTAACTGACACTATTAAATAATGTTTCATTCATTCAAAACCTCAACAACGTTCATTTAAACTTTCAACAACATATTAATATGAGTTGAAAGCGAAATACTGATGTTGGCTGTGCAACCACAACCAGTTTCTCTCAAAAAATGTAAACCTAGCCTGAAAAGTCGCCAACAACATTGGGCCATGTATTCATTCCCACTGTAAAGATCAAAGGCCTGCAGGCAGCATCTTACTGCTTTTAGCTACACACATTGAATAGATTACTGCAATAACAACCTCCCCCATTTGAATACTGATTTTTAAAAGTGCAACAACCCAATCCACATTGACATTTGCCTTGCCTACCTGTTTAGCTTTGCTAATTCAATCTTCTACTAAAAACAAGGTAAAATTGCATAATGTGATTCCCTGTGGGAAAAGACTGGTTGTTTTCCCAGGAAATTGTGAGTGAGATCTATCCAAAGTTGAGAAAAATCAGAAAGACAATGAAAACAACCTGAAGTGTTACAACAGTGTTAAAACTTTTATAATCACTGACAATAATACTGAATTGAAGTTATTTAAAATAAATTGAGGTACTAGTCTTCAAAATATCTCCCTGACCTATTGAGCTCATACTGAGATTTATAAAAATAAAAACAAACAAAAAAGTAACATCAGCCTTCCAGTTCAATATATTCTATCTACATTGCTATATTCTAAACATACCCAGTTGTTTAGGAAAACCCAGCAAAGACTTGTTTACAGCAAGGAACATGCTTTTTAAAGTCATTAACCAATTTGCAATCATTTGAGAACTCTGCCCCGAGATATTTCAAGAAGGACAAGTTTGTTAATCATTTGGTCATGCTGGAATTCAATATCAGCAGCGGAATCAAGCCTTAAGCCCCTTCAAATTCTCAAATACCTTCTTGAATCCCTCAAGGCATTGCAAAGGTCTTTTCCTGCTCTCAGTGTGCACCAACAATCCCCATCAGTATTATATGTACATGCACCATTTGTCACTGACACTCATCTGGAGACACAGACAGACATGCTCCACTGGAGGACTGATTTCCAGAAAACAGATATTTGAAATGAGAAAAACAATATACCCTGTGCGCATTGATTGCCTATGGTCTGTGCACCGTTTGAAAGAGAGAGAGAAAGGGGGTGGGGGGAGGTAGCAAACAAATTTTAACCCATAAAGTTAAATTAATATGGACAGTATTTTATTTTCAAATGTAATCATTTCCATTAAATTTACCTAATTGTTAATAAATTAGCAAACACATTTACAACCAAATCACCTATTAATTGAATACTAATGAAAACTGCTAACTGCTTATTTTCATGTTAATCATCATGTACATTCACCAGGGTGAGTGAACAATACCAAAGGCCTCTGGCTACCTCAAAGTGTAAAGTAAAAAACGAAGTTCTCTTTTTTCTTCCCTCTAAGGTCACCCATAGTGTTTGCTGCAAACTATAAAGCAGCACAAAATATTTAGCGTCCAAGGGCAGGGAGATCACCGGCTCCAAAAAACCCAGACTGTATAAACTCCAAATGCAACTGCTTACTGATGTAATAGTGAAAGAACCTCTCCCACAAGTTGTTAGCTGAGGCTTCTAAGATCTGCCAGTTTTCAATATAAAGTTTGAAACTCTGCTGGAAAATCTGGAGATGCTTTAGAAATGTTTTCACAGAGTGCCAGAGGGCCCTCCCTCCACAACCCCCTCCCCAGATCCCTTCTCCTTTTCCATTTCTTCAAGGCAGAGTTATGTAGCCAGAGGCAGAGTTTCTTCCTGTGGAATGTATGGCCAATTATGTGTGAGTCCTTAAGACTCTCTAGGCTCCTTTAGTCTGGGGGCCAAGGCTTCAAAATGAGGGCCTCTCCCTCCCCCACCAGGACTCCAGAGATAACAATCTTACAATCCATTCTCTTTCCTCTATAAGCACAACCCAATGACCTGCTTTCTTTTGTAACTGGTGCCAGACCCTGAGTTGATTTCATCTGCCACCTTTCCTAATCTCTAGCTTGACCTGAGTAACAACCATTTAAATCTGAACCTTTACTAAAATTGTTTCTGGGTGCTACTTTCACAAAAACAGTCCTGAATTCCTGCTTGGATTTGCTTGTTTTTACCCCTGAAAGACACTGGACCTTGGCTGTGCTCTTTAGAAACAACTGTTTCAATTCATTGTCTTTTCCCCCCTAGAATGAAAGACAAATAATTTCGTTTGATTTCCATGTAAATGGACATTAGCTATTTTAAACAGCTTTTTGTGGCTTAGTTGCCAATTAATTTAATAAAAGGAGCTGCCCTTGGGGTACCATTGGGAAAGCATTTACTAAGAACCTGAATTGAGCCCTCAAACTTTGTCCCTAAGCAAAGTTGCAGACCAAGTATTTGCTTACCAAGAATTTGCTAACTAGTTGTGCTATTAACCCATCCAGTGACTGCTTAGGGCAAGTTGTGCAAACAGGAAGGGAACAAGGCAGAGGACAGATCAAAATGGAAAGTTACCCTGCTCAGAGGCAAGAGGCATGGTGGAGAAAGGCCTTTCTAATCTCTTGAGAGCCTCGTTTCCAATCTGACACTCAGTAGGCCAGAGAACTTCAAACAGATTTGCCCGAAGCTTCGCCTACTTTTCCTTCTTCAGCCTAAGATCATATCCATCTTCTAATAAATCAAGTCCTACTCATAACGACTAGTTGTTCTGGTCATTCTGCTGTAACAGTCTCTTAAGCTTTTATTATATAGACTAGAGGCCCAGTGCACAGATTCATGTAATGATAGGGTCCCTCGGCCTAGCTTGTGCCCTCTTGCAATTTGGAACCCCTCAGGGAATGTCAAAGAGCCAGTTTCCACCCAATCCCCGAAGGCCTATAGTATGCATATAAGATCTTTGGTTAATCTCTTCCTGCCCTCCCCTCTCCTCACTTCTCTTTGAGATTCATCAGTCTGAGCCATGTTTCCATGCCTGTGCACTGAATGTCTGCCCCCTGGTGGTCAGTGATTATCATAGCTACAAGCCTGTTGGCTGGTCGTTTAGGAGTGCATATGTGTGTGTGTGTGTGTGTATATGTGTGTGTGTATATATATATATATATATATACATACATACATACACCGGTATATATAAAATAGATAAGGAGTTTAATTTGAAGGACAAGAGTACAAAAGACAAGGCTATTAAAAACAGATTGGGATGTGTTCTAGACTCTAGACACTCAAATTCTGAACACTATCAAGTCTATAGGTAAGGTACTCATTACTGATATTCTTCCCTAAGAACCCCATCTCTCCCTTATTTGTATTCAATCTTGGCTTTCATTCCTGAATTTCACTGGTCTAGACAAAATGTTGTTCTTCAACACTGTGGCCATAATATACTAATTGCTTCAGCTATGTGTTGCATGAGTTGTTAATTCTTACTAAATGATTAAAGTAAGGTTGTCTTCTACTTTCTGGCTCTGTGTCAAAGGTATATTAAATGGTCTTTTAAATGTTTTAATTATTTAGTTCCTGAAATTACATTATACAACGCTTATACAATAATTAATTTGTGGCTTTCAACAGTGATTAGTGAGGCTTTATTACGGTAATGATGGTTCATTCATAGATGAAGTTTATTAAGCCAAGCTCATTGAAATCCTAGAGTCAAGAAAAGTTTCCAGAGTGTTCTAAATGACTGTATCCTAAGGGGGAGAGAGAGAGAGAGAGAGAGAGAGAGAGAGAGAGAGAGAGAGAGAGAGAGAGAGAGAGAGAGAGAGAGAGGGAGGGAGAGAGAGAGAGAGAGAATACAGTTTGAATACTTTGGACAAAGGGATGTTTCCTGTCCCAGGCAGGACTGAACAGGATGGCTTGACATTTCATCACACTACTCAGAATGAGGTCCTTTTCTACAGACTCAAAACCTTTATGTTACTGCCATCCTGTCAACCATCTCACTTTTCCCCACCTGTTAGCTTTGTTCTCTCACAAAGTCCCATCACTATGTGAAAGTGGCAACACAATTATTTTTTTCAGTAAGCCAACATTCTGCTCTCCAACATTCTGCAGTTCAAGAAATGTCAAAATGTCAGACCATGTAGGCTGAAATAAACTCTGCATTCCACTTCCAATCACTTCCTGAAGGGAAAGAATAGCTAGACATTCCTTGGAGAAAGCAGAGATATACAAAAGCACTCCAAAAATGTGGCTCAATGTCTTTCTTATCTGGTAAATATGTCATTATCAGCACATCTTAATCTATTTGGAGTTAAAACATAACACCCTAGTGCTGCTTTAAGATCTCTTCATATCTCCAGAATTTGTGGACGTGATACTTAACCCTCTGTACTTCCTTTTGGATTGTTTTTAACAATAATTTTAAATTTCCTTATTACAAAATACATGTACACCACACAATGTCTGGCATATACTACATATTCAATAAATAATTATGATAATAATTTTAGAAAAAGTAGAAAATACAGATAAAAAAGAAGACAATAACCCACCCATAATCCCACTATCTAGATCGAACTAGTTTCCTGTTACCTATGATTCCAATCTGATTTCTGTGCATATTAAAGCCAATTTTTAATTAAAATGAGATTAAACTGTATGTTATATTGTCACTTAAAAGTAAGTTGTCAATGTTTTCCTATGTCATTATAAATTCTTTCACAACACCATTTTAAGAACTCTACATTATTCTGTCATATAGATGGCTCATAACTGAACCAACCTCTTAATGTTGAAGATTCAGCTTATTTCCAGTTTTTCACTTTTATTAATGTCACAATGAGTAACCCCTATAACTAATTCTTTATGCACATACTTGTTTATTTCCTTAGGCTAAGTTCCTGGGAGTGCAAAAAATGAAAATGCCTAACAATTGGTAAAGGTGTATATCCATACAACAGGTATCTATACAGACAAGCACATATTTTCTAAACATAAAAGTATACAACAGTTTCAATAGTCAATAAGATTACCAGTATTATTAGTCCCTGCCTCTGAGGATCTTCTTATCTAAAACAAATTACATTGCTTCTTTCTTTTCTTTCTTTCTTTCTTTCTTTCTTTCTTTCTTTCTTTTCTTTTCTTTTCTTTTCTTTTCTTTTCTACTTTCTGAGCAGAACTTTTAAATACACACACAGGCAAAGCCTTCAGTGTACATTCTATTTTCCTCTTGGTGCCCTATTCATTTTAAATCTTTTAATAAACTCATTTGTGCTCCTTCACTTTTCTCTGGTATGCTGCTCCCATGGGCACCTCCTAAGTGGTTCAAGCAAAGACCCATCATTGCTTAGCAGTGAGGGCAAGTTTGAGCCAAAAGTCAAATACCTTCCTGAGACCTTTAACCTTGCTGAATGGGGTGGCAGAGTGATGAAAGCCATTCTGCATACCAGGAAGGTCTAATGTCACAGTTTACAATATGTCCAAACAGGATGCTTGGATTTTTTCTCCCCACTAAATGGTGATCATAAGGGCTCAAGAGCAGTATTCCTATTGTGATACCCTCAAGCTATCCCACACTAAAAGATAAGGAAGGTCAAACTGGAAAGAGGGAAATACTTGGTCTGACAACCCTCAAATGCTGCCTCTATAAATCCTTAGGGAGAAATGCCTTAGAAGTCCTGGTGAATAACTTTATATACCTCAGAGAGATATAAAAGAAATTAAACAGGAAGTGTTCACACAAGCAGCTAATCAGGAAAATCACTGTCAGCAGGGGTGCAGGTCAGGTTAAGTAAAAGCCACAATTGTAAGACATCAGCCAAAAGCAACCAAAGGTTTATATGCATATTTAATTACTTTGTTTAGTCCTAGTCACATATTTTTCAGGACTTGGTCTTTCATTATAATTTAAAGTGTCTATAATTTTGCAGTAGCTTCTAAAGCCATTGCAATACCTGTGAGGTATTTGGGGAAAGAAATTCCATTTTCCTATTAGGCTTAGCCTTCTTAGTCTTTCAATATGATCTTTATTTTCTTTTTAAATATGATTTTATTGATTTTTCAGAGATGAAGGGAGAGAGAGAGAGAGAGAGAGAGAGAGAGAGAGAGAGAGAGAGAGGGAAACCTCAATGATGAGAGAGAATTATTGATCCACTGCCTCCTGCATGCCCCCTACTGGGGATCAAATCTGCAATCCTCCTATGCCCTGACTGTGAATGGACTGTGAATATGTCCTGGTTCATAGGTAGATGCTCAACCACTGAGCCACACCAGCCAGGCAATATCATCTTCACTCTATTTTTATAAGCTTATCCACCCTTGAACTCAGCAGTCTCTCTGAAATCTTCTCACTCTACATTAAAAACTTACAGTTATGCCTGGCCGGTGTTCCTCAGTGGTTGAGCATCAACCCATGAAACAGGAGGTCACAGTTCAATTGAGAGCTCGATTCTCTCTAACCCTTGATGTTTCTATCTACCTCTCTCTTCCTCCCTTATGAAGTCAATAAACAAACATTTTAAAAAGCAACTCTCATTTCCAATTAATAAAGACTTAAAAACCAACTGTGCCCTTGAATTTAGCATGTGAACAAAGACTCACAGTGCTAATCTATTCAAACATATTTTCAGATTAGAGGAAACAGGCCTAAAAAGAAAAGGTGACTTTTTAAATGGCAGAGTCCTGACTAGAATTCAAGATACATTATTTTCTCTCCTTTGCATCAAAATATCTGTGTTTTTTTAAGTCTGCAAAAAACATCAAGAGAAACTTCAAGATAATTCACTAATACTGATGTTTCAAAAAAAGGTTCTTAGTGTTCAAAGGTTCTTAGTGAGTTTCGGTCTCCCCTGCCCACAACCACCACCACCACTTTTTCCCTCTTTTAAACTCCCTGTAAATATGTGGTTTTGTATCGATCTACAGCATCAGAGACATTATATCCCTAAACAAAAATCAGATTCAAATGACATTATTCTTCATAACAACTCCATGAGGTAGGTGCAATTACACCCGTTTTCCAGATGAGATGCTGGAGCTCAGCTCACAGAGACCGACCGCATTGTACGATCAGGATTCAAACCCAGATCTTTTAACTTCAAGTGCAATACTTTTTCTAGTACTTTCTTTGTGCACCTTTTAATTACTTCAGTGATTAGGATGATATTGCTGGTCTACTCTGCCCATATTTTTGCTTGCTACACAAATGGATTTTATAAAAGTTATTCAAGTTGAAATTCTAAAAAATCTAACTCATAGTACTCTCTTAATATACCAGGCTACTGTAGTATATCAGCAGTCAGGGCAAGGCAGGAAGGTTTTCCATCAAGTTTTGGCAGACTAAAAGAAATCTCATAGTTTGAACAAGGGAGAGATGAGGTCACCTTAATAAATTCAATTTTACAAAGAAAATATTTAAAGTGGACATTACAATTCAAGTATTAATAAAAATATAAATGGGGGAGGGGGCATGATCTTCCAGATGGTGCCAGGAAGCCCTGAGGCAAGTAAAATAACTAGGTTCATCTTTGAGAGTCTGACATCACTTTACCCTCCAATAAATCTTGATACCCAAGTAGGAGTATTAGGCAACCACATAGGCCATTTATATCTCTGGGTTGCTATGAAAAGGAAGAAGAGAGTTCCCTGATCCAGAAGTTGAAATGCTCAGTTGAAACCTCCCCTTTGTAACCAATGTACATTCAATAAAACAGGCGGGTAATGGAGGATGAACATTCCCTCCCAGCATTTTTAATTAACTGGTTGGTAGATTTATTGGTCAGCTCAGTGGGAAATCAGAACTTCCTAACTACTTGGGGGCTATTTTTATTGCCTTCTGGAGTTGGGTTACCTTAGTACAGACACCTGGCACCATTCCTAGAAGTGGTTAGACCTGTACTTTACCATATTAAACAGCAACTAGTGAGTAAATTTGAGCATTCCACCCATGTAGTTAGCAATCCAATATAATAAAGGTGCCTCTTTCCAGTCCTGCTTTGGCAATATATCATACACACCACCAGTTCATCCCTTCACATCCAGCAGCAAGTCAGAAGCAAAGGGAGTATGATTATAACACAAAATAAGCTAAATAAAATCTTGGAAGTAAGGGGCTGCGTCCATCACCAATACATTTATAAGCTATAAAACCAGAATAAGTAGTTTCTGAACAAACAACAGTTGATCTTATCAACTCTAAATTCCCTGAATCTGTTTCAACTCATTTCCTCTTATCTTCTCCTCAGAGGAAGTACTGTTTGGAGGTGGGGCGGGGAGAAGAGTCTTTTGCCATCCGAGATTTTTTTTACAACATATATTAACCATTCCTGTGCAAATATTTGAGTGGCACATTATAAACCAATACCTATTTTGCAATAAAACTACCACGGCATTAAATTGATGTAACAGAGACAGAAATTCTATTTAGTTGAGTTTTGGTCATGCAGGCACTCAATTTAATGTGGGAGATGAATTAAGTTCTTCCTTGGGAAATCCAAGGGTAATGACTGAAACACAATTTGATTGAGCTAATTATCAACCAGGTGTGGCTTAAGGAGTTGATGGTTCAATCTATTACTGCTAAGTGCACAAGCCTATTTTGGGGAAGAGTTTGTGAGAGCAGGTCAGACACTACAACTTTTAAAAGGGCAAAAGACAATGTTTCTGCACATTTGGCATTATGTTGGGCCAACCTAAATCCTGCCGAACCATCCAGGCCAGCTTACAAACCTGTTAATTTTTCCTGGCTGTCCAGGGCTCCAGGGAGCTGGCAATCCCCTGGAGTCTACTTAGAGTTGCCGTCTATAAGCAACTGACTTATGCTGCCTGTAACAAGAATCAACTTTTCATTTGTATATGTCTAGTCTTAGCTGAGTAAACTGCTCAAAGGCACACACATGTTTTTCGGTTGTTTTGTTTTATTTTTTGGATCCCCCCACAATATCCAACCTTGTTACGTATTTGCATATCGAGGTCTTCTGGATAAAAAGTTAACATTTTAAATACTTACACATTGCTGTAGAGATATTTCTTACATTTGTTTGTCTCAGTAAATGGAATTCTGTATATGAAACATAAACTATTTAATGGCTCGGGTTCATTACAATGAATATCAGTCATACACAGTGTGGTACACAGAGTTGAGTGTGTGTACCCCTCATCATATCCCAACCAACCTCAGCACATGTTATTGAACAGAGCCCTACTTCGCTGAGCCACATCTACCTCCCTACTGTCATCCCATCTTCCTTCTTCCACTGTTTCTTGCTACTCCCTTTATTCACACATCTCTGTTTTCTCCTCATTATTCTAGTACCTAAGGAGCCTGGCATTCACAGACACTACCAACCAACTTTAGTGCACGTTTCTTCTGGTTGTCAAGGTGTACTCGTATATTCCTTAAACTGTACATCATCAGTGTTCTTCAAGGAATCCCAGTACACAAGATTTTAAGAGCCTACGGAATAAAGACTAAGACTATGCTCTTACCAACTGAGCTACCCAGCCAGGGCAAAGTCTTGCTTTTTTACATGTATTATTTGTAAGCATTTTTCATTCGTTACAAATCTTTGAAAATACCATTTTAAATGTTTTCCCATTTCTAATTGTTTGCTAGTAATAACAATGATACAATTAACCAAAGCCCCTTATAGATATGTTTTTGCACACATCTCTATTACTGAACAGAGACTTGCATCCCTCTTATAGTCTTTGGCAGAGAAGGAAAGAGCAACACAACACAGTGAGAAGCCAATAAGGGGCAGACTCACAACTTTCCCATCTCTTCACCTTCCTACTTGCCTTTATGGCACTCAATCTTCCTCTCCCACTGTCCTAAATCTGACTTTGGATTCTGACTGACCCTGACCTTGATGCACTGAGCAGAAGTGGCTAAGAAGAGAGGCAGACACACACAAGGTTGCAGCTGGAAGAGCAGGGAAGGCAACTATATGTCCTGGCCCACAGAGTTATGTGCTATTTGGCTGGTGGTCTAAGTGGCTGGGGTTACCAAACAAACAGAGACTGGTTTCCCAAGCCTGGTTCAGAATGGCAAAGGGACCACAATATCTCCACCCATATAGCCCCTATGCCTTTGGTAATAGTCATGGCAGTGTTGAGGTACAGATCCCCAAAGCAATCTAGAGGGCAGAATAAGAAGTATAGCTGAAGTGTTTCAAATAACTCAATGTAGTATAACTTTAAAATTAATATTAACACTCTAAAATTAATATTAACACTCTATTAAATATCCAGTTTTTGTTTCCTGATGTATCTGACAATATTTTAATTAATATTTACTGAAAAGTTAGTACCAATCTCTCCTCTCCCCCACCACTTCTTCCTCTGGTCACAAACTTTGTGACAACATAGTGTGTGTCACTGGACAACATACATTTTGTTATTAATCTTATTAATAAAGGAATTATTCTGTAAAACATGGTCTCCCTCCTCAGAGCGTTGCAAAATAATTGAGAAGCAAAAAGGAAAGTATAAGAAATGGCTAGAGACTAATAAAATTAAGTGCTGAGACTATTGTTAGATTGGCAGTTAAGTGCTCTGAGAGGTCGGACACAGGAAAGAAGCCAGTCTTATATGGAGAGGGGGAGGTAAGTCTTAACTGTGAAAATGAATACTCTTTGGCTAGAGAGAGAGAGAGGGAAAATGTTCCCAAGACTAACAAAGCCACTGGAGGAAATGTGTCCCCCACCAATAATTATTTTAGCATATCTAGCCCCACAGACTCAACTATTATTCAGGAGGCAGGAGACATTTGGGCAAAATGTGCTGGCTAGGTTACTGGCTCAAGTCTAGTTTATCACTAGAGCCTCTAAGAAACTGCATTATGGAGGTGGAACTCAGATACTTCAAAGAGAAACCTAAGCCCTTGATGAAGCAGCACTAAATAAGCAGAAATAAAAAGAGAAACTAACAAACAACTTCAGGGCCTATATTGTATAAGAACAAAAATAAACAAAACTAGCTTTTCCTGAAAGAAAGCTGACATCAAAGTGTAAATGACTTCAAGGGTACTTTTCATTTGCTTTCTGACCATTTGTACATGACCTTATAGACATGGTAAAGAAAGCAAATTTATCACATCATCTACACCCCATGGGATACCATCTGCTCCTTTCAAAATAAATGTGTCCCTTGTCCTCACCCAGCACCAATATTTAACATGTTTAAATATCAGCAGATACTTATTCTTAAACCATTTTATTTTTTAAAAAAAACACAAAATAGACTTTAGGAAATCATGTAATCAAAGCTCCACTTCATAGGGAAGTTAGAACAATGGAAAAAGTGCATCTTCTACTGAGATTTGCCAACATATTTTTCACACACTGGGGGAAAACTTTCATGAAATTGTGCTGTCTATGCCATATATCATTCCAGTAGAATTCTTTCTGAATTTTTCTGTCTCTGCCTATTTTGAGATCAAAGACCCCCTGGCTATTCCCCAGAAATAATCTACAGGTTCCAATGGAGTTATCTGCAGGCAAATGGCCAACTTATTAACACTTGCTAGACCAATGCAAATGTAAAGATAAGGGTAGCTGAGGGGAAAAGATCTTTGAAGTACATAGCTTTCTTTCAAGTTACCTACCCAGATTCCCACTTAAGAATGCTCATCTGAGAGAGATCACACCTTTAGGTTATCAGATGGAAAATCTCGTCACCATCATGCCTTATTTAATTGCAAGATTTTGAAATAAAAAAATAAAACAAGAAAAAATGCATATCTAATCCATTCTCAAAGACTCTCCGTGCTTCGATTCTGTAGAAATGTCAATATAATGCTGTATGGAATTTTCATTTAGCAGAGATTTGGAGTAAAATGCAAGGGAATTGACTGTTGTGAAGAACAGTTTGCTACACACTGAAACAGAAGGTGATACAACAAGAAAATATGAATAGTAATATTTAAAGTAAGAGGAAGAGAAAACATGGGAGAAGGGAAAAGAAAGACCAAAAATATTGGTAAGGAATAGAAGAGTTATTACTTTCATCTTCTTAACAATGTGGTCCTTATTATACTTAACATGCAATATACATGAAAACAGAGGAGAAAATTAATTCCACATACATAGATATACAAGCTGAGCAGAGCACAAAGTCACAAAGAGCAAAGTCACCAAATGTGAATGTGTATAAGAACTTTACTTTCTTCAAAGAACTTTACTTTCTTCAAACCTAGACTGTCTTCAACCATTCTGAACATTCTCAACTAAACCAAATCTGTTATTTACCACCGGTAAATCCTGATTCCTCCCCCCCCCCCACGCCCACATTGTGATAAAAGTTAGAACTATTCAGTTTTCTTAAGTCTGCAAGTGTCTTTTTGTAATTGGGAAAACAATTTTAAAATGGCAATGCAAGTGACTCAGGAACCAATCATCTATATTATTAGAGAAAAAGAAGGAGACAGCCTGCAATTAATATATGTAGCCTACAAAGAAATTTTCATCAGATGTTCCTGTAAACATGTCTTCTTTGTATAAGGTAAACTGTGTGTTAAATTAAACAAAGGATACTGGGAAAGCTACTAGTAATTTCAATAGAAGAAAATTGGACAGAAGTGAATGTCTAAATTTGTGGCTTAGTGCAAGTTACTTGTAATTGATGCATTTTTACAATATAAAGAGGTCTGATAGTTTGAACTTTGATACATCTGAGCAATATCTAAATATCCATTAGAAAAGATTTTGATTTAACAACATAATACCTGATGATATCCAGGTTCTTCCAGTATATGTCAAGCCATTACTCCTATTCATTTGCAATCAATCATTCCCTCATTCTTCCCACCTCCCCTCCAGGAGCCAGTCATTCAAGGCTCTTTTTCAACTCAATTTGCAAAAGTTGGCTGGCTCTTAAGAACTTGGAATGCTGACCTTTTTTTCTTTTTAAGAGTTGTATCACCTTTTAGTTGTGAGATTTGTGAACATGTTTTTAATCTAAGTGTTCAGAATGTCTATTTATATGGTTTTTTAATTAAATAAACTAAAATTAATTTTAATCAAATTTAGCAATAAATAAATTTTGATCTGATGATGTTTGGGGTTTTTTTCCCCCCTCACAATTTCAGAATGCCCTTGATATAATTGGTGATACACAGGGGTATTAGAGATCTGGACTCTACTGGTCTATTTCCACACATAATGGGGCACATGTAAATTGTCTTCAATATAAAAATGCTTTCTTAAAAAAATTAGAAAATGCAAAAAGGAAACCAAATGCAAAAATAATTAATCATCTCACACTGAAAAACAGCCACTGTAATCATTTCAGTATAAGACTTTCCAGGATTTTTTTCTGTACAGATTTAAGCTTACTTATTTTCACATGGTTTTATCATCCTACATATACAGATTTATATTCTATAGAAGCTACAAACTATAATGGCTCTATAACATTCAATCAAATGAAAATATCACAGTTTATCTAAACATTTACTCCTCTATTATTAAATACTAGAGGCCCGATGCATGAAGATTTGTGCAAGAATGGGCCTTCCTCCCCCTGGCTGCTGGCAGTGCCTTCACTCTGGCTAGAGCCTCCTTTCCACCTTCCCAGGCTGCCCAGAGGCCCAGAGTGGCTGGGATGGTGCAGAATGCCTGCATTGTCACTATGGCAACAACACTAGCATCCCACCACACCCCCAGCCATCTGGCACCTGTGCATGCAAATTAACCCGCCATCTTTGTTGAGTTAATTTGCATACTCACTCCTGATTGGCTGTGGATGTTGCGAAGGTATGGTCAATTAGCACGTTACTCTTTTATTAGGTAGATTTTATTGTTTCCAATTTTTTGTTATCAGAAAAATACCTTTGCTCATAAGTCTTTTTTTTTTTTTTTTTCTGGATTCAGTATGGCTTTCATGGGAAACAATTCCAGAAGTAGAATTATTTAATCAAATCATGAATATTTTCAGGCCCTTGATAATACATATTTCCAACTTGCTGTTACAAAAGGCTTTCTCCAAAAATGTATGAATGTGTCCATTTGACGAAATACTAATCTGTGAGTAAAAAAAAATTATCAAATTAACTTCATTTGCATCTCCTTGAAACTAGTGCCTGAACTATAAGTCATTTAAAAAAATACTCCTTTTAGAGAGAATGCTTTTTAAGATTTCTGTTAAACCAGACATGTAAATCTAGTATCTGGTCCTAGCAGAGGCCAAAAGAATAGGAAAATAAAAAGAACCATTTAAAAACATTTAGGAACTTTAAGTTCCTTTTTGTTCCATTATTTAATGACTATAGATTCCAGGAACTATCATTCTTTATCAGTTTTCCCCAGCTGCACATAAGTCCCTCAAACTTGGAAAATTCACTGGCTCATTCTCTAAGCATTGCTAAGGACCCACCCTGTATCAAGCACAGTGCTGGGCCCCACAGATGTCACAATACACAGAGAAACCCTATCCTGCTCTAAGAAAGCCCTAGTCTAGTGGGAAAAGCTTGAGGCTTGTCCAAAGGAGTGTGGAAATACATAGCAAGGGAATCTAACAAAGACTTAAAGGATCAGTGCTGAGGCCTAAAGCAAAAGCAAAATCTCCCCAGTCCTTTCAACCATTTCTCATGTTATATGATTTTCAGACCCATCCTGGTCACTATCTTCTGGATATACTCAACTTTGTCAATGTTAGTAAAATGTGGTGACTATAATTGAACATAATACTCCAGATGTGGTCTGATCAGCACATATGTTTCTAATACAACCTAAAATTGTTTTTGCTTTAAAAAAATAAGCTATACCACATTGTTGGCTCATATTAAACTTGTGATCAACTAAATCCCCAAGAATTTTTACATAAACTGCTGCCAAGTCACATCTCTCATATCCTGTACATATGCAATTTTTAAAGCTAAATTCAAGATTTTACATCTATCACTGTTAAATTTCATCTTGTAGGTTTTGACCTAGAGTTCCTACAAGTTGAGATCATTTTAAATCTGGATTCTGTCATCCTATATATTAAAATGCACCACCCAGCTTTGTGTTATCTGCAAAGTAAAAAAGCCTGTTTTTGTGATCAACTATGATCAAGAATCTGCTCCTTTAGGGTGGGAACATGATATGGATATGGTCTTTGTATTCTTTTTAAAAATACATGTTTTATTAAATTTTAGGTAGAGAAAGAGAAACATTGATGTGAGAGCAGAACATTGATCAACTACCTCCTGCATGTCCCCAACCAGGGATTGAGCCCATAATCTGGGCATGTGGCCTGAACTGTAATCGAACCAGCAACCTTTTGTTGTATGAAATGACACCCAACAACTGAGCCACAACACTTTTGTTCACAGTGTTAAGTAGGGTGCCTTTTTCATAGTAGGTGCTCAGTTTTTGTTAAATAACTGACCAGGTAGAGCCAAAAATAGTCTTGTGGTCATTCTTTAAAAACATTTTCCTCCAGGTTGACACTGAATAAGTGCTCAACCAGCTGTAAATTTGTCTAATAACTAGTTATGCTGTCAAATTTCACAATCTTATGCGCAAGGATATTACAGGAGACTCTCAAATGTTTTACTAAAAAACAGACATCCTATATTTATATTTGACATTCTGGTGTGGTTGTTTTAATATGGACATCATGATGTAGCCAAAACAAAAACAGACTACTAGAGGCTGTTTATCATTTATCTGCCTGATACTTTTTCTGTAATCCTGACCCAGATTTTGGGGGACTTACTTTCTACCTTTTTCAATATTAATATTTTTAAATATACAGTTCTTTTGGCCTTTATTTTTTTACATTTCAGAAAAGTTTAGAAATAGTTGTACATTAAAACTGTATTGTTAAATGAAAAATTCATACATTTATAATTAGGAAAAAATATAGATTTTTAAGTGTTTTTATTTTGAAAGAGGATAGACCTCAAAGGAGTCTACCAGTCCCATTCTCTCAAAGCATCATATCAAGCTTCACAATTTTTGAAATAGTAGATGCATATTACTTTTCCATAGTTTTTTACATAGAATATTAATTAGAGAACTGACATTCACTGATTGTAGGATTCCCAGTGAAGCCTGAGTCTGAGACTATGAGATTATACTATGATCCAAATGTCCTTCCTCACTCTATTCTTTTCCCTTTAAAGTTGGGAGTCAGAGATTTTAAGATATAGACTATTCAAGAAATAAAAGAATTCCCAGAGAATGAGCAGATAGCATGCCCAGGATGATTAATTGCCTTTCAAAGATGAGCAAGTGTGGGAAACACATGACTCCTGGTGATGTGTTCTTTGCCTGCCAGACTGACCCCCCACCCCATTTTTCATCCCTTCTCTGAGCTTTACTCCATCCAAGATGCTCATTCCATCCTTGACCCCCCACTCCCACCTCATTCCTTATTTCCACTCTCAAGGCTGAGGGATGAGGTGAAACTGAAGGATGGGGTAAGACTGTCTGTTTTGCACATTACTTGGAAAATTTTTTAAAGTAGCTAAATACTTAAATAGTGTGTTTTAGAGGCGGCTGCAGAAATCCCCCCATGTTAAAATAATCACAAAAGTTCCCAGCATGCCTAGCTGGTGTTGCTCAATAGTTGAGTGTCAACCCATACACCAAGAGGTCACTGGTTCGCACATGTCCAGGTGGCAGGCTCGATCTCCAGTAGGGGGCATGCAAGAGGCAGCTGAAGATTACTGTCTCTCATCACTGATATTTCTATCTCTCTCTCCCTCTCCCTTCCTCTAACTCTAAAATCTATAAAAACATTTTTTTTAAAGTTCCCAGCATCAAAGCAGCTGACCAAAGCATGTCAAAACATCATATAACCACCTATATGATACAATGAAATAGAGATCTAGGAGTTGGAAGAATTGAATACCAGTTCCAAATAGACTTTGGGGAATTCTGTTCCTAACCTAATCCTGTCCTCCTTGTCACTGGAAAGTTTGGATATTCATAGTTCCTTCTCAAGCTATGATTTTCAGACTAACTGGTACTGTTATTGAACTATTTTCATTTGTATTTACCTTGCCTTTAAGCATCTCTGGATCAAAGATCATATCTCATATTTCCACAGAAGACATCACACAATTTGAGCACATAGTAGGCACTTACAACCATTTTTCCATTGAATTGATTTCCCATTTGTGAGCGAAACTGACTGTAATTGAGCTTGAATTCAATAACTTTACTCTGAGGAGCATAAGACAGCACAGGTAACCGTGGCTGCTGATCAGATTCTAACTAGCATAAGGCCAAACTCTTTGCTTATAGGGAATATAATTTACAGGTATGGCTCAAGAAAATATTGAGCCCTCCAAATGAATCTAATGCAAAGTCCTCCATGACTCACTGTGGCCAAATGGAGTAAAGCCTCAGTGACCATTTTTCAACTTCATCCCCTCCCCACTGCCCTTGACCCAATTTGTGTGTGCTAAGTCAAAGGTGAAAAACACTCTATACTGTAGCCCGAAGAGGAGAAAAATGGCCTGGCTGATGAGATTAATATTTTACATTTTAGAATATAGCTTTTTGTAAAATACAACCATTTCAGTGACTTTTTCAAATTAAAGTTTACCCTTATCTAACTTTTATTTATGCTAACCACTCCAAGGAATATGTCTTAATAAGTCAGAACACCTTAATCTTTATTTGTTAAGGTAACACATTTGTTCTGAAAATTTTAATTGAACCTCAAGTACATGCTAAGCACTGTGGTAGCTGTGGACAAGTATATATGAATGCAGTACTTATAAAACAAATTTACATATTTGTTCAACTAGATACATGTTGAGACCTGGAAAACACATTGGCCTTTTATCTTCTTTTCATGACAATGATTAAATACCCAGCTTCTCAGATTTTATTTTAAATAAGGCATGTTCTAATTTGCTTATTAAGAAGACAAGGCAGTGCCCTCGGTGGTCCCAGATCTGTCTCTTGCCTCAACAGTGTTTGGATGGTAGCTATGGCAGATTTCTGCTTTTAAAAAAATGAAATGGTCACAGGCTAGCAAAGTAAAAACAGTCCACATTAAAGCATTTGTTTTGGTACATGTAGAATCCTCAGGGAGTTGTTGCTGTCTGGTGATCCTATTATGGATTTCAATAAGATGTTGATTTTCTCACTTCTCTGATTCTAAAGTAGGGTCCTAGTTTAAAAATGTGTACCATTAGGCTAACATGCCTTGCAGAGACAAAAGCTGACCCTCACCAATGGGCATTTGGGCCTTCCCTGATAATCTTCGGAAGTGTTTTTCAAACTCATTGTCTCCTCAACACAATGGCATCTCCTAATCAGCTGTGAATAAGTGCTTTGCCTCAGCTGTTACTAATACTACCAACATGAACTACCAACATTTATAAGTAGTTTTCTTTAAAAAAAAAAAAAAAAAAACGGCTAATTGAAAATTGCTCTTATACTATAGAAATACTATCACTAAATCACATTCCAATAAGCTTTCTAATCCAAAATAACAGCAAATCCTATACTAAAGAAATACCATCATTAAATCATTCACATGTCAATAGGCTTTCTAGTCCAAGAGAGAAGAAATGGTCAGGATTACAGTTGGTGCACTGGGAACTGTGCAGAACCTAAAATGATCTCCACCTATGGGAGAGAACAACTTACAAAGAGTATATTTTGAGGATTAAAGGAAGCATAGCTAGGGCTGAAAATTATGCTTAACTCTGGGCAGCCCCGAGCATGCAGTGTGTGAAAGTTATCAGACTTAGCTTTCATATTGGTTGGGAGTTGCTCATCTATAGGACAGCTTAAACTTTAATTTTCAAGATATGAGGTTGTAATAAGTTGGACTTGGTAGATTTTGAAGGGGTTAGTCTTATTGGGGAGGGAGGTTCAACTCTCTCAACCTACAATTTATATAACAGAAAGTGGGTAAGCAGTGACACTGCCTTAAAGTGAAAAGGAATTTTGAGTTTGGGCTGACTTTTAGTTGATGGTAGGAGATCTAACTGGAAAAATACAAACATATATAACTTATTTGGGTTGTTTTCCTTGCAAGTAAAATGAACTATCTGCCTTGAGGAGTGTTGTGATAATTAGAGTTTATGCATATCAAGTGCATAGCATAATGCATGACTCGAAAAGAAAATTTTAATCATCATTAGTTCATATGAAATATAAGACTCGTGCATGGGTAAGAAGTCAGAACTGGAGAGTTAATTACATTAAGGTGGCAGTGGAAGCCATGAAAATGAATGAAGTGTAGAGGAAGAAGAGAGCACTAATGCATCCTTTTGGAGAACAATGACATTTAGATGGAAGAGTAATGGCTGCCTTCAAAACGAGAGAAGGAATGGTCAGAGATGTAGAAGGGAAACAGATATATGTAGTCTCACAAGCCGAGGAAGAGAAACATAATAGGGGGAGAGGGAAAAATAAACCCCAATGAATTTGGCAAAAAGTCATTTGGTAACTTGCAGGGGAGCAATTTTAGTAAAAAACCAGTGGCAGAAGCCAGATTACAAGGTGTTTCAGAATGAGTGGTAAAGAAATGGAGCCAGCAGATGGAAACCCACTCACTTGAGAAGAGAAAGTCAATAATATCTTAGTCTGACAGCTGGACCTGGTCCAGACACGCAAGAACAGACTTTAGCCATAAAGACTTAAATGTGGGATTTTAATATGGAATTTCTGATGGCTGCAGGTACAGAGGGGCCTCCCAAAGGAAAGAAAACATTCCTCCTAAAACTAAATATGGCTTTCATAAACTCAACAAAGAGAGGCCAACCTCGGTTGTTTCTTAAATCTCCATGGCTTCAAGAGAATGCTACTCAATCCTAGACAAAAAAGAGCTCAGGGGGAGGGGAGATAAAATAAAAAATTTAAGAATGTACAAAGATTGATGAAGTCTTCTCTCTCTGGTAGCCTCCCTGCAGAGCTTTTGTTCTCAAAATTCCCAGACTCTCGGAGTCTTAAAGGAGCAGAACCCAATCAAGCCTCTTCAGGTGAAGGGGGGTTGGGGGGAGGAAGGGAGCTTGCCTATTAACTCCAAGCTAATCACCTCCTGTTTCCCTTGTATTACATTAAATCTCTATTTTCAGTGAGTAAATAAATAACCCCCTAAAAGTCAGGGTAATTATCTGAAAAAGCTGGTAGGGTCCACAAAGCTGATTACGACTTGTTTATATAAAAGGCATTTCAACTGGTCAGGAATGTTTGAGCACTATTAAGATGTGACAGGATTCACCAGGGTAAACATGTCCTGCCTCAGGCTTCTTGGAGCCTCTAATCCCTATAACAAGCAAGATCCTAAAAAAGAGGGAAAAAATAATACTAGCTACCATTGTTGAGCAAGCGTGCACCATGTGCCCTTTACATGCATTGTCCCATTTAATCCTCACCAGAGTGCTACAAGGTTAGATATTATTAACTCCGAGGATGTAGAGCCCCTGGACTAACACTGGCGCCAAAGGACCTCCCAGGTTTTACAACAGAAAACCTGTACCCTGGCCATCAACTTGTATTTTCCTCTCCCGGTACTGCTTTGACTGCTTGGTTTTCAAATACTTAAGAAAAAATAAACTTCCCTATATCTTGTCCCCACTCTATCTTATGTCACACAGGCTTTGGAAATTAATGAAGCCACAGTCCTCATTTCTAAAGTAGGAAGTCATACTATCTACCTCACAAGGTGGTTGTGATTTGTAATGAACCCTGTATTCATATCTGTTGCACAGAAAGTCAGTTAAACCCAGTTCTAATACCTTTCTCAGCAAGATAGAAAGAACAAAGTGACTTTCATTTTAATTATTCAATTCCTACTCTGTGTTTATCTTTTCATTCCATGTGTTCAAACTGGAGTCTTAGGAAGAATACACAAATAAGAAAGATGTCAATAAAAGTGGAAATATCTGACCTCTAGCTGGTTTGGTTCAATGGATAGAGCGTCAGACTGTGGTCTAAAGGGTCCCGGGTTCAATTCCAGTCAAGAGCATTGGGGTCAATCCCTGGTAGGGGGAGTGCAGAAGGCAGCCTATCAATTTTCTCTCATCATTGATGTTTCTATCTCTCTCTCCCCCTCTCCCTTCCTCTCTGAAACCAACACACACACACACACACACACACACACACACACACACACACATAGACATATCTGAGATAATGCAGGTAGACAAATACCCAAGTAGCACACAGTCCTTCTATCATGTGTTGAGTTAAGATGCCTAATCACAAGCTGAATCTAAATTAATACAGTTGATTGCCCCTACTTACTCTGTAACCATGAATTAAACCCAGAAAGAAAATAACCTCATGCTTAAATACCAAATTTAAATGGTCCGGTGTTAATATAGCCACAGTTGCCATGGGAAGACATCTGATTTATGCTTGGAGAGGTGTTTTTAAGTTTGATTAAGAGTCATAACAGAGGGTTAAAGGAAGCTCTTGTTGAGTTCAAATCAGAAGAAAAGGGTTATACAGCCAATGTTGATTATGCTCGTTTGCCAGGAGAACAGATCTGTCCTCTACTCTAATGATCACCCAAAACTAAGGGTCTTTCATGTGCATTTTACTAATGCCATTGGTTTTTGCAAAAGCAATGTCATATTTATCCTAGAGAGAAAAAGGGAAGGTGTTTCCAAATAAAAGTTTAATAATGCTAATAAGTCTCCAACCCTTCATCCTCCTTTTTCACCACCTTTCTCTCAAATACTGCTGATTTGTCCTTCTCTAACTGACAGTTTTCAGCAAGTAAGCTAAAAATGTGGTGGTATTAAATGTGAATAAACATCTGCTTCATCTCTTTGAGGAGAGCTACAGCTCCCAACTCCAAATACAGGACACCAAAAAGCTCGCCTTTTGGCATACTTAAGCAAAGGGTTCTTTCACCCCCACACTCAAAAATAATCAAGGAAGGTGGAAAAGTGAGCTCTTCAGTCAAAATTCTCGATTTTTAATGTCTGAAATATTATCTAACACTCAGAACCACATTGGGATTAGAAATTGTATAGTTGGTATCTTTTAAAAAATTATATAAATAAATAAATTATTAGAAGTCTCAAAACATCAGATAACATGAACGATTTTATTCTTTTATGACTCTACCTGAACAGGAGAGGAATGAATGGGCTTCAGAAATCTCTTATTTTTCCAGCAGCCTTCTTGCAGAATAATATGCTTTCATAATGAAATGTAAGATTATAAATTGCCAAATTGATTTTGCATCAGTAGTAAAAAGTCATAAGTGACAAAGTGTCCTAAGGTGACATCGTATGTTATAGAAAGTGTGAAACCATAGTATACTGCCAGTTTAATTGATTTAGCAAGAGTTCATCTAACTTGGCTGAAATGCATCCTTGGCATTTTTATCATTACATCTTATTGCAGCTTTAAAAATAAAGTAGATGACAATCTTGTGAAATGTTTCCTTTACTGAATCAGGTTCCTGTCCTTGACTTTATTGCTATGCCTAGCTTTCTAAAACAATGTTTACAAACAGTCCCTGCCTTTTAATATATTTTGAATAGTGAAATTTATCTCCTAACTTGATCCTTTTGAGCCAGGAGATGGGAAAACACTAGTGTATAATCTGTGTGAGAAACACCAAAACAGATGGCATCAAGGAGTTAAATACCAGAGTGGATGGCACCTTGACATTTATTGCTGTCTGGTGTGAACTAGAATATATAATTTGACTCTTTTACAGCATTAGGAGAGCAATTTAAATGTGTTAGGACTTGAACTATCAAAAGATGCTGTCTCCTGTCTTCAGAACTAATTACAAGACAAGACTATTACAGCAGTCTTATAAATATGAGAGGAGCCGAGACTGTGAAGGGCACCAGAAGTGGAAAGAACTACCTCCCCAGAGGTGGCAGCTCATTTTCTGACAGAGCAGTCCCTGTGGCAGAACAGGGGGCCTGCCAAATTGCTAGCCAGGAAGCTCTTTTCTAAAACCACTGGTGTCAAATGGGGTTCCTGAGTTCATCTGTGTCCCAACAATATGAGCTGGGAGCAGAAATGGCATTACTACCACCACAAAGAATATTCTATGCCATTACGGCTCCATTGCACTACTGCCAGTTAAGCGGGCAGATTTCAGTGAATAGTCCGATTTATTGAGAAGCTATGTACTATATATCAGGAGCTCACAGTACTAGGGAATGGTGCATTTTAGTAAACTCAGGCCACGCCATGATGGTGTTCTACAAAGCCCAGTAGGTGGTAACTCTCTCAATGGCAGCTTTCACTTGTTTTCCTAAGCCTTATTTTCAGCAGTTAAAATTGTGTGTGTGTGTGTGTGTGTGTGTGTAAATATCAAAAAGGATCAAAATGTTTGTCTGCGATTTTCACAATATTCCCAGAAATAAAGTTAAAGAGAAAGAATATCCAGCTATTTATCAATATATTTTTCTTTACAAATCATTTCTTTAAAATATCACAATAAGAAATCATAGCCCTAACTGGTTTGACTCAGTGGATAGAGCGTTGGCCTGGGGACTCACGGGTCCCAGGTTCAATTCTGGGCAAGGGCACATACCTTGGTTGTGGGCACATCCTCAGGAGGAGGTGTGCAGGAGGCAAAAAAAAAAATTAAAAAGGGAGGCATATGCACTACTATTGGTAACACTTTAAACAAAAAACAAAACAAAAAAAACCAATTTGCTAAATAAACATTTCTTTAGCATGTTTATATACAATTTTTTAGCATTATACATATGATTTCAGAGTGATGCAGAGAGGCTAAGTAATAGTGACAAAAAGTCACTTAGCTAATAAGTGGCATAGCAGTGATTTAAACACCAATTCCTGTATGCCTTTAAAATCCATGGTCTTGTACAATTCTGTTATGTGCCTTTCTTGAGAGACAATAAATGAGTAAGTTGAATCATTCCAATTCTAGCTTTTGAATCCTGACTGTTCCAACTCTGAGTTGCACTCTGGCCCAGCAATAGTTCTGACTTGATCTTTATGGCTATGTGTCTTTTGCCCCTTTTACTAAATCTTGGCCTTAGCTACCCCAATGAGTTATCCTCTATATAGCAATTCATTTGACCCCTCTGTAATTTGTTTTAGTCATGTTCTTTTAAATTTCCTGGATATGCCTGCTTCCCCATTGGAGCCCATTCCACATCTCACTGTACAATGAGTAGGCTCTGGTGTCCTTTGCTATCGGCCAATCTGGCCATTAAGCAGCTCTAGATCTGCTCCTGGCTCTCTGCTGCCCTCTAGCAATCACCAGCCACTCTGCCCCATCTAGAATACAGGACTAGCTTCCCCTTGGGGCTTGGTACACTACCATTTGGTAACCTTAAAGCCAGTCAAAGGGAGGTGGCTGATGCAACCTAGATCCCCTGGAAAATGTAGCACAAGGAAAATTACTTTCTTGTTTTCTTTTTTTTTTTAAATATATGTTTTATTGGTTTTTTTACAGAGAGGAAGAGAGTGGGACTGAGAGTTAGAAACATCGATGTGAGAGAAACATCAATCAGCTGCCTCTTGCACACACCCCCACTGAGGATGCACTGGCAACCAAGGTACATGCCCCTGACCAGAATCGAACCCGGGACCCTTCAGTCCCCAGGCCGATGCTCTATCCACTGAGCTAAACCGGTTTTGGCTCTTGTTTTCTTTTTTAAAAGAAGGCTAGAGGGAAAGTCCTGCTCTTTTTCTTCACACAGACTCTCTCAAGGGATGCTCTTCCTTAAATGGCACTGTGAAAGACCTGGGGGAATCTCAGACTAGTGTGTCCCAGCTTACAAAGGAGCTTTCCAGCTTTAAGCATGGGGGATGGAGGAGATAGCAAGTCCTAGGGCCTTAGGGAAATCGATATATCAGTGACCTGGCACAGGGGATACTAAACTCCGCTAGTCACTACAAGAGTGACCCCAGGAACTACCAGCTGTGCACAGGTGGCAGAAGCCTTTGATTACTGGTTTCTTGTTCCCTAGAGTCATTTAACAGCAGGAGGGGGTGCAGGGTGGAGGAGCAGCTGTTTATTCTCATGACACTTCCCACTGCCTAAGACAGCTCTTTGATTGATCCACTCTCAGAAGATCTAACTTGTTCTCTGGGGACAGAAACAGCTTGGGGATTGATGGGTTATGCAATTTCCTCTGGGTCAAACACTGGACCCTCAGGAGAAAAAAACAAACAAACAACTTTCTCCAGTTGCTGTCTATTGCTGGAGTGAAGGGGAATGACTAAAAAATTTCTGTCACCCCTAAAGCTTCCCACCTTTTCTCTCAACCTTCTTAAAATTCATTAACATAAGCTCACCTGGGTTTATTCTTTTCATCCTCACTACAATATAAATTCTTCTATCATCCAGTTTTAGGATAGGGAAACTGGAGCTTTAAGAACATGTCTCTGCCCAGCTGGTGTGGCTCAGTGGTTGATCATCAACCTATGTACCAGGAGATCGCAATTCGATTCCCAGTCAGGACACATGCCCGGGTTTGGGGATCTATCCCCAATGAAGGGAATGTAGGAGGCAGCCGATCGATGATTCTCTCTCATCATTGATGTTTCTATCTCTCCCTAACTTTCCCTTCCTCTCTGAAATCACTTAATATTTTTAAAAAAGAACATAAGTCTTTTGCCCAAAGTCACATACAGGAAGAGTCAAGATTTGAACTCAAGTAGTGTTATAACTAAGAGAGCCATTAGAATTAAAAACAGACTTCAGAAAATAAGTCTTACACTTACACTCCTTGCCCCACCGCACACACATACACCATGCTAGTGATTATTTATCTTTTCCAGCCAAGAGCAATTTAAGCTCCTTTTACAAAACAAAATTTGCCCCATTTAGTCAGGGAAAGGAGACACACTGAGAACAGTCAAGCAAGTGAAAGTAAAAATCAAACTTGCTGAAAATAGAAAGTAGAGAAAACAGGCTGCAAGCTCTGATCAGCAGATCTCAGTAGATCTCGGGCACTACTTCCCCATTTGTAAGATGCTCTGAATCAAAAGTTTTGGAAGGAACCATCTAAATCATATCCTCTATAGAACTCCATACCACTGCAGCCCAAAATAGAGGGTAGGGCTTGTCTGATACTGGGAGGACAGAAGAATGTGATAATTGCCTTTCCCATCTGGCCTTCCCTGAATTCCAGCATTAGTCAAGACTGGGAATCTAAGAGAGAAAGGGAAACTGGCAGAATTCCTATGGGGAGGGCTGTACATCCCAGTAATCGGGTCAAAGGACTAGGAGGACCACCCTGAACATCATTAAACAACTGGAACACAACAGCTGGTTGGGCCAAAGTTTCCCATCCCTAGGCTCAGCAGTAGCTCAAGCCCATTGTTTATTTGCCTTGCAAAAGCATATCACCCTCAAGTTGGACTTTCCAAAAATGATAATATCAGCTTCCCCTTAAATATGAACAAGGAACAATCAAAATAAGCATGTGATTATAGGCCTTTATTGTTATAGGTAGAATTTCAGTGCTGACTGACACTAGCAAATGTTAGATTATGGGGCGGGGAGAAAAGCAGTCCTGAGATGCTCTGCTTGATCATTTCTCTGTCCTATCAATCACCCAGGAACATTGTTTTTAAAAGAAATAAATCACCTTGAAGTTCTGATGAATCTAAATGTTTGGGTCACTGTCAGATACCACTAGTTTTTACATAAAGTTTACATATGAAGACATTTTTAATGAAAATATATTATAATCGTTTAAGCATAATACCAGCTGAAAAATATTCCAATATGTGTGATAAGACTGCAATTGAAATTCCAGTCGCTTTTAGAAAATTATCAACATTTTTGAAGCTATTTCCTACCAATGACTTTATTGCACAATATATAGAGCCCAACTGGCCACTTTAAATGACTCTAGAAAGCAATTGTATATCAAACTCCTCCATAATGGATTTTTAAAAATTGTTAAAGAAACTCATCAATCCTCAGTAATCATTTTAAAGTAAAAAATTGATTCAATCCTAACTATATGCTGGTGCAGTCCCTGCTCCCACTGCAGTAGCCATGACCATGAATAACTCCAATTCATCCCCAATACTGGAAATGCCAGTTACCCCCGGGGATGCTACTCGTACACAGGCAGCTGAAAAGACGGATGACCACAAGCAATTAGCCAATCAATTTGGCTTGAAATTGCCCCCAACACAATTGGCAGGAAGCCATACACAGAATTTAAATGGCAATCACCTGTTTGAGAGGAAGCAAAAAGTTTCCGTTACCCACACTACATTAATAACTTGCCATGGTGTCCAAAATTACCACCATTCTAATCACATGTTGGTATTTAGACCCTACTCTAAAGGCAAAGAGATTACTCATTGTCAAAAACATGCTAGACTTTTAGCATGCCCTACCACACTAAGTAACTCTCACCTAGAAAAACTGAGGGCAGTGCTCTAAGTAAATGGGAAGGATGGGTGTCAGGCCAGCCTGAAGAAAGGTGACAAAAAGAATAGTGTTTGCGGCAACAGGGGTGGGGGGTGGGGATGAGGGTGAGCAGAAACAAAGCCCCTCTGGTTCCCACATTCCTTAGAGGGGAAAAGAAGGTGGCTGACACAAATAATAATCTCAGAAATCTAACATCAATCCCAAACCAGATTTAAGAACACATCATCTAGCAGAAGATTTGGAAGAAACAATCACAAAAAGCTGGCATATTTTTATATCAAGTCATACCTGACCTCTTTTTCTTTTATAATGGAAATATTGGGCTGAAAACAAACAAAAAATACAATGAAATACTACTTCTGGATTTCAAAAGGGCCTAGGACAAAGTTTACAGTCACGTTCAAGATAAACTGTTGTGCCCAAAGGTGCTAGCTAATAGATTGTCAATCCAAAAGAAAGTCTCTTCTGGGGAACCTGATCTGCTCAGCTCAGCATTTTTATCAATGACTTGTATGAATGCATAAATGGTACCCTGATCAAATTATAAAATTACATGAAGCTGGAAGGGTTAACTCATTTTTAAATCCTAGAGATCTCAGCACGCTAGAATTTTGGCTCAAATTTTAAAAGATGTCATATTAATATAAGACCAAGAGCTCAAACTTGAGGTGAAGACTCGCAACTACAGCTTGAAAATTTTGCTTGACTTTAAGTTCAACACTCATTGACTCAATAATGAGTATCTTAGGTTGGCTGCCTCAATAAAAATGTAATATGTGGACTATAGGAGGTGATAGCTGCCCTGTTCTCTGTATTGGGCAATTCTGCACACTGTAATTTAGGGAGATAATTACCAAATAGAAATCTATCCACAAGAGAGCAGCCAGTATGGTGAAATAGTTACAAGGAAATTGATTTTGGCTCAACAAACCTAAGAACTGGCAATTAAAGCTGTCCAAGAATTTAGTGGGCTGCCTCATAAGGTAGCTGATTCACCATTAGAAAAGTGATCACTCTCTCAGAATATGTTGTACAAAGTACCACAAGAGCTATGACAGTTGTATTTGATGACCTCTAAAGCACGCTGTCAACTCTGAGATACTGTGCCAATATGTAATCACCTTCCTTATTTATAGAACCGAAAAAGGACTCAGAACTAAAGTAAAATCTCTGGGTTTTGAATTAACACATAAAAACAAATATTCTGAACGAAGCAGAGAAACGAGGGAAGTAGCAGACAATCCCAGTCCTTTCTTCCTCCAAACTGCTTAGCTGTAGGGGTCTTGTTTGCATGGATAGCTTGGGAGTTTAAATAAACTTCACTTGGGTGGCTCAGATGTTTGTAATAAGGACCAGGATGAAGGAAGTCAAATGGTGATATGTAAACAACATATATCCCTGCCTCCTGTAAAAACAGAATTTGATGTTTTTCTATAAAGAGAGTGATTTATATGGATGGGAACACACACACACACACACACACACACACACACACACAACAATAATAACGAACTAACCCACTTTAAGAGGATTATTTGTGAAATATGATTGGAGTTCAATCTAAAGCACAGTATTTCTTTTATGAGTCCCTAATTAAAACATAAAAATAACACAGTGAGCATGCCCATAGACAGACTGACCTACTGTTTTTTGTCTTGTTTTTTTTTAAAGAATACTACCATGTTCATGTCTGAAAGTGTCCAGAAGTGCCTGGCATACAATAGTGCTCACCAAATAGTTGTTGACTACCCGACAGAAACAAACAAAAAAAAAAAAATGAAGTTTTTGAGGTATCTAACCAAAAATGTCCTCGAAATTCAAGCCTACAGTGTGACATCAGGATTTAGGTCTTCTACTTGAAGCATCTTAACAGGGCTGAACAAAGAGCTTGTTCTCCTTGGCTTCTGGCATGTTGAAAAAGGAGAACACTATTTCCTAGGCAGACTGCTCAGGGTCAATCCTCTGGAGCAACCAACTAGGTGCTTCCCCAATGAGCTATAGAAAATCAGGGCTCTTTTGGCACATTGGGTGACAGCAGAAAGTGCATTACTGGCCTACTGCCTAGGAAACTTGCCCTAGTCCCAACATTTCAAATTCTAGGGGGTTCTGGTCCAGCGATAGTCTTTTAAGTACCGTACATGAAAATGTATGGTTTAAGATATGCCCTTCAGCACTGCATATAAGAGAGGAAAAATTAAGGATCCATCTAAATGGTTGCCAATAGCAGAGTGGCTAAATGAGGATATTATGCAACAGGTTTGTTTTTTTTTAAGATAAAGTATTTATTTGTTTTGAAAGATGCCAAAGATATATGAAGTAAAAAAGTATGTTACAAAACAACATGTATGGCATGGTCCCATTTCTGTAGGAGGGATAAAACTGTGTGAATGAGTAGTAACTGTGTGTATATGTATACAAATACATGGAGAAAATTTTTAAATACACACATCAAACTTTACAGTGTTTGCAGTTGGCAAAGTTATTAATGGGGTGTATAAATGGGAGACTTTCACTTTTTTCTCTTTATATACCTTTAGTATTGTTTCATTTTTTTATTTTTTTTAAATCTTATTTAATTTTTCTAGTAAATTAGTTTATTTTTTCATATTTATTGTTGAAAGTATTACACTTGCCGCCCTTTACCCCCCATTGACCCCCTCCAGCCCACCCTCATCCTCCACCTCAGGCCTTCACCACTCTATTGTCCATGTTCATAAGTTATGCATATATGCATACAAGTTCTTTGCTTGATTACTGTCCACCCACCACCCTCCCCTGCCTTCCCTCCAAGGTTCCACACTCTGTTCCATTGCTTCCATGTCTCTAGATCCATTCTGTTCATCAGTTTATTTTGTTAGATTCCATATATGAGTGAAATAATGTGATACTTGTCTTTCTCTAACTGACTTAATTCACTTAGCATGATTCTCTCCAGGTCCCTCCATATTGTCTCAAAAGGGTAAGAGAACCTTATTTTTTACTGCTGCATAGTATTCCATGGTATAAATGTACCACAGCTTTTTTACTCACTCATCTACTGATTGGCACTTGGGCTGTTCCCAGATCTTAACTATTTTAATTTTTAATTAAATGTATTGGAGTGACATTGGTTAATAAAATTATATGTTTTAAGTGTACAATTCTCTGATACATCATCTGTACATCATTGTATGTCCACCACCCAAAATAAAATCATCATCTTCTGTCACTATATATTTTACCCTAATTGCCCTTTACTACACCCTCCCACCTTCTCTCTGGTAACCACCATATTGTTGTCTGTGTCTATGAGGTTTTGTTTGTTTTCCTTCTTGTTCATTTGTTGTTTTCAGTTTTATATCTCACATATGAGTGAAATCATATGCTTCTTAACTTTTTCTGTTTGACTTATTTCGCTTAGCACCATAGTGTCAAGATCCATTCACTTTGTTCCAAATGGCAGTATTTCAACTTTTCTTATGGCTAAGTAGTATTCCATATGTACCACATCTCCTTTATCCAACCATCTATAGAAGCACCCTTCAGTTGTTTTCATGTCTTGGTCACATAACAAAATATGTCCAAATATTGCATACATTTTTCCACCTCAGAAAATTACCTTCATAATTTGAAAAAAAAAAAATCACTAAAGTGAAATAGCAAGAAATCCCTAGTCTCTCTCCCAGCCATCTGGAAACTCACAGAGAGCCTTGGTGAAGGAGGTCAGCCAGGCCTGCTTTGCTTCCTTGCTCTCCCTAAAGCAGTTCCATTCTCTATAATGCGGTGGGAATAGGGCTTAAGTGGAGACTGGTTTCTCAGGGCAGTGTATAGCCCTAAATGGAGGGACAATTTATGAATAAGCAATTTTCTTAGAAGGACAAACTCCTGGGAGAAGCATCAACCTTTTCAAAGACTTCTTATTAGAAACAGTAGCAGTGCCCACTAATAAAATCACATAATGCACCTAGCAAAATACTTGACATTGCCAAGGAAATATTTCCCATGGAGAAAATCTAGTGCTTGAAGCAAACAGAAACTTGGTAAAATGAAGGTACTGATTCATGTAAGCCTCCAGGCAATAAAGTCTTGATAAGCATACCCTTTCCCATAAAATCTTCCCAAACAACATGCACTCATACAGATTGTTTAGTAAAAGAAAAAAGGCAGCATCGAATAACTAGATTCAATCAACAAAGCAACCCAGTAAATTACTAACCAAAGAGTTCATCTTCAGTTATTTCTATGCTATAAAAAGAATACTTCATGAAAGATAGGTTAATGTGCAACAGCACATGGACCCTAATCTTCCTCACCAGAATGAGAATGGGAGCCAACTCAAAGAAATGGGAAAGGAACTGGATTGAGGGTTAGAAGGCCAGTTTTCCAACTGCCATTTGCCAGAATGAAACTTAAGGCCAGTGGTTTGCAACAGGAGGCGAAATGTCTTCCAGCGGACATTTGACAATGTCTGGCGAATTATTACAACTGTGGTGGGGTGAGGGGAGAGGCCAGAGATGCTGCTAAGCATCCTATAATAAGCAGGGCAGCCTCCCCACAATGATTATCCAGCCCCATATGTCAATACTGCTGAGGTTGAAAAACTTCCCATCACTCTATCCTCAGTTTTATTACCTGAAAAACAGGAACCATGTGTCTCATAGAAGTAAAAGTGATTTTGTTTTTGTTTTTTTTTTTGTTTTTTTTAAGTATTTAGCTTTATATAAATGTAGGATTAGCTGATCCCAGGGTCATTTTAATACTTCAAATCTATCAAAAATGTCTGAAAACTGTTCGTTTTCAGCTTCATACATTAACTTGGACTTTAAAAAATCCAAATTGTTTTTAAGCAGTAATCTAGGAAAGAGCCATAGAAATCTTCCTGGTGAAGATAGTATTTGAGGCAAAAAACAAACAAACAACAACAACAACAACAACAAAAAACAATATAGGACAGAGGCTAAGAAACCATGCTCTCAAGTTTGTCTGGGGTTCAAATTACCACTCTGTCATGTAATAGCTTTATGATCATAGGCAAATTACTGAACATCTTTAAAACACAGTATTAATAGCACCTACTTCATATAGTTGTTGTGAGAACTCAATGAGTTCTGCATATGAAGAGCTTATAACAGTACCTGGTAGATAGTAGACACCTATTAAATATAGGCTAGTATAAATTTTTATTGAATCACGTCAGAGATACACACAGGAGGGTAACCTAATCCAGTGGAGGTGGTGGTCAGGAGAGGTATCCTAAAAGAAGTGGTTAACTGAATTACATCTTAAAAAACTGATAGTAAAATATATAAAAGTGGAGGCAGGGATACTAGTTAGGAACTGGTTAAAAAGTTCAGACTAGAGCTGAGGGCTGAAATCAAGGCAGTGGACATAGGATGGAGTCTTTGTGGGAGAAGAAAAATCAGGAAAGGTTGGGCATCTGGTAGTACTCAAACAAGTAGCTTACCCTCTCTGAGCTTCAATTTTCCTCATCCATAAATTGAAGGTGAAACCACCTGGCCACACTTAACTGCCCTCCCCTGCAGGCTTGTGTCCTCCCTTTCAGTCCTGATCCCTCCCAATTGCTCTCCCCTTCTGGCCATCTTGTAGTGGCCATCTTGTGTCCACATGGGGACAAGAACTTGGACCACATGGGGGTAGCCATCTGTGTGTTGGAGTGATGGTCAATCTCCCTATTACTCTTTTATTAAATAGGATAGAGGTCTGGTGCATGGGTGGGGGTTGGCTGGTTTGCCCTGAAGGGTGTCCTGGATCAGAGTGGGGGTTTCCTTAGGGTGTGGGGTGACCTGGGCAAGGGGCCTGTGGTAGTTTGCAGGCCAGCTAAGTGATTGGTTGAGGCATACTCTACTCACAAAAAATTAACATGAGGTCACCCATATTGTCAGCAGTCTCCTCCTCCCAGTGCCAACAATGAATAGAATTCTAAAACAGACTAGAAAATTACATTTTCTTCTACTCACTATAAAAATTGCCCATACTTCTGCCTAGCTGGTGTGGCTCCATAGATGAGTGTCGACCTATGAACCAGTAGGTCACGGTCAGGGCACATACCCAGATTTCATGCAGGAGCCCGCCAACCAATGATTCTCTCTCATCATTGGTGTTTCCCTCTCTTCTTCCCCCTTCCTCTCTGGAATCAATAAAAATATATATTTTTAAATTGCCCATAGTTCTTAATCTGATATTTTTATTCCCACCTCTGTTTATTAAAATAGGAAGTTCACTGTACATAACTGGATAAACCATTCCATTTATACAGATGTTGGGATTTTAACTGTTAACACCTCCCAAGAGACCTAAATGGTATACAGTAGCTTCATTATGATCAGAACAAACACAGCTGGGCTCCTAAACAGTGCAACTCCTCTAATTGCTCTACTGAAATATAACTTTGCTATTGCTATTTGACTTCGTTAAAGGATATTTATTGCACTCAATTACAAACATACTAATTACAAACATTCTAATCTTGCAGACCAAAACCCAGCCCCTCTTAAAAGCAACATAGGATATAATAACTACATTTGAGAAAGGATATGGGAGGCAAAATCCAAAATAGCAGCTCTTTCCTCAAGTCAAGCAGGCATCTAAATGGTAAAAGAATATGCCAACAATCAGTACTGAAATTGATTTTATTAAATCTGGGAATCCGGATTTCAATGCTATTCAAAAAACTGAGACTACTTATTTGAGTTCATTAAATAATCATAAATTTGAATATATTTGTTCAGACTAGGATTCTTTATAGTCATATCGGAGCTGAATAGTTTTAGAGATTAGCTAGCCTTGTGGATTTTAAATATTTGGGGGACATACACCCCTTTGCAAATCTAATTTAAGCTATGTGCTTTCTCTTCCAAAAAAAAAGGCACATAAACAAAGTATTTCATATTTAATTTCAGGAGTTATGAGGACCCACTGCATCACATGGACCTCAGTTAAGGATCAATGTGCTACTAGTTTATCTCTTTGGATAGGCAAAGAAACTGTACTTCGAAAAGATTATTTTGCCCAAACTATTGTACATTAGGATGATATTCTTAGAGTTTAAAATGTGAATTACACATTATAACCCTAATTGGTAACAGTCCCTTACACAAATGTGTTTTTAGAGCTCTTTAGTTTAATATGTTATTTTATATATACACTAGAGGCCCGGTGCACAAAATTTGTGCATGGGGGATGGGGTCCCCTCAGTCCAGCCTGCACCCTCTCCAATCTGGGACTCCTTGGGGGATGTCCAACTGCCAGTCTACAACAGCAGTCAGACATCCCTCTCACAATTCTGGACCACTGGCTTCTAATCGCTCACTTGCCCCCTGCTGTCCTGATTGCCCCTCACTGCCTCTGCATGCCGGCCTGATAAACCCTAACTGTCCCCTGCTGCCAGCCAGGTTGCCCACAAATGCCCCTCCCCCCACCAGCCTAATCACCCCTCACTGCCCTCCCCTTCCAGCCTGGTCACCCTTCACAGCCCCCATCATGGTTTAGTTGTCCCATGCAGCCTGTTTGTTCAGTCATTTGGTCATCCCTCATTAACCCCCCTGCCAGCCTGGTCACCGTATGCAGCCTGCTTGTTCAGTCATTTGGACATCTCTCATTAACTCCCCTGCCAGCCTGGTCAGCCCATGCAGCCTGCATGTTCAGTTGTTAGGTCGTACCTTGGTCTGGCCCTGGGCAGCTAGGCAGCCACCATCCAAGGCTTGCCTGTGCCTCGGGCAGCCCTGGGCTGAGGAGACTGGGAACTGCCATCTTGTGGCTGTGGGTGCCACCATCTTTGAGGGATTGGCAATCAATTAGCATATTCCCTCCTTATTGGCTGTGGGCACTGCCATTTTTGTCAGGGTGCAACAGTCAATTAGCATATTCCCTCTTTGTATGTTGTGGGTGTCATCATATTTGTGAAGGTGTGATGGTCAATTAACATACTCATCTTTGTTATATAGGATCTTTATATTCTCAAAATATAAACTGCAAATATAGTAGTTCCATTTTGTAGATGAGAAACCCAAGGCTTAGAGAAATTAAATAAAGTTCCACCAATATCTGCTAAAATCCATGTGTACCTACCCACCAACACTGAACTGAGAGGTAGTAATATAGAGATGAACTCAAAGCAGACCCTTGAGGAGCTTTCAATTCAGTGAAGGGGACAAACATCACCCCATGCTCCTTCCCCATGCAAAGAACATCATTTTTAGTGTAGTAGGTGTTAATATGGAGAAAGAGAACTATTGGGGGGATTCGGGATAGGGTGGGATGACAGGGAGATCTAACCTAACCTGCTGGTTGAAGAAAGGACAGTTAGTTACAGGTTAGTTACAGGTTCCAGAGCAAGAAAATAACCAAGCTGGAACTGGAGCCTATGCATTCTGATTACAAAGCTGGTGCTTTTTCATGAGCTGAGCTTCCCAAGGGCTTTGCAACTAGAAAGGGCTTAAAGTCATTTCTGGAAGCATAACTTCAATCACACCAGGAATAAAACCATATAGCTCTTCAATTTTCAATAAAACTCTCAGTTGGTACATGCTTAATACATGCAAATTTGCTTTAGCACATGAAAATTAATTAGCTATGACAACTGAAACATGAGATAATTCAGTATGTAAACCTGAAACAGTTTCTTCCTACTACTGACCACGTTATTATGCTCAAATGTTCTCTCCACACATATCAATTTTCTAATCTTGCTTCCTTTGAGTTTTGCCTTGGCCCTAGGTACTTATCTTTTCTTTCCTGCTATGCTGGTAAGCAGGCTCTCTGAATGGCTGGGTAGGAAAAAAGAAAACAAAAGTGATTCTCAGAGAAACCATACAACTTTGTTATAAATACAAAGACACATTTCAACTATAGTCTCACCATCTGTTTTAAAGATGTCTGGAAAAAGAATAACAAGTGTATGATGGGGGTTGGTAACAGCTACATGGGCTGAAACAGAGAGGATTATTCAGGACAGCTATATTTTAAATGTTTTTCTTCTTGTCTCCTCCGCTCCCTGACCTCCCACTGTGAGCCCCCTAATCCCCCATCCACTCCATTCCATCCCCAAAGAAAGTCCTAAGCATCTTTTAAAGATGAATTATTTCCCTTTTCAGGGTCTCTGGAGCTAAATTTTAGCACTGTATTTAATATAATTTGCAGTGCTCATGTTTTATTTGAATATTGTTCATTACTCGGTTGAATAAGTTTGTTGAACCATTTCATTTTTTAATGACCTCTGGAGGACAAAATTTTCTGTGGTAATATATCAAGGTATAATGTAAGGCACTGAAGAGTTCTGATTTATAAAACTTATTTTAATTTTCAGGATTGTATCTGTTATATCAAGTCAGACCTACCTACTGATTACCTAAATAACAGCACTAAACTAAATTATACTAATAAAACTTTACATTTTAATGACAACTAAATCATTATCTTAGTTGTGTCTCATTACAATGTGAGATTTAAGCAAGGTAAGGATTATCCCCATTTTATAGATGAAGAATACGAAGCTCAGACAGGTTAAGTGGTTAATTCAAGGTCATGAAGTTTCCACATGACAGAAATGGGACAAGAAATCAAAGATAAAGGTTTTTCACACATGCTTACACCCCTAGGATAAAAAATATCACAGCTCTCTCACCTTGACTTAAAGGTGCTAACAACAGCTTCTGAAAAATGAAAAGCCTTGAAGGAAGACAGAATAAAAATCTGAGAGACGATCACTGATATTTTTTCTTCTAGACTTCAAGCTGAATCAAGTTCTTCAAAGAAAACCAAGTAAAGCCCAGACATTTTCATCCTAATAAAATAAATATTTCAGTCAGGCTTTAGAGGACTCTTGAATTATGATTGGCTATTTGATATATTTGTGAGTTAGCCACTAAACTGATTAACGCTAACTTCATTGACAAAGTTATGTTAACAGAGCCTTTGACACTCACAATTATGAATGAAAAGTGTAAATACCAGTAATGATAAATAACCTAGAACTTCCACATTTATTCCTAATGGAAGATTTAGCACTTTCAAAAGTCAAATGCCTGATAGGCTAAAAATTACAGCTTTGGTCTATCTGGCGCCAAAGAAAAGAGATCCATCACTCCTCCTGTCTTTAGAAAGATATCCAAAGAGTCCTGTGTTCTTCCAAGCAGACAGGCAAGTTTGATTAAAAAAACAAAACAAAACAGCTCAGACTCTTTGAGCTGTAAATGTCTGTAAAAATTATCTGGCCTAACCCCACATTTTATATGAGAAAACTAAAGCCCAAAGAAATGACATTATTTGCCTAAGGTCAGCTAGTAAGTCATGATGGAGTCAGAGATACAAGCCATATCTTCTTATTCCCAGCCCAATGCTCTTGTAACTAAACCACACAACAGGAAAAAATCTCCACCCAGCATGCACATACACAGGCATGTTCCTTTTCTCTCTCTCTCTCTCTCTCTCTCTCTCTCTCTCTCTCTCTCTCTCTCTCAATTCTGAATTTTAACAGACCTATAAAGCTAATTGAAGCCATATTCTCTGTGCTGACTTTCTATTGGTCTCAACAGAATCAGATCTGATGAGGACTCTCAAATATAAAATTATATGCAATTTCTCAAGTACAAGTCCATCTCATGACTACAAATGAATACCCTATTTTAAGGCATGCTTGAAAATAACTGAGAACATGCACAAATACTGTTTTATCACTAGCACTGCTTTTAATATGTACAAAATGATTCTATTTTTGTAAAAAATCTACATATGTGTGTTTAGATATGCTCAGGGGGAAAAAATAAGAAAGCTTGTGTTGATCATGGTCATCTCTGGGTGTTAAGATTCTGGGTGATGCTCATATGATATTTTATATTTACTAGTATTTAGTAATTTCTCTTTAAAAAAACTAAAACCTGTTATTTAAGTAGTAAAATGTTAGCAGGATAGCAAAGAAAGAATAATATTAGAAATCTTATATAAGACATATAAACTCTTGGTATTTTTCAGAATCCAATAAAACTTAACAACATCAATTCATGGTCAACTAAGCTTATAAAAATCTGTTCAATTAGAATTCCCATCCTTAGAAACAGAAAAGATTTTGAATCTGATAATCAGCCCTTTTCTTGTGTGTATTTGGTCTGTAGAATAGGTAGGCCAATCTATTAAGTTACTGTCCCCAGAAGGCCTCTCATTGAAATTCAGGAATGGCTTGCTCAACAAATAGAATGCTTTTCTGGAAATAACTATACCAACCTAAATTGATGAAGGAAAAGTGTAAGTTAGTTAAGTGTGATTTACGACTACTTTTACAAAAATAACAAACACCAGTTAACATTTATTGAGCAATTCCTGCATACTAGGCACCCTTCTACGTTAAGTTTTACATGAATTATTTCATTGAATTCTCACAACTACGACAGTTAGGTCCTATTATTTATTGTCCCTGTTTTAGAGATGAGGATATTGAGGCTTAGAGTTATGGGGACTTCTGTATACAACACGATTTGTAATCAAGACAATTTATTCCAGAATCTATTCTCTTTAACTTTACACTGCCTTTTATTATTTTTCCATACCTAGAGTAACTCAAACTCACTATTAATAAAGTATTTCCAAGTAAAGTTTCTATCAGGTTTGTTTTAATAAGCAAAGCTTTTTGTAATTAACAGCCCCAATTAATGGGTTTTCTCAAGTCTTTCAAGCAAGTTAAACATGACTTCCTGCAAATCTTATGTAAACTATTAATTTGTTTAGCATATACTTTCTTCATAAATGGGATGAAAGTAAACTTCAGTACACGTCAAATTATAACAATATTCAAATTAACAGCGCCAGAGTTAGTAAGAGTTCACTCTAGATCATTAATTTTTATAAAATATTTACTTCCTGCCTTGAGTTCACTTCTTCCATTTAATCATTTATTGCCTGTATATTTAATGTACAAGCATATGTTTGCACTATTACAGTTTTCACATAAAGGGCTGCTTTCAAAATAAGAAAAGTCCAAATATGGTCCTGCTTAATTGTTAGACATTTCTAACATACTCTTTGAAGAAGTTAGCTTTAATAATTTGTTTGTTTGTTTTTTAATCTAGTCCAATGCCAAGTAAATATACAATAAAAGAAAATTCTCAACTTGGCATATGTAATGAACACTTCAATCATTGTTCTTAAGCAGTCATCTCTCTTTCTTATACAAACTTTTATGTTCCAAAATTTTGAAGCCTGAATTAGTACCATTCCACCTCACTACCCAAAACAAATTTAGATTGCTTTTATCTAGCTTCTCTCTCCCAAAGATGTCATACAGCTAAAGTTCCAGATAGTTATTGGCTCCTTATTTTGACTAATTCAGCTCACCGTCTCAACCCTCCAGGTCTACACTCACACAATAAAGAAAATAACAAAGTGCCACAAACTTTCAACTTCAAAATGCTTAAAAATATAGTCATTGCACATAAAGCACACTGAAATCCCTCGAGGAAAACTATACTCAAAAATACTGAATATTTCTATTAAATCTTCACATGTCTAGTATAATATAAGTATAATTAAAGAAGCTAGAGCTTAAGGAGTCTAGTTCAGTGTTTGCTCTAAGGAGATTTCATAAGCAAGGAAACGACAGACCCATATATTCATCTAATACTGAAGTGCCCACATTTTAACTAGACCAAGAAAAAGAGGCCCTGTGTGGTATGGCTAACTACTTATGGGAGTAATTTTGCCATACAACTATAGCAAATTTATTTCCGTTCCAGATATCACTTTCCCCATTAACTCAGAAAAAGCAAAGGAGCAAAAACCACTTTCCTTTCATCCCTGCCAAACTCAGCAAGTTTCTCTGGAAGCAAATACTATTTAAATCATTTTCATACTTCTAAAATGCCTATAAGACAAGTCAAGGGTCTAATTATGTCACTTAAATTTGTTGAAGATGTTTGGGTTTTTCTTTTTTAAATTTTAATAATGAAAGTGCCCCAGGGTTTAGAGCCCTAATAATCTAATAAACTTTGCTAAGTGAACATTGTAACAGATACGCCTGGATGGGATTTTGTAAATACCAGACAATTTCCCCTGATCTTTATCAGGGAAAGAAGTCTAAATCTTTGGCAGGAAGAAATTAAATGTAGTGCAAAATAATAACATCTGGCCAGATTGTGTTTGTCAGAGTAGCAGCCCCTTTAGATGTCAGGCTGAAAAGCACTAAAATGAACTCTGAAGGGTGTGTGCGCGATTCTTTATGAGGCAATAGAAAAGTCTGCCATACTGCCATAGAATACTCAGGGTACAATTAACTCACCCTAGTATGTCCCTACAGAGGATTGTTTCACATCAACGGAATTTGAAGCCTTCTGCCAAATAAAATTTTGGGGGCCATTCTTGGGGTAGTGTCTTTATTTCTCTATTACCATACAAATTCCTAACAGCACTTTCTATTTTTTTTAAAACTCTCTATAATCACTTTTATGAGTTGTTAAAGCCTATGAGTTTATCTTCTAACTATGGGAGAGACAGTGTGGCTCAATGAAAAGAGTAATGAATGCCTTTGAAGCTAGAAACTTAATGCTGCCACTTATTGGTTATGTGGCCTTGGGCTATATGGCTCCTAATTCCAGTTTCCTTCTCCATGAAATGGGGATAATAATAGCTAGCAGTATCACTACCATTATGAAGGTTAATCAAACTCAGCACATTTACTTTCAATAAACTTAGTCAAGTTTGCTTCCCCTTCCTGAGTGACTCAGATGAGTTCAAATGTCTAACCTGATCAACTTTGCAGAAGCAAAGGCTTAAAGGAGTACACACTATCTTCTCCTCCCATCAAAACAAAAACAGACCCGGAGACAGAGACTGTCAAACCTCAGAGGGAAGGTAGGGGAGAATGGGGGTAAGGAGGAGAGATCAACCAAAGAACTTATATGCATGCATATGAGCCTAACGAGTGGTCACAGACAACAAGGAGGGGAGGGGTTTGGGATGGGAATGGGGGGGTGTGGACAAATATGTGATACCTTAATCAGTAAAAAATTACAAAAAACAAACCTCAAGGTTATATTTTAAATAATGTGCACATTATTTATTTTTTTAATTTATCTTTATTGTTGAAAGTATTACAGATATCCTTTTTTTCTCCATTGACCCCCATCCACCATGTACCCACCCTTCGCAGGCCTTCACCACACTATTGTTTGTGTCCATTGGACTATGCATTTATGCATATAAGTTCCCCAGCCACCCCCAACTGAAATGCATCAGTCTATTCCATGTTTCTATGTCTCTGGAACTATTTTGTTCATCAGAATATTTTGTACATTAGATTCCACATATGAGTGAGATGATGTGATATTTAAATTTCTCTAACTGGTTTATTTTGCTTAGCATAATACTCTCTGGGTACCTACATGCTGTCTCAAACGGTAAAAGATCCTTCTTCTTTATAGCTGAGTAGTATTTCATTGAGTAAATGTACCACTCATCCACTGAGGGGCACTTTGGCTGTTTTCAGATCTTACTATTATGAATTGTGACACTATGAACATAGGGGTATGTATTCTTTCCGATTGGTGTTTTGGGTTTCTTATGATATATTCCTAGAAGTGAGATCACTAGGTCAAATGGGAGTTCCATTTTTAAATTTTTGAGGAAACTACATACTGTTTCTGACAGTGGTTACACCAGTCTGCATTCCCACCAGCAGTGGACTGGGGTTCCCTTTTTTCTGCACCCTCGCCAACACTTGTCGTTTGTTGTAAGCCTCTTCTTCCACTATAAGCCATCTTAACATCTGGCTTGCCAGAAAGAACATACTTTGTTCACTAATAATTACTTCGATATATGAGATATTTTAATTGCTTTTCCTGCCTCTCTGATTTTTATCTGGCATTTAGAGAGGGAGAATTATGGTTATCTCACAATAATAAAAGGTTTTTTCAACTAAAAATAACAATAATAAACAACTTTCCAGAATGTGTGCCACCAGTGTTAAACAACCAATTTATTGATAGGTCAGTGTATCTATAATATTTCAATGCTAATTGCTAGAAAGAGTAATGTTTCTCACATCCCCAAGGAATGAAAGTGTGGACAGAATGCTGTTGGGTTTTCCCCCCTGCTTACTACTCTGTTGGACAGGAACAGGCACTTTGGCATCACTGAATGGGTTTCGTTAACTACCCCTTCAATGACTGGGGCATGTGGAAGTAAACACACATGCTACATCAAAGAACAGTTTCAGAGCCCATTTTCCCAGTTGGGAAGGTGGGAAGGATGCCCAGAATCCATGCTCTTGGCAATAAGACTGGTGGCAGGCAACATTTCACTACCCTTCAAGCACCTTTCCAGCTACAAGAGCACAGACTCCAATATACTTCTAGATCAAGATTACTGCCCAGTAAATAGCAAGAAAGGTCTGGAATCCAGTAATGCTGATACCAGCACAGTAAAAAAATGAACTCATTCGGATAAATGATTGGTGTCAGGGTAAATATCAATAACAATCCTTTAAAATTATGAAAGCATTTTCATTTACTTTACCTCTTTTGATCCTCAAGCGCTCAAGCAGGTTGACAGGTCAGGTGTTATCTTGCACATAAGGAAACAAACTCAGACACTTCAAATTACTTACCTTTTTTCATATAGCTAGTGTCAGAACAGAAATAAGAACCTATATTTGGTTTATGCTAAGGGCAACATCAATTAGTAAAGAATAAAAGAATATATTGGAAGCTAAAGGAAAATATTTATACATTTGACTAAAACAGTTTTAAAACCCCATAAAAATGAAAAAAAAATAGAATTAACAAAGTAGTAAAAGCAATTTTTAACATATAAAATGAGTTAACAATGAGTTAACATCCTGAATACATAAAAAGCTCTTACAATCAATAAGGGCCTCTCAATAAGAAACAAAAAAATAGCTAAAATTTTTTAATGATGAAGAAACAGTAGTAAGAAAAAATACAAATTAAAAACAAACACAGAAATAACCAACAAATCTCCTTAGTAACCAAGGAACAGTACTTTTTCACCCAAATTGGGGTTACTGTAAAATGGAAATGGTCAAGAAAATGAGCACTCATATATTGCTGGTGTGAGTGAACATAGATAAACTTTATGGAATTCAAATAGGCAATAAGTGTGAGAAACCTTAAAAAATGCATAGCTTTTGACCCAGTAATTTCAGTTGCAGGAATTTATCTTGCGGAAATAATTAAGAGTATGCATAAATATTTAGATACATGGTTTATTTATTTATTTCATTGTGGTTTAATGAAAATAATCTACATTTCTAACAGTAGAGAGAGTTGAATTAATAATATCTGAGACAACCACATTACTAAGTACTAGGTAGCCTGTAACTACTATTTTCTATTGTATTATAGAAATGCATTATTGATATGAAAAATTGTTATATTAGATGAAAAGGCAATATAACTAAATTTTGTTTTGTTTTTTCATGTTTTGGGGTTTTTTTTCCATTTTTTAAATTAAGGTATTACGTATGTAAATATCTTCCCATTGCCCCCCCAACCCATTCCCATACATGTGCTCACCACCCAGTGTTTTGCGTCCATTGATTATGCTTATATGCATGCATACAAATCCTTCAGTTGATCTCTTTATCTCCCCCACCTCTCCCTAACCTTCCAGATGTAATTTGACAGTCTTTTTGATACTTTACTGCCTCTGAATCTATCTTTTTGTTAATCAGTTTATAATGTTCTTTATTATCCACAAATGAGTGAGATCACGTGGTATTTTTCTTACATTGACTGGCTCATTTCACTTAGCATAATGCTCTCAATTCCATCCAGGGTGCTGCAAATGATAAGAATTTCTTCTTTCTTTTTTTGACAGAATAGTATTCCATTGTGTCACATGCCTTTACCTCTTTTGATCCTCAAGCGCTCAAGCAGGATCAAAACAAAAGTATACAAGGTAATATATCACAACTAGAGACCTGGTGCACGAAATTTGTGCACAGGAGCGGGAGGAGGTGTCCCTCAGCCCAGCCTGCACCCTCTCCAATCTGGGATCCCTCCACAATTCAGGACTGCTGGCTCCCAATTGCTCACCTGCCTGCCTTCTTGATTGCCCCTAACCACTTCTGCCTGTCAGCCTGATCACCCCCTAACCACTCCCATGCCAGCCTGATTGATGTCTAACTGCTCCCCTGCCAGCTTGTTTACTCCCAACTTCCCTCCTCTGCTGGCCTGGTCACCCCTAACTGCCCTCCCCTGCAAGGCTGATGCCTCCAACTGCCCTCCCTTGCAGGCCTACAGGTGTGATTGTCATTGTTGTATTGATTTGCATCTCTCAGATTACTAGTGACTTTGAGCATGTTTTCACATGTCTCTTGACCTTCAGTATGTCCTCTTTTAAGGTCCTTTGTCATTTTTTTTTTATTGTATTGTTTATCTCCCTTTGTTAAGTTGTATGAATTCCCTGTAAATTTTGGAGATTGAACCCTTATCAGAGATTAACATTGGCAAATATGTTCTCCCATGCAGTGGGCTTTCTTGTTGTTTTGTTGATGGTTTATTTTGCTGTGCAGAAGTTTTTTATTTTGATGTAGTCCCATTTGTTTATTTTTTTCCTTAGTTTCCATTGTTCAGGGAGCTGTATCAGTGAAGATATTGCTATGACATATGTCTGATATTTTTATGCCTATGGATTCTTCTAAGGTGTTTTATCATTTCTCATCTTACATTCAAGTCTTTTATCCATTTTGAGTTTATTTTTGTGTATGGTGTAATTTGGTGGTCTAGTTTCATGTTTGTGAATATATCTGTCCAATTTTTCCAACACCATTTATTGAAGAAACTGTCTTGACTCAATTGCTCTTGGTCGATTTCTGGGTTCTCTCTTCTGTTCCATTGGTAAACATGTCTGTTCTTGTGCCAGTACCAGGCAGTTTTGAGGACCATGGCTTGGTAATATAGCTTGGTATCTAGTATTGTGATCACTCCTTTTTTCTTTTTTCTCAGGATTCCTGTATACAATATCATGTCATCTGGGAATAATGATAATTTTGCTTCTTTTCCAATTTGCATGCATTTTCTTTTTCTTATCTAATCACTATAGCTAGCACTTCCAGTACTATGTCACACAGAAGTGGTTAAAGTGAGTGTCCCTATATTATTCCTGTTCTCAGGAGAAATGGTTTTAGTTTTTGCCCATTGAGTATGATTTTGGTTGTGGGTTTATCATTTAAGGCTTTTATTATGTTGAGGTATGATCCCTCTATTCCCACTTTCCTGAGAGTTTTTATCAGGAAAGGGTATTGTATTTTGTCAAATGCCTTTTCTGCATCAATTGATATGATTATGTGATTTTTGCCTCTCTATTTATGTGATACATCACATTTATTAATTTGTGGATATTGTATCATTTTTGCATCGCTGGAATAAATCCTACTTTGTCATGGTGTATGATTTTTCTAGTGTAATGCTGGATCGGATTTACTAAAAATTTTTTTGAGGATTATAGCATCTATGTTCATTAGGGATATTGGCCTGTAATTCTCTTTCTTTGTAGTGTTTTTATCTGATTTTGGGATTAGAATAATGCTGGCTTCATAGACAGAGCTTGGAAGTGTTCCTTCTCTTGAATTTTTTGGAATAGTCTGAGAAGTATAGGTTTTAGTTCTTTGAATGTTTGGTAAAATTCCACTGTGAAGCCATCCAGTCCAGGGCTTTTGTTTGCTGGACATATTTTGATTACTGTTTCAATTTCATCAGTAGTTATTAACCTATTCAGGGTGTTTTGTTTTGTTTTTCCTGATTGAATTTTGGAAACATATTTTTCTAGTAATATGTCCATTTTTTCTAGGTTGTCCAGTTTGTTTGAGTAGAGTTGTTCGTAGTAATGTTTTTGCAGTTTTTTGTATTTCTTTGGGGTCAATTGTTACTTCACCTCTTTCATTTCTGATTTGTTTATTTGGGTTCTATCTTTTTGTTTCTCGGTGAGCCTGGCTAGAGGTTCATCAATATTGTTTATCCTTTCAAAGAACCAGCTCTTGGTTTTATCGATCTTTTGTATTGATTTTTTTGGTCTCTATGTTGTTTATTTCCACTCTGATCTTTATTATTTCCTTCCTTCTGCTTACTCTGGGCTTTTCTTATTGCTTTCTTTCTAATTCTTTAAGTGGCAGGTTAAATAATTTATTACCATTTTTTTCTTTTTTTCTTTCTTTTAATATTTTTAAATATATATTTTATTGATTTTTTTTCTTTTTTTTCTTTTTTTACAGAGCGAAAGGGAGAGCGATAGAGAGTTAGAAACATCGATATGAGAGAAACAATTAGGTATCTCCTGCACACCCCCTACTGAGGATGTGCCCGCAATCAAGGTACATGCCCTTGACTGAAATCTATCTTGGGACCCTTCAGTATGCCAGCCAATGCTCTGTCCACTGAGCCTAAGTGGTTAGGGCACCATTTTTTCTTGTCTTTTTTTGTTTTTGTTTTTTAGGTAGGGCTTCAGAGCTATGAATTTCCCTTTGTGTCCCATAGATTTTGGATTGTTGTGTTTTCATTGTCATTTGTTTCCAAGATGCTTTTTATTTCTTCTTTGATCTCTTTTGTAAAACAATGATTGTTTAATAGCATGTTATTTAGCCTCCAAGTGTTTGATTTTTTTCATTGTTTTTATTGTAGTTGATTTCTAATTTTATGCCATTGTGAACTGTGAAGATATTTGATATGACTTCTATCTTTTTTAATTTGAAGAGACTTTGTGTTCTAATATGTGGTTGAAAATGTCTCATGTGCACTTGAGAAAAATGTATATTCTATAGCTTTGGGGTGAAATGTTCTGAAGATATCAATTAAACCCATCTGATCTAGTCAGTCATTTAAGATTGGTAATATTTTGTTTAGAGGCATTATCCAGTGATGTCAATGGGGTATTAAAGTCCCCTACTATGATTGTATTGTTGTCGATCTCTGCCTTGATATTTCCCATAAGATTTTTATGTATTTGGGTGCTCTAGAATTGGGTGTATATATGTTTATCAGAGTTATGTCCCCTTTAGTATTATGAAGTGGCCCTTCTTGTTTCTTATTATGGTCTTAATTTTAAGGTCTATTTTTCAGATATAAGTATTGCTACCACAATTTTTTTTTTCTCATTTCCATTTGCCAAAAAAAAAAAATTTCCATTCCTTCACTATGTCTGTTTGAGTCCTTTTCTCTAAGATAGGTCTCTTGTAGACAGCAACTATATGGGTCGTCTTTTCTTATCCATTCAGCTACCCTATGTCTTTTGATTGGAGCATTACCCCATTTATGTTTAAGGTTATTATTGACTAGAGACCCGATACATGAAATTCATGCATGGGTAGGGTCCCTAGGCCTGGCCGGCAATCAGGGCTGATCTGTGGGGAGAATAGTGGGGCGATTGGGGGACTCCCTGCTGGCACCTGCTTTGGCTGGCCTGGGACCTGCAGGCTGGGAGCAGCTTCTGCATTGAGCATATACCTCCTGGTGGTCAATGCACATCATAGCGACTAGTTATTCCACCAATAGTTCTGCCGTTTGGTCAATTTGCATATTAGGCTAAGGTGACCAGACGTCCTGCTTTTGGCATTTCTTTCCAAAAATCGGGACTTTTTAAAATGCCGTGGGAGGCGGGACAAATTGTTAAAAATCGGGACTGTCCCACCAAAAGCCAGACATCTGGTCACCTTATCTTAGGCCTTTATTATATCTGATAGGAACTTGTTTGTCACCATTTTTATTCTTTATGCCTGTGTTCCTTATTCCCTTTTTATTCTTCTTTTTATGGCAGTCCCTTTAGCATTTCTTGAATTGCTGGCTTGGTGGTAGTAAACTCCCTTAGTCCTTTTTTCTCTGAGAAGCTCCTGATTTCCCTTTCAATTTTGAATGATAGGCTTGCTGAATATAGTATTCTTGGATTCAGTCCCTTGCTTGGCATCACTTCGTATATTTTATTCCATTTCCTTCTGGCCTTATGTGTTTTGGTTGAGAAATCAATTGATAGTCTAATGGGAGATCCCTTGTAGGTAACCTTCTGTCTCTCTCTATAAGCCTTTAAGATTCTTACTTTGTCATTGATGTTTGCCAATTTAATTATGATATGTCTTGGTGTTGGTCTTTTGGGGTTCATCTTGTTTAGTGCTCTATGTGCTTCTTGGACTTCTGTGGCTTTTTTCTTCATCAGGGAAGTTTTCTGTCATTATTTCTTCTAATAGGCTTTCTATTCCTTGCTTCTCTTCCACTTTTTTGGCACCCTTATTATGTGGATGTTGTTTTGTTTCATGTTGTCCCAAAGCTGCCTTAGGTTCTCCTCCTGCTTTTAAGTTTTCTTTCCAGTTGCTGCTGTGCTTGGGTGGTTTTTTTCTACCTTGTCTTCTAACTCACAGATGCAGTCCTCAGCTTCTTCCAGTCTACTGTGAAACTTTCCATTGTGTTCTTTATTGTGGTTGTACATTCTTCATTTCCTCTTGATTCTTCTCCATTTCTTCTTGATTTTTAAGCATATTGTTGAATTTGTCTTCTATCCTTTTCAGTGTCGTTATAACCATTGCTCTGAATTCTTTCACTGAAAAATTGCTTACCTCTACTTCATTTATATACTTTTCTGGTGATTCATCCTTTTGTTGCAAATGGGAGTTATTTCTTTTTCTCACAGTTTTTGCTGTTTATTTGTAATTATTTCTATGTATCAGATCAAATTGCTATGCCACCCAGATTTTTGAATTTGTCTTATGTAGTAGATGTTTTGTGGGACCCAGTGGTGTAATCTCTTTAGTCTTCTGGGCTGGGCAATCTACGGATGCCTGCTACTTAGATATTTGGGTTTTCTTGGTGTAGTTGTCCCATTAGTGGATGGATTCTCCTCTCAGGGTGTCTGGTTATGTGGCTCAATATCTACCACATTGACTGAACAGCACAAAGGGAACAAAACACTACTCTACTCATGACACCAATAACCAGAGAAAAGAAGGCAAAATGATATTGAGGAAGGAAAAATGGTAAGAGAAAAGAAAAAGGAGAAAAAGAAAATCATCCTAATAAAGAGGGAATATGCAAATTAACTATTCCACCATCACAAAGATGGCGGCACCCACAGTGGAAGCCAAATTCCCAGAGGCCAAGTTCCCGTAATGAGCCTTAAACAGCTTCTCCTCAGACTCCAAAAGTCCACACCTCCACCTGCACCTCAGCCACGGGTGAGTGCCTGTATTTGAAAGGTACTATGAACTGGGTATGGCGAATAAAAGTAAAGGCCAAAAAGAGGGGAAACAACTGTGCCTCCCCCACCCCACCCCACCCCCAGCACCATTCGACTTTGGCAGTTCTTCAGGCTGTCCCTTCTGGGCTCAGCCTCTCATAGCTGTGGACTTAGATCTAGAATCCCCTGCCTCCGGCAGCTCTGTTGGCTTCCTTTCCACAGTCAGATGTTATGCCTGTCCCCAAGGGATGTGGATTTGGTACTGTGCAGCTTTCTTCTGATCCTCTCAGCTTGGAAGTCTTGCATCTCTCTCCAGCCCAGATCCTCAATCTTGCTGTTCTCCAGGTGTCCTCTGCCCTTCCCGGCTGTGAATTGTCTCATCAGCTGTGTCTACTTTGCCACTTCTGGGTGTATGTTATTCAATTTAGATGTTCCTTCTATCTGCTCCAGGATAAGGTTTAGAACACATCTGCCTATTCAATCGCCATTTTGTGTCTCCAGAAATCTATTTTTACTGGTACTACTTATTTTAATATGTGTGTGTGTGTGTGTGTGTGTGTGTGTGTGTGTGTGTGTTCACTGAAATATATACTGAGTGCCAACTATCTCACTGGGTATACAGCAGTGAGGTAGAATACAAATAAGCCCTATCCTCAGAAATATCATTATCTAGTAAAGGAGACCCATATTAATCATATAACCATACATGTATTACTATAAATGTGATAAGTGCTAGAAAGAAAACACACAGTTTCTCAGGATAAGGAATACAATGGAACTTAATCTAATCTAATTATTACATTTTACTTAATCATGTCCAGGGCTAATGCTAAAAAATTTTAAACCAAAAGAGGGAAGCATCATAAATATCCTAATTTCCTTTTATCATTTTTGTTCTCCTTCCTTCCCTAATATAACCAATGAAATCATAGTGTGCCATTGCTTGTTATATCTAGTTACTTTAACTCATTCAGACCACTTGGGGACCATTTAGAAAATGTATACTATTAGTCTTATACACACACACACACACACACACACACACAGAGAGAGAGAGAAAACACACAAATATGTTACAAGCCATTGTCTCTGAATGATAGGATCATGAGTAGATATATTAGATCATTTTTATATTAATTATAATTATATTAAAGTATTTTAAAATGTATATGCCAAACATATGACAGTCAATACCACAAAGCAAATCTATTATATTTAATGTGCGTTGTATGCTTACAAATGCATAAGAGGGAATTAAAAAAAAACAAAAAAAAAAAACAAAGGCTACTATGCATTTATTTCCTACAGTCCAGCATAGAGCTAAGGTCTTCACAGCCCACATTTGATTTAGCCCTCTTTAATTAATGGCTCAGAGAAAAGTGACTTGCCCTTGGTCACAAAGAGAGGGAATAGAGAGTGAAAAATTATACTCCAGTCTTCCTGAAGCCAGGGCCCATGCCTTTCACACTATGCCCCTCTGTTTCTTCCCTGGGTGTTATGCCCTTTCAAAGGAAAGACTGAGTGAGAAGCTGTAAGGCTAGCCAGGGAGTCCAGAAAGACTCATATCTAGTAGGCAATTAATAATGTTTAGATTTTAATTTAATTTAGAAAAAGAAGTGAACTAATTTATCTAACTCCCTCATCTGCCCTTCTTCTTGATCAAGAGTCACATCTATCTAGAGAATACACAAAGGCAATCTCCTCCAAGAACCTTTCCCCTCTAGTTGGAATTAATCTTTTCCAACCCCACATTCCCATACAGAGGCGGATTTCCTGTGAAGATAATGAAATTTAAGCTACAGGGACCCGCACTTGCAATCCTCCTACTGAAAGAGCCACAGGCATTTTGCATTTTTAATTTTTAATTATTGTTCTAAAAGAGGACCCCTAACTGTATAAGCTTTGAGCCCCCCCATGAAACCTGGATCTATCCCTACTCCCCACAGAAAACTGCTAAAATTGTTCTTACAGCATTTTTCTTAGAATGCTTTGTACTCAAAGTTATTCATGTATAAAAGTCTTAGTTACTGAAATTTGAGCTACTTGAAGGTAGGCATGTGGTAGCTTTCATCTTTGAATCCCCCACAATACCTGCCTTCAGATATGCTAGGTACTTGTTCAGCAAATGTGGGTTGTTGTTTTTTTATTAAACACTATAGAATTTCCTTGCAAGAAAGAAAGCTAGAATTGGGGAGATGGCCCATGACCATGAAACAACATACATAGAGGCTGTATAACAAACGGCATCTAAGGGCACAGGCTCTGGAGCTGCATTTGCTAGGTTCTATTCCTGTGTCTGCCATTTTTTGACTGTGTGACTTTAGACAAGTTACTTAATTAAGCTTTCTAGGCCTCTACTTTCTCAGCAATAAAATGAGGCTAATACCAGTACCAAACTTAGGGTTGTTGTGAGATTTAAATAAGACAATACAAGTAAAACACTTTGGAGCAGGACATTTTTTACTCCTCTCTCACTGACTTAGTACATATTGAAAGAGGAGGTTTCTGATTCTCACCCCAAGCCCTCAACTTTCTCTTCTCCATACTAGCCCCATGTCTCCTACCTATACCGACCCAGACTCACTCAAACCCAGCTCTCTTAATAATGACCCTCCATTGCTGAGCTGGGAAATAAAGGTGGATATTAAAGCATGAAACTCAGCTCTGTCTTTGCTGGTAGTCTAGATGTGAGCTGATGGAGGTTGGAATGAAAATCAGAGACAGAACAACAAAGCATCAGTATGTGATCAATGAGACCCCAGAGATGGAATATAGAAAAAAAGAGGCGAGGAAGTATAAAGGAAGATACAAGACCTGATGACTGAAAGATGGGATGAGGGAAAAGGAGGAATACAAGTGTGTATCCAACCCCTGGAGGCATCCCACAGTCAATAGAAGGAAAGGTCTTTTAAATTTCTGTGTTATTACTTCCAGCTTAGAGGAAAATTGTTTTCACCTCCACTCTACTGACAGAATTCAAATCGCTCAAACATATGCTTCATTACTCTGATATCAGGTATTGCAGCTCAGTGAGATGGAAAGAGAAGGAGGAACATACGCTTTCAGAAAATAAAAAAATCCCATGTGGGAGGGGTGGGAAGAAATCACTCTAGGTAAAAGTGTTGTTGTTGTGTTTTTTTCTGGAAGTGTCTAGAGGGCAGGGACAATGTCCATTAATTTACTTTCTTGGGGTAACTAGTGAGAAGGTGGTCAGGGATTATGGCAGTCACAGGTTGTGAGTTCTAAGTCCCACTGAATCAAGTGGCATGGGCTGGGGTATCTGCATTATCTCTATACCTCAGATTGGCCCCAGAACAATCTCCGTTGTACACTGAGTCATTTTTACCAAACTTTTTATTAAACCGTTTTCAGTCTAATGACTGGCTTTTCTAAATCAATAGGGATCACAGGGAAGATTTATAACTCCCCAGTCTCTAGCTCTGCTAAAACCACAGAATTTTGAAACTGAATTGAATTCAGAAGTTCTTAGTTTAAAACTGAAATGACTTTAAACATCCAGTTTCCAATTGTTTTCCCAATAGCATTAATAGTTAAACAATCAAATTTTTTTTTAAACGTTGTAACCAAAATATCTGAGTCAGGGCCATAAAAGTACCCTAATTAAAGCCAGCATCTTCTGGGATCTGATGAGAAACTTACCCTTTTATAATGGGATTACTAGAGCTTTGCTATACAGATAAGCAGTTTGATTAATAATTTACATTTTCAAGAATATATAACCTCACTCATTGTTATGGTTTGCATTCCTAAAATTCTTCTATTCAGTTTAATGTTATTATATTTAGTCCTGGTAAATGAATTAAATTCTTAATTATATATCAATGTAATTATTATCTCACATATATTTATTCTCTCCCATATATTATTTTCTAAGAAGAAAAGGCTGTGACAGAATGGCCAGCAGTTTGAGTCAGGGACTCAGAGCTGTAGCATGGGCAGAACTGTCAAACTAAAAGGGAAAAAATTGTGAAATGGAAAAAAAATTGCTCGGTACTCACTTCGAAGCCCCACTAAATGAACTAAATGAACTAAATAAAAACTAAATGAACAAATGATTGAATCTCAAAAAAAATGTTTATCAATATTCAGGCAATTATTTAGTTACATACTAACTATGAAGGAAAAAAATCTTTGTTTGAATAATATCCCTATACAGTTATTTCAAGAAGAAATTACTGGGGAAATTGCTCTCAGCTGATGGAAAAAGGTGTTCAAACCAAGGTCAGTTTTATTTAAGGTGAGTGGGAGAGACAGGATCTGAAAGAAAAAAAAAGTGTAAGAACTGTCAAGAGCAGATGGAAATGGAAAAATAGGGAGGGGAAAAACAGAAGCAGCACAGAAACATTTTCCCCCTCCCCACTGAAATATTTTTTTCATCTCCTCCACAGAAAGCAGGTAGAAGAAAGCTTTCCAACACTCAGTGAAGCACAACTGAAGATATCTAAAATTTGACTCCTCTTTTCCTTCTCTCTACCATAATAGCATGGCCCAGAAAATATAATTAAAATACAGCCTGAGCACAACAACTTCTTTCTAATGTAACTCCTTATTTGTGTGTAAAATATACCAGACAGGATCCAGAAGAGCAGCTGAAAAAGGAGTGGACCTGGCACAATTAACATTTCAAACAGCACAGCATACTATGGATGAGGGGGGCAGGATAAGGGCAGGGGGTGGGGTGGGAACCGGATGGAGGGGAGCTATGGGGGGAGGGATCTGAACAATAAAGATTTATTTTAAAAAAAAAAAAAAGAGCAGAAACCGGTTTGGCTCAGTGGATAGAGCGTAGGCCTGTGGACTGGAAGGTCCCGGGTTCGATTCCGGTCCAGGGCAAGTACCTTGGTTGCGGGCACATCCCCAGTAAGGAGTGTGCAAGAGGCAGCTGATCGATGATTCTCTCTCATCGATGTTTCTAACTCTCTGTCCCTCTCTCTTCCTCTCTGTAAAAAATCAATAAAATATATTTTTTTAAAAAGAAAAGAAAAAAAATAAAATGAAATATTAAGAAAAAATTAAAATATCTTTATCTGTTCTTATTGATTCTATGAATATGAGTTGTTGGATCATAATACAGGGTCTACTGAGGCATGTAGAGATATACCTCTCTACTAAAAGCCCCCAATTGCCACATTCAGTGAGTTCTTGAGTCCAGTTTCATGTCTTCCACCCTTACTGTAGCTCATAACTTCTTGCTGGTTATATGTACCTCCCTCCAGCAATATTTTATAACCTTTCTATTTAACTGTTATTTACTACTAGATAGAAAACTAGAAAATCAAACTTGTAAAGACTGTGCACAAATTTAGAACATTAGTAGCCTCTGTGCAAGGTCCCAAGGAGCTCTCAGATGAGTCAACTAAATAAGCAGGAGATCCTTGGTATTTAGGTGCCCAGATATGACTTCTGCTTAACCACTATTTCACCTCTCTGGTGAAGAGAGTTCGTGGTATAGGATAGGCAACTTCCAAAAAACCAAAGTGTTACTGAATTCTAAAGAGTTTATTCTCACTCAAACTCAGTGGCACCTTGGAGAAGACTGGAATCATCCAACATACAGGGGGGGGAAAACTAGATATACCCCAAATAATTCCTGATAGCACAAGGTTAAAAGCTATCATAAAATTCTACAAAGAAAACAGAACTCAAAGCTTGAAGGTATAGAAGTGGTGAAGATGCAATGAAAAATTCAGAATTTGGTCCCATTTTTCTTCTCAAGGACCACAAATCCTACAACTTCTTAATTTTATTTAACTTTAAGCACACTGAGAAAAAGAAAAATATTGTCACATGATGGCTTGAAAGAAGCTGTGGCATCAATGACTTTCTTCATCTATAAAATGAAGATAATTATCATATGAACCTCTTAGGGCTTCTGGGGAAATTAAATGAGATAATTGTGTAAAAGTAAACATCATATAGTAGGCACTTAATAAATTGCCACTACTATTATCATTATCATCATAATTATTATTAGGTAGGGGGGGGGAATAGAAAAGAAAACCGACTTTAATAGAGTTTCTCAAAAAGAATTAATTAAGCAGAAACAAAAAATGACTGTGCTGCCCCATTTTACTAAGTACATCTAAGTAAATTAAATTTAGGAAACGAGGCAATGCAAAGATTGAAAATAAAGTACAACTTTCTTTAATGCTTCAATCATTATCAAAACAACATTAGCAATACAGCACTCCAACCACTGTAGCAAAGAGCCCCAGGCTCATTTATGAGGGCAAAGGCTTTCTGCAAATGAAGACATAAAATCCAAATCAAGGCAATAAGGATTGCTCGAGGAACCGTGCACATATTTGCAGAGAGCACTCAGTGCTTAAACACCCCCAAGTGGAATCCTAAATAGATTGTGGATCTAGGCCAAGATCAGGATGAGCTTTCTTCAACTTCATGTGGTGGAGAGAATAGCTCACATCTAATTTCATATGCATGAAGTATTGGAGAAATTTTCTCAATAATTTCATCTATCAGCATCTTGGGGAGGAAATATATTTTAGGAAAAAAAAACTGTGCCCCCCTCCCATTTATCATCTTGTAGGGGTCTCTGATTTTAGTCTCGTCTCCCCAAATGTTTGTCATACAAATGGTTCTGGGGCAATGCCTCTACAAATATGACATTGGCTTGAGGTCTGACATCAAAGTCTATCTTTTTCCTATGAAGCAGGGAAAGAGAATGAAAAAAGATTAAAAACAAATACATAGTATAGTGACAAGGAAGAAGACCACACAATGAGTTCAGACATCATCTAGCCGTCTCTATGTTCCTTTGCTAGGATTGGCCATATGTCTGTCCGAACAATTTGAATAATTTAAGGTGATTTAAAAAATACATATATTGTGTGTGTGTGTGTGTGTGTGTGTGTGTGTGTGTGTGTGAGAGAGAGAGAGAGAGAGAGAGAGAGAGAGAGAGAGAGAGAGAGAGAGAGAAATACAACTAGTAGGTGCTGCCCCCATTTCCTACCATTCTGTTTACATGACTAATGTTCAAAATCCATGCCACAGCAGCCATATCTGTAAATTAATCCTATCAAAATCTTGCAAAAACTCCCTTTCTCACCTATTCTTGAGCTGTTGCAGGCCTAGAAAACAATGTGCAAAATGCAGGACTAGACAGAGATGGTTACACCCAAAGCATTCAGATGGAGAGTAATGTCAACTACTCTGCATGTAAGAATACCAGTGTGATCATTCTATCAAACCCCTCTAGGCAGGCAATAGTAGTAAGATATGTGTGGGCCTGGTTATTCTTGGAATTAAATCACAAATACTCCATTCTGAAAAAGCACCTTAACACCCCAAAAGGTAAGATTCAGTTCTCATCTTCAACCCAATTCTCATGTCACATTATTTCTTATCACCCCCATTTTCAGCCAGCCAATCTAAGAGGTACATGAATGGTACATGTATTTTTAAAATCACCTTAAATTATTCATTCTATTGCCAAATTGTTAGTCTCAACAAACTCTTCACAAGAGTCTGACTACTAAATAGGTTTAAAAATACTTCAAGCTGATATATTGTACTTCATATAATCAACCCAACATCCCCTGAAGTTTTGTCCCAAGAAACTGTTGTGAATGTATGATTTATTAGCTAATTTGAATAATTTTGTAAGCTAATTCTAAGAATTTCATTATAACATACAAAATAAGCTATAATCAACCCACCTTACAATTCAAAGAGGTTAATTTTAATAAAGGTAGTATAACTCTAAAGATTTGGAATATCAAGTAGTCAGAATTATTATTTTTTCTATACAACCTCAATTCTTTCTTTATGGGGCAAGAAAAAGGCAGCTGATTACATCTGCTTAAGAAAAAATAAAAGCCCCAATATCCTTAATTAATTTTCCCTCACAGGAGGCAGCATACTGAGGTTGTTAATTCTGCTTTCACTTATTATTCTGCTTATTAGTTGTGTGACCTTATAATTCTGCTTATAGTTGTGTGACCTAGGGCAAGTTACTTAGCCATTCTGTGCCTTGGATTTTTATCCATAAAATGGGGATAATAATAATGATACTTCCATTTCAGAATTATTTTGAGGATTAAATGAATTAATATATGTAAAGCACTTATAAGATTACCTAGCATATAATGCTATATACATGCTTGCTATTACCAATACTGTTACCCTTATCATTATCATCCCTAGCTGGGTCTTTGAATCAAAGGAGGTATTCCCCATCCTGCCACTCCTACAAGTTAGCAAAGAGAAATGCAATTTCCTACACATCTGGCAATGCAACAACAGATTATTTTAGTCACAGACAGATATAGTAAGAACTGAAACTCACAAGAAGTGAAAACCACTCACACAAATGAGAAAATGTAGAGCCATCAAACCAGTTTTCCCCTCTTAAATGGAAATGGTCCCAGTGGTCAGAAGGAGTTTGTATATGTTTCAGAACTATCTAACTCATGCCTGGAGAAAACTAGTATTTAAGTAAACTATTTTTATTCTTTAAGCAAGTCTTACAGGTTATTTGAAAGAAAATATAATTTACTCTTTCTAAAGGAATTTATAACATTTTACAAACAGATAAACAGTATGTCCTTGGACATGATTTTTTTGCCAATACCTACCTTTCCAAAGATTGGAATGAAACGTCTTTAAAAAACATGTTTTCCTTAAACAGAATTTTTTTCTTACTAGAAGGTATTTATATCAAGCATTAATGCCATAATGGTAATTTATAACTTATATTTAGCTTTTGAAAGCCAAGTACCCACATAATGATACCTCTGGCACCACATTTAAAATGATTGCCAGAACTCACCTTGGAAAACTGCAGCATTCTGGATAATTAAGAACTTGAGCTCCATACTTGCAGATTGAAGCAGTTGTTCCATGTTCAAACGTGCCGTTATTTGGTATTTTTCTTCCATCTTCCTTGAGCAGCATGTTGGGCCCTTGGGGAGACATACTTGCAAATCTGATCCTGAAACAAACAAGTTTTTCATGTTTCAGTAAGCAGAATATCACATACACACACTCACACAGAGAAAAGAGGCAAGGCCAAAACAATGCATTTCTTTTAAAGTTCAGTAAAATGTTGATTATTCAAAATTAGTGTTTATCTTAACTAATCCCTTCTTCCCAAATATCCTTATGACTGATTCTATTTGAATAACCATTAGAATTAATTACCTAGGTTTGACTCATAAATTCTGCATAAGTTTAATTTATTGCACCATGTATATATACACCATTGAATACCTATATTTAATGTCTGTTAAAAGATTAATCTACACCCCTACAATTTATTTTTTTTCTGATTATAATTTACAAATGAGAACATAACCAAGAAGTAATTTTCAAAATTCCAGTTATGATTTCCAAATGAAATGGATGTCTGGTCAACCCAATGTTGCTTTTTGGGGGATAAATGTATAAAACAGCAGTATCATACTGAAGCTTTGTTGCTGTTATAATTTTAATTAAAGATCTAAGGCAAGAGTTACAGAGGAAACACCCAGAGTACAATATTAACATTCAGGCAATCACCTAATTCCTTGGGACTCCAAAATTATAGTTCTATCACAAATGCAGAACTCTTGTTCCTTTGAACTCCTGAGCTATTTCACTGCTACCTACATTATGATACAGAATGTTTTTATTTTTGCATTTCCATAAAGATTTGCCAAATCAGGACCTATTCTGAGTCTTCATTCAATGTGAAAACTATTGACAGTATTACAAATGTCTTTCATTTTCCCAACCTTTGCCCCTCTCCACTCAGCTCATACCCACCCACCCCCAGGTCTTCACCACCATATTGTCTGTGTCCATGGGCTATGCATATAAGTATAAAAATTCTTTTACTTATCTCGCCTCATCCTCTCACCCCCACATTGAGTGTGTTAGTTTGTTCCATGCCTCCATGCTTCAGTGTGATTTTTTATAACATCCTTCACAGTTGACCAATCTCTACTTCTTCAAACACTCTCTTTCTTTCTTGTTTTAGTGAACCTACCCCATACCCCCCACCCCCACATACACACACAAGCATGCACCTACTGCTATGGCCATTTTTCTCTCTCTTTTCTTGCTTCCTCTTCTCCTGCCTATCACTTAAATTTTATTGACCCTTTCCTTCATTCTATTGTACATCTCCTCTCTGGATGATCTTACCTAAACCCATACAATTGCTAAACTCCCTAATCCAGCCCTCACCTCTTTTCCAAGTTCCAAAATCCTACATTTTCAACTACTTTATGGGCATCTAAGATTTAGCATGCCCAAAACTGAACTCAATATATCTCATAAACACACTCATACACAGTTCTCTGTCTTCTGTACTCTGTTATCTCAGTTAATGATCATCATCCATCAAGTTTCCCAGCGATAGAAACCTTTATCATTCTCAGCTCTTTATTGGTGACTCAACACACTTTTGCACCCATCGAAGTCATCAGCATATGAATGAAAACTGAAGCCATGGGAGTAAATGAAAGTCATCCACCAAATATTAATTGAGTACCTATGTGCCAAGCACTGTGGCTATAGCAGTATACAAAGTCCCTCCCCTTGAGGACCTTAATTCTGGTAGACAACAAACTATGATAATAAGTACTACAGAAAAAATAAAACTAAGTAAGGAAGGAAAAACCAATTGTGATATTTTACGTATACATATATATGAAATAGAATTGTACTCAGCCATGAAAAGGAATAAAGTATTGATACATGTTACCACATAGATGAATTTTTAAAATATTGCATTAAATTTTTTTTAATTACATACTCTATGATTCCATTATATAAATATCTAAAACACGAAAACTAATCTATAGTGACAGCAGTTAAGTGATTGTTAGGAGGTGGAGCACAGGGAGGGGTGGGAGTGAGGAAATTTGGGATGATGATGGATATATTCATAATTTTCATTGTAGTGATTGGTTTATATCAGATTTATCAAATTATACCCTTAAAATGTGTGCAATTTATTGAACCAATTATACATCAATGAAGCTGTTAATTTTTCTTTTTTTGAATCATTTATTTTTTAAATTTCTTTATTGATTAAGGCATTACATATATATCCTTATTCCCCCATTACCCCCACCGCCTGTTGTCTGTGTCCATTGATTAGGCTTATATGCATGTATATAAGTCCTTCGGTTGATCTCTCCACCTTAGCCCCACCATCCCCTACCTTCCCTGAGGTTTGATGTTCTGATTGATGTTTCTGTCTGCGGACTGTTTTTGTTCATCAGTTTATGTTGTTCCTTATATTTCACAAATGAGTGAGATAATGTGATATTTATCTTTCTCTGCCTGGCTTATTTCACTTAGCATAATGCTCCCTAGCTCCATCCATGTTGTTGCAAATGGTAAGAACTCCTTTTTCAACCACAGCATAGTATTCCATTGTGTAGATGTACCATAGTTTTCTATTCCATTCATCTGATGATGGGCACTTAGGCTATTTCCAAATCTTAGCTATGGTGAATTGTGCTGCTCTGAACATAGGGGTGCGTACATTCTTTTTGTGTTTCTGGTTTCTTGGGATATATTCCTAGAAGTGGGATCACTGGGTCAAATAGGAGTTCCATTTTTAGTTTTTTGAGGAAACTCCATATTGTTCTCCATAGTGGCTGCACCAATCTGCATTCCCACCAGCAGTGCATAAGGGTTCTTTTTTCTCTGAATCATCACCAACACTTGTCATTTATTGATTAGTTGATGATAGCCATTCTGACAAGTATGAGATGGTACCGCATTGTTGTTTTGATTTGCATTTCTCAGATAATTAGTGACTTATTATCACCCATCGGGGTGAGCCAGCCAGACCCCACCTATGTACGAATTCGTGCACCAGCCCTCTAATGGTGTATAAAAATGCCATAGATTTTTGGGTGTTAATTTTGTGTCCTACTACATTGACTAATTCATTTATTAAATCTAATAATTTTTAGAGTCATTAGGGTTTTCTATGTACAGTATCATGTCATCTGCAAATAATGGTAATTTTACTACTTATTTTCAAATTTGAATTCCTTTTATTTCTTCTTCTTGTCTAATCACTATGGCTAACACTTCCAGTACTATGTTGAACAGTAGTGGTGAAAGCGGGCATCCCTGTCTTTTTCCTGTTTTTAGGGGAAATGGTTTTAGTTTTTGTCCATTAAGTATGATGTTGGCTGTGGGTTTGTCGTATATGGCTTTTATTATGTTGAAGTATGATCCCTCTATTCCCACTATGCTAAGGGTTTTTATAAAGAGTGTTGGACGTTTTCTGCATTGATTGATATGACTATGTGATTTTTGTCTCTCAATTTGTTTATGGGATATATCACATTTATTGATTTAGGGATATTGTGCCATCCTTCCATTCCTGGAATAAATCCCACTTGGTCATGGTATATGATATGTCTAATATAATACTGGATCCGATTTGCTAGAATTTTGTTGAGGATTTTGGTATCTATGTTTATGAGGGATATTGGCCTGTGATTCTATTTCTTTGTATTGTGTTTATCTGGTTTTGGGATTTGGGTGATGCTGGCTTCATAGAAAGAGCTTGGAAGTGTGCCTTCCTCTTAAACTTTTTGGAATAGTATGAGGAGGATTGGTTTTAGTTCTTCTTTGAATGTTTGGTAAAACTCCCCTGTGAAGCTGTCTGGCCCTGGGCTTTTGTTTGCTGGAATTTTTTTTATTACTGCTTCAATTTCCTCTGTAGTTATTGGCCTATTGAGATTTTTTATTATTCCTGATTGAATTTTGGAAGGTTTTATTTTTGTAGGAATATGTCCATTTCCTCTAGGTTGTTTAGTTGGAGAATAAAGTTGTTCATAATACTTTTTCATAATCATTACTTAATCTCTTACATTTCTGATTTTGTTTATTTGGGTCCTCTCCCTTTTTTTCTTGGTGAGCCTGGCTAGAGGTTCATCAATCTTGTTTATCTTTTCAAAGAACCAGCTCTTGGTTTCATTGATCTTTTGTATTTTTTTTTTTTTTTGGACTCTATGTCATTTATTTCTGCTCTGATGTTTATTATGTCCTTCCTTCTGCTCACTCTGGGCTTTTCTTCTTGCTCTCTTTCTAAATCTTTAGGTTGTAGAGGTATATAATTTATTACCAGTGAGGTTTTTTGTTTATTTTTGTGGTTTTGGTTTTTTTAAAAGGTAGGCCTGTAATGCTATGGACTTTCCTCTCAGGACTGCTTTTACTGTGTCCCATAGATTTTGGATTGTTGTGTTTTGATTGTCATTAGTTTCCAGGATGCTTTTAATTTCTTCTTTGATATCTTTGGTAACCCAATCATTGTTTAATAACATGCTAGTTAACTTCCAAGTATTTGATATTTTTTTTGTTTTGTTTTTATTGTAGTTGATTTCTAATATTATGCCATTGTGGTCTGATAAGATGCTTGATATGATTTCAATCTTCTTCAATGTGGAGAGACTTTGCCTATGACCCAATATGTAGCTATCTTTGAAAATGTCCCATGAGCATTTGAGAAGAATGTGTATTTTGTAACTTTGGAGTGAAATGTTCTGAAGATATCAATTAAATCTATCTAATCTGGTGAGTCATTGAGGATTGCTGGGGTGTTTGAGGGTTTTTTTGTTTTGTTGTTTTGGAGGGTTTTTTGTTAATTTTTTTTGTCTAGAGGATTTACCCAGTGATGTCAGTGGGGTATTAAAGTACCCTACTATGATTATATTGCTGTCAATCTCTCCATTGATAGCTTCCAGAAATTTTATTTTTATATATTTGGGTGCTCCTGCATTGGATGCATATAAGGAAGGCTTTTTTCATAAGGCAATATTTGAGGATATATGAGGGAAGAGAGGGAGAGTACCAGGATTTTATATCCTCCACCAATACTAGCAAATATTAGGGCTCAATGAATATTAATTCAAATATCCTTCCTCTTTTGAAACTCCTGATTCAATCAAACTCTTCCTTCAATAAATATTTGTTGAGTTTCTTCTGTTATGGCCATGAAAATATGCATCTCAGACATCCTACTGTGGGGAATGTAATTGACTAATGGTCCCAGCTACTGCATTCTGAATTTACCATCATGTTGTGCCCAGCCCACAATCACTATGGCAAACATGCTAAGTCCTATGATACTCGGAACTTTGTTGACAGGGATTTTTGGCTTTACAACTCCCAGTTGACGTAAACAAATTTTTCCAATGGTCTTAGGTGACCCTGCTAGCGTTTCTCAACCTGTGGGTCATGACCAACAGGTTGAGAATCACTGTTGTAGAGCCTAAGACCATTGGAAAACACAGATATTTATATTACGATCCATTAACAATAGCAAAATTACAGTTATGAAGTAGCAAACAAAATAATTTTATGGTTGGGGGTCACTACAACATGAGGAACTATATTAAAGGGTCACAGCATTATAAAGGTTGGGAACCACTGGTCTAAAGGGATTAACAGAGATAAATACTTAGTGCATAGTAAATGAGTGCAATAAAGCAACAGTTAGCTAGGATTATGTATTGGGAAAATATATATTGGGAAAATAAGGAGGATTCCCCCAAAGTCCCTTAAGGTCCTTAAAATAAGATTCCATAATGAATATCAAACTTTATGGAAACAAGGCTGGAAAGCATTTTTAGACATTTTAAAGAGCTTTTCAACAACTGAGGCTTTAAAGGAGTGGAGAGGAGACTAGTTAGCCCTAAATTACCAGAAAATTTATTTTTTTACTACATCTTATTTCCCTGGGAATTCCAGTTAAGTCTTGGCCTTAATGAATATGTCCAAGTTTCAAGTTTTGCCTCACATGACATCACTGTTGGGAGACTACAGTATTGATGCTAAGCATTCCACTTTTCCCTCCTCATGTGAGCTACTGACAAATGTAATAAAGGAGTGCACTGATAATACATATCCCAAAACCTAATCAAGCACTGCAATTTATAGTACTGGATGGAAAGGTAATATTTAACATGTCAAAATACAATTTGGGGTCTGGAGACAGAGTTCAGATTTATTTCCTAGAAATGTCAATCTCACATACAAGTCTTAAACTGATTGGAAATATGGTCTAAGCCTAAAAGCTTTATGATTATCTTCAGAAAAAGGGGGAAACAATTAGTTCTAGCTCACTGTGTTCTTTCTACATAAGGTTACAAAATGTAATGCTATTCTAGGAATAGAAATTGATTCAGCTTATGGGACCAAGAAGGGAAAGATTCCCATTAGGGAAGAGTGGCTAATCTAGATTTAAGCAAGTTCATATGTAACACACATGTATATAGCCAGTATTTTGCATATACCAAATTCTTGTTCACCTAGCCAGGTTTAATCTATTTTATTGGTAAACTGATACAGTATGTGTATGAAAGATATCTATTTGAATATGTTCATCAAATTAAATGTTATAGATACAATCCTTTGTGCTTTTAAATTTCCACTGGTGATGACTCCTAGCTTTCAGAAGTGGTAGGATTAGTTGGCAAGGTGACTGTTCATAGTGTTCTTACTCCCACCAGATCTAGTGGGAGTTATAAAATAATAAGGCTCAGATCTGTTTTTTGTGAAGTACTATGAGTTTCTTAGATCTTAGAAGGAAGCAAATTTCTGCTCAGTGTACCTACAGAAACCCAGAAATGACTCTTTGAATGATCATGAAACCAGTTCGGTTGCCTTTGATATGATAATTCATAAAGTAACTTAGAGCTTGATTAGTGTGTCTCTTCTCTGAGGTGGTCAAGTCTCATTATTGTATAAACTCCCACAACTGCAAAAAAATTATTTAGCCAAAAGTCTTTAAGGAATAAAACCTCAAATGAGAACTTTTGGGGAAACATTTCAGATGTCATGAAGAAAGATATATGTTATATACAAATATAAGAAATTTATATATGACAACATTTGTCCTTCCTCCCAGTTATCACTGCCTAGTTAACTAGTTATCAATAAATCAGTACCATTTAACTGTGGGCTAAGAGTTAGCTATAGATTTGAGGAAATAAAATATCTATAAACCGATAAGAACTCAGGATTTCCAAACTGGGAAGGAGAGAAATATATGCCAAAGAGAAAAAACATTTCAAATTCAGTTTGTATATCCCATAGAACAGCTTGAAATAAGTCCCAGTATAAAACAGCATAGGGACCAATGTGAGACTGGAGAGCTAGACATGCCTAAATGAAATTACAACAATGAAATATGACCATTTCGATGCACGAACATGTACATGAAAGAAACAAAAAAAGAAAAAGCACACAAAATAGGAAGAAATAGAAAAATAATTTAGAGAGGAATCCTCATTAACAAAACAAAGAATTATTCTGGGAACTGAATCCGAGTGGGATGAATAAAAAGTAAAGCCAAGAGCAAATGACTAGAGGGGTACACCAAGAACTGGTACATACTTGTGTTCATAAAAGCAAAAAGGTCAATTCAAGAAAAAAGAGGCAACCCGCAAAAGACACATTAAAGATAAAAATATTCTTTTAGTATGTCAGGAACAAAAGAAGGTTAAAGGAAAATAGTTCTTTTATTAGATGGAAAGGAAAAGGAATGGTGGACCACACTCATCAAATTCTTTTTGTAAAAATGAAATTCAGCTGGAAAATGGGAATAGAGACCAGCAATATAGCCTGGGATGAAGATAAGGTGAAGAATGAACAAATGAGCCAGAAACGTTCAACTCTTTCAGGCTTAATAACTTGCATTCCCAGATGCTAATAAAAAAAATTAAAATTAACTGAAGTCATTACAGGGCTGCTGGTTTCCATTTATTTTGGAGGATTAAAAAGTACCTTCATATCTCTGGCTGGTTTGGCTCAGGGATAAAGCTTCAGCCTGCGGACCAAGGAGTCCCAGGTTCAATTCCAGTCAAGGGCACATGCCTGGGTTGCAGGCTCGGTCCAACATGCAGGAGGCAGCCAATCAATAAATCCCTCTCATCATTGATGTTTCTATCTATTCTTCTCCCTTCCTCTCTGAAATCAATAAAAATATATATTTTTAAAGTACTTTCATATTATAATCTCCTCTCCTAGTTCTGAAGAACAGAGAATGACTCCCATCTACTTTGGGATGCCCTGCTGATCCCATTCAGCCTTCTATAGATAGTGTTGAATTAATGAGCACTACAGACTGAGAACACTAGCAAAGATCTTTGGTCTGTCTGATCTAAAAAGAGGGAATGGAGACAGATGACCCTGAAAATTTTACATCCATATGCTTAACTTTGACCTTGAAAAAAACGTTAAAATACGACCCAAAAAACTCAATTTCCAAACATCTTGAAAATTTACAAATAGATGTTTCACTTGAAGGAACTATGAAGTAATTCGTTTCTAATTATTCTGAGACAATGTCTTGCTTATGCATTGGGTCCAGTTCTGGATCATACAACTGAAAGGGCATATTATAGTTATGGAAGCTTTCCTATGGGGGATTATGCCCATGTGTATCCAAGCTGAGCACCCTACCTGTGCCTCTCCTCTCAGAGGCTAAACCAAGATAGTCCCCAGAAGGTTCCCTGCTGATGTGTACTCTTATGTAAAGGGATCTCTTAGTTTGGTTACTTGTCTTCTTGACCTTCATCACAAATCCTTTCCTTTGGGTCCACTTTTTGCTCTATTTTGGTCCCATTCAAGGACTTGACATCTCATACTGCTCTTGATTTCCCTTGGCCACCTCCCCTATGCAGTCATAGGCTCAAGATCAGATGTGACCTAATTATGTGCCTGAACCCTGTCCTTAATTGGAAGATGTTAGTGAACGTGTATGGGGTTGTTTAAATATGTCTGTTCTATTGAATTTTACTCTAAATCAGTATTAATGGCCTCAGCACCATGGTAGGCACTAGAGGACAAGAAAGAGCAAAAGCACTCATGGCCCCTCTTACCCAGTTGCTTATAATTTAGTCCTAACCCTGCCATTCAGTAGCTGTGTAAGCATGGGCAGGTTATTTAACTGCTACAGGGCTTTTTTGTCCTTATCTATAAAATGAAGTTATCAATAGCTCTTACTTTACAGAGTTATTGCAAGGATTGAGTAAGATTATGTGTGCAAAGCTTTTAGTCTTCTCAGTATAAGGTAAATATTTAATACATGTTAAGTAAAATTAAAATAAATTCATGCTAGAAATACCAGACTTTCACACAAAACAGCTAGAGAACAGTAAAAGTTGGTCTATGTTTAGGTTATGAAACATGCAGTATATTTTCAGAGGTAATAAAAATAGTCCATATTTAAGTTGGGGTAGTGGTTACATGGGTATATATATTTGTCAAAGCTCATGAAATTCTTCATTCAAAATGAGTGCATCTTATTATTTGTAAATTAGAGGCCCGGTGCACAAAATTCGTGTAAGGGCCTTGGTCGCCACCACTGCTGCAGCCACCTATGTCTCAGACCCTGCCCACTGCTGTGACTCAGGGCCTCTGCTGCCTCTGCTGTGGCCCCCACCCATGGCAGCTTTGTCTGGTCTAATTAGCATAATATGATTTTAATATAATAGATATCTCAATAAAGTTGATTTTTTAAATCAACTTTATTTTTTAAATGCAATATGGATAACACTTGCTAGATAAGGGAATACCCACCAGAAGCTCTAAGGGCCATAGAAGACTTCCAGGGGAAAATGGGGCTTGAGCTAGACAGTAAAGGATTGGAAGGATTTGGAAAGACCAATGGGTGAAACGTGTTTGGCACCAGTGGAGTAGTGGGACAAGACTAACCTGCCTGTTGAGAAGCTTCAATCTAGGGTGGAGCTTGCTTATCAGTTAAGACAGGACAGAATTTGAAGGGCCTTGAATGCAGACAGATGCCTGTGGGTTTGACACCATAGGCTATAAAGGACCACTGTTGATTCTCAAGCAGAGGCATAATATGATGAAGAGTGCTGTTTAGGAAGATTAGTCTTACTGCCTGAAATTGGGAAATGGACTTAATAACCTCTCAAGGTCACTTCCAGCCCTTGGATTCTCTAATTACCTTTATTATGCTCTATATGTTGGTTATCTTACTAGACTGCAATTTTAGCAAATGACTATAATAAATTGTCAAAAATCACTTTAAAAACACATTAAAAAACAAAAATATTCATGTGCATCTTGATCCTTATGTTTTTCTAAGAGCAGATAGAACATACTCAAACAGCAACAAAAGAGAATGAATCGTCAGAGCTCAGTAAAAATGAAAATTGAATTTTTTCCATATATATAATGATTTGACACAATTGTCAAGATCTTATTTATGAATGAAGGATTATTATTATTATTTTTTTTTTGCTAACAAAGGTACATTGTGCTAAAAAATAATAATGTAATATTATCATTAAAATAATATTAAGCTAATAAATGAATGGCATCCAAAACTGGTTGCTTCATGACTTATAGGGAAAATAATAGATGCCCATTAAAATTATCCAAACGAGTAAGTGCATATTGCACTATTAATGAACCAAGAAAAAAATAATTTTTTTAAATCTTTATTGTTGAAAGTATTACATATGTCCCCTTTTTGCCCCCATTAACCCCTTTTAGCCCGCCCCTGCCCTTGACCCTAGGCCTTCACCACCCAATTGTCTGTGTCCATGGGTTATGCATATATGCTTACAAATTATTTGGTTAATCTCTTCCCACCCACCCACCCACCCACCCCAGCCTTCTCTCTGAGGATCGACAGTCTTTTCCATGTTTCTATGTCTCTGGATTTATTTTGTTCTTCCGTTTATTTAAATACTTTTTATAAATGGAGGACAAGTCAATTTGCTATCCAAAAATATTAGCTAATTTCCTTAGCATATAATAGTGCTATTAGAACGGTGCCTTTTCCCCTAATTAATCATTATCTAAATCAAATCTTACACTCATTAATTTCTTGCTAATCAAGATAGGAATACAGATGAAAAAAATGACTGCATTTGAAACTGGGAGGGAAAATGATGATTGCTGGTAAAAGAAATTATCCTAGAGAGAGCAGCTTAAAGTTACCCGTCTGTTATTTAGCCTGAAAGAAAATGACCTTGTAGAGGGCACACCTGGGTATCATACGTTCAGACTTTTATGCATATAATTGATTTCAAAGAGAAAGGGAGAGATAGAAACATCAATGATGAGAGAGAATCACTGATCAGCTTCCTCCTGCAGGCCCTACACTGAGGATCAAGCCCACAACCAGGGCATGTACCCTGACGGGGAATCAAACCATGATCTCCTGGTTCATAAGTCAATGCTCAACCACTGAGCCAGCCGGGCACAAGCTTAGACTTTAAGTCAAAGATCACGCCTAGGACTACTACATACTCTACTTTTTACATTTTACCTAAGTAAAACGTAGGCCAAAATGTGTCTGCCACACTATAGTTAGTACTGGAAGTTTAAAGCAACCCTAGAGATAAGCCATTCTCTAAACCTGAAAATTAAAGAATGAATTACTTTTACCTCTACTGCCAGCTATCAACTAAATATCATTTCATACCTTGTAAAAGTTGAATCCCTAGATCACTACCTTCTCCCACAAAGATATTTTTTCTGGACTACATTCCCAACCAGCAGCAGTCAACATGTGCTCTGGGAATACAAATTTTATGATTACATTCATCCTGACAACATGGTGAAGAATTCATTCATCCAACATTTACTGACTGCCTACTTTGTGCCAGGGACTATACTCAACCTAAAGAATACTACATTAATGAACAAGACAGAGTCCCTGCCCTGGGGATCACAGACTGGTCCCATAAATGGGCTCCCAAACTAATTAAAAATTAGCATCATTCTGGACACCTTACTTGCCTTCATCCCCTATAACCAAATGTTACTAATGCCATTGGTTCTGCTTGTTAAAAGTCCCATCATCTTTTCCCTTCTCATTTGCCTTATCACTTCACCTTTTTTCAATTGGACAAGAATAGCTTCCAAAATGGCCTTCATGCCTCTACACTCTTCCATAAAAGTCAAGAAGAGATGTTTCTAAAGTATGTATTTGATCACATCATTCTTCTTCTTTAAAAACATCTAAGAAAATGGAGCAAGGGCACAAGGGTACATAAATGTGTGGCAGATTTAGGCACTGCCAAGGAATATGGTATGGATAAAGGGATAAATGAACTGGAGGAGAGTAACAGGGGAACTATGTGAGCCCTGCTACAAGATGATTCTTACTTTTTGTTGGCTGTTTTTTGTCTGTATGCTATACATTTTCCAGCTTTACTGATGTATATTTGACTCCTAGTTATCTTTGGATTGGATTATCACAGGAGTGTTCATGGGAGCAGAAAAATATGTTCTCCACAGGTTTTCTGTCCTTGGAATTCACATAGCATTCTGCATCCTTTATAAAGACACTTCTCACACACTCTAACTTGTACCATAGTTATCTGCATGCCTTATCTCCACCAGATTTAAGTTCATTGATGGAAAGACCCTTGACTGACTCATCTTTGTATCTCAAGAGGCTAGCTGAGGTTTGGGCTTGATGTGCTCCCTTCTCACTTATAATCAATGCCAGAATTTTAAGAGGGTTCAATTTGAAAAGAACTAGGTCATATTAATTGATACTACTAGACCAACTTTTAGAAAAACAGTATTTTATTCCAGCGAACAGCATTCTATTCTTTTCCCCTTCTCCCTTCCCTCCTCTCTCTCTCTCTCTCTCTCTCTCTCTCTCTCTCTCTCTCTCTCTCTCTCTCTCTCTCTCTCTCTCATACACATTCAGTCTATTTAGATGGGGAAAACCCCTAAAAAACAAAATTGGGTTGGAGAATAATGCCAACTACTCTGGAGTCAGGATAAAAAAAATGTTCCATTTAGAATTCTGCCAGAGGATTAAACTAAGGCAATTTTTCTATACCCCTAGTCACTCTTTCACTAATTATTATTCTACTCAGACAAGTAGCTGAGATCCTGTCTTTCGGGAGATGTATACTTTTTATTTTTCAGATACAATCTTCAAATATTCAGACCTGAAACATAGCTGAGAATTTCAACATCCTAGACCCACTCTGTTGTTTTAAGCCACCAAATTTGAGCTAATTTTTTTGGTAGCCCTAGGAAACTAATACACTTGCTCTCTCCCCCTATCCCACCTAAAAGTATCTGCCTAGTAATGTCTAAATGCTTCATCATGGGTGAGATACTACTTTGGTTAAGCAACTTCATCAGGCATTGTCTTAAAGTGCAACACTTTTTGATTAATTCCCTAATACCTCAAGGTTAAAGGGTTTACTTGGGATCTTCCTACAGCTCAGAAAAGAAGTGGGGGAGGCAATCCTGAATAGAGACTAGGGGTGATGTTCAAAAGGAAATGTGTTTTTTTTTTAAAGGGGGGGGTTCAAAGCAAAATTTAATCTAGGGTCAGTCTTAAGAAAGTCATATTGACAGAGCCCAAATGTTACCTTAATAATAGAGCCATAGTATAAGAAGGAAGAACCCTTGAAGAATTAAGTAATAATATTGCCTCAATCCTTGGTTCCAGAAAGTCTGTTTAAAAGGGTGCTCAAATCAATCCAAATACCTCATTCTTATTGCTCAGATGGATGTTTTCTTATGCTCAACAAATTAGGCATATTTAAATAAATGGAAAAAAATTGTTTCAAGCCACTAGCAATTAGGTAATCACAAAGAAAGCCCAGCAACAATGGAAGATGGCTATCATCCTTCTGGGCCTCCATGCCAACCCTGAATTTGATAGGGGTTTCCCTTCACATTACACCTGCCATAGCCTTCAGCACTTCCATAGATACTGTTTAACTAGCTCTCAGGCAAATCTTTGTAATGCCCAGTTGCCCTTACTATTAAGATGCCTTTCCCAGCCCTAATGGCTAACTTAAATTTCAGTTTCAAGCCATTGCACCTCGTAATTACATTCTCAGCCACTGTAAATAATCTGTGCCCTCTATTTTATCTTTCCCCTTTCCCTATGATAGGAACCTGCTGCAAAGGAAGTCAGTTGCCTTGTTAGTACAACATACACACTGCACTTGAGCAAAATACAACCAAAAGAAAATCAAACACTCCTGATCCCTGTGTGAGCAGCAGTGTTATTGATCTTTTCCTTTTTTCCTATCCTTCAGCTGATCTAAGTGTCTACACTGACATGCTCCAGTGCTGTGGCATTTATGCCATCTTGGGGAATAGCTGTGTAAATGCTCCAGTAATTTTATATATCTTCAACATACTGTTGTGTTAGAACTTGAGTATCTGAAGGACTTGGAAGGACATATTTTCCTCCTCCTCCCGCCCTCATGTAATGTGAATCAAAATTCTCACTAATTGGCCTTCCTCCTGCATGCTTCTGAAGTCTAGACTTGGTGGCAACCCCTTTCTGTCTAAGACATTTAATGAAGGAGAAAGTGCATGGGAGGGAACTTGGCAGGCTAAACACTACAGAGAAACTATAAGAAACTTGGAAACACATTTTTTGTAAGCTGAGGTTAGAAGCTAAATGATATTGTTTCTTTTTTTTCCTTTTTTTATTAAGGTATTATATGTGTACATATCTTAAATGATATTGTTTCATACGCACACATTCACTGATGAGTTCACTTTACCTTGAACAAAATGTTTCCTAAAATTGAAGAAAATCTGTTAATGAAACACATAAGACTTTCAACAATGCTCACTAGTGACTTTTTTCCTCCTTTGTTTTCTTCAGGAGCTCTGAAAAACAAAACTAAATTTCTCAAACAGGTGATTTGGGGGTTTCCTTTCCACCACCATGATTTCACTAAAAAACTCAAAAATTGTTAATAGTAACTTCCCTCTCCTGTAAAACCAGGGTGATTCAAATACAGAGCTCTCTAGAACCCAGTGTGGGCTCAAAGAGAGTGCCAGGAGGGCTCCAGGTCAAACTGAAGGAACCAAGCCTGGATCCTGGGTCTCCCTATGTGATGTTAGTTTTATATCATCTGCCTTCAGAAAGCAACCAGCTCTCCAGACCACAACAATTTGGTTCAGAAAGACCTGCCTCATTTAGTTTTTACTTTAAAAAAAAGAACTGAAATAAAGAAATGTTGACACAAGAACTATGGAGCCAATTCTCCATGCATGTCTAAGAAGTGCTGAATTTAAGGTAGCTGATGCTACAGAGAGCTGGGGAAGTGATGGAAGTGATTGATACAATCAATGAGGCAGTTCAACTCATAGAGAGATGACCTTCATTGGATGGGAAAATCAAATGTCCATGATCCCTGGCTACTGAGCTGCATTGCAGATACAGCATTCCCACAGGTTCAAGTCACTGACCTTACCATGCCCTCCTCATTCCCCTCAACAAATATGGAGACACCCTCCATGCAGGCTCCCCATCTATCTACATGTTTGCCTCCCCACCAAGAGCAGGGAGAGTGGAGTATTTGACTTAAAGTCCCCAGCATCCTAGCATCTCACATATGCTGGGTTCTCAAAACTGGTTTTAGGAATAATTCCTAGAAATGCTGAGCCCATCACAGAGTAACAATTATAAACATGGTTCTGGACCCAGATTAAGCGAGTTTAATTCATTGCATAGCTATTTGACCTCAGACAAGTCACAAAACTCTGTGAGCTTCAGTTCTCATCTGTAAAATGGGGGAAATAACAACACCTACCAGGTAGTGCTATTGTGAAGATTACATGGGATGTTGACCATAAAGGGCTCAGGACAGCACTTGGCTCAATAAATGTTAACGATTATTAGAACCACTCCCACCACAGGTGCTCAATAAAAACTTGCTGAATTGAACTCAAGCCAGTGGGAATGACTAGCAGATGTGGAAGGCAGCCTGGGCTTATTTTTTTTTTTTTTTAGTTTAAGTTTTTCTCCACTCTGTACCTCATGACCTCTGAGAACTTTCTTTCTTCCTTCCTTTTTTTCTTTTTTATTTTTTTATTCTTTCTTTCTTTTGAGAAAAGGGATAGAATAGGATGTAGTTAGGCTCTCCTTTTGCTGATCTTCAGTTATTCATTCAGGGCAGAAAACAAAGTCTGGCAAAGTCAGGCAGATGACTTTCTGAGGAATATGACAAAAGCTATTAAAAACTCTTAAACCAAAATTGTGTAATGAGCATGAATCTGAATACATTTAAATTTCCTTTAGATCTAGGAATTCCCCCAACATCCTTATATATTTTTAAAGTGTGTTTTTGCAAATGTGAGGAACCAAGGCCCAAAAAGAACTTCTTCCAGAGTGGGGGTGGGGAGGGGATGTGCAATTGTCATGGAAATTAACCCCTGAAAATGCATGGGATTTTATTACCAAACGGATGTCTGAGGAGACTACTAACATTTTAGGGATTTTACTATCAAGAGAGCATCCTACATGCTTGAGATAATTAAGAAAGAGACTCAAGTTATCTAGTAAATTGAAATTTCAAACCATCCTGCTAACCTAAATGAGAAAAGCTGCTTAGACTAAAGCATCATTACTTAATTATTTAAACAAGCCTGCAAAGATATACAAGAAGCTAAAGAATGGGACCCCACATTCTTCCCTAACCCACAACAATGCCTGTTTATGTAAATAGGACTTTCATTAACAGAACAATAACTGAAAAAATGTTTTCATTATTGTCTCTGAAAAATGCAAATGATGAAGATGAAAGTCAAGGGGCTTTCACTTTGATAGGCACTGAACACCCTAAAATATTTATTTTTATATAAGTCTGAGCTTGGATTCCAAGAAGATCTTAAAAACAGGCAATGACTCTTTCTCCTTAAAAAGGTCTGAGCAGGCACAAAGGTTTCTCTGACTCCTAGCAAATTGAATGCATATTTATTAAAAACTCAATCTAAAAAGAAGTAAAAGTAGTAGAAGATATCTATTTACCTATAACCGGCAGCACCTTCCAAAATCTGGGCCAAAATATAAATATCTTTGCCTCCACCATCATCACTATCTGATAATCAAACACTCCTGCATAACTATAACTACCTCCAGGCACAAACTAAAACTCATTAAAGACTATATGAAGGCTACTTATAGAAGACCTAAACAAAGGCTGAAAGAATTATTAGCAAAATTAGTTCAACTGCTCTTACATTTAACAACTATTACTATTTGTTTGAACTCAAGTGTCCAGCTCCTTCACTGACAAGTACTAATGACCACAGAGATAGCACATATCCAGAGTTTTAAACTGACCTTATAGTTTCTTGGTTCAAAGACTCAGGTTTTGACCCAAACTCTATATATCAGCCTTCCTGTTGCTGGTTAGGCAGCAGATAAGAGACAGAAATCCTTCTTGCTCATTAGGCCATTAGCTGCTGTTAAGCAAAGGACTAGAGAGGGGGGTGTTCAGTGGCCCAAAGGAATGTGCCGGACTCTACATATAAAGCCAGCCACGACTTGAGGTTAAGAATTTAACCTTAAAAGGCTGACAAGTCATAAATTTGCCTGAGGTTCATATATATGTGTGACTTTCACAGTTTATATTTCCTAGCCAGGACTCAAAGTCAAAACATGCCTCTGATTAATGAATGGTACTAATTGCTATTCCTGACTTGAGAACATTAGTCTTTATCCAAAATGTTTTCTTAAAAAACACACAATCGCATACCCAAAACTCTCTGGCATAGAGGAATTGAAATAACTACCGGTAGTTAGAAAAAAATATATAAAGTGGAGCCTAATGTTATCTGTTACTGGATGCTACCATTTTGGTAGTCAAGATTGACTCAAAAGCTTCCATTTTATTGTCCATCAAGCAAAGTACGAAGAAATGCCCTCTAAATCTAAACAACTGAGAAAAAAAGAAACCATCTGTAACTGCTTAAAAACTGAGCTGGGGCAGTGGTAGGGGTGGGGGTGGGCGGCTGAAGTATCTTCAAACACATTTTGTCTAACTTATCTTGTTAAATATTTATACATATGTGCATAACATAACAATTTTGGCCAAGATTGGAAGAGATAATAGATAGAGCTCAAAAGATCCCTAGAAGCATTAAGACAAAGAAAAATACCAAGAAATAGTCTAATTGGAATACACTCTCCAACCTGAAGTCAAATTTAGAACTAGGACAATAATATCCTACAAGTGAAACAATGTCCCTGAAATGTGATAACTTCATCAGGGAAAAGCAGGCTACAATTTGCTTAGCCTACAAGATGGGTGTCATGTTCTATTCCACACTAGCAGAATTTTAAAGGGGCTCCCTTATCCTCAGAAAAAAGAAAAGGCATTCATTGTAAGAAAAGAAATCTCTAAAAACGAAGATGTCATTTGCATTCATTGAGAATTATGACAAAGTGAGAATGTAAACTACACAGCAATGATCTGAGGCATGAATCAGATATATTTATTCTTGTCCTATCTGTTCAAAAGGGCCTTTTCAAGACTCAGAATTCTTAGAAAGTGGAATGTCTATTCATGGGTGTATATTTTAGAGCTCTTCATCTGCAAACTAATTAAGAAGTCGAATTTCACAATATCCCAAAATTAACAAGGTACCCAAACCGAATATATGGGGAGAAATGGAAAGCTTGTTTTCTCTCTAGAATCACTGAGGACAGGCAGATATGAAGGAGTCAGAGGAAGGTGGAAGAAGAAAGAGAGCAGGAAATCAAGAGCTATAAGAAAGGGAAACACAACTTAAAAACTAAAATACAGAGGAAAACATAAAACATTCCATTCATCTACTTTTTTAGAAAACAAGAAACGTAAAACCATTCAATAAATATAGCAAACCATAAAACACCTTCTGTTACAAATTATAACCAGTTGAGGAAGGGTGTGAGGGTGGAGGAAAGAAGGAAGGTGAAAAGGGAACATGTGGAGAGCAGTCCAACAGACCATGAAGGGAGGACCTTCAGTAGCTTTGAAAGTACACTGAGACCCAGAAGGGCTTGATGAGTGTGCACAAAACATCCACTGTTCCTCTGCACTATGGCTTGTCAGAGCAACTTGGGCTACTTCTTGTTACTATTCTATGAAATGTTGTTGAGCTTTTTGGGAATTTTATCCAGATTTGTTATTTGGTATGACATTTCATTGTCACTAGGACATAACTTGAAGAAAAGCTGGATATTGTTGAGGTGGGAGTGGGGGGAGACTCTGAATGATTGAACAAGTGCTGGTTCCAACATCACCTTCTTGCTTTGTGAATGAAGCAACCTTACTCTCCTCTCAAAGAACAAAGAAAAGGCAATCTGACAGCTTTTGAGGGCCAAAAGAACCTTCAGGCAATATTAGTAAATTGACCCATAGCACTGAAGTTACAAAGGCAAGAAATGACTTAGGTTTTATAAATTAAAACATATAAACCCTCCAGAATTCTGTGGGGGCAGGGAATGCACCTTTATTTAAGAAATGATCTTTTAATTTTGAAAGGGAAGAAGAAAATTTGTTTCTGAAAGCGGAACTATTTCAAACACTAAGCACAGTTCTTCCATGGCTCTTTAACTCTCCAAAGTTCCACTGTGACTTCCAAAGATGGCCAGAGAAGATATACTCCGAATACCAGCAAAAGAGAAAATGGGAGACCCACTAGGTTCCTAGGGTAAGAACAAGATGATCTCAGAAGGTATTTACCTCTGGCCACATTAAATTAAGCCAAGGACCAATCTAGAATTTCTACCCATCTGGGGAAACAAAGTCTGTTTTCCAAGCTAGTCATGAAATTATTAGCCATCTACCAGATAACTTGTAGGCTCTCTCTAGCCCATTCATTCTCACATTCTTATTCCCCTTAATTCTATAATTCTCTCCCCCTCCCCAACTCTCTGAGTCTCTCTCTCTCCTTCCTCTTACACTATCCCTTCTTCCCTCACTACCTCATACATTTCTTCTGTATAGGTCTCTTAAGACCACATCAGTGAATGAGAAGCTGAAGAATAGCACAAATGGGAGAAATCAAAACAACATTGATTTGTTATATGCTAGACTCTCTCTTTAGTGCTGCAATGTTCTTACCCACAAGGAGTTTACACTTGAAAGTAGCCCATCTCAAACTTTAACATGCACACAGATCACTTGGGATCTTGTTTAAAAATACCAATTCTAATTGGTCTGTGATGGAGCCTGAGATTCTGCATTTCTTATAATATCTCTGATGATGCTAATGCTAATGGTCCATGGGCCACATTTTAAGGAGAAAGGTTAATATGCAAATTGACCATCACTCCAACACACAAGATGGCTGCCCCCATGTGGTTAAAGATGACTGCTCCCCTGTGGACACAAGATGGCTGCCACAAGATGGCCAACAGGGGAGGGCAGTTGGGAGGGACCAAGCCTGAAAGGGAGGGCAGTTGGGGGCAATCAAGCCTGCAGGGGAGGGCAGTTAGGGATGACCAGGCCAGGAGAGGAGGGAATGGGTGTGGGAATGAACAGAGAGAGAAGAGAAAAGGCAAAGGACAAGTGCTGCTGAAACACTAGCTTCTAATAAGGGTTGGGAAGAAGAGGGCAAACAAGCAAAGACAGATTCAGCTTTACAGTAGGAGGGGAACCCAGAGTAAATATTGTGACTAAAGTCAAAGGAGTGTGGGAATTTAAGTCAAATACTTTATATCTAGACCATATTCCCTCCCCTCATAATCCAATGGGTACACTGAAAAGAGCATGAACTATGGAATGAGATAAATCTGGAGGAAAATCCAGACTCTACCACTTACAACTTTGAGAAAGTAAATCTTTCATCAATAAAATGGAGATAACACCACCTACCTTTCAGGTTTGCTAGGTAGATTAAATGAGAGATTAAATATAAAGCAACCTGCACATAGTAGACACTCCATAAATGGCAGTTTCCATGATCTTCTTTTTGGCCCTTCCAAACAATCCCATAAACCTGAAAAGGACTTCCAAAAATATATTGGAGAACAGTTTCAAGCTTACCTTGAATGAAATTATAAACTCTGATGAAGATAACCTCTTAAATAAACAGCAATGAAATTAAAGAAACCATTCATGCCAGAGAAACATAAAATTATACAAACCCCTCCTCACACTAACAAAAGAAAAAAATCATTACATCTTCATAGACATTTAAGAAAAGATCAGCCCAATTACACAAGTATTTCTTTTTTTAATTTCTTTATTGATTAAGGTATCACATATTTGTCCTCAATCCCCCATTCCAATCCCCCATTCCCCCACTCATGCCCCCACCCTACACAAGTATTTCTAATATTTGTTTGGGATCACATGTCTCAGAGACTAGCCTGCAGGCCCCAGTCTGAAGGAGAATAGAGACCTACACACTGTTGCTGTTTTCATTCTCCAAAGTGAGAGAGTGCTCTGTAAGAGGAGGCAAAGGGGACCTCCATGTTGGAATCAGGCAGGTTGGTGGAACTCAGAACTTGCTGAAACTTTATGAGTGGCTGCATTGTTCATATGTAAGATATGTGAAAGCAAGGTTTTAACGACACAAATCTAAGTATGATTGTGAAAGACCACCCACCGTTAAGAGTAACAATTTTCAGTTTAAATAACACATAATTATTAATTACGGCTATCAAAAATCATAGAAATCTAATCTCTTGATCCGAATGTATTTCTCTACATAGAAGTTTCTCCTCCACCGTGTGTGTGTGTGTGTGTGTGTGTGTGTGTGTGTGTGTTAAAATATTATCTTATTTACAAAGTCTTGGACCGTGACAACATATACTCATACTTTCTCTTAATCAAGAGAATTCTTGATGTTGTTGGCAATTTTTTAAATCACCAGATGTTGGCAAAATACATCTTAAGACATGTAACATACAAAACCCTGGAAAACATCATCCACACCCATGACTTACTTACAACTTGAGCCTATATGCTGATGAATCCCAACTATGCTTCTCCTGAACTCTAGAAGAATATATACACTCTTTCCCAGTGATCTCATCTATTCCCAGAATTTCAATTACCATCTAGATGCTGATAATGTACAAGTATGTATCTACAGTCCTGATTTCTCTATTTTGTGGTCCAAAATGTAACCTCAGCTACCTAGCAACATTTCTGTCTCAATGATCAAAGGAACCACTTAACCTCAACCTGTCCAAAATTCAACTGATTATTTCAACCCTTAAAATGGGTTTCTCTAGCCCTGGCCAGTGTGCCTTCATTGGCCAAGCACCGTCCAATGCACTGAAAGGTCACCTATTCTATTCCTGATCAGGGCACATGCCCAGATTGCAGGCTGAATCCCTGGTCGGAATACTTGTGGGAGGCAGCTGATCAACATTTCTTTCTTGCACAGATTTCTCTATTCTCCCTCACTCCTTCTCTCCCTCTATCTTCCTCTCTTTCAAAAAAAAACAAACAAACGAATAATACATTTTAAAAATAGGTTCATCTTGTATCTATTCACTTATTCAACAAATGCATACTGGGCACTTATTATGTGCCATAGTCTCGCCATCAAGAAAAAGTAGAAGTTCTAGACTCTCCCTTCTATCCTCACATCCAGTCACCAAATTATTCCCTCAAATTAGTATTTTGTTCTCCTATTTATTGCCCCACCTTTTCATCTGCATTAAAACCCTCTGCTACCACTCTCTCCAGTCATCCTCTACACTGATTAACATGTTCTCTTCTTTAAATATTTTCAAGGATCCTAATCATCCTTGGAAACAGTATAAGGATGTTTCTAGTTCTATTTCTCTAGTTCATCTTTCCTCTATTTCCCCACATCTGTGCTCCAACCAATCCAAATTATTCCAGTCCAACAAAGATGCCATTGCATCTCTTAGCTTTGTACATTTGCACATACCTAGGCAAATTGTGAATGTGCTCAAGGGAACTAGGTACCTCTCCTCTATAGCTCAACAGCTCTCAGAACCCCCACAGGGTGCCTAGCTCTATGGCAGCTCTCATATTACTGCGTTGACATCCATGTTTTTCCTTATTTACCTCCTTCCTTAGGCAGTGATTTTATCTTATTCATCAGCTCTTAGCTCTGTACCTGGCATAGAATCAGTGCTCAATAAATGTTGGTTGAAGTAAAAAATGAATAAAAAACTTTTAAATATTTATGCAGAGACAGCATATAAAGTTCACTATTAGGAGGTTCCTTTTCTGAGACTTCCCATGTTTTCCAAAATAGTTAAATGTAGTCCCTAATGCAATCAGTCCATGAAACATAACCTGGAAAGGGCCTCTTGGGTCACATTCTCATTTCTGTGGAGCTCAACATGAATTGCAGCCAGGGCTAGGAGTAGTTTTCCAAAATGAGCCAAATTTACAATATGAATTGTCCATCACTACTTTAATGAAGATCACATCTCTGTACTTAGGGAAATGATGGAACTTGATAAATGTGCAGTAACTATATGAGAGCAATTACAATTAGCTCTGAAACAATTTGGGACCAATCTAACTGAAAATTGTTTATTTAAGCTCTGAAAAAGCTGTATCTCCTAGTTATTCTAAGTGTAAGTTAGGCTTATTCTCTAGATTATGAAGGGTGTACAGATGTTGAAATATTATATGTGTATATATATGACTCTGTGTGTGTGTGTGTGTGTGTGTGTGTGTGTGTGTGTGTGTGTGTGTTGGAACCAAGCAAGTTGGTGGAATCCAGAGCCTGCAGATACTTTATGAGTGGCTACATTGTTTGTAACTAAGATATATAAAAGCAAGGCTTTCAGGACTCAAATGTAAGGTATGATTGTGAAAGACCACCCACTGCTTAGAATAACAATTTAGCAACTTTCAAACAGTTTAAATAACACATAATCATTCATTGTTATCCAAATAAAAGAAACATACATTTATACATATATAATCTATGAACATAAATATATAAAACATATTCAAACACCACATTTAGATAGAGCTGAAGCTAAAAATGTCAGTCTACTTGACATATCCTCCTCAGATTTCCATTTTGGCAGAGTGGCAACAAAGTTCCCAGGGTGCAAGAGAATCAAGAAGCTTTCACTCTACCACTCCTTCCTCAGTCTCTGCTGAAGATCAACTTAGACAATGATGCATTCAGAGAATGTCATTCTCTAGGTATATGCCATTGTAGGATATCGTTCGACAGTGATCAATTCCTCTAGACTATTTATTCTTACATTCATTCCAAACTTTATTAATAACTCTGTACAAGCCATTCTACTTACCAATCTAGAGGATCCAATCAAACATGGCTTCTGCATTCAACAAGCATAGGGTCTGACAGAGGCTATGAATAAGCTATATACTTTGAAAAATGAATATTAAGCAAGAAAAATACAGATAAAGTATTTCTAGGGGAAAATGTAATTAGGAGATGTCTCTGTATTATCTCCGCACACATGTAAATTTCCATATTTTTCAGTCCCTCAGATCTGTTATGTGCCAGTTAACTTTCTGATATATACCAGAGTAAAGGCTTTTAATATCCTTCTTGTGCCCATCACTCTAACACTTCCCCTTTCACCAGATTTCCCTCAGCTTCAATAATCCAAACCAAAATTTTACAAACAGCAATGGAGATTCATAGGATTCCACAATACACACTGTAACTACCAGTGTGCAGAGTGTGAGAGAAAGGGAGCAGAACCATAACTAAGGAGGAAACTCTCCAACAGAATTTTTATATTGTTTTCAAATGAACATCATCCCTTTCTTTTCTACCCTCTTTCCTACTTGGGCCTTTAACTGAAAAATCCTAATGGGTCATCTCTAGCCAAGTAATTGATTTTTCTCAGCTGACTTTAAAAGTTTGTCCTAATGCATGCAGAAATTAAGAAAATTCTCAAGAAGCCCTTTATCCTACTCCAATACAATTTCTATGGCTGAAAATCCACTTTAGGTTATGTTCTTTGAAATGTACATTTATGAAATTTGATGTTATAGGTAAAAAACACCAAACACTGAGGAAAAACTTATACATTCAGTATATGTTTCTGTAACTCACACCAAGTTGCATCATTTTCACAAAACTAAATAAAGTGAAGATAAAGATATGCATTTATGTATATGTGGATTTATTTAATTTATCTTTAAACTACTCACTTCTTGTAAAATCTAGCTAGTCTACTTTTTCTAGGGAGTTATAGTGTAGCCAAATGAATTAAACCAAAGTTTTTTATCAGGTACCTGTAGACCATAAAAGGATTTTTGACCTGAAAAAAAAAGTAGTCACTCTTTTAGAAACTTAGTATATAAGTAAAAATAAATCAAGTACCTAAATATTGTTTTATGGAGTTGTTATGTTCATAATATTATTCTGTAACTAAATATTGTTTTATGGAGTTGTTATGTTCATAATATTATTCTAACTCCAATTATTCATTTAGTCCATAAATATTCATTGAGTACCTTTTAATTGTATCATGCACTGTGATAGGCACTAGGGATATAAAGATAAGATGCAACTCGTAACCTCAAGGAGATCACAGTCTAATAGGAATATTATGACCATGTACCTTGAAGATGTCATAATAAGAATTTATAATTTTCCAGTAAAAAACTCATTTTCAAAAGGTAGAGTCAAAAAGCTCAATTAAAATTCTACTCTAAAAGTTTGCCTTATTCTGGGTGGAGAAGGAATAAATAAAAATTTCATTATGGATGAAATTTTGAAAAATACAAAATATTCTCAAAATCATCCCTACTGAGAAATGTACATTTCAGCTACTATCAGTAATTAACTGTTTGGAACATTAGCCATGCATTTTGATCTTAACATCGACTCCCTTTGATTCATAAGGAAAAATGGAAAAATACAAATTTTCAAGGCTTTATTCAGCTACATACAGACTCAAAAGTGAAAATGCCTTCTCTGTTAATCAATCTGGATTCATTTTTGTTTTAAAATGGCCAACAGGTATTTCTAATCATTTTCACTTGGATAATTGATCTTTAACTGGTCTAATTTGAAGAACAGAACTAAGTCTTTACTTGCGTATTCAAAAGGGTATTCAAGTGAGACTATCATGTCCAAATGAGCGTTTCAACCACAAACACAGTATTCAGAACACACATTTTCTCTGCTGATATGCCCATCTTCACCTTGCTTTCTGAATTGCATTCTTCCTGTCATTACATTTCAGAAAGTACATTCCATTGCTGCCTCTAAAGCAAGGCTGGGGCCCATGGCTTGGATTCTATTTTCTGATGCTCATTTCTTAATGGAGTGCTAGGGGATCCTGTTTCAAATCACACTATTTGCTAAATATAGACAGATGAGTGGGGGACTGTTCTGCCCACACTTTCCATTAGACCTTAGATTACAAAAAAAAAAAAAAAATCAAACCCATTTACAAACTTGGCTAGGGCTGAATAGGTGTTTGCTCCTGGTATGATCTCTTGATTTGAGTCTATACATAAATTCTGATCCCAAGCTACAGAAATCTGTGAGGTACTTCAACAGGTCTGGGCTTGTGTTGCAGCTCAATTCCCAAATATGGTAATGTCAACATTCACGAGAAAGGTCTAGCTGACATTAAATCAGAGTTTAATTTAAGAGATGTCTTACAATTTATGTGCTATAATAATTGTTGCTCTTTAATGATACTAAGCAAGTCATAACAGCATTGCTAATTTCAATTTGTTCTTTAGGCACTCAATATTAATAGGCCCTGCCTGATAGTAAGAGTTGCCAGTTAATTGAAGTATGCCTAAATCTGTCTCTAGTCAAAATACAGGTTGTCCAAAAAGTTTGTGCACATACCCCAGTAATATGCTACAAAAAATCTGGACTTAGGCTTTTAAAATAAGTAAGATGACATGTAGCTTAAAGTATTTGAGAGTTCATAGAGAATACATAATAACCTAGAAATTATATTATTGTCAATTATTTACTAAATGCTCTATGGTACTCTTAACATTGTGTTCCACACTGCATCAAAAGCAGTGCTTTCCCTTTAAGAAGCTTATAATCTAAAACATACAAACAACCATATGCAGAAAAAAGCTAGAGATCAGAGTAAAAGGAAGCATTCACAAAAATGTACAAATTCAGCATGCCAGAACTTTTCAGTTGAGCAATATGATCCCCAGCGAAATTCTTTCCAAATGATGTATCGTGTGCACAAGTTACAAGTGATTATCTTCAATTTTCTTGGAAATGAGCAATAAGATACCCCTTAAGACCCATGTTTTTATATATGCATCAAACTCTAAAGTTGGCAGGGTCATTGATAGCTGCAATTTAAGGAGAAAACATATTTTTTCTGTCTTTTCTTATAGCAGACAAATCCAGGACTCTTTCCCCCCAGGTTGATAATAAGCAGCCTTTCTCTAGGCTGCAATGAACAACCAGCATTACAACTCTAAAGATGGGAGTAACAGAATGCTCAAAAATATTGCATCAAAATACTGGATACAACCTATCAGCCCATAAGGGAAAAAGAATTGCAAAACTGACACTATCCTTGGCATCTAGCACCCATCAAAACCTTCTTATGCCTATTTTTTCTAATGCTTACAAACGGAATTTCCCTCCAAGAATTAAGAAAACTTTTTTAAGATGGCGGTCCTATTAAGAGATTCCTCCCTATCTCCCTCTTCATCTCTTCAGTTCTTTTTCCCTTCCCCAGGCTGGCTATTGTGACCATTTCAGCCAATTTCCTGGAGGTATTTTCTAGCCCTTTTCACCCTATTTAATCCTACAAGTTTCCTGAGAGCCTGTTTACTTGTATGCTCCCCCACTAGAGTGTGAGCGCCTTAACAAAAGAGACCGTTTCTAACCCCTCGGATACCCCCAGCACCTAACACAGCCCGCCAAGGAGCAAGCAGTTTTAGTGTCCTTTCAGGCCAAGGTGCTCCACTGATCATCAACCATCTTTTCAATCAGATTGAGGCGCCCCTCTAAGCACATCTACGCGCCAATCATCAGGATTAATACAATAAATGTATTCAGACGGCATTGGAAAAAAAATTTCTCTAAACTCTTTCAAGTTAACAAACAATAATACAACTCTTTCAAAGTCTTAACAAATCACCTGCCCACCCAAATGTTTAGTGCAATCTCAGAGGAGGGGAAAAAAAACCTCCCAACACCTAACTTTCTCTCACGGACGTTAGGACCAGTAACTGCTTCAAACCAATTGGGGAGCCAGTTCTGACACTTTAAAAAATAACAAATACCAAATGCCCTCTTTGTTTCAAAAACGCCGATTTTTATCTTTGTGTTGTTTCATCTGTTTTGAGAAACTCCAAAGTCTATTTGGCTCTTAAAGGCTGCCTTTTACCCATACGGGCATTTGGCCTTCTGCAATGGTTCTTGCGCTTTACAAGGCCCTCTAAGGCAAGATTCCTCAATCTTTAGGGAGTTGCAACACTTTCACAGTGAAGTTTGATTTTCTCATTCTCATCCTTCCCCTTCACCATCATCCCCCTACGAAAGTGGTGCATGGCATTCATAAAGTGAATTACACTTGATTTTTGTTTAGAGGAATTTTTTTTTTTTCAGACTTCTGTTGCATTCCCTTGAGACAATTGGAAACATCATTGTCTGATTACTAACTCACTTTCCTTGTCTAAAATGGTATCCATTCTTGATTGCGCCTGTGGGTAGGTTAAGCAAAACAAAATAAACATCTAGGCTTATGAGCTCATTGGCTTTTTTTCTGAATTTTTCTAAATTAAATAAGGGCAAAAGAGCTACACTGAAAGTCAGTTATATGGATTTTTCTGCCAAATGCTAACTCTGTGTGCCTGGTTTCCATCTGTGGTGCTTTCCAAGTTACAAATCCTTAAAAAAAAAAAAAAAAAAAAAAAAGTCTGGGGTATGAAAAGATCTATGGATTTCGGGGACATACTGTTAGAATCACTATCCTGTGCCTTTGAACACTCTAAAAGAAATGGGAACGTGAGATTGTAAGGCTTTAGAGCAGTTTTGTGGAAGTCTGGTGTAGTCCTCCAGCACCAGTGATTTATTTTTTAGGCTGGCTGATTTCAAATGCAATTTAGTTGCATCCATATTAGCACAAGAAATGTACCTTATCCACTCTAACCCAATTCTGCTAATGGCCAAAGTTAGCACTCAATTCCAAATGCTCCTCCTAAGTGAGGCAGGACATTCTTGAGAATTTCTCTTTACTGTTACCCAATCTCATTTTATCTGGGACAAAGAAAGCTTTAATGCAGTTAAAACAGCGGAGCCAGTAAACTGAACATTGCTTAAAATATAGATGGAGGGGATGAAAAGTGGCCATCATGATGGTTCGTAACTCAAATAATTTGCAGCTCTCTTTCAATTTCCAACCACTAATCAACAGCAGCAAATTAGACATTTATTCACTTGGAAATTATACACTTGCCATTCTATTTAGTCTGCCATTATTGTCTCTGCTCTGAAATACTGATGAGCTCTTTCCACACATGGACATTAGGATTTTCACCATGTTTTCCATACCTACAGTGACAATATTTGCTCAACTGAAATTCAGACCACATGGTCTTATGCCAGAACAAAGTACTGGAAATATGCACTGCCCCAGTAAATCCAGGATATATGGTAGCTGTATGGATATCACCATATTTGAATTTTGGCTTTGCTCCAAGGCAAGTCAGAACACTGCCTGCCATGTAGAAGATACTCAACACTGCATGTGTTAAATGGAAGTGAAATAGGGTTTATATGGCAAAAACCCTTGGAAAGTGATTTTTCCTATGGGGTTTGAGAAACGCTAGTGGGAAATAATAAATTTACCAGTCCCTGTTGTTCTCTATAGTATGGCCATCTTTAGGACCAGAGTAAGGGAGCGGGAAAGGAGGTGGGTGCGGGCCAAATCTCATATGCACAGTGTGTGGGCCCTCCCAATACTTTTATACAGATGCTGCAAAGAGGCAGGCAGCCAGAGAGCTGGGGGAGGGGAAGGGGGGGGAGAGGAGTGAAAGCCTGAGTGTGTGTGTAGAGGGGGTTGCTCAATCAGTATGTGCATTCCCTCTGGCCGTTTTCTTCTTTTAAGCACAACCTTTACTCCCTGAATTCAAATCGCCCACATTGTGGGGACTTACCTTGCAAAGACCAATTTTTATATTGTGACCAAAAGCCTGTTCTCTGGCTTTAGCAATCTAATACCATAGCACTTTGAGGGGGAGAGAGATTCGCCTGTTGTTTTAGCTCGGTGGAACTGATTCATAGGTTGCCCCTTGCAGCTCCTGCACACGCCCACGTGGTATGCTATTAACACTTAACAGTGGAAGAGGTAGTTCTACCCTTCCTTAGAGAAAAGTCCTGCAAGGCGTTATTTAACATATGCACAAATGCATTTCAGTCGCCAAAAAAGGGTGACCAATTACCTTTGCAACTAAACAGCAGGCTCGCTCGCCTGGGCTTTTTATCCACCTAAAGAAAAGACCGAGGGTGCCCAGGGCGCGCTGGCTGCCTAGGTAACCTCCCGCTGGTGAACGCTGGCTGGCAGCGCCCACAGGGCGTGCATCACACCCACAACTTGGTTCAACCACCAGGCCCGCCTCTCTAACTTGGTGAGAGCACAAGAGCCTGGTTTGGGCGAGGGTGGTTGCCCGATCCCTGATCCCTCGGAAGCATGGGATCCGCGCTTCTCTAGATGCATTGGTTTGAGCAGAGACCCGGGAGGCCACAGACGCCTTAAGGCTTGTGAATCTACGCGCCTTTTTCTGCAGAGCGCACCTCGGCTAAATTAACCTGTTTGAAACCGACTCTTCTTGCCCTCGCTGCCAGTGTAGCGACTTGTTCTAGTGATATTCTAAGGTAGGCTTTTAGGATCGACCGTGGGAAGGTCAATCACACAAGGCCATTAATATTCATCTGTTGACAGCGGCAGCCCTCGGCTAAGGATAAAATGTGCCCTTCCAGCGAGACCTGAGAGTGGAGAACAAAAGGCAGGCGTTCGGGAACTTTCCTCCACTTAAAATCATCTTTCCTTCAGGGTCCAGCCTGTCAAAAAAGGGTGATGAATTTGAGAAGGGGAGGAGTTAGATCATCTTTGGACTCCTGCTCCTGGGGCCAGCAGCACCATTTTTGAAGCGATTTTGCCAAACTATTGAGAAGGGATACTGTTTTTGCGAAAAGGCTCGGTCCTTCTCATGTAGGAGACCCTCGCGCTCAAAAGTTTCCTTCTGTGTGTCTTTACTTACCACTGCAGATCTGGAGACCGGACCTCAACTTTGTCTGCACTTGGGCCCACGAGCTGGGGACCCAAGCTGCGGGGAGGAGGAAGGGGGCGCGGGTTGGGGACCGAATGGCGGGAGCCTCGGTCCAGCTTCGGCTGAAATTTTGGCACGTATGTGCAGGCAAGCGTGGCAAATTCTCAAGGCACCCGTTTGACTGTGAGGCACCCGTTCCCAGAGGCCCTGGGAGCCAGCTCCCACCTTCCCGCCCTCCCCCAAAAAATGGGCGCTTGGGAACAGGCCATCACGGCCGATCCTCCCCGCTAGCACCTTCCCTGACAGCAGAGCGAGTGCAGGGAATGCAGCCGTGGTCCACACACACTCTTCTTCCTTTCTGGGGAGACCCGGTCTGCCTTGGGCACAATGAGCACCCCTGGTGCCCCTGGATTCTCAGGATCGCGGCCTCCCGGGGTTAGAGCACTCGGGTTCCTGCCACCCCGCGCCCCCGGGGCTCTATGCTGGGCGCGGGGAGAGCTTAAGGGACTCCTCCTCACCTGGTACGGGGGTTTCGGGCACCCACTTGAGTCCGGGCTGCAGTCTCTGGAAAAAGGAGCGAACCTGGTGACAGGTGGCGTCCGGTGGGGGTGGAGGCTGCGCCTGTCCCGGGAGGTCCAAGTGGAGCAGCATCGCGGCCACGAAGCACGCGGTGCGCACGGACCCCGCCATCCCGCTGGGAGGAAGGCGAGGGGAGCGCGGGAGAGTGGCGGCGGGGACGAGAGCAGCCCCCAAAGCAGCGAGGCTAGCAGTGGCGGAGGAACGGGAGACGTGCCGTTACCCAGCCGCTGCAAAAGTTTCCTCGCAGCTACCTGAGTGCGGAGAGAGGGCGGGAACGCTTGGTTGCACTGGAGGGGTGGGGTCAGCCGAGGAGGGGCGGGGCCAGCCGAGGAGGGGCGGGGCGAGACAGGACCAGGAGGGGCGGGGCGAGGCGAACCGCGCGGCCGAGGGGCTATGGAGATCCTGCGGGTGGGGGTGGGGGGGTACCAGGCTGCAGGGACTGTTGGAGCCCCGCAGCGCCGAGATCGGGATCGAGTGGGGCTGCACGAGAAGCGGGCTGGAGCGTGAGCTAGCTCCTGGCCGCCCGGCCCCGCACCCCCTTCGCCTCCGTTGCACACAGGGCGTTCTGGCACAACTGCTGCAGAGGGGCTGCGGGCTCGGGCGTGCTGATTGGCTTCCCTGCAGCCGTCCCCCCTCTGACTGGCTCTGGGAGAAGTTCCCCAGCCTTACTCCTCCTTCCGCCCCGCTCGCTCGCTGGCCTACCGCCGGGAGAGCTTTTCTCTTTCGGGTTTTTGCAATATCTCCATCCTTCCCGGTTTAAGCGCCCCTCTCTACTTTGCCACAGGTCTCTTTCCAGCCTGGTCCAGCTTGTCTCTGGCCACCAGAGCCACACAAAATCCACCTCCTCTCCCTGATCTCCAAGGAGCTTCCCTCGAAAGGTTTTCCCATCGCAGCTACGGCTGGGTTCACAAACCCGACCTGCAAACAGTCACAAACCATGGCAACTGGGGCTCGTTGGCGGGTTCACAGCCTGCCTCCTCTTTGAATACTGTACCTAGAAAGTCTGAAAGCCTGTGCGGCTTACGAGGTTTGATTCAATAAAACCACACAAAGTCGGAGAAAGCATCTGATCCCATAATGTTAAAAGAATCTGTCTCCTGCAAGACAGTCCCAGGTGATCCTTCATGAGGTAGAGCATAACCGGTGACAGGAAAATAACCTGGGGCTTAACGCAGCCCAACTCATTAGAAAAATCATGTGCACAGCAAATTCAGTGAGCCAGAACTAGCTTGTTTCATACGTGAAATAGAAGGCTGAAATGTCTCCTACACCCAACTCTCCATGTTTCCTGCTTAAATTTCGCCATTAGAAATCCAGTTCTTTAAAAAGCAAATACTTCTCTCAGGAAGAATGCATGTAGCCATTACTTATATGCTCCTAAGTAGGGATCTTTAACCCGTGTATTCTTTTTTGTGAAACACACACACACACACACACACACACACACACACACACACACTTTAGCACATAAGTAGAAACTCGGCATTTGTATAATGAAATGACTTTAACACCTCAGTGTGAATTCGTTTATCATCCGATTGTGTTGTGTCTGATCTAGGTGAGCATAGGTTTTAATAAGTAAAGAAAAGGGAGTGCCTCCACACCAGGAATTCTCCTGGAAGTGCTAGGTCAGGGGAGATGAGGTCATTTAGCAGGACTTGTGGTCTGAGAAAAGAGGCAAAGGAAAGGAGAGGTCACTGAGGAGCTCATTTGTTCATTCATTTGTTCAACAGCAAATATTTGAACTCGTACTACGTACCAGATACTGTGGGACACAAATAGACAATGGGGATACAAAGATTAACCTATGGTACCTGACTTCAAAGAGCTACAAGACTAATGGGAAAGACAAGCAAACAGAAAAATGTTAGCACAGCATGAGGTAAGTGCTCACACAGAGGTAAAGGCAGAGTTCTAAAGGGGCAAGAGACAAGGTCTGAGAAAGCTTTCCAGAAGAGATGGTGTCCTAAATTCAGGCTTGAAAGTCCAGCAGGAGTTGAGGCGAGGGAAAAAAAAAAAAAGATGGGAAGAAGGGCGCCAAGGAAAAAGCAGCAGCATGAACAAAGACTGAGAGGAGGGAGCCTGGTGTGGCCTAGTTGGAAGGTAGCAGGATTCAGGCTGGAGATTTAGCAGCAGAGGTAAGCAAGTGCCAGATGATGCAGAGTTTTAAAGTCATGGGAAGGATCCTAGGGAGCCACTTAGGGACATTTTAAGTAGAGGAGTGACATGATCATATTTGCCTTATTAAAAGATCTCTCCGGCAACATTGTGGTGAATGGCTTGGGGAAGGAAGAAAGTTGAAAGCTGGTTAAGAGACTTGTGAAAATAATCCAGACAAGAAATGAGAAAAGCTGTTGCAGAGGAGATTTGGAAGGGGAAAATACTACCAGCAATGTTTAGGAGATAGAATTAAAAGGGCCTAGTGACCTAGTGGATGTGGGGGATGGGAGAGAAAGAGTCAAGGACGGAGGGCTCATTCATTCTTTGTTCAACAAACATTTGAGTGCTGCCTATGTATCTGGCATTCTTCTCCTACTTCATAATTTTGCCCGGGGCTAGGCCTGCTCCTGCATTGAACATTTGACAAATGACATATCCACTTTAAAAGAAACACCAATTAAGAGTCATAATTTGGCTGGTGAGTTTGATATGTTCCACCTGTGGAGCCCTGTGACCAAAGGGCAGATTGGAAGGCAAGCATTGATTGAATTTCATGACCCCGCAGAGGAAGACATGACCTCCCATAAATTCATGATCTTCCAGAGTTCATGCGACTAACTACAAAGGCAACAGTTGTTTTCACTGCAGGGTACTGAGGACCCTGAAAAAAGGGGATTGCAACTTATTTTTAATATATCCTTTTATATCTAATACTCTTTGTATAAACCAGGTCAGTGCTTCCCAAGTGAAGTGTGGTATGTGGGCCAGTGAAGTCTTTTAGTTTTGTTTCAAAAAATACCTATTTTAATATGAATTAGAAAAAAAAAAAAAAAAAAAAAAAAATATATATATATATATATATATATATATATATATATATATATATATAGAGAGAGAGAGAGAGAGAGAGAGAGAGAGAGAGAGAGAGAAAGAAAGAATCCAACCCATGATTCCATCAGGACAAAGCCAAAAGCTGTGATAAATTTATTTCAATAAAATGTGAGCTGGCTTAAAGAAAAACATTAAATAGTACTGGCAATATGAGGACATAGCAAAACTTTTGAATGACTAGGATTTTGGCTAGGTCATAGGCAGACTGGCCCTGGGGTTCTGTGAAATATGCCTTTTGCTTAAAAGCTTCTGCTACTCCTCCCAGCTACTCAAAGGTTTCAATTTTAATAAGTGCCTCTCAAACATTTTCTAGCCTCCCAGCTCACAAGTGATGACTCTAACAGTGGAATCTTAGGTGCTGGAAAAGGTGCAGAGGAATAGGCTTTTAGTCAAGAAAGCTCACAGGAACACCGTAGGCAGCTGGCCACTCTGACTCCACAGTGACATGTAATTTTACTGACTAAAATCCCATTCCTTTACCTAAGTATAAAATCTGTTTGTTTCATTATATACTGTATAACTTTCTCCTGCTAGCAGTCAGGTCAATGACTCATCCTTGCTCTTTAGCAAGAAGAGACAAAGAGGAACAATCAGCCTAGAAACACAAAAGGATGTGCTGATTGAGTCGGTGTGCACTTTCTACAATTCATGGTTTTGTGCTTTCAGGCCCAGTTGGAAACATTTAGATAACATCGTTGGGCCACATTTTTCTCTCCGGACCTCAGAGGAAGGCTACCTAGCACAGCAGGCCCAGGAGAACTTTTCTTCACCTTTCATTCCTAGTCTCCAGTTTAAATGAATTTGAGAATTCCCAGCTGCAGCCAGCAGCTATTATCTTGCCGTAGCTGGGAGGAGAGTCTGGTTCCATGGCTCCAAAAGCAGCATAAATCAGGGTTTCTGGGAGAGGGTTAAGAAAGAGTGTTCAACAGCTGCCGCCATAGGAGGGGCTCATACAAAGCCTTACAAGCACACATGGTTTGTCTTGAGTCCAGTTCCCTTTGCCCCTTGAGCCCAGTTCCCATCCCCCTCAGGCACCCCCTATCTTCTCCCCTTCACACTACCCTGAAAACATTCTTTCAGAGAAGAAACTTTAAAACTCATCTGCTCACAGTGTATGTGGCTGACAGGATATAATGGGACTGCCCACCCAGGGGTATGAGTATTTTAACAGGGATCAAAGCTTTAAACCAAAGGAGCAGAGCTCTAAAAAACTGTGGAATTCCAGGCATTTGCCAGTGGGAAGGGAGTGTTTAAACTGAGGGGCAATGAGGCCTTTTTTGTGCACCTGAAATCACATCATGTAGACAGTTGCTTATATGTTAAACTGGCGCTGCTCACAGTCAACACCTCCCTAGCCACACCTCTGAGCTCTATGGCACACAGCTACTTTGTCTCTCCTTCTCTTTCCCTGTATGACTCCTTTGTGGAGCAGAGGGGAGGGGAGGCGCCAGGCACACTGATCCCAATTTTCCCAAATGTATAAGCTATGATCAGAGAATGAATTATGGTCCTCTGGGAAAGAGAGTGTCCATTCATTCATCCCAGCCAGCGGGCCAGTGCAATGTAAATGGTAACTTTGTAAGTTAAAAGACTTAAAGCCATTTTGAAAATTGCATAATAATCCCAGGCAGAATTTGGCTCTGTGTGTATGGAAAATTAATAGGCCCCGCTGAGATGTTGCATTATGAGTTGTGGGCAAGATAGCCCCTCCTCAGACCAGGAACTATGATTTGCCCCCACGAAATCCACAAAGTATACTGAGGTTCTTGTAAGTTAGAGTCCAAGACTTGGGGGGAAAAAAACATTCAACATTTTATTTGTGGCATCATATTGATTACTACAGATAAAAAAAATATTTTATTCTGTCTTCATTTGAATAAAGGGCGAATAAATATCACACGATCTTCATAATATATTTCTTCATACCCCTAGTCCATTGATTTTTTTTATTGGGTAGATATACACTAAGTATACCTAACATTTTGTGTCTCTTGAATAGAATATTTGGTTTTCTATAGAAACTTAAAGAGTTTGTAATTCGGTGGTTAAGAGTATGGCAGCTTTAAAACTCAAGGTTGGTTTTAGTTTTAAAGCCTGAGGTGTGGCTTTATGTGCCACATTCCAATTCACACATACTTTGTTTTGCTTTAACTATGGTGGACCAAACACATAGCGGTTCAGGTACTGTAATGTATTTATTTTTATGTGTAGAACCTCTAAGTAACTTTACTAAGTTTTTCTGGGTCTTTATAGTCTGGAGCTTCGGTCCCCAATAAGTCAACAATCTTCACATCATTGAGGCCCTTTCCCATTCCCAGATCCCCCTGAATTCCCAGAAACATATGAAAAAAAATTAACAGCTACCACCACAAGCAGCAGCTCATACTTTCTTTTTTTTCTTAATATATATATATATTTTTTAAATATATATATATATATATATATATATATAAAATATAGGGTCGGCAACTAAGTAATTGCGGATTTTTTAAAGAAAATCAAAGACAATTTTTTCATGGAACTAAATAACTTTATTCTGTAATGTATTGCCCATTTTGATCAATGACCTTTTGCCATCTTTCAGGCAGCATCATAATCCCACGTTCAAAATTCTGGTTTTTATTAGCAAAAAACTGAATCAGGTACGATTTGACATCATCATCATTATTGAAATTTTTACCATTCAAGGAGTTTTGTAAAGATCAAAACAAAAAGTAATCAGATGGTGCAAGGTCAGGACTATATGGTGGATGTGGCAAAACATCCCAACCAAGCTCCATTAATTTTTGCCGAGTGACCAAAGATGTGTGTGGCCTTGCATTGTCATGATGGAATACACCTTTTCGATTTGTCAATTCGGGCTGCTTTTCTTCAACTGCATTGTTTAATTTCGTTAGTTGTTCAATGTAGACATCAGAATTGATCGTTCGGTTGGGTGGTAAGAGTTCAAAGTACACAATTCATTTGTAATCCCACCAAACTGATAACAAAACCTTCTTTTGATAAATATCAGCTTTTGATGTTGTTTGAGTTGGTTCACCTGGCCTGCTCCATGATCTTTTCCGCTTGATATTGTTGTAAACAACCCATTTTATATATTGATTGATTTTTTTTTACAGAGAGGAGGGGAGAGGGATAGAGAGTCAGAAACATTGATGATAGAGAAACATCAATCTGCTTCCTCCTGCACATCCCCTACTGGGGATGTACCCACAACCAAGGTACATGCCCTTAACCAGAATCGAACCCGAGACCCTTCGGTCTGAAGGCCGATGCTCTATCCACTGAGCCAAACCAGTTTGGGCAGCAGCTCAGACTTTCAACTACCTTTCTCATTCTATTTCCCAAGCCCCATCCACTGTCCTAAGGAAATTTCAAAAGCAGAATCTCTTGAAAAAAGGCTATTCCTATTTCCATACCTAAGTCTAGAGTTAGCTTATGAGCTACCCATTGGAAACTGTGTCATTTTTTAGTTCATGTTTTAAGGATGAATGATATGAAAGCATTCGGCTGACATACAATATTACATTAGTTTCAGGTGTACAACATAGTAATTATACATTTATATACCTTATGAAATTGTTATCCCAATAAGTCTAGTGCCTATCTGACACCATACATAGTTATTACAATATTATTGAGTATATCCCCTATGCTGTATTTTACATAAGAACTTTGTTCTTGTGAGGCAGTATAGTTTGGGAGCTGCAGCCCAAGGAAGGGGAGAGCAGTCAATACTAGATCATTCCATACACTACCAACCAGGCCCAGAATCTGCTATACCTACTGTACCAACATTGTGCGACAAATGTATATATTTTTTTGTCTCCATCATGACTTGTAAGCTTTAGATAAGCAGAGATTCATATTATTCTTCTCTGTACTTCCTCTAGTACAGTGCTACTCAAAGTGCATATTATATGTACCTGTGCTAGTTCATGCACTGTTTGCTATCTGTGTGTGACAAAATGGAGAGTAAGCATTTAGAAACGTTTGTGTCATAGGCAGCAAAATAGAAGACATATGTTATAGCAAATATCTTTACAACAAAATAGAAGACATATGTTATAGCAATATCTTTACAGACACGGCCCCTAGGGCAATGAAGACTAAGGAGAAAATAAACAAATGGGACTACATCAAAATGAAAAGCTTCTGCACAGCAAAAGAAACCATCAACAAAACAACAAGAAAGCCAATGATATTTCTAATAAGGGTTTAATCTCCAAAATGTACAGAGAACTCATACAACTTAAATAAAGAAATATAAAAGATCCAATCAAAAAATGGTCAAATGATCTAAATAGACACTTTTCTAAAGAGGATATACAAAGGCCCAGAGACTTATGAAAACATGCTCAAAGTTATTAATCACCCAAGAGATGCAAATCAAAACAACAATGAGGTACCATCTCACACCTGTCAGAATGGTTACCATCAACAAATCAACAAAAGACAAGTGTTGGCGAGGATGTGGAAAAAAAGGAACCCTCCTGCACAGCTGGTGAAAATTCAGACTGGTGCACCCACTGTGGAAAACAATATGGAGTTTTCTGAAAAAGTTAAAAATGGAACTCCCATTTGACCCAGCAATCCCACTTCTAGGAATATATCCCAAGAAAACAGAAACACCAATCAGAAAGGATATATGTACCCCTATGTTCATAGCAGCACAATTTACAATAGCTAAGATTTGGAAACAGCTTAAGTGCCCATCAGATGAGTGGATTAAAAAACAGTGCCACATTTACACAATGGAATACTATGCTGCTATTAAAAAGAAGCAACTTTTACTATTTGCAGCAGCATGGATGGAACTGGAGAGCATTATGCTAAGGGAAATAAGCCAGTCAAAGAAAGATAAATATCACATGATCTCACTCATGTGGGATATAATGATCAACATATTTTGATAAACAATAATAGATTGGTCTAGAGACAAATGCTAGGGGAAGGGGGTTAGAGAGCAACCAAAGGAATTGTATGCATGCATATTAGCATAACCAATGGACACAGACACTTGGGCAGTGGGGGCTTGCCCAGACTGGGAAGGGATGAGGGAAGGGGGTCAATTGGAAAAAAAGGAGACATATGTAAAACTTTAGACAATAATAATAATAATAAAAAGAATGTCTACCTGTATTAAAAAAAAGAAAGAAAGAAAGAAATGTCTGTGGCAATTTGATGTTGCTGCCACATGTATGCACGTGATAAGTTGGCCACTGTTGAATCTAATATTTGTTTTTAGATTAACTTATTTTTAAAAATATATTTGTATTGATTTCAGGGACGAAAGAAGAGAGAGAGAGAGAGAGAGAGAGAGAGAGAGATACATCAATGGTGAGAGAGAATTATTGATCAGCTGCGGCCTGCACAACCCACACTGGGGATTGAGCCTGCAAGACATGTGTCCTGACTGGGAATTGAACCATGACCTCTGTTTCATAGTTCAACACTGAGCCATGCCAGCCGAGGGAAATGAATTTACTTTTGTAGTTTTAAAATTTTTCTAATCATTTAGTTTTTCTGTATTTTCCCAAAATATTTATAAATGTCAGAAAGAAAATAAAAATAATATAAAATAAACTCATCCTTCACTACAGACAGTTTGAGAAACACTGAGCTGGTATGTGTGCAGTGCGTTGGCCATGCTAGTCACTCTGTAAATATTTTTCAAATAAAGCCCTATGATACTTTTCTTTACAAAAATAAATTCCCACATGTTCTACTCATAGAGAGTTGTTATTAAAATTACAATACATAAGAACATTCTGATAATTGGTAGACTATCTGTATATATGAAAGGCTAAGTGACTGACCATACGTCCACCTGACCGACCTACCGAACAATACATATAACACGCACTGGCAATTTAAAAATAAATATTGACTCACACATGTATAATACATATAAAGCTCTCACTGGCGTGTGTTTCAATCTTTCATTGTCAATCGTGAATTTGGTTCTTTTTGTTGACATGCTGAAGCTGAAAGAAAGCGGCATCATTGACAGAATATGTCTGAAGATCAACAATTGGCACAATGTACCTCTGACACTTCATCTCTAACACTTCCATTATAGAGAAAGGGTGAATAGCATATTAAAATATTTCTTCTAGTTAATTTCCTTTCAATGTGCACAAATCTATATACCAGGCCACTAGTTTAAAGATAAATTTCTAACGGAAAGATTTCTCCTATAAAAATTATCCCATAGGACCCTCTTTTTGGCTCACTTTTATTCAAGCAGGACACTGGAGAGTAAATATGGTTTATGTGAGATTTGGCATCTCAGTAGATCTTGGTATAAATTACAAAACAGAGATTGAACCCCATAACCTTCATATTTTATTTTGTCAATTATTTCCCCCTAATTTATAACATGTTTTCTGTGGTAAATGAAAGAAATGCTGGACTGTGTACCAAACATATTATCTTAGAGAAAGATGATAAGATCCAGAGGGAAGTACTGCTTCCTTGGAATGCTTTCATCTCATTCATCCTTACAACATGGCAGAAGCATAGCAAGTCTCCCCTGCCATAAATAAAGTTCATGTCACTGCTCAGAAGATTTAAGCTCTGTGGGATGTCTCCAGTCCTCTTCTAACTCCTGTTAAACTTATGGTTAAAACCATATGGTTTGTTAGCAACTTTTTGTTTGGTATTATTCTGAAATTGTTTCATGTGGGAGTATCCTGTCTTCCCAAACAGATTATAATTGAAAGAGCAAGGGGCCAGCAGTCAAATGAACTGGTTTCTAGTCACTGTTCTGCCACTCTGAGCATTGTAACACTGGATCAGTAACTTAACATTCCTGAACCACAGCCTCCTTAATTGTAAATTGTGAACAATAGACTACATGATCTCTATGGTTCCTTCTACCTCTGGTAGTCTGTGTTTCTATGACTGTTAACTCCTTGAAAGAAGGTATTTTATACTCCTTCACCCAGCATCCAGAACATAGCAGACCTCCAATATTTATTTGTTGAATGAATGACTGAATGCATCCTTCACAACACAGACCCCAGCAATGGCTCCACAGAAGATTTTGAACAAATATCTGTTGGTTCATCAGTGCTCTTCTTAATCTGAGTACTGTATACAACATTTAAAATCTAAGTTTTCACCTAACAAGCAGCACAGTAAGCAAGATTGCAAGAGTGGATAGATAATCAGATATATTTCTATCATACTTGCTTTATCTCCAGAAATCTAAATCAGAGATTTTTAGATGTGTCACTAAAATTTTAAATAACCAAGGCTTTAGAGTTGACTCTTTAACATTGTTATGTACTAAAAAGAAACTATGTTTCTCTAAATCTCACTATATGAGGATTTAAGAGATAATTATATTGTTTGGAAAGTATGGTATTAAACTTTTAGGAGTGTTTATTATTAATTTTCCTCATTGAAAAACCTGCGTCACTTCTTCCTGTGGAAATCTTTCTGAAATGTATTGCATATTTCCCTGCCTTAGTAAACAAAGTGCATGAAATATAATATAACTTATTCTCGATTCTCTGTTTTATTATATTCAATTTTTTAAATTATAAATATTTTTTATTGATTTCAGAGAGGAAAGAAGAGGAAGAAACATCAATGATGAGAGGGAATCATTGATTGGCTGCCTCCTGCATATTGGACCTAGCCCAAAACCCAGGCACGTGCCCTTGACAGGAATTGAACCTGGGACCCTTCCATCTGCAGGCCAACGCTCTCTCCACTGAGCCAAACAAGAGAGGGCTATTATATTCAATTTTTATACTATGTTAGAATATATGGAAATAGTGAGACATTACACTGAATCTGTACTAGGCCACTATACATCATGAAATTTACAATACTTTCTTAAAAGCAACAATAACAAAAATTGCCTGTAATGGTTTCTGCTTGCTCTTTAGCATATTATATATAGAATACATAGATCCATACCCTCCAGCATTAGTCTGCTTTTTACAAATTGTAATTCTGAAATTAAAGGCTAAAGTAGCCTTCCTAGGATTTTTTTTTAGTTTCAGTACTAGTAACTTCATCCTCCAAGTCAATTTCAACCAACTTTTCAGTTTACTTGCTTTAACTTATCTTGCAGCACAGTAATCACCAGAGACCACGTGGTGTGGTGGAATGCACATAGTTTCCGGAGACTGTTAATCCTAGGTCCAAATTCCAGCTCTATTACTAGCTAAGTGACCTTGGGCAAGCCCCCCTTACATGGCTGAGCATTCACTTAAAAAATTAGGATAAAAAATTTTAACCTTAGGCCCTAGCCGGTTTGGCTCAGTGGATAGAGTGTCGTCGGCCTGTGGACAGAAGGGTCTGGGTTTGATTCACGTCAAAGGTACACAGCTTGGTTGCAGGCTCGATCCCCAGTGTGGGGAGTGCAGGAAGCAGCCAGTCAGTGATTCTTTATCATCATTGATGTTTCTATCTCCCCCTTCCCCTTCCTCTCTGAAATATATATATTTTTACCTTAGTTAATGAGTGGATGGATAGATGGATCCATGTGATAATACTAGTATAATGCTAATTGTAGACTATAGGTAGCCAAAATACTTGTGTCTGTTGTAATATTCTTTCATCTTCCATGTATGCTAGAAAAAATATAATTGTGCAAGGTCTTTCAGAGGACTGGAGATAATACAGGCAAAGTGTCTGGCACATTGTAGGTGTTTGTATTATCCTGTAAACATTAAGGTTCTTTTTTGAAAGCCCATCAAAACCAGGTTTTTCGTTTGTTTGTTTTAATAACCATTTCTTTACGTACTTATTTTTTTAAGTACTGATATAATGATGAGGGCAAATGCTTGCCCTCATGCTCCTTATTTAGGTTTGTTTTTAAGCACCAGCCTGATCAGGCATAACTGAGATGTTGTGTTTTTAGTTGTGAGTTCATTGCCAGATTTGTCACAATGCCAACTTCTAGGAGTGCCAGATTGTCAAGATTTTACAGGATTCATATATTTGAAGTGGAGATACGATCTAAGAGTGTCCCCTTTAACTTCACAATCTTGGCCTCCTTCAGCCTACCTTAAAATAGATCCGCGTAGAGGTTGTAAGACCTAAGCTGTGTTCATTGATAGCCAAGGTCTGGCAAGAGACTGTTACAGGCCCAGGAATTCTCAGACGCCGATTTGCCTTTCCATTTCCCAGGACTTAACCTCTGTCATTTGGCCTCCCCAATTACAATTACATTTCCAGACCCCCAATTTTTTTTTTTTGGCCTTACCTCCAATTCCCAGCCTTAGTAATGGCTCGTATTTCCTGGCTGTAACTACAGGAGCTCAAATTCACTTCTGGAAAAAAAAAAGTTTTTAAATTTGAGCTTGCAGCCAGATCTGCACTAGTCTTCAACTTCACGGTCGTATTCACATACACTCACATACCATTTTTCATTTACTCCTGGAAATGCTGTATTTACTTTTCCTTTTTCTGCTTAATACTAAACACAGAACTGACTCTTCCTCAGAGGAAAAAAGCCAATGATTTCTTGACAACTGGAAAAATGCCAGTTTCTTGGCTGTTAGTCTACATGTGGAGGGAAAAATCTTTATCCAACATATGGAAGTGAAAGTTCATCTTTTTTGGCGTAACTGCTCCCATGGCAAAAGGTCATTTAATCACAAGCAAGCAGCCAGACAAGAAGATAATATAAACCAGGATTCTGCATGATTTTAAACCATCTGAGGTTTATCAAGCACCCCTAAAACATTCAAGTATGGGAAACCCTGAGACAGTTAAAGAGAAAAATCGAAGAATGAAGGATATTGTTATTTTGCATATGTTCACCAGTGTGCTTTAGTTCTTGACTATGAAGTGAGATCAGCATAGTATCTTTCTATGAGCTGTTGTGTTCACACATGAAGTAGCCATGGTTCTAAAATCCAGGGAGAAGATCTCTCTTTTTTCACTTCAGTTTTACTGTAAACTAAACTTGTAATATTACTGATAAATGTTAACATATTCATAGTGTCACTGATATTTTAAAAAATGTAACTGCTGGGTTTCCTTATCCCTATACAAATATTATTATGGATTCTAAGGCAATATATCCACGTTTGCCATTTTTTCTTGAAACTTGATATTTTGGGGTCTTCGTTTCTGTTATTTTTAATTTTACTTTTCAGTTACAGTTCACATTTGGCATTATTTTATGTTAGTTTGAGGTGTACAGCATTGGGGCTAGACAACCACATACTTTAGAAAGTATATGAGCTCCCTAATATTTCAGATACATATCTGATGCCATACATAGTTATTACAATATTATTGACTATAATCCCTATGCTGTACTTCAAATCTCCATAACTATTTGGTGACTACCAATTTGTACTTCTTAATCCCTTCACCTTTTTCATCCAGCCCCAAACACCCCTCCCCTCTGGTAACCATGCAATTATGAGTCTGTTTCTATTTTGTTCATTTATTTTGTGATTTAGATTCCACATGTAAGTGAAATCATATGGTATTTGTCTTTCTCTGTCTGACTTATTTTACTTAGCATAATATCCTTTAGCTCCATGCATGTTGTCAGAAGTAGGAAGATTTCATTCTTTTTATGGCCAAGTAATCCATTGTGTATTTGTACCACTACCTTTTTGTTGTTCTTAGTCTTCACACGAGGATATTTTCCCATTGCTTTTTAGAGAGAGTGGAAGGGAGGGGGAGAAACAGAGAGGAACATCAATGTGAGAGACACATCAATTGGTTGCTTCCAGCACGCTCCCCAATCAGGGCCAGGGATGAAGCCTGCAACTGAGGTACATGCTCCTGACTAGAATCAAACCTGAGACCCTTCAGTCTGTGGGCCAACACTCTAACTACTGAGGTTTATCAAGTACCCCCACACCATTCAAGTATGGGAAACCCTGAGACCGTTAACCACTGAGCCAAACTGGCTAGGCTTGTACCTATTTTAGTCACTGGCCTATTGATGGGCACTTGGATTGCTTCCATGTCTTGTCTATTGTAAATAATACTGAAATGAACCTAAGGCTGCATATGGTCTTTAAAATTATTGTTTTGAGTTTCTTCATATATATACCCAGAAGTAGAATCACTGGTTCATAAGAAGTTCCATTCTTAATTTTTTTAGGAGCCTCCTTACACCTTTTCCACAGTGGCTGCATCAATTTTCATCTGTACCAACAGTGCACCAAGGGTTCCCTTTTCTCCACGTCCTTACCAACACTAGTTGTTCATTGATCTTGAGGGTCTTTAAATCCAAAAAGCAAGAATTAAGGTAATAGTAAGACAGTACAATTTCAGGAACTGACAACGAATCTCTTGATCTGAGAAGGAAGGGCCGAGTTTATAAGACTTCTCAATAATCTGAGTTCAATTGTCTCCTTTCAGAATCGCTTACATTTGTTTAAGATTTCATTCTTCTCACAAAGGCCTTCCCATACTTTATCCTGCTTGTTCTTCTCAGCAGCCCTATAAGATAGATCAGTTATGCAAGTATTTGTACCCCCATAATATTAATGATAAAAACTCTGAGGGGATTCAAAGATGTAGAGATGATCGCAAGGTCCCACCGCAAGTGAGCAATGAAGACAGGACCATAACCTAAATCATATACCTCTAATTCTAAAAAAAATAAAACAGCACACAAACCATGTGGCAGTGGTTTAAAACCTAAGTGTCATAGGCAAAAACTTCTAAATGTTATCCAGATGTCTTTGAAAGGCTCAGGGGAGTCAATACTCACCTTAAAGAGCCAGGCTCTTTAAAATGGACATGAAAAATGATGTTATGAAAAACATACCAATTTGAGATTTACTAGATGAGAGAGAAAAGTTAGGGACAATATAGTCAGGGCCAGGTTTCAGAATATGCTCTTCTCTTCACTGAAAACAATGACCTTTGCACAAGATAAAGAAGTTACCGTGTTAGCAGTAGAAAAGTGAGTTTGTATCATATTCACTCTAAATATGAGAAAAACAAGTGGCAGACATTTTGGAAATCACGCCTGCAGATGTTTGGAGAACCTTTTTTCCTTATAAGTGAAAAACCTAACGTGGTTCAGGGACAATCTGTCTCTATTCTACTTTCATCCTGTTATCAGTAAGGTCAATGAAGAAATCAAAATGATAAGTCCAAATGAAGTAGGCTCTGAAAGCATTTGAATTGCTCTTCCTCAGGCCAGTGGAATTTGACAGCTAATTATGCAGACCTGATGATACAAAACTCAGGATTTTTCAAAATGTAGTAGTAATGCCTGGGTAGGGAGAACTGTTTGCATTCATTACAAGAAATTCACAGCTTCCCTCAATAAAAGTGGTTTCATGCGGCAGAGTCGGGCTTCATGCTTGAAATTAGGGGGTACAGGACCGATGGAAGCCCTCTTCTTCCTGTCTTGCCTTTTTAGACTGAAAGGAGCACTGAGTCCCTCAAAGGTCAGCTCCCTACAGGAAGGAAAAGTTAGCCTAAGAGGAGCTAAAGGAGCTAAACATAGGAAGCTGAGTTGCCAGAATCCTTCCACAGGCCACCCAAGCAGTGAAGAAATTCATGGAGAGAAAGAAAGAAAGAAAAGACCCACAGCCGTGAACAGAGCCAGCTGGGAGGGATGTTATTACTTTATTTATGTTTTCTTAACTATGTGTGTGTGCATGTGTGTGTGTGTGTGTGTGTGCGCGCATGTGTGTGTGCCTGTGTGTATGTTGAGGGGGAAGGAGGATTGATTGCAGAAAATGTCTGGATCCCCAGCACTCAAGTTGGAAACTTTTGTTGATATAATTTCTCCTAACTTTCCTACACCTTCCTTCCCCTCTACTCCATTTCCCCAGTGGCTATCAAGAGCTGTATATATCTGACCACAAAACATCCAGTCATTTCAAGTCAAAAATGCAGCCAGCCATCTGGATTGACTCAAAGTCTGTCTACACACACCAATTGGCTTGGGGGTAAAAAAATGTAATTCAGTGGAACAACTGGTTATTTTTAAAACAACGAGTTGAATTCAGACAACCATCCAATTAGTTGATTTCAAAATGCCTGTTTGGCGACATGAAAAGGATTATTTTCAAAGGGCCTTGTGTGTGCATAAACAACCTGAATGCTATTAGATTGATGAGCTATTTTAGAGTAGAGAAAATAAGGCTAAAGCCGTTGTGCTCTGTTTAGAGGGAAAAACCTGTTAGAGTAGCAGTCCATCAAGCACTCCAGAGGGTAACACGTTCTGTTGTAAGGATGAAGTATTTCACTAGACAGCAACATAACCATACCCATCTTTGTAAGCACCTCATGCCTTTTTAAAGGGAAACTATTGTACGCCTTCTTCCTGGATATGCTAAGCAAATATTCAAATAGACTCTCAAAGGCAAATGTGCTTCTGTTAGCTATAGCCCCATAACACATTTCTTAAGGCACAGTGACATTTTCTTGATTTTCCCTCTCACCTTTTACGGATTTTAGTGCCACTACATACAGCAACGATGCCTCTTCTGATCCATTTTACCCACTTTGTAATGAGTTGGGTCAGTTTAAACTGCACAGCTGCATCTCTCTGAGTTTTTCTCCCCCTGAAATGTGAAAGTTCTTTTCCTGTGTTGCATTGCTAAGAAATGATTTAAGAAAGGAAGGGGGGAAGGTCTCCGCCTGAAGAGAATTTTATTTGCACTCCCCATGCTTTGTCATAAAGGGCATTCAACCATGTTAATCATATAATAAGTTTTAGAGAAACTCTCTTTTTCACATTAGGCTTAAAACATCACCCCTGAGGTGGTGCTGATGGCTCCCTTAGAAAAGATTTCTTTGACATCTAAGACACAAAGGACTTCAGCAAATGCTCAGAGTTAAATGAGTGGTGCCTAAGTGCTGACTCTCCATCCTTAGTGACAAGCATTTTACTAAGTGAAACTTTTGTTACTGCAAATGTCTTACTTGGGTGTGTCTTAATCCTGAATGTTGCAGAGGTTTTTGTTTTATTGTGTTTTTAAAAAACATTTTATCAGAAAGGATTCACACAATGGAAGCATTCATTGCCTTCTCTGTGGCCGAGTCTTTAGGTTTAAGACTGGCTAGGCTGCCCCAGGTAGAAGTGTTTGCACAGCTACACAAGTATAGAATCACAGCCCCAGAATTGGGGCCCCATTCAGCCGGTCCTGGCCTTTACGCATTGAAGCCAGAGGAATAGCCACTCTTTTCTTTAAGATTCCCAAAGACAAAAAAGCCACTTGTAGTTCTTTCATTATAAAAAGTGTGAGCGAGAAAACATACTTACAAGGGAATAAATTGTAATTCATATTGAAATTATTTCCTTTTTTAAACATTTGCTTTCCCAAATTTTAACAAAAAAATTAATAAACAAATTTCCTTTTTCCTTTGAACAAAAGTCCTTTTAATAGAAGCACTTCTCTTTTTAAGGACACACACAGGACATTTCTCTCAAGAAATCCTACCAGAAATCATTATGTATCTCCTAAAAAGCAAGTTTGTGATTATCATATGGATGAAGACATGTTTTCTTTTTTCCTTTGGTTGTCAGAAACCTCAGAGCCAATTTTGTAATCAATGAAAAGGACTCAATTCAGCTTCACCCATTTTCCTTCTCTAATATAAGTATCTTCATCCACATTGCTTCGCTTAGTTGTGTTTTGTTGTTGTTTCTGAATTTTTATTGGTTTGTTTTGATAAGTTTAAGCAGCTTAGTGTAATAATTAAAAGCAGCAGAGGCTCTAGCGACCAATATACTTATACTTGGATCCCAGCTCAACGCTTTCCTAGCTTAATTTCTCTGAGTCTCAGTTTCCTCATCTGTAAAATGGAGATAGCAACAGTAGTCTCCACCTTAGGGGGTTGTTGTGAGTGTTAATTCAAGAATATGTGTATAGTGCCAAGTCTAGAGTAAGCACTTTAGTTACTGATATTATAACTTTGATACCTTAAATCGTTTTTAGAGCAAGTAGGGTAAGAAGTAATTTATTCGCCAAATTAAATTTTCAATCTTGTAATCCCCTTTCTCCTTTCTTTTGTATGAATTATCTTTCAAGTGAAACCATTTGTTTTCACACTTTGACAAAACTCCTCTAATGTTACAGGATAGTGTTTCTCAAACTTGTTAAGAATCAGCAGAAGTACAGATTTTTTTCCCACTGACTGAGTAGCTTAGGTGATTAGAGCATTATAAGGTTTCAGGTTCGATCCCCGGTCAGGGCACATACAAGAATCAACCAGTGGCCCTGGCCAGCGTAGCTCAGTGGATAGAGCGTCAGCCTGCGGACTGAGGGGTCCCATGTTTGGTTCTGGCCAAGGGTACATGCCTGGGTTTTGGGCTCGATCCCTAGTGGGGGATGTGCAGGAGGCAGCGGATCAATGATTTTCTCTCATCATTTATGTTTCTATCTCTCTCTCTTCCCTTCCTCTCTGAAATCAATAAAGAAATATATATATTTTAAAAATCAACCAATGAATGCATAAATAAGTGAATCAACAAATCAGTGTCTATTTCTCTCTCAAATCAATAAATAAAATACATGGTACATTCAGGTACATTTATATAAAAATACAGATTTCTAGTCTGAAACACCTAAAATTATTTTATAAATCAGCAGTTTAAGATTAGATGTTTCTGGGACTGAAGTATTTTACGTTGGATTTGCTTATCAGCTTTTTGTGCCACCTTGTCACTACTTTTCTCCAAGAACCTAATCACAGACTTCCCAGCTTGCTTTCTATGCAGTGAGTGTCCCCATTACACTTTGACTTTTGTTTTCTTGTTCTCCCTTCAATGACTTTTTATACTACTTCTTTTTATTCTTTTACTTCCTGGCCTGACACTTGTGTGCGCATTCTTCCAACTCCTGATTACCCCTCACACTCAACATTCCTTTGGGTGAGATATATTGGAGATAAAGTTGTCAGCCTATTTGTAACTTTTTTTTAACTGAAAGTATAGGGACATTAAGAGAATAACAGTTATTCAGTGACCATTCCAACCCCTTCTTTGTGGAGGAAAATAACTGCAGTTTTTTGGGGTTGTTTTTTTTTTTGTGTGTGTGTTTTATTTTTTGTTTTTTTGGTTTTTGCCTGCTTGATGGTTCTACAACACAGTGAAGAAGGAGCCCAACCCACACCACAATGCTCCTTATCCTGCTGGGGAAGCCATGCATAGTTGAGAGACCAAAAAGTGGAGGGGGGGGGGGACTTTATCCGCCTTCCTGTTTTCCATGGATATGTGCCAAATCCCTCATACTTAAACTTTCCCCCTTCCTTTACTTTGCCTCCCAGTTTTCCTTGGAATGAATGAATAAATTGTCCACCCCTCCAAATTTTCTCAATAATTTACCTCTGTAGCTCATTCCAGTGTTTACCGTATTTTCCGGCGTATAAGACGACCCCCTAATTTTATAGTTAAAACATAGGTTTAGGCCTATATTCGCTGTATAAGACTAACCCCCCCCCCCTTCCGAGGCAACACCAGTTCTTTTTTTAATAGACTGCCTCTCTAACTCAGCCAATCCAAGCAGGCTTTTTATGCATGCAAATTACACATGCTCTGTACCCGAAGCTACACTGTGTTCTAGTAAAAAGTCTGCTCAGATTGGCCAGAGTCAGAGAGGTGGTCTATTAAAAAAAGAACTGGTGTTTCCTCGGAAGGGGGGGGGGTTAGTCTTATACAGCGAATATAGGACTAAAACTATGTTTTAACTGTAAAATTAGGGGTTGTCTTATACGTCAGAAAATACGGTAATTCCCTTGACAAGAGAGAGAGAGAGAGAGAGAGAGAGAGAGAGAGAGAGAGAGAGAGAGAGAGAGAGAGAGAGAGAGAGAGAGAGAAAGAAAGAAAGAAAGAAAGAAAGAAAGAAAGAAAGAAAGAAAGGTATTGCCTACTAAAATCCTAACATCTCTCCTGCTTTATCTTGAGACTATTTCAGCTGTTTCCCCTTGTGACATGTATGTTGCTAGGATAGTACAAGTATTTCAAGATGAATTCTCTGCCAAAAGATCTTGCCACTGAGTCATCCTCATCCTCATCTTTTTAAAAACATGAGCAAGTCTCAGCAGCATTGCATTCACGTTAATAAACATTACCTAGGGAAGGAAAAAAAAACACAAAAAACAGGCTTTGAGAACATTACATCATTGTTAAAAATAAGTGTTTGCTGAGTACCTACTCAGTGCATGGCACTCTGTTAGCCCAGGAGATATAAAATAAGTGCCTGCCTTTAGGCACACATGCACACACATGTACTCCCACACAATAAATCTAGAGAAGTGGCTCAGACTAGAAGGATTACTGGAATTCCGAGGGAGCAATTCTGCCTGAAGGGCCTGGGTGGTCACAAAAGGTAAGACTCCAATCCCTGAAGAAAGGGTAGCAGAGAGCCTGAAAGAATTAAAGTGAACAAAGACCAGGAAACAGGAATGAAAATAGTTTGAGGGGAAACAATTAGGAGACCATTTGATGAGAGCAGACAGTTTGTGTAGACTGGAAGAGAGTGGGAGATAATAATGGAGCGGTAACCTTAGTCTGCTTATAGAGGGTCTTGAATGCTAGGCTAATTAGTGTAGCCTTATCCTATAAGCAATAAGGAGCGCCACCCTCACAGATAAAAGAAAGCAGGAGACCACTGGGGTTTCTGGGTACCTTCACAAGGAAAGGAAGCAGGGGCATTGATTACAAGAACTTTGTGAAATGCCTCAAGTTTGTATAACTGTTCTCTGTGTTTGTGACTTTGTTATTTCTTTGTGGTATCCATGCTATTTGGGATGACAGCAAGAAAAGGATAGCTGCAGAGATTACATCCTACCCCAAAGGCCAGTTTGGAGGTGAAAATGACCTTAAAAAATGGAATAAAGGGAGGTGGTTTTTTTTTTCTTTAAATATATTTTTATTGATTTCAGAGAGGAAGGGAGAGGGAGAAGGAGACAGAAATATCAATGATGAAAGAAAATCACTGATCAGCCGCCTCCCATACCCCCCCACTGGGGGTCGAGCCTGCATCCTTAGCATGTGCCCTTGACCAGCTCAAACCCCAGACCCTTCAGTGGGCAGGCTCTATCCACTGAACCAAATCAGCCAGGGCAGGATGGGGTTTTAAAAGTAAAAAGATAGGCAAGGAAAATCTCTGAGGGTCACAGAAGGAAGAGGAAACGTGATATATTTGGAGCCAGCATGGGACTGCAAAATGCCTATGCGGGGTTAGTCATAAGGAACCCTAGATATTTCCCTGACAGCTCCTGAGCAGCTGAACATTTCCAATAGTATCTATCATGCTAGTTTAGAGGGAAAACCTTAAAATGTTATTGTCAGAGGAATGCAGCATTTTGTGAACCACAGAGAGCCCTAAGAATATTCTGTAGAAACTACTTTGTTGAACTAAGTGGGATTGACTGGGTACCAGGTAACATCTATCGATAGGTTAGTTTCTTGAGTCCCCTAATTTGAAGGCGCTGGATGGGCAATAGTGGTTCCCTTTAACCTCACTCAGATTTGGGCAAAAGTAAAAAAGCAGCCCTAACTGGTTTGACTCAGTGGATAGAGAGTAGGCCTATAGACTGAAGGGACCCAGGTTCAATTCCAGTCAAGGGCATATACCTTGGTTGCAGGCACATCCCCAGTAGGTGGTGTGCAGGAGCCAGCTGACTGATGTTTCTCTCTCCTCAATGTTTCTAACTCTATCCCTCTCACTTTCTCTCTGTAAAAAATTTTTTTAAAAAGTGAAAAAGCGAAATATTATATAGCAAAAGTTGATTGTACTCTGCTAAGATAAGTAATTGATTTGGATAATTAGATACTACTATCTGCTCTCCTAATTCAATGTGGCTTCAATATTGCGAATGGGCTGTTGTCCATCCAGGAAAACTTGGAAAGACTTTTGCCTCCACTGATCTTTTCCAGCTGAGCTGCTCTCTCCCAGCCCTAAACATACCCCTGTATCCCTTTGCAAGTGTGAGATCACCACTATTTACCTGATAGGGCACAAAGTGATCGGGAAAGTCCCCATTGCCTCCTTTCGTACACCCTTCCCATTAACCAAGAAGACAGGAAAAGGAAACACGGCTTTCTTTGCTGACTTTCATGATCACTTTCATACTAATGTTGTACCTGGTACATGCTAAATGCTGACTATGTGTTTGCTGAACAAATGAATGATAGGCACTATTTAAAATTCTGGGCATTCGGCAATAAAGATGAAAACAGACAAAAATCCCCTCTTTCGGAGATTGTACTATAGTGAGAGAAAAGCAGGAACCATTAGGCTCCAAGTTATTTGAGATGTGTCACTGAACATATGGTAATCACTCGATACATATGTGGTGAAATAGGAGACTCTAATATAATAATCCATCTAGTTTAAGTTTTTCTTCCTCCTTTGTCTCCTTAAATATACTTATATCCTCAAAATATTCAAATAGAACTATCAAAATGACCCAGCAATTCCACTCCTAGATGCAGGACCAAGAAAATTGAAAGCAGAAACTTGAACAGATATTTGTATGCCAATATGTTCACAGCCGTTTCCACAACAGCCAAAAGTTGCCAACAACCCAAGTGTCCATCGATGGATGAAAGGATACACAGGATGTGATACATGCATACAAATTGAATATTATTCAGCCTTTAATAGGAAGAACATTCTGACACATGCTTCAACATTAATGAAACTTAAGGGCATTATGCTGTGTGAAATAAGCCAGTCATAGAAAGATAAATACAGTATAATTTCACTTAAATGAGGTAACTACAATAGTCAAATTCATAGAGACAGAAAGTAGAGTGGGCCAAAACTGGTTTGGCTCAGTGGATAGAGCCTTGGCCTGCGGACTGAAAGGTCCCAGGTTCCATTCCGGTCAAGGACATGTACCTTGGTTGCGGGCACATTCCCAGTAGGGTGTGTGCAAAAGGCAGCTGATCGATGATTCTCTTCTATTGATGTTTCTAACTCTCTATCCCTCTCTCTTCCTCTCTGTAAAAAATCAATAAAAAAAATATATATTTTTTTTAAAAAAAGGAATGCTTTAAATTAAAAAAAAAAAAAAAAAGTAGAGTGGTTGGTTGCCAGGGGCTGAGGTGACTGAGGAACGGAAAGTTACTGCATAATGAGTATAGAGTTTCAGCTTTACAAGATGAAAAAGTTCTGAAGATCTGTTATACAACAATGTGATTATACTTAACACTACTAACCTATACACTTAAAAATGGTTATGATGGTAAATGTTATGTGTATTGTACCACAATTTAAAGTTTTTTAAAAAAACACTTACTAAACTCTTTGTGTGTGAATTGTATAAAGATTAACAAACACAAATCCTCTGCTGGAGTTTACATTGTAATACAGATCCTTCATGATGTGGTCAGGCATGTCAAGGCCATACAGACAAGCAAACACAAACATTCAGCCCAGGTATGGAGAGGCAGCTGGATATTTACATTACCTAACAGAGCAAAGGTGAGCGCATTTGGGGATGGAAGGAGGGCCGGCTGTCCACACAGTGTGCTTTGACTAGATGCTGCTCCTCACCTGTTTCTTAAAATACTGTGTCAACACCATTGCTTGTCATATATTCCAAAATTATAGTTTTCTTTTAAATCTTGTAGAATTAGGATCTTACACCATTTTATATGAGTAAGCAAATACCCCAGCAAGGGACAAGAGTGGTTTTGAGTTAACAGTTTGCTCCCTGTTTTTTTATTAAGGGGCTTCAGCATGAGAGAGGAAAGAGTGGGGGAAGAAAAGAGATACGTGGGCATCCAAGATCTATTTCCCACTTTTACACCCAAGTGGAGGAGGGTGGGGAGGTAAAAAATATTGATGTGGCAAGTCCACACTCAGACAGGCTTAGAGAGGTTTCCCTCCCCTCAACTAATGGAAAGTAAAGAAAAACCATTTCCACCATTAGCACTGACCAGCCTGCAAAGATAGTGATCTCCATTCCTGATGCTCAGAAGTACAACAGCAGAGGCTCGGGTAAAGTTGGGGGTATTTCTCTCAGCTCTACATTCTAAGAACCTCTTATCAGAGACAGCTGGGTGGACCCCCTTTACCTTACTCCACCAGTACAGTCACACTTCAGTTCCTTAGGTGCCACCAACTACGTATGTGATTTGCTAGAGAAAAATTGTTTGCACTCTCCCTGAAGAAAATGTCTACTGGCCAGGAATCTTTTTAAACCACCTCACAAATGAATTTTTATCTCCTTAAAGGAACAAACTGTTTTAAGGACTTCAGCACATTGTTTATGAGTCAATGGAAACTGCTAATAACAAATGGGCTTTATCTATTCTCTAAAGCAAGTCTCTGGGGATCTCTCTTGGGAGCCACTGTGAGCAGTTAGTTTGAGTTATTGTACACATGCACTTCAACTAATAAAAGGGCACGTTTTAAAACATTCCAGAATTCCAACCTGTCATTAATTCAGATTGGTTTGCCTGCCCCCTCCCCCATTGGTCCAAATAGATGAGATTTTGCTGAGGCAGATTTTCAAGTAGTTTGCAAATGACAAAGAAAAAAAGGGGAACTCACTACAGACTGATTAATTTGCCTCTCGGCATAACCATTATGTCTTGTTGCAGTTTAGGTTCTTACAAGGGTATTTCTTGGATCACATGATCTCACACATCTAGAGGAAATAATGAACAACATAAACAGACCCAGAAAAAGAGAACCAGAGAGCAGACTCTCAAACCTCAGAGGGAAAGTAAGGGAGGATGGGGGTAAGAAGAAGAGATCAACCAAAGGACTTGTGTGCATACATATGGGCCTAGCCAGTGGCCATGGACAAGGGGGGGGGCATATATAGGAATGGGTTTGGGATGGGAATGGGGGAATAAGGACAATTATGTGAGACCATAATCAATAAAAATAAAAAAGGGAAAAAAAAGAAAAGAAAAAGAGGGGATTTCTTTTTCTCTCTCACTCTTTCTCTTTCTCCTTCCCTCTCGTAATTTGAGACACATTGACCAATTAGGACCAATAATCTACAATTTCTCCCAGTTTGTTACTTACCTGGGTTCTGACAAAAAAAGTTGCATTACAATAAGAATGGGCACTGATTTTCTTGCCTAGTGCCAAACAGCCTTGTTTTTCTAAGACTGACTCTCTTTTGGATTAATGAAAGCCATTGTTAAGGTAATGTCAAATTAAATTAGCTTTCATTCATTTGTAAACATGAAGAACAAATGCTCTTCAGTGGGATAACTTAGAATTATCCTAGCATATGCTCTGGCCAGTCACTCTCTTTGAAACACCCATTTGGATTGCTGTGATACCTGTGATGTGCTATTTTTAAATATGTTTTCCAAGATCATCAAGCTGTAAACCACAGGCTCAAAGAAAAAGTAAACTATAAACTATTTAAGGGACATGTGGAAAGATAATATTTAATGATAATTTACTTTATTAAATCAGATGAAGAGCACGTCAGCTCTAAAGCCTGTGGAAGCCCATCACCAAAGGTTCCAGTCTGTATGTAGTAGTTAGAGCTTTCCAGGGATATCTTGAGCCAGTTTCAGAAGCTTTAAATAGGTTTTTGTGCTTCTAATATATGTCAGTTAAAAGTTGTGTTCACTTCCTATATAACAGGAATTGTGACTTGCTCTTAAGAAAGCAAGGAATAACCCTAGCCAGTTTGGCTCAATGGATAGAGCATCGGCATATGGATTGAGGGGTCCTGGGTTCAATTCCAGTCAAAAGGCACATGTCCGGGTTGTGGGCGCCAACCCCAGTGTGGGATGTGCAGGAGGCAGCTGATCAATGACTCTCTCATCATTGATGTTTCTATCTCTCTTCATCTTCTCTCTCTGAAATCAATTAAAAAAATATTACAAAAAGAAAGAAAGAAAGGACTAAAGAGAAAGCAAGAACCACAGGAATAAATAAGGTACAAAGTTGCTGCTCTAGTTTTACTAGTTTTACAATAGCAAGGGAGTGTCGAAGTTGTAGTGATTAGGTCAGATGAGGCAGTCTGGTGCTAAGCGGAAGGTATTCTGAACTTGGCTTTATACCTATATACTTTATCATCCCTCACCTCCCAGCAGATATCTCATAAAGTAAGCTATAAAAGCTATAAAACCATGACCAAGTTGGTTAGGGCGTCATCCTCAATGCAAGGTTGCGAGTTCGATCCCTGGTCTGGGCACATATAAGAAGCAACCAATTAATGCATAAATAAGTGGAACAACATATTGATGCTTTCTTCTCTCTCTCTCTCTCTCTCTCTCTCTCTCTCTCTCTCTCTCTCTCTCTCAAAAATCAGTAAAATAAAATAGTTTACAAAGCAGGAAGCTTGTAATAACAAAGGGATTCCCCTTCCAAGAAGTTTCCAGTCTGAGATGACATGTAGTATAGAAATGTTCCATGTTAAGTACGGTAAGCAATTAAATATATGCATTAACTGAGGGATAGAAGAGCAAATGCATTTCAGTATAAAAGGCAGAGACAAGAAGTTTGAGATGCACAATATTACAATTAAGACTTCAAAACCAATTTTCAAAATATAAATATATATAAATATAAATATATACATCAATAAAAGAGAACTAAAGTAAATGCAGGATTAATTAGCTATGGCCAAAACAAGTGGGAGTTAGTCTTTGGGAGGCACTTTTCTTATTTAAAGGATGCTTTTTATTGGATTGAAATATACCATCTCTTATATGAAATGTCTCCTGTCCCCCACTCCTTTCCTCTCTACAGTGGGCCACTCTTTCCTTTAGGTCTGTGTCCCCAATGGGCTTCAAATGCTTTGAGGACAAGGTCTTATTCTTTCGTGTGTCTCTATCACCCTAGCTCAGCACCTGGTACATAGTAGGTGCTCAATACATTTTTTAAAGGCATAATATCCCATAATCCCCTGCGTTAAAAAGAGCAATAGTTAAACAAATATTCCTGTTAAAGATATGTCAAGCCAATTAAAGGTCCCATGGAAGAGAGAACTGTAAATTCCCAGCTCCTAAATCAAAGGTTGAAAGCTTGCACCTTCTTAGCCATAGCTCCTTGATATGGCTCCTGATTAATAATCTGTTACATCCTCCAAAGGGGTCATTTTAAGGTAAACCACTGGAGCTCCCATGACCTATTGACCTTGTTATATCACCAAAAATGAGCTAATTTTGGGTCAAAGGATGGCAGAATATTTTGCTGTGGTTCACATATTACCCAGAAATCTTTGGCTTCCTGGAATTCATAAAAATTCCAAATCCCCAGCAATAACTTTTCAACCCCCACAATTCTTGCTTACACAGCAGAGTAACACTTGGATTCTATGCCAGGTCTCCTAACCTTTTGTTAATTGCAAAATAAACAGATCTACAGTTTAGAGGGGCCTTTTCCTTTTATAGGCTCCCTGCCGTGTAGGCACTGCTTGAATGGTATTTATTTCTGCCATATTTGCTTTCCAACACTTGTTCAGAGCAAGGGCCAGGTGTCTGGGAATGGAAGGAATAGGGATTGAAATAAGAGAAGGCCGAAACCGGTTTGGCTCAGTGGTGGAGCATCGGTCTGCGGACTGAGGGGTCCAGAATTGAACCTGGGACCCTTCAATCCACAGGCCAACACTTTATCCACTGAGCCAAACTGGTTAGGGCTCCACCTTCATTTTTAAAGTAAATAAACAGAGACTTAGAAAGTTTATGACTTGCCCAAGCTGGTCAATTTTGAATTTTTATAAAAGTCTAACTGATTCTAGCCTGGTGGATGTGGTTCGGTGGTCACAGTTTGATTCCCAGTCAGGGCACATGCCAAGGTTATGGGCTAGATCCCCAGTAGGGGGTGAGCGTGCAGGAGGCAGCCAATCAATGATTCTCTCTTCTCTTCTCTTCTCTTCTCTTCTCTTCTCTTCTCTTCTCTTCTCTTCTCTTCTCTTCTCTTCTCTTCTCTTCTCTTCTCTTCTTTCTCTCTCTCTCTCTCTCTCTCTCTCTCTCTCTCTCTCTCTCTCTCTCTCTCTCCCCCTCTCCTCTCTGAAATCAATTAAAATATATATTTTTTAAGTTTGACCAATTCTAGTGGTCCTGTTCTTAACCCACACACATACAGTCACTCGTTATTTTATACTGAAAAGTAGAACTATTGGCTATTTTGTAGATTCTTCCCAAAAAGAAAGATAATAGAAATTGAATGAAGTCCTGAATATTGTTTGATGAGTGTCAAAATCAGAAAAAGAAGCTCAATGAATACCTTTCATGAATGAATAGTTGAGAGTCCTCAAACTATATCACTCTAGTGAATTAGACTCCTTCACTCCTGCTCAGTAGTTTCCAGCCAGACCTTATGTTATTCAGTCAGAACACTCTTCCCCTTCCCAAAAAAATCCCAATAATTAAATCTAACTCTGCATTGCTGCTTTGTTTGCCCTTAAATATACATGTTTCGGCCTTGCTATGAACCTCAGTGACTTAATTATTTGGCAAACAAAGGTGATCTTGGATACTATCCTTGCTCATTTCCTTCCGGCCTTCCTCTGAGAGTTGCATCCTGCTCTCCCTTAATCCCACACACCTGTTTTAAGGCTGCTTCACTTATCAGATTGAATTTCCTTGAATGCCTGATGACCAGAATTATACTCGAATTACTTTTACCTATTTCCTTTAGCTATCCTCACCCAAGTTCAGTAATTCATTTATTTACCTAATCTTTATTGGGTACCTACCTGTGCCAAGCACTGTGCTAGGAGCTTGAAGGACAAAAGGGAGAGATGTCTTATGCCACCATGATGCTGACATTGCTCCAGGCTTGGCATACAGTACAAGAATCACCCAGGTTTTATAAGTTAAGGTAATTGAGTAATCTGTGAAGAATTTCACAAAGGGGCTATTTACAAAGGTATGGGTAGAGTGCAGGAACCTCATAAGAGATGATATAGTAACCTTCAGATAGTAACATCAGGGAACCATTATCCACTTAGGACTGAAAGGCCAAGGATCAAAGAACAGTATAAAGACTTTGGTTTTAGAAGAGCTAGTGGCCTTTGGAGAGGGAAGCAGTCATTTCAGCACTCCACTCATCAAGAGAGAGCCTAGGAAATCAATATTCCTACTTCACTCTCCTCTCAACCTTCAATCTCCAATTGGTGCCAAACACAATTAGAAGTCAAGAATCAAGGGAGCACATTAATGCAGTTTATTTGAGTCAACCTACCGAGGCAGACCTGAATATCCAGAAACTCTATGTAGCTGGATTATTTCTTCTTTACCCCCAATCTGCTCCACTTATGATTAGTTCCACTTGTTACTTCCTCTTTATTCTCTACTAACAAAGACTCTACTTTTTATTTCACCATAGGACTCATCCCAGTCTTAACACTGAGCCTCTAAAAGACACATGACTATTTAGTAACAAAATCAGATCACAGACTTGTACTCTTAGTCTGTGTTTTCTTCTCTAGTGCCTCATTCTCCGTAAGATAGTGAAGTGTTAATATGATAATGATGATGGTGATGAAGATGATAGCTGTCATTTTTTGAACTCTTATGATGTGCCAGAAACTGTGGTTTTACATTAAATGCCTTGCTCTGAGACTAGCATGACTTTCATAGTTGTCTAATCTCAGGCAGGAAAAAAAAATTGACTTCCAGTGGACAAGTGAGAATAAAGACCAACTTCTTACCTTTACAGATAGCAGAACATTTCTATGGGTCCTATTTCCATTCTTCCTCTGTCACCCTTGAATTGCTGTGTACCAGATGCAAAGAGGATGTAGTTAACACGTTCTAATTATGGGCTCTAGGAAGAGAGCTGCTTTTATGGAATGCACTCCGGCTGCCACTTTGGCTTCTGTTGCAGAGGCTGCTGATTGTGCTAAATGCTCTCCAAATGCCCAAGGGGCATACTCAAGATTTGAACATGCAGAGGAGCTTAATTATGGATCCTGAGAATGATTCCATTTACAACCTTCATGTCCTGAAAGACAAGGTAGGTATTTAGGGAGAAACTCAAATTGCACCTATGCGTCAAGATGATTTCACCACTGATTTGACATACCCATCCAATATAGTTCTCCCAAATTTACTGAATCTGCAAAGGAGCCTAATATCTCTATTTTCCAGACCTTTCTGTTAGTGGAAGGTGAAAGGGGTGACAGGAAGTTTGGCCATAAGCCCAATAGTCATTCTTTCACACATGCAGAGCAGCTCACCTTTGTTTGCCAAATATTAACCCAATAGTATGTAATCTTAATCAGGTTGGGGGTTTATATCTGCCTCCTACCACTGCTGCTGTATCTCTAGCACTCATAATGATATCTGCTGTATAGTAGATGCTCAATAAATATTTGTTAAGATGCATGAGTGAATAAAATTAGTTTCCTCTGATGTCTAAAGGTTTCATAATAACAACCAAGGTTATCTCAGTTGAACATTTATCTGGTCATCTGTAGAATATTGTCCGTGTCATTCTGGAGTTTAGCACTTCACCTTTCTCATAGAATTTTTCCAAAATGAAGTCTGTTTTTAGCCCAATTTTGAGTTCAGCCCAAAGCTACTCAAATCAGGCAAATGAATATCATTAGGCCCACTTAAAAAATGTTACCCTGCCGAAACTTGTTTGGCACAGTGGATAGAGAGTCAGTCTGCAGACTGAAAGGTCCCAGGTTTGATTATGGTCAAGGGCATGTACATTGGTTGCAGGCACATCCCCAATAGGGGGAGTGCAAGAGGCAGCTGGATGATATTTCTCTCTCAGCAATATTTCTAGCTCTCTATCCCTCTCCCTACCTCTCTGTAAAAAAAAAATCAATAAAATATATATATTTTAAAATGTTACCCTGACTCTGGCAGGTATGGCTCAGTTGGCTGGGAGTGATTCCATGAACCAAAAGGTTGCTGGTTTGATTCCTGGTCAGGTTGCATGCTCAGGTTGCTGATAGATGTTTCTCTTCCCCCTCCTGCCCCTCTCTCTCTCTCTTCCTCCTCTCTCTCTAAAAAAAAAAAAAAAATATATATATATATATATATATATATATATATATATATATATATATATATATATATATATATATATATATAAAGGATTCCCTGGCCAGATTGGTCATTTGGTTGGAGCATTGTCTTCTACACCAAAGATTCAGGTTTGATTCCTGGTCTGGGCACATACCTCCAATTGGTGTGTGTATGGGAGTCAACTGATCAATGTTTCTTTCTTTGTCTGTCTGTCTCTTTCTCTCTCTCTCTCTCTCTCTCTTTAAAATCCATAAACATATCCTTAGATGAAAGAGAAAAACTTTAGAGATTTACCCCTTTGCATTTGGATATCTTAATGTTGTATTTGAGTTTGAGAGACTTATGGTAAACAGATAATAGTCCCAAACCTCCCTTGACACAGAGTGCTAAAGTTAATGTTAACTGTTTCTGCACTAGTGAGCTTTTCATTATTCACTTGCTGCCCAAGCTTAAGAGAAGTGAGGCAAATGACAAGATGGGTAATGAGCTTTCATTTTCTTTATACAAGGTCAATTAAGGAAGTGGGTGGTCTTTACTTATTTTGCAGCCTATTCAGATCAGTAACCTTTTTTTCTTGCAGATAAAGTCCTTTCTATGGCTAGAGAGTTGGAGCCCAAAATAGAGCATGTTTAGCTGCATTTACACTGTATGCATTTCTCAAGGGAAGGACATGCCTGTTATACCTAGGATTTGCAAGGTGGCAAATTTACTGCAAGCAAATCAAACTAGAATAATAAGCATTCTAACTTTTTAATACATTTTATTTCTAGACCCTTAACAGAGTTCCCCCAAGTTGTGTGCTTAATTAGATGTCTGCTGGATTTGTAGGTTCTTTGAGGCAACTTACAAATGTGTATCTTATTCAATGTTGGGTCCTCAGTGTCTAGCTCAGTGTCTGGCACATAGTAGGTAACCAATAAAATATTGATGGCAAAAACAAGGGATTCTTTGAAGATCAATGTCTAATCAATTTACTGGCCCAAATGACAGTAAAGGTTTTAGGCATCTCCTTCTATTCTTTTTTGGATCCGGATCCGAGCAGTCACTTGTTTGGATCATGTAGTCATTCATTAATATTCAAACAATATTGAAACATGTACTGTATGCCAAGTACAGAGGATACAAATGTGAATAAACTCTGTTTCCTGCTGTCAAGGATTTCAGTCTCTTCAGGGAACAGACAATAAAATACAGTAATTGCAATGCTATCTAATAAGTGCTATCAGAGGGGAGGCAAAGAGGGCCATGTGAGCACAAAGGAGGGACATCTGATTTAGACTGGGAGGAAAGAATAGGCTTCCCAGAAGAGGTGAAAATTAAATCAAGATTTGTTAAGGGCAAGTGGGAGGTAGCCAAATGAAAAAGGGAGAGAAAGGCATCCCAGGAACTATACGTAGTTGACATAATTACTATTGACATTTTGGGCTGAATAATTATTTTTTTGTGAGAGACAGATATCCTGCGCATTGCAGAATGTTTAGCAACAATTTCTCTGAATTCTACTTACTAGATGCTAATAGCACCTCATTTCTCTGAGTTGTGACAACTAAAAAAATGTCTCTAGGAATTGTCAGATATTCCCTGGAGGACAGCGTTGCCCAGAATTGAGAAACACTTAGAGCCAAAGGTATGTGTGAGGAAGTAATAAGTGGTGAGGTTGGAAAGCCAGGCAGGGGTCCAGGTCATGAAAGTCATGCACTCTGTGATAAGACATTGGACTTTATACTGAAGATCACAAGAAGTCCTTGAAGGATTTCAAGCAAGATGATAACATGTTTGGATGTGTGCTAAGACTATCATTCTGGCAGCAGTGCAGAATGCAAATTTGAAGGGACTGTGTGGCAAGACTGGAAGCAGGGTGATGAATTAAGAGACTGTGCAATAATCCAGAATAGAAGTGATGAGAGCCACTGTTAAGGCAATGGCAGTGGGAATTGAGTAAAGGAGGAAGATTTGAGAGATATTAAGAAAACTCAAAATTTTAGGATTTACTGATGTAGAGGTGTTGTGGGAATGAGAAAAGAGGTATGATTACCAAGACTTTAGTTTCAATAACTGGATAAATAATGGATCCATTCATAGATAGAGAGAACATAAAGAGAAAATCAGGTTGGGAGAAAACCATACATTTTGTTACTGACATATTAAGTTTAACCTACTATAGTCAAGTAAAAATTTTTATAGTCAAGTAAAAATGTTCAGAAGGCAATTTTCTATACTGGAGACAATCAAGCAGGAAATGATGGGAGCCATTAGGGTAGATAGGTCCTAAAAAGGAGCTATGTGACAACCTGTCATGCACTAAACATGTGCTATTAAACTGCTTCAGAGCCTTTTCTCATTATCACTTTTTTAAATAAACATTTATTAGGTACAGCACCCTAGACTGGGTGTAAGGAATTCAAAGAAAAGGAAGACAAAACTCCTGCCTTCAAGGTTCTCACAATTCATAGAGGAAGATAGCTAAGTAAACATAAAATAACTAGAGGCCCAGTGTACGAATTTGTGCATGAGTGGGGTCCCTCGGCATGGCCAGCAATTGGGGCCAATTAGGGCCATCTCATCCAGTTCCAACTGGAGCCAATTGGGGCCGGCCAGTTGTGGGGAGGGACCACGGGAGGTTGGCTGTGGGAGCACACTGGCCATAAGGAGGCATCCCCTGCATTGAGTGTCTTCCCCCTGCTGGTTAATGCATGTTATAGCAACCAGTCACCCGGTCATTCAGTTGACTGGTTGTAATGGTCACTTGGGCTTTTATATATATTGATAATGCAGTTTAGTAAGTACCATGATGGGTGTATGCAGAATTCTGTGAGAGCAAGAGAAATAGGGTACCTAATGGACCGAGTGTCAGGGAAAGAGCAAAGAAAATGTACTATAGAAGCTATGTGATGGAGAGGTGGAGAACAGCAACAGCCATAACAATGTGCCTGCAGACCTCCAATTACAACTGCCTTTCTCAACCTCAGCATTATTAGTATTTTGGACCAGATCATTCTGTACTGTGGGGGCTATCCTCTGCATTGTAAGAGTTGAGTAGCATTTCTGGCATCTACTTATTAGATTGTCAGGACCACCCTCCCATGACTTGTGACAATAAAAAATGTCTCTAGATGATGCCAAATGTCCCCAGGAAGGACAAAAATTGTCCTAGTTGAAAACCACTGAACTATATAATTAGCATAAGGTGCTGTGTTTGGAATTCATCACTGAGTGTGCACAAAACTGCTTCAAGCCAAGAAAGCAAGCACACTATAGGCACCAAGGCAGGCCTGTTATAGAAAAAGATGTAGGACTCTACTAACAGAAGACTTTGGCTCATGGACTCAGTGAAGGTCTTATTGAAACTTTCTTTGACTGCATGGCAATCTTGGATGTTCCCACCTACCTAACCATTTTCCCTTTCTTCACCAGAGGTCAGATTTATATCTCAATCTGATGGCTCTCTCAGTCTTCTCCAGCAACCTCCCTAGTTTCTCTCATACTTGGGTCTTCTGCAATGAAATCCTTGTGTCTTCTCAGAGGACTGAAACTAACATAGAAATCAGACCCTGGGATGAAAAATATCTGAGTTCAAATCCTGGTTCCTCTTACTAGCTGTGTGTCTTTGAAAAAGTTAACATACTTCTCTGAGTCTCTTTCTTTTGTATGTAAAATAAAGTTAACAGTATACACCTCAGAAGGTTTCTATTAGGATTAAAGAACTACTACATCTAAAATATTTAGCTTAGTGGTAGGTACCAAGTAAGAGCTCAGTAAGTGCCGACTCAGATTGGACAGCATGATACACAGACATAATGGTGTAAAATTCCATAGAAAGGTGGAGAGGAGTGTGAAATGTTATAAGCATTTCGGTATCACTGAAGCACATAGCACAAAGCAAGAAGTGACAAGAGATGAAGTGTGGGGTGGATAGTTCTCAAACGAAACAACTCCAATTCCTTCAATCTTTTTTTAATTCAAGTTAAATTCTCCAATCCTTTCATCATTTCTTTTAAGCCTTCTTCAAGTTCATTACATCTGCCTTTGTGCTCAAAACTCAAACCTTCACATAAACTTTATCCAAATTTTCTCATTCAAAGGATATGACTAGTTGAGAGAGAAACTAAAGGGTTTGTTGCTTCACAGTTTCTCTGCTCAGGATTCCAATTTATGCAACCCTGAATGGGGATTACTTGGAAGGAAAAAGATCTAATCACTACTTGGCCCTTGCCCTGAAAAGTCTTTCATTAAATCCAAAAACATTAACAGAGTTCATTTTTTTCTCTAAGGAGGGTTATTCATTACCTCAACCTCCTCATCTCTGCTCTCCTCTCCCACACCCCACAAGAATAATGAAGATAAGTCCATGAGCATGAGAACAGAAAAACTGGCAATAATGTAACCAATTTGTGGATGTTCTGCCAGCTAAATACTTGATTTCAAGTTCCCAGCCAAACATTGAACAACTATACAATCTCTAGCAAGTCAGTATCTGAGCCTAAATTTCTTTTTCTATATAATGGAGGCAATAAATCATACCCTGGATGAAAAAGCATTTTGAAAAATAAAAAGCTCAGGACAAATTATTATTCAACTTGTGTCAAGTTAGGGGTCTAAAACGACCTCCCTAATGCCCTTCAAAACGTTATTTCTCTGATATCCTTATCCAGGCAATAAACATGAATAAATCCAATTGCTTTTATAAGTAGGCAGGGAAACAGCTGCCCAAGGCTTTTCTGAGGGGAAAAAAAAGTATAAGGAAAAAAGGACAGGTTATGCCAAACTCGGGATGTGATTCTTTATTTTATTCAGTTTTGCAAAACTGAAATTTCTCTCTCTATAAGTCCACTCCTGAGGCTTAGCTAATGCATTCTTATTTCCTTTGTCTTACTTAGTGTAGTATATCCCATCATGCCTAAAATCACTCTTTAAATTTTTGTCCACTTGTTTACTGTCTGTCACCACTACTGAATGTAAGCTGTGTGAGAGCAGTTTTTGTTTTAAGATTTTGTGGGGGTGCTGCTAAATTCATTGCTATATCCCCAGGACTATGCACTGTTTCTGCACACAGTAGGCACTCATTAAATCTCTAAATGAATAGATGGATGAATAAATAAAGGAAGCGCCAGACATCTGCAATGGCTTTTTGGTTGGGCTTCCATCCTCCAGTCTCTCTAATCCTGTGTGCACCTCCATACCAGGCTTTATGTGGGTGGTGGGACGAGTAAAAGGATGTAGACTTTGAGGAGTGATGAAGGCGTATGAGCTCCACCCTCAGGAGTGAAAGAGTAACCGTAAGAGGGTTTTAAAACTTCTGGAACCATCTGAAAAGTGTATTCAAATTATAAACACGGGTAGATTTTCCAAAAGTGTCTTCTATGGAAAATTATTCTTACAAATACTTCTCAGCAAAAAGGTTCTATGATCAAATGAGTTTGAGAAATACTGCATGATTAATTTACACAAAGTGCATTCAAATTCACAATGTGTATTAGCATATAAAAGCCCATCAAGCCGAAACCGGTTTGGCTCAGTGGATAGAGCTTTGGCCTGCGGACTCAAGGGTCCCAGGTTTGATTCCGGTCAGGGGCATGTACCTTGGTTGTGGGCACATCCTCAGAGGGGAGTGTGCAGAAGGCAACTGATCAATGATTCTCTCTCATTGATGTTTCTAACTTTCTATCCCTCTCTCTTCCTCTCTGTACAAAATCAATAAAAATATATTTTAAAAAATAAAAATAAAAGCCCATCAAATGTCAGTCAATAAATGTCATTGATTAGTGAACCGTTTTATCACATGATATCTGCAAAAAATGTTTAAGAAAATACTGGTCTAGGAAATAACATTGGTAAGAAAATTATCAGATTTTAAAAAGCCTTAACTCACTTGCCCACATTTGGGTTTTTAAAAAGTCACCTGCCTATTTCTACTTAGTTATTACCAATAAAAGCCTTAAAGCAAAATGAAGCTTTAAAGGTAAAGGAGCCTGAGTGTCCAATAGGAGCTACCAAAATTAGGGTGGTATAAAGGTCTGGAGAGACTTGCCTAGCCAGATAGGAACTCAAGTAGAAAAATAAGCTAGTGAGATCTATAAAAGAAGGAAAAAAGCAAGCTTCTTAAGAATCACTCTCTCAATGATCATAATCAGTCTTTCTCTCCCCACACTCCACTGAAATTGCACTCACCAATGGACTCCTTATTGAAAAACCCAGTGGGCACTTTTCTGTCATTATCTCTCAGATGTATCTGACACAGCTGACCCTCTCTCATTCTTGAAGCATTCTGTTCATTTGGCTTCTACAATACCATAGCCTCCTGGATTTGGGCCTATCTCTCTGGCTCCTCCAGCTCAATCTTCTCATACAGTAAGTCCTTAAATAGTGTTATATATTGAGGCTGTGTTCTAGGCTCTCTTCTCTTCTAACTTGATGCATCATATTGAGCACTCTCACCTACACTCATGGCCTCACATACCATTTATCTATATCTATCTATCTATCTATCTATCTATCTATCTATCTATCAGCCTAAGTGACCAGCCGACCATTTGACTGGTAGCTATAATGTGCACTGACCACCAGGGGGCAGTCGCTCAATGCAAGAGCTGCTAAGCTGTGGTGACTTGGCAGCTGCAGTTCTTGGGTGATGGACCCAGAATCAGAGAGCAGCCAATGGGCAACCTCCGGGGAGGAAAGGAGATGAAGGAGTAGCTCAGTTGGGAAGAAGGAGGTTCCTGCCGCCGCAGGACTTCACCTGGGAAGAAGGGCCTGGGTGGGAGCCTGACATTGAGCAGAGTCCTGCCCTAGGCCGACTAGATTCCGGACTAAGTAAATCCTGTTTGCTAAATAATTGCATTTTGCAGCTAAATGCCCACAAGTCACCAGTTACTGCCAAACTTAGGGTAAAGTGAGATGAAAGAAGCAAGACAAATAAAGAGAGAAAGTATAATATTGGGAGAAGAGAGGAAGGAGCCTGGTTCTGGGGTGTGTCACCCAAGAACTGCCCTCTCACAATCCAGAAACCCTTGGGGGAAGTTGGAGAGCCAGTTTCGGCCTTATCCCCACAGGCCAGGCTGAGGGACCCCACTGGTGCACAAATCAGTGCACCAGGCCTCTAGTATGCTTATAATTTCCCAAATCTGTAATTATGGTGTGGTCTGCCTTCTTGATTTTCAGACATTAATATCCAATTTCCTACTCAACATTTAAACTTGAACTTTTAATCAATATTCCCAAATAGGAATTCATCCTCTTGGCATGACCTCAGAAAAATAGCATCACCATCAAACCAGCTGCCCAAGTAAAACTCGTGGTAGTCTACTTCAACTCCTCTCTCTCTCTCTCTCTCTCTCTCTCTCTCTCTCTCTCTCTCTCCTCCCTATTGGTACTGCCATTCTTATTTCAGGCCCCCGAGTTCTGACCAATTCCTTATAGAACCCATTGCCTTTGATCTTGCCACTCCTTGCCCCAAATACATTTGGTCATATGGCAATAAGAATGCAATCAATCTTTCCAACACAGATCTAATCTTATCACCTGTGCTTAAAACACTTCAAAAGGACCTGGATAAAATAAATAAATAAAGTTTTTAAACATGGTTTCCAAGATCCTTTAAGATCAAATTTTGCTTTCACAGTAAATTGTAAGGGTTAGACTGAGGAACAAGACTTTCTGAGTTCAAATCCAAGCTTTGCCACTTATAGTAACTGTGTAAATTTGAGCAAGTTAACCTCCCTATGTTTTAGTTTTGTGTTTTTTTTAATCTGAAGAGTGGGGGTAATTTATGGCAGTACTTACCTCCTCAGGTTGTTTTAAATATTTGTTAATATGTACATAGTATTTGCCCTTAACCGGTAAATCAGTTGGTTAGAGCATCATCCTGATGAGCCAAGTTTGTGGGTTCAGTCTCTGGTCAGGGTACATATAAGAAGCAACCAAATGACTGCATAAATAAGTGGACTAACAAATCAATGCTTCTTTCTCTCTCTCTTTCTCTCTCTCTCTCTCTCTCTCTCTCGTCAATAAATATTTTAAAATATATATACATAGTATTCAAAAGGTGCTCTATAAATGTTAGCTTGTAGTGGTAATATAATCTTTTTGATCTTGTCTCTTGCCGCTCCTTCCCCCCTCTGTCAATTTGCTAACTACATCATATATCTTCTAGTTTTTATAGAAAAACACATTCTATCTTTTTTTCTTTTCTTTCTTCCTATTTTTTGTTAATCTTCACCTGAGAATATATTTTCCATTGATTTTTAGAGAGCTTGGGAGAGAGGGTAGGAAGCGGGGAGAGAGAGAGAAACATCAATGTGAGAGAGACACATTGATTGGTTGCCCCCTATATGTGGCCCAGCAGGAGTTGGGAACCAATCTGCAACACAGATACTTTTCTTTGACTGGAAATCTAACCTGGAACCCTTTGGTGCAGGGGCCAGTGCTGTAACCACTAAGCGACACTGACCAGGGCACATTCTATCTTTTTTAAGTGTACAAGTCAATGGTTTCTGGTAAATTCACAGAATTGTGCATCCATCATCACCACACTAAATTTGAGAACATTTTCATAACTCCCCAAAGAAGCTCTACACCCTTTAACCATCACCCCGCAAGCCCCTCTCTATCTGTCCCCACTGTAGGTAACCACTAGTCAATCTACTTTCTGTTTCCATGGATTTATCTATTCTAAACTTTTCATGTAAGTGGAATCATACAATATGTGACCTTTTGTGTCTGATATTTTTAACTTATCATAATGTCTTCAAGATTCCTCCATGTGGTAGTACGTAACAGTACTTCATTCCCTGTTATGGCCACACCATGTTCTTTTTCATTGCCCAACGTCATATTCTCTCTGTCAATAACACATAGCTCCTCTCCACCTCCTACTCACGTGGCTAGTGGGACTTCAACTCTGACTTCAGCTCTCTAGTTTAGATGGAATGACAAGATTTCTTTCTGGAAGCTTTTGATGACAGCCCTCTCCTATTTCCCTTCCCTCTCCAGTCTGGATTAGGTAAGCTTACTAGGTTACCAATATCCTGTACTTCTCCTATTGGTTGTCTTTTGTTTGTCTTTCTCCTAGACTACCTGCTGAACAACAACTAGGGCCATGTGTGTATACTGCTCATACCCAGCATGTAGCAGAGTGTGTGGCACACAATGATTTTGCAGAATTAATGAAATAGAAATGTGAGGAGCTGGCCCAGAACAGAAGAGTGGAGGCTCAGCTGATAGCAGACCAATGGAAGGTTTTCTGACCAAACTTTCTAAAACATTCCTTTCTTCAAGCCTAATGTTCTCAACCAAGATGGTAGGCCTCAGTTATTCCTCTACAAAATGAAAGGTTCACCTGAATAATCCCTACAATCCCTTTCAGCTCTGACACTGATTGCTTTCAAGTACATGTTTAATTACAGAGAGCCGAAAGGATACCAAATGCATTAAAAATACATTTATATTAATTTAACACAAAATGACACTGTACAAAATAGTACTTTTCTTTCCTTAAATCATTAGCAATATGGCATTTAGTGAGCTCAAATAAACAAAAAATTCAAATGATGTTTTAAATTAGAATGGTTAGGAATACGGATTGCATTAGCTAGAGAAGCTCCTGAACCCTCTTTTAATCAATTCTATCTTGACACCTGATTAAAATATTAGCAGTAAGTGTTTCTGCATTTACCAGCATTTAAAAAACCTGAATTAATTTCCCTATACTGCCCTGGCTTTTTAAGATGGAATGGAGAGTAGGAGACATTACTCCCTCTCAAAGAAGCACTTCTCAACTCCATTAGCCAGGCCTGAGCTATTCTAAGTGGGGTTGCTGTTAATATATATCATTGCTACTCCTTTTGGGTCTGGATTGCTCTCCATTAGAGCAACCAGAGCCAAAATTGGGCAAAAACAACAATAACAAAAAAATTAGAATCACAGCATACTCTATATACTCTAAGGATTCAATAATAATAACTGCTATTTATTGAACACTGTATTGACCCTTTGCATGTTATCTCATATAATATTTATAGCAATCTATGGGTTAATTATTATTATTTTGTTATTATTATTATCCTTATTTTACAAATGAGAAAACTGAGCCACGGATAGGTTGGGAAAATGGTCAAAGTCATGTATCTATGGTAGAGCCAGGATTTAAAACCAGGCGTTTCTGAATGCAGAGTCATGGCCTATGATGGTACAGAACATATGCCTCCTATTACTAAATAATCATTCATTTAAGTATCTTTCTTCCCATTGAGTTATAAGCTCCTTTAAGGTTTATACCACTAGCATCTAGCATAATGCTAGGCACATTGGTTTATTCATTCCTTTGAAACAGATCTGTTGAATGTATTGACTATATGCTAAATACTGGTTATTGGCACTAGGGCATACAGTATTGAACAAAGCAGTAAGATCACTGCATAGAGGAGCTTACTTACCATCCGCTGGAGACAGACAAGCAAACAAACAAGATTTTGTATGAAGAAAATAAAGCAAGAAATGGGAGAAGAGTAGTTTAGGGATTGGGTGGACAATGTTTTGTAAAGGCCTGTCTAAGTAGGTGACAATGTTTTGAGCTGAGACGTAAATGATGGCAAAGAGCCAACCATGAGAAGAACCAGAAGAAGTGTATTCCAGACAGTGGTACCAGAATGTACAAAGGCAAGGAGGTAGAAAGTGTTTGGCACATTGAATGATAGAAAAGAGGGTTCGAAACTGGTTTGGCTCAGTGGATAGACTGTCGGCTTGTGGACTGAAAGGTCCCAGGTTTGATTCCGATCAAGGGCATGTACCTTGGTTGTGGGCACATCCCCAGTAGGGGGTGTGCAAGAGGCAGCTGATCGATGTTTCTAACTATCTATCCCTCTCTCTTCCTCTCTGTAAAAAAAAAATCAATAAAATATATTTTAAAAAGAAAAGAAAAGAGGGTACCTGTGGGTGAGGCATAGGGAGCAAAGGGGTAAGTGGTAAATGTCAAATTTTTATAGGGGATTTGTAGGCATTGGGCACCTCCTATTGAACATACACTTTGGGTTGCAACTGCTTACTCCCTACTGATTCATAACAAGAGTCAAGTTCCTCCTTCCCTTCCTTCTCCTCCCCCCTCTTTTCTTCTTCTTACCCCTCTTCCATAAATGTCTCTCAAACAATTTAAGCATGTAAGCCATCTCCTTCAACCCCTCCTGGGACCATGAGACAGCCTTTTGTGCCTTTAACCTCTAATGCAAAAACCCTTGAGTCAGATAAGAGGAGGGAGTGGTGGTGATAGTTGCAGTTGAGCTCAACCAAGTGGGACAGTTTAAACTTGGCTAAAACAGCAGGCTAGAGAGCTGAACTTCCTAACTATGGCAAGCAGGAAGAAAAGCAAAACTCAGGAAAAGTATAATACACAAGGGGGAACAACAATGAAAAGCAAGGCTTCTGCACCAACAGCAGACAGGCCTTGGGGAGAGCTCGCAGCATAAAATATGCACAGATTCCAGAGCACAAAAGAATGTTTTTCTCTCTGGAAAGCTAGATCCAACACTTCTTACTCCCTACTGCCCCACTGTGGAGAAATGCTTTTGGGGAAATGTTGATGTTTAGGGCTTATATTTAAGAAAAACATTCATTGCCATACTCTTCTTTCTGATTTTGGGCTCAAAGCAGCCCCATTTGCCATTTCTCAAACATCTAGCTGAGAGAGGGGCTTTTAACACACATACAGTGGCATTATCTTTATATTTCCCTATTGAAATTTGAGGCCAATAAACTAAACTAAACATTGAGCTTAACATTTTAGAAAGACAGCAAAATTGTGTTCAGGAAAATGGGAGAAAGGAAACAATAAAGATAAAAACAAAAATAAATCAGAGAATATAAAAACAGTGGAATCAATAAATAAATTCAAGGACTGGTTGTTTTAAAAAGCTAATAAATTAGATAAACCTTTGGCAAACCTATGTAAGGAAAACACACATAAAATTAGAAATGAGAAAGGGGATAGAGCAACCAAAATAAGCAATGTTTTTAATTGTAAGGACATGTTATACACAATTGTATGCTAATAAAATGTTAAACTATAATGCAATGGATGGTTTTCTCTACAGAAATATAAAAATGTATACAACAAGTTAAAAATCAGAATAAATTAATAACTGTGGAATAAATTGAGAAACTGTCACACAGGGTCCCTAAAACTAACGATAACTAGTTTCAAATCTTCAAGAAAGAAAACAGAAAACATTAAGTTGTTCTTAATTCATTCCATGAAATAAATATGGTCCTGATCCCAAAACCTGATAAAGATAAAATAAAACATGAAAATAAGAGACCAATATAATATCTGAATATAAGTATAAAAACTTGAGTTATGATGCTAGCAAACATAATTTAGCAAAGCTTAAAGGGAGCAAAACATCACAAAAGTTCATTGGTTCAAATCTGTGCTTCCCAACTTAAAAAAATATATATATATATATATTTATTGAGATTCTTTTCTTGTTATTTATTTATTTTTAAATTCTCATTCAAGGGTATGTGTTATTTTATTGATGAGAAGGAGAGATGAGAGAGAGAGAGAGATGTGTGAGAGAAACATTGATCGATTGCCTCCTGCACCAGGGAATTGAACCTGCAACCTGAATATGTGCACTGACTGGAAATCAAACCATCTTATGGTGTATGGGATGATGCTTCAACCAACTGAGCCACCTGGGTGAGGGATGTGCTTTCCAACATTTTCATGGCATACATAGAAAATGAAAATATTTGAATGGGCTACTGGAGTATGCAAATAAGGTTGCTTCTAGCTAGAGAAAAGGAGAAGGGGTTTCTGCTATTCCAACCCCATTGGTCACGCCGAGAGAAGAGGGGAGACATATATTGATACATCTACAACCAACGGTACTATTCTCAGTATTTATCCTATATAATAAAAGGGTAATATGCAAATTGATGCTAACAGCAGAATGGTCACTATGATGCACACTGACCACCAGGGGGAAGATGCTCAGTGTAGGAGATACCCCCTGGTGGTCAGTGCACTCCCAACAGGGGGAGCTCCATTCAGCCACAAGCCAGGCTGGCGGCTGTGAGTTCAGCAGAGGTAGTGGGAGCTAAGAATGTACGAGGGGTCCCAGACTGCAAGAGGGCACAGGCTGGGCTTAGGGACCCCCTGAATGCACAGATTTTCATGCACAGGGTCTCTAGTATAGTCATAAGGCACAGGAAGAGACCAATCAGAATGTACAATGGATGCTGGGCAGTACCAAGTGTTAACCCCTTTAGTTGATGAATTCTCCAGAGGTCTGGGAGTGGAGGCCCCAGAGAATAGCTGGGTCAGTGAGGGAGAATTCAGTGTGTGCAGGGCAACAGTAATTTACTAGGGAATTTTTTCAGTATTTTAAATTATTTAACTGCATTGGTGTGTACAACTGAATATTAGCTTTGTCAACAACTCAGATATGATCTGTCAGGTGCATCAATTGAGATGCTCTGGGTTGAACTGCACTTTACATCTTTTAGCATTTGTCACAATATATTGTAATGGTTGGCATCTTTTCCTTCTTCTGAGTAGTCTGTAATGTTATTCATCTTTGTCTCTCCAGCACCCTTGCATAGTATCTGACACATAGTAGAAGTTCAATAAATATTTGCCAGATAGATCAAGAATAATTTCCAAAAGCTATCCAAAAGAGCAAAACTTTAACATTTAATATACATTCTGTAAAATTAGAATAAAATAATAAATATGTTAAGAATATATATGAAAATGATAAGAATAACATGATAAAGAACATCTATTTTAAACATGAGGCAATATTTAAAATACATATCCCTTTTTTAAAAAAATAGACAAAATAAATATATCTTCTATTATTTTATTTTTTCTTAAATATCTCCTTTTATTTTTTTCTTTATTCTGTAATTTTCTATTACTTGAGATATTGGTTAATCAAAAAGTGAGTTACTTGTTTTGTATTATTTCTAACAAACATTCAAATTAAACCTTTGACAAAACATTAGTTTGAAGATTTAGTTACAGAAGCATATACAAATTAATAAACTCCCAGAGAATATGCAAACTGGATGTAATTACCTGGGTTACAAAAATGCTCATTACAGAAAACAATGCAGCAGAGAAAGAGAAAAGCTATGTGTGTATCTGACAAACTTTTTGAGTATTTATCCAAAGTCATAAAGTAGCAGAAACTCTTTGCACCAAATGAAATCAGATTCAGAATAGACAAGTTGAGGAGATCAAGAGACACTCAATTGAAAATCAAGTTGTGGAAAACTACAAAGCCATTAAGCAAGAACTTGCAATGAAGATTTGAAGATGATTTGCAGGATCTTTAAGAGGAGCATAGAATAGAAACTATGAGAAAACATGATGATCTAATAAGTGAAAAGAAAATAAAAAACCGTTAGAAGGAACAAAAAGTAAAATTTGAATATAAGTTACTAGAAAGCAAATCAGGGATACAGTGTCCCCTGGTGGGAAAGAGCTCCATGATAAGGAGCTGAGAGACCTGTTCAACAAGATCTAGTCAGAGAACATCTCCATCCTATTGCCTCCCATCTGCTGGGGTTCCTGATATCAATATTGAACTAGAAACATTCTCCTGGCACACTTCAAACAGCACCTCAATTTTGTGAACAAAATTAGGTAGCATGACACAAAGAAAACCTTTTCTATCATTTTATTTTAAATATTGTTTTAGAATTCCTGATCAATCGAATGATATATGAAAAAATAAAGTATAAATATTAAATAAATTATGATAGAAAATATAAAGAATTTCAGAATGAACATGCCAAGAGAAATATATTACCAATATAAAGAAAACTATTAGAGTATATATCAAAAATTCCCCCTTATCCATATATGTATTTTTCATATGAATGCTGATACTATTGTGTTCTTTTCTTTTTTTTAAATTACTTAAATAATTTATTAATTATATGACATATAACATGTTGGGATGTAAGAGTCAATAAGAAATTATAATTCACCCTCCTAAAATAAAAGAATAGGGTCAGCCAATAGATTATGCAGCCTCAGTGGAAAACAATATGAAGTTTCCTCAAAACATTAAACATGGAACTGTCATTTGACCTATTGATCCTAAAAGGGTCAATTGATCCTTCTCGGAATATATCCCCAAAACCCCAAAACACCAATCAAAAATAATATATGCACTGCATAACATTTTTGAAGCAGCATAATTTATATGTTTAAAGCAGCATAATTTACAATAGGTAAGACCTGGAAGTAGCTCAAGTGCCCATCAGCAGGTGAATGGATAAAAAAGCCGTGGTACACTTACAAATTGGAATACCACGCAGCAGTAAAAAGAGAAAGAACCCTTACCATTTTCAATAGCAAATAAAGCCAGTCAGAAAGATAAGTATCACATGACCTCTCCCAGATGTGGAATCTAATGAACAAAATAAACTGATGAACAAAATAGATCCAGAGACATATAAGCATGGAACAGACTTTGGAACCTTAGAGGGAAGGTGGGGGAGGGTGGGTGGTGGGAAGAGATCAACTAAAGAACTTGTATGCATATATGCATAACCCAGACTGTAGGGAGGTGAAGGCCTGAGTTGGGGTGGGAAGGCTAGACAGTGTCAATGGGAGAAAAGGGGACATATGTAATATTTTCAACAATGAAGATTACAAAAAATAAAAAAGATGAAATTTGAAAGTTAAAAAAAACAGATTGTATATCTGTTTTATGATATGTATATATTATTTTCTAATTTTATTTTTAGAATTGGTTAAATGATTTGGCCCTGGAAATGAAGCAAACTTTGAAACAGTTGTTGACAGAATGTGTTACTGCTGGACGAAGTTCTCAAGGTGCAATTGACTCATCCTTGTTCCCATCACAGGTAAGGAGGCTTATGTCTGGAGTAAACATGGCATCAAACCACTGACATCTCTGCGCTCCTTTTATCTAACAGTCATCATTGACAAATTGCTTAATTTCTGCGTCTTGGTTCTCTAAACTGTAAAATGTGAGGGAAGAACTGCATGATAGTGAAGTTCTCTTCTATCTCCATTAATTTGCTATAATTTAGATTCTTTCAAGCAGAAAGCATGCTGAGATATAAGCAGCCAGGCTGGTGGGGAATAGAATGTGGAGGGAGAATCAGTCATGTAATAGTTTTCTCCTTTCTGATGTTAGTCCATCATTGATGGAAGGGCACAGATGGATAACACTGTCCCCCACTCCTCACATGGAATCATCTAAGAGGTCGACCCAGACAGGAATTTAGCAGGGTATTAGTGTAGATGGGAAATATGGTTACACCACTGATCTAAAATGTTAGCAAGGGAGCTGAGAGCTTTGTTACATAGTGAGCATTGTAGATTGTTGCAGGTCAGTATTAATAGGACCTCCTCCCTGAAACACTGGATCCTAGATTATTGTGTTCTTTTCTAATATTATTGTCACATTATGGCTCTAGGGAAATGTCACACTCCTGTGGACAGAGCATGGATGGAGCTCCCCTGGAAAACAGTGGCTATTCCAGATAATCAAGCATCTGGTCAAAATACAAGAATGTGAAACTAAGAAAGCAGGTCTTAGATATCGTGTCTTTCTTCGAATCTAGCACTTTTTGGTGCAGATATCAGAGGGTTCATGGATGGTGGGTTGTTAAGATGGTAACCATCTTGTGGAAACAGATGAGGATCAAGGATAAGATGAGGCTCTAAAGAGCAAGCCTTATACTATAAAGTACAATGATCTGGTTTCATATTACTCTCTCTGATTATCTGTTGTTATTCCCAGTCTTTAGAAAAACCTTGTTAAATGTCCCAGCCTGACATCAAATAAGCTAGAAGGTACTCAGGAAAGTTTAGCATGTCTATATTTAAAGTGCTGATGGGAGAGAAGGATCTCTCTTTACACAGACAAGCCTAAGTTTGGTGGAGGTGTCAGTAATTATTAATAATTGAGTGTTTGAGATAGGCACTGCTTTACACACTATCTCATTCCAACCCTCTCAACAAACTAATTAATCCCAATTGACAGGTGAGAAAATTGAAGCTCAGAGATATTGTAGAGAATTATACAGCAAGGAAAATGGCAGAGGTCAAATAGAAACACAGCTATATCCAACCTCAAACTGAATGTTCTTGGTACTAACTATTCCAAGAGACTATTAAGAAAAGACAGTAGTCAAGGACAAGAGTTAAGAGTTTTAAGCTTGATTTAATTAACAAAAGTAGAAGTTTTTCTTTTAGAAAATACAAGAGATGAATTCAATAAATGAAATATACACCATGTTCATAGATGGAAACCCTAAATATTATAAGGATATAAATCCTCCTGAAATCAATTTGTTATTATTTAACACCACATTCCAGAATAAAAATAACTCTAGAGATGCAGATAATCTAGATTGCTTATAAAAAGAAAACCTTTCAATAATTTTTCTTTAATACAGTTTACTTGACACCCTTAAGAGAGAACCCCAAAGTACACTCGGAGAGTCTTATTCAAACCCTGTCCAAGGTCTAAAAATATGTTTTTCAGTATTTAATCTATTTTTATTGTTATTTAATTTAGTGGAATGATATTGGTTAATAAAATTATACAAGTTTCAGATGTACAATTCTATAACACATCATCTGTATATTGTATTGTTTGTCAAGTCTCCCTCCAATACCATTTATCCCTTCATATCCTCTTCTGCCTCCACTCACTCCCTCTTCCCTCTGGTAATCACCATAATATTGTCTCTATCTATGAGTCATATTTTTTCTTGATTCCTTCACCTTTTTCACCCTGCCTTCCAATACTCTTCCCTTCAAACAGGTGTAAGCCTGTTCTCTGTATCTATGAGTCTGTTATAGCTCCAGTTTCTCTTTTGGTAACTTTTTTCCAGCACTCAGAACAGAGGAAGATCTTGTACTTGGCTTTTTTAGGGCCCTCCCCTACATTTCAACTCCCTTCTCTCTAGAAACAGGAATATTATCCAAAGGCCTTTGTGTGTTTTGATTCTCATTTTTCCGTCTTTTCTCAAGGCTTTCTCTTCTCAAGACTCATTTCCCCTTTTCCTAATTAGTTCTAAAATTTCCACCCACTTTTTTTTATAAGCCTATTGCTTTTATACTGCTGGATGTCATAGAAGCTCATTAAATTACCCCCCAAAAGACATTCTCTCTGCATACTCTGGGCTTCTGTAAAGATGGAAGGGGTTCACAAATAAAACACATAGAGCATGACTCAGTGGTTGAGCATCAACCTATGAATCAGGAAGTCATGGTTCAATTCTTGGTCAGGGTACATATCCAAATTGCAGGTTCAATCCCCAGTGTTGGGCCACAGGAGGCAGCCAGTCAATGATTCTCTCTCATCATTGATGTTCCTATCTTTTTCTCCTTCTCCCTTCCTCTGAAATCAATAAAAATATTAAACACACACACACACACACACACACACACACACACACACACACACACACAGCTTTAGAAGCATGGGCCAATCCAAAGACCATGGATGTAATCCTGGAATTTGCTCAGGAATATAAAGATCTAACCATTCTCCTATGAGCAGTCTGGAAAAAAAGAGTAAAAGTAGCCTTCACTCAAGGAGGAACCACAGAGGCCCAAAGATTCCCATATCACAAATAAATCCTCATACACTAAACAAAGAAGAAGAACTACAACAAAAGAAAAAAAATTGGTCTTAGAATGATGTCAGAATCCCATTCTATCTCTTTTCACATGGCCTGAGAAAAACCTTGTACTGTAATGGTAAAGAACATGATGGATTTACCTTGGCTAGTTATGTCAGTTGGTAGGAGATTCATCCCATACACCAAAAGGTTGCAGGTTTGATTTCTAGTTGGGTCGCCTGTGTTAGGCAACTGATGGATGGCCTCTCTCTCTCTCTCTCTCTCTCTCTCTCTCTCTCTCTCTCTCTCTCCTTCTTCTCCCTCTCAATCTCCCTATCCTTCTCTGTAAAATAAACATATCCTCATATTTTGTAGTGAGGATATTAAAAAAAAAAAAAAGCCAAATGGACTCAACACCAATCTCTCTAGATTAGAATTCCAGATCTGCCACTTACCACCTAGGTAATTTTGGATAACTTACTTCACCTCTCTCTAACTTAGTTTCCTTATTTTTTTTAAAAATGGGGTAATAATAATAACTACTTCATAGAATTACTGCGAGGATTAAATGAGATAATGTGTAAGATGGCTGATACACCATTAGCAATCATTAAAGCTTAATAAACTCAGCCTCCTCTTCCAGAACCCCATGGTTACTTCTTTCATGTTTTTCTATACTGATCTAATTGTATATCATTTGGTCACAGGCAACTTTACTACTGATACCTTCCACTCTTTCCTTCTTTATGACTTTCTTATTGCCTCTTTAAACATCTCTTCCCTGCAAAATGACCTTTTGCAAGCTGCTGTTAAAGCACCAGATTGTCAAGGCTCAGTACTTTTCCCAATCCCAAGACCCAAGATTGCTTTATCTTCCAGGGGCTCCAGCCCTAATAATAAAATATAGTCAAACCCAGGACTTAGGGCTTGTCCTGTGGAAATTCTCAGATGTAAAATAACAGCTGTTTCACCACAAGTGTTGCTTTTGAGAAATCTAAACTCCTCAGATTAGACCCATGCCAAAAGTAATTCTTTCAGACCACCGAGTATGCCTTAATTAATTTCCAAGCTGAGTCTAGTTTCATCTGTGACCTGGAGATTTCTACAAATATTCCTTTACCTTACTTAGTACTTTTTTTTTGCCATCTTCTCCCAACCTTTCTGTGTCCTCGTGTTAGTTACCACTGCATACAGATGCCATCTGTTTTTCCATATGTCTTTTAATTGCTTTTGCATTTTTCCTTTGTTTTCAACCCTCCCCCACAAGTCCCTAGGCAGATAAAAACAGCCAATAAGACTAACGAATCAAGTAAAATATTAAGAACAGTTAGGGAAAATATACCAAGGAGGTCAAGTTAAACAAGTTCCATAACCCTAATGCAACATTCACAATATTGCCTCGGTCACTGATCATGATATTACAAAATCCATATAAAGCCAAACAAGAAACCCATTCCTTGCGAAATCAGCCTCCCTCCTCACTCCTGTCTGGGTCCAGGGTGTGGTTGAAGCAGATTTGGGCCGACAGTACCCCAGTAGCAACCTAACCCACAGCCAATTCTGTGAGGATTTACCTCACTACTGGTTGGAGTGTCTGCCCCCTGGTGGTCTTTGCACATCATAGCTACCAGATGAATAGTTGAATGGTCAGATGGATACTTAGGCTTTTATATACACTGAGTGGCCAGATTATTATGATCTCTGAATGCATAATAATCTGGCCATTCAGTGTACATCCTATATAATAAAAGGCTAATATGCAAATTGTCCCCTCAATTAAGAGTTTGACCAGCAGGTAGGCCAGCCAACTGCCAATGTCCCCTCCCCCTGACCAGAACCCATCCATGCACAAATTCATGCACTGGGCCTCTAATATATATACTGAGTGGCCAGATTATTATGCATTCAGAGATCATATCAATCTGGCCACTCAGTGTATATAGATGTCATTCCCAGATATTCTTGGCAAAACCTCAGAATCAGTCCCAGTTCCAAATAAAACAAGAAGAAAGCATACTAAATTATGGACAAACAATTTTTAAGCATTTCTCAGTAAAATCAACTTCAGCCTACAGCAAGTAGGCTGTTAACATTGATCATTAAACACTCCATAATTAGACTGTGAACTCCCTGAAGGCAGAGATTTTGATCTGTTTTATCCACTTGTGTGCTCTCAGAACCTAGCATATATAGGAGACATTTAAGAAATATTTGTTGAATGAGCCGAAACCGGTTTGGCTCAATGGATAGAGCGTCGGCTTGGGGACTGAAGGGACCCGGGTTCGATTCCGGTCAAGGGCATGTACCTTGGTTGCGGGCATATCCCCAGTAGGGGGTGTGCAAGAGGCAGCTGATCGATGACTCTCTCTCATCGATGTTTCTAACTCTCTATCTCTATCCCTTCCTCTGTACAAAATCAATAAAATATATTTTTTTAAAAAAGAAATATTTGTTGAATGAATTAAAGACTACATCCTCAATTTTATATTACGAGGCACTGCAGCCTCCTTTGCCATTATCCCCCACAGAAATTAAGATAAAATATTTATTACTTATTCAAAATGTTTAAATCCAAAAATTTCAACTGCATTAATTGATACTGATTTATTCCAACAAAAAATAAAATCAACATTTAAACAAATCCCCAGACCAAGGAAGAATTCAATTAGACATTTATTAACACAGGTAAAATTATATTCCCCAATCATAATAGATCATTCCTCAATGATAATGTATCATATTTGATAAAATCATAATCTAAATCCCAACATGTTTGCTATAACATTCAGCAAAATGATTGTAAAATTTCATTTGGAAAAAAAATAAACAAGTCAATAATATCAAAAGAATATTTTCCAAAGAAGGAGAATGTATCAACCTACTAAATTGGAAAATGTCATAAAATAATTATAATCTACCGTAAACAATATGGTACTGAAGTAAAATAGAAAAATAAAGAGAAGTATCAGAAAAGGCAAGCAATCCAGAAATAAATCACTTATGGAAAACAGTATGGAGTTTCCTCAAAAAATTAAATACGGAACTGCCATTTGACCCAGTGATCCCACTTCTAGGAATTTATCCTAAGAAGCCTAAAGTGCCAATCAGAAAGAATGTATGCACACCTATGTTCATAGCAGCACAATTTACAAAAGCTATAATCTAGAAATAGCCCAAGTGACCATCAGTAGATGAGTGGATAAAAAAGCTGTGGCACATTTACACCATGGAATATTATGCAGCAGTAACAAAGAAAGATATCTTACACTTATAGACAGCATGGAGGGACCTGGAGAGGATTATACTAAGTGAAATAAACCAGTCAGAGACATACAAGTAGCACATGATCTCCAGATCCAGAGACATATAAGCATGGACAGGACAGTGAAATTTCAGAGGGAAGATGAAGGTGAGTTGGAAGAGATCAACCAAAAAACTTGTATGCAGATATGCATAACCCGTGGACACAGACAATATGGTAGTGAAGGCTTGGGGCAGGGGAATGGGAGCAGATTTGAGGAGGTCAATGGGAGGAAAGGGGGGACATATGTAATACTTTCAACAACAAATATTTAAGCAAAATAAATAAATAAAAATGAAGAATGTACTATGCATGCCATACAAGGTAAACACTATCAACCATGGGAGAAAATACTGATATAATAATGCTAGGATAATTATAGCCACTTTGAGAGAAATTTTGATTTGGATACATACTTTACATGATGCAGCATAAATTCTGGATGAATGACAATGTTAAGTATTGAGAATCCAGTTAATTAAAAACAAATAGGAATTAGATGTAAGCATGAGTTATATCTTTGGAAATATATATTTCAGGAAAATAAATTTAAAAGAAAATGATAAACTTTTTTGACTATACTGTTTAAACAAGTAAAGTTCTGTACAATAAAATCAAACATCCTTTTGATAACCTGCAAGTATCTATACAATCTGGATTGATGGTTTCTCTCTACTCATCTCCTTCTCTACTTACTCTGCTTCACCCATGGACCTACCATATGCAATCCTTCTTCTAGGCCTTTGCACTTGATATTTCCTGTGCCTGAAATGCTCTCTGCCCAGATATACACATGCTCAAATGTCTCTTACAGTATATGCAATAGCAGTACCCCCACTCAGGACTCCCTATTATCATTACTGACCATTATTTTTCTTGAACTCTAGCATTTATTATCCTCTAACCTACCATAAATTTAATTGCTTATTTATTTCTTGATTGTTTTCTCTACTGGATTTTAAGGATGGTGAAAGAAGGGACTTTATTTTCTTCATTGCTATACACCCAGGGCCTGAAATCAACCTGGCATGTAGTACAGCTCAGTAAGTTTGCTAAGTGAATAAACAAAAAGGCTAAAATAAGAGGAAAACTCTACCATAGAAAAAATTGCATCAAACGTGATAGCCAAACCTGACCATGGCTTAGTGGCTGAGTATCGACTATGAACCAGAAGGTCATGGTTCAATTCCCAATTATGGCATATGCCCTGGTTGCGGGTGCGATCTCCATTGTGAGGCATACAGAAGGCAGCTGATCAATTATTCTCTCTCATCATTGATGTTATATCTCTCTTTCCCTCTCCCTTCATCTCTGAAATCAAGAAAAATATATTTATAAAAAACACAAAAATCATGATAGCCAAAAGCTTAATAGCTATTCTATGTAAAGAGTTTTTCTGAGATGGATGAAAACAGAAATGGCTATGAGCAGTGCAGTGACTGAAAGAACATGGAGGACAACAGCTACAACTGGGGTGGTTTGAGTCCAGCCAATGACACTGGAGCCAAAAAGAAGGAAAAGAGCCTGGCTAGGGTGGCAGTTGGTTGAGTATCATCCTGTGCAACAAAGGGTTACTGGATTGATTCCTGGTCAGGGCACATACCTTGGTTGCAGGTTCAATCCCTGGTCAGGGTGCATATAGAAAGTAACCAATCTATGTTTCTCTCTCACATTGATGTTTCTCTCTCTCTTCTTCCTTTCCCTGTCTAAGCATGTCCTCAGGGGAGAAAGATTTTTTTAAAAGCACGAAGGAAAAGAAACAAAACAAAAAAAGAAGAAGAAAGAAAAAGGCAGTGAGACAGATTCAGCTCAGGATCACCCTGTGATGAACTCTGACAGGAGAGGGGATCCAGAAACTACAGAAGACCATTGAATTGTTTTTCAGTGGATCATTGACTTGCCAAAACAATGGAGGAGACTAGGAGAAGCTACCAGTTCTGGGAAACGCAGCCCATCCCCAAACTGGGAAAAGTGGTAAACACTCATGGTCCCATGGAGCCTGACAAAGACAACATCTACCAGGAGCTCTATACCCTGCCCTAGGGCTACTCATTGGGATGCTTTGGACCTGGGGGACCATTGTGTGCTAAAACAATTATACACCCTCCTGAACGAGAATTATGTAGAAGATTACGGCAACATGCTCCAATTTGATTATTCCCCGGAATTTTATGGGCTCTCTGGATGCCTGGCTGGCTCATACAGTGGCAGGGTGGGGTTCTAAAAGTCTCAAGTTGGAAATTGATTGGGTTCATTAGAGCCATTCCAGCAAACATCCATGACACAGAGAAAGATGGTGAAGATCAACTTCCTGTGTGTCCATAAGAAACTTCGCTCCAAGAGGATGGCTCCAGTCCTGATTCATGAGATAACCTAGCAGGTTCACCTGGAGAGCATTTTCCAAACTGTTTACACTGCTGGGATGGTATTACCAAAGCCTGTTGTCACCTGCAGGTACAATATTGGTCTCTAAACCCATGGAAGCTGATTGAAAGTTTTCCATCTGAGCAGAAATATAACCATGCAGCTACCATGAAGTTCTACTGATTGCCAGAGTCTCCCAAGACAATTGGACTGCATCCAATGAGGAAAAAAAAGACATTACAGTAGTGCACCAGTTTGTCACCAGGTGCCAGGAGGAGTTGTAGCATTGGTTCTACCCCCAGGAGAATATCATTGACACTTTGGTGGTGGAGAATGCAAATGGTGAGGTGACAGACTTTCTGAGCTTTTAGACACTTTCCTCTACTATTATGAACCATCCATCCCACAATAATCTAAAGATTGCTTATTGTTTCTACAATGTTCACAACCAGACTCCTCTTCTAAACCTCATGATCAAAGCCCTTGTTCTCACTAAAATAAAAGGGTTTGATGGGTTCAATGCATTGGATTTCATGGAAAACAAAACCTTCCTGTAGAAGCTCAAGTTTGGCATAGGGTACTGCAACCTGCAGTGTTATTTTTACAATTGGAAGTGTCCCAGCATGGGGGGGTCGAGCTGGTATTATAGTAACCAGCTGCCAGTGAGATTCTGTATAAGCCATGAGAATTCAAACCAGGAAATGGAACCCTGACACTTGTTGGTCCAATTTCACAAATGTGAGAATCCCTGGCAAAGGGAACAGAAGCAAACTGGATTTAACAAACTGCCTCTGAATTTGAAAAATACATTCAATGGCATAGGCTGTGTGATGTCACCTCTTGCCAGGTCTCTAGTCTCCCTATTTTCCAATGAATTTCATCCTTATGCAGCCATATTCAAAGGCAATGTATCCAACAGTCTGGCCCATGGCTCCTTATCTCTGGGTCTGTTCTTGTTCATCAGTGTATGTTGTTCACCATTTCCCTTAGTTGAGTGAGATCATGTCCTCCTGGAAATATACTTAGAAGAATCAAAAATGAGACAAGCAATAATCGTTATGCTGAAAGGCATATGAATCAGCCTGTAGTGAGCTTCTTTCTGGGCCACCAGTTCTTTTGAGACCCAATTTCAATGTCAAACAGTTCCTTATGTGTACATGTCAGCAATGATATTTCAGTTCTGGATGGTGGGCAAATGGTAGTAATGCAGGTCCAACCCTTTCTGGTTTGGTCCTGGGCTACCTGCAGTGATAGACAGCTGCTAGATAGGAGGATATACACTGAGTGGCCAGATTATTATGCATTCAGAGATCATAATAATCTGGCCACTCAGTGTATAGTTATCAAATATTGCTCAAATTAATGTATCTAATCTGTTATTTTTATCTTAATTTATATATAAATGAAAGAGCAGTCCCATAAAATGTAATATAGTGATTTAATAAGGACACAGTTCATTGAAAATTAATGGCTTCTGCCAAAACCGGTTTGGCTTAGCAGTAGAGCATCAGTCTGTGGACTGAAAGGTCCCAGGTTCGATTCCGGTCAAGGGCATGTACGTTGGTTGTGGGCACATCCCCGGTAGGGGGTGTGCAAGAGGCAGCTGGTCAATGTTTCTCTCTCATCGACGTTTCTAGCTCTCTATCTCTCTCCCTTCCTCTCTGTTAAAAATCAATAAAATATATATTTTTAAAAAATAAAATTAATGGCTTCTAACCGTAATATAATGCACCTACTTGGCATACTAAACAAATAATACAGTAAACACTAAATATTTCCCCTTACAGCTGAGTTTAAATTAAAACTACAAATTATCTTTGTATCCATACTTTTGTCTTTATTTTTGAAAGTATTACAGATGTCCCCTTTGTTTTATTCCCCATTGACCCTCATCCACTGTACACCTGCCCCTCCCAGGCCTTCACCACATTATTGTCTATGTCCATGAGCTATAAATATATGCATATAAATTACCCCTGGTTAATCTCTCCTCACTCTCTCCAACCCCACCTTCCCTCAGAGATTTATCAATTGGTTCCAGGCTTTTAAAAAATATATGGATTTTTATTTATTTCAGAGAAGAAGGGAGAGGGATAGACATCATTGATTGGCTGCCTCCTGCAAACCCCATTCTGTGGATCAAGCCCACAATCCAGGCATATGGCCTGACTGGGATTCGAACCATGACCTCCTGGCTTCTAGGTCAAGGCTCAACCACTGAGCCATGTTGGCCAGGCCTGTTCCATGTTTTTATGTCTCTGGATCTATTTTGTTCATTAGTTTATATTATTTATTAGATTCTACATATGAGTGAGATCATGTGAAACTTATCTTTCTCAACTGGCTTATTTCACTTAGCATAATACTCTCCAGATCCCTCCAAGCTGTCTCAAATGTGCATCCATACTTTTAATATAAAAGTCCAAGAATTTTTAAAAGTAGACTCAATGTGTCTTCTTGAAATATGCCAATAGTTATCATTATAATGACAGATTACCACTGAAATATTATCATTGAAAAGAAATGTATTATAGGATTTTACAAAGGGCTATAGAAAGTAATAGATTAAAATTAAGGATAGAAATTATACTAAAATGGAATTACTTTCAATTTTTAAGATCATGATTACATTTATCATTAATCTATATATAGAATATTCAACATAATACAATATTAAATATGCTGCCACTATCTCACAAACTGATTACAAGGCAAATTAAAGTGTCATGAAGTCATCCTGCTAACCTTCCAGCTAGTGCTTCTCAGCCAGTAATGTGCATGCCAAACACCTGTGGATCTTGTTTAAATGCAGATTCTGATTCAGTAAGTCTCCATGGGACCTGTGATTCTGCATTTGTAACAAGTTCCCAGGTGGTGCTCATGCTGTTGGACCACAGTTTGAGCAGCAAAGGTTTAGGCTACAAGAAACAATTTTCTGCGAGTAATTTTATGACAAATAAGTTTTTAATCCTCAATTCATTTATTCTTCCAACATGTTCAACAAAAATTTTAAATATTTCTCTGGATGGAAATGTTCTCTATTCAAATTACTAAGTAGGAGATCCTGGCTTTAGGGGACTAAGCCCAATACAAATAGAGAGAAAATAATAAATACTTTTGCATTATTTACTCTTTTAAATAACAACTTAATTAAGACATAATTCACATACCATAAGATACCCATAATTTTATAGTGTACAATCCAGCAGTTTTTAATATATTCACAGGCTTGTGAGCTGCAGTTTGCTGACCACGGTTCTAGGGAATGAGACAACCTCCCAAGCCTGAAGACAAGGAAAGGAAGGCAGAGAAAGAAGAAAGGAAGAGAACACAACAAAACTTTTAACTTTCTTTTCTAATTGTAAGCCACTATGTAAGTACTGCTGGCTGTGGTTGGAAAGCACATTTATTTTAGAGGGAACAAAACATCAAAATCACTTACCCAGAATTTGAGGGACACAGAAGAGACAAGTAAAGTTTAAAAAAAGATATTAAAAAAGTGAGATCAACAAAGATTTTCAGCACAAAGGTAAGGCCTATAAGGAGAGTATGAAACATCCGGACTAATCTGTACCTCTACTCTTCTAAGCTGTGCTGTGACTCATATATAGCTTAGAAAGATAGTCTCTGAACATCCCTCTTTAAGCATGGAACAGACTGTATCACCTCAGAGGAAAGGTGAAGGAGGGTGGGTGGGTGGGAAGATAACAACCAAAAGAATTTGTATGCATATATGTATACTGGTACACTATAGGACTCTCTTTCACGGCCCGCGTAGAAAGAGTTCCAATTCAGGGTTCAGCTTCTGGAGCAGGGCCGCACACAAATGAAAAGAGACTTGAAGAAATTCAATTTGGTTATATGGGAAATTCAATTTGGTTATATGGGGGGCCAGGCGGTAGTCCAACTCTACTGGGAGAACTACTCCTTGGTCTGGCCCTGCCATCCCCTTTTACTGAGGCTTTGGGGAAAACATCTTAGGCAACATAAACAGAAATTTACATGTAGCCCTTAGGCAGGAAATAACAGAAATTTACATGGGACAAACAAGGTAGATTCTGCTTCAGCTAACAATATCTCAACTAAGGGTTAGAGCAATTAAGGTTGTTGACCAGCCTTCCTGGCTTCCTGTCAACATCTCTCTTTTAGTGAAACTGATTTGTTTTCCAGCAGTACACAGAGTGTAGGGTGGTGAAGGCTTGGGTAGGAGAGAGGGTTGTATGTGAGGAGAGGGGCTGGAACAGGCTAGCAGAGTTCAATGGGTGTAGGGGAAGGAGATATATGTAATACTTTCAACAATAAAAATTTAAATAAATTTAAAAGGCAAAAAAGAAAGAAATAAAATCCCTCTTTAGTCCCCAGGCTCCTTAAAGTGAATGATTACATCCCTGAAGGGTGTTTCTCGGTGGTTAGAGCATCAACCTGTATACCAAAGGGTCATGGGTTCAATTACCAATCAAGGGCACATACTTGGGTTGCAAGTTCATCCCTGGCCATGGTTGGGGCACATGTGGGGCAACCACTTGATATCTCTCTTCTCTTCTCTCTCTCTCTCTCTCTCTCTCTCTCTCTCTCTCTCTCTCTCTCTCTCTCCCCATCCCCTCCTTCCTTTCCACTCTCTCTAAAAAGCAATGTAAAAAAAATATCCTCAGGTGAGTATAAACATAAAAATAAATTTTAAAAAATAATGAATGACTACATTCATACACGTGCTATAAACTATGGACACATAGTTTGTATGTGGCCTGTGTGTGGCCAATATGACTGAGGTGGTGAGAAAGCTCAGAAAGGCAACTCTTCCAGCTAGAACTGACTCACCAAGCAAAGATAATTCCACAAAAGAATTCCTTACACTTTAGTTCACTTCAGACAAAAATAGACTATGACTAATACAGGATTGGGTATAATGAGTTCCTTTACCTCAGATACGTATAAAGCAGAATAAACAATATGGTCCTCACTCTACACCCTCAGCTCTGTGACAGCTCTAACTTCACAGGAAGAAAAGCACAGGGAACCGGGTAAGGGAGAGAGCATATCATGCTACAGGCAGAGAGCAGATATAAAGAGAGTAATCTAGTATTATCTGCTTGGCATAACAACATAACTTCCTAAGTGGTTGCTCTGGTGATTGCAATCAACATCTTAGATTATAGTAATCTAGTTTGTACAATATCAACTTGATTTTAATAGCATACAACAACTTTGCTCTCATAAAACTCTAATCCTTCTCCCTTCCTTTTTGCTTTACATCTTTATACATTGTATGTCCATAGACAGATTTATAATTAGTGCTTTATGCAATTGTCTTTTAAATCAGCTGGGAGAAAAAAATAATTTATGAACAAAAAGTACATATATACTGTCTTTTCTTTTCTTTTTTTTTTTTTAATCTATCTAGGTAACTTCACTGGTGCTCTTTATTTATTTTTTAAAGCCATTTATGCACTGGTATTTTGCTATGGCAGCCCTAACAGACTAATACAGGTGGTATCCTGAATGGAATCTTGGTCTAATGCAGCTGCTCTTTTTCAGTCTCTCAAAAAAGGAGAGGAAACAAGGTCTTAAAACTCACAGGCCCCAGGCAATAGAGGTCTATGAAGAAGCTGCTGGTATTACCAGGGAAACATTACAGATCAGCTTCTCTCCTGCTCCAAATCAACATAGATAGCATTACTCTTTGGGTACTTAGCCCACAAAATCTCCTCTGTGGCACTGGCTGGTGTGGCTCAATTGGGTGTCTTTCTGTGTCCAAGAGATTGTTGGTTCTGTCCTTGGTCAGGGCACATCCCTGCGCTGTGGGCTTGATCCCCAGCAGGGGTCCTGTAGGAGGCTCTCACATCGATGTGTCTCTTTCTCTCTAAAAATGAATTTAAAATATTTTGTAAATCTCCCCTCTGAGCCTTTCATTCTACCAATTAAGGCAAGATTCAGTCACCCCAAGTTCCCCTTTCTATAAATTTGCCTTGCATATAGCAAGAGGCAAAAAAAGAGAAGGGAAACCATCAGGAACTCCAGGCCTCTAGTTTTGTAATGGAGCAATAGGATGGGGTCTATGATGTAAAAGACCAATGAAGAAGGAGCTGTGGAAATAGGGCCGTTCAGGTTTGACCCCATCTTTCACATCATGGACTAACACCAAAGGCCTCCTACTCTTTCTTCCTTTAGACTAACTTCCATACCAACAAGCCAGTCAGAGCCTTTGTTAATGTATCCCATCTATGAACCACCACATACTTTCTTCCTGAACAGCAAGATGGGGAGAAGAGATTAGCACAGGATTTCCTTACCTCTTTAGAGGCATCAAGACAGCAGACTGGCAAAATGAGAAAGAAAATCCCAATGAGTCTGAGGCACAAAGCAGCATTGACCTGTAAAGCAGAAGTCACAACAATGTTACCAGCTCCTTTATTCCTATTGCTTTTACTGTGGAGAAAGCTGTTAACCTGTGTCTCAACTAGGTGCTATCAGACAACTCCCAACCTCATGGCATGCAAAGGACATTCTTTTATTTTTTTTAATATATATATATATATATATATATATATATATATATATATATATATTATTGATTTTTTACAGAGAGGAAGAGAGAGGGATAGAGAGTTAGAAACATCGATAAGAGAGAATCATCAATCAGCTGCCTCCTGCACACCCCCTACTGGGGATGTGCCTGCAACCAAGGTACATGCCCTTGACCGGAATCGAACCCCAGAACTTTCAGACTGCAGACTGACGCCCTATCCACTGAGCCAAACCGGTTTTGGACAAAGGACATTCTTGACCTGTTCCCCAGATAGTCTTTCCCTTGCATGTAGATAAAGCTGGAAGAGAGAAGACAGCAATTAACTGCAATCCTGGAGCTTTATAGAGCTCCAGTACACCAACAGTGTAAAATAAATATAATTTTAGGCATGGCGGGAGAGAAGCACATGAAACTTGCAGTCTTTACAGGTCATTTTCTAAACAATAAAGAAAAGACGAGTGGGAGTAAGATTCAGATTTGCATCAATCTATGCAAACATTCTGATAAGTAGCCTGGAACACACAACTTTCTCTCTAGCCTCACACCACTTCAAAGAGCAGGCCTGGCCAGTTCCTTGACAGACTGTCAGGCAAACTTGAGTCCGAAACAAGAAGGAAGAATGAAAACTTTGGTTTCTTTAACAAATTGCCTGGGGATGCCATCTACTGGGTGAAGTGAGCATGGGAGAAGTAAAGCTAGTTGTAAGGTGGACACACAGCTGAGTCCCGCCCATCCTAACCGCCCCCTGCTGGTGCTGAGGCACCATGCTCTCCCATGGAAATGGAAAGGGGCTTGCCCCCTCACTTGATGAATGCTAGATGATGCAGAGAACTATTTACCCCATCACTCTGCAGGGGGGAAAAAAGTGCATAGTATGAAAATCTAGGGAACAGCATCTCAGAAGCAGCAAAAAAGACAATGTGAATTGTAGCATAATTACCACTTCACAATGCCATAGCAGTTTCTATAAGCTATATTTAGCAGAAGCCCTCAGTAACCTCTTTGCAATTATTTGTATGTATCATCCAGACCTTCACACTATCTGTTTTGCCCAGAATTATTATCTCAGCTCATCTGCATGTTCAGTTTTCCAGGAGGACAAAAAACTCTCCAGATACTTAATTTATGAATTCTGGGGAATTTGACTGGGGGAGATATGAAAAAGCAAACAATTGGTAAAGGCATATAATTACCTCTTTCAAAGGAAACATTCACCTCCAGCTGGCCTACTTGTGTAAGCTCTAATACCCGAAAAGAGAATTAATTAACCCAGGCAGGTCTCCAGTGCTTGCAGGTCCTTCTTCAAACCTATTCACAAATCTGCTTAGAAATGCTGAACTTTTTGCAAGTGAAGTTTACTTATAAATACAGCTGCAGATGGAATATTTTGAAAATATAAATAAAAAATTCTGAAGAGGAATAACTTGACATTTGATTCTGGAACAATGGTAAAATGTCAACATCTGCCATGAAAATATTGAACTATAAAATAATGATTAAGGGTCATTTCACATTCTTAAATACATAGCACTGTTTAGGTTTGTTTGTTTTACAAAGCTCTGTACAGTATTACTTTGTTTCAACAATCTTATATTAAAATAATGCTATTTTAAAATTGAGTAATTAAATAGACATACTCTAGACTTTTAATTTTATTGGAACAATAGTGAATTCGTGTACCAGTGGGATCCTCAGCCTGGCCTGTGGGATCGGGCTGAAACCAACTCTCTGACATCCCCCTAGTGTTCCTGGATTGGATTGTGAGAGGGTGCAGGCCAGGCCCAGGGATCCCACCAGTGCATGATCAGAGTGGGGAGGGATGCGGGAGGTTGGCCAGCCTGGGAGGGACCACAGGAGGGCTCCAGGGTGTGTCTGGCCAGTCTCACTCAGCCAGACCCCCCAGCAGCAAGTTAACCTACCAGTTGCAGCATCTGCCCCCTGATGGTCAGTGCATGTCATAGCGACTGATTGACTGGTTGACTGTCTGCCCCCTGGTGGTCAGTGCATGTCATAGTGAGTGGCTGAGCAGCCTTAGCATATCATTAGCATATTACGCTTTGATTGGTTGACGGACGACCAAATGACCACTTAGCATATTAGGCTTTTAGCATATAGGATAGTAATAGTTTCATTCTTTCAGAGCTGTGGTCCTTTCAGGGCAGAAATCTCTCTTCCCTGTGTGCCAAAAGCTAGGTTGATTGATAACCTAATGATCCTCTAATTACTGATCCTTTTAAAGATCTGGGATGTCACCAAAACAGCCCAACTTCTGTTAAAAATCCATTTTAATGTTATCACTTATAATTCTACTTAAAACTTATTTACAATATAAATTTGCTGCTTGTGGTGTAAAATAGCATCTCATCTTTTCTTTCTTTTTAAAAAATCTTAAATGTAATAAATATAAACAACATAAAATCTACCATCTTAACCCTTTTTAAATGCAATTGTCTGTAGTGTTAAATATATTCACTTTGTTGTTCACTCAACCTCCAGAAATTTTTCATCTTGCAGAACTGAAACTCTATACCCATTTAAATACAATGCCTCATCATCCTTCCTCTCAGCCCCTTCCTTGGCAACCACCATTTTCCTTTCTGTTTTCATGAATTTGACTATAGATACATTTTAAAATATATATATATTTTATTAATTATTTACAGAGAGGAAGGGAGAGGGATAGAAAGTTAGAAACATCAATCAGCTGCCTCCTGTACACTCCCTATTGGGTATGTGCCTGTAACCAAGGTGCATGGAATTTAACCTGGGACCCTTAAGTCCACAGGCCGATGCTCTATCCACTGAGCCAAACCAGACAGGGCTTCACTATAGATACTTTATGTAGATGGTATCATACAGAATTTGTTTGTCTTTTTGTGAGTGGATTATTTCACTTAGCATAAGAACTTTGAAGTTCATCCATGTTCTATCATGTGACAAGATTTTCTTCAATTTTAAGGCTGAATAATAAACTTCTGTGTGTATATATACCATATTTTGTTAATCAATTCATTTTTATATGAGCATTTAGGTTGTCCATGTCTTGGCCACAGTGAATAATGCTGAAATAAACATGGAAATGCATGTATCACTTTAATATCCTGATTATAATTATTTTGGATATGTGGGCAGAAGTGGAATAGTTGGATCATTTAGTAGCTCTATTTTTTTAGGAACTTCCATACTTTTTCCCACACTGGCTCCACCAATTTATATTCACACCAACTGTGTACAAGAGTTCCCTTTTCTTCACATCCTCATCTTATCTTTTGTGGGCTACTTTCCCCCCCCAGATAATAGCTATCCTAACAGGTGTGAGGTGATATGTCATTGTAGTTTTAATTTGTTTCTCTGATAATTAGTGACATTGAGTATTTTTTAATGTCTATTGGCCACCTGTATGTCTTCTTTAGAGAAGACATTGGTCATTTTTAATTGGATTGTTTGTCTTCCTTTTGTTGAGTTGTATAAGTTCTTTATATTTTTAATTTTATTTTAAAATATATTTTTATTGATTTCAGAGAAGGAGAGATAGAAACATCAATGATGCTGGAGAATCATTGATTGGCTACCTCCTACATGCACCTCACTGGGGTCAAGCCTGCAATCTGGGCAAGTTTTAAAAATTAAACCCATATCAGATGTATCATTGGTAAATATGTTCTCTCACAGAATGGGTTCCCTTTTCATGTTGTTGGTTGGTTTCTTTTGTTGTGCAAAAGGTTTTTTTAGTTTCTTTTTTCCTTTGTTTCCCTTGCCCCAGGAGTAATATAGGTAAAAACATTGTTATGCAAGAGGTCTAAGATTTTATTACCTATGTTTTCTTCTAGGATTTTTATGGTTTCACAACATACATTTAGGTCTTTTATCTATTTTGAGTTTATACTTGTGTATGGTGTAAGTTGGTGGTCTAGTTTCATTTTTTTTATTTTGCATGTACCTGTCCAATTTTCTGAACAACGTTTATTAAGAACACTGTTTTTATTTTATTGTATGCTCATTTTTATTTTGTCAAATATTAATTGACCATAAATGTGTGGGTTGATTTCTGGCCTCTCTGTTCTGTTCCATTTATCTATGTACCTGTTATTGTGCCAGTACTAGGCTGTTTTGATTACAATGGCTATGTAGTATAGTTTGATATCCACTATTGTGATCCCTCCGACTTTGTTCTTCCTTCTCAAGATTGCTGAGTCTATTTGAGGTCTTTTTTTGTTTTATATAAAATTTTGTAATATTTGTTCTAGATCTGTAAAATATGTCATTGGTATTTTAATAGGAATTGCATTGAATCTATAGATTGCTTTGGTTGGTATAGACATTTTAATGATGTTAGTTCTTCCAATCCATGAACATGGTATATGCTTCCACTTGTTTGTATCATCCTCTATTTCCTTCCTCGATGTCCTATAGTTTCCTGAGTACAGTCTTTTACCTCCTTTGTTAAGTTTATTCATGGGTACCTTTTTATTGTTATTGTTGCAATAGTAAATTAGATTGTTTTCTTAGTTTCTCTTTCTGATAGTTTGTTATTGGTATATAAAAATGTCACTGACTTTTAGATATTAATTTTGTATCATGCTACTTTTCCAAATTCATTATAGTTTTGATTTGCATTTTTCTACTGACTAATGATGATGAGCATGTATTTGTGTGCTCAATGGCCATATAATATGTCTTCTTTGGGAAAATTTATGTTCAAATTCTTTGCCAATATTTAATTGGGTTATTTATCTTTATATTGTTGAGTTTTTATTGTTTTTATATATTCTGGGTACTATGCCCTTTCAGATACATAATTTGTAGATATTTTCTGATTCAATAGGTTCCCTTTTCATTTTCTTCATAATATTGTTTATAGCACAATATTTTAAAATTGTAGTCTAATTACCACCTTTTCCTCTTAAGTCTAATTATTTCAAAATTGTGAAATTAGACCAAAGATAAAGTGAAATGAAGGGCACAACCTTGTTATGTTTATACTTTAAGTGAACCTATGTATATAAAGTAATAATTCAGCAGAAAGACCGCAGGGAAAGAGAGGAAGCTATAATTAGTAGGGCTCAGGTTAGAGAAACTAATTCAGCTGCTGGATTTTCTCCTATAGCAATAGCTAACAATTTATATCATTGGACAAAAGGTAAAGATAGTTTGGGTCTTGACTGATACTAGTATAAAATCTAAAGGAGTCAGCCTGAAGAATGGCAGCAGGAGTCTCCAAACTGGAATAAAGAAATCTGTGAGGAAAATGAAAGATGCCTCCACCGATTTGAAGCCTGGGTAGCTGCCTTGCCTCTGCTGCAGCCGAAGCTGCTGCTTGAGAAATGGGCCTAGGAAGGAAGCAGTCAAGCCCCAAACAAGATGAACCCAAAAAGACTCACACCAAGACACATGATAATTATGATGGCAAATTTTCAGGACAAAAAGAGAATCTTACAGGCTGCAAGAGAAAGACAGGAAGTTACTTACGAGAGAGCTCCCATTAGACTAGGGGTGTCGAACTCAATCAGAGAAGGGGCCAAAATCTAAAATCCAGCCTAAATCGCGGGCCAAATGGTTTACTGAACAGTCATAAACTGACAATGTCATAAACTGACAGAGGAGTGCAGTGATGACAGCGTGGTGTGGGCCACATTGCAAGGCCTGGTGGGCTGGATTTGGCCCGCGGGCCTTGTGTTTGACACATGTGCATTAGACTATCAAATGATTTCTCAACAAAAACACATCAGGCCAGAAAAAAATGGAAGGAAATTTACAAAATGATTCAAAGCAAGGGACTGAATCCAAAAATACTCTATCCAGCTAAACTATCATTTAAAATTGAAGGGGAAATAAGAAGCTTCACAGACAAAAAAAAAAAAAAAAACAAAAAAAAAAACCTAAGGGACTTTATCACTACCAAGCCAGCAATGCAAGAAATGCTGTAGGGACTGGTGTAAAAAGAATAAATAAAAAGGTAAGAAATAACATAGGAACAAAAACTAAAAATGTCTACAAACAATTTACTTTCAATAAGAACTTTAAACGTAAACAGAATAAATGCTCCAATAAAAAAGACATTGAGTGAGTGAATAAATAAAAAAAACAACACTCATATATATGCTGTCTATAGGAAACCATCCCAGAAAAAGGGACTCACACAGACTGAAAGTGAAGGAATAGAAAAATATATGTCAGGCAAATGGAAATGGAAAAAAAGCTGGGATAGCAATACTTATATATGACAAAATAGACCTCAAAGTGAAGGCCATAACAAGAGATACAGAAGGTCATTTCATAATACTAAGGGAATAAACATATATGCACCCAATGCAGGAGCACACAAATACATAGAAAAAAAAAACTCCTGGGAGATATGAAGGGAGAGATGGACAACAACACAATCATAACAAGGGACTTTAATACACCACTGACATCACTGGATAAATCCTCTAGACAAAAAAATCAGCAAAGAAAAAGCAATCCTAAATGACTCACTAGATCAGATGGACTTAATTGACATCTTCAGAACATTTCACCCTAAAGCTACGGAATATATGTTCTTCTCAAGTGCACATGGGACATTTTCAAAAATAGACCACATATTGAGTCACAAGCAAAATCTCCCCACATTCAAAAAGATTGAAATCATATCAAGCATTTTCTCAGATCACAATGGCATAATATTAGAGATAAACTACAATAAAAACAGCCCCCAAAATTCAAACACCTGGAAGCTTAATAGCATGATATTAAACAGTGACTGGGTTACCAAAGAGATCAAAGAAGAAATAAAAACATCTTGGAAACTAATGAAAATAAAAACACAACAATCCAAAATCTATGGGACATAACGAAAGCAGTCCTGAGAAGGAAGTTTATAGTGCTACAGGTTTACCTCAAAAAACAAGAAAAGCCGAAACCGGTTTGGCTCAGTGGATAGAGCGTTGGCCTCCAGAATGAAAGGTCCCCGGTTTGATTCCAGTCAAGGGCATGTACATTGGTTGTGGGTGCATCCCCAGTGGGGGGTGTGCAAGAGGCAGCTGATTGATGTTTCTCTCTCATTGATGTTTCTAACTCTCTATCCCTCTCTGTTACTCTCCGTAAAAAATAAATAAAATATCTTTAAAAAATAAGAAAAATTTATTATAAATCATTTAACTCTACAACTCAAAGAATTAGAAAGAGATCAACAAGAAAAGCCCAGAGTGAGCAGAAGGAATGAGATTATAAACATTAGAGCAGAAATAAATGACATAGAAACCATATATATACAAAAGATCAACAAAACCGAGAGCTAGTTCTTTGAAAGGAAAACCAAAATTGATGAACCTCTAGCCAAGCTCACTAAGAAGCAAAGAGAGAGGACCCAAATAAATAAAATCAGAAATGAAAGAGGTTAAATAACAACAGACCCCACAGAAATACAAAGGATTGTTAAAAATACTATAAATAACTCTATTCTAATAAACTACACAACCTGGAGGAAAAGGACAAATTCCTAGAAAGAAAAAAACAAACTTCCAAAACTGAATCAGGAAAATTCTAAAAATTTCAATAGGCCAATAACTATGGAAGAAATTGAAGCAGTCATCAAAAAGCTTCCACCAATCAAAAGCCTGGGGCCAGACAGCTTCACAGGGGAGTTTTACCAAACATTCAAGGGATAACTAAAACTTATCCTCCTAAACTATTCAAAAAAATTCAAGAGGAAGGAACACTTCCAAGCTCATTCTGTGAAGCCAGCATCACCCTAATACCAAAACCAGATAAAGACAATACAATGAAAGAGAATTACAGGCCAATATCCCTCATGAACAAAGATGCCAAAGTCCTCAACAAAATTCTAGCAAATCAGATCCAACAGTACATCAGAAAGATCATACACCATGATCAAGCAGGTTTTATCCTGGGGATGCAAGGATGTTACAATATCCACAAATCAATAAACATGATACATTACATAATCATGTAATAAACAAATTGAGAAATAAAAATCACATAGTCATATCAATTGATAGAGGAAAAACCATTTGACAAAATCCAACACTCTTTCTTGATAAAAACTCTCAGCAAGGTGGGAATAGAAGGATCATACCTCAACATCATAAAAGCCATATATTACAAAACCACAGCCAACATCATACTCAATGGGCAAAAGCTAAAACCATTTCCCCTAAGAACAGGAACAAGACAGGAATGCCTACTCTCACCACTCCTGTTCAACATGGTGCTGGAAGTAATAGCCATTGCAATTAAACAAGAAGAAGAATTAAAAGGCATCCAAATTGGAAAAGAAGAAGTAAAACTGTCCTTATTCACAGATGACATGATACTGTGCATAGAAAACCCTAAATACTCCATCAAAAAATTATTAGACTTAATAAAGGAATTCAGTAATATAGCAGTATACAAAATTAATGCCAATAAATTTATAGCATTTCTATACACCAATAGTGTACTTACAGAAAGACACTAAAAACTAATCTCATTTACCATCGCATCAAAAAATTAAGACACCTAGGAATAAATTTAACTAAGGAGGTAAAAGACCTATATGCGGAAAACTACAGGTCTCTGAAGAAAAAAAGGAAAAAAAAAGATAGAGGAAGACATAAACAGATGGAAGAACATACCATGTTCATAGATTGGTAGAATCAACATAATTAAAATGTCCATACTACCCAAAGTAATATATAGATTCAATACCCTCCCCATTAAAATAATAGCAGCATATTTCGAAGACCTAGAATTAACTTTCCAAAAATTGATCTGGAATAAGAAAAGACCCCAAATGGCTGCAGTAATCCTGAGAAAGAACCTCAAAGTAGGTGGGATCTCAAAACAGATATCAAGCTGTATTACAAAGCCACTCTTCTCAAAACAGCCTGATACTGGCACAAGAACAGACATATAGATCAATAGAATAGAATCGAGAACCCAGAAAACGACCCAAACCACTATGCTCAATTAATATTTGACAAAGGAGGCATGAACATACAATGGAGTCAAGACAGTCTCTTCAATAAATGGTGTTGGGAAAATTGGAAAGATACATGCAAAATAATGAAACAAGACCATCAACTTATACCACACACAAAAATAAACTCAAAATGGATAAAGGACTTAAACAAAAGACGAGAAACCATAAAAATACTAGAGGAATCCACAGGTAGATAAATCTTAGACATATGCCAAAGCAATTTCTTCACTGATACTGCTCCCAAAGCAATGGAAACTAAAGAGAAAATAAACAAATGGGACCACATCAAAATACAAACCTTTTTGTACAGCAAAACAAACCATCAACAAAACAACAAGAAATCCCCCTGGGAGAACATATTTGCAAACGTTATCACTGATAAAGGTTTAATATCCAACATTTACAGGGAACTCATACAACTTAATAAAAGGAAGATAAACAATCCAATCAAAAATTGGGCAAGGGGCCGAAACCGGTTTGGCTCAGTGGATAGAGCATTGGTCTGCGGACTGAAAGGTCCCAGGTTCGATTCTGGTCAAGGGCATGTGCATTGATTGTTGGCACATCCCCAGTAGGGGGTGTGCAGGAGGCAGCTGGTCTATGTTTCCTTTCATCGATTTTTCTAGCTCTCTATTCCTCTCCCTTCCTCTCTGTGGAAAATCAATAAAATATATATATTTTAAAAAAAAATGGGCAAGGGACCTAAATAGAAACTTTTTGTCTATGGCCATACCACCCTGAGTCTACGGCCATACCACCCTGAACGCGCCCGATCTCGTCTAAATAGAAACTTTTTGAAAGAAGACAGAAGGAAGTCTCAGAGACATGAAAACATGCTCAAAGTCACTAATCATCTGAGAGATGCATATCAAAACAACAATTCGGTACCATCTCACACCTGTCAGAATGGCTATCATCAACAAATCAACAAACAAATGTTGGTGAGGATGTGGAGAAAAATGAACCCTTGTGCTCTGCTGGTGGGAATACAGACTGGTGCCGCCACTGTGGAGAACAGTAGGAGTTTCCTCAAAAAACTAAAAATGGAACTCCCATTTGACCCAGTGATCCCACTTCTAGGACTATATCCCAAGAAACTACAAATATCAATTAGAAAGGATATATGCACCCCTATGTTCATTGCAGCAAGATTCACCATAGCTAAGATTTGGAAACAGCTTAAGTTCTCATCAGCAGTGGATTAGGAAACTGTGGTACCACTACACAATGGAATACAACGCTGTGGTAACAAAGAGGGAGTACTTACCTTTTGCAACAGCATGGATGGAACTGGAGAGCATTATGCTAAGTGAAATAAGCCAGTCAGTGAAAGAAAAATACCACATGAACTCACTCAATTATGGAAAACAAAGAAAATTATAACCTGATGAACAAAACATAGATACAGATGCAGTAAAGCACCAAACAGACTGTCAAATTACAGCGGGAAGGCAGGGAAATATTGGGGGAGAGGGGAAGAGATCAACCAAAGTACTTGTATGCATGCATATAAGCACAACAGATGGACACAAGATACTGGGGGAGTGGGATGAGGGCATGTGACAGGGGGTATGGGAGGCTGGAGGAAGGTCAATGGGGGAAAAGGACATATATGTACTACTATATGTAATCTATATGTAATCTATATGTAATACTTTAAACAATAATAAAAATTACATGATGTTGTTTTTTTACTTATTTTACAGTGTAAAATTTTTATGTTCCAAATTAGCCAACTAGACTCAGTTTAGATTACCCCAATTTTGTTAGCAACATCCAAGGCATCATGGTCAGGAGCCAGTTGAACAAATGCCTTCTTCTCTACATCAGGTTTGATCAAGATGTCATCCTTGGCCATGTCAATGTCATAGAACTTCTTCACAGACTGTTTGATCTGGTACTTGTTCGCCTTGACATAACAATTAACACAAGTGCTTGGTAGTCAGGAGGAACTTGGTGACAGCATGGGGGTCAAGCTTGTTTCTCCTGGGGGTACTCTTCAGAGGATAGTTATGCTGCCTTCAGAGCCGCAATGTCTCCAGCAGATGGAAGGTGGGTGATATACGAATCTTTTTTGTGTGTGGCTGTGGACACCTTTCAGTACTGCTTTCTTGGCCTTCAAAACCTTTGCTTTAGCTTCGGGAGAGGCAGGGCTTTCTTCTTCGCTTTCAACATCATCTTCATGAAAAGCCATCTTCTCTACTCAATTTTTTTAAAGCCCTTGACCAGAATGGAACACAGGACCCTTCAGTCCACAAGCCAACAACCTATCCACTGAGCCAAACAGGCTCTACTCACTTATTTTTTTTAAACATTCTTCTTTGGATTTTCTGTAGCTTCTTCCAGCCTTTTTTGAGGAAATCAGAACTTGAAATAATTTTATAAGTTCAGAGATATCCTTGTTTTGTGTAAAAATGAAAATGTTTGGGTTTCCTTACCCAAATATAGACTTTTCTATTCCTCAGCACTTTTTCAGCCTTCCCTCATTTTGGTAGTCCCTCAGATGGGGGTGTGCTCAAAGTCTTGAATGAGCTCTAATGGGGTTAATTCAAATGATAGGCTAGAACAAGAACACATAACCAGAGTAAGGTTTTTTATTTATGTTTCCTGCTTTCTTTATAATGACCAATCATTTAGATGCCCCAACGAAGTGGTCTTCCAGATTTTTTTTCATTACTTCTTTACTAAATCCTAATACTTTAAAAGTGAGAGCACAATTTTCACCAGAACAATTTCTATATTTCTGTATAGCTTCAATCTGTCGCCTACATACTTTGTTTACACTAATAAAAAACTGAAGGAAGAAAGATGCCCTTCTTTCAAACCAGTAGCCTAAGATCCTATAATGGCTATTGTAAAATCATAATATAGTTAGTTTCCTGGGTAACCATAACTCTATGTGGGAAGTTCCCATCCCCTTTTCTTTCTATAATGAATCAACCTTTAACATGAAATGAAAATTCTCAAATATGTGGGCACTGACTTTTTTTTAAGCAATTGTAATTCTATGTAAACAGGCTTTTCCAGCACAGCCAGTTTGACTCAGTGGTTGAGAGTCAACCCATGAACCAAGAGGTTATCAGTTTGATTCCCAGTCAGGGCACATGTCCATGTTGTGGGCTCGATCCCCAGTAGGGGGTGTGCAAGAGGCAGCCAATTAATGTGTTTCTCTAAAATCAATAAAAACGTATTTTTTAAAGAGAGGATTTTCCATTTAAAAATTTTTTATATTTTTAAACACATCTCACACGCTCAAAATTGTTTTGAAAAGAGCTCCACAATTTTATCACATGAGAATAGGAATAGTAAATTTGTAAATAACATTTAAGATTATCCTCAGAAAACACCATCAACTGTCCCATTTAAATTTTATTTGTAAGAAAGATTATACTTTTGCTGTTGTTTTTAATCCTCACCCAAGGGTATTTTTTCCATTGATTTTTAGGGAGAGTGAAATGGAGGTGGGAGGAGCAGAGATATAAAAAAAAAAGAGAGAGAGAGAGAGAAGCATCATTGTGAGAGAGACACATCGATTGGCTGCCTCCTGCATGCGTCCTGGGATGAACCTGCAACCCTTGACCAGAACTGAACCTGGGACACTTCAATCCATTGGCGATGCTCTATTTACTAACCCAAACCAGCTAGGGCTCATTATGTATTTTCTAAGAATAGAATATTCTATTACATAACCACAGTACAGTTATTAACTTCATTAGTTTAACATTAATACGAAGCTTTGATCTATTCTATCTTCCATAGCCCAATTTTATTAATTAACCAATAATAGTCTTTTCTAGCACTTTTTTATTTATTTAGCACAGAATCCAGACTAGGATCATGTATTTCATTTAACTGTCATGTCTCTTTAGTCTGTAACGTTAGTCTTTCTTTGATGACATGAAGATTTTAGAAGAATATAGCCTTCCTTTCTTTTGTTTTAATGGGATGTTTCTAAATTGTAGCTTGTCTAATATTTTCTCATGTTTAGATTCGTATTATGCATTCCTGGCTAGAAAAAGCATACATAACTGATGCTGTATGCTTCTTGGTGCATAAGGTTGTCAGGCACAGGATAGCTATCTGCCTCCCCATTTGCCCCCTGTGGATGATGTAAATTTTGTTCACCCAATCAAGATTTTTTTCTTATTTTTCCAATTTACAGTTACTATTTTTCTTTAAAAACAAATAAGCAACCCATAGACACTTTGAGAACAATTTAAATATTCTTATCCTCATGAAAATTTCCTCTGTTTTAGCATCTATTGATAATTCCTGCCTAAACCAATCTTAGCCTTGATGGTTGAAGAATGATGATTTTCCAACCCCAGTGTTCCCTACACATTCAATACTCAAACTCCCTTATCTTTCAAAACAGCTTTATTGGCTGTTCTCTCTAAATGAGGATGCTAGTGTAACACATTGCAGTCAAAATGAGCTTGCTTGTCTGAATAGGGAAAATAAAGAGCATAATAATAGCATAAACTAGTAGGGACACTGACCCAGCATAGACATGAAAGGGATGTAACTAACAGAATCCCGAGCAAAGCCTTGTGGCAATCAGAAACTGCAATTCACAGGGATTTTTGGCATTATATAATTGAACTGGAGTGCTAGGACAGAAACAGATGGGCACCCCAGAGGTCCTTGTACAACTGACAAAACTCCTGGTTTAAAAACTGACTTTATCTACCAAAATCAAGAGTCATAACCTTTCATGCAATGACCAGATCTGAATTTATTTATAGACTTAAAGCAACATAAATAAAGAGGAGGCCAGATACCATTAAAGAAGAACACCAAAAATATGTATGCATTTTTTTTTTTAATAAGTTTTTATTTTTCATATTATTACAAATGTTCCTTCCCCACCACCACCACCATTGCTCTCCTCCACCAGGTTCCCACCCCACCCTCTGCCCTTTCCCCTCTCCCCATTGTCCTCATCCATAGGTGCACAGTTTATGTTCAGTCTCTTCCCACGCCCCCCTCTCCCCTTTTCCCCAAGAATCGTCAGTTCACTCCCCTTCCATACCTCTGATTCTATTATATTCAACAGTTAATATTGTTCATCAGATTTTTTTAATTTCCTTGGTTTTTAGATTCACTTGTTGATAATTACGTATTTGTTGTTCATAATTTTTATCTTTGTTTACTTTCTCTTCTGAAAGAACCCCCTTCAGCAATTCATATAATTCTGGTTTGGCAGTGATTAACTCCTTTAGCTTTTTTTTATTAGTGAAGCTCTTTATCTGGCCTTCGATTCTGAGTGATAGCTTTGCTGGGTAGCTTATTTTTGGCTGTAGGTTCTTGCTATTCATCACCTTGAATATTTCTTGCCATTCCCTTCTGGCCTGCATGGTTTCTGTTGAGAAGTCAGCTGACAATCGTATAGGTGCTCCTTTATGAGTTACTACCTTCTTTGCTCTTGCTTCTTTTAATATTTTCTCTTTATCTTTTGCTCTTGGAATTTTAATAATGATGTGTCTCGGTGTGGTCCTCTTTGGATTCCTTTTGTTTGGAGTTCTGTGCGCTTCCTGGACTTGTAAGTCAAATTCTTTCACCAGGTGGGGGAAGTTTTCTGTCACTATTTCTTTCAGTATGTTTTCGATATCTTGCTCTCTCTCATCTTCTGGAACCCCCATAATTCTGATGTTGGTTCGCTTGAAGTTGTCCCAGAGGTTTCTTACATTATCTTCAATTTTCTGGATTCTCTTGCCTTCTAGCTTCTGTGGAGGAGTGTCTTCTGGCTCTTTATGTTCCAAATCTTTGACTTGATTCTTGCGATCTTCCCTTCTGTTTTTAGGACTCTGTAGAATATTTTTTATTTCAGACAATGTATTCTTTATTTCTTGTTGATCCCTTATCATTTCTTGTTGACTCCTTATTAATTCTAGTTGATCTCTTTTCATATCCTCATAGGCCTTATCCATCTTTTTTAGGAAATTCTTGAAAAACCTTATAAGCGTAGATTTGAACTCTATATCCAGACGCTTTTTGTCCTCCATTTCTTTCGTTTGTGATCTATTTTGTTGTCGCATTTCGCAGTTACAGATGGGACGGGGTTTCAGGGTGGAGCCTGCAGCTTTGGCTTCCGTCAGCCCCGCCCTATGCAGGTCCTTCAGTGCTCGCTGCCGGCGCCTCTGAGAGAAAGGTGCCCTCGATTTTCGCCTGCTGCCAAACAGTCTATGCTCTCCCCCAATGAGCCCGGTATTGGGGTTCAGTTCAGTTGGAAGTGGAGTTGGAGGTGGCGTTCACAGCAGTCTGGAGCCCCAGTCTCCTTCCGGCCAGGGCAATCCCGCGGCACAGCCGACCGTCCCTTCTCTGGGGGCAGTGTGCGCGCCTCCGGGACCTCCTTTCTCCGCTGCCCCGGGGTTCCGACTTACAGCCCAGCTCCCTATGGGTGAGCCTGGGTCCCCGGGGTCTGGCCCAGAACTGGGGTTCAGAGCAGTCAGGGGCCCAGCACAGTCGGAGTTTTATCTCCTTTCCGCTAGGGAACGCCCGCCAGGCACTCGGCCTCCCTCCTCTCCGGCTCCGTCCTCTTCGCGTGCGCCGCGTGTCTCCGTACCTTAGGCTTTTACAGCTCCTCCGTGCTTCCTTCTGGTTTTCTCCTTGCTTCTTGTTGTAGGATTTCCAGTCAGTCGACTTTCCTGTAGTTCTGGGTAATGTCCATTTTATATTTTAGTTGTATTTTATTAAAATTGTTGTGTGCGGCTGCGGCTAGTTGCCTACCCGAGCAGCCATCTTGGATTCTCTCTGTATGCATTTTTTACTTCACTTTTCTTCACTGAACCTGCAGCCATTTTATCTGGGGAAAGGGAAATACCTCAAATTTGGGAGAATAGTAAATCTTAATTCTGAATTAACACTAATTTCAGCACAGCCAGAACACTATAGTCATCAGTCATACTTTTAGGATCAACAATGACAAGATGTAAGTACAGTTTTGATCTTAGTCAGTCTCACCATAAGCCCAATGAAACCACCAAACCAAACCCAGTGGAACTATCTTCAGTACCTGATAAATGAAATGCACATCCTCCACAAATGACAGAAAGAGGGCTTTTAAGAGTATGTAAGAAAAGATCAAGTAGAAACTCCTTTAGCTCCATATCCCTAACAAGAAAGCAATACTGCCTCCTTCATAGAATTACAGAGATAAATGTTACCATCGATGCCTTGAAAGACCGCTGTACTAATGACTTAATTCATATCCGACTACCTTTATGATCATTAATTGTACACCAATTCTAATCGTGGCTACTGTTATAGATATGATCTCAGAATCACTTGGCAAGTAGCTATGGATCTAATGAAAGCACTCTCTCTATGTATCAATCAGGACTGGGACTAGGGTAGGTAAGTGAAGCACTCACCTCAACATTTAAGGGATTTCCAAAAAAACTAAGTAACCAAAATAATACTTTAAAGCAGTACTTTATAAAACTAAAATTAATACAAAAAAAACAAAATAGCAAAGTGTTAAATAGAGACAGAAACAACAACAGATAACACCAGAAGCAGAACACAGTGGATATCTTGCCATAGTGGATATCAAATCTTCAGCCATATGCCACTAATTTCCAGGGAATCTTGAACATATCAGAATTTCACAAGATATCATTATGCAAGATTATGCAAGTCTACCATTGATGACATCATGTTTACAGAAAATGGAAAGCAAAAATTAACAGGTACATCAGATGCTAGAAAATGGGTGCTAGTTCTCCAGAAAATACAGGGGCATGCTGATACTTCAGTAAAGTTTTGGTGGGAGTCAGGTATGTCCACTGATCTGGGACATACTGGATATCTCTTCCAAAATGAATGAAAGTTTGCCGCATCTTGGGTTCCCAACCAATAAATGGGCTTCAATGGATGTTGAAGGTAACATATATCACATTTGACTTTCCATTTACTGGTCTGCAAAGCTGTAATAGTCTATTTTTGAGAGGGCCCAGATCAAGAGATGATGCTCCCTCTGGTCCAGGCTGTAGTGAGAGTAATAATACCACCTGGTCCTTATCAACCAATAAACCCATTAGTACCAAAATATTTGTGGAAGATTGGAATTGACAGTTTATGGAAAGTCCATACAGAAGAATCACTGCAAGAAGCCCCTGGAACTCTGGAACCAACACATACTCCCTTAAGGAAGTAATTTTTATCCTTTAAAGCCAGTTTCTGCCCTGTCTGGTTTGGCTCAGTGGATAGAGTGTTGGCCTGTGGACTGAAGGGTCCTGGGTTCAATTCCAGTCAAGGGCACATGACAGGTTGCAGGATCGATCCCCAGTAGGGGGCATGCAGGAGTCAGCCAATCAATGATGCTCTCTTATCATTGATGTTTCTGTATCTCTCTCTCCCTTCCTCTATGAAATAAAAAACGAACAAAAACAATTGCTGTTTCACTTCAAGTTTCTGGTTGAGATTGAATTTCTAATGTAGAACTTCAAGTAACGATGTAACCCAAATTGTCCATCATCAATTGGGTGTGGAGAGCTGTCTAACTATAAATTTAGTTGTGCCCTGGAGCATTTCATTTTTAATGGAAGCTGTACATTTGGACATTTGTAATGTGGCCTGAGCATAGAAGTTCTAACCTACCTACTACTACAAAATAGCTGTTCTTCTAACTACTCACATCCACAACCTCATGGGAGTTCAAGGCTTGTTTATAACTGGTTCTGCATAATACACCTGCAGCCAATCAAAAATGAACTGTTATAACATTATAACCTGAAAATCTATTCCTGAAGTACAGTGAATAAGTAAAATCCTCCCAGTGGGCAGAACTTCAAGGAGTACAGCTTCCAATCCACTTTGCCTTTTGGCCTTTAGACCAGGATTCATATCAGAGGTCAACAAATATTTTCTCTAAAGGCTCACATAGTAAATATTTTAATTGTACAGGCTATTGTCTGTGTTGCAACTGCTCAATTCTACCCTTGTAATGAAAAACTAACCATCCTATACAATAAAGAGGTAATATGCAATTGACCATCACTCCAACACACAAGATGGCCACTCCCATGTGGTCAAAGATGGCCGCCACAAGATGGTCTGCAGGGGAGGGCAGTTGTGGGCGATCAGGCCAGAAGGGGAGGGCAGTTATGGGGGGACCAGGCCTGCAGAGGAGGGCAGTTGGGGGGGACCAGGCCTGCAGAGGAGGGCAGTTAGGGGTGACCAGGCCTGCAGGAGAAGGCAGTTATGTGACCAGACCAGCAGAGGAGGGCAGTTGGGGTTGACCAGGCCTGCAGGAAGGACAGTTAAGGGGGACCAGGCTGGCAGGGGAAGGTAGTTGGGGGGCACCAGGCCTGCAGGAGAGGGCATTTAGGGGTGATCGGATCATCAGAGGAGGGAAGTTGAGGGGGACCCAGGCCTGCAGAGAAGGGCAGTTGTGGACAATCAGGCCAGCAGGGAAGGACAGTTATGGGCGACGAGGTCAGCAGGGGAGGGAAGTTAGGGGTAATTGGGCCAGCAGGGGAACAGTTAGGCATCAATCAGGCTGGCAGGGGAGTGATTAGGGAACAATCAGGCAGGCAGGCAGTCAAGTGGTTGGGATCCAGAAATCTTGGATTGTGAGAAGGATGTCCCAGATTGGAGAGGGTGCAGGCTGGGCTGAGGGACACACACACACACACACACACACACACACGCCCATGCATGAATTTTGGGCACAGGGCCTCTAGTAGATAGTATATAAATATATTGGTGTGGCTGTGTTCCATAAAACTTTATTTACAGAGGCAAGAAACAAACTGGAGTTTGACAAACTCTTATAATGTTATACCAGCTCATTGGCAGAAGCTAATGGTTTGGTCAGGTGGTATGGATTTGGTAGAAGTGAAAGTGGAAGTTAACCTCTTAATTTGGGGCCCACAGAATCATAAGTGGCCTGAAGATAGAACAATATAATATTATATAATACTGGTTTCTTTAATAATCTTAGGTATTTTATATGTTATACTTAAAATATTACTCTGAAATAGGGCCTATAAGCTTTGCCAGACCATCAAAGCCCTTAAAAGATAAAAATGTCAATAATGTATGAGAATGGGCCTGCAGAGTGAGAATTTTCATATCTCAGGTATAACACTTCCCAAATGGCTCTAGTCTCCATTGCAGAGAAATAGTACCAGAAGTGCCAGGGAGAGAAAATTCAGAAACAGTTTCTCTTCTAGTGAGGGAAATTGCTGTCTCATCCATAACAGAAGTGGTCCAGTGCAATTAACCTGCCATATGATTATGGCTAGTCACCTCAAAATACGGTATTTTAGGTGGAGCTCAGAGTTTGTTGTTGCTGCTGTTAATTGGAAATAATAATAGCAGTTTTCTACATGAAATCTGTGAATGTTAGAGTCATGTAACCAAAACAATCATAAGATGTTTCACAATTTATATAGCTATTTTCATCTGTTTTTTCCCCAGTTTTACTTCTTTTAATTGTTAACATATTTTTGCATCTCTGAAAACATAAGTATGTGCTCCAATATCATGTTGTATGCAACTTTACCTTTAAGAGAAAAAGGAAAAACCCCAGTCCTACTCTTGTGTATCTCTTTTACTCTCACACTACTACCATACTCACAACACTTCTGGCATGAAATGGAAGGTCCCCCACCAAGAAATTCTCTATGATATTAGCTCAGTGTTCTAGAAATTTAGCTCAATTCTGACACTATCTACCAGTAAATAGCATCAGACACAACAGGTTAGGGGCTTAGTTCTGCAAGACTGATTCTTTCTTCAGATGACAATTGCAAGTCCAGGTTATCATCAATGCTTCTAACCCATCCGTTTTAAATTAGAGGTTCCCAAGACCCCTTTCTCGGGTTCAATTAATTTACTAGAGTGGCTCACGAAGTCAGGGAAACAGGTATTTATGTTACCAGTTTATTAAAGGATAGAGATGAACAACCAAATGAAGAGATACATTGGGTGAGGTCTGAGACGATATTGAATTCAGGAGCTTCTAACCCCCATGTATTAGTTGGGATGTGTCCCTCACCAGGTATATGGATATGTTCCCCAACCTGAAATATCCCTGGATCCCACACTAGTTTAAATTTTATAGTGATTTCATCACATAGGCATGATCAATTATTAACTCCATTTCTAGTGCCTCTCCCCCTTCTGGAGAATGAAGAGTAAGACTGAAAATCCAAGCTTCCAATAATGGCTTGCTCTTTCTGGTGGCCACCCCCATCCAAGAGCCCTCAACAGTCACCTCATTAGAACAAAAGACATTGTTCTCACCCAGGACATTTCTAGTGGCTTAGGGGCTCTGTTTCAGGAATCAAAGACCAAATATTAGAACAGAAGACACTCCTTGTGTTTTTATCAGTTAAGACATCACAAAGATTTTAGTAGTCCTGTGCCAGAAATTGGGGACTATAACCAATATATATTTTCTATTATTTCACAGCAAGCATGTATCTTCTTTTTAAAAATATATTTTATTGCTTTTCTACAGAGAGGAAGGGAGAGGGATAGAGAGCTAGAAACATCGATGAGTGTCTGACTGTCTGACCAGTTGCTATGACACACACTGACCACCAGGGGGCAGATGCTCAATGCAGGAGCTACCATGACGCACAGAGAATGGCACCATGGACCTGGTACCCATAAAGCAACACTTGGCTTCCCCCAACTGGGAGACAGGCTCTGCCTCCACCCCAGAGCGATAGCCTACCAAGTCACAGCCAACAGTGCCGAGATCCCCCACAGCCTAGCCCAGCCTGGAAATGGTCGCTGTGGGCACCAGGTAATGACATCACATAGCAATGCCCAGCTTCCTCTCCTTAGCAACTAGCCTCCTTAGAGTTTCTTCAGCCCAGGAACAAGACTTGCTTTATAGCCATGTGGAAACATTTTACACTTTAACCAAATGTTTGTGAAGCATTTTCCCATACCTCATCTCATTTGATCTTTACAAAAGTTCTGGAGTAGGTAGATAGGAGACTTAGTGGAATCCTATTTTCTTTTCAATTGAGATTTAGAAAGCTTATAAATTTGACTCGACTGAAAAGTAAGAAATGGTGGACTTTGAAAATGACTTCAGGTTTTCTCACTGTACAGAATATAGTTAAACACTGCTGCAGTTAAATATTTTATCCTTTGTTCTCCCTGCATGATCCACAATAATAATCTGCTTCATGTTGATATTTACTACGGTGTTTTGACAATTACCTAAAAGAGAAGTTGGGGCACTTTACTGGGCTGGAAAAGTTTAGCTAAGTCAGAAAGCAGGTCTAATTAAGCAAGTTTATCTACACTAATAAAAGAGAAACATGCAAATTGACCAACAGTGCTATACCCACAAGCCAATCAGGAGCAAGTATGCAAATTAACCCAACAAAGATGGCCACAGAGCTGGAGCAAGCAGGAGGCTTGGGTTGCCCCTGTTGATGGAGGAAGCCAAGCTTCCTGCCTACCCTGGCTGGCCCTGGCCTCCATTCAAGGCTATAATGTTTCAATTATAGAAGATAATAAATCCCAGATACCTGCTTCCAGCCAGCCCTGGCTACAACTCAAGGAGGGGCTGGTTTGCCTCTGGTTGCTACCAGCCTGCCCTGGCCTCCACTCAAGGCTACACAGTTTTAATTATAGAAGATAAATAAATTCCAGATAAATGCTTCCAGCTGGCCCTGGCCTCTGCTCAAGTAGGCACTGAAAAAAATTTTTAAAAAGGAGGGGCTGGGAGCCTGGATTGCCAGGGGGGTGTGGCCAGCCTGAAAACAGCCCTCAGCTCCTCACTCAGACTGGCCACAATCCCATGGGGTGAGGGTCCCCACTGCGGGTTGTCCAGCCTGCAAACAGTCATCAGCCCCTCACCCAGGTTGGACAGGCACCCCATCAGAACCCCCCACCCTGAAGGGGCGGTGGCCAACCTGAAAATGGCCCTCAGCCCCTCACCCAGGCTTGCCACGCACCCCAGCAGGACCCTCACCCCATGGGTCATGGCCAGTCTGTAAACCACCACAGGCCCCCCTCCCAGGCTGCCCCACGCCCCAAAAGAACCCCCACTCTGATCAGGGACACCCTTCAGGGCAAACCAGCCGCCCCCCCCCCCCATGCACCAGGCCTCTATCTATACTAATAAAAGGGTAATATTCTAATTCGACTGGGAGACCTTCCAGGAGACCTTCCAGATGTTCTTCTGGACAAAGCCATGGTGGTGGGTCCAAGGTAGAGGCAGCTAGAGGCCAAGAGTGGAGGGCAGTTGTGGGTGATCAGGCCAGGATGGGACGGTAGTTGTGGGTGATCAGGCTATTGGGGGGCAGGGCCATTGGGGGTAAGCAAACCAGCAGGGGGCCAGTTTGGGGCGAGCAGGCCATCAGTGGGGGTCAGTTGGAGGTAATCAGGACAGCAGGAGGGGCAGTTTGGAGTGAGCCGGCCAGCAGGGGGGTAGTTGGGGATGAGCAGACTGGTGGAGGGGCATTTGGGGGAGAGCTGGCCAGCAAGCAGAGTGGTTAGGGGCAATCAGGCAGGCAGGCAGGCAGGCAGGTGAACAGTTAGGAGCCAGCAGTCCCAGATTGCGAGAGGGATGACCAACTGCCAGTTTAGGCCCAATCCCTGTAAACCGGCAATAGGATATACTTCGAGGGATCCCAGATTACAGAGGGTGAAAGCTGGGCTGAGGGACACCCCCCAGTGCATGAATTTTGTGCACCAGGCCTCTAGTCTATATATATAAAGCTCTCACTGGCGCCACTCACACATGTGTATTAATCTGTAATTGTTGATCATGAATTTGGTTGATTATAGAGAAAGGGTGAATAGCATTATTAAAATATTTCTTCTAATTAATTTCCTTTCAATGTGCATAAATTCATGCACTGGGCCACAAGTAGATTATAATATAGTTTTGTACTGAGTTATATGTACTCCCATACTGTATACCCTAAAAAAGATTCTTTGCTCCCTGAGGACATAGCAATGCTATTCAAAAAGTAGTCTATGTACTGTTTGTTGACAATTCACACCTAGATAAGTACAGGTATTAAGATCACCCTTATGTTCATAGCAGCATTAGCCAAGATCTGGAAATAGCCCAAGTGCCCATCAGAAGATGAGTGGATAAAATGAAATAAAAAGCTGTGGCACAACATTGGAACAGAAAAAATCTCTTCAATAAATGGTGCTGGGAAAATTGGACAGGTACATGCAAAAAAATGAAATGAAATCACCAACTTACACCATACACAAGAATAAATTCAAAATGGATAAAAAGTTAAATATAAGATGTGAAACCATAAAAGTCTGAGAAAAAAATATAGGCAGCAAAATCTCAGACATCTCTCATAGAAATAAATATGTTTACTGATACATTTCCTAAGACAATAGAAACTAAGGACAAAATAAACAAATGTGACTACATGAAAATAGAAAGCTTCTGCACTGCAAAAGAAACCCTCAACAAAGTAACAAGAAAGCCTATTATATGGGAGAACATATTTGCCAATGATACATTTGATAAGGAGTTAATCTCCAAAATATATAGGAAATACATGCAACGTAACAAAAAGAAGACAAACAATCCAATTTAAAAAATGGGCAAAGGACCTAAATAGACACTTCTCCAAAGTAGACATACTGAAGGCCAGGAGACATATGAAAAAATGCTCAAAGTCACTAATCATCCGAGAGATGCAAATCAAAATGACAATGAGATACCATCTCACACCTGACAGAATGGCTATCATCAACAAATCAACAAAAGACAAGTGCTGGCGAGAATACGGAGAAAGGGAACCCTCGTGCACTGCTGGTGGGAATGCAGACTGTTGAAGTCACTGTGGAAAACAGTATGGAGTTTCCTCAAAAAACTAAAAACGGAACACCCATTTGACCCAGTGATCCCACTTCTAGGAATATATCCCAAGAAGCTAGAAACATTAATCAGAAGGGATATATGCACCCCTATGTTCATAGCAGCACAATTTACCATAGCTAAGATTTGGATAAAGCCTAAGTGACCATCAGCAGTGGAGTGAATTAAAAAACTGTGGTACATCTACACAATAGAATATTATGCTGCAGTAAAATGACCAGTTGCAACAACATGGATAGAACTGGAGAGCATTATGCTAAGTGAAATAAGCCAGTCAGAGAAAGATGAATATCACATGATCTCACTCATCTATGGGAAATAATGAACATAAACTGATGAACAAAAACAGATCCAGAGACAGGGAAGCATTGATCAGACCGTCACACCTCAGAGGGAAGGTAGGGGAGGGTGGAGGTAAGGGGGAGAGATCAACCAAAGGACTTGTATGCCTACATATAAGCCTAACCAGTGGGCACAGAAAACGAAGGGGAGGGGTTTGAGGGCATGAATGGGGGGGAGGTAATGGGAGGGAGGACAAAAATGTAATACTGTAAAATTAAAGAAATAAAAATGAAAAAAAATTTGCTAATAGTTTTATATCCATTGAGTCAAACCCTGCCCCAGCTGGTTTGACTCAATGGATATAGAGCGTCAGCCTGTGGACTGAAGGGTCCCATGTTCGATTCCTGCCAGGGGCACATGCCAGGATTGTGGGCTCAATCTCCAGTAAAGAGTGTGCAGGAGGCAGCTAATCAATGATTCTTTCTCATTATTGATGTTTTCATCTGTCCCTCTCCCTTCTTCTCTGAAATAAATAAAAATGTATTTTTTTAAAAAGAAAAAGTATTGGCCCACTACAGATTGGAAATTTTTAGAAAAGTTCTTCACTGCACATTTTGAAAAGCACTGTTTTTATACCACATTTTTATAGATATGAAGCTTTTAAGTTTCAGTTTGAAGCCAGTCTTCACAGTTTAATTAGAAAGAGTGAAATACAAGTGACTATATGATAAAAGATTACTAGTAAAATAAGAGGAATGATAATAAATAGAAAAACCATTAATGTAAATTGCCAATACACACCAGTAACATCATAGACACATTAAGATATTTTAGCTCAATTTATTTAAAATAATAAACAAATAATAATTTGTAACATCTCTTGGTTCTAACATGAATTATTTTCTTTACAAACAAGAAAAAGGAATTTCATATTTGGACTTTGCCCACAGAATAAATTTGTTATTGTCAAACTATCATTTTTTATATACACAACTTTTCTTTTTTAAATATGTTTTTTTAATTGATTTTAGAGAGAAAGGAAGGAAGAGGGGTAGAGAGAAATATTGATGTGAGAGATATACATCAATCAGTTGTTTCCCATTGAACCCACAACCTGAGCATGTGCCCTGACCAGGTATCAAACTGGTGACTTTTTGGTGCATGTGACAATGCTCAACCAACTGAGCCATATCAGTCAGAGCTACACAAGTTTTCTTTGAAAGATACTTTGTAAAATCCTTTTCTCACTTATAACTTTTTAAATACATTTTTAAATAATAGATTTTACTAGTTTAACTTCTGTTTTTCATAGTCTGATGCTGGCTCTTAAATATATGACTGATTTGCAATAAGATTATTTTAATATTGTATTTCATGCATGTAACCTAGAATGAATAAAATTCAGAAAACTGATCTGTCTCACAAAAAAAATGAATAAGGACTATGTCTAATAACTTTATTATTATTCAACGTGTATTAGACACCTGTGTGTCAGGTACTCAAAGGTAGGCCATGGTACAAAAAATGTAATTTTAACTTTATCAAAACCAAATATCTTCTTTTTTTATTTTAAATCTTTGTTGTTGAAAGTATTATATATGTTCCCTTTTCCTCCATTGACCTCTCCCATCCCATCTTCTCCCCCACCTCAGGCATTCACCACCCTATAATCTGTGTCCATGGAATATATGCATATGAGTTCATTGATTGATCTCTTCCTCCCAACCACCCTCCCCCGCCTTCCCTCTGAGGTTTGACAGTCTGTTTGATGCTTCTATAATAACTGAATGGGATGATCCAGGTAGAGTACTTAATCCAGTTCTTGGTTGATATAAAGTATGGCAATGTATTGAAAAAGTGAAGAAATCCAGTCTTGGAGCATAAAAATGAGGGTTACCTTCTCACTTTGCTTCTTACCATCTTCTAACCTTGGGAAAGTGAATTAGCCTATGTAAGCTTCAGCTTAGATATATAAAATGGGGATAATAATGGAACCTACTTGATAGCGTAAACATGACAACTAGATGAGATGATACCTGTAAAACATTTGGCATAATGCCTGAGACATTCAGTATTGAAACTTTATGTGATTTAATGTCAATTCATAATAAGCTAGTTTTTGAAAATTCAATAGCTTATTTTAATTGTAGACTTTCTGAAGAGTTCTAGAAATAGACACCTTTTGGATTTGTCTAAGAGTTTTAAAATCTGAGTATACAAAGTATTGAAATCAGGACCTTGAAGAGGTATTTGCACTCCCATGTTCACTGCATCACTTATCACAATAGCTAAGATGTGAAAACAACCTAACTGTCTATCAACACATGAATGTAATATGCTAAGTGAAATAAGCCATTCACAGAAGGATAAACTCTGTATGATACCACTGCTATGAGTTATATAACAGTTAAACACATGGAAGCACAGAATAAAATGGTAGTAACCAGGGGCTTGGGTGAGGGGGAAAGATCTGTGCTGCTATTCAATGGGTCTAAAGTTTCAATATGTATGATGATTAAGTTCTAGAGATATTCTATACATCATTGTAACTGTAATCAACTATACAGTATTATAAGTAGTGGGCAAAAGTAGGCTTACAGTTTACAGCACAAAAAACAGAGAGTTTATTATTGTACTAGAGGCCCGGTGAACGAAATTCAATTGGCAATCTGGGCCAACCAAGGCCTTCCTTCCAGCTGCCCACCAGGGCTTCCCTTCCCCAGCTGCCAGCCGGGGCCTTCCTTCATTCTTCACCAACCCCTGGTGGTCAGCACACATCATAGCAATTGATAGAACTCTGATCTCCTGGTCAAACTCTCACTGGGGTACTTTGCATATTAGCCTTTTATATGTATACATTACTAGAGGCCCAGTGCATGAAATTTGTGCACTGGAAAGGGTCTCTCAGCCTGGCCTGTGCCCTTTTGCAGTCCAGGAACTCTCGGGGGATGTCCACCTGCTGGCTTAGGACATCCCTCTCACAACCCAGGATCCCTCACTCCTTACCGCCCACCTGCTTGCTCTTTACAGTTCAGCTAGCTGCTCCTTAGTGCTGCCACTGCGCTTGCCAGTCTTGAGCCCGGCTTCTGGCAGAGCGGCGCTTCCCCTGTGGGAGTGCACTGACCACTCAATGCAGGAGCTTCCCCCTGGTCGTCAGTGTGGTCCTACAGGAAGAGTGCTGCTCAGCCAGAAGCAGGGCTCATGTCTGACGAGTATAGCAGCAGCGGCATCAGGAGCCTCTCCCGACTCAGCTGCAGCACTACCAAGCAGTGGCAGTAGGTGCAGTGGGCCAGGATGAGCACAAGTGGTACCATGCCTCGGTTCTGGCTCCTCCCTGACTGCCTGCTGCTTGATGCACTGCTACATCCTTCGGGATCAGGCCTCAACTGGCAGTTGAACATCCCTCTCACAATCTGGGGCCCCTTGGGGGCCTAAACTGGTAATTGGACATCCCCTGAGGGGTCCCAGATTGCGAGAGGGCACAGGTGAGCTGAGGGACACCCTGTCCTTCCAATGCATGAATTTTGTGCACTGGGCCTCTAGTATACATGAAAATTACAAGTTGTATGTGATAGACTGCATAAAAATAATGTGGTGGAAATGATTTTTTTTCTTTCTCTTTTGCCATTTAATTAATATACTTACGTTACTTTGCAGTGAAAGAAAAATTAATAAAATGTAAACATAAAAATAGGGTTTTTTTTATTCCTTTTCTGATTCATGGACAAGTAACTGAGAAATACATCAATTCAATCTCTAAAGTCCATTTCAGTTCTGAAATTTTTGATTCTGCAAAACAGACAATAGTTTCCCTGTTGGTGTGTTAATACCCCTTGTATTAACACACCAACAGGGAAACTATTGGTGTGTTAATAAATTATCCAAAGGATATATGGCTGAAAATTGAATGTCATTCTTTAAATTATAATTTAAAAAAGAATGACACCACTTAATGCAACATAGGAACTATCAGCTTCCAAGGATACATGGCTGAAAATTCAATCAGAAGCTAAAAAGGACTCAAGTCAAATAAATATACAAGTGCAGGGATTGCAGGATTCACTGAATCCCCTGTATCATCCCTGACAGATGCTCATCTGGCCTCTGCCCAGGTTCTTAAAATGATAGGGCGGTCACTGCTTTTCCAATTAGGCCATGCCATTGCTGCAAGGCAATTGTAGTTAAGAATCTTTAGTATAATTAGCTGAATTCTGCTTCTCCTTATTGTAACAATGGTTCCCTTTGGAAAAACCCAAAATAAAGTTATTACTGAATTCATATGGCTCCTTTTTAAACATATGAAGCCTTTTCTCTTCAGGTCAAATGTTCAATTTCTGAAATTATTCCTTATTTTTTATTGTTTCCATAGATCCTCTATTCATGCTTGCCTGTTCATTCCCTACTCTCTCAGTATGCTTAAAAATATGGTACAAAAATATCCAGGTATAAACTGAACAAAGCAAATTACTGTGGAACAATTGCCACAATTAGTCGAATACAAAGCTAAGCACTAAATATTATTATTGCTCCTAAATTCTTTCTGAGGCCTTTTGCATATATTATTTTTATTCTTTTAATCACCATGCATTATTATTAGTCATATTTCACAAATAAGAAAACTGAGATACAGAGAAGTAACTTGCCTATGATCACACCCAAGGCTTTCTCTTAACCAGCTGCAAATATGCATTTTTTGAATACATGTTTAATAAATTATTAAATGAAAGATTTATATATTTATATTTTCAGTAAATATTTTAGTAGTCCTAATCCTGGCACATAGAGAATTAGCAGGTAACTGAAATCCCCAGATAGTTTTAATATTAGCACCCTTTAACTTTCATCCCAAACTGCTTTAGCCTTCATCTATTTAATCTCAATGAAAAAAGGTATATTTCTCTTTAGTACATTTCACCTTGTTTTTGGCTCATCATTATAAACTGTTGATTTTTCCCCCCTGAATTTTAGCTGACATAAAATGTTCCCCTATCTTTGTGTCATTGTAAATTTTGTGAGCACACCTACTCTAATAATTTTCCAGTTTCAAGAAAAAAGCAAAGATAATGAGTTTTTTCCTAAGTTTTTATGACATCAACTATTGCTTTTATTTTGTTTTCAAAATATGTTTTTATTGATTTTAGAGGGAAAGAGAAAGAGAAAAAAACAACAACAACATCGATGTGAGAGAGAAACATTGACCAGTTGCCTCCTGTACACACCCTAACTGGGAATTCAACCTGCCACCTGGGCATGTGCCCTGACTGAAGTTGAACTGGCAACCTCTCAGTGCACAGGACAATACTCAACCACACTGGTCAGGACAACTATTGCTTTTATAACTATACATTTTTATTAATAAATAAAAGTTATGACTATGGAAAAGCATATTCTATAATTCAGTTTTAATTCTTTCATGTTGACATTCAGACATACTAGTAATGGGGATGAATTTATGAAATTTTAGTGTAATATTAGGAAACAGAGAATGACACCACTTAATGCAACATAGGAACTATCAGCTTTATATAGAATGCCTGGATGCAAATAATAGAAAACACAACCCAAACTAGCTCCAACAATTTTCACTTCATTAAATCACATGACAAAAAGAACTGAGATAAGACAGTTTGGATAATTTATTAACTCAACAATCCTATCTAATAAAGAGGGAATATGCAAATTGACCATCACTCTGCCACAAAGATGGCAGTGTCCATAGCCACAAGATGGCAGTGCCCAGTCCTCTCAACCTCACCAGAAGGGGCGGGGGTGGCAGCCACTGAGAGAGGGCAGCGTGAGTGGCCTGGAGGAATGCTTGTTTCATTGCCACAGCAACGAGGCAAGCATTCCACCCCAGCCACAGAGGGCCTCTGGGCAGGGGGCATGGAGCGGCTGGGGAGCGGGGAGCTGGGCCTAGAACGGTTGCATTGTCGCCCCAGAGATGAGACAAGTGTTCCATGCCCAGCTGCAGATGGGCCTCTGGCCAGGGAGGGCAGTTGGGGGCCCATGAGGCTGGCAGGGGAGGGCATTTGGAAGCAATTGGACTAACGGGTGGCGGGGAGAGAGGCAGTTAGGGGTGAGCAGGCCGACTGCAGGGGGTGGGAAGTTGGGGACAAGCAAGCTGGCAGGCAGAGTGGTAGGGTAGCTTTGTGTGCTAGGTGTTCTATATGGCCCAGTGAGTCAGTCTTCCCAGTTACCTGAGGTGGACACTCTTGGTACACACTTTTGTGGACTGTGTGTACAGCCTTGTTGAAGTTAAGTCTTGATTGTTGTTGGTATCACTGGGAGGAATTGAGCTGCAGGCCAATTGGTTGTATCAGCTGTGACTACTCCAGGAGAACTTCTGTGCTGGAGATAGCCTTATGGGACCAGATTTGCAAAATTAAAAAAACCTCTGTGCTCAGCTTGGATGGGGCAGAGTCTCAGGGCTGAGAGACAGTCAGGTTTTCCGTCAGCCCTGCCCGAGGCCCCTGGGTCTCAGTGTCCCTTGGTAATCGCTGCAAGCACCTTTGAGAGAAAACTGCCCTCCAGTTTTGCCCACTGCTAGACAGTCCAATTTCTCCCCCATTAAATCTGGATTCCCAGATTCTCACACAGCACTGGAGTTCAGAGCAGTCAGGAGCTTCTGGTTCCCTCCAGCCAGTGGTGCAGTCAGCAGTCAGTCTTTTCTGTGCACAGTTGCACACGCACCTCCAGACCTCTGCCTTTCGTGGCTCCCCTGAGTTTCTGCCTGACAGTCTAAATTCCCCCCCCCGTTAAAAGCGTGGGTCCCCAGGGGTTCGCCCGGAACTGGGATTTAGTGCATTTGGAACTGGGGTTCAGTGCAGTAAGGAGCTTCTGATTCCCTTCCGCTAGGGAAAGCCAGCAGCAACCTCCACAGTCAGTCTTCCCTGCACGCACTTGCACATGCCTCCAAACCGCTGCCCACTGCGGCTCCCCTGAGTTTCTGAGTCTCCGTGTTCCTTTCTCTCTACCTGACAGTCCAGATTCCCCCCGTATGAGCTTGGGTCCACGGGGCTTCTCCCGGAACTGGGGTTTAGTGCAGTTGGGAGCTTCCTTATAACCTCCACCAGAGAAAGCCAGCCATGCATTCAGCTGCCCTTCTCTGCATGTGTGTCTCCATACCTCAGCCCTCTGCAGCTCCTCTTATTCTCCATGAGCTTTTCTCTTTCCTTCTAGTTGTAAAATTTTCACTCAGCCAGCTTTCCTGTGGTTCTGTATGATGTCCGTTCTGTCTTTTAATTGTAGTTTTGAAATTGTTGTGTTAGGCAGCAGTTTAATTGCTTACCTATGCCGCCATCTTGGTTTCTCCCCCAGATATTTTTAATATGAAATGAACAGATGACATCCAAAACTTGTACAATTATATATAGAAAAGTTAGATGGTACTTAGCAGTGGAATAAACCTATTAAAATCCAAACTCATTTAAAAAACTGAAATAATACAATGCTCTAGTTAATGGTCATTATCATGGATGAAAAGTGGGTCTGATATAAAAATGCTAGACATAAATCTCCATATTTTATCCATTCAACTAGGATTGAATAAAAAATTAAAGGTACATTTCTTTCAGAAAATCCAAGTAGAATTCAGTAAATACACAATGAAGTATCATGATTTTGCATTCATTTCATAGAAAAATAAGTGATATACTTCAGACTTCTTTATGTTTATACAAGTACACCCAATAGTTTCTTTGATGTCCTCAGTATAAAGGCACACTATTACCAGTTTTAAATAAGGTGTAAGAGTGATATAGTGAATATTTTGTTTTGTGGAGTTGGCAAAAAAGATTATTTTTATGTTTACTTCAAAGGAAAAGTATGAAATAATAAAAGATGAAAGACCAATTCGTGTTTTCAGTTCTGGTTAATTGAGAAGCCTCCATGGTCTCATTTTTATCTGCTGACTGCAATCTTTCTAAGATAATTGATGTAGGTTTCTGTTTTATTACATTGCCAGATTAGAAGTGTTTGATATAAGTTTATGTACTAGGTATAATTTCATTATGTCATCCAGTCTTTGTTCATCTCACTATCAGTTAATGGCTTAAAGTTGGCTCTTCAGGAAATCTTAATTCACTATTATTTAACTACTGCATTAAAACATAATGAGAAAGGTACTTCATCACCTACTATTTCAAACAATTTCATAAACCTTATACATGCAGAACTACAGCAATTCAGTTTGGTTGAATTTTAAATTATTGAGTCCAATTCATAACAATATCACAAAAAATAATATTGCAAGCCCCATGAACCATATTCGTTTCCTGGAATTAAGGGAACAGGAAGTACTTCTAAAACAGTTCTAAAGACATCAGTGGTATTCACAGGATTAAATGGATAAGGAGTACAATATTATCAAATCCAGTAGTCCAAGTAACTGTTATAGAACTAATAGAAGGGATGTTTAATCATGTGCACTGGAGAGTAAATAGGCCTCAAGTGTAAATCAGGAGGCAGTACTAGAGGAAATACATAGAAGGAAGTTTGTTCCCACTTTCCTCTGTGATGTTGCTTTTCATATAGAGAAGGAGGAAAATCTACAAGAAGGAATGACCTGTGGAATTTAAGAAATAAAGCAAATATATCTCAGAAAGTACTAATTTGCTTCAGAGCATGTTTCTAAGAAACTGTGGTAAAGCGTTATGCAGAATGTGTTAAGTCAGTTCCCTCTTTGGGCAAGGCTGCTGAGAGCTTCCCATCAAATTACAGAGCAGGAAACTTTTGTGTTTAAATTCAAACAAACTTATCAAGACCATGGTGTTTCAGGATATGAACAACAAAGAAAAGTACAATAAATAAAATGCTCTTACAATGAAATTTGTCAAACTTTTAAAGGAAAGTAGCTATCAAAAGAATTTTGCATAATACTTTACCCCAGGGGGTTGAAATCAAAGTTTTACAAATTTTTAATCTTCCTAAAAAGTTACAAAAAAGTTATAGCACTTAAGTAGCACAAGAGAGCATATGATTTATCCATTCAGTAAATGTTTATTTAGCACCTATTATGTGTAAAATTCTGTGTAAAGCACAGCAGATACAAAATCACGTAAGATATGACATTGGCCCCAAGATGTGTGTTGGAAGGAGACAGGATTCCAGTCAAGTGTAAGGAGTGCTAGGATAGAGATAAGCACAGGGGTTATTCTATAACCTCTTGGCATCCTTTCTCAATTACCACCCAAAAATGTACAAATGGAAAGAGAAAATGATGGAAAAAGGAAGGTCTAAAGAGGTTTATGAAATGTGCAGAGGACAGCTAACTCAGCAAGAAATTCAGAATGAAGAAATTGACTAGATTGATTTCTTCAACAAATGAATTGTAGGGGAAAAAAGGGGGAGGGAGGAGGGAACCTTACATTCAATGAGACTTAAAAAACAACACCATAACATGCAAATGTAATATGTGAAATTCGTTAAGATCTTGATTCAAACAAATAAAAAACTATGGGACACAGGGGGAAAAATGAACACTATCTGGATAGTAGATATTAAAGAATCATTGTCAAAAGTTTTAAAGTGGATAATGGTATTGGGGTTGTGCTTTTTTTAAAAAAATAATTCTTATCTTTTAGGAACTATTACAGATGAAGTAATAGGACAGCTGAGATTTACCTTCAAATGATCCAGTAGGATAGAGGTGGGGAATGCCCAGATCACAGACTATATAAGGTCCGCAAAGTCATTAGGGGTAAGTTAATTAAATGTTTGACCAAATACAGCAGGCTAATTTTTAAGTTATAGCAGATAATTTTGTATGGCCTGAGAATGATGCTATAAATATCCAAATGGTCCTTGGCAGAATAAAAGTTCCTCACCCCTGCAGTAGGGTATGGTCATATGGAGGTTCATTATATTATTCTCTTTACTTCTATGTATGCTTGAAATTTTCCATATTAAACAAATCAACCCGGGTAGTCAGAGAAGGTTTACCAAAGGAGATTTGAAGTGAGATTTGAAGGTTGACAAGATCTATTTAACTAAAAGGAATGGCCATCCTCTCATCTCAAAGAACTTGAAAATAACATTACCCTTTTAAAAATAACATTTAAAATATGAAACATATTATATATAATCATGTATTAAATGTAAATACACAGTTTAAATAATAATAATGAAATGTAAATCTGTTGTCCCCCACCCAGATTTGGAAAGTATACCTTTAAGCCTTTCATGCCTACTCAGCCTATCATCCTCTTCTGTCCACTTTCAGGAGCTAGCCACTCTCCTGAATTTTGTGCTAATTATTCCTTGCTTATCTTTATAGCTTTCATCACATTTGTTTATCTCCAAAAATATGGTATTACTTAGTTTTACCTGGTTTTGAACACCACATAAATGGAAAAATATTGCATGTGTTCAATGCTGTTTTTGAGATTTAATCAAGGTTTTTTATGTAGTTGAAGATCATTATTTCTGTTGTTGATATTCCATTTTATGAAAATGGCATAATTTGTTCATCCATTCTACTATTGTTGCTACTATAAGTAATCATTTACATGTCCTTGGAGCACAGGGGAGTTTTGCTAAGATATAATGGCTTAAGAGTGGAATTTATGGATAGGATTAAGATTGCTTTGTTGAGATGTCAACTGATTAACTCAGCTCATAATGGAAGGAGACTGTCACTTAACTAATGGTGTTAACACACTCAATAATGTTTAAACTCAGCTTTGAAAAAATATGTTCCAAGAGCATAGTTTGTCAACATGTATGTTGCATCATATGGGGGAGAGAAAGGTTGAATATTAAGTATCATTGGCTATAGAGCAGGAATACTTCCTCACACTTCATCATACCTGAAATAAAATATCCCTCAAGACTATACACCTCTCTTTGTTTTAAAATTTTGCTCACCAAAGTTTTGAATTGTATTTCCCACAATCTTGATATCAGAAAAAGATATGACAGTATTCAAACAGCCAATGTACTGGAAAGTGATTGCCTCCACTGGAGAATAAGATGCTGAAGTATGAAACTGATTGACAATAGTGAGAATAGAAAAGTGGAAATTGCCAAAACTGGTTTGGCTCAGTGGTAGAGCGTCGATCTGCGGACTGAAGGGTCCCGGGTTCAATTCCGGTCAAGGGCATGTACCTTGGTTGTGGGCACATCCCCGGTGGGGGGTGTGCAAGAGGCAGCCGATCGATGTTCATCTCTCATCGATGTTTCTGACTCTCTATCCTTCTCTCTTCCTCTCTGTAAAAAATCAATAAAATATATTTTTAAAAAAAAAGAAAAAAGAAAAGTGAAATTGCATGGCAATTCCTAAGATCCTAAATAAGTTAAGAGTTTAAGCCTAGGGTCTGAGAAGAATGTGGCAACATTAACAAACATAAAATAGAAAGGCAGTTTTAATGCAGGGGTGGGGAGAGAATTGGAAGTGATGATGTTAGCACATTCAGAGCCCTTGGGATATCCAGGTGAAGACCAGTTAAGAGTCTTGAAATCAAGTCCAGCACTCAAGTAAAACATGGCAACCAGATACATATTTAGAATCATTTACGTAAGCCTGAAATAAAATTGCTAAGAGATAATGTAGAAAAAGGAGAATTTTGAGCACAGAATCTTTTTTTTTTACATAAATCTTTATTGTTCAGATTATTGCAATTGTTCCTCCTTTTTAGCCCCATAGTTCCCCTACACCCAGTTCCCACCCCACTCTCTGCCCTTACTCCCTCCATTATCTTCATCCATAGGTGTATGATTTTTGTCCAGTCTCTTCCCACAACCCCTACACCTTTCCCCCCCTGAGAATCATCAGTCCACTCCCTTTCTATGCCCCTGATTCTATTATATTCACCAGTTTATTCTGTTCCTCAGATTTTTTAAATAAATCTTTATCGTTCAGATTATTACAAATATGTTCCTCTTCCCCCCCTCAATTGCTCCCCTCCACCAGGTTCCCACCCTACCCTCTGTCCTTTCCCCATCCCCCATTGTCCTCATCCATAGGTGCACAGTTTTTGTTCAGTCTCTTCCCTCACCCCCACTCCCTTTTTCCCCGAGAATCATCAGTCCACTCCCCTTTCATACCTCTGATTTTATTATATTCACCAGTTAATATTGTTCATCAGGTTTTTTTTGTGTGTTTTTTTTAATATATTTTATTGAATTTGTACAAAGAGGAAGGGAGAGAGATAGCGAGTTAGAAACATCGACAAGAGAGAGTCATCGATCAGCTGCCTCTTGCACACCCCCTACTGGAGATGTGCCCGCAACCAAGGTACATGCCCTTGTCCGGAATCAAACCCGGGACCCTTCAGTCCCCAAGCCGACGCTCTATCCATTGAGCCAAAACAGTTTCGGCTGTTCATCAGTTTTTTTAATTCCTTTGGTTTTTAGATTCACTTGTTGATAGTTACGTATTTGTTGTTCATAATTGTTATCTTTATTTTCTTCCTCTTCCTAAATAACCCCCTTCAGCAATTCATATAATTCTGGTTTGGAGGTGATGAACTCTTTTAGCTTTTTTTATTAGTGAAGCTCTTTATCTGTCCTTCGATTCTGAGTGATAGCTTTGCTGGGTAGATTATTTTTGGCTGTAGGTTCTTGCTATTCATCATCTTGAATATTTCTTGCCATTCCTGTCTGGCCTGCATGGTTTCTGTTGAGAAATCAGCTGATAATCCTATGGGTGCTCCTTTATAGGTAACTGCCTGCTTTTCTCTTGCTGCTTTTAATATTCTCTTTGTCTTCTGCTCTTGGAATTTTAATTGTGATGTGTCTTGGTGTGGTCCTCCTTGGATTCCTTTTGTTTGGTGTTCTGCGGGCTTCCTGGACTTGTAAGTCTATTTCTTTCCCCATGTGGGGGAAGTTTTCTGTCACTATTTCTTCCAGTATTCTTTCGGTATTTTGCTCTCTCTCTTCTTCTGGAATCCCCATAATGCTGATGTTGGTTCGCTTGAAATTGTCCCAGAGGTTTCTTACACTATCTTCAACTTTCTGGATTCTCTTATCTTCTCCCTTCTGCAGCGGAGTGTCCTCTGGCTCTTTGTGTTCTAAATCTTTGTCTTGATTCTTGCGATCTTCCAGTCTGTTTTTAGGACTTTGTATAATATTTTTTATTTCAGACAATGTTTTCTTCATTTCTAGTTGATCCCTTATTATTTCTAGTTGCTCCCTTTTCATATCCTCATAGGTCTCATTTATTTTATAGGCCTTTTTTAGGATATTGTCAAATAACCTTATAACTGTAGTTTTGAACTCAATGTCCAATCTTTTCTTTTCCTCCATCTCCTTCCTTTGTGTCCTTCCTCTTGTCTTCATTTTAGTTGTTTCTCTGATTTGATGGAATAGTTTTGTGTGCTAGGTGTTCTGGTAGAGCCCAGTAGCACAGCTTTCCCAATTACCTGCGGTGGAGGTAATTGGTGTAGCCCTTTGAGGGCAGTCTTGTTGTTAAGCCTTGCTTATTGTTGGTATCACTGGGATGCGTTGATCTCCAAGCCAATTGGCTGTGAGAATCAGCAGTGTCTCAGCTAGGAGGGCTTCTGTACTCCACGTAGATAGGGCAGGGTCTTGGGTGGCACAGACAATCTTTGGTTCCCTGTCAGTCTCGCCTTAGAAAAGACCTGTTTGTGGAGAGTTTCGGAAGATTGGTTGCAGGTACGCGCACCTCTTTGGTAAAGGTGCAGACAAGCTTTGGATTCTGGCCAGTCCCTCCTTAGAGAAAGCCAGCCTCTGAGAGAGCTTCTGTGCTCAGCCACAGATGGGGCAGAGTCTTGGGTTGGTGCAGACAAACTTTGTTTTCCCTTAGGCTCCTCACCAAGTCCCACAGTAATGACCTCTGGCTTCACACACCTCCAAGAGATCTCTGCCCGCTGCCTGACAGTCTGGCCTCTCCCTGTCTGGGGCCGTCTATCAGAGCAATAGGCTGATTTTATTTTCCTCTGGAACAAGAAAGTCAGCCAAGCGTTAGCTGTTCGCCCTCTCCGCGCACCAAGAGTAAGCCAGTAGCGAACTCACCCCGGCCCTCTCTGTGCGCCGGGAGTAATCCAGCAGCAATCTCGGTCCCGCCCTTCCTCTCCCTGCGCTGGGAGTAAGCCAGTGCCTTTTCGCGCACATAGTTCTCAGTACCTTCACAGTTCCTGAGGTTCAGCTTGCCTTCTCTCTCCTTCACAGACGGCAGAGCCTCCTTTCAGCTAGCCATCTGGCGCTTCAGGGCAATGCCTCCCCTGTTTTCCAGTTCTAAATTCAAATTTGTTGTGGTAGGCTGCATTCGGGTGTCTACCCTATGCCGCCATCTTGGTTTTTCTCCTGTTCCTCAGATTTTTAATTCACTTGATTTTTAGATTCACTTGTTGATAGATATGTATTTGTTGTTCATAATTTTTATCTTTACTTTTTTTCTTCTTCGTCTTCCTCTTCTTGAAGAATACATTTCAGCATTTCATATAATACTTGTTTGGTGGTGATAAACTCCTTTAACTTTTTCTTATCTGTGAAACTCTTTATCTGCCCTTCAATTCTGAATGATAGCTCTGCTGAAGAGAGTAATCTTGGTTATAGGTTCTTGCTATTCATCACTTTGAATATTTCTTGCCACTCACTTCTGGCCTGCATAGTTTCTGTTGAGAAATCAGCTGACAATCGTATGGGTGCTCCCTTGTAGGTAATTAACTGCTTTTCTCTTGCTGCTTTTAATATTCTTTCTTTGTCTTTCGCTCTTGGCATTTTAATTATTATGTGTCTTGGTGTGGTCCTCTTTGGATTCCTTTTGTTTGGGGTTCTGTGCTCTTCTTTTGGTACTCCCATAATTCTGATGTTGTCCCAAAGGTTCCTTACACTATCTTCATATTTTTTTATTCTTTTTGCTTTACTGGTTGAGTGTTTTTTGCTTCTTTGTATTTCAAATCTTTGACTTGATTCTTACAATCCTCTAGTCTGCTGTTAGATCTCTGTATAATATTTTTTTATTTTAGTCAATGTATGTTTAATTTATAGTTGGTCCTTTCTCATATCCTCAAGGGTCTCACTAAATTTATCAGCCTTTTCTAGGAAATTCTTGAAAAACCTTATAATGGTGGTTTTGAACTCTATATCCAGTCGTTTGCTTTCCTCCATTTCTTTCATTTGTCATCTGTTTCTTTGTCTCTGCATTTTGGCTGCTTCCATGAGTTGATAGAGTGGCTTTGTGTGCTAGGTGTCCTATAGGGCCCAGTGGCTCAGCCTCCCCAGTTACAGGAGGTGTACACTCTTGGTGCAGCCCTTTGTGGGCTGTGTACATAGTCTTGTTGTAATTAAGCCTTGATTGTTGTTGGTATCACTGGGAGGAATTGACCTCCAGGCCAGTTGGCCGAATCAGCTGTGTCTCTGCTGGGAGAACTTCTGTTCTGGAGACACCCTTATGAGACAAGACTTGCAAAAGCCTCTGTGCTCAGCTTGGATGTGGCGGGGTCTCAGGGCAGAGCAGACAGCATTGGTTTCCTATCAGCCCTGCCCTAATAGGCCCTGTGTCTCAGTGTCATGTGGTAATTGCTGCAAGCACCTCTGAGAGAAAGGATGTCCAAATGCCAGATTACGCTCAATCCCACAGAGACATCCTCTGGAAGTCAGATATCCCCTGAGGGATCCCAGATTGGAGAGGGTGCAGGTCCAACTGAGGGACAACCCCCGCTCCCCTAGCATGAGTTTCATGCACCAGGCCACTACTATTATTATGGAATCACACTCTTTCCATTTTTCTAATCTGAGGTTCATAGTTGCAGGATTTCTATACTTGGCCTGATGAATTCTTTCATGAAATGGACAGTACACTAGCTGCGCAGCAGTATATTCAACAGAACATAAGAGCAGATTGTTCCAATATTGTAAAAATTCTTGAGCCACCTGAAGGCCAAGATGAAGGTGTATGGAAGTATGAACATTTAAGGCAATTCTGTCTTGAGCTCAATGGACTTGCTGTTAAACTTCAGAGTGAATGCCATCCAGACACATGTACTCAGATGACAGCAACTGAGCAGTGGATTTTTCTTTGTGCAGCTCACAAAACTCCAAAAAAGTGTCCTGCTATAGACTATACTAGACACACACTTGATGGTGCTGCATGTCTTCTGAATAGCAATAAATATTTTCCCAGCAGGGTTAGCATAAAAGAATCATCTGTAGCAAAACTAGGATCAGTATGCTGTAGGATTTACAGAATATTTTCATATGCTTATTTTCATCATCGGCAGATATTTGATAAATAAAAAAATGAAACATTTTTGTGTCATTGGTTTACTAAATTTTTGATGAAATATAATTTGATGTCCAAGGATAACCTAATTGTACCAATTTTAGAAGAGAAAGTTCAGAATTCAGTTTCTGGGGAAAGTGAAGCATGAAGGGAATCATATAGAAAAAAAATGTACTGATCACATAATAAACATTAATTATTTACTGTATATATATCATTTTAGACATAGCAATCATGTATCCATATTATAGCCTCTTTGTTTAGTATAGGTTTTTGTATGCTGAGTGTTGCCTTTTAAAATGGGAAATACTTTTTAAGTTATTCATGAGTTATATATTCACCAGTGTAGCACTCATGGTTTTCAAATAAGATTAGTATTATCTGTTTATAATGCCTGTTAATAAAAGAATTTACAGTTTGGTAAAATTGCCGCTAAACAATCATTGGATCACAATCCTCATCAAATAAACTCATCTATAAAAAGATGAGTGAGGCCGAGACCTGTTTGGCTCAATGGATAGAGCATCGGCTTGGGGACTGAAGGGTCCCGGGTTCAATTCCGGTCAAGGGCATGTACCTTGGTTGCGGGCATATCCCCAGTAGGGGGTGTGCAAGAGGCAGCTGATCGATGACTCTCGCTCATCGATATTTCTAACTCTTTATCTCTCTCCCTTCCTCTCTGTACAAAATCAATAAAATATATTAAAAAAAAAAAAAAAAGATGAGTGAGTTTGAGGTTTCGCACAAGCCACTTACTAAAGAAATAGTAGTTTTCTTTTGGTTTTACTCATGAGTTTAGTTAGTCTAAAAAATTCTGTAGCACATAGTTTAGTCTTAACTATTAACTTTTCAAAAATTAGCTGAAAGTGTTTTAAAATTCTGTTTATAGTTTTTGATATACATATATGATTATGTGTATGTCCAAATACAAATCAAATGAAGCATTAGTAATACTGAAATAATCTTAATACTACATAAAGTAAATTCTAGACCCATATACTTGGAGAGGATTTATTTTTTGTGACAGTGGACTGTTACATATAAGATGGTGATAATAGTAAATGCATAAATGATGTTCCCACTGCAAACCTACTCTGTCCTTCCCTTCTCATTTCCCTTCACTCCCTCCCCAAATACATTGGCTGAGAAGCTTTTCACTAGACTGAGCTAGTGGTAGCTTTACCTATTTATATTGTATTAATTGCTTACAGACTATATCTCATATTAGCAATTACACTACAGGAGAAATGTATCTGCATAGGCTCTTGCTTATCTTTGTTTTGCTAAATTGCTCTAACTACTTGGAAAAGTTTTAAAACTAGTTTGACTCTCTCTGTTAGTAATATTCTTTTTATCTAACCATCAAGGCAGCATTTAAATTGAGTTGAAAAAAGATTGTAGTATTTAGTTTATGACCCATCCCTACAAAGTTTATGTTTGAATTATATGCACATGTGATTTTTTTTTGTAAGAATTTATAGGTTCCAGGGGTGCTGATGAATGGTATTACTTAATTTAGACTTTGTAATAATTCAGTGTCTTAAGGATTCGACTGCAAATTTTACAGTCTTATACTGAATATAGTTTTTAATAAGGCACTGGAGTTCTGATTGCTAAACTGGTTATAATGAGGCTCGGTTATAGGCTAGAAAATTGTACATGTAGTGAAAAAAATGTATAATTCCATCTCTTGAACAGAGTTAAGCATGGGGAACTTTTTATTTAAAATGGTTATTTTGAAATGAAGATGAAAATGTATTCATCTTACCAAAAGATAGATATAGAGACAGTATATCAACAAGCAGACTGTCAAATTATAGCGGGGAGGGGAGGAAGATCTGGGGGAGATAATAGATCAACCAAAGGACTTTTATACATGCATATAAGTACAACCAATGGACACAAAACTCTGGGGAGGGAGGGGATGTGTGGGAGGGAGGAAGGGGGGGCAAAAAAAATCAATAAAATATATTAAATAAAAAAAAAATAATAAAATAAAATAAAAATATATTCATCTTAGTTTGTTTATTTTTTTCAAAATTGAGGACATATTTTATCCTACCTAATAAAAGAGTAATGTGCAAATTAACCATCACTCTGCTACACCCACAAGCCATGCCCACCAGTCATGCCCACCAACCAATCAGAGCAAATATGCAAATAAACCCAACCAAGATGGCTACGGACACAGAGAGGCTTGCATTTCCCAGGCAATATAAGAAGCCAAACTTTCTGCCTGCTCTTGATGGCCTAGGCCTCCACTCAAGGCTACAAAGTTTCAATTTTAGAAGGTAAACAAATCCAAACAGAAATGGTGGCAGCCACGGAGCTGGAGAGAGCAGGCTAGGGTTGCCCCTGGCAATGGAGGAAGCAAAGCTTTCCACACACTCTGGCTGGCCCAGGCCTCTGCTTAAGGTTACAAACTTTCAATTACAGAAGGTACATAAGTCCCAATAGAAATGGCTGCCAGCCACAGAGTGAGCAGGAAGCTTGGCTCCAATCCAGGCTACAAAGTTTCAATTGTAGAAAGTAAATAGATTCCAGATACCAGGGCCTCCACTTGGGTCACCAGGGGGCATGGCCAGCTTGCAAATCACCACAGGCCCCTCGCCCAGGCTGCCCCATATCCCAAGGGAATCCCCACCTTGATCCGGGACACCCTTCGGGGCCAACCATCTGGCCCCCACCTATGCACCAGGCCTCTATCCTATCTAATAAAAGATTAATATGCAGATTGACCATCACTCCAACACACAATATGGCTGCCCCCGTGTGGTCAATGATCCTGCTCCTATGTGGGCACGAGATGGCCACCACAAGATGGCCAGCAGGAGAGGGCAGTTGGGAGGGACCAGGCCTGCAAGGGAGAGCAGTTGGGGGCAATCGGGCAACCAGGAGAAGGCAGTTGGGAGGCACCAGGCCTGCAAGGGAGGGCAGTTGGGGGTGATAAAGCCTTCAGGGGAGGGCAGTTGGGGGTGACCAGGCCAGCAGAGGAGGGAAGTTGGGGGCAAACAGGCTGGCAGGGAAGCAGTTAGACATCAATCAGGCTGGCATAGGAGTGGTTAGAAGGTGATCAGGCTAGCAGGCAGAAGCGGTTAGGGGCAATCAGGAAGGCAGGCAGGCAGTCAAGCAGTTGGGAGCCAGCAGTCGGATTGTGAGAGGGATCCCAGATTGGAGAGGGTGCAGGCTGGGCTAAGAGACACCCCTCCACCCCCACGCACAAATTTTGTGCACCGGGCCTCTAGTATCATATAATGAGACAAGTATGTACTGCAGTAAAGGGAATAGTAGCATTCTGAGGGTGTGTATGTATCAATGCCTTTCTGAGCTGCCAGTGTGTTTGGTTTTGGCGCAGCTCTGTCCTCTTAGCCAGTCATTCTTTTTCCCCAATCCACAACTATCCTTTAAGAGCTTTTACGGTCACAGAGAAAGGTATGTTGACTTTGAAATTATACATTTATATTAATGTCACTATAAACCTATAGGGATATTAATTTTTACACAAACTTCTAAATATTGAGAGACTAAACTACTAAGTTAATAAATTATATACAGCAATGTAGCTGTTCTCTCAAAAGAAAGAAAGAAAGAAAGAAAGAAAGAAAGAAAGAAAGAAAGAAAGAAAGAAAGAAAGAAAGAAACCATCAACAAGAAAGCCCACTGTATGGGAGAACATATTTGTAAATGTTATCACTGTTAAAGGTTTAATCTCCAACATCTATAGGCAACTTATACAACTTAATAAGAGGAAGATAAATGACCCAATAAAAAAATGGACAATGGACCTAAATAGTATCTTTTCGAAAGAAGACAGAAAGAAGGCCAAGAGACACATGAAAACATGCTCAAAGTCACTAATTGTCCGAGAGATGCAAATCAAAACGACAATGCGGTACCATATCACACCTGTCAGAATGGCTATCATCAACAAATCAACAAACAACAAGTGTTGGTTAGGATTAGGAGAAAAAGGAACCCTCATGCACTGCTGGTGGGAATGCAGACTGGTGCAGCCACTGTGGAGAACAGTATGGAGTTTGCTCAAAAAACTGAAAATGGAACTCCCATTTGACCCAGTAATCCTGGTCTTGGAATATATCCTAAGAAACTGGAAACACCAATCAGAAAGGATATATGCACCCCTATGTTCATAGCAGCACAATTTACAATAGCTAAGATTTGGAAACAGCCTAAGTGCCTGTCAGCAGATGACTGGATCAGAAAACTATGGTACAGCCGAAACCGGTTTGGCTCAATGGATAGAGCGTCGGCCTGCAGACTGAAACATCCCAGTTGGATTCTGGTCAAGGGAATGTACCTTGTTTGTGGGCACATCCCCAGTAGGAGGTGTGCAGGAGGCAGCTGGTCAATGTTTCTCCCTCATCGATGTTTCTAGCTCTCTGTCCCTCTCCCTTCCTCTCTGTAAAAAAACAATAAAATATATATATATTTTTTAAAAAAATAAAACTATGGTACATCTACACAATGGAATACTATGCTGCCATAAAAAAGAAGGAGTTCTTAGCATTTGCAGCAACCTGGATGGAACTGGAGAACATTATGCTAAGTGAAATAAGCCAGTCAATGAAAGAAAAATACTACATGATCTCATTCATTTATGGATAATAAAGGAGATTATAAACTGATGAACAAAGAACAAAAAGATAGATACAGAGGCAGTAAAGCATCAAACAGACTCTCAAATTACAGCGGGAAGGTTAGGGAGAGGTGGGGGAGATAAGAGATCAACTGAACGACTTGTATGCATGCATACAAGCATAATCAATGGACGCAAAACACTGGGGGTGAGGACATGTATGAGAGTTGGTGGTAATGGCAAGATATGTACACTTATAATACCTTAATAAAAAAATAAAAAAATAAAAACAAAACAAAAAAACAAACAAAAAAATGTAATCCTAGAGGCCCACTTGCATCTACACCAGCCCTCTCTGCGTGTCCCATCACAGCATGGCCACTGCCAAGCGTTTTCCCACACTCCTGCAACTGGAGCAGCGGGGAGGGGTGCCATTCCAGGTGTTGGGTGACAACGCAAAGCAGCCCTACCAGTTCCACATGGAGTACCTCAAGAGCCTGAAGACAGTTTGCCTCAATGTTTGGCTGGAGGAAGCTATCTTCGGCCCCGGCAATAGCACATTATGCAAGTCAAGTGTGTGTCTCAGACCCTGCTTCACATTAATCAGTGGGACCCTGAAGGCAAGGCTGAGATCTTGATATTTGGTCAGCCTTCTTACCAAAAGGATGTGTCCAAGATGATCATGAACTTAGCTCACTATCACTGCCAACCCCGGGCACAAGGCTTGCATTATAATGCTGTCCAGCACGCCGAGCTCCGGAACATCTCCGCTGCAGCCTCGATAGCTGCGATCCAGGCCTCCCCCAACAAAGACTGGGTGGCCAAGATCCAGCGGTCCCTGGCGCTGTTCAAGAGAAGGCAACCCAGCGGCCGCCAGACGCTGTCGGCAAGATAGCGACCCAGTTGTTCCCCAACACAGTCTAGGAGGCGGCTACCCGGAGCTCCCCCAACACTACCCAGAGCCCAGTTCCCAGATTTTGAAGGCATTTGGGGCCTTGGAGCTCGAGCCAGGCAAGGTTCAAGTGAAAACCCCCATCTGGAGCCCTACGCTAGGTCCTGCTTCTGCTGCAGAAGCTGGGGGAAGCAAAGGGTGGTGTAGATTGTTCTTGGTTTCCCCTCCTCACCCCCATGTTAAATGTTAAATGTTTGCAAGCACAAATCTAAAAAGTTGTAACAAAAGAATCAAATTTCCTTAATAAAGAACTGAATTTAAAAATAATTTTTTAAAAAATGGAATCCTAGGAAACTGCTGGTGAGAATGGAGACTGGTGCAACCATTGTGGAAAACAGTATGGAGTTTCCTCAAAAAATTAAATATGGAATTGACATTTGACCCAGTCGTCCCACTTTTAGGAACATATCCTAAGGAACCTGAAACACCAATCAGAAAGAATCTATGCACCCCTATGTTCATAGCAGCACAATTTATAATAGCTAAGATCTAGAAACACTCCAAGTGCCCATCAGTACATGAGTGGATAAAAAAGCTATGGTACATTTATATGATGGAATACTATGCAGCAGTAAAAAAAAAAAGAGAGAAAAAAAAGGAGTCTCTTACCCTTTGAGACAGCATTGAGGGACCTGGAGAGTATCATACTAAGTGAAATAATTAAGTCAGAGAAAGATGAGTATCACATGATAGCACTCATATGTGGAACCTAAGTAACAAAATAAACAGATGAACAGAGTGGATCCAGAGAAGCATGGAACAGAGTGTGAATCCTCAGAGGGAAGGTGGCAGAGGGTAGTTGGGTGGGAGGCAATGAACCAAAGACATTGTATGCATATATGCGTAACTCATGGACAAAGACAACAGGGTGCTGAGGGCTGGTGCAGAGGGGGAGTGGGGGATGGAAGGGTTTAATGGGTGAAAAATAGAACATAATTAATACTTTAAATCAAAAAACAATTATTAAAAAAAAAACACTTGGGATCATAAATGCAGCCTATTTTAGAGGAAAGCATCAATAATTAAAATATTCTGTACTCTGTCTCTTCTCTATGAGACCATATCAAAATGTCCTCTTTAAATGACTCTAACATTCCAGAATGCTATTCTTCCTTCATTGTTACTTCCAACTTTGCTCATTTCCCAAAAAAAAAAGAAACTACTTACCCTTTCTGAACTTCATTATCTGTAAAATGAGGCTAATAAGAGTATCTTTTTTATAGAATGGTAAGTTTATATGTGCATATATATTTTTATTACCTATCTATGTATATGTATATGTATATGTATATGTGTATGTGTATGTATTTGTATATGTATATGTATATGTATATGTATATGTATATGTATATGTATATATACATAAAATCTATCTCTGTGCACATCCACAGACATAATGTTTGCTGGATGCCAGGCACTGCTCTGAGTGTTTTACATACATTGTTTTATTTTAATTCTTTTACAGCCCCAAATCCTATCACCCAAGAATATGCATGAGACATCTTTATAATACAAAATATTTGTTGTTTATCTGAAATTCAAATTTAACTGAGCATCCTGTATTTTATCTGGCAGATCAACCTAGAGTAAATGCCTAAGAAATATTTGTGGTAATAAAAGAGTGAAAGAGGAAGAGAGGAAAAAATAAAAGAGGGGAAGAAGGGAGCTAGTTTGTCCATTAGTGGAGCATGAATAGAAAGAGTTGCAGGCATGAATGATATGGTAGATTTGTTAAGACCTAGAAATCACAAAAAAAAAAAATCTGGCCTTAACATTACTTCTTACTATTTTCTTTCTTTTTTCCCCAATTTTATTGAGGTATAATTTACTTTATCACATTGTATAAGTTTCAGGTTACAACATAACAATTTGATATTTGTATATATATTGTGAAATAATAACTACAGTAACTTAGCTAATATTCATCACCTCACATAGTTACAACTTTTCCTTATAGTGAGAACTTTTAAAGATCTACTCTCTCAGCAACTTTCAAATATGCAATACACTATTGTTAGCTATAGTCACCATATTGTACATTACATCATCACAATTTTCATATTTATATAGTACAAGGTAAATAGTTGCTTCCCCCTTTTTTGTTAAAATTTCTGCCCTTGTGTGATAGGAAAAAGGTATTAGGTCAGAAGCCTTAATTCTGGTCTTTTAAACTCATTGGGACAAAATGCTCCAAGGAGGATATGATGATAGCATTTTTTGTTTGTTTGTTTTTGTTTGTTTTAGTGGAGGACAAAAGAAATTAACAAAAGATAAACCGGTTCTGTGTCTCAGATACTAGGAAAGTATTATTAAAAATAGAGTTTTAAAAAATTGTTTAGCCCTAGCTAGTTTGGCTCAGTGGATAGAGCATCGGCCTGTGGACCGAAGGGTCTCAAGTTCAGTTCTGGTCAAAGCCACATGCTGAGGTTGCAGGCTCAATCCCCAGTAAGGGGTGTACAGGAATCAGCCAATCAATGATTCTCTCATCATTGATGTTTCTTTCTCTCTTTCCCTCTCACTTCCTCTCTGAACTCAATAAAAAATATTTTTTAAATTGTTTAAAACACATTTCTGTAAACCAGCATAATCTCAGTTTTCAAGTTGTTATGGTGAAAAATATGTTAAGAGACTGTACCTAAAATTCATGCAGTAGAATATTTAAATGGGGAAGTCACTATAAATGGTAAAGTATTGGGTCGGCAACTAAGTAATTGCGGATTTTTTAAAGAAAATCAAAGACAATTTTTTCATGGAACTAAATAACTTTATTCTGTAATGTATTGCCTATTTTTATCAATGACCTTTTGCCATCTTTCAGGCAGCATCATAATCCCACGTTCAAAAAACTTCTGGTTTTTATTAGCAAAAAACTGAATCAGGTACGATTTGATATCATCATCATTATTGAAATTTTTACCATTCAAGGAGTTTTGTAAAGATCGAAACAAAAAGTAATCAGATGGTGCAAGGTCAGGACTATATGGTGGATGTGGCAAAACATCCCAACCAAGCTCCATTAATTTTTGCCGAGTGACCAAAAATGCGTGTGGCCTTGCATTGTCATGATGGAATACAACACCTTTTCGATTTGTCAATTCGGGCCGCTTTTCTTCAACTGCATTGTTTAATTTCATTAGTTGTTCAATGTAGACATCAGAATTGATCGTTCGGTTGGGTGGTAAGAGTTCAAAGTAGACAATTCCTTTGTAATCCCACCAAACTTATAACAAAACCTTCTTTTGATGAATATCAGCTTTTGATGTTGTTTGAGTTGGTTCACCTGGCCTGCTCCACGATCTTTTCCACTTGATATTGTTGTAAACAACCCATTTTTCATCGCCAGTTATCAGTCGTTTTAAAAATGGATCATTTTCATTACGTTTCTTTAGCAAATCGCAGCTGCTAATGCGTTGCGTTAACTGTGATTCTTTCAGTTCGTGAGGAACCCATGTATCGAGTTTTTGAACATAGCCAAGTTGTTTTAAGTGATTTTCAATGCATGTATGTGATACATGAAGCTTCTCTGCAATCTCACGTGTTGTACTGTGACAGTCCAAATTGATTATTGCTTTGATTAGGGCGTCATCAACTTCAACTGGACTACCAGAGCGTTTTTCATCTTTGAGTGAAAAATTACCAGAACGAAATTTGGCAAACCAATTTTGACACTGCCGTTCTTTTAAGGCTTTGTCACCATAAACAGCACATAACTTTTTATGAGCTTGCGATGCGTTTTTCCCTTTGAGGAAATAAAAAAGCAAAATATGACGAAAATGTTCCTTTTGATTTTCCATTTTTCAACGAACGCCAAACGAAAACTACAAAACAGATCAAAAAACTTTTTTTACTGATTAAAAGCTGAATAGCCAACTATCAAATAACAAAATGTGTTTTACATTTGTACTACGTCTGCAAACCTAAAAATTCAACTGAAGCCATATATGTGTGAAACCCGCAATTACTTAGCTGCCGACCCAATAGTATTTACATGTTGTCAATTCAAATGCCACCATGGTAACTTTGAATGGGAAGAAATCCTGGCTTGCATGCCTCTTATGGTCATTTTATGTTATTTTTTAACTAGAGGCCCAGTGCACAAAATTCATGCACAAGTACGGTCCCTAGGCCTGACCTGTGATCAGGGCCATCTTCCCTGGCTGCCCACAGCTGGCCCCACCCCATACTGCTACCCAACCCCAGTTCCCCATTTGCCATCGGGCAATGAGAGCCTTACAGCCAGGGGGAAAGGACCAAGAGGTCAGCTGTTCCCACCCACTCACCAGCCCTGCCCCCACAGCAGATTGCCCTCTGTGTGTGGGATTACCAGCAGGGCAGAGGCCTTGGCCTGGTGCTGTCCACATCCCCTGCCACCCACCCCCAGTTCCCTGTTTACCATTGGGTGATCAGAGCCTGCCAGCCAGGGAAAGGGACCAAGAGGTGGTCAGAGCATCTAATAGTGACTGGTTGAGCGGTCATTCTGGTTGTTTTGCCATTAGAGTCAATTTGCATATTGCCCTTTTATTATATAGGATAGCAGCCAGGTGCACAGATAGGGGCCAGCCGACCTGTCCTGATGGGGGCCCCAGATAGGGGTGGGGAGACCTACTTGGGGGTGGAGCCAGTCAAGACAAGGGAGGTGGGGTGGGAGTCCCCACTGGGGGCAGGACCTGCCTGGATAAGGGGCCAAGGGTGGTTTATAAGCCAGCCATGCCCCCAGGGTGAAGATCCCCACTCCGGGGCAGGGCCAGCCAGGGCAAGGGGCAGCAGTCATTTTAGTCTCCAGTTGTTCTGGTTGTTCCGCTATTTCAGTCACTGAGCTTTTATTATATAGGATTGTATTTATTGGGGTAACGCTGGTTAACAAAATTATATAGGTTTCACATTTCCACAACACATGATCTGTACACTGCATTATGTGTTTACCACCTTGAGTCAAGACTCTTTCCATCACCATTCACGCCCCATGCCTTCCTCCATCTATCCCTAAACTCCTCCCCATATGAATCACCACATTGTTGTCTGTGTCCATGAGGTTTTTCTCTTTTTTTTTCTGTTTTGCTCAATCGCATGACCCTCTCACAGCGGTGGCGGTGGCGTCGAGGGTGGCGTGCCTGAAGACCTCTCCTCAGAAGAGAGGGAAGAGCTTCTAGACATCATCGAGAGATTGAAGTATGAGATCTCTGAGGTCATGACCGAGATCAACAACCTGACATTGGTGGAGGAGAGCAAAACGTCTCAGAGGAACAAGCACATCGCCATGGGACCATGGGACGGAAGAAGTTCAACATGGACCCCAAGAAGGGCATCCAGTTTCTGATGGAGAACGGCCTGCTGCAGAGCGCCTGGAGGATGTGGCGCCGTTCCTATTCAAAGGCGAGGGCCTGAACAAGACCGTCATCGGGGACTACCTGGGGGAGCGGGATGAGTTTAACATTAAGTGCTCCAGGCTTTTGTCGAGCTCCACAAGTTTGCTGATTTCAACCTCGTCCAAGCCTTAAGGCAGTTCTTGTGGAGCTTTAGGCTCCCCGAGGAGGCCTAGAAAATCCACTGCATGATGGAGGCGTTCGCGTCTCGCTACTGCCTGTGCAATCTGGTGTCTTTCAGTCCAAGGGCACGTGCTACGTGCTGTCCTTCGCCATCATCAAGCTCAACACCAGCCTGAACAACCACAACGTGCGGGACAAGCCCACCGCTAAGCACTTCGTTACCATGAACCACGGCATCAACAAGGGCAGGGACCTGCCCAAGGAGCTGCTGTGGGACTTGTAGGAGAACATCAAGAATGAGCCATTCGTTATAAGTATATTTCCAGTAGGACATGATCTCACTCATCTAGGGGAAATGGTGAACAACATAGACTGATGAACAAGAACAGACTCAGAGATAAGGAGCCATGGGTCAGACTGCTGGACCTCAAAGGGAGAGTGGGGATAAAAGGGAGAGATCAACCAAAGGACTTATGTGCAGACATATGAGCCTAACCAGTGGTCAAGGACAATAGGGGGTAGGGGCATGAGTGGGGGGGGGGGATTGGAATGGGGGGTTGAGGACAAATATGTGATACCTTAATCAATAAAGAATGGTTTTTTTAAAAAAAAAAAAGCAACAGAAAAGAAGAAGAAGAAGAAGAAGAAGAAGAAGAAGAAGAAGAAGAAGAAGAAGAAGAAGCAGCCATTCGCCAAAACCGGTTTGGCTCAGTGGATAGAGTGGTGGCCTGCAGATTGAAGGGTCCTAGGTTTGATTACGGTCAAGGGCATGTACCTTGGTTGCTAGCACATCTCCAGTGGGGGGTGTGCAGGAGGCAGCTGATCGATGTGTCTAACTCTCTATCCCTCTCTCTTCCTCTCTGTAAAAAATTACATATATATATATATATATATATATATATATATATATATATATATATATATATATGCCATTCAAGATCCGGAAGGACCTGATTCACATTCTTCAACCCTGATCTCAAGGACTGCCTCCTGACACTGGGGGCACACGTGAAGACCTGGAAGCGGCGGTGGCTCACCCTCACAGACAACTGCCTCTATTACTTGGAATACACGACAGATAAGGAGCCGCAGGGGATCAACCCCCTGGAGAACCCCAGCATCCCGGAGGTGGAGGACCCTCGGAAGCCTCACTGTTTGAGCTTTATAACCCAAGCCACAAGGGGCAGATCATCAAAGCTGCAAGACGGAGGCGGATGGCCGCGTGGTGGAGGGCAATCACGCGATGTACTGCATCTCGGCCCCCAGCCCGAGGAGAAGGAGTGGATGAAGTCCATCGGAGCGAGCATCAGCAATGACCCTTTCCACGACATGCTGGCCCACTGAAAAGGAGGATTGCCAATAATAAGTAGCTTTCCTCACCTGAACAGGTAAAAAAAAAAAAAAAAAAGTAAAAACCAAAACCTCACAGCAGAGGGAGGGGCACTCGGCCCCTCCTGCCAGCCCTCGGGCCTGCACAACCATGTCCATGTCCTCCTCGCGGTTCCCTGTGGCAGCAGGGCCTGGGAGTTGAGCCGTGACAACCCACGCAGCAGACTGGGGCGCGAGGTCTGCCAAGGAACCTCGCTCGTACTAGTCGCTACACGTGCTCATTCATGATGGTGTTCACTGTTCTAGAAGCTTCTGTTTTATATCAAAACAGGAAAGAAAAGCTACCACTTTTTTATTCAGATTTTTTTCTCAGATATATAGGACTACAGTTATTATATTATGCAAGATACTAATTATGAAATTATGAAAAGATACTAATAGTATTTTTAGAATGGCAGCTATAAATGTAACTCCCGCCACAAGTATATACTGTGCACTGACAAGAAGTGATGCAGACACTATATATGCAGCAGCCGGGACAGGCACTGTGCTGGGGCGCCCTCATCCCTCCTGGGACAGGGAGGGCCCAGACTTGGTGGCCCCTTCAGATACTTTCTAAAAAGGCCCATCAGTAAAATTTATGATTGGGGGCATTTGTCCCATAACTGCTGAGGCCCAGCACAGATCTCTGTGTGGAACCAGATGAAGCTGCCCACGTTGGACCCCCACAAGCAGCAGTGTCATTCGGTTCCACGGAACACCTGGTTAGTTTGGCCTGTGACTACTGTCTTCACTACTCAGAACCTTTGTGCAGGAAGTATGCTTGTGTCACTGATCTGCCAGTTGACCAGGTTGCTCAATAGAATTCAAAGTTATGAAAGGAACTAGACACATGCTCACTGTATGTTTTGGAGCTGGCCTGTCCCATCGTGTGGAGGAGAGCACGCTGTGGGGCGATATACACCTGGACTTCTCGATCTCTTGCTATTAGTCAGGCCTGGCCCAAATATCTGCCTCAATCTAACCATCTGTCTCCTCCTCCTCCAGGAGAAGCACAAGCTGAATCAAGGGGCACAGTTGGGAAGATTGGCGCCAGTCTCCAGTTAAGATAGCCCAGTTCGACTCAGCCGTCAATTTTCCTTCAGCTCTTTAACCTGTTCTTAATCAGTTACCTCTCCTTTTTGTTCTTTAACTATTCCAAACCTTCTATAACTCTGAGTACCTCAGCTTCCTCATCTCTATACTGATGTGAGAATAACTACTCCGAGGGTTGTTGTGGAGAATAAGTGAGGAATGTATATAAATGACCTAACACGGAAACAGACCATTGACACACATACATTTTCTGCCACTGTCCTCTAGCATCCAACACAATCTGCCTTTCTCTCACACCGAACAAATGGCCTTATCTCACAGAGAAAATAGAAGGAATGAGGTAAAGGGGAGGTAGGGTTATGTGCTCGTCTCACCCTACAAACCACCGATCTTCACTGACATGTAATAACCGCCTCTAGTCTCAGAGAATGAAGGGCCACTCACTCCTCTTTTCTCAGGCTAGTCCCTCCTTCAGTGTTCATATCAGAGACCCTGCTCAATTCATCCCTTCTCTCACCTATATATTCAGCTCTCCCTTCCTCATCTCCTTAGCTCACAGGCATGCTCAAATATTCCCCTACTTAAATTCTCTCTTGACTCTTAATCTTACTTTTCATTCAATAGTCAAACTTCAAGAGTTGTTTACATTCATTGTCTACAGTTCTTCACTTCCCATTGACTTCTCCCAATGCAAATTGCTCTCTTCCCTCATAGATTTACCAGAACAGCTCTCCATGAGGTCACAAGTGACTTCCATTTACCTTGTTTCATACTGTTGACCACTTCCTCCCTATTGCCACTTTGTCCTCTCTTGGCTTCTCATTGCAACTCTCAGGTAGGAGGAAAACAAGCCTGTTCTTAGCCTCCTTGCTGGTTCTTCCTCTGCATACTCTTTACATGTTGAAGTCTTGGAGAGCTCATGCTTGTGCTCTCTATGTTCCTCTACACCAGTATTTCCCAAAGTGTGGTACGCGTACCCATAGGGGTACAGGAAGACTTTGGTGGGGGTACGCATTGCACCGGAGTTTGGTGGGGACATGCACTGCACCGTGCTTAGTTGCACCTAATTCTACATTCTCATGAGTACGAGGGGTACTCAGTGTTACGAGAATTATAGAAGGGGTACACATATGTCAAAAGTTTGGGAAACACTGCTCTACACTATCTCCAGGGAGATCTCATTCTATCCCAGCTATTGGGTGACTATTCTCAGATATCTCTCTCCAGCCTAATCATCTATTGTGAGCTATAGAGCCCTTATCACAGCTGGGGCTAAGGGTCCTTTAAGAGAAAACCCACATGCTTACAACAAGAAGTATCCATTTATTTTCACATCTATATACAGGACAAAAATTTTTATCAGGCACTATGGTACTAATCTCCAGCTCCCAACCCCTCTGCTGAGTTCAAAAGTGGCCTCCGCCACTTAGCTGTGTGTTTTGGGTTAAGTTCTTTGACCTCATTAGTAAAACGAGATTAAAAATGGTGTTGATCTCAATGGGTTGTAGTGAGGATGAAATGAGATGATCCATGTAAAGAGCTTGCTTCATACATAAACATTTACTATGTTTTATACTCTATTGGTCAGTCTTCCGAGGTCTGAATTCTGGCTCTATTGTTTTCTACTGATGTGCCCATAAGCAAGTTATTTAACTTCTCTGAGCAGCAGTTCTCTCCTCTGTAAAATGGGGATAACAATACTATCTACCACATCTTGTTATGCTGAATATTCAATAAGTGGACTATACAGTGATAAGAACAGTGCTCAAAAAAATTTAATTTAAGTGTTGCTATTATCCTCAGAAAGGCAAGGAATGCATTTGTGATACTGTCAGAGAATAGCCATCTGGAACTCATCCCTGATTTCCCTTGCAATGTACTAGATACATGTATACGTGTTCCTTGAGGCCAGCCAGAAAATGGGAAGCAGCATTAGGACAACAAATGTCAACTGCTGCAGTCCAGGGTAAAAATGCTTCAGGGGCAGCTCTTTGTGCAGGGATAAAAGCTTATTCAGCAGTCTGTAGCTATGTGATTTATTACAGCTGGACATTGCTATGTGATACTCCCCTGAGGTTCAAGTGGCCTCTCCTGGACTGTCAGCATCCTGTTCTTTCTTATCTTGAAACTGTCTTTGAAGCCCTAAACAAGGATCTGCTGTTCTTATTTTAAAATAAATGGGGAGTGGGGAAACTTTACTAACCCTTAAAAGTCTAACCCTGCTACAGTTGTGAATCCAACTGCCTTTTGTACATCTCAAATAGGCCCCTAATCCTCATCCACAATCCTACTTTTTTCTATCAATTTGCACTTTCCCTTTCCCCAATGATGTTTTCTAATTTTCCTCTCTCCTTAAGTCTCCCACCTTGCCATTTCCCCAACTCTCCCTGTCCCATCCCATCTCTCAGTGGATGACCTTGCTTCCTACTTCACAGAGAAAATTGTAGTCATCAAATACAAAAAAAAATTTTTTAAATCATTCAATGTTGTTAAATCTAACAGACAGTATGTTCAGTCTTCATCTTCCTGGACCTATCAGCAGCATTTGACACAGTCATTCCCTTTTCCTTGATACTTTCATCCCTTTGCTTCTAGGGTATGACAACCTTTTGGGTTTCCTTTTGCTTTAGTGGCTACTGTTCTTCACTCCCCATTGCTGGTTCTTTATCACCAACTCACCTTTTAAGTTAGAGAGCCCCATGATTCTGTCCTTAGACCTCTTCTCTTCTGTATCTACCTTCACTTTTTTATGATTTCATCCAGTTTCATGATTTTAATTACTGACTATACATTGATGACTCCCAAATTTATATCTTCAGCCCACATCGCTCTCCTGAATTTCAGACTCATATTCTGCCACCAACTAGATATCTCCTCTAACTGGGTGGCTTAAACAATATATATTTATTTTATCAGAGTTCTGAAGGCTAGATGTCAAAGATAAAGGAGCCATCAGGTTTAGTGTCTGGTGAGATCTCTCTTCCTGGCTTGTAGATGGCCACCTACTGGTTGTGTCTTCAAATGGAATTTCTTTCATGTGTATGTGGAGCAAAATGTAGCTCCCTGGTGTCTCTTTCTCTACTTATCATCAAACCAGGGCCCCACAATTTTTACTTCATTTAACCTTAATTACTTCCCTAAAGACCCTAATACAAATATTATCACATTGGGGGTTAGGGATTCAACACATGATTCAAAGGAAAGACAATTCAGTCCATAAAAGATATATAATAGATATCTCAAACATAATATGTCGAAAATGGAACTTCTGATCAGAGCAGATCCAAATGTTTGATTCTAAAGACTTATACAATTTGTGGTTCCTTCTATGGGGGAAAAAGAACTAAAAAGTAACTTAACATATTGAGAGACCTAAGCTTCATTAGCTTTATAGTAAATCTGCCTCTACTCCTGATTTTCAGTCCCTCTTTCCCTTCCGCACACACCTGTTTCTCCTAGTCAATGGCAACTCCAGGCTTCAAGCTGCCCAGGCCTACTAGTAAACCCTTCAAGTCATCTTTGACTTTCTTACACTCTACATTTAGCATATCAGAAAATCCTGCTGTTTCTACTTTCAAAATATATTCATAGTCTGACAACTTCTTATCATATCTAACACTAGCACCCTATACTAAGTCATGATCAGCTCTTCCTTGGAATATTGCAATAGCCTCTAACTGGTGTCATTGTTTCCCCTCGACCTCAAACGTCCATTTTCAACATAGTGGAACTTGTAAAAATGTAAACTAATCATATCAGCTCAAAACCCTCCAATTTTTTGATCCAACAAACATAAATAAGGCATTATTATTGACCATGGAGACACAGCAGTGAACAAAACATATAACAAATCCTGCCTTCATATAGTTTACATTATAGTAATGACTTCCCTGATCACTCAGAGTAGCATCCAAGGTCCTTAATTTAATTTAATATATTTTTTAATTTATCTTATCTTCTCTTACTAGAATGTAAATTGCATAAGTGAGCAATTGGTTGGCCTGTGTCTATAGTGCCTGGCATATGTTAAATATTTAATAAATATTTGTTGAATGAATAAATGAACTTCCTCATTCCAAAATGATCATCTGTCCACATTTGTACTTCTCTGATCCTCTTTCTTTCCTGTTACAGTAAAGGAGATAAACTTCCTTTAATTAATGGTACTCAAAATTGAGTGCACATCAGGAACTCCTAGAAGGTGTGTTAAAACACAGCACTCTAGGCCCCACCCCCACAATTTCTGATTCAGTCCATCTGAAATGAGGTCTAAGAATCTGCATTTCTAACCAGTTACAAATCATGGTGATACTACTGATGCAGAGATCATACTTGAAAACCACTGATGCCATCTCTCCCACATTATCAGGAACCTTTGCTAGGAAAAGCTTATCTTTTCTTTCTAAATATACTCAATGGAAAAAGTAGAATATACTGTGTTCATGGATTGGTAGAATCAACATCATTAAAATGTCCGTCCATACTAGATCCAAGATGGCTGCCAATGGGACAGCAGGCTGCAAGATAGTGTGTGAGTGAGTGAATGAAAGGAGATTGCATGGACATGTGGGAAGTGTTTGTATTTGTGAGTGAGGAACATCTATATTCCAAGGGATTGTTGGGGACTGGCACCCCTGACTGGGCATCCTCTACTGTGGGTGAAGCATCTCCCAGAGCGGCTGGCTCTGCCACAGAGGCCACACCATCTTGAAGGGGAGACTGGCTGTGATTGGGAGACTGACTGTTATTGGAACCCCAGCCTTACCTTCAACCAGGGAATCCTCGGATACCTCCCAGGATCTTACAACCACAATGCCCAGGGACCAGTTAGCTCAGCTGTGAACACTGGAACTCCAGCGTCCTTGACCATGGGCACCTGGGAGGTCTGCTCAGGGAGAGATGGAGTAGCACAGAAAATGCAGATGGGCCCTGTGCTTTCTCACAGAGCAGATAGAAGGAACAGCTGAATCAAAGAGCACCACCCAGAACTGGTGAATTAAACATAGCTAATGAGGCAATCTGTGGATGGAAAGATCAGATATCAACTAGAGAAAGGTGAGATTTGGGATCCAGGCTGGAGGAAGAAATGTGTGCAGCGGGAACTAGAGTCTCAGAGGAAGACTGCACCCCACAAAATTCACAACCATTGGGGTCAGTGTAGCCCTTGAATGTGGAATGCAGTCCACAGGACTGCTGACAGAAGGGGATTCTAGATATTAATCCACAGCTGGACTGGGCCCAGAAAGGCAGCCTGAAGTTCTGTACCAGCTTCTCAGAACCAGGGGGAAAAGATGCAAGCAGAGACCACACAGAGCCAGGGGAAAAGTCGCGTGCAGTGCCAGGACAGAGAGGCCTTTTAGCCCTGGATATTAAGGCAAAAACACTGCCACCCAAAGGTTGTATCAGAAATTGACTCTCATGTGTAAATACAACTAAAGGCATGCTGAGAACCAAAGAGGGCAAAGAGATCTTGCCTGCTTAAAAACAGGGTTGTGGCTGATGACACAGAGGAGTGGTGGATGGCAAGGAACTTCAATACTGTGCTGACTGCCTGAAAGGAAACAGACATGCCAAACAGAACAATGGAGGAAGTGAACGGCCTTTACTACTTCACATTTTTATTCTTTATATTTTACATAAGAAACGAATTTTTATGCATGTTTATAAGTCTAACTAATGGACATAGACAACATGGGGTGAGGGCATGAGTGGGAGGGGGATGGGGAATAAGGACACATATGTAACACCTTAATTGATAAAGAAATTTTAAAAAAGAAACTAATTTTTTTTCTCTCACTTGATTTTACCTTGCTTATTATTATATTTTTACTAGAGGCCCAGCACACAGTATCACACGAGACCCAGACCTGCCATGCCAGTAGGACCCAGACTGACTCCCACTGTGCTGGGTGGGAAGCAGGACCCAGACTGATTCCCACTACACCAGGCGGTACACAGGACTCAAACTGACTCCCTCTATGCCAGGTGCGGGGGTGAGACCCAGAATCAAATCCCTGCCCACTTGCATGTGCCTTGCCACGCACACAGCCTCCTGGTGACCAGTCTTAGGTGGTTCCACTTTATAGCATCACAGCCACAGGCCTCATAAAAAAATATATTTTATTGATTTTTTTTACAGAGAGGAAGGGAGATTGATGGAGAAGAAACATAGATGAGAGAGAAGCATTGATCAGCTGCCTCCTGCACAGCCCCTACTGGGGATGTGCCTTCAAGCAAGGTACATGCCCTTGACTGGAATCGAACCTGGGACCTTTCAGTCCACAGGCTGACACTCTATCCACTGAGCCAAACTGGCTAGGGCCACAAGCCTTTTATTAGTATAGATTTTTAACTATTATTATTAATACTATTATTTTACCCTTTTTTAAAGTTTTATTTTATGTTCTTTTTTCTTTATTTTATTTTATTTTATTTTGGGATTAGTGTCCTCCATTCTATTTTTATTTTCCCTTTAGCATTATTTTACTCTATCTCAATTTTTTCTTTATGCCAATGCTCTCTTCCTCACTTTTCCCCTTTTTTGTCCTGTTTCTCTTACCTTGTTCCTGCTTTGGTTTTTCTATATCCTTTCTTTTTACTCCCTGTTAAAAATTTATCTTACTCATATATCTAATTTCCTCTCCTCTGCTCCAAGCCCAAACATACTTTGCTCTTCTCTTCCTTCACTATCCAAAAGTTTTTTTGCCCTTTTCTTTCTTTCTGTCTTGTTGTTTGTTTGATTATTGGTTCCGTATTTTTGTTGTTGTTTTTCTCTCCTCATTTGTTCTCTTCTACTAATAGCTTAACTAATTTCAATCACCAACTCAGGCCTATCAACTCTCTATTCTTCTTTTTCAATAGTAAATGAATACATACATAGTTAGATATTAAAGAAGGAGGAAATATATATATATATATATATATTCTTTTGTATACATATTTTAAGATATGTAGTTTTTTATTTTTTACTTTTCTTCTTATATACTCATTCTCTTTCTACCTCCTCTATACTGAATTGTAGCTATTTCCCCATTCATTCAATTCCTTGACCTTACATTCTGGAACTAAGCTCTGCCTCCTCAGATTCATCTGGGTGTTTGTTGTTTGCATTTTTTTTATATTAGTTATTGTTTGTAGTTTGAATTCATCTCTGAATGTTTGTTGCTTGCATTTTTAGGATTAGTTGTTGTTTTGTTGATGTTTTTCCCCCATATACATATATTTCTCCTTTTTTCTTCTCTTTCTTTTTTCTCTTATACTTCTTCTTTCTCTCAATATCACTTTTTCACTTTTTTCTATTCCCAAATTCTCTTGGCACTGGTGGTCACCTTTATTTGGGAGTACTAGTATTGTGAATAGATTTGTGTTTGGAAGAAGAAAAAAATAAAGATAAAAATTATGAACAACAAATACGTATCTATCTACAAGTGAACCTAAAAATCAAGTAAATTAAAAATCTGAGGAACAGAATAAACTGGTGAATATAATAGAATCAGGGGCATAGAAATGGAGTGGACGGATAATTCTCAGGGGGAAAGTGGTATGGAGGGTGCAGGAAGAGACTGGACAAAAATCATACACCTATGGATGAGGACAGTGGGGGAGGTAAGAGCAGAGGGTGGGGTGGGAACCAGATGGAGGGGAGGTATTGGGGCGGGGAGAAACTATTGTAATAATCTGAACAATAAAGATTTATTAATTTAAAAAAAAAAGAAAAAGAAAGAGAGAGGACCCAGTTGCTAGATCAAGGTTATTGAGGGTATGGAAGGGAATGGAGACCTGGTACCCAGATGGAGCGACTTACTTTAGATAGGGAGAAAGACATCTAATTCTGTGAGCCCCTCAGAAAGGACAAGAACTAGAATTTGTTGAGCACATTCTATGTATTGAATGCTTTATAAATATTATCTAACTTAATCCTCAAAACACTTTAATGTAAGAATTATAAAAAATACAGTTTTTAAGCCATTTATTGTATTCAGTTGTGCACAAGATATGGTTTTATTATTTTAACAAGAGTTCAGTTTCTATTTCAAGCCATAATCAGATTTCAATTGAATCAATATTGTTTGTGATAAGAATAGCAAAAGATTGAAAATAACCTAAATGTCCATCATATGGGAATGGTTAAATAAAGTATGGTCCATCTACAAAATGGAACAGGCTATAGCCATTAAAAAATGAGATAGATCTTTTTGGATTAACATGGAATAAACTCTAAACACATTTAAAATGCGGAAAAAGAGGTTAAGAACATTGGGTTTAGCATGTTAAGAATTTGTGTAAAAAAAGGAGAAGCAAAACTAAAGAGTGTGTGTGTGTGTGTGTGTGTGTGTGTGTGTGTACGTGTGCATAGATCCTGAATCCTTTTGTAGCAAGGATTCAGGATCTGGGAATTGAACCCACAACCTTTTGGTGTACTGGATGATGCTCCAACCAACCCAGCCAGCTGGCCAGGGCTACAGTCAATATTATTTTGTATTAGTTTTAGGTGAATGGTGCTGTAACCTTTTACAGCAAGGATTCAGGATCTGGAGAAGGGGCTGTGAATAAATGAATATACGAGACAAGAAATATAAATTTAGAAGGCATAGGGGAAGCCAGTGGGAGACCTTACTCTCTTGTGAAGAAGTTTCCTGAATCTCCAGACCCATAGCTTTTTATTTATTAGAATATACATTTGCCTTTTAGCAAAGCAAACACTCATATGAAAGATAAGGTTTGGTAAACAGTAAAAGATGGTCAGGTTAGGGGATTGCCTTGAGCCACCATTGTCTCTATAAAACAATCGGTGCTTAGCTTTTAGCCCTTGCTAAAGTCCAAGGCCCATCAGCCTTCTGTGTTCCCTGCTGCACTTTCATGATAGTGTAGACAATGGGCAGCTTCCAGCACTATAGCATAGTGGTTAGACAATCATATACTTTACAAAATATCCCCCCCTGCCATTTCTAGTACCCCTTGCACCATACATAGTTATTACAATAATATTTACTATATTCTCTATGCTGTATTTTACATCCCATGACTATTTTGTAACTACCATTCTGTATTTCTCAATCTCTTAACCTTTGTCACCTAGTCCCCCAGCCCACCTCCCTTCTAGCAATCATCAGTGTGTTCTCTGTATCTATGTTTCTGTTTTGTTTATTTGTTGATGTTTTTAGATTCCACATATAAGAGAGATATATGGAATATATCTAAAGAGATCCTATGATATTTGTCCTTCTCTGACTATTTCACTTAGCATAATACTCTCTAAGTCCCTCCATGCCATCTCAAAGGGTAAGAGATCCTTCTTTTTTACAGTTGCATTGTATTCCATTGTGTAAATGCACCACTGTTCTTTTTATCCATTCATCTATTTATGGGTACTTCCATATTTTGGCTATTGTGCATATATTCTTTGGAATTAGTGTTTTGGATTTCTTTGGATAAGTGCCCAGAAATGGAATTACTAAGTCATTAAGTTTGAGAGGAGAAACCAAGATGGCGGCATAGGGTAGACACCTGAATGCAGCCTACTACAACAAATTTGAATTTAGAACTGAAAAACAGGGGAAACATCGCCCTAAAGCACCAGATGGCTGGCTGAGAGGAGGCTCTACCATTTAGGAAGGAGAGAGAAGGCACGCTGAACCTCAGGAACTGTGAAGGTACAGAGAACTGTGCGCACAAAAAGGCGGCTGCCCGACTTTGCTGCTGGCTTGCTTGTGGAGTGCAGAGAGGGCAGGGCCGGGCTGAGTTCACTGCTGGCTTACTCCCTGCACGTGGAGAGGATGGACAGCTAATGCTCAGCTGGCTTTCTTGTTCGGGAGGAAAACAGAACCACCCAATTGCTCTGATAGACAGGCCCAGACAGGGAGAGGCCAGACTGTCAGGCAGTGGGCAGAGATCTCTCAGAGGTGTGTGAAGCCAGCGGCCATTACTGTGGGACTCAGAAACCAGACCCTCGTAGGGAGGGGCTGAATAAAGCTTGTCTGCAGCACCTGAGACTCTGCCCCATCCAAGCGGAGCACAGAAGCCCTTCCAGTGGCTAGCTTTCTTGTTCACAGTGAATAGGACTTTCCTAGGGAGTGACAGACAGGAATCCAAAGCTTGTCTGCGCCTATACCAAAGAGGTGCGCGCGCCTGCAACCAATTGTGCGGAATTCAACAAAGCTTGTCTGTACCACCCCGAGACTCTGCCCCATTCGGAATACAGAAACCATCCTAGCTGAGACACTTCTGATCCTCATAGCCAATTGGCTTGAAGATCAATGCTTCCCAGTGATACCAACAACAAGCAAGGCTTAACAACAAAACTGCACACACAGCCCACAAAGGGCTACACAAAGACTGTCCACCTCAGGTAACTGGGAGGCTGACTCACTGAACCATATAGAACACCTTAGCACACAAAGCCACCTTACCAACTCGGGGAAGCTGTGAAAATGCCAAGACAAGGAAACAGACCACAAACAAAAGAAATGGAGGACAAGAAGCGACTGGATATAGAGTTCAAAACCACGCTTATAAGGTTTTTCAAGAATTTCCTAGAAAAGGCCGATAAAATAAATGAGACCTATGAGGAGATGAAAAAGAATCAACTAGAAATAAAGAATACATTGTCTGAAATAAAAAATATTATACAGAGTCCTAAAAACAGAATGGAAGATCATAAGAATCAAGTCAAAGATTTGGAACACAAAGAGCCAGAGGACACTCTTCCACAGAAGCAAGAAGATAAGAGAATCCAGAAAGTTGAAGATAGTGTAAGAAACCTCTGGGACAATTTCAAGCAAACCAACCTCAGAATTATGGGGATCCCAGAAGAAGAGAGGAAGCAAGATACTGAAAGAATACTGGAAGAAATAGTGAAAGAAAACTTCCCCCACCTGGGGAAAGAAATAGACTTACAAGTCCAGGAAGCGCACAGAACCCCAAACAAAAGGAATCCAAAGAGGACCACACCAAGACACGTCATAATTAAAATTCCAAGAGCAAAAGACAAAGAGAGAATATTAAAAGCAGCAAGAGAAAAGCAGGTAGTTACCTATAAAGGAGCACCCATATGATTGTCAGCTGATTTCTCAACAGAAACCATGCAGGCCAGACGGGAATGGCAAGAAATATTCAAGGCGATGAATAGCAAGAACCTACAGCCAAAAATAATCTACCCAGCAAAGCTATCACTCAGAATCGAAGGCCAGATAAAGAGCTTCACAAATAAAACAAAGCTAAAGGAGTTCATCACCGCCAAACCAGAAGTATATGAATTGCTGAAAGGGGTTCTTTAGGAAGAGGAAGAAGATATAGATAAAAATTATTATCAACAAATATGTAACTATCAACAAGTGAAACTAAAAGCCAAGGGAATTAAAAAACCTGATGAACAATATTAACTGGTGAATATAATAGAATCGGAGGTATGGAAGGGGAGTGGACTGACTATTCTTGGGGAAAAGGGAAATGGGGGGTGCGGGAAGAGCCTGAACAAAAACTGTGCACCTATGGATGAGGACAATAGGGGTTGGGGAAAGGGCAGAGGGTGGGGTTGGAACCTGGTGCAGGGGAGCAATGGAGGGGGGAAAAATGTGGAACATTTGTAATAATATGAACAATAAAGATTTATATATATATTTAAGTTTGAGATAGATCCAGGTTTAATGGGCCTGATTTACACAATTTTGAAATCCTTCTAAGAAAAATAATACACAATTATGAATAAAAAATTAAGTACAAAGCCTTGGAATTCATTGGTACAAATGAAGGGGCCCTAATAGAGCCGAAGCTTCATTAGCTTTTCTGATTTATTCCATTGAATCTGAGCCACAGTTACTCTTCCATGTTGCTCCACTGAGATAAGACCATTCTCATTTTATTTCCAGCCTTGCAGCCATGTCCCAAATGCTTATAATCATGCCAGAGAGATGTCTTCAGATCTGCTATATGTTTCTTGGATAATTTTAGCACCCTTCTTAGAGATCACAGCCAGTGCTGTGAGAAAATTGGGAGAATCAGGATGCAGACAGTTAAAGAGCAACATTGTGAACTACTCTAATATCTTGATGACATCACTTCCCACTTGTCTGTGATATTTTCTTTGGCACTATCTAGCCAATCAAGTGTAGGAACAGATAAAAGAGGGCTTTTGTACTGATCCAGAGTTGGGATTTTCCACAATGTATGTTCTATCAGGACTTGGACAAGGGAGGTAGATTACAGATGTTGAATGGATGGACCATGGACACTATGCTCAACAGTGAAGATGGAGATTTGGGGGAAAAAAGATAGTGGGAAACAGTTGAGAGCAGTTAAAGTAGGCAGAGTTGAAACCAATTTACTGTGAGGCTGTGATGCTAAGAGGTTCAGCAATGATTTACATGATATCACTATCTCCTAGCACTTTTCCTATCTTTGTTGTCACTCATTTACTATTTCTTTTGTTGGACCTTCTTTCTTTAACTATTCGTTAAATACTAGTATCTCTAGGGCTCTATCTCCATACCAGATATCTTCACTTGGAAAACTCACAGGCACTTCAAATCCAACACAATTTAACTAATTCTCTTCCCACACCACATGTAGTCTTATTCCAATTTATCGAGACATATTTTACAAACTTAATTTCATTTAATTTCCTTAACACCTCTCAAGTTTTATAGATAAGAAAACTGAGGCTCAGTTCAAACAACTTGCCATATTATTCTGCTACAAGTGTCAGTGCTGAGATTTGAACCCAAATCTGACTGACTGAAAAGCCTACATCCATTCAAGAGTGCCTTTTATGGATTTTGTAGTTTTATACACCTTACTTAAAAGGCTCTGTCCTGCTCAGTGGAACTACTATCTGTCTTGTTACCTAAGCCAGAAGCATGAGTGATATCCTCATCTCTTCTTCTTCACTACCCCTCCCCAGGTAATACAAACTAAGCCATTATCAAGTCTTACTTTTTTTACCTCAGAAATAAGTTTTGTATTGCACCCATCTCCTTCCACCTCTACCACCATCACTAGTCTGAAACATCTAGATTGTTAGCAGAACCTTCTAATGAACCTCCACATTCTTACTCTGGCCTCTCCACCCATTCTCCACATGCATCCAGAAATTATACTGGCAAAGCACATCTCTGATCAGATCATTTCCCTTAGTAACTATAGGATAAATTCCACTTCTTTGTGTGACATAAAAGTTTCTCTATTATCCTCAACAACCTCATCTCCTTTTCTTTCTTTTTTTAAATATATTCTATTGATTTTTTTACAGAAAGGAAGAGAGGGATAGAGAGTTAGAAACATCGATGAGAGAGAATCATCCATCAGCTGCCTCCTGCACACCCCCCGCCGGGGATGTGCCCTCAACCAAGGTACATCCCCTTGACTGGAATCGAACCTGGGACCCTTCAGTCCATAGGCCAATGCTGTATCCACTGGTTTCAGCCTCATCTCCTTTTCTACTCTTTTTAAAAATTATATTTTATTGATTTTAGAGAGGGAGGGAGAGATAGAAACATCAATGATGAAAGAGAATCATTGATTGGCTGCCTCCTGCATATCCCCTACTGGGAATCGAGCCTGAAACCCAGGCATGTGCCCTTGGCCAGAATCAAACCTGGGACCCTTCAGTCTGCAGGCTGACACTATCCATTGAGCGAACAAACCAGCTAGGGCTCTACTCTTTTTTTAATAGGATACTCAGGAGTTGATAAATATTTTTTTGTATCTGAATTTTATACCATTGAATGAGGCTTCTTTAAGACAAAGTATACAAAATTACAAGCACACAAAAGAAAACACACACACACACACACACAAACAAACAAAATTACAAGCACAAAATTTCTTAAGAGGCTCTTTGGCGAAAGGGGTTCCACAAATGAGGAGCTCTGAATTTTAAATTCATTAGCATCACAGTAAATCTATAGGAAAACTCAACAAACCACGTGCTGTTTTCTAAATGCATATGCCTTGCTGCAGTGACACATGTGGTTTCCTCTACTTGGAACGTACTTCCATTTATTTACCTGGAAACTCATTCTTTGCCAATGGTGTACTGAATGTAGATTACAGGTTTCTGAGAGCTGATTGTTAAATGCAAATTTTATGAACCAGTTGTTAAATACAGTCAATTTTAAAAATGTAATAAAACTTCTAATTAAATTAGCTATATTAAAAAGCAAAGGTAATAGATATTCAAAATGCATCATTTCCTAATTATTTACTACATTTTACTATTATATATGTTTTTTATGCTTTCTATGCCCATCATACCTGTGGAATAGAAATACTCTGTAATGATGTGCTGCTGTACCTGTCTTCCCAACTCTTCATTTGGGTAGATCAAAGTTAGCTGCGGTGGGAGTATGTACACCACAGAATTCAGCAAATGCCACAAGTAAGGGCTTGTTTTTTCTTAGATTATCCATTGTTAAGTATTTATCAGCACACCACTGTGTGTAACCCAATCCAAGGAGCACCTCTGTGCAATCATCCTTTATTTCCTTCCCTTTACACACACACACACACACACACACACACACACACACACACATACAGAGAGAGAGAGAGAGAGAGAGAGAGAGAGAGAGAGAGAGAGAATCCCTCCTATACCCTGTACACCACTCTATAGCACTTACCATACTGTATTTCAATAGTCAATTTAAAGCAGGTATTATGTTTTATCCATCTTTGTGTCACAAATGCCTCACACATTGTACGGGCTCAATTAATGTTGGTTGAATAAATTTAACCTCCTTGGGTTCAGTTTATTCTTATGTCAAATGAGAATACCTGCTATCTTTACCACATACAAACCTATGACAACAAATAAAATACTAGACATTAAAGTATTTTGAAGAAAAAGTAAAAAGTATCACATAAGTGCAGGTATTATTTTCACATGTTCATGTAGCTTAATTAGTTTCTATTATAAAACACACATTGAAACATATAATGCTAGCTGTCCCCTATTCTCACTCAAGATGTTCTGATATTTAAACTCTGATCTATTTGAACTGTTTCAGTGTGAGAGACATGAGAAACCTCTTTGTTTTAATAAAGCTAACTATAAGATATGCTTCTGTAAAGTTAATTTTGGAAACTGGTGAATAAAATGATAAAATCATAGTTATATTTCCATAGAGGAAAATCCCAATTGACAATTAGGGTCCCCAAATGATGAAGGCATTAAAATGGGTCAAGTCATCCTACTGAAAACTCTCCTTCTCTGTTTCTTATTATATTTGTATTTATATTTAAATTGCTTAACAAGCCCTAATGTGTCACTTAACTATGTGTCTGACATTGTTCTAAGTGATTTACAGGTATTAACTCATTTAATCTTCATAAAGTTCTCCTTATCCTCATCCTATATAATAAAAGCCTAATATGCAAATTGTCCTCTTGGTCAGTGGTTCAACCAGGAGTTTGACCACTCCCTATGACATGCACTGAACACCAGGGGGTGTCACAGAACATGGTGAGTGTTGGCGACACAGTGTTGGCAACGGCGGCAGTGGAGGTGCTTCTGGCCCCGATGGGCCCCAATGAGAGTGGGACCACAGCGGAAATGTGAAGCAGGTGAGCGGGTGGTCCCAGGCCAAGGCAGGTACAAGAGGGAGCCCAATCACCCCACCAATCGCCCTGCAGACAGCGACCAGTGGTGGTGGGGGGTAAAGGGAGATTGGGGCCACTGCCTGGCTTCCATGCACTGAGCAGGGACTCCTGCCCCAGCCCCAATCAATTTCTCCACAGGGGAATGGTGGAGCAGTTGAGGGGGTGGCACCAGGCCAAGGTGGGGTGCCAGGCAGGGCTATAGGTGTGTGATCTGGGGCCCTGATCCCCACAGGCCACCCCAAGGGACCTCATCTGTGCACGAATTTTTGCACTGGGCCTCTAGTTTTACAGATAAGGAGAATGATTCACAAGAAGTTAGGTAAATTACTCAAGGTCATACGCTTTCCTTTGTTGTAGGCCATTTCTGGACCATAACTTCATGATTCTGATTCTACTCTTGCACCCTCACAACTTGACTCTCCCATTCTTTTTTTTCTTTTTTTAATATATTTTATTGATTTTTTACAGAGAGGAAGGGAGAGAGATAGAGAGCTAGAAACGTCGATGAGAGAGAAACATCGACCAGCTGCCTCTTGCACACCCCCTACTGGGGATGTGCCCGAAACCAACATACATGCCCCTGACCGGAATCGAACCTGGGACCTTTCAGTCCGCAGACCGATGCTCTACCACTGAGCCAAACCGGTTTGGGCTGACTCTCCCATTCTTGCATATTGATTTCCCAGATAGTTACCACATCATATCTTACTTTTTGGGGTAGTAATAACAAACTACACAAATATGCATTAAAAAGTGAACCTTACTTTCAGCCAGGAGAACCAAAGTTGTTCTGCCACTAACCAGTTGTGACTTTTGGGAAGCCCAGTGACCCAGTAGAAAATAGAAGGCCTCAGCATGGCATCATAGTGCAGCAAAGAATTGCCTGCTGTAGTGGGTAGTCCCTTGAGGAAGCACATGGTGACTCCCATCATAATGTCATGGAAGGTTGTAGCCTGGCTACAGGTTTCTTCCCACTTAGTAGGTTTCTCACTACTGGAGGACTATCTTGACCACAAGACCTTAGCAAGAAACTAGTGAGTCATCGGGGACCGCATACATTCCCCATTTACATTCTTGATCTGGATCCTTTGTGCTGTTTGCTTGATGGTTCTATAGTAAACCAAAGTACAAGCAACTTGGGGCCAGTGTGAGCTATCATAATCACAGGTCTTTGGACCATGATCAGCCTTGGTGGTCTGACCTATATCAGGTCTCCTGGGGAAGTAATTTAACAGCTCTGAGTCTCAGCTTCTCCATCTATAAACACATGAGTCACCACATAAGTGTCAATATTATGTAATGGAAAGAAAAAATAGTTTGTGTAAGATAAGCTTTTATTCATTCGTTCATTCATTCATTCATTCATTCATTCACTAAAGGAATATTATGGATTATCCATTAGGTGCCAGTCATTGACTTGGACACTAGAGACACAGTGTTGAACAAGCCTGATAATGGAGTAGTCCCCGCCGTCATGAAACTTACATTCTAGTTGGGAAACAGGCAAAAGACAAAAAAACAAATTAATAACTATAAACTGGGATAAACACTATGATAGAAATGGTGTGAGAGGATGGGGGAGGGGAAAACTTACTTTCCAGAAAGTATTCAAATAAGGTTTCTCTAAAGAAGTAGTATTTAAACCAATTTAGTATTTTACTAAATTTGTGACCTTGGCCAAATTATAGTAAGTTTAAAAATTACAATATATAACTACTCTGAGCCTTACTAGGCATAACTCCTACCTCTCAGGATCCTTGTGATGATCCAGTAGGATGATATGTGCAAAACATCCAGCACATAGTAAATGCTCATTCCTTTCTTCTTCTAGCTCAAGCAGTCAATGTTCTCTATCCTGAAAATTTATTAAGGTCACACAATCTGCCTTGGTAGCTATTTATCTACTTAATCAGTTAAAAAAAAATCAGGAATGTAGTGGACAAGTCAAATCACCCTAAAATTAGCAAAAATAATATGTGCTTACACTTTAGAATTGAACCTATATGCCTACTGTTCAAGGTTTCCCTATCAGGAAATCTGAATAAGCTTTTCCCTAAAATAATCAGCTAGCAAAGCAGTAAAATAATATTCTATAATTTTCCAAATTGGTGCCAGCTAGATTTCCCTATCACTGACTTAACCTTCAGGAAAAAGTTATGGAATATACCCATTACTGGATCCTTGTAGTGCTCAAGGACCTGGGACCTTGATTTCTCCTTCAGGTGGAACAGGGGGAGAAATTCTTTGATAGGGAAAGTATGCTGTGTTTCTCTCCACTTACAGGTGAGGGTCTAGCAGAGGTTAATTTTTACACCCAAGGTCACATAGCAAAGATGCTAACAAGCTCATACCAGAATTCAAGGCTATGGACTCCTTTGCCACTATTTTCCTACTTAGATCAGTAGTTGCCTAAGGCAAAGATTAAAAAATCAATTCAGCAGAACTAAAACCCTTACTAGTTACCCCAGCACAAGACACACACACACACACACACACACACACACACACACACACACGGATTATTGGAAAAAATGATGCTGATTTTTGTCAAGAATAATGTGATTGACATTCACTATACTAAGAGCTAAGATAGATTATCATATGATAGACCAGTCCTTAAGGTAATTTGGTGGAACCTCATCTGACCAAACTTTAAAAACACAGTGCTAAACACACACACATACAGCACTAAAGTAGTCAAACTTTTTAAAAGTACTTATTGTTAATAATATATCTACAAGTAAAAGTTTAAACCGTGTTTCAGAAATAGTCTGAAATGTGGAGAGGATCACACTGCTGAGCAAAGAAGAAAGGAAGTGAGAGTTGCTGAACTTGATAAAATAAAAATAATGTTCTTGGTTTCTGATTTAAGATTTTTCATGTTGAAAACTGCTATTTATTCAATTACTGCTTTCAATTATTAATATTAAGGATTATAAATTTCTAACTGGAATTTCATCTGAATCAACTGTGGTATAACAAAAATCTGCACTGAAAACCCAGGGGGTATTATAAACTTTTCATCTTCAGAAAACTTACTGAAGATATGTTTTACTTTCAAACAGGTATAAGCATTTCCAATCATATTTAATATAGTCAGTCCTCATCTTAAAATGTAACAGCTCTTTCAAGATTAAAATAGCATACTTAGTCATTAAGCTGGTTATTTTCAAATTATTCAATACAGAAAACCATGGTATGTTCAAAGGAAATTAGAAGCAATGGATATAACAGCTGTTTCCCAAACCAATGCTTTTGAACAGCTCCTAGAAATAGAGTAATATCCCTGGTTTGGTGGCCAAAGCAATTTAAGCAAATTAGAGGTGCTTAAATCTTTGTCAAGTGACTATACTGAAATCAAAGTTAATATACTTTAAAAAAATATTATGGATAGTAGTTATTACTGCTTTTGACAAGTCAGTTGAGAAACTATCCAACATATGTTTAAATAGGACTGTCCTTTTTTTAAAATATATTTTTATTGATTTCAGAGAGGAAGAGAGAGGGAGAGATAGAAACATCATTGAATTTAAAAATCTTAAAACATAATGCTCAGGGCCTACTTTTTATATACCAATAATAAACTCACAGAAAGAGAAACTTTAAAAAATCCCATTGCACTGAAAAAAATTAAAATACCTAGGAACAAACTTAACTAAGAAGGTAAAAGACCTATTCTTGGAAAACTACAGGACTTTGAAAAAAGAGATAGAGGAAGATATAAAGAGAGGAAAGAGCATATCGTGTTCATAGATTGGTAGAATCAACATCATTAAAATGTCCATACTATCCAAAGCAATTTATAGATTCAATGCTATCCCCATTAAGATACCAACAGAATATTTCACAGACCTAGAACATACTCTCCAAAAATTCATCTGGAATGAAAAATAAAAGACCCATAAAAGTTGCAGCAGGCCTAAGAAGAGCAAAGTTGGACGGATCACAATACCAGATATCAATCTGTATAACAAAGCCATATTCTCAAAACTGCTTGGTATTGTCACAAGAATAGATATATAGACCAATGGAACAGAACAGAGAACCCAGAAATCAACCCAAGCCATTATGTTCAATTAATATTTGACAAAGGAGGCAAGAGCATACAATGAAGTCAAGACAGGCTCTTCAATAAATGGTGCTGGGAAATTTGGTCAGATACATGCAGAAAAATGAAATTGGTTCACCAACTTGCACCATACACAAAACAAACTCAAAATGGCTTAAACATACAATCAGAAACCATAAAAAAGGACTTAACCATACGATGGGAAACCATAAAAATCTTAGAAAAATGTAGCAATATCTTTACTGATACGACTCCTATGGCAATGGAAACTATAGAGAAAATAAACAAATGGGACTACATCAAAATAAAAAGCTTCTGCACAGAAAAATAAACCATCAACAAAACAAGAAATCCACTGCATGGGAGAACATATTTGCCATTGTTATCTCTGATAATGTTTTACTACTAATCTCCAAAATTTACTGGGAACTCATACATCTTAACAAAAGGAAGATAAACAATCCAATCAAAAAATGGGCAATGGACCTAAATAGATACTTTTTGAAAGAAGACAGAGAAAAGACCAAGAGACATATGAAAACATGCTCAAAGTCACTAATTATCCAAGAATTGCAAATCAAAACGACAATGAGGTATGGTCCCACACATGTCAGAATGGCTGTCATCAACAAATCAACAAACAACAAGAGCTGGAGAAGATGCGGAGAAAAAAGGAACCCTCATGCACTGCTAGAAGGAATGCAGACTGGTGCAGCCATTGTGGAAAATAGTATGGAGTTTCCTTGAAAAAATTAAAAATGGACTTCCCATTTGACCAATAATCCCACTTCTAGGAATATATCCCAAGAAATCAGAAACACCAATCAGAAAGGATTTATGCATCCATATGTTCATAGCAGCATAATTTAAAATAGCTAAGATTTAGAAATAGCCTAACTTCCCATCAGCAGATGAGTGGATTAGAAAACTGTTTTACATCTACACAATGGGATATTATGCTGCATTAAAAAAGAAGGAACTCTTACCATTTGCAACAGCATGGATGGACCTGGAGAGCATCATGCTAAATTGGAGAAATAAATATCATATGATCTCACTCATTTGTGAGACCAAAGCAGGATTTCAGGCGGGGCTGCTGGGCTGCGAGACTGGGGAGTGGGGGTGGCCAGGGAGAGATCAATGGGGGGAAAAGGAGACATATGCAATATTTTACTCAATAAATAATTTTTTAAAGAATAATTACTGTGCTCTTCTTTTGATATCCACATAGCTCATTGCCTCTTGACTTCTTCCTCCTTATTAAATTGTCAACTCAATAATGAGAACTCCCCTAATCATTGTATTTTAATATAGCAACCAATGCAGCGCTATTTCCCTAGCTTGCTATACTGGGTAAAATTGTGTTTCTTCAAAAGCTATGTTCAAGTCCTAACCCATATATCTGTAAATGTCTTTATTTTAAAACTAGAAGCCTGATGCACAGATTCATGCACCCATTGGGTCCCTTGACCTGACCTGCACCCTCTTACAATCTGGGATCCCTTGGGGGATATTGGACTGTGGGTTTTGGCCTGATCCCCACTGGCCAGGCCAAGAGACCCCACCAGTGCACAAATAATTTCACCAAGCCTCTAGTGTGCATATAAAATCTTTGGTTAATCTCTTCCCAACCCAGCCTTCACCCCTTCCCTCTGATATTCATCAATCTGTTCCATGTTTCCATGCCTGAGCATTGAGCATCTGCTCCCTGGTCATCAATGTACATCATAGCTACTGGTTGAATGATCGAACAGTCAAATGGTTGCTTAGGCATATATATATATATATATATATATATATATATATATATATATATATATATAGACTATAGGCCCGGTGCATGAATTCGTGCATGGGTGTGGTCCCTCAGGGTGGCCTGTGGAGATTGGGCTCCAGCTCACGCCCCCAGCCTCTCAGCCTAGCAGCCCCGCCTGAAACCCTGCCTTGGCCTGGTGCTGCCCCTCACCTGCTCCACCATCTCACCTGCAGGGCAATTGAATGGGGCCGGCCCCCTGCCCGGCTCCCTCAGTGCCAGGGAGCCAGGCAGGAGGCCTGTTCCCTGTTGCCATTGCTGGCCACCATCTGCAGGGCCATCAGCAGGGCAATTGGGCCCCTGCTCAAACCTACCTTGGCCTGGTACCACCCACTTACCTGCTCCACCATCCCACCACAGTTTCGCTCTCATCAGGGCCCATTGCCACCCGCTACCAGCGCCGCATGGCCAATGCCTGCCATGTTCCACACTGCCCCCTGGTGGTCAGCACACATCATAGTGAGCAGTCGAACTCCTGGTCTCCCGGTCAAACTTCCAGTTGAACAACCACCTGAGGGGACAATTTGCATATTCGGCTTTTATTATATATGATAGTATCTTTGCAGATGTTATCATATTCAGATGAGATCACACTGGGTTAGGCTAGGCCCTAAACCCAATGATTGGTGTGCTTATCAGAGAAGAGACAGACACAAAGAAACACACAGGAAGAGTATTGTGTAATTATGAAGGCAGAGACTGGAGTGATGCATTTACAAACCAGGGAATGCCAAGGATTGCTAGCAACCACCAGATGCTCTAAAGAGAAGGAAGGATCATCCCCTAAAGACTTCAGAGGGGCCTGTCAAAACCTTGATTTTGTACTCCTCCCCTCCAAAACGAAGTGAATAAAATTCTGTTGTTTTAAGCCACCCAGTTTGTTACAGCAGCCCTAGCAAACAAATGCACTTGTTTTATTTTTGACACAGCACTTATCATCTAACATACCAAATATTTATTTTGTTTATTATATTTCTCCTTACTAGAGTGTAAGATCATTGAGAGCAGGGACTTTTATTTCTACTGACTCCCTAGCACTAAAAGGGTGCCTGGCAGATAATAGATGCTCAATGAACATTTTTAGAAGGCAGGCAGGCAGGCAGGAAGGAAGGAAGGAAGGAAGGAAAGAAGGAAAAAAGGAAAGAAGGAAGGAAGGAAGGAAGAAAGGAAGAAAGGAAGGAAGGAAGGAAGGAAGGAAACTTACTGTTCCTATACACTACACTAAATACAATGATTTTTTTTAGTTTGCCTTTCGTTTTTTAATTTTAAATGGTTTTTAATGTGAAGTTTTTATGTGTTCAATTTCATCTCTTTGTTTTAGTGGTTTCTGTCATCAATGTTATGCTTATAACAGCTTTTCCCAATCATATATTCACCTTCTTTTCCTTTTGGCATTTTATAGTTTAATTCTTGTTTTAATTGTTTGTTACAAAAAGTTTAAATATAGAGGAAAGTGTAGAGAATAATATAATGTGCAGTTTCATTTTTTTATATTCAATCCTCCATCCATCTGAAATTTATTTATGTGTGAGCTGAGTTTAGTTATTGTATTGTTTTAGGTTTGTTCAAAATAGTTAATCAATTATTCCAGCAATTTTTATTGACTAATCTATCTTTTCTTTACCAATTTGAAATGATACCTTAATAATCATCTAAATACTTACATATATACTTAGATCCATAGAACAGAATAGAAATCTCAGCAATAAGTATCTATTTTATTATTATTATTATTATTATTATTATTACTATTACTAGAGGCCCAGTGCATGAAAATTTGTGCACTCGGGGGTTGGAGGTCCCTCAGCCCAACCTGCACCCTCTCACAATCTGGGACCCCTTGGGTAGGGTCCCTATGCCTGGCCTGAGATCAGGGCCTATTGGGGCTTTCCTTCCCTGGGCTGCAAGCAGCTGGCCCAACCCCTGCCACTGCCACTGCTTGCCATCTGTGCAGTGCTGCCTCCCCCGCTCCCCTGCCACTGGTGGCCTCCCTCTGCAGGTGACAGGCTGGGGTGCAATGGCTTGTCTGGCCTGGGCCTCCCTCTTACTTTGTTGGGGGGTAGAGTCAGCCCTGAGCGAGGCCATTTTCCTACCTGATTACCCCTAACCTCTGGTCTACCTACCTGAGCACCCCTAACTGCTGGTCTGCCTACCTGATCACCCCTAACCACTGGTCTGCCTACCTGATCACCCCTAACTTCTGGTCTGCCTACCTGATAACCCCTAATTACTCTGCCTGCCTACCTGATTGCCCCTAACCACTTGCTTGGGGTGGGCCAGCCCTTTGAGGAGCTGTCTGCCTACCCGATCTCCCCTCACTGCTTGTCTGCCTGCCTAATTGCCCCTTACTGCTTGCTTGGGGGCCGCAGCCAGCACTGACTTTGGTTGGTCAGCCTCCAGTCATTACTGTTCGTTTCGACCCAAGGTTTTTATATATTAGGACTAGAGGCCTGGTGCACGAAATTCGTGCATGCGGGGTGGTGGGGAGGGTGTTCCTCAGCCTGGTCTGCACCCTCTCCAATCTGGGACTCATGGGATAATCGGCAGTCGAACATCTCTCTCACAACCCAGAACTGCTGGCTCCTGACCGCTCCCCAGCCTGCCTCATTGCTCCTAACTTCTTCTGCCTGCTAGCCTGGTAGTCTCTAACTGTTCCCCTGCTGGCTTGATTGCCCCTTCTGCCTGCTAGCCTGGTAGTCTCTAACTGTTCCCCTGCTAGCTTGATTGCCCCTAACCACCTCTGCCTCAGCCCTGCACCTGGGACCCAGGATTCCCTCCTCCAGCCAACCATAGGCACTCGGGATCCGGGCTTTCCTCCCTCTGGTGATAAGTGTCCAGGCTGCCTGCGGACTCAGGGGATGGTGGGCAGGTGGCTTTGCCTGGGCTGCAGCCATAAGTGCTGGTGCCTGGGACTGCAGTGTGGGTGGCTTCTCCATCTCCCAGGCCACAGCCAGCCGCAGGTGCTGGTACCTGGGACTGCGGGGTGGGTGGCTTCTCCATCTACCAGGCTGTAGCCAGCTGTAGGTGCTGGCTCCTGGACCACAGGCGGGCAGCTTCTCCATCTTCCCTCAGATGCAGTGGGGGCAATTTCTCTGGCTGGCTGCAGCCTGGGATCACAGGGCAGGTGGTTTCTTCATCTCCCAGGCTGCAGCCAGCCTCAGGCACTGGCACCCGGTTTCTTGTCTCCCCAGGACATGGGGTGGGTGGCTTCTCTGGCTGGCTGAGGCCTGGGATCATGGGGAAGGCAGCTTCTTGGTCTCTGTGGCTGTAGCCAGCCCCAAGGGCTGGTGCCTGACTTCTCTGACTCCCACAGGCTGGGAGCGACTGTAGGGTGGGTCTGCCACCATGTTTTCGGTTCAATTTGAATACTCACTCTGATTGGCTGTTGGGCATAGTGGAGTGATATGATTTGCATGTTTCTCTTTTATTAGTGTAGATTATTGCTTACACTATTACAGATATCCTCATTATCACCTTTTTGCCCATCTCCACCTTCACTCCCTCTTCCTTCTGGACAATACCACACTGTTGTGTCTATGAGTTATGCAAATACGTTCTTTGGCTAATCCCTTAAACTTCTTTTATCCAGTGCATCTATTTTTGTACTGGAATCACTTATAAAATGCTACTTTAGAATAGTTTTTTTTAAAATATATTTTATTGATTTTTTTACAGAGAGGAAGGGAGAGGGGTAGTTAGAAATATTGATGAGAAACATCAACCAGCTGCCTCCTGCACACCCCCGACCGGGGATGTGCCCACAACCAAGGTACATGCTCTTGACTGGAATCAAACCTGGGACCTTTCAGTCCGCAGACCAACACTCCATCCACTGAGCCAAACCTGTTTCGGCTAGAATCGTTTTAATATATATTCATACAAGTTCCACTTCATGATTCCTCTTTTCTCACTATTTTATTGACCATTATTCCCTGTCTATTCTTACAGATGAACATTAGAATCCTTGTGAAGTTTGGAAACCATCCTTTGAGATAGTTTTAAATTTACCCATATATTTGTAAGCAAAAGCTGCTTATACCTCTATTCCCTCTGCATCTGTCCTGAATTGAATCCTCATCTCCCATCTTAAAATAGCCTCCTAGATAGCTTCAGGCTAACATTGGCTGTCAGAGTGATCTTATTAAATGGGAAAATTTGGGTTTTGTTACTTTCCTGCTTGAAACTCTTAAGTGACTTGCCTTTCCAGTTGGAATAATGTTCCATAACCTGGTCCTAACTAACCTACCTATCCCCTCACAAACACCAGACATTCTGAACCAAGCACAATTCTTTGAAGGAGCCTCAGTCTGATTTCTTCCTTCCCTCACTTTTTGCATAAACAACTCTGCCCCCCAAAAGACCCTTGATTGGCTTTGCCTGCTTTAATTCCCTCCAGGCCACCTCCCCTGACACTGCACCTGGGAAGTACTTCCTGACCCAGCCACACTTTCCAGGTCTGAGGTTATGTGAACCTCCTCCTTGCCTCCAAACATTTAGCACAACACTCATCTGTTGGTCCCTAATTGTTCATTTATCAAAACCTCAAACAAGTAACTCCTTCCTGGGCTTCTGTTTCCTCAGTTACTAAGGAATAAAGCTGAGCTATGATTTATAAGTAAGGATTCCTTCAACTAAAAGTTTAAACAGTAGCTTCACCCATTTTGTTATTTATCCCTTGTTTGATAGTTAATAGAGCAGAGGATTGCCGAAAATGCATCTATCAAGTCAACATATGTTTGGGCTCAACATATGTTTCGGTTAATTAAACCTATGCCATGTGAATTCTTCTGACTAGAGAAAATTAATTCCAATACTGATGACCTTGAAAAACCATGGGATAATAAATTATTCTCTAAGTCAAAGGTAGAAAATATACCTGGTTGTGCTTCCACTGAACTTTCTGGAACTCTTTAGAAATGAGTAAGCCATATATCTAGTGTAGGTACAGTAGTTTTGCCTGTAACTAATGATTTCAATTACCCCTTTCCCCCAAATTCGAAACAAATGACTTAAATGCAAAGCAGTTTCAGAATTATTTGAGACATCTGACTTTAACAAGGACATATGAGAAATTTTGAAGATGGAAGAGGCCCTGAGATAATCCAGGTCAGCCCTGATTTTAGATGAAGGAATTGAGACCCTAATGGGCAGAGTAGCCTACCCCTAAGTGAAACAGCCTCTCCACATATGCCCATTAAAAGTGGAAACTGCAATAACTGTCTGCATACTAGCCACCTTTGGTATAGCACCAGTGAACCACTAGAGACAATAAACTTGTATTATTAAAGCAGAGGTTTGGTGGTGTTAAGGATTATAACAAATAAGCTTTAATCCCCTCTTTTACTGAGCTACTTTATTAGAGAGGAGGGAGACCTTTGTTTTGCTGCCACATCAAACTTAACTATGATTAGGCACCAACAAAGTAGTAAGCATTAGACAGCACAGGAAATATCTGTAGAGTTCTTTATGCTTGTATAATTGCCTCAAGCATTAGTCACTTTTAAAAAAATCACACACACATAATACTGGAAGACAGAATTTACTACTGAAAGTCTCTTTTCATTAAGATTTCACTTCATCACTAAGAATTAAAATCCATCCCCCAACGCTACCACCAAAGAGAACTACTTAACCCCCATATGCTTGAGGTAGACCAACATTATCACTGTTTCCCCTAATGAGGAAAAGGAAGCCTTAAACAACTAGCTCAAAGCTAAAAGCACAGTTCATTAAGAGCTCCTCTTATTGATTAAATCGGACCAATGTTATAAGTGAAAATTAAAATGGTTTGAAAATTCAAAAATCTCAAGGCAGCAGGAAATAAAGAATAACACCAATGTATAGTCTAGTTTGCAGGCAACTTTTTGATGAGAACTAAATGCTCATGTTGGCCGACAGTAAAACTACCACATACCTAGTTTTTCAATTTGTCAAAAAACATGACAAGTTAGTCTTAACGATTAACGTTAAAATATGAAACACAGAACTAGAAAGCAAACAGGAATTGCCTAGACTACTTTAAATTTTATGAATTTGAAATTTCAGACACCTTCCTTTATTTGTCCTAGAAGCTGAGGTCTTTCATTCTTTAGTGGCTCTCAAAGTGCAGTCTCAGGACCTGGCCACAGCAGCAGCATAACCTAAGAACATGTTAAAAACGCAAATCCTCAGACTCTCCCCTACCCCAGTCCCACTGAAACTATCTCCGGAGGTAGAGGTGGCTATCTGTGTTCTAACAAATGCTAATGTTTAAGAACCTCTGGAGAATCCAAACTGCCTTATCAAGGTGCCAACTGGCTGGATAAACTTAAGACTTATTGTGTTATTAGTCAATATTCACTTTTTCTACCTTGTGGTCTGTCTCAAACAGCTAAGTACCAGTGCATGAATAATTTCTGCTCAAATTTAGCCACCCTACAGACTCCTGAACCCCAAATCCTAACATTAAGCCCAGGAGTCCAATATTTACTAGATTCCGATGTAAGGCTGTATTTCTCCCTCTCAGTGGCCCTTACTGAATTTGACAGGTTTACTCTTTTCTTATGGTAGATCAAATGTGCCCAGTTCCTCAAGGGCAGGCATCCTATGGGTTTACAGCTTTGCATTCCTCTCATAGATTGAACATGTGTACTTAAAACAAAATGGACACATTTTGCCTCAATATTTGTAAGTAGAACCAAATTCCCAAAAGTAGGTGTCTGGTGTTTTATATAAATGTAAACTTAAGTAGTTATGCCTGAGTTTTCCTTTAGGACCCCCTCCCCACCATGATATATCTTTTTTTTTTTAATCCTCTAGTCTTATTAATCTTTAAAAAAAAAGAGTCCAGTTTTTTTTCAGATCTATAAATGTCATTTATTTTGCAAATCTGAGATTCATTTACTTTAGTAACAATATGATCGTTCCCCATACTGACAAAACATTTCATGATTTCCATTTTGTTTTTAAAAATTTTACATCATTTTAAAAATCCAAATACAATTCAACACTTAATAGCAGTAACCTGAGAAAGGATTTTACCATCTTACTTTATATTGATAAAAACTGCCGTCAAGAAAGGTCCTGCGGTTTACAGATGGATACCGTGCAATTTTTCACCTATTATACTAATCAAAATTGCATCGATATCCACCCGACAACAGCAAAACAGGTCATTATACAATTACCAAATATCATAAATCATAACCTTCAAAAATTAAGACGATAAAATCCTCTTTTCTTCCACAGGCCGGGACAAGTGCAATACTTTATATAGAACACAAGTAATGCAACAAATCCCCACCCATGGATGAATGGGTGTGAATGCTGGAGATGTGTGTGAAGATAGTCATAAAGCAGTAGGCAGCACACATTATCACAATCAGTTTTGCATGGATTTGCACAGCCATATACACATATATACGCTGAAATGCAAACCTGCAAAACTAATCGTAAGTAGCAGTCTCTTGGAATATTATCTCCATCAGCAAGAGATTCATTATCCAAGAGTACTAGAAGTGCTCATACTACAGTAGAATAATGGCAAAACTACCTGCACTATGAGCACTTTGGTACTACTAGGATCTTATCCTTGGTAAATAACTGTACACTGCACACAGTTCCCAACATCTGCTCCCAACAAACAATGAAAATGCAAAATACAAATCTTTGAAACTTGGCCTAGTCAAATGATTACTCAAGGCATACTTTTTTAATGCTGTGTATTAGGCAGCCTGTGCCAGAAGGGGCATTTAGGGCAGTAGATTCGAAGCTGCTTCACTAACTGCACTAGATGCACCTTAACACAAGAGACACATTAGAAAGGACAGTTCAAAAGCATCAACAATTTAATTATGCACAAACTACATTTCTCAGTAGCCATTGATTAAATCACCATGGTAATGTAAGAAGTGCTTGCATTGCAGTAGATCTCAAAAAGCTACCTGCACTGTAAGCACTTTTACATGGCCAAGGCCTATTCCTGTAGTAAAATTGTCTTCCACTAGCTCTTCTTTTCCGTCTTCACAGATCTGTTCAGACTCACCTGGTTAAAAACAAAACAAAAAATTAGATACTGGACAAGTAAATGATCAGTTAAATTCCTGAAGCATGCTTTCCTTTGGCTTAAAGTACCCAAGCTAGATTTTGGAATAATCTGAATTATTTACACTAATAATTTATTGCTAGTTGAAAAACACTAGCAATTTCAAAAATCCAATTCTTAAGTATAAGGAGATTTTGGACTTCTCTCCATCTAAGAAAACTTGATATGTGCATCCCAGTAAATTCAAAGTCCCATTAAGTCCACTCTGGTTTTAGAAGAGTCTTATCTAGAAAAGATGCATGCAAAATCAGGGTGAGCATTCTTTTCGAGGTAGGACTCTGTATAAGATGACTGTTAGGTTAAATGAATATTCCCTGCCCCCCACCCCATTAATAGAAAATGAGAGAAATATTAGAGCTGGTTTAAGAACAGCCTTCTGCACTCTTCACATAATGCACAGATGGCCTAGAGATGTCACATTTTGATCTATTTCAAAGGGCTCTTGTTCTGTTTAAACATTTATGGACCCATTTTCTCCATTAAACCCAAAGAAGGCAGATTAGCTCTTCTTTCCTTCATGTCATTATCATCCATAATAAAACCTTCTCCCATTTCCAAGTGCTTATTTTACCTAAGAACATGCAGCAAAGAAGTGAGCCCCTACTTGAAAAGGATTCCCAAGGTTCCCCTGCCTCTTCCATGATAGGTTAAAATGTGTAAAAAAAAAAAAAAAAAAAAAAGGTCAAGGGACATAGAATTTGTAAGACATTTAATTAGTGTGGGTCTCTTAAAAGTTGAGCTTCCATCATGGTATCCTACACAACTAATTCAAAAAAAAACTCTTTAAACTGATTCATTACAATCACACAAGTCTAAAATGGATTTTCTACACAAGACTAAAGCTAATATAGAAGAGAGTAGGAATTGTCCTCTTTCATCATTTCTACACTTTTTTTTCACCATTAAAAAAATTACTCCAAACTGGACCCAACTTGGCAAAACGGAGCCCCACAGAGTCAGAGAAAGCACCTTCTCCAGTTAGTACCTTACTTTAATTATCTATTCATCTTGTGTAGACATAATTGGACACTCTTTTTGAAATTCTAAAAAGAGAACAAATAAAACCCCCTCCCTGTCGCCTTGGCGAATCCTTTGGCCTCTTCCCAGGGCTCTCACACCCTTACCTACTACTCCCACTGAAGTCGGAGCAGCCCGGTCCAGGGTGTGCTCCAGCTGCTCACACCACGCGCTCCAGTCCTCGTGCTGCAGCCGCAGCCCCAGGAAGATTAAAGAGAAAGAAACAAAGCATCATGGGAAACAGAGTTCTCCAATTCAAAGCACCAAAAAAAAACCGCGCCAAGCCCACGCCCCCTCCCCCTCCATTCCGGTGTTGGTGGGAGAGGAGGCAAGGGGGAGGGGAGTCCCTCTTTCCCCCTCCACTTACATCCCCCAATTTCTCTAGGAACTAAAAAGATCAGCAGTGGGGGAGAAATGGGGATGCTTTCCCACGCGCTCCCTGCTGCCCCTCCACTGCACGCTGGTACTTTGCTTTCCTCAAGACCTGCTTGCTCTGTCCCCTCCCACCCATCCAGTCAGGTCTCCCCATCACAGATGCTCCCACGCAGGTCTCCCTGGTCTGCCTGGTCCCCCTAACTAGACAACCCCGCGTGGAACCTAACTTGGACCCGCGCCCGCCCCTCGCAGGTGGTGCGCTCCTTGATCCACCACCAGTCACCCCTCTGTGCATCTCTCCCTCCCCGATGCACTCCTGGTCGCCCGCCACCCAAGCGCCCAGGTCCCTTGGAGCCCGAAGAGGAAGAGAAGCAAGAAAAAGCGTCCAGGAAATTCAGTGGGGCACCCCTCACCCGAAGCGCCCCAGTCCAGAACAGCGCGGAGCCACCAGTCTTCCCGCTGCCACTGGAAGAGCGCTCCGTCCCTGAGTCCGAAGCTATATCCCTGGGAAAAGCCCGCCCCTCCGCCTTTAATAGCCCAGGGGGGAAAGCCCGCCCCCGCCCACCCGGCCCGCACAGGAATTAGGAAACGGAACCCCATCTCCGGCAAAGCAAAAACCCCACCGAGTTCCAGTTACCCATTTTCCCCTCTTGCCCCCAAGCCCGGGTCCTTCATTAAGAGGCGCGCCTGGGAAGACGGGCAGGAATCGGGTGCCACCGACGCCAAGCCCAGGATGGTGCACTCGCCACCACCTTGTCCGGTACCGCTCCCGGGGTGCTCGCCCCCTCCCCTCCCTGGAGATAAACTGCGAGATCCGCGGAACCGTGGGACCTGGGTGTCCCGTCCCCCCCACCACCACCACCACCCCGCGCGCGCATGCGTGCCACCACCCGGCTAGATTGAAAGTGTTCCTAAGGCCCGGGGAGAAAAGAAATACCCAGCACGTTCACTCTAAGTACATGTGAAAGTTTTAACCTCTGGCACCTTGTGCTGATGTTAGGAGTGTTTAGCCTTTGCCAGGCGCGCCTCCCCCCCCCACGCCCCAATCAGGGTTTCTTGGCTGGCATCCCTTGCGGTAGCTGCCACAGAGCACACGCACACATGCAAGGAAGATACAAATATGATGAAATTATTTTGCTTTCTCTTTTCATTCCACAGCTGATGAGGACCAATCGAGGGCAGACTGCTTAGAGGCCAAAGCCCAAGTACACGCTGTGCAAAAAATAAGACGGTGTCTTAGTTTAAGAAACACAGTACAAATGGAATTAAACATCCCAGACTTTGTCCACTGGGCATCATGAGCCCATCCGATTCCCTGGCGTAGGAGGTGAGAGTAGTGTGTAGCGTGGAGATGAGTTACAAATCACAGAAGGCAGTGAGCACGCGGGGTGAGGTGCAGGAAAAACACTGGAAGGCAATGGGGTGGGGGTGTTAAGGAGAGAGAGGTGGGGGGTGCAAAATGAAGCTGGACTCCTCTTGTGACCTCGGGGCGTGGTGGCAGCCCAAAGCCACAGAAGACAAGGGGGCCTCGTGATTCTTAACCTGCCGCACGGGAGTAGTTTAGGCAAGAAAATTGCAAAAGACTGACCTCTCCTGCCCCTGGCCCATGATGGAGTCCAACCTGAATGGGCCAGCGGAGGATGCAACAAAAGCCACACTTATTTCTCCAGCGTGAGTCCTTCTTGTAGGTGGGCTTTCTCCCTTTTCACAAAATGAGCAGACAGACTTTGCAGCCCACCCTGACGAGTCTGCCTGCTCCTTTCTGGAAACTGTGCAGCCCAAAGTTTATTACCCACCAAGATCCCTCCAGTGAGATCGCACCCACTGCGATGCAACTTTCGTCCTTGAATGGGAACGACTAGCAGTGGCAAGAGGAGGAGAGGGAAGAGGTCTTAAACCCGACTTTGAGAAACATTGTATTAAAGCAAAATAAGGACAGTACCTTTAAGCTCCAGCAAAGCCTGGAGTAAAAAAAAAGGGGGGGGGAGGGTTGGAGGGGGTTTGCAAAAGTGGCGCGAAGATAATATCATGTGATCTGACCCCAGGACGTCTCCTTCCCCTTTTGCCAAACTCCCCTCCCCCCCAAAAAGGGGGGGGGGTAGGGGAGTTACATCCGCTCCTCAGGAGCTATTAGCATAAATAATTGTCTCCTGCAGCTGCAGGTTAAGCTCCCTGTCAATGAGTAAACATATCCTTATCCTCATCACCATCAGAATAAAAAGACCTATTACTCTGGTTTTGGAAAATGTTCCCCCCAAAATTTCATTTTCATCAAAAGTCTTACTTTGGCATTCCGACTGTGTTTGAGAGACAGAATAGAGTTAGAAAGCACGAAATCATCTTATTAAAAGGGAACAAGCAGGAGTAGCTCCCCCAAAAGTGAGATATTTAAGTAGAGGCATTAAATGGAAATGTCTTTTTGAGGGACTTCACTAGCTTAAAATTTTCCAAAAGTTTTCATTGGTTCTTCAAATAAGACATCCTCCCAGAGTCTTTCTACTCAGCCCCCCAACTCCCACCCCTCCTTCCCTTTAAAGCTAGAACAATGCCCGGAATAAGGTATTTTGAGATTGCTTTACCGGGATTCTTGTATTTAATGTTTTTAGAGGCTTGTAACCTATAGAATGTCCAGTTCAAGTTCCCAAGTGGCGAAAATAATTTATTCCATTTATGTACCTGTCTGGCACAAGGTAAATTTAAGGGCAAGATACAGGTTATTTAAAAAACCAAGGACACACCAAGAAATTCTTGTCTTTTTCCCTCTAGAAAAAAGTAAAAGTTAAAGAACAAAGCATCTCTCTCTCTCTCTCTCTCTCTCTCTCTCTCTCTCACACACACACACACACACACACACACACACACACACACACACTCAGAATAACTAACAGCTCAAAGAAAAGCACGTGATCCCTTCATGCTTTAAAACTTGTGGTCATGCTGAGGCTAAAAGCTAAGAGCTTGTGACCCCACAACCCCGTCCCCTCCCCCAGACCACAGCCCAGGGCTTAAGGCTCCAGGCTCCCACCAGGCTCCTGCTTGCTCCCAGTATTGTGAGACAAACAATACTAAGACATTCTACAAATTAAAGGAGCCACAGCTCCTAGCCCCAGTCACGTCATTTATGCCCAAAGAGATTGGCCTGTGTGAGTATATAAATGCTATATGTCATATAGGATGTATGCATATACAGAAGTCCAGTTGTTATATTGGAACGTGTAAGAAAGGTATGAAAACTGGCCAAAGGGAAGAAGAACTTACCTTTTGTGAGACTAAGAATTCTAATCACAATTTAAAATTATTGCCATTATTTTGAGTTTATAATGGATTTTTTAAAAATAGATATCCTGTTAAGTATTGCCCCCCAAATCAAGATGTTCTGAGCTTTTATCTGCCTGAAAAGGGGAGGACGAACTCCTCTAAATTGACCTCTAGATTTCATTGTGCCTTATATAAAGCATCAATCTAAAGTAATCTGAGTTGTAGCACCTTTAAAAATACCAGTAATTGACATTTTACCCAGTTGAAAAATCATTTCATTTGATTTAGTAATAATATTTAGTGGCTCTGTTCAACCTAATGATTGGTATCTTATAACAAAAAGATCCCCATGGAAACCAGAAAGTAATTTAAGAGTATTATGTTCCTCACACAACTAGAATAAAGCTTTTGTTCAATATGTATTTACTACTTTAATTTTTTGGATGACACTTGCAGTAAGGTCTCTTACACTCTAGTTTTGTATGGGATAGGAATTCAGTGTCTTTGTGCAATATGTGCTTTGCTATATTTGTGTGATTCTGTGTTCTTGTGTGAGTGTGCATGCCTATGAGGGCTAAAACAAAGCCAGCACATCAGAACACTCAGTGAATAAAATGGGGTGTGTGTGGGGGTGGAGGTACCAAGAAGAAAATATTTCAGATGCTATTATGCTACCTGATTCTAGAGCTGGAACTGTGACTTCCTTAGAATCAGATAAAACTGGTCTTTACTAACTTTGGTTTTGTAAAATAAATATTCCTTTATTTACAAATATTTAATATTTAAAAAATGAATCCACCTTGTTTTGAATGACCAGAAAACTAAGATAAATCAATATGATAAAAATAAACTAAAATATTTTCTTTACCAACCCTTCATTTGTTTTGAAAACAGGTCAGCAAAACAAAGGGGGAAATTAGAGTTAATAATGAGTTTCTGATTGTTATTTCTTTTCAATAGCATCTAACATACATCATGGAAATAAAATAAACAATACATCTCTAGTGTCAATGTGAATTAAATCTCAACTTAAAAAAAATTACTTCTTAGTAAGAAGGAGGAAATTTCACTAATTGAACATACACAGTTAATATATTGTAATTTGGTTTAAAAATGTAGAAATTAAAAATATATTTATCCTAATCTCAAAGAGTTTATCATGATAACAAGAAGTGCATTGACATTCTGAAATGTGCATAAGCTTAAGATATACAATTTACTAGATTTTATTTGTTAGTAAATAACTTTTATAAACCAATCTTTGTTAACTTTGATCTTAATACAGTATTTACAAACATTTCTGTTCTTTATTAACGAGTTAATATTTGGAATGAATTACAAGAAAAAATTACAATAGAATAAACTTATATCTTGCATAATTTGGATGAAATATGTTGGTACTAGCACTTACAACATGGAACTAATTTTGTTAATATGTGGTGCTTTAAAATTACCTTGTTCCATGGATCTTTTGCTTCTTTCAGTAATATGTTAAAACATAGTTTTCTTTCACTAACAACTATATTTATACAGATGAGATATTCTAAGCAAAATGCTTATGTAAATATTGAAAATATTAAATAATTTGCCTTCCGTCAGTAGAAAAATTGTTTCTCAAATTAATTCTCCTACCTTGAAAATAGACTCAATAGACATTAAAGTGATTCACTATTAAAACTAAATAGTGTTAAAGGCATTTTTACATTGTTTGAAACACTTTGATTTTCCTGTTTATGTGATCTCAGAAGTGGAACTTCTGGTATTACAAACCATAAAATTGCTAGCAGACTGTAATACTATAATCAAAGAAAAAGCTGTAAAATAGAAATGTTTTACACACATTACTTCTTTTAAATCACTTTTCTGATTAAATATGTCCATCTTTTGCACCATTATAAATTTTCTAAGTGAAAGAAGTAGTCATAGTATGGAACATGATGAAAGATAAATTTTTATTTTCAAAACACAATCTCCAAAATCTTATCACCATGACATTTTCTTCCAAAGCCAGCAAATCATTGTGTTAAAAATTATCTAATTATATAATAATTTTACACTAGTAAGTTTGTCATTTGAAAATGTCATGATTAAGAAGTAAAAACTTTAGATCACAGCTATTCTTTTAAAGTTAGAAAAGTTGAAATCATTTATTGTTTTCTCCGCATATAATTGAAATAAAGCAAGATATGATTCAGCTACCCATGTTGAAAGAGAGCACAAGATTTTTTGGAGTTTCTCTCTCTTTTTTTCTCCTCAAAGATAACATTTATCTCCAGCTAGTCCTCCACTCTAGTTAGAGATTCACTTTAACTGTCTCCTAACTTGTGATTGCTGAAAGAAATAGAACTATTGTGTGGCCTTTTTCATGCAGAGGAGGAAGGCTCAGTGAAATGTGTTGAATTATCCAGATGCCTGAAAGAGCTGCAATGAAAATTTAGAACCACCTAAATAACAGAGCTAACACTCACTTGTAAAAGGGAATCTTTCAACAGATATAGTCTACAGAGGACATCTACTTTAAAAATGAAAGAGATTTTATTTTCTCAAAACAATGCAATTTAGCTTACTTTTGAAAATCTTACAAGAATGTCTAAGTCAAAAAGCAAAACTAATGATTAAAATCAAACATGAAAAGATGCAATTTTATTTTTGTAATTATTTAATTTATATCGCTGCTTAGAGCTCTACATGTATTTTTATTCTTTCAGAAAGGAGTGATCTGTTCATACCATTTCACACTCTTTCAAGTCCTAATGAATTTAACTACTTGAAATTTTACTCCCTAAAGTAAAAAAAAAAAAAAAAAAGATTCACATCACTAAGACAAACAGCTCCTTTATAGCTGTTAGTCATCCCATTTCTATAGCTGCTACTTATTAAAACATCTTTAAGAATTAAAACACTTTATGTTTTAGAAGATTAAAGAAAACATGGAAGTTGTGATTCAATATGGGTTGCATATTTTTTTAAATGTTTAGGTATCAAATTGATAAACTTGCTGAACTAAATAACATTATTATAGGATGTGTTTTAAGTACTCGAGAACTCAAGGTTAAAAAAGCAAACATGATATGTTGGTATGTATTACAAAAAATACTGTACTACAGAATGTTAAACCTTTTAATGTTTTTTTATAATTAATTAACTAGACCAAAGTTCAGTGTTTCCTTGGAGGATATCAAGGCTAATAAACAAAAGCATTTTAAATATAGTTTGTCTGTTGATTTTGGAGAAATGGCAAGACAAATAGTCCTAGTGAATCTCTATAGTTAAATTATATTTTTAGAATGTAATACTTGACTAATCTGTAAATCCTTTCATGTTTATTTGATTTGAAATTTTGCTTTAAAGACCTTTTAAACAAATGTATGGAAACCACTAGATCCTGATGAACTACAGTATTTAGCTTCTTTAGAGTAAGATATACACCTTGCAAATGTTAATAGCCTTCAGACTCAATTACACTCCTTGAGGCTTTCTTTAATCTGATCTGAAATAAAATATATTTTCTTCTTTACATGTTTTAATAATGCTTTTTCAGCTCTCAGAAATATACTTATTCTTCTGACACTGTATTATTTATATGTATCTTGATATTTTAACTAGTTACCAGATATAGTTATAGCCATATATTTATTGCTCAACATAAATTATTTTTTTAATTTAATGTATCTAAAGATAATCAACAAACAAGAAATTGAATAGACCCCATCAGTTTCGTTAATCACCTAACAAATGCAAGGCCAATTTTTATTTGCTGTATTAGTCCCACTCAACTAATTACCCTTTTCATTAAGCTTCAAAAGGCTCTTCTTAAAATACTACTTTATAACATCTTTAATACCTGCTGGCGGGGGTGGGTGGGTGAGAATTCATACATTTACTTGATTTTTTTTTTTTTTACTTCTGTGTTAAATATTTAAATATAAAATTAAGAGATTTCATTTTATATTTTGGTTCCTAAACAAAGTGCCCTATTTATGCTAGTTTGGGGGCAACAGTTCTTTGGTTTTCTGCAATTTCAACTATTTCATTTACAATTCAAACTCACCATTCTTAAACTAATCTCTACACTTGATTAATCCTTGCATGCATACTGCATCTTTCTTAAGCTCCAGTAACAAAATTAGCAAGTTTACATAAATGTCTTTGATATTTAATATCTAAAGTTCTTAGCAAATTAACCCTAAAAGTAATTTTTCTGGCTTTTAACACTACCAGATATTTGCAGCTACATAAATTAACCCTAGTATTTTACAAATTAGCACAAACTAAAAAAAAAAAAAAATCCCAAATTCTAATTTGCCTTACGTTATGCCTGACTCTTCATCAATTTCTTAGTTCTTTCAACACTAAGTGTATGATACTTAACAATATTAAACCCTGAAATGACAGAGCAGGGTATCTTTTAAAAAAGATAGTTTAAGCCAATATTTCAGGTTGGCATTTTTTTTAGTGGGCATCTAATCTATCCACTGAGCCAAACCGGTTTCGGCAGTGGGCATCTAATCACTTTATTTTACAGATGAAGAAACTGAGACCCACCTCCATTCTAATAACATGACTAAAATGCCTTCACCAAGGGTCACAGAACCAAAATAAAGAAAGCCACTAGTCTGGCCTACTTTGAAAGGAACTTTATATAGTCCTTGACTTATTTTCCATCTCAATTTTCCTGTAGGGCAGTTGTAAAGACTAAATGAGATAGTGTGTGAAAGCAACAGAATGATCACAATAAATGCCATTTCAGAGTGCTCAATAAATGTGCTTTTTTCACTTTCATGCTGATGAGTTATGACTATTTCTGACTTCTTGCCAAGATCTTGATTTCTTACTGCTATCTTTGGGGCACCGGAAATGCAAGCAAGACACTAAAAGAGGGTTTGGGGAGACTCAGGCTATCAAAAATTTAACATTCTAGTCATCTTCATACTTTACCCACATTCTGATTATACCAGCTGAAAAGACATAAAGTGTTCCAAGAAACCTGACACAGGGAAATGGGTACATGCTATATTTCTCACCCCTCACACCCTCACTTCAGATTGGGGTCCCAAATCATGATTCCAAATAGAACGGAACCAAATTTTTGCCTCCATTAATTGCTTTTTTTTGGGATATTGGTTTCAAGCTGTTTATTAAGAAACAGAAGACTCAGAAAGAACCTTTGACAGTCCCCAATTTCCTGCTCAAGAGACTCAGACAGAGAAACCTACGCCTAATTTGAATTAAGTGTGGTAAATAGAGGGCTTCAAACAGAAGCCTGTTAGCTAGATACCCCCTGTGTCGCATTGTTTCTGAGTTGACTAGCAAGAATTTTCCTGCCCCATGTGTTTCACTCTTAGTCAACTACCTGTAAATAGCCCATTCTCATTTCCAAAATCTAATACCCTACCTCCCTTTTCTCCTTTATCCAAAAATGTTTTATATGCCCAATGTTGCTTTGCTGTCTTTTGGAATTTTCATGCCTATGTGAATTCCCCAGGTGCGTGTATCAAAACTTTGATTTTCTCCAATTAATTTATCGCTGTCAATCAGATAATTAGCTCAGCCAGAAGAACTTAGAAAGTGGGAGGAAAAGTATTAATATTTTAGCCCCCACAAAATAAGGAGCATTTGAAAATCAAAATGCTACTTTATGTTCAAATTCATAAGCTGCAATTAAAATTTCCTCAGATATCAATTTCTTCTTAGGTTTTCTTCAACTCTATAGTTGAAAATTAGAAACACAGCTCACTCTCTGATGCCTTTATATATACTAGCTTGACATTAAAAGAGCTATTAATATTATATAAACTGTTATACCATCTGTGTTATAATTCTGCCCCATCAGGTTTTATGGAATGACCCCCTCATACCATTTCCTTCATTCCACCAGGCATGTCATCAAAGGAGAATAAATTAAGTATTGTGCCAGAAAATGTGGTCTACTTTCTAAAAGGCATCTATCTCTAGCTTTCAGAAATGCCTTTTGGAATGAGCAATGTGGAAACAGTGTCCCCATTGTTGTATAGGAATGTCATGAATTGGATCCCCACCCCAGCCTTTTATAGAGAAAAAGAATAAAAAGCGTTCATCTGAGTTTAAAATTATCATATTTTATAGCATATGCTAACATGCTAATGAGATGAGGTATTATCACATCTTTGCTGAGGCTATTATGGATAATTGAGCTTTGTCCATCCACCAACTAGATTGTAAACTCTGTGATGGTCAAGACAACTTCAACTTTGTCGTTTTACGAGACCCCTTTTAGAATATGTTGACACTTCCATTGTTGGTCTAGTGACTAGGTTGAATATTTGTATTGGGGGATATCAGAAATGCCAGCTCTTTGTAAATTCCATTTCAACACTGTTTACTGGTGACTAAAAACCATATAGATAACATGAGCAATTCTTTAACTCTGTCTAAAATATATCACTGAGAGATCAATGTTCCTCTAGTAAATAAAGATAACTCTAGGGAGTTTCTCTGTAAAGATTTAGACAGCTCACAGAGAAGTTCCTTTTGGTGGTTTGACATAGAAAGGGGTAGGAGAAGATTAAGGGACTCCAGTTTAGTTCAAAGTGTTAGAGAGAGGTTTTTGCATCTCAAAGAAGGGGAGGAGGAGGGAATCTAAGAAGATTGGGGCTGGGAATTTGGCCCTTTTCCTTCCCACTGACTGACTGCCTTAAACTCCCTCTCCCAAAACCTTATAGTTGTGGAGAAAAAGGACCTGAGAGAGAATCAGGAGATTTCAGTTTGAGTCTGCGCTCTGTCACTAACTACCTGAATGACATTTAAGCAAATCACTTACTAGATTACCTCTGAGGTCTCTTCCCACTCCATAAATCTTTGCTCTTTATCTCATTCTCCCCCTCCTTTTTGTTCTCCTTTCCCCCCACCCCCACCCCTTCTTCCTGGTCTTCCTTTTAACTGCAATAATAGTAATCATTAATTAGTTACCTCTGGAGAGAGAGTTGAAATGGTATGTGGAGTATTAATGGAAACTAGCTTTTTATCTCTGTCATAAACTTTTTTTCTTTATTTCTGTGGGTTTTCTTTATTGATTAAATTATAATTTCTCGTAAATTTAAGATGCTTATTACATGTAAGCATTCAATAATCTGCCAAAAATGTTTCTTCTTTGTAAATATAAATGTTAACACAAAACATTTGGTCACAAAGAGTGCAGTAAATCAGAGGTTAATGTGGAATTATTCCACATAGATTTACCATGTAGAAAAATACTCCACAAAAATAAGTGTTGGAACCCATGGCTCATGTTGCTTTTTACCTCATTTATGTAAGCCAGAAGAAAGATTCTGGGAAACCCTTTGACTATAACTGTGTTCAAAGTGGATTAATGTTTTATCTCATGACATGTTCACATGACTGGCAGAGATTTGGGCAGATCAGTGGTCTCTAGTTCTCTCTCCTCCCATTCTTTAAGGATTCTTTCAAGTCACACCTCCTGCCTGAAGCCTTCCTTGTTAAGTCAACCACACTCTGATTCCTGCCTTCTCTGAAAAACCAGGGCACTTGAGTTCCATTTTGTTTTAGTGTATTTGGGTATTTTTACAAGAATCTAATGACAGTCATGATCTGTGGCATCTCTTTTAGAGCTCAACAATTTTCAAAGCACATCGATATATAAGTATTATTTTGTTTAAAATTTATCCGAAACCTGTGAGATAGATGGCTGAAATTATTCCTCTTTCCATTGGCAGAACTGAGGCTCTGAGAGGATAAATAATTTGGCATGATGGAGCCTGCACTGGAATCTGGGCTGGCCTGTTACTCAACACCATTTCAGAAATCTTTATTCTTACCACAAAGGAGACACAGCAAAGTCATGATGGGAGCATTTAGATTAGTAAATCAGAGTAAAGCCTGGTACTGGTGTCAGTGAAAGAATGTGTCTTCCCTTGGAGCTTCTGAAAGGGATGGAAATAGAATTCTTTGGGACAGAGTTACATGGTGGTTTAGCCTCCAAAGAGACTTTTTTTGGGGGAGAGGTTTAAGCTCATACGGTTTAAGCTCAGACTGTTTGTTCTTTGAACACTGCACTGTCCAATAGGAAGATAATATAAGCTGCACATGTAATTTTAAATTTTCTTGTAGCCAAATTGAAAAAGTAAAAGAAACAAGGAAAATTAAGTTTAAAAGTACATGTTATTTAACCCAATGTATCCAAAATATACTCATTTGAACATGTAATCAATATAAAATTAGTAATTAGATATTTTTCCTTTTCTTGGTATTAAGTCTTTCAAATCTGGTGTGTATTTTATACTTATAGCACATTGCATTTCAGACAAAACAGATTTCAAATGCTCAGTAGTACATGTGACTAGTGGCGACCATACTGGACAGCACAGACAGAGGATTTTTGCTGCCTTCTGGCACTGACCACTCTATTAATATCACTAGCTGTTCTGTCTCCATCTTTTTTCTTCATCATCCACAGTGACTGTTAACTGTTAATATTGCTTTGCCAATGTTTTCAGATCATCAAACCATCTCTGTAATAAAGGGCTCACTCCATATTTATCTCATAATAACAGATAACATTCATTGAGTATATTATATGCCAGGCCTGCTTCTAAGTGCTATAACTTTATATATATGAATTCATAAAATCATCCTATCCTAACAACCATATGAGTTAATCTTTTCACCATCCCCTCACTTTACAATTGAGGAAACTAAAGTATTTAACTCCCTAAGTTATCCAACTATTAAGTACTGGAGGCTTGATTCTAGCCCCACAACATTAGCCACTTCTCCACCCTACCCCTACCCACCCCCACCCCCCCTGGCCCTGCTCGAGAACTAGGGCCACAGACAACAGGAAAAAGTAGCACTTCATTTCAGTCAGTGACAGAAGTATAACTTGGTCTCAGCTCCTCCTGAGCCCTTCAGACCTGTGTGGGATTTGGACACAACTGTTCTTCTTTTGTGTGGTGGTTGCCCATAGCAGCTAATACATATATATTTGGGTCTGTACCTACGCACACGCTCGCGCGCACACACACACACACACACACACACACACACACGTGCACGCAAACTATCCTATATAATAAAAGCTTAATACGCTAAGTGGCTGGAAGGCCATTCAACCAATCAAAATGTAATATGCTAATGATATGCTAAGGCCACCCAACCTCTTGCTATAATGTGCACTGACCACCAGGAGGCAGGCAGTCAACTGGTGGACCAGTTGCTGTGACATACACTGATCACAAGGGAACAGAAGCTCTGACTGGTAGGTTAGCTTGCTGCTGGGGTCTGGGCAATCAGGACTGAGCAAGACAAGCCCTGGAGCCCTCCCACAATCCCTCCCCAACTGGCCAACCTCCCACATCCCTCCTCAGTCTTTATCTTGCACTGGTGGGGTCCCTTAGCCTGGCCTGCACTCTCTCACAGTCCAGGACCACTCAGGGGATATCAGAGAGCAATTTCAGCCTGATGGTGGAATGACAATTACTATGATGCACACTGACCACCAGGGGGCAGACACACAATGCAAGAACTGTACCCTGTTGATCAGTGCACTTCCAAAGGGGGAGGCTGCTCAGCCCGAAGCCCTACTCACAGCTGGCAAGCACAGTGGTGGTGACAGGACCCTCTCCCACCCCTGTGGCAGCACTAAGGATGTCCAGGGAGCAGTCCTAAGCCATCAGTTGGACATCCCCTGAGGGCTCCCAGACTGCCAGAGAGCGCAGGCCGGGCTGAGGAAAGCCCCCCGCCCCCACCACCAAGTGTGCGAATTTCATGCACCAGGTTTCTAGTAGAGTTCGTAAAAACCATAGAATTAAGGAGTCAGAAGGGCTCTTACATGCAGTCTCATCAAGAAAGTGCAACATGGCACATTAAGGAAACTTGCTCAAATTTCCACAATTAAACTAGAACCCAGATCATCTGACACTTCAAAAATTTCATAGCTACTAAATACCTCTTATGCATAGCAATTCCTACTTGAAAGTAGCAAGTCTATTCTCACTAATATACACATTATCAAATGTTTATCTTCCTGCCAAAGTATATATCTTTAAATTTTTTTCAGTATTTACTAAAAGCATTTGTGCTTTTTAGACATTTAAATTTGAAAAACTCTAAGTTAAGTAGATTCCTCTTGCCTTGTCTTTGGTTAAACATTTACATTGTTTTCTAAATGTTTCACCAGGTCAGCAGCATATTGCATTTTTTAAGGATTGCACACTTATTTAAATTCTCTACCACCCTAATTCTGAACCCTTAATAAATGTGTAATTAACAAAATTGAAATGGTACAATTGTATGAAGAGATTGGGTTTAGCCATTCATTTTATAGATATATGTTTTTAAAATGATGTTAAAATGCACTACTCAAATGGCATTGTTACCAGCCTGACCTTGAGGATTAGTGTCGGTAGCCTTTTCAGCCCAAAGGACAGCAGTAACATCTCACAAAGATTTTTTTTTTTTTTTTTCCTTTCAGCAACAAACTAACCATCGCTCTTTCCTCGGATCCTTCTATTTCAAAGTGGAGAGCTTGACCATATTTTAAATGTTGAAATGTTTTCCACTTAAGCACACTTGATTTCTTATTAAAAAAAAGAAACAGGGCTTTCATATATTATGTTTCAAAGTGGAGATGGCTGTGAAACTTGAGCTCTGACACACAACCTCAACCTGACTTTTTAAAAGTGCTCAGAAAACTGTTCTTCTAATAAGCATGACCACAGCCTGCTCTTTAATGATTTTTTTTACCAGCCTAAGTAATTTATTCTAAATCATTAAAAAATCAAAATAGTTTACATTAAATAAATCCTTGTGTAGGAAAGAGGATGGCCCCACTCATTGGTGAATAAAGACTGAGAGATATAAATGGAAAATACAAAGCTAGTTTCAGTGTAGTTACAGCTTAATTCCAGGAGCTGATGCTTACCAGACTTTTTAAAAGAAAAGCGACATGTTCTGAATCATTTGTAAAATCATGCAAAAAAAACAAAAAACAAACAAAAAACCCCCAAAACATTAGGGACTATGGGAAATTAGTTTTGTTTTGGCTTTCACATTTTCACATCCTACCACAGAGAACAAAATGCTAAGTACAAAAGCAAATGAATTAACATTAAGGTGGTTAAGCCAGAGTCCTGTTTTTTGTTTATTGCTCTTTGATTTTTTTTTTTGTTGTTGTTGTTGTTAGAAGCCCTAGGGCTACTAAATAGATGAATAATGTCAATAATAACGAATACAGCCTGCTATGGAAAACACTCTGTTTTCAAAACCACAGGTTAGTTCCTGGAAGTCAGCCATCAGAGAAAGGATGTGGTATAGCAGCAAGTTTAAATAGCTGTGCAACAAAGGAAAGAGATCGGTTGACGTCTGCCTCCTAGAGGGTTGAAGTCGGAAAGAACTATATTTGAATATGGTCATTCAGAAAGCATTGAAGATAAAGACTTCATCAGATTTTGAAAAGCTTCACTGATCACTTCTTCGAAATAAGGTGAGAAAGGAACTAATGTAACAAGATAAAGATAAGATGAAAATACATTAACTTTAGGTTCAACAAATTTTGGTTGTTATACAGAAGGCATTGACTTCACTTTTTAAATGAAGCCCCAAATCTCATTTCTCATTATTGTGAATTGGAAGTCATTGTAATACACCTGGCTTAAAATTTCTGTGCAGTGGTCGAGTTTTGTAGCCAAATAAGTTCCACAAAATAAACTCATCGCAGGAACAGGAAAAGCGGCTCTTTTGAAAATACCTTGTGATCAGGCTCTAGGTCATGACCTGGGTCTTGAGAAACTTGAGTTAGTAGATGTTAGTTTTTCTTAGCTCTTTGTTTACCCTGGACTTAGACATTTTGTATTATTAAAAACCTGTGGCTTTTAAGGACATTCTATTTATCTTTCTAGGCTTTTTTTATGGAAATGCCTGGATTTTCTTGGAAACGGGGATTTTATTGTGGATTTCTGCTGCCCCTGGGAGAGGCTTATTTGTCTGGACAATAGTTTTCCTTAGTGCCACTACTCTTTTTATCTCCCAACGGTCACTAGCTCCAAGGTCGAGAAAAGTGCATCCTTTTGTTCTAATGAATCTGAAATTCCATTTTAAAAAGTCTGCAAAAGGGACTCTTGGTTAGTAACTTAAGGTATATTCCCACTACTTGATGTATCCAGAGGGTTAGCCTTCAAGACATTTGGAAAAAAAGAAAATCCAACTCAGTAAAAGTCAGAGAATTGAGCAGCAGTAGGATTATTGCCACTTAAGAGTTTTATCTTTTGTTGTCTGTATTTTAAAGTGAATTGTAAAACATTGGCATGCTTGCTTGTCATTATTAAAAAAAAAATAGAACCGCTGAAACCGGTTTGGCTCAGTGGATAGAGCGTCAGCCTGCAGACTGAAGGGTCCCTGGTTCAATTCCTGTCAAGGGCATATACCTTGGTTGGGGGCACATCCCCAGTAGGGGGCGTGCAAGAGGCAGCTGATCAATGTTTCTAACTATCTCTCTCCCTTTCTCTCTGTAAAAAAAATCAATAAAACATATATTTAAAAAAAAAAAAAAAAGAATAGAACTCAGTAAACTTTGCATAAGGGAGTAAATTACCATTGCCTTTGACTATAAGTGAAATTCTCAGGGTGTCAAAAGTTCTATTGCTCTAGACTGCATCTAGTCCTCGTGATAGCATAAGCATTAAAATGCTTTGTGAGTTCATGTTGTTTGAGTGCATGGTCTTTTCACCAATAAATCAATCTTTCAGGAAAAAAAGTGGAATTTTTTAAATTAAAAGCTGCAACGCTACCTAATTAATGAATATGAAATAAGACAAAAAATACAGTTCTTCGGTCTCACTAGCCACATTTCAAGTATTCATAGCCACATGTGGCTGGTGGCTACTGATTTGGACAATGAAGATATAAAACATTTCCATGATTGCATAAAGTTCTGTTGGAAACACTGCTTCAAAGGGTGCCTATTCTTTGCCATAAATTTTAATACCTGGTAGCAGAAAATGTTGATTATTGTTATAGATCGTCGTCCACAGAATTCCAGCTTTCTAGATGATATGGTATGTCTTCTACACAGTCTCAATGTGTAGCAATTCACTGAGGCTGGCAATTTGGTATGATTATTAAGAACTATGAAAATTTCCCTCCATAGTTGTTTTTTACTCTAAACTGCAATTTAAAACAAACAACCTCTCAGTGACTCAGTGCCACCTAACTTTGATTAAGCAAGGAATGAATGCTGTTTCCTCTATTTTTTTCTAATCAGGCTATGCAGAACATTATAGAAACTATGCTTGATTGGCCTACATTAAATGCACAAATTGCTAAGAAAAGATATAAGGGTAACTTGTTGCAAAGTGACTACTGTTGAAAGGATTCATGTGATAGTATTTTTTAATCACCTATTTGGCATTTTATTTTTTATAGTAATAATTGTTTTCCTTTTAATCCTTCAAAATGTGTCTCATAAATAATTGTGCTAATTAGAGTGGCTTTTTATGCTTTCCAAATTCATGCTCCCTCCAATTCCCCACAAGTCCTTTATTTGCTCTATGGCCCACCTGGGCTTTCTTCATCTCCCACCATTGGTCATGCCCTTCTTGCCATCTGGAATGCTATCCCCATGTCTGCCTTTCTGAGACTTATCCATTCTTCAAGGCCCATTTGAATTTCCACCTCTTCCTGATCTCTCCAGCTGAGGTGACCTTTCTTTCTCCTGATTTAAAAAATATATATATTTTTTATTGATTTTTTACAGAGAGGAAGAGAGAGGGACAGAGAGTTAAAAACATTGATGAGAGAGAATCATCGATTCAGATGCCCCCTGCACACCCCCTACTGGGGATGTGCCCGCAACCAAGGTACATGCTCTTGACCAGAATCGATCCTGGGACCCTTCAGTCTGCAGGCCGATGCTCTATCCACTGAGCCAAACCGGTTTTGGCTTTCTCTTGATTTTTAACTGCATTATAATGAAGTTTCATCTCTCCTACTAGATTATAAGCTCATGGGTACAAATATCTCGGCCTTACTCATCACTGGATCCCTCCACATACTTGACACAGGGCTATTGCTCTAGATATGGGAAATTAAACCAATTTTCTAAAAATACACATAAGATTTCTTTTTGGGGAGGGGCTTTTGTAACATTTTAGAATGATTAACAGTATTACAATTGTCTCCCATTTCCTCCCATCTTTTACCACCCTCCTCCCAGCTCCTACTCATCCCCGAGGTCTTCACTGCCCTATTGCTCATGTCCATGGGCTATGCATATCTATATATATAAAAGCCTAAGTGACCAGCCAACCATTCGACCATCCAACTGGTAGCTATGATGTGTACTGACCACCAGGGGGCAGACACTCAAGGCAGGAGTGGAAACCATAGGCATATACAAATGGAACAGACTGATGAATCTCAGGGAGGGTGGGAAGAGATTAACCAAAGATCTTATACGCATTCTAGAAGCCCCTGGGCCTGCCCTGTGCTCACTTGCAATCTGGGACTCCTCGGGTGATGTTGGAAAGCTAGTTTTGGCCCAATCCCTGCAGGCCAGGCTGAGGGACCCCACCAGTGCATGAATCCGTGCACTGGGCCTCTAGTCCTAGCTAATAAAAGAGTAATATGCAAATTGATTGTTACTCCAACACACAAGATGGCTGCCCCCATTGGTTCAAAGGTGACTGCCCCCAGGTGAACACAAGATGGCCGCCATAAGATGGCCTTCAGGGGAGGGCAGTTGTGGGTGATCAGGCCAGCAGGGGAGGGCAGTTAGGGGTGACTGGGCCAGCAGGGGAGGGCAGTAGGGGGGAACCAGGCCTCCAAGGGAGTACAGTTAGGGGTGACCAGGCTGGCAGGGGAGGGCAATTAGGGGCAATTGGGTCGGCAGGGGAGCAGTTAGTGGTCAATCAGGCTGGCAGGAGGTGGTTAGGGGGAGATCAGGTTGGCAGGCAGAAGCAGATAGGGGCAGTCAGGCAGCCAGGCAGGTGAGCAGTTGGGAGCCAGCAGTCTTGGATTGTGAGAGGGTCCCAGATTGGAGATGGTGCAGGCTGGGCTGAGGGACACACACACACACACACACACACACACGCATAAATTTCATGCATTGGGCCTCCAGTAAGTATGTAAGTTTTTTGGTTTATCTTTTCTCATCCCCCTACCCCCCGACATACACACACACACAAACACACACACACACACACACACACACACACACACGGAGGTATGTCAATCTGTTCCATGTCTCCATGCTTCGGGTCTTATTTTGTTGGTCAATTCATTTTGTTCATTAAATCACACAAGATTTCTTTGAGTTTCATCTGCGTTGACAAACCAGGGAGTAGCATAGCACATATGGCTTTACATTAAGTTTTAATATGTACACTTTGCCCAGGCCAATTCATTTTGACTTGTATAGATCATTTGTAATGTTACCACAGTTATGTATATTTGCCTACCATATTGTACTCATGTGAGCTAATAAACAAGGAAATTGGGCTGCAGCAATGTGTAAGCTGATTCTAGTTAAATCTAGATTGTATTATCACTTGACAAGATAACATTTTTTTCTCACATCAAATTGTCAAAGTGTAAAGAGCTTGATCAAGTAGTGTTGATATGGGGAAACAGGCTCATTTATTTCAGGTGGGAATGGAAATTGGTACAATTTTTGTGGAAGGCATTTTGGTAATTTAGTAGTAGTCATCAAAATAAAAAATGTAACAAGCAATTTCACTCAGAGGAATGTATCCAACAAACTTCCACCTATAAAACAAATTTCTTATGGTCTCCTGAGGGAAGTACTCAGCACCATCTAGTATGTGTTCTTGCCTAAACATTAAACCTGAATCTGATAAAGTCTACTGATAAGATCACCAGTTTTCAGGAAATACAAAGAAGAGAGGAGAACTTATTAAAGAACACCATGCAATGCAGTTAGCAAAACCCAAAATGTGGAAAATTGTAAGACAAAGGATCTAATTTTGCCAACAGAAAAGTTGCAAGGAGAAAAAAGGGAGAAGAAATTTATACATTACGAGACTTAAGAGGCATGTCAATCAAATATAATGTGTGGACCTTGTTTGGATTCTGATTTTAATAAATTAGCTATAAACAATTGTCCATAGGGGAAATTTGAACACTGACAGCATCTTATGGTATCAATAAATTGTTAATATTTTAAATATGGTAATTGGATAAGCTTATTTTAAGAAGTTATTATCTTTATTGATATACAATAAACTACTTCTGGGATAAATTTGCTTCAAGATTATCTGGTGGGGTAATTGGAGGAGTATAGCCCATGAATCAGTTGATTATCATTGAAATTGGGTGTTCATGATAGAGATCATTGTGCTGGTTTCTCTATTATTGTATATCTTTCATATTTTCCGTTTTAAAGAGGAGAGGTATAATGTTTTATGACAGAATTGTTTATAATAGTAAAGAAACCTAAGAACAACATATATATCTAGAATAAGGATTGGTTAGATAAAATAATGTAATGTCAGTCAATGGAATACTATGGTATTGCTAAAAAATATAGAGAGAAATAGAAAGGCAAATAGAACTGTTATGGAACAATCTCTAAGATACAGTAAGTGAAAAATAATGTAGGAAGTTATGAATAATATGCTCCCATGTAGGTAAACAAGAAGGGATAAATTCACATATATGTACATATATTTGTATACGTTATTTTAAAAAGTATTCTTTAGAAATTGTTAATAATGGTAGCACCTGGAGAAAGGGTTCGGCTTTCTAGGAAAATTGAATGAGAGACTTCAACTACTTTTCTAACTAAAAAAAAAAAAATACTTTTCATTTTTTAAGACCTTAAAATATTTCTGAAACCAGTAATCAAGAACTCAACTTTTTAAAATGATTCATGCTTATTGCCAATAGGTGCTAGAAATATTTTTGCCGACTGGTAAATGTTTGGGGGTAGAAACACATTTTGAAATGATCTGTAAATTGCCAAGCATTAATGCTCTCCTTTTTGACAAAGGAAATACATGCATTTCTAACTCACAAACAATAGAAACTTTCCCATTTGGAGATTTCCCAGAGGGACCTATATTTATAACTAAACACATGTTTTCAAGGGCTAGGAAGCTGCAAAGGAAATTCGACCCTCCAGAGCAGTGGCAGAGATAATCTGAAATAGCAGATAATCGAAACTTCATAACATTTTGTTTTGAAATGAATATTATTTTTAAAAGCTGACCATTATGTTCTTTATTATGTTTTGCTGAGTATAACATACATATTAAAGTGAATTTGTAGTGTCAGGACACCAATCAAAGGAAGGGAGTGGAAGACATGGGCCTGAAATATGCTTTGTGGTCAAGGAGATACTGATAACCTATAACTAGGTCAGGAAGTGATGACTGTAGATTTTTATTTCATTTCCCATCACCATTTAGACATTCTGCCTTTGCCTTTATATGAACTCCCTTCCAAAATCTGAGAGCATTCCATCTAGTTTTCCTTCCAAACCAAAGTTAACAATACTAATCTGTAAGAAATCATTAGCATCCTTTCCATTTATAAAGTAAAAAGATTAGGATATTTTTCAATTAATATATTCCACATGGACAGCTCTATTATTCCTGCCTAGTGAAAGGCGAGTGTCCTATACACCAGTTCCTCCAGGTATACAGTTTAACAAGTAAGGCAGAAGCCTTAGATAAACCATGTGGAAAGCTGTAGATCACTGATAAGAAGGCATTACTTTAAACATTTTGTTGTTGTGTTGGGGGTTTTGTTGTTGTTGTTGTTGGGGATGGAGCTGTTGGATAAAGCAAAAACTGCACAAGGTGAAAGAATGGAATAAATCCCTTTTCTGATCACTGCCTGCCTGACATTGTGCTCGGCACTTGCAGACATGGTACATGTTTCATTCTCACAAACACCCAGTAATAGAAGTGAGGGCGGGGGAGCAGCTGCATGGAGCAGAAGAAGGAATAGTGACACCTCCCAGATTTCTAGTTTGGCAGGCTGGATAGATTTGATGCCTTTAACAGAGATGGAGAACACAGCAGGAGCTACAGATTTGGGTGAAAATTAGGAAGAGTTACTGAGTTCCATTTTCCACAGGATAATTGGTGGGTCAGTAGGTTCTGGCAGGTCATATGGTGCATGCTGGGTCATAACCTTTTAGCCAGTGAAAGAAACAAGCCAGTGAAAGAAACAAGCCATCCTTTCTATCCCTCTGAAAATCTTAATTCCCACCATATGTTTTACTGCCTATGGCACATTACAGATCATTGGTCGATTTTTTAAATGCCAGAACACTGTATTTCTATTGTTCTTGTCTCTGTGCTTTTCACATTGATATTAGCAATAGAAAAAATTTATTTCTTTGAAGTGCAAGTAACATGGAAGTATATTTTATTTATTGCAACAGCTGTGTTACGCCAAAGTGGTATATATGCACATATCCATTCATTTTCAACTCTCTTTAGTGAAGTGCTTCTTTAAAGAAATACAATTACCCAGTAAAACATAAAAAAATGTTCAACCTCACTCACAGTCAAAGAATGCATATTAAGCCTGGCTGGTGTTGCTCAGGGGATAGATCATTGTCCTGCAGACTGAAGGGTTCTGGGTTTGATTCCTGGTCAGGTCACATGCCTGGGTTATGGCTGGATCCCCAGTGTGGGGCATGCAGGAGGCAGACAATCAATGATTCTCTCTCATCATTGATGTTTCTATCTCTCTCCCTTTCCCTGAGGATTAAAAAAAAAAAAGAATTCATTCCAAAATTTTATACAATATACCGATAATTTTTTAATTTATCTTTGTTTTGTTATGTTTTTTATTGATTTTTAAAGGGGAGAGAGAAAGAGAGAGAGGGCAAAACCGGTGTCTCTTTTTATAACATGTCCTCCTTAAGTACAATCTGAGATTTAAAAATATATTATTGTAGACCTATGCACCCAGAGGCCATTGGTTTGATTCCAGTCAGGGCATATGCCTAGGTTTCTCAGTAGAGAGTATGCAGGGAGTAGCAGATCAATGATTCTCTCAAATCATTGATGTTTCTATTTCTCCCTCTCCCTTTCTCCCTCTCAAATCAATAAAACATATTTAAAAAATAAAATAAATTCTTACAACTGCAAACAAATCATAACAATGCAACAAATATTTTATTTCCAAAACTTACATACTCCCATTCCTAGAAATTTTAATACTATCTTATCCTACCATCTCTCTTAATTCTCTTCAGAATGCTTTTTTTCCCCTTTGCTTTATTTTATTTTTTATTGAGAGATAAGGCATATAAAATTGTATAAGTTAAGGCATACAACATATTGATTTAATACATTCATATATTTCAGGGGTCCTCAAACTTTTTAAAGTGGGGGCCAGATCACGGTCCTTCAGAGAGCTGGAGGGCCGGACTATATGAACTACTAATTCCTACTGTAACACCTTGGCTGCGCTCACTGCCCAAAAAACCTGGCGGGCAGGATCAGACTCCCCTGGGGGCTGCATGTGGCCCGCGGGCCGTAGTTTGAAGACCCCTGAAAATGATTGCCACTCTAGTGTTAGCTAACACCTGCATCATGTCACATAATTACCATTTCTTTTTGTGGTTTGAACATGTAAGATCTAGTCTCTTAGCAACTTTGAAGTATATAATATATACTTATTGACTATAATCATTATTCTGTACTTTAACTCTCCAGAACGTATTCATCTACTAGTCACAACATTTTTAAAAATTTCTTTATTGATTAAGTCACAACATTTTAAAAAATTTTATCTTTATTGTTAAAAGTATTACAGATGCCCCTCCCTATTGGCCCCTTCCTTCCCACTCCTGTCCCCTCCCCAGGCCTTCACCCCACTATTGTCTTTGTCCATGGGTTATGCATATAAGTTCTTTAGTTAATCTCTTCCCTCCCTCCCCTTCCCCCTGAGGATCCTCAGTCTGTTGCATGCTTCCACATATCACTTATATGTGGAACCTAATGAACAAAATAAACTGACAAACAAAATAGTTTCTAGTTATAAGTTTTTAAAAACACTTTTAAATAGCTTTATTGAGGCATAAGTGACATAAAATGAACTATACATATTAAAACTGTATTATCTGGAGGATCCAAGATGGCTGCTCGGGTATACACCTAGCCGCAGCAGCTCACAACAATTTCAAAGGAATACAACTAAAATGTAGAGTGGACATTGCCCAGAGCTACAGGTAGTCGACTGACTGAAAACTCTACAATAGGAAGGAGGGAGAAAACCAGAAGGAAAATCAGAGAAGCTGAAAAAAAGCCTAAGGTACGGAGACATGCTGCCAGAGAGGTCGCAGCCGGAGAGGAGGAGAGGGCTGGGTGCTGCCTGGCGTTCCCTAGCAGGAAGGAAATAGAACCCCCAGCCTGGGCTGAACCCCCGAACCGGCAGTGCTGAGCCCCAAGTTATGTGCCAGACCCTGGGGACCCAGGCTCCGGCAGGGGGAGACAATCCCGGGGGACGGCGAAATGCGGGGCCCCCGGAGTCGCGCGCACATGGCGCGCAGAGGACTGAATGTTGACTCTGATGCTGGATTACCCTAGCCGGAAGAAACAAAGCCTCCGGCGGCAGCTCTGAGCCTCAGTCCAGACCGCCCCGAACTCCAGGTCTGGGCCAGTCCCTGGGGACCCAGGCTCGGGCAGGGGGAGACGGGGCTGTGAGGTGGAGTCCTGGGAGCGCGGCGAAAGGCCGAGCCCCCGGAGTCGCGCACACTGTGCGCAGAGGACAGTCTGTTGACTCTGATCCTGGACTCCCCTAGTGGGAGGGAGAAAGAAAGCTCCAGACTGGAGGAACGCCACGAGGAGCAGGAGCCCCTGCCGGACACCGGCCAGCTGGGCGCCAGCAAGGAGCCGGGCGACGGGGCCCCCAGTGGGGGGGGTGCCCCTGAGCCTTCGACTGCTGAGCGCTGGCAACGGAGCCAAGGACGGGGGCTGCTTCCTGGGCGGCGCCGACCCCGGCAACAGGCTGGAGCAGCGCGGGAGCCCGCGGAGAACAAAGGGGTGCCACAGGCCAACCTGCTGAGCTCCCAGGACAAGGAGGAAGAAACCAAAGAAGTTCTCAATGTGAAGAAATCAAGTGAGAGCAAATGATAGTAAAATTACTTAAGAAAGAATACAAAGAAGATCTTGAAAAATCAAAGACTAAGTCAGAACTCAACGCACCAGCCAACATTGCAACATAAATGCGTTTTGTTGTTTTTTTTAAAAAAAGAAAAAAAAAAGAAGAGAAAAAAGGGACAGAATGTTGGAACAGCGGCGACCAGGCCTAGAGTGGCCAGGCACAAGGCAGTGGCAGCTGGGCCCGGAGCAGCAGTGGCCAGGCCCCAGAACAGCAGCAGCCAGAACAAGAGCATCAACGGCCAGCACTGGAGCAGCCAGAACTGGGGCAGTGGCAGCCAGGCCTGAGGCAGAGGCGGCCAAGCCCAGGGTGGCCAGTCCAGGAACACCCAGACACGGAGTGGCTGGGCCCGGAGAAGCCCGGCCCAGAGCAGCCGGGTTGGGAGCAGCCAGGCCCAGAACAGCAGTAGACAACCACGAAGAATCCAGGCTGGGAGCGGCCAGGCTCGGAGCAGCCGGGTCGGGTGCGGCCAGGCCCGGAGCAGCGGCGGCCAGGCTGGGAGTGGCCAGGCCCGGAGCAGCTGGGTCTGGTGTGGCCAGGCCTGGAGCAGCGGCTGCCAGGCTAGGAGTGGCCAGGCCCGGAGCAGCAGCTGCCAGGCTGGGAGCAGCCAGGTCCGGAGCAGCCGGGTCTGGTGCGGCCAGGCCCGGAGCAGCGGCTGCCAGGCTGGGAGCGGCCAGGCCCGGAGCAGCAGCTGCCAGGCTGGGAGCGGCCAGGCCCGGAGCAGCCGGGTCTGGTGCGGCCAGGCCCGGAGCAGCGGCTGCCAGGCTGGAGCGGCCAGGCCCGGAGCAGCCGGGTCTGGTGCGGCCAGGCCCGGAGCAGCGGCTGCCAGGCTGGGAGCGGCCAGGCCCGGAGCAGCAGCTGCCAGGCTGGGAGCGGCCAGGCCCGGAGCAGCCGGGTCTGGTGCGGCCAGGCCCGGAGCAGCGGCTGCCAGGCTGGGAGCGGCCAGGCCCGGAGCAGCAGCTGCCAGGCTGGGAGCATCCAGGCCCGGAGCAGCCGGGTCTGGTGCGGCCAGGCCCTGAGCAGCGACTGCCAGGCTGGGAGCGGCCAGGCCCGGAGCAGCCGGGTCTGGTGCGGCCAGGCCAGGAGCAGCGGCTGCCAGGCTGGGAGCGGCCAGGCCCGGAGCAGCCGGGTCTTGTGCGGCCAGGCCAGGAGCAGCGGCTGCCAGGCTGGGAGCGGCCAGGCCCGGAGCAGCCGGGTCTGGTGCGGCCAGGCCAGGAGCAGTGGCTGCCAGGCTGGGAGCGGCCAGGCCCGGAGCAGCCGGGTCTGGTGCGGCCAGGCCAGGAGCAATGGCTGCCAGGCTGGGAGCAGCCAGGCCCGGAGCAGCGGCTGTCAGGCTGGGAGCGGCCAGGCCCGGAGCGGCCGGGACCGGAGCAACCGGTCCCAGAGCAGCCGGGTCGGGTGCGGCCAGGCCTGTAGCAGCAACAGCCAAGTCCAGAGCAACTAGGTCGGGAGCGGCAGTGACCAGACCCGGAGCAGCTGGTTGTGGAACGAACCAGAGCAACAGAGGCCAGGCCCGGAGCAGCCAGGCCCGAAACAGCTCGCTCCTCGCCTGTACCTGCCCACGGCTGCCTCTCAGACATGGCTGGAAACTTTTGCGGGAACTTGAGGGTCTGCTGAATCAAGTGATGAAGGCTTAGATCTGGATGTGTTGAGTTAGTATAGCGCTGGGGTGTTGATCTGTAAGTGCCTTGGGTGGGGCCTGGATGAGGCTGGTTGACCTATTTGGAAATGTCTTTTGTGTGAAGTGTATCATTGGGCATGTGGAGGTATTATTGATATGAGATAATGCTAAGTAACAGATTTACTATCTGAAAAGGGATTTACTATCGGGGAAAGGGAGGGAGGAAGAGACTGAACATAAACTGTGCACCTATGGATGAGGACAATGGGGGATGGGGAGGGGGCCGAGGGTGGGGTGGGAACCTGGTGGAGGGGGGAAGAAATGAGGAACCTTTGTAATAATATGAACAATAAAGATTGATTTGAAAAAAATAAAAATAAAAAAAAAATAAAACTGTATTATCTGATAATTATTGCCACATGTATAAACTCATGAAATCATTATCAAAATCAAGATTTTTTTTTTCTATTTTATTATTGTATCCTCAATGCTAGAACAGATCCTGGAACAAAGTGATGTTCAATTAATATTTTTTAAAAATATATCTTATTGATTTTTTTTTACAGAGAATAAGGGAGAGGGATAGAGAGTTAGAAACATTGATGAGAGAGAAACATCAATTCAGCTGCCTCCTGCACACCCCCTACTGGGGATGTGCCCACAACCAAGGTACATGCCCTTGACCGGTATCAAACCTGGGACCCTTCAGTCCGTAGGCCAACGCTCTATCCACCAAGCCAAACCAGTTAAGGCATTCAATTAATATTTTTAAATGGATGAATGAATAGTAAATTAAGCATTATGAATTAACCAAGGGAACCTAACCATTGTATATAATGTTGGATGTGTGGAAAATATTTCAGAGTTACAAATAATGAATTTGCAAGTCAGCATAAGAAACATGCTCTTGTAGATGATTATTTATTTGCTTTAAATAAAGTATAAATAATAATAATAAGCCATGTATTAAGTTATTGAGGAAAGTGCTGGTTTTACTCATTAAATATTAATCAAGGTAAAGTACTCTAGGCTATAATGATTTAAACATTATGGGTCTATTCTAAGATATGTCTTATTTTTATCCTGATCTCTATGAGTATTATTGTCATATAACTCATACCCCTTGGTTCTCAGTCTGTGATCAACATGTAATTTCTAATTATAACTGTAATTTCATGTAGGTTTCCTTAAAGAGATAAAAAATCAATGATTCAGCATATGCTTTTTGGACTTCTACTATGTGTCAAACACTATGCTAAGTCCTGGATGTAGAGTGGGAAAATATCAAATAGGGCTTCCACGTTCTTGGCATTTAAAGATAATTGTAGAGAAAGAACTTAAGTAAATAAATTTGTCATAAATGTTTAATCACAAATTATGACACATTTTTTTTTATGACACATTTTTTAAAGGAAAAGTACAGATGCCACTGGATTAGTTGGTCAGAGAAAGTAACAGTTAAAGTGAGATATGAAATATGAGTAGGAGTGAACCATTCAAAAAGCACGGAAACAATATTCCAGGAAGAAGAAACAGCATGTCAAGGATCTAAGGTGGGAAAGAATAACATGTTGAGTAACTGAAAAAAGGTCAGTTTGTCTGTAGTATTATATAAGAGGATAATCTACACTAATAAAAGAGAAACATGTAAATTAAACATCACTCTGCTATGCCCACAATCCACACCCACCAGCCAATCAGGAGCAAGTATGCAAATTAACCCAACCAAGATGGCATCTGGCCACAGAGCTGGAGCAAGCAGGAGGCTTGGGTTGTCCTGGCAATTGAGGAAGCCAAGCTTCCAGCCCATGCTCAAGGCTACAAAGTTTCAATTATAGAAGATAAATAAATCCTAGATACTTGCTTCCAGCCAGCCCTGGCCTCTGCTCAAGGAGACACTGAAAAAAAAGAAAGAAAAAAAGGAGGGGCTGGGACCTTGGATTGACAGGGGGCGGGGTGATCAAGCCAGGATGGGACAGCAGGGGCCATTGGGGGTAAGAAGACCAGCAGGGGGACCAGTTGGGGGTGAGCAGGCCATCAGTGGGGGTCAGTTGGAGATGATCAGGACAGTGGGGGACAGTTTGGAGTGAGCAGGCCAGCAAGGGGGCAGTTGGAGGTGAGCAGGCCAGTGGGGAGGGAAAGTGGGGATGAGCAGGCCAGCAGGAAAGGCAGTTGGGGTGAGCAGGCTGACATGAGGGGAAGTAGGGGGTGATCAGGCTGGCCGGGGGAGGGGTGTATTTGGGGGTGAGCATGCCAGTGACAGGGGGCAGTTGGGGGCGAGCAGGCCAGCAGGCAGAGTTGTTAGGGGCAATCAGGCAGGCAGGCAGGCAGGCAGGCAAGTGAGCGGCTGGAGCCAGCAGTCCTGGATTGTGAGAGGGATGTCCCAACTGCCAGTTTAGGCCTGATCCCTGTAAAATGGCAGTAGGACATCCTTCGAGGGGGTCCCAGATTAGAGAGGGTGCAGGCTGGGGTGAGGAACCCTCCCCCGCCCCACCCCCTCCGCCCCCGCACAATTTTTGTGCACCAGGCCACTATGGTTATATAAGCAGGAGTTAGATCATACTGTTTTATGGACAATATTAAATAGTTTGTAATTTATCTAAGGTTGAAATGTAGTACTTTAAAGGGTTTGACCCAGGCAAAATGACATGATCTAATTTTCATTTTTTAAAAATTACTCTTGTTGCTGTGGGATGAATGAATTGGTTGGAGAGAAGACTTGGCAGAGGACATCCAATGAGGAGGCTATTAAATTAATGTTAAGAAAGAGATGTTAGTAAGCTTAAGGCAGAATGGGGGCAGAAGACATGTAGAAACAAAAGACCCGGATCTGAGCCCTGAGAAATGGTCATTGAAGAGTTACATAGAAAAGTGAGGTGTTGTAAAAGCCAGAAACTGGTTCCAAGAGAAAAGGAATTATCAGGTGTGTCAGAAACTGCCAAGAGGTTGAATTAGATAGGAATGAAAAGTATGTCTAATCAATATGGCAACTTAGCCATCTTTTCTGACCTTTGTAAAGGAGTTTTAGTGGATCCAGCAGCTATGTTGAAGCAGACCAAAGAGGGAGTATAGGTTTTCTGCTTCTGGAATGTCATTACTGCTGAATACAAAAAGTAATGCTTAACAGATAAGAAAACATATATTTAAAAGCCTCGAAGGGTGATCACTTTGGCAACCCATATAGTAAAATTGGAACAATACAGAGAAGATTAGCATGCTCTCTGCATAAGGATGAAACACAAGTATGTGAAGCATTTTATATTTTTGCTGTAGCCAGTGTGGCTTTGTTGGTTGGCATCCTCCCGTGCACCAAAAGGTTGCTGATTCAATTCCTAGTCAGGGCTCATGTCCGAGTTGAGGGCTCAATCTTCAATGGGGGGCATGCAGCAGGCAGCCAAATGATGTTCCGCTCTCACATTAATATTTCTCTCTCTCTCCCACTCTCTTCCTCTCCCTCTAAAAATAAATAAGCATTTTATTTTTATTTTTTATTTCTTTGGTTTTGCGTTATTTTATTGCGTTATTTTATTTTGCTCTTTCCAGTCTGAAGCTACTATCATGGGCATTTAGTTATACAAATGACACTTACAAAAAAATAAAAGACCAAGACACCCAGAGTGAGATGCATGGCGGACAGGGGGGTGGGGGGGCTGGCAGGGGTGCGGCTAGGAGCCAAGGGTCAGGGCTTTGTTCCACCCGGAGACCTAGAATCCAGTCAGACAAGGAGCACCAACCCGCCGGCAAATTAAAATATTTTAAAAGATAAAAGACTGGAAGATTTGTAAGGTAAGGAATTATCAAGGTAACGCCTAAGAGACTGTGAGAACAAAAAGAAGCAAAGTAATGACATCAGCTTTGTCCTGAAGACCACTGTAGAATTGGGGGAATGTGAGGATTTCAACTTTGCAAAAGCCACCAAAAACAAGTCACAAGTCCTGCAGCCAATTAAAAGTGGAAAGTCTAATAGAAGTCTTTCCCCCATGTAATTGATGCCCCAAATGAATAAGCACTCAGTGAAGGAGAAATTAACTTGATTTTGCATCAATTTTCCCCCAGGGACTACAAAGGAGTATTTCCTTTGTGGTGCTAAGCAGTACAGGGAGGAACATTTTGGCCTACAGTTTCTCATCATGCAGTCCCGATTCCCACTGCCTGAATGAATCAATAAAAATAAATAAATAAATAAACAAACAAATAAATAAATAAAATAAAATAAAAAAAGAAGAAATATCTAGTCATAAATTTAAAGTCAGCCCTGGTCAGGTGGCTCAGTTGGTTGGAGTGTCTCTCCCCCCTCCCTATCTCCCTCTTTCCCTCTCTCCTTCCTTCTCTCTCTCCTTTCTCCCTCTCCCTCTTCTTCTCACTCACCTCTCTCCCTCTCTGCTTACAAATCCACAGGTGAGAATTTAAAACAAACTAACAACAACAAAATAACATATCCTTGGGTGAGGACTAAAAATGTTTTAAGTGATCCAGCGCTGGTCTGTTAAGGGAATTTTCCCAAACACTTAGCAAAAGCAATGCAAACATATATCCTTTCTGAAGAAATTCACCTTTGTCCTAGATCACAAATAATTTATTCAAATTATTTTGTAAGAAACGTGAGCAGCTCACACAAAAGAGTTAATAATCAAACAAGCAATTGAATTCCCACCACAGGTGAGAACTGGCAAAAGTAAGAGACAACAGAGCCACATCCTGAAGTAAATTAGATACTGGGATCATTAAACACAGGATGTGTAGAACTACTAGTATGCTTATTATGTTTAAAGAAATAAGTATGTGTGTGGAGAATAAAAAATTCTTAAAAATTGCCATACTTGAAAATTTATTCAATGATCTTCTAGAAGAAAAAAAAATGATTGAAATTAAGAACTCAATCAATTGAAGAGATTAACAGCAAATTAAACACAATTAATTGGAGAATTCATGAGTTGGAAGACATTTCAGAAGTTATTCATAAGAGAATAGATCTTAAAAGTTATTATAAGAAAAATTCTATAACTGTGGTAAAGATGGATGGTAACTAAACTTATGGCAGTAATCATTTTGCACTATATGCACTATATATAAATATAAAATCATTATGTTGTACACCTGAAACTAATATAATGTTATATGTTAATAATATCTCAAATTAAAAATAAATTATTTAAAAATAAGCACAGAGAGGCAAAGAGATAGAATATAGTAGTCTACCTTATCCCTGGAGCACAAGTTCCAAGACCCTCAGTAAGTGCCTGACAACACAGATAGTACTGAATCCTAATTATACTACTTTTTTTTCCTATACATATATACCTATAATAAAGTTTAATTTATAAATTATGCAATTTCACAGATAAAAATTCCATTCTTACCATAGGTCTTAGCAATTTGAACATGATTTTTTTCTTATTAAGTTCAGAACTTTCAATTTTTTTTATTTAAAGACAGCAATTTATGGCATCTCTTTGGTATATTCAAATTGCCTGCATCGTTACTCTTGCACTTTAGGGCTATTATTAAGTAAAATAAGTGTTACTTGAACACAAATACTGTGATACCATGACAGTCAACTGATAAGCAAGACAGTTACTACGTGACTAATGGGTGGATAACATATACACCATGGATAAGCTGGACAAAGGGATGATTGATATTCCAGGTAGGATGGGGTTGAATGGTGAGGGACTTCATTATGCTATTCATAATGGAAGGCAATTTAAAATCTATGAATCATTTATTTCTGGAATTTCCCACTTAATAGTTTTGGAACACAGTTAACGATGGATAACTAAAACTGCAAAAGCAAAACTGTGGATAAGGGAGGACTACTGTATATGAAAGAGGGTATAAAATGATTTTCTAGCCAGGTTTTGCTACTGTTTGGTGAGATTCAAATCAAGTTGTATAATATAATATCTAGCACATGTTATAATAAAGGTTTTTTTCCTGAAGAAAGATAAAATAGCCCAGCCAGTGTAGCTCGGTGGTTGAGCATTGACCCATGTATCTAGAAATTGCTGGATCCATTCTGAGTCAGGGCACATGCCCAGGTTTCAGGATTGATCCAAAGCAGAGGGCATGCAGAAGGCAGCCACTTGATGTTGGTATTTTTCTCACATTGATGTTTCTATCTCTCTCTCACTTTCCTTTCCTCTTTCTCTGAAATCAATAAAAAAAAAAATTTTTTTAAAGATAAAGCAAACAAGAAAGAAACTTGAAATTTAGAGTTATCGACTCAGGTGTAAATTAGAGTTATAGAAGTAAAGGAGACAGAAATAATAGTTGAAAGCTTTCAGAACTGAGAAGAGACACCACAGTAGAGCAGCCAAAGAGAAAAGACAGATTGCTTTCAAAGAAAGGAAAAACACTAGACTGCTGACATCTAATTCCCAACAGCAACATTGGAGCCAATAGACAATTGAATGATAGCTTTAATGTGCAAACAGAAAACAACTACCAACTTATAATTGTATATGGCTTGCAAAAGCACATTTCAAGGAAGAGAGTGAAATATAGAGAACATGCCACCAGTAGAATTTCAATAAAGGACATCCCAAAGGTAGAATAAAAGTTATCTCAGATATCAGAGATGCAGATAGGAGGGAAGAGCAAAGCATGTGAAAAATAGATAAACCTAAATAAATATTAACTGTATAAATATAAGTAAGTCTTAGAGGGTTGAAGTGTATGAATATATAGAATTGAAATACAATATTAATACACATTGAGAGGGATCAGTAAATTAATCTAGCATTTTAAGTTTCTTATGTTGTCTGAGAAAAGAGTACTGGTTAGTTTCAAATGTTTATAAGTTTTCATATTGCAGTGTGAGGGATGACCAATTAAAAGTAAAATTAGAGGGCATAAGCTTGAAATTGGGAAAGAAACTGTGGAATAAAAAAAAAGGTGAGAAAGAAGGAAAAGGAACTTTTGGGAAAGGGGGACTTATAACATCAAAATAAGGTGGTAGATTTATCCCAAATATTAAGTAGCTAAAATGAACAAAGATTGTCAGTCCAGTTATTTACTGAGAAATATTAAAAACACAATGTAGCAAAAAATGTTGAAAGGAAAAAAGTGGAGAAAGTATATATCATAAAAGTAGTATATAACTCAACTTGATTTATAGATTCAAGACAATTCATACAAAATCTTAGCTAGCTTCTTTGCAGAAATTGATAAGTTGACCCTAAAATTAATATGGAAAATCAAGGAGATCAAAATATCCAAAACAACCTTGAAAAAGAAGAAAAAGTTGAAGTACTCACATTTCCCATCTTCAAAGTTTACTATAGAGCTGTAGTAATCAAGACAGTGTGGCACTGATACCAAGTTACACATATATATCAATGAAATAGAACTGAAAGTGCAAAAATATACTCTAAAATTTACAGTAAATTGATTTTTTATAAGGGTTCCAATACATTCAATGAAGAAAGAATAATCTCTTTAACATATGGTTCTGGGACTGCTGGGTGTCCACATGCAAAAGAATTGTTGGCCAATTCTCTTTTTTTATTCTTTGTTGTTATTGTTAATACTCACTGGATGATATTTTCCCATTGATTTTCAGAGAGAATGAATGGGAGGGAGGAAGGGAGGGAGGAAGGGAGGGAGGAAGAGAGAGACAGAGAGAGAGAGAAAGAGAGAGAGAGAGAGAGAGAGAGAGAGAGAGAGAGAGAGAGAGAGAGAAAGTGCCCCAACCAGGGACGGGGAGTGACATCTTAAAAAATGAATAAGAAGCCAGGCCAGAGTGGCTTAGTTGGTTGGATCATCATCCTATGCACTGAAAGGTCGAAAGTTTGATTCCAGTCATGGCACATGCCCAGGTTTTGGGTTCCATTCCCCTTTGGAGCACATACCAAAAGCAACCCATCAATGTTTCTCCCTCTCTCTCTCTCTCTCTCTCTCTCTCTCTCTCTCTCTCTCTCTCTCCCTTGTGGAGCAGAGTGACGTTAATTTTATATTACTCTTTTATTAGGTAGGATTATGTGTTAAACCTCACCTAAGGATATTTTTCCATTGATTTTTAGAGAGTGGAAGGAAGGGGGAAACATTGATGTGAGAGCGACACATCGATTGGTTGCCTCCCAAATGCACCCTGACCAGGGCCAGGGATTGAGTCTGCAACTTAGGTACCTGCTCTTGACAGGAATCAAACTCAGGACCCTTCAGTTAGCTGACCAACGCTCTATCAACTCAGCCAAACCAGCTAGGGCTAGACTGTCACTTTTTAAATGTACTTCAACCTTCTTTCACTGGAGATTCTAGAGCTAATGTTTACTTTCACCCTCATGCTTCCTAGAAAATACTAAATTTCCTAAAAGTCACTATTATTACTATTTTGAACACCCCAGCTCCACTCTATTTCAGGCCAGGTCCATCTTTTGATCAGGCCCTGGCTGAATCCAAATCATACTATAACTAGAGTGTGATCAATTTGGTGATGGAAGAATCAGCATTGGGCAACTAACCTAGTCATTAGTTATGCAACAAAATACCATGACTGAAATCTAAAACATAATGAAGAACACGGATGTGTTCCCAACCAAATTCTGGAAGTTGTGAGAACTTTTGAAGTTCAAAGAGAATAGTTTTGGGACTAACAAAAGGAACTTATTTTACCTGCCAGTAGTGTAGAACTAGTTGCCCCCAGTAGTTGTTAAATTCAAACAGGTGCAAGAGCAGTTTAGAGAAATTCCTGAGTCGTAAATAAGGAAACCATGGGCTACCTGAGATGCAAACTCAACCTCTCATAGGGGCACAACCAGGGGGCAATGCTCTCATGATACTGTTCCTTGAAGCCTTGACCAGAGGCAGAAATTCTGGCCAGACCATTGTGCTGAGGTTTAGAGGTGTATGTGGGGTTGTGCGGTGGTATGCAACTGCCACATTGTTAGGGAGCCTGAACCAAACCTAGGCGATCTTCCAGAGCTAACTCTCCTCAACGTCAGATTACTGACCTGCAGGCCTAGGGACTAGCCTTACATCACTCCCTGTTTCCCTGACAACCGCAGTGTCCAGGTGCCTTTGTGAGTCATCCAGAGCCTCTGTGAAAAGCCCACTGTGGGTGGGGCAGCCTCACAGGTTCTTGCCCCATCCCACCCTGACTGGTTGGCTCTCTTGAGATTTGAGCTCTTGTTTCCTGCAGGAAGAAGCCACCAGGAGAACCACCACACCGGGCATGCGCAGTGCTCTGCCCAGCTAGGAGCACCAGCTCCCTGGTCCTTTTAAATCAAGCCATACTGTTGCTAGGCAACAGCGTGGCCCGAGCTGGAGCTGCACTGCGGAGGCTCCGCTGGGCGCCGGCCCAGCCTGGGCTCGGTGGCCAGCTCCGAACTAAGGGGTGCTGCCGGCTGGTGGTGGCCCGCTTCAGAGAAGTGGGGACCGGAACCACCGGACCCCACCCACGTCACCAGGTAAGTCTGAGCGCGGGAAAGCCGGGAGGAGCCCGGCTGGGCCCTCTTCTCGGGCTGGCCTCTCTGTAGAGAATGTTCCCCACTTGTTCCCCACTTGTCCCCCACCGCAGGTTTCCTCTCTCTTTAGAGACCCAGGCTAGGAGGTTAGCGAGAGTTTGGGAGGGAAGGAAACAGGGTGTCGGAGTGGAGGTATGAAAGGAGGTACCCCTGGCCCAACCCCGTCTTGTGTCAGCCAAACTATAGGGATGGTGTTACCTGCGATTGTGGTCTGCCTGAGCCACCTTCTCTCCACTGAAGCAGTGATTGCAGGAGTTTCAGTTGACCATTTACAGAGAACCACACACACACACACACACACACACACACACACACACACACACTACAAATTATGAATGCCTAGATATAGCTTTATAGCAAGAATGTGACTTCCAAGCCTTCAGAATTAAGGGAACTCGTCTCTTTTCTTCTAGAAAGAATCATTTCACAGTACTGACAAAGAATTGTCCACAAGGCCCGGTTTTAAATGGCACTTCACTTAGTTCTCAATATCTACCAAGCAATAGAGAAGACAAGACAATTTGTCCCATGAAGTGGACACTTGGCTCATATGTTAGGACTCTGAAAGATTAAGGCACAAATCAGGATAACTGCCCTTTTAAATGTTTTTTTTTTTAATTTCAAATTACCTGAGCCCTGAGGGAGGGAACAAGACCTACATACACTCCAGAGACCTTTGCTAATGTGGTTCTTGGCGTACTCATTAATAACAAGCATGGTGCTGCCACTGCAGCCATCAGCTGTGGCTCATTTGTTCAATAGGTGTTGAAGGTGAGGAGATACTATTATGTTTGACTATGATGCCACCATCAATCTTGTCCCATTTGGTATTTGTATTACTTGGGAAAGGAAGGCAGTGGCCTCATCGTTGGGAATGTAGGTTGAAAGTTAAAAAGAAAACTTTCTTCAAAGTGTCTGGCATCACATTTTAGATGGGCCAAACAGATATAAACAGGGATTTTGGCATTCTGGTTAATGATGTTTTCTAATTATGCTGGTGGGATTTTATTTTTCAGCTCAAACTGGAGAATGATGGCATCAAATAGAACATCCTGTACCTCGGGAAGTGTAAGTACAGTTGTGCTGGCTCATATCTTGTTATGAGTGTTTATTTTTTTATTTAAAAAAAATGTTTTATTGGGTTTTTACAGAGTGGAAGGGAGAGAGATAGAAACATCGATGAGAGCCAAAACTGGTTTGGCTCAGTGGTAGAGCGTCGGTCTGTGGACTGAAAGGTCCCAATTTCGATTCCTGTCAAGAGCATGTACATTGGTTGCGAGCACATCCCCGGTAGGGGGTGTGCAAGAGGCCGCTGGTCGATGTTTCTCTGTCATCGACGTTTCTAGCTCTCTATCCCTCTCTCCTCCTCTCTGTAAAAAATCAATAAAATATATTTTAAAAAAAGAAAAAGAAAAAAAGAAACATCGATGAGAGAGAGTCATCGATCAGCTGCCTCTTGCACGCCCTCTACTGGGGGCGTGCCCACAACCAAGGTACATGCCCTTGACCGGAAACGAACCCAGGACCCTTCGGTCCGCAGGCTGACATTCTATCCACTGAGCCCAAACCGGTTTTGGCTTGTTATGAGTGTTTAGAAGCCAGAGCTTCAACCTTGTAACTAGATCATTCATCTGCATTATCAATTACACTATCAAGAAAGCCTTATAAAAATACAAAAGAAAAATGTCCTGGAGATTTTTAGCTAAGCCAAATACACTTTGACGGGAAAATAAAAATCCTTTCCCTAAAATGTCATCCAAAACACTTCATAAGCCACAAGACACATAAGTATTGACAAAAACTCAATTAGAATCAAAGCACTATAGAATTTTCAGGAAAAATATTAAGGATCAATTATTCAACAAATATTTATTGATGGCTACTATGGGTCAGGTAACAGGTAGGGATACAAAGATGAATAAGATACCAGGAGATCACAGTATATTGTTAATACAAAATTTTGTATGGAATGCTGTAGAAGCCCTGGAAATACTCAGAGTGCAGCATCATCCTTGCTGATCTTCAAGCTGATACTCCAATTGTCATATATCTAAGAACTTATTGGTGACTCTGAAAACCACTGGAGCATTTGGAAAGTTCTTGGTAAAGTAACTGCTGATAAAAATACAAATATTACTCTAGCTGGTTTGGCTCAGTGGATAGAGTGTCAGTCTGTGGACTAAAGGGTCCCAGGTTTAATTCTGGCCAAGGGCACATCCTGGGGATGCAGGCTTGATCACCCCAGCAGGGGTCGTGCAGGAGGCAGCCAATCAATGATTCTCTTTCATCATTGATGTTTCTATCTCTTTATTCCTCTCCCTTCCTCTCTGAAATCAATAAAAATACATTTAAAAATACATATATCTTGCCAAAACCGGTTTGGCTCAGTGGATAGAGCGTGGACTGAAAGGTCCCAGGTTCGATTCCCGTCAAGGGCATGTACCTTAGTTCTGGGCACATTCTGGTGGGGGGGGGTGTGCTGATAGATGTTTCTCTCTCATCGATGTTTCTAGCTCTCTATCCCTCTCCCTTTCTCTCTGTATAAATAAATAAATAAATAAATAAATAAAATACATATATCTTTTTAAAAAACACTACCACTTTTCTTCTTAGAAATAATTTAGCTTCAGAATTTGGAGGCATAAACAACTTGCAGGATTTAGTTGTAATTCTTCCCTGAGGATGCAGGTTAAATTAATGTAAGATTTGAGTATGTTCCCTTCTACATGCCATAATACTACATATATATATATATATATATATATATATATATATATATATATATATATATATATATTTTTTTTTTTTTTTTTTTTTTTTTTTCCAAACTGACCTTTTCTGAGGTCTGATGACCTCAGGCTGTCAACCTTGAAGCACACATCTTTGGAAAAGGATTGAGTTATTTAACTGGCTGGTTCATGTTCTCAAGAAGGGTAAGGCAAACCTGAAAACAGAATAAGAACCATTTTTTAAAAATATTTTTTATTGATTTTTTACAGAGAGGAAGGAAGAGGGATAGAGAGTTAGAAACATCGATGAGAGAGAAACATCGATCAGCTGCCTCCTGCAAACCCCCCCCCCCCCACTGGGGATGTGCCCACAACCAAGGTACATGCCCCTGACTGGAATCGAACCCGGGACCCCTCGATCCTTAGGCTGATGCTCTATCCCCTGAGCCAAACCGGTTTCAGCAAGAACCATTTTTTACAGTATGCTTTAAAATTACTTCCATTTTCATTTTTATTAATTCCTTTTAACCACCTGTGAAATAAGTATATCGTCCCTATTTTACAGCTGAGAAAAATTGAGTTAAGTTTTTACATAGATCTAAAGTGTGGGAGTCAAGATAACTGACTCCATCTTATTTTTTCCACCATAGTCCACACTCAATTCCTTTCTCAGGATCTTCCTTTCTCTTCCCCATGATTCTGCAGGGTAAAACATGTTCACTCACCTTAACTTCAGACAGTTCCTTTGGGTTCTGATTTTAGTATTGAATTTTAGTATCTAATTTTAGGTTCTGCAAGTTACTAATTCTCAGTAGTGTGGGGAGTGGCAAAGCTCCCCTAGATGGGGCAGGTCAGAATCTTTTCAAATAAGGAAAGAGGCTAATGATGGCAGTGTTTTGTGCCTAGGAACAGTGGAAGCAGAATAAGAGGCTGAGAACTACTGCTTTTAAGTGAGAACAGGTTGGACAATTGAGCAAAAGAGCTAGGCCAGTGACTTTCTTTGTAGCAGACTTCACCCACCTCCTCCCCCATTTTCACCAAGCAGTTTTTCTAAGGGTTGGGAGAACTGAAAACCTCCAAGAATAATGGGGGAAAGTTCCGTGAGCTAAGAAGGGCCCTTTGTCTTCCTGTTACTGCCACTGGGCTGTGATTAAAAGCCCAGTGGCTTTTAATCTGGTTGATTTGGGCTGAGGAACTGAGGGCAGTTACAGAAGTTTGCCCATCACAAGTTGAAGATGACCTTTTCCAATCAGCATTCCCAATTTACAAAGTTTGTAATGAAGTACTCTTGTGATGTGGGGGAAAGCTTCTGGAGGTTTTCTAGAAATATTTCCCAGTCCCTGCATGTCCCTGCCTAGAAGAATAATCTCTTTGCAGACACATCTAGATTTATGCAAAAGAGGTGGTCCTGAAATTTTGAAATCAAATTCTAATGTAAATGAGATAAGGCAACAAAAAAAATGATATTTGATTTCTTATGTCATCAAATTTTTCTAAAGCATGTGATTTAAAATATGAATATTTTATAAAACAAATAGATTTCACATATTTGATCACTTATCCACCTTAATATAAGTATATTCCTCAGGGACCCATACATTGAAAATGAAACAGTTTGTTGTTTGTTTGTTTGTTTGTGTTTCCCTTTTGCAATTAACAGCAGCATATTATTTTCTGGAACTATTTAAGGATATATATGCATTCGCCTAAGATTTTTATGGAATGATTTGCCCAAAGATCCATAATAAATAATCACCCTTTGCTTAGCTCTTCACAATTATATTATATTACATTACATTATTTTCAATTTATATTATCAGTGCTTCTCCAAATTTTTAGGTGAATATAAACTACTTTTATGAATTAATAGATCCCTTACTCCACCAAAATGACCTGCTATCTTGCCAGAGGATAAAAGTCACCAGAGGATGACTGGTTATGTTTTCAGGTAGATACTAACTAGAACCATCAAGAGTTCATTATTAATGTATGCCAGACACAAATGAATAGATATAGCTATATTATGGAAACCCAGGCATTGACAGTTTAAGCCCAAAGACTTCTGGGGGATCACTGTCTTAGGGGACCACTAATGTTATTTTTGTCATGTGACTATATCATTTTCCTTGTTCTGGCTTATTTCTTTACATCTCTTATTTCTCTTGGACCTCCTTCCCCTACTCTTCAAAATCCAATATAGTGTTGAGTAATAATAAATATTATAGTAAATGTTCATAATTGACACAGTAAAAAGGCATGCTTGTACTTTCAATAAAACATCTGGTTTGATTTGCCTTATGCTGCAAAAATTACCTAATCAAGTTTATTTTGAGCAAAATGGCTATCACTCAATGGTAGAGGAGTGTCATTGCTTCAATGCCTATTCCTTTTCCTTGCCAGAGAATACTAATGTCATGCTTATTCTACACAAAAATAAAATAAAATAAATAGTGCAATTTGCAAAGAGAAAATGAGACTGGCAGCTTTTACCCCCAGTGTGGTCTTTGCCATATTCTGAGTAGTAGACTGGGGAACAAGCCATTAAAAGATATCTGGCCAAGAAAATAGAAGAAGGAAGGAAGGAAGGAAGGAAGGAAGGAAGGAAGGAAGGAAGGAAGGAAGGAAGGAAGGAAGGAAGGAAGGAAGGAAGGAAAGAAGGAAGGAAATAAAAAAGTGTGGGAAGGATGGAGGGAGGAAGGGAGGGAGGAAGGAAGGGAGGGAAAAAAAGAAAAAAGGAAAGAAAAGAGAGAAGCTCAGGACCCCTGACCCTGCCCTGTATAAGCCATGTGAGGGAAATTCCAAAGGCGTTTCAAACCTTTCTCTTTCTGCCCTTTGATATGTGACATGCCATTCTCCATACCACCACCACCACCCCTTTGTTTTTCCTCTGTCCTTTTGTGGCCCTTTAAAAAATACCTAAGCTCTGAAAATACTGGGTTGTTTTCTTTAAATTTGTGGAATGAAACCTAGCAGAATAATAAAGGGGACTTTTAGAACAAGTACAGACCTGGGAGACAGGGTTTCAGTTTTATCATTACAGGCTGGTTAGCCTTGGTCAAGTCACTTAACTTCTCTGAGCCTTAGTTATAAAATAAGTCTATTCTCCCCAGTTCTGTGAAAAGCATTGTCTATATCAGGAAATTGTACAGAAGTTCAGAAAGAAAGGTAGTGAAATTTACATATTTATGAGAGGGTTGGAGATAGAAGTCACTTTTTCAAGTACAAATGAATAAAAGGAGTTTTCTATTTTAACTTTTATCTCTACCTAAATATCTATATCAGTTTTGTCATTATTGCTATCTGCAGTTATAAAGTGGTCTCGGCTTACTTGGCCCTCTGCACATCTCCTTCCAAATCAATCTCATCAATTCCTTTCATCCAGAATTCAATAAGAGGAATAGTATTCTCTCTCCCATTGCTACATGATTGGAAGCATTTTTATCTTTTACAGGATTGTCTAGTGAAAATTTGACTGCTAAAAAAATGTGACTGGCTACAGATGATGTATTGTGAAATTGTATACCTGAAGTCTGTATAATTTCATTAAATGTCACCTCAATAAATTCAATTAAAAATAGTATAGCTGGCATGGCTCAGTGATTGAACATCAACCTGTGAACCAGGAGGTCAGGGGTTCAGTTCTGATCAGAACACATGTCTGGGTTGCAGGCTTGATCCCCCAGTGGGGGACATGCAGAAGGTAGCTAATCAGTGATTCTCCCTCATCACTGATGTTTCTATTTTTCTCTCCCTTCCTCTCTGAAATCAATAAAAATATTTTTAAGTGTATTTTATTGATTTTTTTTACAGAGAGGAAGGGAGAGGGATAGAGAGTTAGAAACAATAGTGAGAGAGAAACATTGATCAGCTGCCTCCTGCACCAAAGTATATGCCTTTGACCGGAATTGAACCTGGGATAAGCCAAACTAGTTAGGGCTCAATAAAAATATTTTAAAAATAAATTATAAATGAAACATAAAAAATATAACATGTGGCTGGCAATTAGCATCACCATCTTATCTTTTTCTTCTGTTTCTTTATGATTGTTGAAATAATCTACTCATTTGCATTCATAAAACTAGAGAGGAGAGAAACCAGCATTATATGATTATCTTTCCTTTTTAAGAACAGATAGGTCGCTGAAACCGGTTTGGCTCAGTGGATAGAGGGTCGGCCTGCAGACTGAAAGGTCTCTGGTTTAATTCCGGTCAAGGGCATATATTGTACCTTGGTTGCGGGCACATCCCCAGTGGGGGGTGTGCAGGAGGCAGCTGATCGATGATTCTCTCATCAATGTTTCTAGCTCTCTATCCCTCTTCCTTCCTCTCTGTAAAAAATCAATAAAATAAATTTTAAAAAAAAAAGAACAGATAGGTCATAGGTACTTCTGGGTGATGACTAGTAGAATAATTAAAATCAGAACTATTTCAAGAGAAAGGAGGTGATGCTTCCAATGGCAAATCTATACCATAAATTTGAAGTCACAGCTTATTATTCTAGTCTGATTGACTAAACTTTATTTTATTTATTTATTTATTTATTTATTTATTTATTTATTTTTATTTATTTTTTTTAATAAGTTTTTATTGTTCATATTATTACAAATGTTCCTTTTTCCCCCCCTCACCATTGCTCTCCTCCACCAGGTTCCCACCCCACCCTCTGCCCTTTCCCCTCTCCCCATTGTCCTCATCCATAGGTGCACAGTTTATGTTCAGTCTCTTCCCACGCCCCCCTCTCCCCTTTTCCCCAAGAATCGTCAGTTCACTCCCCTTCCATACCTCTGATTCTATTATATTCAACAGTTAATATTGTTCATCAGATTTTTTTAATTTCCTTGGTTTTTAGATTCACTTGTTGATAATTACGTATTTGTTGTTCATAATTTTTATCTTTGTTTACTTTCTCTTCTGAAAGAACCCCCTTCAGCAATTCATATAATTCTGGTTTGGTGGTGATGAACTCCTTTAGCTTTTTTTTATTAGTGAAGCTCTTTATCTGGCCTTCGATTCTGAGTGATAGCTTTGCTGGGTAGCTTATTTTTGGCTGTAGGTTCTTGCTATTCATCACCTTGAATATTTCTTGCCATTCCCTTCTGGCCTGCATGGTTTCTGTTGAGAAGTCAGCTGACAATCGTATAGGTGCTCCTTTATAAGTTACTACCTTCTTTGCTCTTGCTTCTTTTAATATTCTCTCTTTATCTTTTGCTCTTGGAATTTTAATAATGATGTGTCTCGGTGTGGTCCTCTTTGGATTCCTTTTGTTTGGAGTTCTGTGTGCTTCCTGGACTTGTAAGTCAAATTCTTTCACCAGGTGGGGGAAGTTTTCTGTCACTATTTCTTTCAGTATGTTTTCGATATCTTGCTCTCTCTCATCTTCTGGAACCCCCATAATTCTGATGTTGGTTCGCTTGAAGTTGTCCCAGAGGTTTCTTACATTATCTTCAATTTTCTGGATTCTCTTGCCTTCTAGCTTCTGTGGAGGAGTGTCTTCTGGCTCTTTATGTTCCAAATCTTTGACTTGATTCTTGCGATCTTCCCTTCTGTTTTTAGGACTCTGTAGAATATTTTTTATTTCAGACAATGTATTCTTTATTTCTTGTTGATCCCTTATCATTTCTTGTTGACTCCTTATTAATTCTAGTTGATCTCTTTTCATATCCTCATAGGCCTTATCCATCTTTTCTAGGAAATTCTTGAAAAACCTTATAAGCGTAGATTTGAACTCTATATCCAGACGCTTTTTGTCCTCCATTTCTTTCGTTTGTGATCTATTTTGTTGTCGCATTTCGCAGTTACAGATGGGACGGGGTTTCAGGGTGGAGCCTGCAGCTTTGGCTTCCGTCAGCCCCGCCCTATGCGGGTCCTTCAGTGCTCGCTGCCGGCGCCTCTGAGAGAAAGGTGCCCTCGATTTTCGCCTGCTGCCAAACAGTCTATGCTCTCCCACAATGAGCCCGGTATTGGGGTTCAGTTCAGTTGGAAGCGGAGTTGGAGGTGGCGTTCACAGCAGTCTGGAGCCCCAGTCTTCTTCCCGTCAGGGCAATCCTGCGGCACAGCCGACCGTCCCTTCTCTGGGGGCAGTGTGCGCGCCTCCGGGACCTCCTTTCTCTGCTACCCCGGGGTTCCGACTTACAGCCCAGCTCCCTATGGCTGAGCCTGAGTCCCCGGGGTCTGGCCCAGAACTGGGGTTCAGAGCAGTCGGGGGCCCAGCACAGTCGGAGTTTTCTCTCCTTTCCGCTAGGGAACGCCAGCCAGGCACTCGGCCTCCCTCCTCTCCGGCTCCGTCCTCTCCGCACGCCGCGTGTCTCCGTACCTTAGGCTTTTACAGCTCCTCCGTGCTTCCTTCTGGTTTTCTCCTTGCTTCTTGTTGTAGGATTTCCAGTCAGTCGACTTTCCTGTAGTTCTGGGTAATGTCCATTTTATATTTTAGTTGTATTTTATTAAAATTGTTGTGTGCGGCTGCGGCTAGTTGCCTACCCGAGCAGCCATCTTGGATTCTCTCTCACAACCATTATTCCAACGTGTGTTTTGATTGACTAAACTTTAATATAGCTTGACTTACAGCTTTTGAACTCATCATTTTAACACCTTTACTGAATATTTGCATCTTTCCCTTTCCTCAAAGCCATGTGAGTTGACAGTGGAGATGTTACGCTTGAGCGTCAGGCATGTTCAGTACATGTAGATATGAAGTATCATTGTCGGTAGCAAGGACATCTATTAAAATTTAAACTATTCTTGCCAGAAAGAAAATATTAGAGATAATATATCAAATAGTGGTTATCTCAGGGCCATGGGATTATGAGGGAATTCCTTTTCTATATTTTCCAAAATTCTACAAATAACAAATGCTACTATTATAATCTTTAAATAATATGAAATATTATATAAATATAAATTATGTGTTAAATAATTTACTACTATAACATTTAGAATTTTTAATAATATTAAAAAGTATTCATTTAAAAATAAATACAACAGTTGCCATTTTTTTGTTACCAAGATAAAATTACATTTGTGTGCATGGGAAAAATAGATGCAGGCATAATTTGATCTTTCTCATTGGTGTTACCACAAATATATTACAAAAGATTAATGTATAAAATGAATGAATTGACCTCTTCCTCCTCCTTTTGACTCTTAGCAGTAACTAAGTTATTAGTTTGTTGGCTTCAGATGCCAGTGGCCCATCAGTGTGTTGCCTGGTTCCTTCTTTCTCCTTTCAGAAGTAGTAACCAATTAAATACTTCCATGTTTTAGGAGGGTTGTATGTTAAGGATTCCCTTTGAATACTAAAGAAACAAAATAAATATCCTCTAATTTTGATGCATTTAGAAAGTTTATTATGATTTAGCATGCTAAGGTTTCACCTAAAAACTATACTTGGAGTCAATATCTTGAGAAAAACACATTTTGTGGCATTAAGATTTTCAGTTGTTGACATTTGATTCTCATCATGAAATTGCTGTCAAAATGGATAGAATTCTGTACACTTTGCAATCATGCTTAAAAGCAAAGCCCAAGACTGGAATAGCAGGAATTTACAGGTCAAGGCAGAAGGGCATTTGGCAGAGTTACGCATGAGGAAGTCTGAATGATATACTTTACCAAAAGCAGCTCACATTGCAGTAAGCCCTGATGTTTTAGTCAACTTTAAAGAATGAATAAACAGTAGTCCAACCCTAAAGAACTGGAGAAAAATCAGGGAAATTGGAAGCACAGGTATTAGCCTACTTTAAAATTAAGCCTATTAACTTTTAATCACTTTTACTCTTTTTGAAGCAATTTGTTTTCATGTGTACGGTTGTCTTTTATAGAATTATTTTCTCTACCTATAATTAATGGCCAAATGTGTCGATTTATTGGTTATATTTCATAGCATCAGAGAATTTTAAAGCTGGGAGGATCTATACAACTTAGCTAATATAGCCCTTTCAGTTTACAAATGAGGGAACTGAGGCCCAGGCCACTTCGTGAGTTATAAGGAGAACCAGTCTTCCAATATTTAGGTTCCTTCAACCATGAGCTTAGTTCTTTCCACTACACTAGCTGCCAGTGTAAATAATGTGCTTTGATTAAAATTATTTTCCAGGAATTGGAAGAGGTGCTTGAAGAAATGGATGATAGGAGAAAACACTGGAAAGAGAATATGTTTGCTCCTTCTTTTAGTGCTCATGATGTTCTAAATGAGGTTTTACAGCCTGAATCTCTTCCTGAACAAATGACTTCAGAGAAGGCCAAGAGAATGGAAGGAATTTACAACATGTCTAGTAGAAAGTTTCAAGAAGAGAATAAATTTCAGAGGAAAGAATTTATTTCCCAACCAAATGAAGAAGAACAAGAACCAAATTTGAAAGAGAGAAAGATGAACATTTCAAAGAATGAAGCAGACACAAACTCTGTCTCCTGTGAATCATCTAATTTGGATGTTACAACTGAAGAAAGCTTTAATAGCACAGAAGACTACTGCATCCAGAATACAATGGAACATCCAAGTCTATGGCAACAAGACAACAAGAAGAAATATACTGAAGGAAAGTCTCCAAATTTTAGCCTGAATATCTTGAATGAAGAACTGGAAGAACTCAGTGTGAAATGCAGAAAAATAGAAGAGGAATTTGAAAATGCTGAAAAAGAACTTTTGAACGCCAAAAAGGAAGTCTCCCCCAAAGCCCTAAATTTTCAAGAAACAGCGGCAGAAACTTTGAAGAAAGACTGGGAACTTCAAGCTTTAAGAAATGACCTATCTGAAAAAGCAACAAATGTCAAAAACTTAACTGAAGAGCTCCAGCAAGCCAGAGAAGTCATCCACAAGTTGAGCCTAGAGAATAGAGATTTAAAAGAAGCTGTAAGGAAGTTAAAACATCAGACTGAAGTTGGAAATGAACTTCTAAAAGAAGAAATAAAATTGTATTATGAATTAGAAATGGAAAAGATCCATGGAGAGCTCGATGCCATCAAGAATGAACTAAGAATTGAGAAGAACCTGCAAGCGAGGAATAACAGAGCCCTGGAGTTGCTTAGAAAACACTTTTCTTCTGTAACATCAAGTACCCTTGACAGCTTTACAGGGGATTGTTTTTAAAACTTAAAAAATTAAAAATCCTTTAATTAGGCAAACCACTGAGCCACATCCGTGTTTCTTGTGCTTTCTTTGTATACTTCTTAAAATGTATTTACTGGGATGTAATTTTCATTTTTGGTGAATCCATACATCTGAAAAAAGTATATATATATCAACTTCAAAGCATCTGCTTTCTTTTTCTAATGAAGTTATTGCAGATGTCCAAATGGAAATAAAGCGTCAAAATCTTTTTAATATTATTTCACTCAGACCTGTAATGATCCACCAGAACATATATGAACACAAATCAGTAGCTCTTTTGTGATCTTGTGAGAATTATGTCCTTGGCATGTGACTATTCTTTAATCTGTGTTCATTGATGTTAACAATAAAATCATGTTTATGTATATAAGCATAACATGTATCTGTGGCTCTTATAGCTGCCTGTTCAGACTCAATGGGATACAAAAATGAATCTGCTTTCTTTGAAATCTAGCCTTAATAAGGCACATATAAACATCTCCAGGGAAAAAAATGCAGCTTTTTTCTCTCCCCTGCTGTTTTCCCCATGCTTTCTCCCTTGACCCAGCAAAGGTTCCCATAGACTAGAAGACAACTTAGAGACAGGGCTGTGACCTTTACTAGAGCCCTGATTTGTCAGCATTGGCTTTTGCATTTTCTTATGTTGACCACCAAGGGGCGCTGTTTACACAGTTGTTCCAAAGTTCTACCCGGGTTAAGATGGGGGTTTATAAACTCCCTGCCCAGCTTACATCACCAGCTGGGGTGAAAGGTGCTGAGTGTTAGCTATGTAAGCTGCTAGTGAGCTGGTTTGATGTATACAGGAATCCAGCCCTCTAAGGGGCCTGAGCAATGATAATTTATTTTACACTTTTAGAGAATTAATATGTACTGCCTCAATCCTTTGGTGAAAACAATGGGCAGTTGATTCTTGGTATTTGTTTGTATCAACCACCACGATTTTTTTGTTGTTGTTGTTAATTGGAGCTCTATTTGTATGCAATTTTTAAGTCCAATGAACCCAATGTAATTACAGACTATGAAAGTGGAATACAATTTTAAGGGTTTAGGTATCTTCCCATATGAGAAATCCCCAGACTGGGGATTTTAAAGTCCTAAAAGCCCTCATCTTTAAAATGAGGGAGGAGTACTGTCATCCAGATTCTTTTTGCTTCTAATGTTTTGTGATTTTATTCTCAAGTGTAACTGTACATGTGAGGAAGTAAAACTCCTATGGCATTGAATGCACTCAGTTCTAGTACTTTGGGGGACCTACATTTCTGACACCCCCTTTCAAAGAAACATTTCCAAACACCGTGCCATCACTAAATTAGGAAAGGGAGTAAATGAGCTACTTGCCTCTCCTTTATCTTGTTTCATTTTTACTTGTTAAGGTTGGAGAAGGCACTGAATGGAGACAAACTACATTGACCTTAAAGCTGAGCAGGGATTGCCTAGCATGGGAAAACTGGACTAAATTGGAAGATTGTCTTTGGTACTTTTAACCCAGGTACTGGCAGCCCACTCAAAGGAAAAGATGACTTTCAGGTTTTTGGTGGCCACTGGCTTCTCACCAAGGGGCTAGGTACAAAAGTAAACTAGGAACTCTTTTGACCTATTCAACTGTCTTTCTCATCACCCCCTTAAAGTTGTCTTTTTGTCCTTACCCCAGAGAGACTCTCAGTCTCTGACTGCTAGTGTGCAGAGCTGCTTACATGTTAAGATATTGCACAAATTGTAGTAATTAAACTACTGGGCTCAGAAATTCTCCAGGAGAATTTCTATCAACTGACCACCATCTAAAGTCTTAAGTGACAACTTGGTTTATCTTGTATGAGTGTGCATGTGTGCTAATGTGTGTTTGAGGGGTGGGGAAAGTGTGGTGGAGGGAGATCCAGGAAAGATAAATGCATGACTTGGCCCAGTTCCAGGGTGAGGGGAGTTGTATTACCAGGAAGGAACTGGAAAATAGATTCTTTTTAAAATATATGTATCTATTGATTTCAGAGAGCAAAAAAGGAGAGGGAGAGATAGAAACATCAATCAGTGTCCACCTGGCATGGCTCAGTGGTTGAGCTCCTATGAACCAGGAGGTAACGGTTTGATTCCCGGTCAGGGCATATGTCCAGGTTGTGGGCTTGATCCCCACTGCGGGGCATGCAAGAGGCAGCCAATCTATGATTCTCTCTCATCACTGATGTTTCTATCTCTCTCTCCCCCCTCTTCCTTCCTCTCTGAAATCAATAACAAAAATGTATTTTTACAAAAAGAAACATCAATCAGCTGCATCCTGCATACCCCCTACTGGGGATCAAACGTGAAATCCAGGCATGCGCCAAGACCTGGAATCGAACCATAACCTCCTGGTTCATAGTATGATGCTCAACCAACTGAGGTGGAAAATAGACTCTTTTTCTTTTAATTTAATAAATCTTTATTGTTCATATTATTACAATTGTTTCTCCTTTTACCCCCCATAGATTCCCTCCACCCAGTTCCCACCCCACCCTCTGCCCATACCTACCCCCACTGTCCTCATCCATAGGTGTATGATTCTTGACCAGTCTCTTCCCGCAACCCACACACCCTTTTCCCCCTGAGAATTATCAGTCCACTCCATTTCTATGGTCCTGATTCTATTATATTCACCAGTTTATTCTGTTCCTCAGATTTTGAATTCACTTGATTTTTAGATTTACTGGTTGATAGATATGTATTTGTTGTTCATAATTTTTATCTTTACTTTTTTCTTCTTCTTCCTCTTTTTAAAGAATACCTTTCAGCATTTCATATAATACTGGTTTGGTGGTGATGAACTCCTTTAGCTTTTTCTTATCTGTGAAGCTCTTTATCTGACCTTCCATTCTTAATGATAGCTTTTCTGGGTAGAGTAATCTTGGTTGTAGGTTCTTGCTATTCATCACTTTGAATATTTCTTGCCACTCCTGCCTGGCCTGCATAGTTTCTGTTGAGAAATCAGATAATCATATGGGTGCTCCCTTGTAGGTGATTAACTGTTTTTCTCTTGCTGCTTTTAATATTTTCTCTTTATCTTTTGCTCTTGGCGTTTTAATTATGATGTATCTTGATGTGGTCCTCTTTGGATTCTTCTTGTTTGGGGTTCTGTGCACTTCCTGGACTTGTAAGTCTATTTCTTTCACCAGGTAGGAAAGTTTTCGGTCATTATTTCGTCAAATAGGTTTTCAGTATCTTGCTCTCTCTGTTCTTCTGGCACCCCCCATAATTCTGATGTTGGTACTTTTGAAGTTGTCCTAGAGGCTTCTTACACTATCTTAAAATTTTTAGATTCTTTTTTCTTTTTTTGCTTTCCCGGTTGAGCGTTTTATGCTTCTTTGTATTTCAGATCTTTGACTTGATTCTTGTGTTCCTCTAGTCTACTATTGGGTCTCTGTATAATAATTTTTATTTCAGTCAGTGTATGTTTGATTTCTAGTTGGTCCTTTTTCATATCCTTGAGGGTCTCGCTAAATTTATTGGCCTTTTCTAGGAAATTCTTGAAAAACCTTATAACTGTGGTTTTGAACTCTATGACCAATCTTTTGTTTTTCTCCATTTCTTTCATTTGTGATCTGTTTCTCTGTCTCCACATTTTCACTGCTTCCCTGAGTTGATAGAGTGGCTTTGTGTGGTAGGTGTCCTATATGGCCCAGTGGGTCAGCCTCCCAGTTACCTGAGGTGGACACTCTTGGTGCACACCTTTTGTGGACTGTATGTACAGCCTTGTTGTAGTTTTGTCCTGATTGTTGTTGGTATCACTGTGAGGAATTGACCTCCAGGCCAATTGGCTGTGAGGACTCGTTGCATCTATAATGGAAGAACTGCTGTGCTGGAGACACGCTTATGGGGCAGGGCTTGTTTCAGTGGGGCTGTGGTGCTCACTGAGTCTGCCTCTTGAATGTGTCACTTATGGATGTGAGTAGTTGAAATCTGGTGTCATCTCACACTGACCACTAGATACTCTAGCTTCTGGATCTCCAATGGGGTGCAGGTCAGCTACTGTCTGAGGCCACCCAGCAGGAGCTACAGTGAGAACTACAGTTTTCTCCTTTTTGCTTGGGGTTTGGAGGTTTTGTAGCTGTCTGACCAGAGCTGCAGTTTGTTAGGTTAAGCTGCAATAGGGCTGGCCATTTATATGCAAAAGCCACTGCATGGAGCTTGGGTGGATTTGTAGATTGTGCGGGGTGGGGTCTCAGGGAGTCACTAGGATAAGGCGTGGCAAACAGCAATGGCTTCCAGTCAGCCATCTCTGCATCTCCATGTTTGCAAGTTCCCATGTCCCCATGTCCCAAGCCTCAGCGCCGTAAACAATGATTGCTGTGCGCACCTCTGCAAGAAAGTCACCCTCACTTTCTGACCCGATGGCTGACAGTCCAGCTTCTCCCCATAGGAGTTTGGGTCCCTAGTGTTTCCCCAGAAACTGTTGTTCAGAGTAATCGGGAGCTTATCTCCCTTTGGGTTGAAAAAAGCTGGGCACCCAGTGTCCCCCCCACCCCCCCGCCAGCCTGATTTGCGAGCCTCCATACCTCAGCTTTTCAGCGCTTGTGCACATCTCAATGCTCTTTTCTCTTTCCTTCTAGTTGTAGAACTTCCACTCAGCCAGTTTTCCCATATTTCTGGGTGATAGATGTTAGGTCTTTTGTTTGTAGTTTTGAAATTGTTGTGCGAAGTAGCAGTTTAGGTGCTTACCTATCTTGGTTTTCCCCCTGGAAAATAGATTCTTATTGAGATAGCCTTGGATATTGAGCCCCAGCAAAGCCCATCCTATGGAAAACTAAGTCCAGATACTAGCCAGGGAGATAACAGACAATCATCAAATCCACAGAGCTAAGGAGAAATTGAAGCCAAGGTAACAGAGCCAACAGTTTGGATCTGGGGGTTTATATGTTTTGATGCTTTTATTTTTAAAAGCAGGACTGCAATATGCTTGGAGAAAGCTAGGTGGTTCCTCGTCCTATGTAGATGGGAACAGCAGTGTGTTGTGGTGGCTTAAAGAACCAGAATCAAGGCAAATGCTAATACTCTGTCCCATTGTCTCCATAATCACACTCACTTGTTGCATTAGGTGGATCCCAATTTTGATCAGAATATATTGTCACTGGCCCTTTTAGCATATTGAATTGGGGATGTGGAGGTATTTTTATTTTTAACAAGAATGGCACATTAGGCTACTCATCCCTTTAATCTGTTGGGTAAAATACTTGAAATCAGAAATGCAGTTGCATACCATTCCCCACCAAATACCAGTTCCTTACTTACTAGGAAACATGGGCTGTCACATGGCTATAGAAATACCTGCTGTACCTTGCTTGAGTTTACAATCCTGTTCTAGAAACATTAGCTGATCATTTATTACCACAGTTAATAACTTCTAAGACACACTTAAAAATATTTTTAAATCCTTGAATTTGGGACACATCTTGAAATCATTGGCATGTCATAGTATAATTGTCAGATTTTTTTTTCTTTCCTAATGGTTCATAAAATAACAGTCTATCTTAAAATCAGTGGGATTTTAGATTTAATGAAATATGTTATGTGCTAGGCTGAGGACGTGCAGATAAAAGGATTTATGAATAAGACAGGTCTCTGACCTCCATAACCTTACTTAAATTACTAACTGAAAGAATGTGATAAATGCTATACTACTATTGCTAATACAAAGTGCTGGGGGAGCACAGAGGAAGATCAGTTAATTCTGCCTGTGAGACTAGAAAGGACTTCATAAAAGAGGTGATATTTGAGCTGAGCCTTGAAGGATAAGAAGGATTTTTCCAGGCCATGCATGGGGGCAGGGGCAGGGGCATTTCTGGAATGTGAATGTGGAAGGTCTACTTGGCTTCAGCAATGAATTAGAACACTGGGATGTTACATTTTGCTGACTTTTAAAGTTCCATTTGAGGTTCTATTCTGAAAATTAGTGTGACTCCAATTTTTTGCTCATTTGCATGTAGATTAGAGAATGAAGTTCTAATGACATAAAGACCAGGTTCCAGATAACGTAATGCAGGAAATTTTTTTTTTTACTGGTGCCACTATACCTTTGGCTGCGATCATTTTTATTTTGGAAAGAAAAGACCTAAGAGATTTTGGTCATAATATCCAGCTAAGTTCACTGTGAGCAGTCTGGTTTAAAAAAGATGAATGAAAGAGAAATACCACAGTTGCTTCTCTTTCCAAGAAAGCACAGTATAATAGATTAAGTGCACAAACTTTGATTATCTATATACTAGCATGTGATGTTGAGCAAGTTGCATAATTCCCAGAAGCTCAGTTCCCTCATTTTGCAGGATAGAGTTAATAAATAGTATTTGTTGGGAGAATAAGCTGTGATCACATATAGTCAATAAACATCATCATTGTTGTCAACATCATCATCATCGTTAATATTACATAACTGACAAGAGGAAATAGACCAAATCCATCTATCTCCTCCCAGCTATTACTCTTACTAAACTCTATACATACAGGATAGGGCAAAAGTAGTTTTACATTTGTTTGTAGGGACAATAATACAATAATTAATAATAATAATACAAGAATAAACTGTTTTGCATACTCACAACTATAAACCTACTTTTGCCACACCCTGCATTGTATCTCAAATTGTGTCCTCTGGAGAGGATATGCTAAACTCACTCATGTGTTTCAGGGATGTGTGATATGTTTGAAAAGATGGAACAAGTTGCATAAAACATATTTTTATTTTATTAGTATTTGAAGCATTAAGCCAAAGTAATAAATTTGTCATATGGAGTTTCTGGCCTCAAGTCAAATCCTATAATTCTTGGGTCAGAGCCTACCCAGCCCCCCTCCAATCATATTGGTGTAAGGTTGGCCCCTGGTCCTGGCCAGCAGAATACCAGAAGGGGATAGAAATATCTGTTCTAGTACTTCAGTGGGGGAAAGCTCATCTAGAAAAAGGTATAGAGATAAAAGTCTATCATATATAGTATTTTCAATTTACCCTTGGTACAGGGAGCCATGCAGCTGGGGACCCACTACTTTTCACAGTCTCTCCCCTGCCACCTCTCTCACTACTGATCATACCCAACTTGTTTATATTTGCTACATTTCAGGGGCTCAAATTGCCAATTCCCAGGGAAATGGATTCATACATAGTTCTCTGAGAGTGTGTTATGAGGTATACTTGAAGCATTTCTTTTGCCTTTCAGCCCATGCCTGTTGACTTCACAATAGGTGTTGTCATATACTGTATTCCAAACCGTGATAGAAGATATATCTGAAACCCTTATATCCCTAGTATCCTAGCCTGAATTTGGACTATTGGTTTCAGCCTGGTTATAAAACTTTATTGTGTGTCACACACTTCCATGTATGACATTTTATGTAATATGCACAAAAATACAAGTATTTCCTCTTTAGGTGAGGAAACTGAGACTCAGAGATATTAAATGACTTATCCAGTATCACACAGCTAGTAAATGGTGAATCTGGGATTCAAACCCAGACTGTCCAATTCCACATATGATGCTTGTTCCATTATATCGGATCACTTTTTGTGCTAAAGTTAATGTGCCAAATATTCAATCACCATGAAGGTTATTTAAATTTCTCAAAGGCAAACTGGTTTATTACTGCAATCTGGACTCAACTCAAGTAAGCGATCTCTTAAATGGCTGAGATGAACAGTGAAGACTCATCTCATTATTAGAGAGACCATAAAGTGTTCATGTCTTCTGTTGGTGCATTAAGTCCATGTGAAGGACACAGCATCCTCTTCCTATAACAATAAACTTGACTATAAAAGCACCCTAAATAAAACAATTGAAATATGAAGCCTAATAGACAACTCTCTAAAACAAGTTCCAGCACTGATGGAATCAAGTTAATAAGCACCCAGGATTCTTTGAACAACACTCATTGTGGCTTTGTGAATCTGTTTATTTTTTTATAATTCAAAATTATTTATTACATTTAAAACAATATTTTCCCTTCCTCAATCATGGGTGGTCTGCTTATGTGGCTGCTGCTCCTTGGATGGAGTAGGCTGCTTGTGTGTTTGCTACTCCTTAGATGGGGAAGCAGGCCACTCACACAGCTGCTGCTCCTTGGACAGGGGCAGGCCACATGAGGCTGTTGCTCTTAGGCCTGGGGTGGGCTGCTGTTCCTTGGACAGGAGAGGTTTGCTCCTGTGTCTGCTGCTCACGTGGTTGCAGTGCCCTTGGCTAAAGCATTGGGCTGGTCAGAGGAGACCATGCTTCGGAACTCACAGGAGCCTGCGCCTATGGTGGCTCAAGACTTGTTGACTATGGTACCACAGCCAAGGAGGTAGCAGGTCGTTGACAGAGGCGGCTGTAGAGTCCCAGGTGTTATCTGAGGGCACCCTGGGTGGAGGTGAGGCTGGGATCCCAGTTACAGCAGCTCTCCCCTTCAAAAAGGCTAGAACTCTGAGGATGAGCTGGCCTCCCGGTACTGTTTACAATCGTAGTAGCAGAGACTGCCTAGTTAGGCGAGCCTGGTTAGCCTGCTCCCAAAGGTCCTGCTGGATCTAACTGTGACTCACACACATACACACACCCCACATGACCACACACTCCTCTTTTGCTCCCTCCCTTACTCTCTCTCCCTCACTGCTGCCTTCTTCCTGCCTCTGTAGTTAGGTCTTGGGTGTTATTGACCCATTCGTGGATGGAGTTTCCTCGCCAGGTGTCTGTTAATTTGGCTCTTTCTCTAGTACCTGGCCAGACAGGATAAAATTCACCTCTACAAGATACAACACAAAGGGAACAAGGCACGAATGTACTCATAACACCAATAACCCCAACTATAAGTGACCACCTGAGAAAAGAAAATTAGGGGAGAGAAAAGAGAGTACAAATGATATCGGAGAGAAAAAGATAAGAGAGAAAAGAAAAATGAGAATATATATATATGTGGTTAAAACACCACAGAACCAATAGATAAACAAACAAACAAATATTACAAACATCAAACACTCAGCAAAAAGGATGGGGGCAGTATCTATAGAGGCTGAGCTTCTATACAGAAAATAAGGTTAAGATTTGGGCCGAGACCGGTTTGGCTCAATGGATAGAGCGTCGGCTTGGGGACCAAAGGGACCCGGGTTCGATTCCGGTCAAGGGCATGTACCTTGGTTGCGGGCATATCCCCAGTAAGGGGTGTGCAAGAGGCAGCTGATCGATGACTCTCTCTCATTAATGTTTCTAGCTCTCTATCTCTCTCCCTTCCTCGCTATACAAAATCAATAAAAATATATTTAAAAAAAAGATTTGGATGAATATGGAGAGGACCTCAGTTATAGAGGAAGTATAAAGGAGATGAGTGGATAAGAAGAAAGAGAATGAGAAGAAAATAATAATAATAATAATAATAATAATAATAATAATAATAATAATAAATTTCTAAAAAATTGATTTCAAAAATGGTATAAAATTAAAAATAGAAAATAAAAATAAAATAAAGTGATGGAAAAATAATGCTAAAAGAAATAGAGAATAAAGCAACAAACAAAAACAGGAAAACAAAGAATAAAGGAAAAAAAGAGATAAAAAATAAAAATGAAAAAGTGAAGTGTCATTCCTTTGGCTGGTTTAACATCCCCAACTTCCGTACTGTACTATTTCTCAGTTTTCTGTTGCTGGGACTGAAGGTCTCTTTTTAGGTCCTTGCCTGTGGACTCTCAGGGACTATTCATATTTTTTTAAATCCTTTGTACCATTCAGGGTGGAATCTGGGTGTGTCTGTATTGGTTGCCTGGAGACTGGAGAGAGGGGCTATCTCTTCAGGACAAAATGGCTGCCCAGATTCTGGGCTCAGCCTTTCGTGACTGTGGACCCAGATCTAGAATTCCCTGCCATCCAGCAGTCCTGTGGACCTTCTTTCCACAGTCAGCAGCTGTGTCTGTCCCCAGGGATGCCACTTGGTACTGTGTGGTTCCCTCTGACCCTCTAGGATCAGAGGTAAATCTAGAAGGGGGTGTTCATCAGTATGTGATCATGATGGCACTTGCATCTCTTTCATCTGGACTTCCAGCTTCCTGAAGTATGAGAACTAAACTAGTGGTTATAAGTAGCATAGTCTGTGGTATTTTGTTATAGCATCCTAAATGTACTAAGATAGGTACAAACTCAACTCACCCAAATGAATTGAAGCATACCAACCAAGGTTCAACACCCAGTCAAAACAAGGCCCTTGATTGGGGAAATCTGGCATCCTGATGCGTGGATGGAGTATTCTAGAAAAGAGTCCAAGATCTTGACTCTCTAGATTTCCCTGAACTTTCTTCTTTAGTAGACTTGGGCCACCCCATCCCTATTAAGAACTAATACCCTCTCACCCTCATGCTGGAAGACCATGGACCAGCCTCTCTTCACAGGTAACTTATGTTCCCTCTCAGGACTCACCCTACCTCCTTTTCTGGGCGTTAGGCTGATAATTAGGGCAAGTCTAAGCATAACCCATCTAGGAACATTCCCTCCAGCAACCCTTCTCCTGAAACCCTTGAAATAGCAAGGTGGTGTGTGACAGCATCCTCTGTGAAGAACTGATAGGCTGGGGCAGCATCACTCTGCAGGTCATATGAGCCTAGGAGTGGAGAGGGATCTCCCTCGACCTCTGCCCACATGGAAGGATGAGCCTCTATCCATGGTCCCTGCAGGCGACTAGGTCTCCATCACAGCCTATGCTCAGCCCAATAGGAAGAAAATGGATTATACTCCAAAGAAGCTGCAAGAAGTATCTGGCTTGGACCAGGAGAAAGGAGAATATAGTTGAAACTGGATTGTGTGCTTGATCAAGGTGGGGACAGAGCCGAAACCGGTTTGACTCAATGGATAGAGCGTCAGCCTGTGGACTGGAAAATCCCAGGTTCGATTCCGGTCAAAGGCATGTACCTTGGTTGCGGGCATAACCCCAGTAGGGTGTGTGCAAGAGGCAGCTGGTCGATGATTCTCATTGATGTTTCTAACTCTCTATCCCTCTCTCTTCCTCTCTGTAAAAAATCAATAAAATATATATTTTTTTAAAAAGGTGGGGACAGATACACTCAATAAGAGGTTTATTGAATGCTTTCCTGAGGGGCAGTATTTAACATTCTGTTAAAGACTCCAGGAAAGGGTTCTACTAGGATGGTTCCTAGTAGGAAAATGTGATAACTATGCTGACTGTAGCTTAAATGTCAGAATTGCTGTGGTAAATAGTAGAGGATGGGATTAGAGGGCTAAAGGAAGTGGGTGGGCATGCTGGAATGGATATTATCATGTTCAGCCACATGACCCACTAGAAGACTGCATTCCATGGGAAGAAGCAGAAGGTACACCACTTAACAAGGACATCAGGAATGCACTGGTTGGAGGGACATCAGCATCACTCAAAAGTTCAGCATTAATCTCCTATGCAGTCCAGGACTGACAATAGAAATAGCTGTTATAAACTTAGCTCACTGATAGCATTGTACATAATAACCAAAACAGCAGAAGCGAGGTGGTGGTGGTGCTTAATTTCCAGAAGCCAAAAGCTTGAAATTATTATGACAAAGTTTACGTTGCATCCAAGCAGCTTGATCTACAGAGTTATGGAGATGGTTAATATTACATGGCATTCCCTAGAGGCAAAATTTATGGGCAGCTGAAAAGGGTACTACTCAGCTTATAATAGCAGAAAATGTTTGGGAGACTGAGGGCAATCATTCAATAAAATAATAACTTATATGCATATATGCATATTCCATGGACCCAGACATTAGTGTGGTAGTCCTGAGTGGATATGCATGAGGTGGAGGGGGTTAGTTGAGGGTAAAAGGAGGGATATCTGTTATACTTTCAACAATAAAGATAAATTTAAAATAAAAATAACAAATTAAATTTACGATGCCCTGTCCAGTTTCCAGACCTTAGCCAATTTTCAAACCCAGAGCTCAGTTATAGAAGTGGCTGGGTCCCTAGGAGAAATGACACTGTAATTACACAAGTATACACTATAGTGATTCCCTTCTTTCCTTCTACAAAGGGATCTCTGGCGGTTTGTTTATGTAATTGTGCACTGGAGAAGGGGTACACACAGTTATTTTGAGGACTACTGAATATAGATTCTGAGTTGACATTGATACCTAGAGATGCAAAACTTCATCATGAGCATGGGAACATATGAGAACCAAATAATTTAATGGAGTCCTGGCCAAGATCCAGCTCACAGGAGGTTCACTGGATGCAAGAACTCTGTGATCACTCCCAAATACAAGTGTACAATTGGATGCTTGACACAACCACTGCTTTGTGTCGCTGGCCAGTGCGATAAGAGTTATCACAGTAAGGAAACAATAGGGAAGGCCAAGTTAAAGCCTCTGATACAAAATCAACACCACCATTACCACCACCCTGGCCAAGATAGCATATCATCACGTGAAGGGGTAGAAATTAGTACTGCCCTTAAGAATCTAAAGGATACAGGGTAATGATTCTTATCATACCTCAACTTAATTTACCAGTCTGTGACAGATGGGAATGACTATCTGTAGTAGCTCAAATCACAGCTGCTTTGCTAGAAGTAGCAACTTTATGTGAGCAGATTAATAAACTCAAATACATGCTTATGGTCTTTGATCTGACAAAACTTTATTTTCTGTCCCAATCAGAAAAGAGAAACAGAAAAGTTGGCATTGAAATGGAATACGAAATAGTATACATTTACAGTTTTGTCCCAGGGCTATATTAGCTTCCCTACCCTCTGTCATAATTGAAGAGATAAGGTCATCTGGACATACTGCAGAACATTATATTAGCTAATTACCTTGATGACAGTTTATTGATCAAACCAAAAAAGCAAGAGGTAGCTAGTCTCTTGGTAAGACATATGCACTGCTGAGGGTGGGGGATAAAAAAAAACCCCACAAAGATTAAGAGGCTTACCAGATTCATAAAATTTTTAGAGGTCCAATGATCAAGAGTACGCTGGGAAATTTCCTTTAAAATAAAAGACAACTTGTACCTTGCACTTCTTGCTAAAAGAAGGAATCACAACATCTAGCGGGCTTTGTTGGTTTCTAAAGGGAGTATATCCCACACTGAGGGACTCTACATCATCCCTAATACCAGGCAACAGGGAAGGCTGCCAGCTATGACTGGGGCCCAAAGAAGAAAAAAATCTCTTCAATAGGTTCACACTGTCACACAAGCTGCCTTATGGCCTGGCACATACAATATGACAGATCATACATAATGGAGGTGTCAGTGGTGGGGAAATATGCAGTTTGGAATCAGTGGCAAAATCCTGTGGCAGAATCACAATGCAGGCTCATGAAAGTAGAGCAAGGCCATGCCATATGCAGAAGAGAATCATATGCCTTTTGAAAAACAACTTGTGTAAGCTACTGGGCCATGGTGACCATGGGAAATCAAGTAACCATGCAACTAGAACTTCCCATCAGACCCATCTTATATAATAAAGAGGCAATGTGAAAATTGACCCTCACATCCTCACACAAGATGGCTGCCCCCATGTGGTCAAAGATGGCCACCACAAGATGGTCAGCAGGGGAGGGTAGTTGTGGGCAATCAGGCCAGCAGGGGAGGGCAGTTAAGGGTTACCAGGCTGGCAGGGGAGGGCAGTTAGGGGTGACTAGGCCTTCAGGGGAGGGAGGGAAGTTGAGGGGGACCAGGCCTGCAGGGGAGGGCAGTTGGAGACAACTGGGCTGGTAGGGGAGGGAAGTTAGGGGTGACCAGACCAGCAGGGGAGGGCAGTTGGGGGCAATTTAGCCAGCAGGGTAGCAGTTAGGCATCGATCAGGCTGACAGGGGAGTGGTTAGGGGGTGATCAGGCTGGCAGGCAGGTGAGCAGTTGAGAACCAGCAGTCCCGGATTGTGAAATCAGGCCTAAACCAGCAGTCAGACATCCCCCGAGGGGTCCCAAATTGGAGAGGGTTCAGGCCTAAACCAGCAGTCAGACATCCCCCAAGGGGTCCCAGATTGGAGAGGATTGTGAGATCAAGCCTAAACCAGCAGTCAGACATCCCCCTATGGGTCCCAGATTGGAGAGGGTTCAGGACAACCCCCTCCCAGTGAACGAATTTTGTGCACTGGACTATAGTTAAATCATAAGGTCATGGGGACCCAGTGACAATCTATCAAAAGATGAAATGTAGAGTATCCAGAAGTGGTTATGAACATGACTAAAGGGTACAAGAAAATTTCAAAATCTGGTAGCTCAGATGCCCACAGCATGCACCATTGTTGTATAAGGGCACCTCCCTCAGTTCATGTCTACAGCTCTTTGGGGACCATATCAGACCAGAAGCAATAGGGAAATGCTTGGTTTATGAATAGATTGGGTCAATGTGAGGGTGCAAGTCAAATGGACAGTGGCTGAATTATAGCCTCGCTTAGGAAATGGGGAACTTGAAAGATGGTGCCAAGTGAAAATTCTCCCAATAAACAGAACTTTGGGTGATGCACTTGGATGGAAAGAGAAGTGGTCCATGGTTAAAATATTTATGAATTTATGGTCAGTGGTGAATGGCCTGACTAGCTTATTAGGAGCGTGGAACAAAAAAAGACTGGATGATCTGAGGCATGTGAATGGACATGTGAAAGTGGTCTTTTAAAAAAATAACCTCTCACCTGAGGATATTTTCCCATTGATTTTTATATAGAGTAGAAGAGAAAGGAAAAGACAGAGAAAAATTTGGATGTGAGAGGAACACATCGATTGGTTGTCTCCTGCACAAGCCTTGACCTGTCCCTGAGCCAGGGAGTAACCTGCAACTGAGGTACATGCCCTTGACTGGAATTGAACCTGGGACCCTTCAGTCTGCAGGCCAACACTCTATTCACTGGGCCAAGCCAGCTAGGGCTGAAAGTGGTCTTTAAGCATGAAGATATTTTCATCACATGTTAACACACACCATAGAGCCTAAAGGTCAAAGTAGGCGCTGAACAACTAAGTAGGCAAAATGACTTGGACAATTGACATTGACCAGTCTTTGTCATTGACCACCCCAATGATGACATAATGGGCATAGTGGCAGAGATCAATACTATGCATGGACCCAACAAGATGTACTGCCACTTACCAAGGCCAGTCTAGCTATTGTTCTTCAGAACATTCAACCCAACAAGTACAGAGATCAACACAGAGCCCATGATATGGCACCATTACTCAAAGAAACCAATTAGCAACTTGATGGCAAGTTCACAACATTATGCCTCTTTTATGGGCCAATGGTTAATTCTTATAGGAATAGACACATATTTAAAGTATGGGTTTGGCTTTTTTACCTGCAAGACCTCAGCCAGTACCTTTTTCAGGACTTAGGGAGTATTTGATCCTCTAGAATGAGCTCCCATATAACATTGTGTCATACCAGGAAGACCAACTTTTACAACAAGGTGTTGCAAGAGAGGGCCCAGGACCATGGGATCCACATCATCCAGAAATTGTTGGTCTGATAGAACATTATGATAGGCAGCTGAAAGCACAGCTTCAGAGAGAGAGAGAGATGAGTGAGAGAAAAAATATTTAAAGATATAAATATAATCAAGAAATAGGACTGTAAGACCCACACAGATCCAAGAAGATCAATGAACTCCAAATACAAGGAACATGAAGAAAACTACATCAAGGCACATCATAATCAAATTACTTAAAAGTAGTAACAACAACTCGGAAAAACATTATATGTAAAGGAACATTGCACATGAGAAAACTGAAGCCATATCTTTAAAATGTTCAAAGGGTGGAAATCAAGCACAAATTCTTTAACCATCAAAAATATCATTCAAAAATTGAGACAAATAGGCAATACTCTGGGAGAATGGAGTGCTATCTTCCAAGATGAAGTATATGCACCGAATCAAAGAATTGTGTACAGCACTGGAATACAAACAATTCTTTGGAATCAGTTGGAAGAATACATAGTATGGGAATAAAAAGGTGGAAGCAAGAGTGGTTCCCATTACCATCACTCTCAAGAACTCATGAGGGACTGCGGTAGGTTTGTAATGTGACAGTGTGCCCAGCATGAACTACATTTCCCAGAATTTCTTTGCCTGTGAGATGTTTTACAGATTGGACAGGCCTTAATGAAGCAGGAGTATAATGTATGGTTCCTACATTGGAAATTCAGAGCAAGGGCACCAGGTGTAGTTGCAACTCTCAAACACTGAGTGGCCAGATTATTATGTGTTCAGAGATCATAAAAATCTGGCCACTCAGTGTATATTGTCACTTATCTACTGTCTTACCTCATTAGTGTGGGACAACAACTGGATCTGTGGCTGCTGCTACACCTTCCTTTTAACACTGCTTCAGCTTCTAAAATTCCTAGATTAGGGCCAGGTGGATGTACTTATAGGCAAAGAACACCAGCTTCTCCTGTAGGACAGCCACATCATCAACGTTGGAGATGAGAGATTGATACAGACTCCAAATCATGCTTCTGATTTCTAGTTTGTCCTTGTTTCCCCCAACTTTACATCTACTGCCCCTTTCCAGTAGTAGATGTAAAGTCTCTATCCTACAGACTTTAAGCTCCAGAATTAGATGTAAAGATAACAGAGACTGTTTAACCAGCTCCCACAGATAAGGTGAAATCTCCGATGTCTATGTTGATCAATTGATAGATTATAGATAGCTGTAGATAATATAAAAATAAAATATCTTAATGGTTCTGCTTCTCTGATTGAATCCTGACTGAATCAAATTACTTAAAACCAGTAACAACAGCTAAGAAAACATTATGTGTAAAGGAACATTGCACATGAGAAAACAGTGAGGCCACATCTTTAAAATGCTCAAAGGAACTTTGTGTTTACCATCCCTATAACTATAGAATTAGAGGATCTGGTCTCCAAAGGGGGCATATTTTCTTGGGGACACAGCAAAAATCCAATTGAATTCTTTGCTACAGCTGCTGCCGGGAAACTTTGGGCTCCTTGCATCTAGGGACTAACAGGCCAGAAGAGGGATTGATGACTTGGCAGGAGTAATTTACTCTGATTATCAGGAGGAAGCAAATAAGCAATACTCTGTTACACAATGGGGTAAGAAAAAACATGTGTGTAAATATGTTGCCACTTGGGCATATGTTAGTACTCCTTTGTCTAATGGTGACTATACGGGGACAGGTACAGCAACCCCAGCCTGAGAAGGGCATTATGATCAGGAGCTCAGAGATGAAGGTACAGGTCAGGCCATCCAGTAAGCTACTGAGGCCACCAGAGGGCAGTAGCAAATGGTGAGAATGACCTAGAATGGATAGTGAAGGAAGGAGGTTCTGTCAATTGCAGCCCAAGACCAGCTGCAGAGGAAGGGACTGTAGGGAGTCCCACAAACAACACTCTTCTAAGTTTCTTCTCTGGAATAAAGGCCTGAAGGAATCCAGACGGAGAGGTTCAAGGGATGGACAGTGGTAGACACAAAAAGATGCATCACCCAGGTCTCCCTTAAGGAAGTAAGGTTTTCAGAAAAAAGTAAGGTCAGCAGAGTCTCCAACTATCAGTTCTTTAAGGGTCTGCCTTATCTGTCTCGGATTATACCCTCCCATAGGCAACCCACATCTGGTGATTGAGTAAGGCAGGGGTATAAAGACCCAGCAATTTCCACCCAATGTGGGTCACTGATAGTACTCTGGAGCTCCTTGCCCAGTTGACAAGGCTTTGTCAGGTTTGAATAGCAACTTGGCTTCTCTCTTTGCTCAATCCTACTTCCTCTCCTTTTCCTTCAGAGGTGTTGGTCCCTAACAAACTTCTTGTACCCCAAACTCCATCTCAATATCTTCTACCAGTGAACCCAACTGGGCAAACTCCATATCTCAGTTTTTCTAGTACACCATTCTGCCCTGGAACAAACATGGGAACTGGAGCCCTTTGCTCTCAGCAGTTTACTTATAGACATAGCTTAGTACATATCCAAAGGAGAATATTTCAGTAGGGTACTGTGGGGGTAAAGGGGAAAGAGCAACTTAAGGATTATATGCATGCATATAAGCCTAATCAATGGACAAAGACAACAGGGGGGTGGGGACATGAATGAGGGGTGGAGGGTAATGGGGGAATAAGGACACATATGTAATACCTTAATCAATAAAGAAATTTTTAAAAAGTAAATTAGACGTCATGGCCGCATAACCTTGTGAAATACTAAAAATGCACTAAATTTTTCACTTTAAAATGGTATGTGGGCCTGACTGGCATGGCTCAGTGGTTGAGCATTGGCCTATGGACCAGGAGGTCATGGTTCGATTCCCGGTCAGGAAAGCAATTGTGGTCTCTATCTCCAGTGTGGGACGTGCAGGAGGCAGCCGATCAATGATTCTCTCACCTCATTGATGTTTCTATCTTTCTCTCCCTCTCCCTCCCTCTCTGAAATCAATAAAAAATATTTAAAATTTAAAAATAAAATTATATGTGGCATGTGAATTGTATGTGTTAGAAAGAAAAAAGAAGAAAAGTAGAAGGGGTATTAAAGTACCACTACCAAGTATGATAAATGGAATTGCTGATATTGTCACAGATTCTCCTAAGGTGCCAATTATTTTCTCTATGAAGGAGAAGGAGTAGGCTCCTGATAAAGCCAGCATCTAATTGGAAATGGCTGTGCTCCAGGACCCTGCAGGACAAATTTTAATGACACACTCCTCTTATAATTTCTCCAGAAATGTGTACAGTATGTTTTGCTTTCTCCAACAATTTCTGTTAAAAGCATAATGGTGTTTTTTGTTCCATGCTTTATCAAAAAGTTAGATGTGTAGGTTGTTCTAGAAAGTTTTCCTCTTCAGCTGGGCTATAGTCATCATCAGCTGAATGATGATGAGAAGCTGAATCCCACATAGGTTTCTGGTCTATGAAACAGAATTAATGCTGTGTCATGAAGTAGCATGCTCTGATTTGTAATTTAAATCCCATGGGTTTGTGATTATGGTATTTGTTTTTACACTCAAATGGGAGAATATAAATACTTAGGTCTATGTATAATGATTTTGCCAACCAGTTAGCTTATTTTTAATGCTGCAGGGCTTCCTGCCAATTCAGTAATAATTACCCCACATTGTCATCTGAGAGAATTATGCAAAAGTAGATTCTGAAAAATGTGTAATGAATAAATAAATGACTGATGTTCTTTTCTTGTTTATTTTCATGAAGGGTACAGAATCATAAATCAATACTTCATATTGTGATTCAGACACTAAGAAATTAGGTTCACCATCAGTTAAATGAGAAATCAGATGACAGGAAGCAGATAGACATTTGTATGATGGTATCATTTAAGAACATGGATTATCTTTGTTCTCAACCAAGAGCATGGTACCTAGAAGTCCAGAAAAAAGACAGGCAAGAGTAAGAGTTAGGTGGGGGAGAGGGGTAATGGTAAGATATGTACACATATAATACCATAATAAAAAATGAAAAAATGAACCAAAACCGGTTTGGCTCAGTGGATAGAGCGTCGGCCTGTGGACTGAAAGGTCCCAGGTTCGATTCTGGTCAAGGGCATGTATAATACCTTGGTTGTGGGTACATCCCCAGTGGGGGGTGTGCAGGAGGCAGCTGATCGATGATTCTCTCTCATCGATGTTTCTAACTCTCTATCCCTCTCTCTTCCTCTCTGTAAAAAAATCAATAAAATATATTTTAAAAAATGAAAAAATAAATAATTTTTGTTCAATATATATATTGATATATAAAGAGTGAGGGTTAGGCCATAAGAGAAGGGGTCTTTCTGGCTCATTCTCTTTACTTCCTCCTCCAAACAATTGACCTCCCTTAACTTTAATTGCCAAATGAAGTCTTCATACTGGCATGGAGTGTAGTTTCTTAAAGATCCCTCAAAGATTGGGTTTGTTGAGGCTAAGCTAAAATTTATTGCATTCTGTTGCCCCTTGTGGATGCACAGAGGAAATACAGCATGCATCTGATAAACTGATAGAAGAAACAGCTTTATTATGGAAGATAAAATAATCAGAAATTGAAGAATCTTAGCAACTGTAACACACAATAAATAAGAGCAAGATCTATGTTAAACTTTTGGAAGTTGTTTTGTTTGCTTGTTCGCAGATGATAGTGCTCAGCCCACTGGGGTCCTTGCCCTGACTACTTTGTCTTGCTTTGTTTCCTAGACAATTTGTCAGCCCTATTTTTCTTCCCTTCTTTGGGAGTATACTGAAAAGTCTGTAACTCTAACCTGAACACCACTCCCATTTGGACAACAGTTTCTGCTGCTGGTAATTATTCAGGAAATTACTGAGGTAACCAGTGTTTGTGGCAAATTTAAATTCCTTTCTTGCTGCAGAGTCTTCCTGGTGTCTAAATTTCTCACCTGAATTTGGGACCATGCATGAATTTTTATCATTTACTCCAAAGTACAATTTGTTCCCAGACCTCTACCACTACCAAGTTCAGATGTAACTGATCTTTATCTTTTAGTTTTAGTCCACTTCTAGGTCTACTTCCCATAAAGCCTTTTTGTTTGTTTGTTTCTGCCAAAAGTGGGTTCTAAGCATTGGGGTCACATCATTTCCATGCTGGCTGGAATACAACTATTAATATAGAAATTTTTCAAGAAAGGTAGGGATTAGGGGATGTAGACATAGTCCCAACATCTTTCCTCCCTGTCTCTATAGAACAGTTGTCCCCATACTTCCAACTAGTGAAGCCACTTCACCGAACAGTAATGATAAAAATAACAATGGTTACCATTTATTGAATGGGCATTAGGGGCTAGGCACTTGACAAACAACCTATGAGGTAGGTATTATTAGTCTGCCGTTAATATTGAAGGGTATGAAGCTCAAGAGAATACAATACGTACTTGTGCAGGATCACACAGCGAGCTTGTGGCAGCATGAGGATTCAAAACTAGTTCTGGCCCTGGCCAGTGTTGCTAAATACTTAAGAGCATCCGCCTGTACAGCACAGGCCCAGGAGTACATGCCCGGTCAAGGGTATGTACCTGGGTTGCAGGTTTGGCCCAATTGGGGAACATGCACAAGGCAACCAATCGAATGTGTATTTCTCATCTCTCTCTCTCTCTCTCTCTCTCTCTCTCTCTCTCTCTCTCTCTCTCTCTCTCTCTTTCTCTCTCTCTCTCTCTCCTCTATGTTTGAAAATCAATGGAAAAAATGTCCTTGGTGAAGATTACCAAAAAATACTTTTTTAAACTGTCTCCAACTCAGTGGATAGCGCATCGGCCTGTGGACTGAAGGGTTCCAGGTTTTATTCTACAATAGTTAAGGGCACACACCAGGGTTGCAGCTCAATCCCTAGTGGGAGGCATACAGTAAGCAGCTGATCAATGATGCTCTTTCATCATTGATGTTTCTATCTCTCTCTCCCTCTCCCTTCCTCTCTAAAATCAATATACATATTCTAGACCCCTGGTGCACGAATTCATGCATGGATGAGGTCCCTAGGCCTGGTCGGAGATCAGGACTAATAAAGGCCATCTCACCCAGTCCTGATTGGGGCCTGCCAGCCAGGGGGAGGGATGGGGAAGAGACTGCAGAAGGTAGACTGGCCGGCCTGGGGGAGGGACTGGCCTGGGGAGGGACCATGGGAGGTTGGCTGGCTGCAGGAGGTTGGCTGTGGGAGCATACTCTCCACCAGGGGGCAGCTTTTGCATTGAGTGTCAGCCCCTTAGTGGTCAATGTGCATCATAGCGATTGGTAGACTGATTGTTCCAGATGTTTGGTCATAATGGTTGCTTAGACATACATGCATGCACACACACATGCACACACGCACGCACATACATACATACACACTGTCTCCAGGGCCTGTGTTCCTTTAACACTGCCTCATTCCTGTTAGAAAATCATGGATCTTGGTACTGTAATCAGAAAGAGGTGAACTGGATATGTGGAAAATTAAGTAATTTGACCCTTAGAATACACATTGTATTTACTTTTACTATCGTTCCTGTGATCAACTCTCAACTTCAACTATAAAGACAGAGAAAACATGTCCCACCTAAAACTATATCCATGTAGTATTTATAGAAAAATGCATTTTTAGACTAATCCAAATCACAGAAAATAATAAATCATGGCTTCACTTCTTTCCCTATTCTCTCTTTGATTCCACCTATCTCTATTAAAATTCTCAAAGACAACTTTTCCACAAATTATCTTTTGAAGTAAAAAACCTACGTACTATGTAAAATGCTCAAATCTTACATGCACAGCTCAATGAATTTTCACAAAGTAACATACCCATTTAATCACCACTCAAATCAAAATAAAGAACATGACCAACATCCCAGAAGCCTACCTCGTGTCCACTTCCAGTCACTACTATCAATAATTATGGTTGTGACTTCCATTATTATTGATCAATTTGCTTGTTTATATAAATGGAACCAGAGAGAGTACTCCTTTGTGTGGGCCTTCTTTGTTTCAACATTATATCTGTGAAACAAATCCACATTGTTGCTTGCAGCATAACTTAAAAAATATATATACATATATAAATATGTGTGTGTATGTAAAATTCTTTTGTATAAATATATTTATGTATCTAACAGTTGATGGACATTTGGGTGGTTTCCAGTTTGGAGCTGTTCTGAATAATGCTGCCAGGAACATTCTTTTGGTGTTTTTTGGTGGATATATGTCCTTAGTTCTCTTAGATATATATTTAGAACTGGTGTTGCTAGGTCATAAGATACACATGTGTTGAGCTTGGTAGATAATGCTAAATAGTTTTTAAAAGTGGATGTACCAATTTTTACAAAAATAAGCAGAGTATAAAGTGTTACTCCACAACTTGCCAACACTTGCTATTACCAGGCTTTTAAATTTTAGACTTTCTGATAGTTTTGTTATTTTGCCAAATTGTGCTTTTAATTTGAGAAAGAATATGTTAAGCACCTGTAATTGGCCATCTGTAGATCCTAATTTTTGAACTATCTGTTCAAGTTTTTTATTCATTAAAAAATGAACTGCCTCTAACTGCTATGCTGTACCTCTTAATCTAATACAAAATAATGTTGAATGCAAACTGTAATTGAAAAAATTTAAAAAAATGAACTGCTTTTCTTTATCTCATTGATATGTAGGAATTCTTTGTATAGTCATACTAGAAATCTTTTGTCAGACAAATGTATTTCAAATATTGTCTCTCTATGACTTGTCTTTCCACTTTTTAAATGGTGTCTTTTGGTATACCGACATTTTTATTTTATTTTAATGAAGACCAATGTATTAATATTATTATTTTGGTTATTGCTTTTTATTCCCTGTTTAAGATATCTTTTACCACCCCAAGTTAATGAAGATAGTTTTCTATTTTGCCTACTAGAAATTTTATTTTACCTGTTACAGTTTAGTTATACAATCAATTTGGAATACATATTTGTGTGTTGTGTGAAGTAAGGATCCAAATTTATATATTTCCATATGGATTCCAAATAAGGTACTATTTATTGAAAAGATCATCCCCACACACACACACACCTTCAATTAAAATAGCATATTTGTCAAAAACCAGGTGATTTAGTATATACAGGTCTGTTTCTGGATTCTCTGTTTTCTTCCATCAGTCTATTTGGCTATCCTTGTATAAATACCAGTATTTACCATATCTTCATATTTTCTGTATTTTCATGCTTTGACATCTGGAGCCTTACTGAAACTGGAGGGACTGCCCTTCTCGGGGTTAACTAGTCCTTAGAAATAGTACACAACTCACCTGAGAGTTGGCTGACTGAATACACTGTGTTTCTGATCAAGTGGAACATTTACAGGGACACAAAAGTTATCTAAGTTTTTATTTGCTGACATGGAACCCCTGGCAGAAGTAGTTCCATTTTGAGCCTAGAAAGTTAGTTAAACAACAGGCAGAAGAAAAAATCACCATGTCAACTGATTCAGAGAAAGTATTTGACAAAATTCTAAACTCATTCATTGTCTCAGCTCAGGCTGCTATAACAAAACACCATTAAACTTAAACAACAGAATTTTGTTTCTCAAGGTTCATGAGGCTAAAAAGTTTCAGACCAAGGTGCCAGCTAATTAGGTTCCTGTTGGGGAACATTTTTTTTTTCTGGCTTGCAGGTGGCTGTCTTTTCTCTGTATCCTTACATGGTAGAGAGAGATCTCATGTCTCTTCTTATTTTGTAAAGGAATTAATTCCATCATGAGGACCCTACTCTCATCACTTATTCTAACTCTAATTATTTCCCCAAAACCTCACTTGCAAAGACCATGACATTGGGAATTAGGACCTCAACTTATAAATTTTGAGAGACACAAACATTCAGTCCATAACACTCATGATAAAAACTCTCACCCAACTAAGAAGAGAGGGGAACTTCTTCAACTCGATAAAGATTATCTACAAAAGAAAGCTATAGCTAACATAACACTTAATGGTGAAATACTTGATGTTTTTCCTCAAGAACAAGAACAAGGCAAGGATGTTGACTCTTACCTTTCTTTGTATCAAAGTATTGGAAGTCCTAGACAATACAAAAAGGCAAGAAAAAGAAATAAAAAAGATTAGAAAGAAGGAAATAAAACTGTTCCTATTTTCAAATGGCATGTTGTCCAAGCATAAAATCCCATGGAATCTACCAGAAAACACTGAGAAGTAATAAGTGAATCCAGCGAGGTCAATGGCCACCAGCACAAGACAAACACAGAAATATTAACTGTATTTTTATATACTAGCAACTAGCAAATGGAAACAAAAATTACAAACACAATACTATTTACAACCATCAAATAAAATGAAATAAGTAGGTATAATTCTAACAAAGAATTATAAAATCTGTGTCAAAAAAACTATAAATAAGCATATGAAAACATTAGCCATTAGAGAAATGCAATTGGAACCACAATGAGATATTATTACACACCTATGAGTATGACTAAAATGAAAATACTGATGATATAAAATGCTGGTGAGGATGTAGAGAAACTGGATCTCTCATACATTGCTGTTGTGAATTTAAAGTGGTACAGACATTCCGGAAAATAGTCAGTTTCTTATCAAATTAAACATACACTTACCATATAACTCAGCAATTTTACTCCTAGCATTTATTACAAAGAAAATGAGAATTTATGTTCACACAAAAACTTGAATGAAAGTATGTATAGGGGCTTTATTAATAATCTCTAAAAACTGGAAATAACTCAGAAGATCTTCCATGGATGAGTGTTTAAGCAATTTGTTATATTCATACCATGGAATACTACTCAGCAATATAAAAGTAAGAAATTGTCATATCCACAGCTTGAATGAATCTCAAGGACATTATGTTAAGTGAAAAAATCCAATTTCAAAAGATTATATATGGTATGATTCAATGTATTTAACATTTTCAAAATTATAAAGATGGAGAACAGATTAGTGCAGTATTTCTGGACTTTTTTCCCCCCCACAATTTCCTCCCAAGAAGACTTTTTAGACATTTTTAAAATTATCCCCCAATTAAATACTAAGGAATAAGAATTTATCAGGTAGGGTTGAATTTTGGAAGGCCACAACCATTGTACTGTCTAAGTTTCTTTTTCAGAGAGGAGGGAACATGTTGGAAGAGATAGGAGAGGAAGTCACACTTCTCTGAAGATACATTTTTGCAGAGTTTTGACCTCTAAAATCATGCCAATGTTCTACATTTTCAAAGATAAAATTGAAACAACAGGATGGGGGAGAAACCTAAAACTGAAAGCAAATAGAAACAGATAAACCCAACTGCATTTCAAATGAATAACAATCGTATTGAAAAGAACTAATCCAAGTCACTTTTGAACACAGCACTTGATCTATAGATCCTCAGATTAAGGGTAAAAACTGCATACAAACCTTCAATCCTTTTAAATAGGTTTGTTTTACATAATAGTATGAGTGCAGCAATTCTGAAACTGTTTTATGTATATGAACTAAGTGAATTAATGTTTGAAACTAGGCTTCTTGCTGCAAGTAGGGAGATAAATTTATAAAATGGGTAAAAGCAGGAAGTACCTTGTAATGTTGGATTGGAATTAGAGTATCAGTGTGCACACAATTTCCCCCAAATTAAAGGAAAAACTGGTATGGTGACTAGAAAATATTAAATACATATACACTGAGTGGCCAGATTATTATGATCTGAGGGGAGAGACTGGACAAAAATCATACACCTATGGATGAGGACTGTGTGGTGGGGGTAAGGGCAGAGGGTGGGGTGGGAACTGGGTGGAGGGGAGCTATGGGAGGAAAAAAGAGGAACAATTGTAATAATCTGAATAATAAAAATATATTTAAAAAATAATAAAGTAAAAAGATTTTTTCCCCCAAAATAACCAGCAAGTTGACTAAGTACTCTTGCTTTTATTCTTTTTTTAAATTTTAAAAATCTTTTTTCATTTTGTAATCATGTATGGTTCCATACTCATTTTATATTAGAAGCAGTGTAGCATGTTGATTGATAGAATGAGTTTTGAAGTCAGATAGTTTGTGTTTAAATTCCAGCTTTTCCCTTTATTAGCTTTGTGGTCTTAGTTTTATTATTTAACCTCTATGAATCTTGCATACCTGGTCTGTAAAATTAATATAAGTTATAGCACTCAGAGGGATAGATATTTATATACCTCACAGAGAATTCCTTGAGGAAATGTACATAGTGTGCCCCATATACTTCAGATGCTCAATATCAAATTTGTTGTTATTGTATGCAATTATTTTTGAGTGCACAGTAATATATTTATGATGTATTACTCCTTTCACATGTAAGAAAATAAATAGGACTTAGTGACTAATTTAGGTACCCATATAAGACAATCCCAAAACTTTTCTGTTCTCATGTTACACATTGATACATATTCTGGGGAGTCATAACTAAAATATCAAGTATTTCAAAATTATAATACTATAACTCTATTGAAGAAGAATTCAACATAAGAATTTTTTTTTGTACAATATTTTGGACTTCTACTCAGAATGGTTTTGTTACTAATGGACAACAGATTGTCACTAGGCTGAATATCTCCTTCAGGAAATAAAGGATGACAGCTCTGAGACAGTAAATGTCCTAGAATCAGCATCTTGTGTTAGAGTCCTAGAACTAACTGCCTTTTCTCATTATAATACCTTGAGCAAATCATTGAAATACTTTAAATATCATTTTGGTCATCTGTAAGATCTGGATAATATTGTCTATTCATAGGATTGTTATCAGGATCCACTGAGAAGGGGTGTGAACAGTTTTGTAAATAGTGAGGTGTTACACAAGTATATCACAAGTTATTACATATTTTGTGGCACAAACCTCAAAGAAAACAGGGGAAAATGGTTTTATTGTACTTTGTCTTGGTTTTATAAGCTATGATTCTGTTTCTCACTTCATGCCATTAGAATTTTCAGTAGATATTAAAAAATAGATTATGAGGTATCAATTTAGTTCATGAAATGTAGAGTGCTTTTGCCACCTACTATGGTATGTGTCCTTTGTTTAACCTTTCCCTGAGAAGCCTGTTGAAAAATGAATTATCTTTTGGTAAGAAAATAATTACTGTGAAAAACATCCCCAAACAAAATCTACTAAGACTTTTGTTGACCAGTTAGAAAGCAATTTACTTACAAATAAAAATGAGTTTAGCTATATCAGCATATACATTTTTTCTGGCTCCAGCACATCCATTAACATCTATATAAGAATATAATATAGATTTATATATATCATATATAAGAATATCATTATAAATCAGATCACAGTATACTTTGCCGCAAAAAATTTTTTTTAAAGCAACAATCCCTATCTCCCCACTTGTCAAGGAGTCCTTTTCAAAAGATTTGCTGAAGTCTGGGAGCCCTTTGTCTACATTTTGTCATGAACCAGTTTTGTAATCTAATCCAACCTGCCTAAAGTACTTTATCAAAGAAAGAAGTGAAGTTAGTTTGATGTCTATATATCTATCCTATATAATAAAAGCCCAATGTGCTAAGTGTTTTACCGCTTGACTGTTCAACCAGTCACTATAACATGCACTGACCACCAGGGGGCAGATGCTCTGACCGGTAGATTAGCTTGCTGCTGGGGTCCGGCCTATTAGGACAGGGTAAGACAGGCCAGACACACCCTGGAGCCCTCCTGTGGTCCCTCTCTGTCCTGATCATGCACTGGCAGGATCCCTGGGCCTGGCCTGCACCCTCTTGCAATTTGGGACCTCTCAGGGGATATTGTACAGCCGGTTTCGACCTGATTCTCACAGGCCAGGCCAAGGGATCCCACCTGTGCATGAATCCATGCACTGGCCCTGTAGTATATCAATAAACATATATTTCTTGGTTCTATTTTCCAAATATTCAAAAAAACATTTTCCTTTAATAATCCTTGCTAGAATTAATCATTGTATTAATATCAAGTTATTTTTAAGGGAGCTACCTTCTCTTTTGAGGGAAAACTCTATAGTATAGTAAGCACCACACACATAATATTTATTATCCAAATCCTTACCTTGAATACTAGCTATATCTTTATTTTACACATAGGAAAGCTGAGGCTCTGAGAATTATTTATGTGGCCTAACCAAGGCTACTGGGTAGTAAGTGTCAGAGCCAGAATTTACCACAAGGTTGTCTAGTTCTAGTGTCTGCCTTTATTCCTCCAAGCTGTTTTGCCTACTTCTACTCCTGAAGAACATCTTTTTTTTCAAACAATTCCTTAATTGGAGTAAAAAGAAGTACAATAATAGATGAAGAGTTATTCATCTAGTATGCCATCCCTCTAATTATATCATCAACCCTAAGAACCAGGTATATAACCTTCTTAATTTTCCTTCTCCTTCTTTTCTGTATATAAACTCTAAAGAGTTTTATGTTTGTTTTTTTTCAGCATTTGTTGCAAATGTCAGGTTATTTAGAGCTCCTTGTCATTATTCATAATTAGTTATGATAGTCTTTTATGTGTTTTCCTTGTGTTTGTATTTTTATTCATTCAATCAATCAGTGAACATTAACTGAGTACCATATGGATTAAGCACTGAGAGGATGGTGGTAAATATAATGGACATGGTTCTTGTTCTCATGTAGTTTATAATCTAACTAGAGGCCCTGTGCATGAAACTCATGTAAGGGGGGTGGGGAGGTCCTCCTCATCCCAGCCTGGACCCTCTGCAATCCGGGACTCCTTAGGGGATGTCTGACTGCTGGTTTAGGCCCAATTCCGGGGATTGGGCCTAAACTGGCAGTTGGACATAACTCTCACAATCCAGGACCACTGGCTCCTGACTGCTCACCTGACTGCCTGCCTGATCATCTCTAACTGATCCCCTCTTCCAGCCTGATCACCCCTAACCGCCTCTGCCTTTCAGATTGGTTGCCCTTTATTGCCCCCCTGCTGGCCTCGTTGCCACTAACTTTCCCCCCTGCCAGCCTGGTCGCCCCCAACCGGCCTCCCTGTCAGCCTGGTCGCCCCACGTAGCCTGCTGTTCAGTCATTTGGTTGTCCCTCACTAAGCCCCTTGCCAGCCTGGTTGCCCCACACAGCCTGCTGTTCAGTCATCCATCCAGTTGTTTCAGTCATGACAGCACCTGGCTTTTTATATATTAGGATGAGATAGACAGTTGAAAAGGCATTTACACAATAATGTGAAAAGTACTACGATAATGTTAAAGCACCGAGTTTGTGAACGCTCTGAGGAGAGAAACCCAACCTTAACCCAATTGAGGATGACAGTGTGGAAAGCAGAGGGAGAGATGGCATGGCTATGGAAATATTCTAGGAAATGACATACCAACTAAATTCTAAAGGATGAGTAGTAAGCCTGTTGAAAAGGGCAGGAAAAGGAATTCACTGCAGAGAGATTAGCATGTTCAAAGTCCAGAAAATAAAAGAGAGCTGGATTACTTTAGGAAATACAAATAATGTGGTATGGCTGGACTATAGGAAGAAACCATTCAGGTGGAAAATAATCTGTATCACAACTATGAAGGACTTTGTAAATCATTCTAAGGTGATTGGGCTTTATCCTGAAGGCAATAGGGAGTATTTGATTGTTTTCAAGAAGGGGATTTGCATGATGACATAAGTGTTTGTTTATTTTGCAATCAATCTGGAAGCAGGTGGAAAATAAATTGGGTGGGAAAACAAAGAATGGAAATCTGAAGACCAGTGAAGTCAAAAAAGATACTGAGTGAGGTGAGAAGTTTAAAACTTGAGAGCAAAACCTGTCAGAATCAGAGTCTCCTGGTTCTACAGAGGCAAAGATCAGTATTAATGACTCTCCGTGGGGAGGACCCACGTACTGGTAATTGTTACAGGCCCTAGAAGATTATGCTCTAGCAACAAGGAAAAAACAAAGCAGCCTAATAATTGCCAAACTGCAAACCAGTCTTAATCAGCTCAGCCTCTGATTGGTTAAAATGATTGATCACCCAATGTATCTGCCTAGCAGAGAAAAGGATAGACACTTTCTGAAGGAAAAGAACATCAACAGGAGTCAGATTCTCTGTAATTTTTGATATACGATGTCCAGCATTTAACTAAAAATTACTGAGTATGCCATGAGAGGAAAAAAAAAAAAAAAGACTGTAGAAACAGACCCACAGAAGATTCACAAATTTGAGTTAACAGATGAGGACATTAAAATAATGTTGATTGATTCGTTGGAGAAGATAGATGATAACATAAAGAATTTCACCAGAGACTTGGAATTTATAATAAAGAATGGGGTGTGTGTGTGTGATATCACCAAGATAGAGAAGTACATGAATCCAAGTTCCATCCACCCACAAAGATCAATAATTAGCTTCCACAAACAAAAACAGTTCTGGGAAACTCTGGAATCCACTTAAGAAGCTTCAACAACAGGATGGAACAAAAAAACAACAGCAGAATAATCACACAAAAAGGGAAGGAAGAAACACTTCATTTTGCCCACATTATTCCATCTTGTTCAGTGCCAGAAGGAAACTCCTCATCTAGAAAGAGTTCTCCTCACCAAGAAAGGGACAGCAAGGTAAAGGACCAGCTTCTCTAGCTTTTCAGGGCACTGCACGAAGGACCCATTTTGTTTTCATCCCAACCAGACACCATCAAAGCTGAGATGTATAGCAATAGCTGGAAACAATAAAGAAGAGCAGTGGGGCCGAAACTGGTTTGGCTCAGTGGATAGAGCATCAGCCTACAGACTGAAAGGTCCCAGGTTCGATTCCAGTCAAGGGCATGTACCTTGGTTGTGGGCACATCCCCAGTAGGGGGTGTGCAAGAGGCAGCTGGTCGATGATTCTCTCTCATCGATGTTTCTCTCTATTCCTCTCTCTTCCTCTTTGTAAAAAAAAAATCAATAAAATAATATATTTTTAAAGAGAAGAAGAAGAAGAAGAAGAGGAGGAGGAGGAGGAGGAGGAGGAGGAGGAGGAGGAGGAGGAGGAGGAGTGGGTACCAATATCAGCCACACAGCAGGAGCTGTAGAGGTTCCCTGTGATCTGCTCTGCCCAGAAACCCAGTTGGCTTCACCACTGAAAACCAATGGCCAACACAGCCATTGAGGACCCCCTGAAGGCTTTTTGACCACAGGTTTTTGTGTTTACAGATGCCAGCCACTTGAGTCTCCCTCTACTCCCTCTAACCCCCTACTAGAGTTCCAGATCCCAGCAGGCAGCCCTGGCTTCTGCTATATGTGAGTGTAGGACTCCAACTGAGACCCCTGCATCTGTGTTTAAACTTGAAGCTAACCCCTCCAGTTGTGCACCTGCATGCCCTTGGCCCTACTCCCAACACTGGCCTCCAAGGCCATGAGGGCACCTTGGTGAGATCCTGTCTACCCACTGTGGAGAAAAACGGTATGGTGGTTCCTCAAAAAATTAAACATAGAACTACCATATGATCCAATAATCCCCCTTCTGGGTATAATGGCAAGTAATAAAATTAGTACCTCTAAAAATATTGGGTCGGCAACTAAGTAATTGCGGGTTTCACACATATATGGCTTCAGTTAAATTTTTAGGTTTGCAGACGTAGTACAAATGTAAAACACATTTTGTATTTGATAGTTGGCTATTCAGCTGTTAATCAGTAAAAAAAGTTTTTTGATCTGTTTTGTAGTTTTTGTTTGGCATTCGTTGAAAAATGGAAAATCAAAAGGAACATTTTCGTCATATTTTGCTTTTTTATTTCCGCAAGGGAAAAACGCATCACAAGCTCATAAAAAGTTATGTGCTGTTTATGGTGACGAAGCCTTAAAAGAACGGCAGTGTCAAAATTGGTTTGCCAAATTTCGTTCTGGTGATTTTTCACTCAAAGATGAAAGACGCTCTGGTCGTCCAGTTGAAGTTGATGACGCCCTAATCAAAGCAATAATCAATTCGGACTGTCACAATACAACACGTGAGATTGCAGAGAAGCTTCATGTATCACATACATGCATTGAAAATCACTTAAAACAACTTGGCTATGTTCAAAAACTCGATACATGGATTCCTCACGAACTGAAAGAATCACAGTTAACGCAACGCATTAGCAGCTGCGATTTGCTAAAGAAACGCAATGAAAATGATCCATTTTTAAAACAACTGATAACTGGCAATGAAAAATGGGTTGTTTACAGCAATATCAAGTGGAAAAGATCATGGAGCAGGCCAGGTGAACCAACTCAAACAACATCAAAAGCTGATATTCATCAAAAGAAGGTTTTGTTATCAGTTTGGTGGGATTACAAAGGAATTGTCTACTTTGAACTCTTACCACCCAACCGAACGATCAATTCTGATGTCTACATTGAACAACTAATGAAATTAAACAATGCAGTTGAAGAAAAGTGGCCCGAATTGACAAATCGAAAAGGTGTTGTATTCCATCATGACAATGCAAGGCCACACACATCTTTGGTCACTCGGCAAAAATTAATGGAGCTTGGTTGGGATGTTTTGCCACATCCACCATATAGTCCTGACCTTGCACCATCTGATTATTTTTTGTTTCGATCTTTACAAAACTCCTTCAATGGTAAAAATTTCAATAATGATGATGATGTCAAATCGTACCTGATTCAGTTTTTTGCTAATAAAAAACAGAAGTTTTTTGAACGTGGGATTATGATGCTGCCTGAAAGATGGCAAAAGGTCATTGATCAAAATGGGCAATACATTAAAGAATAAAGTTATTTAGTTCCATGAAAAAATTGTCTTTGATTTTCTTTAAAAAATCCGCAATTATTTAGCTGCCGACCCAATATCTGCACTTCCATGTTCATTGCAGCATTATTCACAGTAACTGAGACATGGAAACAACCTAAGTGTTAATCAATGGATGAAAGGATAAATAAAATTATATACATATATATGCAATATTTATTATTCAGACTTTAAAATAAAGAAAATCCTCCCTGGCCGGTGGCTCAGTTGGTTGGAGCATCATCCTGTACACCAAAAGGTGGCAGGTTCAATCAACAGTTGGGGAGCATATGCAAGGCAATCAATCGGTGGGTATTTCTCTCTCACATTGATGTTTACCCCCTACACACACCATTCTCTCGCTCTTGCTCTTCCTCTCTCTCTAAAATTACAATAATAAAAACATATTCTCATTTCTTTTAAAAAGAAAAAGAAAGCCCTAACTGGTTTGGCTCAGTGGATAGAGTATCGGCCTGTGGACTGAAAGGTCCCGGGTTTGATTCCAGTCAACGGCATGTACCTTGGTTGTGGGCACATTCCCAGTAGGGGGTGTGCAGGAGGCAGCTGATCGATATTTCTCTCTCCCTTCTTCTCTGTAAAAAAATCAATAAAATATATTGAAATAAATAATAAATAAATAAAAAGAAAATCCTGCCATTTGCGACAACATGGACATTATGTTAAGTAAAATAAGTCACATGGAGAGAGACAAATACTGTATATGTGGAATCTAAAAATGTCAAAGTCATAGAAACAGAGCAGACTGATGGTTACCAAGGGTTTAGAGCAGTGGTCGGCAAACTGCGGCTCACGAGTTATATGCGGCTCTTTGGCCCCTTGAGCTCTGTGCTCACAAAATACTATAGCCTGGGAGAGTCTATTTTGAAGAAGTGGAGTTAGAAGAAGTTTAAGTTTAAAAAATTTGGCTCTCAAAAATTTCAATAGTTGTAATGTTGATATTTAGCTCTGTTGACTAATGAGTTTGCCAACCACAGGTTTAGAGAGTTGCGGACATGAGAGATATTGCTGAAAGGTCCAAATTTTCAGTTATAAGATGAATAAGTTCCAGGGATCTAGTACACAGTGTAGTATTTATCATTAACAATACTATATGGTGCACTTGAAAGTTGCTATAAGAGTAAATCTTAAGCCCTAGCCTCAGTGGATAGAGCATCGACCTTGGACCAAGGAGTCCCGGGTTCGATTCTGGTCAAGGGCACATGCCCAGGTTGCGGGCTTGATCCCCAGCAGGAGACGTGCAGGGGCCAGCCAATTGATGATTCTCTCTCATCATGGCTTTTTCTATCTCTCTCTCTCCCTCCTCCGTTATTCTCTGAAATTAATAAAAATATAATTTTTTTTTTAAAAAAAGAGGAAATCTGCTGAAACCGGTTTGGCTCAATGGATAGAGCGTCGGTCTGCAGACTGAAAGGTCCCAGGTTCAATTCCTGTCAAGGGCATGTACATTGGTTGTGGGCACATCCCCAGTAGGGGGTGTGCAGGAGGCAGCTGTTCGATGTTTCTCATCAATGTTTCTAGCTCTCTGTTCCTCTCCCTTCCTCTCTGTAAAAAAAAAAAAAATCAATAAAATATATTTTAAAATAAATATATAAAAAATAAAAATTAAAAAAGAGGAAATCTGCCCTATTTTGGTTCAGTGGATAGAGCGTTGGATGCGGACTGAAGGGTTCCAGGTTTGATTCTGGTCAAGGACATGTACCTTGGTTGTGGGTACATCCCCAATGGGGTGTGTGTGTGTGTGTGTGCAGGAGGCAGGTGATGGATGTTTCTCTCTCATCGATGTTTCTAACTCTCTCTTCCTCTCCCTTCCTCTCTGTAAAAAATCAATAAAATATATTTTTTAAAAGAGGAAATCTTAATTTTCTCACCATAACTACAGCAATAAAAAATGGTAATTATGTGAGATGATTGATGTGTTAACTAACCTTGTTATGGTAAACATTTTGCAATATATATGTCTATCAAATCATCACATTGTATGCGTTAAACGTAGAAAATATTTTGTCAATTATATCTCAATAAAGTTGGGGGGAAATCAAGTGGAAATTCTATGAAAACTAATATTAATAACTAATGTTAAGTGTTTGACAACAAAATAGACTTGATATACAATACACAATTAGTGAATTAATAAATTCATAACAGCTGAAACCGGTTTGGCTCAATGGATAGAGCGTCGGCTTGGGGACTGAAAGGTCCCAGGTTCGATTCTGGTCAAGGGCATGTACCTTGGTTGTGGGCATACCCCCAGTAGGGGGTGTGCAAGAGGCAGCTGATTGATGACTCTCTCTCATCGATGTTTCTAACTCTCTATCTCTCTCCCTTCCTCGCTGTACAAAATCAATAAATAATATTTTTTAAAAATAAAAATAAATAAATTCATAACACCTAAACCTAGTAGTAGTACAGAGAGAAAGAAAGAATTTTAAAAATAGAGAAAAGAACAAACAGACATTTGGGACACTTGAAATTTTAGTACCAGAACATGAAGAAAGAGAACAAATAGGGCAGGCATAATATTTGAAAAGATTATGGATGAGCATTTTCCAAAACTAAGTAAAAATGATAACAAGCAAATCCAAGAAATTCTACGAACAGACTAAACACACACACACACACACACACACACACACACACACACTACTTTCAGGCACATCCTAGTAAAATTACTGAAGATCAAAGAAAACATTTTAAAACCAGCCAGAAAAAAAAGACAAATCACTACCTTCAAAAAAAGCAAAATAAGTCTTAAAAATTACTTCTGCATACCACCCAGAACATTTTGAAACCTACTCCCCTACAATCAAGGATATATTTTTTTGTTACAATTCCAACTAACTCTCAACCCAATAACTTTCAGTATTATTGACACTTCTCCAAAATGAGGTCCATACTCAGTGGGAGACAACATGGTATGGTTAAAAAAACAGGGTCCTGACTCTAAAATACTGTGTGACTTTGGGCAAGTTGGTTAACCTCTTTAAACCTCTTTGATGTTTCTCATCTGTAAAATGCAGACAATATCCCTCTCATGGGGTTAGTGTGGCAATTACATGAGAAATACTTTTAGCATAGTACCTATTATGATATAGGATTTCGGAGAAAGGCACTCTACATCTTCTTTTAAGATGAGAAAGTTTCAGGTATGCCACGGGGAGGGGAACCAAGATGACAGTGTAGATAAACACCTGTACTTGCTGCCTCCCACAACCACATCAAAATTACAACTAAAATACAAAATAACCATCATTCAGAACCTTGAAAGCTGGCTGAATGGAAATCCTACTGTTAGAGAACAAGAAAGCATATTGAGATTGGGAGGAGTAGAGGCTGGTCCAACACCCATGTGGGCTGTTTTCTTAATCCAAAGGGATATCATCTCTGCAAGGGGCCCCAGCCCCTCACCAGAACCCCAGCCCGGGGTCCCAGAGCTGGGAAGAGAAGTCCCCATAAATCTAGGTATAAAAACCAGTGGGGATTGTGGCTAAAGGACATGGAGGCTGCTGGAATACCAGGTGCTCTTCTTAAAAGGCCAGCTCACAAACTTACAAGGTCCCAATTCCTCTAAGCCAGTGTTTCCCAACCTTCTCTCATGATGAGAATCACCTGGTGGAGTTGTTAAAACAGATTCCTGAATCCCAACTAAGAAGTGCTAAACTAGAATTTTTGAGAACATATAGGTAAAATTGCATACCTAACTTAGTGCTCTGTATATAAAATCTGTCTTAGAGCACTAGTTAAGTATACAATTTTACCTATATGTTCCCAAAAATTCTAGTTTAGCACTTCTTAGTTGGGATTCAGGAATCTGTGTTTTAACAACTCCACCAGGTGATTCTCATCATGAGAGAAGGTTGGGAAACACTGCTCTAAGCACCAGCACCAGGAGGCATTGGGGGAACTAAATACATATATAGAGAAACTGGATTGTCTCGCATTTGGGCACAAATTTGGGGGCAGCTTTCTACCAGACACAGGTACTCTTTGGGGTCATTGTTCCTATGCCTAGACTCCTCTATCCCATGGCTGACTGACAACCATATCTGAGTCCCCATGAACCTACAGCACACTGTTTGCTCCACTCTGGTGATTCCCTGAGACCACACCCCATTCAATTTGCAGCCCCACCCAAGCTGTTTGCGTAGCTTTTCCATGTGAAGGGCCTGTCCTAACTCAGGCTTCAGACTTTGCTAAAACCTCTCAAACAAGCTGCAGCTGGTGTCAGCATGCCCCAAACCTATCAATAAAAGGCCTAAGACCCGGCACCAGTACCAGCCTTCCTTACTTCACAGCTGGGCCTCACATGAGCACTTCCAAACTCGATATAAATAGGAGGAAGCTTCTGGCCTTTCTGTAGTTCCTGCTAGATGGCCATAGGCAGTGGTTGACTTTGTACCTCCCTGGAGACCCAAGAGCCAGTGCACTGGGTGAACAGCTTCAAACCATACCAAATTAAAACTCTACACATGCACAATTGACACATTCAAGGGGCAGACTCAGAAAGCACAATAGGCCTACTGAAGCAAGTCCTGCTCCATAGGAATGTTTCTTGCACAGCAGCTCTCCAACTGTCCTCACAGCCAATTGATCTGAACATCAATTCTTCCCAGTGACACTAACAGCAATCAAGTCTCAATTACAACAAGACTGTGCACACAACCCACACAGAGACACACCTAGAGTGCCCAGCTCAGATGACTGGGGAGTCTGAGCCACTGGGCCCTACAAGATACCAACTATACAAGGTCACTCTACCAACTCCAGGAGACATAGCAGCTCTACCTAATACATAGAAACAAATGCTGGGAAGCTGCCAAAATGTGGAAACAAAAAAACCTGCCACAACTGAAAGAAATGAAAGCAATCAAACTATTGGATACTGAGTTCAAAACCACTGTTTTAAGGTTATTCAGGGATCTTCATGAGACCTTTAAGGAACTTTGTGAGACTTTCAAACACATGGAAAAGGACCAGTCAGAAATTAATCATACACTAACTGAAATAAAGAATAATTTACTGGGATTTAATATTAGAGTAGAGAATTCCAAGAATCAAATCAATCATTTGAAATATGAGGAAGCAAAAACAAAAACAAAAAAACACCCAATCAGAAGAGCAAAAATAATCCAAAAATATAAAAATAGTGTAAGGAACCTTTGGGACAAATTCAAATGTACCAACATTCACATTATGGGGATGCCAGAAGGAGAAGAGAGAAAACAAGATATTGAAAACCTATTTGAAGAAATAATGACAGAAAACTTCCTCTACCTGGTGAAAGAAATAGACTGAGAAGTCCAGGAAGCATAGAGGTAAGGGGAAGAGATCAACCAAAGGACTTGTGTGCATGCATATGGGCCTAGCCAGTGGCCATGGACAACAGGGGGATGGGGACATATGTAGGGAGGGGTTTGGGATGGGAATGGGGGGATGAGGACAATTATGTGATACTATAATCAATAAAATTAATATATATATATATATATATATATATATATATATATATATATATATATATATATATATATATATATTATCCGGACTCAAGAAAAAAAAAAAAAGAAACAAGAAAAGGGAAATGCAAAATTTGATATGTGAAAGAAACAATATAGACTAAAATGATAACAAATTAATAAAGCAGATAGATAAAGGTGATAAATAAAAATGGAGAGAAAAGAAAGAGAAAAAAGTGAAGTGACATTCGTCGCAGCAGAGTTTAGTGCCTCCTGGGAGCTCCCTTTGGTTCCTACTCTTCTGATGACTGCAGCTGACTGTTCTGTCTGGTAATTTTGAACTTCCTGGGAGCTAGTTAGGTGCTAACCACTGTCAGAAACTGTCCTCCTTTTGCTCTCAGCAACCTGTTTAAAGCTCCAAGCAATCCAGTCTGTGTTTGCCTCCACAGGACTTGGCTGCGAGTGGGAGGGGCCAATCTGTAGTCTAAGGCCAGTTTGATAGCAGCATGGGCCCAGGGATGGTCAGCAAAATTTCCCAGGTTCCCCAGGCTCCTCAACTGCCCACCTTTGCCTGCCAGCCAGCTGTGAATCTTAATAACTTAAATGTCTTTTTCGAAAAGGGCTTTAGGTGCATTGGGAATATAGCTCTCTGGGTCTCCCCTGAGCGGGAGGTGCTGTTCAAATTTCAGGGAAAGTGCTGCGTGTGTTTCTCCATCCCAGAGCTGCTCCTCTGAGAGTGTCCCAGAATATTACTCTGCCCTCATATGCAGTCCAGTGGGATCAGCTGGATACCAGGAGTTTCTATCAGCTTTCCAGTGAGGAGGAAGCACCGGTCAGGTTCCCTGATAGTGGAGTGGACGGCCCCACCCCCAATCCAGTCTCTGAGGCTGTTTAAGCCCTTAGGCCTGGCCTCAGCTGCTGGCCTTCTCTGCAAAGGTCAAGAAGCAGGTTGTGGCAGGCAGGGCTCATGAGGGCAGGGCAGGCTGTATCACCTAGGGCAGTTTTTTTTTTTTTGTTTTTTCTTTTCTCCTTTTCCTGATTCTTGGCTTCTGGGAGGGGCTAAAGCCACTCAGGAAAAATGGCCGTTTGGGTTTGGGAGGTTATGACCGATTGCTGGCTACCCGACTGCATTTTTTCCATGTCTCTCCCCAATTCTTCTCACTCCAACCTCTTCTCAGGCACCTTGAGTCCGCAATGCCCTTCTTCCAGCAAAGTCTCGGGTGAGTATCTTTAAATGAAACTCCTGTGCTCTGTTTTTGCTTGCTTATTTGTTTGTTTGTTTGTTTGTTTGTTTGGTTTAAGACAAACTGAGGCTTTTTCTCTGATCAGCTTGTCTACTGGGCAGCCAGAAGCTCTGTGGCATTTCGTGGCTGGATGTGATGTGGCTCATTGTTCTGGGCTCTGGTCCTCTGGTCTGGGGAGCCCCACCTGGGTTCTGGGCCTCTATTTTCTCAGGGAAAAGAGCCTTCCGGAGCTAGGAACCTGGGTCAGCCCCTCTGGAGACCTGGCCCTTTCTACCAGTATCTAGGTGTTTTCTGTCCTTCCTTGATATGTCTTCTCTTTACATAAACATCAATTGGGAATTTTGGATGAATATTCCCCAATTTAGTTGTATTTCCAGTCTGGCCCTGGGAGGAGGTGCAAGAAAGGTATACCTAATCAGCCGCCATCTTCTCTCTGGTATTTCGAGTATGTATTCTTTTCATTTAACATTTTTTAAGGAAGAGTTCAAAACCAGAGTCCAGGTGACTATGCGGGTATGCTTATTAAAGCTGGGGACAGTGAAACAAGGAAGGGCCTAGTTCAAAAAGCAACAGGAGAGAGACAAGACGCAGGGGGCTTTGGCTGCCTAGAAACATTATAGGAAAGAAGTGAGCTAAGGTGGGGCTGCTGTCAGCTCCCTGGGAAGTCAGAGAAAAGGGACCTTGAAGACAGGTTCAGGGGGTTTGCCTGGGACAAGCTGCCACATTCCTTTGCTCCGCTGGTTGCCAGTCTTGTGGGATCCTATAGAGTTTGGGAGACACATGCTTGAGAGGGAAGAGGGAAGTAGAAAGGGAAGAAAGGCCATGGGCATGCTCATGGAAGGAAGAACACCCCTCAAGTGTGTATTCTTCTAAAATGTAAATGTAACCTTTAACAAAATTGAACATATATTGAGTCATAAAGCTAGAAATCCATAACAAAAAGATGGCTGAAATTCTCAATTGCTTAGGAAGTAAGCAACGTATTTTGAAATAACTAATGGGTCAGTTAGTATACCATAGTAGAAATTAGACAGTATTTTATTTATTTATTTATTTATTTATTTATTTATTTATTTATTTATTTTAAAAATATATTCTATTGATTTTTGTACAGAGAGGAAGGGAGAGAGATAGAGAGCTAGAAACATCGATGAGAGTCATCGATCAGCTGCCTCCTGCACACCCCCTACCGGGGACATGCCCGCAACCAAGGTACATGCCCTTGACCAGAATCGAACCTGGGTCCCTTCAGTCCCCAAGCCGACGCTCTATCCACTGAGCCAAACCGGTCTCGGCTAGACAGTATTTTAATTAAATGGTAATGAGCATGCAATATTTCATACAGTCAAGCAATACTTTAAAATATATTTATAGCCTTAAATGCATACATTGAAAAGAATAAGACAAAAACCAATAATCTGGACTTCCATCTCAAGAAGCTAGAAGAACTGCAAATAAGTACCAAAGAATGTAGAAATAATAAAGATAATAAGAACTGGTTAAATAAAAATCTAACATACAGTAGAAAAAATTCAGTTAAGAAAGAAGTTGGTTTTGTAAAAAGAATAATAAGATACATATACCTCTAGCAAGATTAACCAAGGAAAAAAAGAGGAAAAACACCAACCATCAATATGGGAATGAAAAGCCCATATCACTGTATATCATTTAAATTTGAAAAAACAATATCAGAATATTATAAATAAAATTTTAGGCCATTAAATTTGACAACATGTCTGAAACAATAAATTGCTCAATAGACAAAAATTACCAAAGGTAACAAAAGAGTAAATAGCACATATGTTATCTAAATAAAGTGTGTTATAGAAATTGAAGCACCTTATTAAGCACCTTCTCAAAGAACACCCCAGGAGATGGCTGTACCAGTGAATGCCTCTAGACATCTAAGGAACAAAAAATAAAAAACAAATCTTCATAAATACTTCCAGAGAATAGAAAAAGAGTGAACACATCCAAATTCTTTTTATGTGGCCAAAATAACCTTCTTGTCAAAACCTGACAAGGATTGATAATAAAGAGAAATTACAGAAAAATCTCTCTCATGAGCAAAATGAAAAATTCCCAAGAATACTATTTATCAATGGATTAAGAGGAATATACCAAAGATAATACATCGGAAACAAAGTGACTTTTTTCCTAGGAATGTAAAAGTCTACATTTTATAATCAATAAATATAGTCACCTTATAAGTAGGAATTAAAGAAAAATCTTATGACCATCATCTTGATGGATGCAGAAAAATCTTTAAAAATATAATATTTAAAAAATAAAAATATAACATTTGTCAATAGATAAGAAAATAAGGAATCTATGGTACTTATATACAATGGAATATCACTTGGCCATAAGAAAGACAAATACTACATGATTTCCTTTATATGTGGACATTAATGAGCAAAATAAACTGACAAACAAAATAGAAATACCAGATAGAGGCATGGATACATAGAACAGACTAAAAGCTATCAGAGTGAAGGGGTATTGGGAGAGGATGAAAAAAAGTGAAGGGAATAGCCAGAGAATAAATCTGCATAACCCATGGACACAACAGTGTGGTGATATTCAGAGAAAGGAGGGGCACAGGCTGAGTGGAGATGGGAAAAGTTTGTGGGAGGAGTAAGGACATCTGTAATAGGGTCAACAATAAAAATAGAGTTTAGCAGTAGCAGTTTTGCTACAGTGGTTAGAGCCTCCACCTGTAGACAGAAGGGTCGTGGGTTCGATCCCTGGTTAAGGGCACGTACCTCAGTGGGAGACTCAATTCCCCTCCCCAATCTGGGTGTGTGTGGAAGGCAACCAATTGATGTGTCTCTCTCACATCAATGTTTCTCTCTTTCTTTTCTCCCTCCTTCCTCCCCTCCATTATCTCTAAAAGAAAATCAAAGAAAAAATATTCTTAAGTGAGAATTTAAAAAATTAAAATTAATTAATTAATTGAGTTTAAAGAAAAGAATGAAATCTTATAATTTGCCACAGCATGAATAAACCTAGAGCATATTATCCTAAGTGAAATAAGTCAGAGAAAAATAAATACCATATGATTTAAAGAATAGTATAAGCAAACAAAACAGAAACAGACTCATTGATACATAGAACAGACTGATTGTTGCCAGAGGGGAGGGGAGAGTTGGGGGAATGGGTTTCTTTTCAGATTGCATAAATCTTTTGCCTTTTATACCTGAAGTTAGTACAAAATAATATCAAATATAAACTGTAATTGAAAAAATAAAAGTAATTTAAAAATATTTATTCATGATTAAAAACGTATTTTTAGCAAATCCTTACTAATAAAAGCCTAAGTGGTTGTCACGCCATCACAAGATGGCTTGACGAACAGCGGGCACGTGTAGGTGGGTGGGGCTGGGCTTGACACTGTGTGTGTGGCATGGAGCCTGCCTGGGAGTCCTACCTCCTCCCAGCTCCACTCAGTGAGGCCTGCCTGGGTGTCCTGGGGGGTCCCGCCTCCCAGCTCCACGCAGCACAGAGGCGGGACCCCTGGCTCCAGCCTACCTCTTTGGGGCAATCCATTGAGGAGCCCTGGATGGATGGGCGGGGCCTACCTCTTTTGAGTGATTGATTGTGGGGCTCCTGCACTGTGACAGGACACAGGCCAGGCTGGGGGACAACCCCCGCCCCCCCCGCACAAATTTTGTGTACCGGGCCTCTGGTTACTAATAAAAATAATCTCTCTTAACTTTATAAACTGTATTTACAAAAAAAAAAAAAAAAAAAGCCCTCATCAGCCCTGGCCAGTATGGCTCAGTTGGTTGATCATTGTCCCATGCACCAAGAGGTCACTGGTTCAATTTTAGGTCAGGGCACATGCCCATGTTTTGGACTCCATCCTCAGAAGGGGGGTGTGCAGGGAGCAGCCAACCAATGTTTCTCTCACATTGATGTTTCTCCCTCTACCTTCCTCTCTCTCTAAAAAATCAATTTGAAAAAGCGCATCAGTCCGAACTGGTTTGGCTCAGTGGATAGAGTGTCAGCCTGCAGACGGAAGGGTCCCAGGTTCGATTCCGGTCAAGGGCATGTACCTTGGTTGTGGGCACATCCCCAGTAGGGAGTGTGCAGGAGGCAGCTGATCGATGTTTCTCTCTCATGGATGTTTCTAACTCTCTATCCTTCCCTCCTCTCTGTAGTAAAATATATTTAAAAATAAAAAAGCACATCAGCCCAAACCGGTTTGGCTCAGTGGATAGAGCATTGGTCTGTGGACTGAGGGGTCCCAGGTTAGATTCCAGTCAAGGGCATGTACATTGGTTGTGGGAACATCCCTGGTTGGGGGTGTGCAGGAGGCAGCTGGTCGATGTTTCTCTCTCATTGATGTTTCTAGCTCTCTATCCCTCTCCCTTCCTCTCTGTAAAAAATCAATAAAATATATATATTTTTAAAAAGCACATCAAACATCAAGCTTAATGATTAATTATTGAAAAGGTTTCCCCCTTCTCTGGCCAGATAGCTCAGTTGGGTGGAGTGTCATCCCCATTTGCCAAGGTTGTGGTTTTGATCCCCTGTCAGGGCATATACAAGAGACAACCAATGAATGCACAAATAGGTGGAAAAACAAATCAATGTTTCTCTTTCTTTGTCTCTCCCTCTCAAATCAATATATTTTTTAAAATTTCATTCTCTGACATTTAGAAGTCTGTTTTCATCACTTCTAGTCAACATCACACATGGAATTTAATATAATAGCACAGAAAAAAGCAATGAAGAGTATATGGTAGGCCCTACCTGGTTTTGCTCAGTGTTGACCTGTGGACTGAAGGCTCCTGGGTTCAATTCCACATGCCTGGGTAGTGTGCTTAATCCCCAGTAGGGGGCATGTAGAAAGCAGCCAATGAATAATTATCATCATTGATGTTTATCTCTATCTCCTTCTTCCTTCCTCTCTAAAATCAATAAAGTATATTTTTAAAAAATATATGGTAGGAGAGGAAGAAATAAAACTGGCATTATTTACAGCAGTGTGAATTTATACCAAAAAAATCTACAGAAAATGTATTAGAATTAATAAGCAAACTTAGTAAAACTGCCAGAAAGTTTTTATTTAAAAAATCAATTGTACATCTATCTATAAACCAGTATCAAATAAATATGAAATGAAAAATTTAAAGATACCATTTGCAATAGTTTTAAATAATATCAAATAATTTGAATTAAATCTATCAAAAGATGCCCAAGAATTTTATACTAAAAACTAGAAAATATTGCAAAAAAATTAAAATTCATAGAAATAGGATATACCATGTTTGAGGATTATTATACTTAATATGGTAACAATGTCTATTCTCCCCAAAGTGGCCCGTAGAGTCAATGCAGTAGCAATCAAAATCCCAATAAATTGTTTTATTACATTAAAAATTAGGCACATTGCCCTAGCTGATTTGGCTCAGTGGATAGAACATTGGCCCAGGGACCAAAGAGTCCCAGGTTGAATTCCAGTCAAGGGCACATACCTCAGTTGTAGGCTCAATCCTCAGTCTCAGGTCAGAGCGTGTGCCAGAGGCAACTAATTGATATTTCTCTCTCCATTCCTTCCACTTTCTCTAAAACCAATTGATATTTTTCTCTCCATTCCTTCCACTTTCTCTAAAAATCAATGGGAAAATATCCTCTGGTGAGAATTAACAAAATAAAACAAAAAAGAATTTGACACACTGATTACAACATTTATATGAAAACGTAGAGTCATAAATAACCGAGACATATTACGGATCTAAATGAGATTAGTAGATCAACAAAACTTCCATAAGGAAGCAAATGATTAAATATATTTCTGACCTTGGCAAAGGCAATGATTTCTTTTAAAAGATCAAAGGGCCCTAACCATGAAAACAGAAGTTGACAAACTGGACTGCACTACATTTAAGAAATTCTGTCTGTTAGGAAACACTATTAAGAAAGTAAAAAGCAAGGCACAGTGGGAAATGATATTTGTGTATAATATAACTGACAAAAGGCCTGCTTTTATCCAAAATGTATGCAGAATTCCTACAAATAATTAAGAAAAAGACATATAACTATAGAAAAATGGGAGAAAGACTTAAATAGGCATTTTCCCCTTTTACCACTGCTTTAGCTACATCTCAGATTTTGATATATTTTCATTTTAACGTATTCAAAATATTTTCTAATTTTTTTTTCTGGTTTCTGTTTTGACCAATGGATTATATGAAAATCTGTTGCTGAATTTGTAAGAGCTGTGACAGTTTTGTTGTTATCTTTCTGGAAATGATTTTTATTTTAATTATGTTATGATCTGGTCTGAGAAAATTTCATTACTATCCAATTTCTTAAGTTTTTTGTTATTTGAATCCTCACCCAAGTGATTTTTAGAAAGAGTGGAAGAGAGAGAGAAAGACAGAGAGAAATATCAATGTGAGAGAAACACATCGATTGGTTGCCTCCTGGATGTGCCCAACCAAGCCCTTGACCGGAATCAAACCCAGGACTCTTTGGTCCACAGGCCCACGCTCTATCCACTGAGCAAAACTGGCTTGAGCAATAATTTCAATACCACAAGTGTATCTGATAACCAAGGTAGCTGTCAAATGACTAAAGGATAGGTAGTATATACAGTGTGAATACATTGGTCAATGAAATAATTCATGTCCATGCTAGAACCCTATTCAGAATGGCATGCAATTTAAAACTTATGAATGTTTCATCTCTATAATTTTCCATTTCATATTTTTTGGACCATAGTTGACCAAGGGTAACTGAAACTGTGGAAGTGAAACAAAGTGGGAGACTATTGTATATTCTCTCTACTGGAGAAGTCACACTTTAGATTCAAAGACACAAATAGTTTAAAATCCAAAAGATGGAAAAAATCTACATCAAGGGAATAGTTACAATAATAAAAACATGAAGAGAAAAATAATTATAGACACAAGGAAGAACATTATATATTGACAAGAGTCAATCCACCAAGACAAATACCAATTATAAAGATATACACATCTCGCCGGGACCGGTTTAGCTCAATGGATGGAGCGTCGGCTTGGGGACTGAAGGGACCCGGGTTCGATTCCGGTCAAGGGCATGTACCTTGGTTGCGGGCATATCCCCAGTGGGGGTGTGCAAGAGGCAACTGATCGATGACTCTCTCTCATCGATGTTTCTAACTCTCTCTCTCTCTCTCCCTTCCTCTCTGTACAAAATCAATAAAATATATTTTAAAAAAAATATACACATCTACAACAGAGCCCCAAAATGCATGAAGCAAAAACTGACATAAGTGAAGGGAGAAATGAGACAACTCAACAATAATAGTTGAAGACTTCAATGTCTCACTTTTGATAATGAATAAAAACTATGCAGAAGATCAAAAGGAGATAGATAGATGATGGAAGGAAGGGAAGGGAGGAAGGACACGCCACAAAGCAAAAGCAGAATATATATTCTTCTCAAGTGCACATGGAATGCTCTCTAGGATAGACCATATGATAGGCAATAAAACAAATTCAACACATTTAAGAGAATTGAAACCACACAAATTATGTTCTATGATCACAATGAAGTGAAATTAGAAATTAATAACACAAAGAAATTGGTAAATTCACAAATATATTGAAAGTAAGCCCCATCTCCCTAAATAAACAATGGGCCAAAGGGAACTACAGAATATTTTGAGATACATGAAAATGTAGACATAGCATATCAAAATGGATGGGATGCAGATAAAGTAGTGTTTAGAGGAAAATTTATAACTGTAAATACCTACATTAAAAAAGATTCAAGTAAATAACCTAAACTTTCACCTTTAGAAACTAGAAAAGATGAAAAAATGAAAATTAGAATTGAAATTAATGTAGTGGAGAAATAAAAAAATAGAGAAAAATCAATGAAACCAAAGTTATTGTTTTCTTTCTCTTTTTAAATTTGTCTTTATATTTTTTTAAGGTGGCTCTTTGTAAAGATCAAGAAAATTGAAAAACATTTAACTAGACTGACCAAGAAAAAGAGAGAGAAGGCTCAATTTACTAAAAACAAGAATGAAAGAGAGGAATTACTACAAACTTTGAAGAAATAAAAAAGATTACAAGTGGCCAAAACCGGTTTGGCTCAGTGGATAGAGCGTTGATCTGTGCACTGAAAGGTCCCAGGTTCGATTCCGGTCAAGGGCATGTACCTTGGTTGCGGCACATCCCCGGTGGGGGTGTGTGCAAGAGGCAGCTGATCGATGATTCTTTCTCATCGATGTTTCTAACTCTCTATTCCTCTCTGTAATAAATCAATAAAATATATTTTTTAAAAAATATTACAAGTGTATACAGTGAACAACTATATACCAACCAATTAGGTAACTTAGATAAAATGGACAAATTACTAAAAAGACAAAAACAACCATACCTGACAGAAGAGAAAAATAGAAAAATCCTGACATTGTAGAATAATATCATGTAAGGATATTCTTTGCTCTAGGCCATGGCAATTCCATTTCAAACTGGTTGCCAATTTATTTTTGTATAGACAAGGACTTAGTTACATTTTCTATACCTCTCACAGGAATAGACCTATGATAAGGAAAGATACTAAAATAATAATGTTAAAACAACACACAAAGAAAAACTCAGGACCAAAAGGCTTCACTGGTAGATTCTATCAAATATTTTAAAAAGAGTTAATTACAATTTTTCACAAACTCTTCCAAAAAATAAAAGAGAAAGGAACACTTTCTAAGTCATTATATGAGGCCAGTATTACTGTGACACCAAAATCAGACAAAAACATAGCAAGTAAAGAAAACTAAAGACCAATGTCTCTTATGTAAACAAAGGAAAATTCCCAACCAAATACTGACAAACCAAATCCAACAACATATAAAAAGGATTATATTCCACAACCAAGGGGAATTCATCCCAGAATCACAAGATTGTTTTAACATCCCTGAATCAATTAATATAATATACTCTATCAGTAAAGGATAAAACTCACATGATGATCTCATTAGATACAAAGAAATTTTTTACAAAATTCACTCATCCCTTAAAGATAAAAACATTAAACAAACTAACAATTGAAGGAAGCTTTCTCAACCTGATGAAGGGAAATCTGTGCAAAACCCATAATTAACAACATATTTAATGGTGAAAGATTAAAAGCTTTACCCCTAAGGTCAGGAATGTAACGTGGATGTCTGTTCTTATCACTTCAACTCAACATTTTTAAAAACTGAAATATATTAACTTATAACATTGTGTAAACTTAAGGTGTGCAACATGTTGATTTGATACATTTATATATTGTAATATGATTGCCATTGTAAGCAATAGTTAGCACTTCTATCACATCACATAATTGTCATTTTTTGTGGTGGGAATAATTAAGTTTTAGTCTCTTAGCAAGTTAGACAATTATGATACAACATTACTGTCTGCATTCACTTTACTCTGCATTAGAGCTCTAGAACTTATTTATCTACTAGTTGCAAGTTTCTGTCTTCAAACCATATCTCTTCTATTCAACATTGTACTGTTAGTTCTAACCAGGACTTTGACAAGAAAAAAAGGGGTGGAGGGAATTTTCAAATTGGAAATGAAGAAGTAAATTAAACTATCTCTATTTGCAGTTAGCATGATCTTGTATATGGAAAATCCTAAGGAACACACTGATAATCTACTAGAATTAATAAATGAGTTCAGTACAGTTGTAGACACAGGACCAATATATAAAAATTACTTGTATTTCTACATACTAGCAATGAGCAAGTCAAAAATAAAATTATTCCATTAATAATAGCATCAAGGAAAATAAAACACTTAGAAATAAATTTAACAAAAGAAATGCTGGCTTGTACACTGAAAACTGCAGAATATTGTTGAAAAATTAAAGACCTAAAATATTAAAAATCATCTCCTATTTATAGATCAGAAGAATTAATATTGTTAAGATGACAATACTCCCCAAATTGATCTACAGATTCAATACAATCCTTTATCAAACTTTCTGCTGGCTTTGTTGCCAAATTTGACAAACTGATCCTAAGATTTATCTGTAAATTCAAAGGACCCAGAATAGCCAAAACAACCTTGCAAAAGAACAAACTTTGCCAAAACCGGTTTGGCTCAGTGGATAGAGCATCAGCCTGCGGACTGAAAGGTCCCGGGTTCGATTCCGGTCAAGGGCATGTACTTGGGTTGCGGGCACATCCCCAGTAGGAGGTGTGCAAGAGACAGCTGATCGATGATTCTCTCTCATCGATGTTTGTAACTCTCTATCCCTCTCCTTTCCTCTCTGTAAAAAATCAATAAAATATATAAAAAAGAAGAACAAACTTTAAAGATTCACATTTGCTAATTTCAAAACTTACTACAAAGCAATAATAATCAAAAGTGTGGTATTGACATAATGATAAACATACTGATCAGTGGAAGAGTATAGAGAGTCCAGAAATAATATCTCATATTTACAATCAATTGATTTTCAACAAGAGCACCAAAAATGGGGAAAGAATTGTGTTTTCAACAAATGCTGTTGGGACATAGATATCCATATGCAAAAGAGAGAATTTGAAATCCTACCTTCCACCATAAACAAAAATTAGCCAAAAATTGACCAAAACTTAAATCTGAGATCTAAAATAATCCTCTCAACAAAAGTGTTGGGCATAGAATACCTGTTTTTCAGAGTTGTCGAAATTAGTTTCTAGCTCTCCAAAAATGTACATCAAGCTACTTTTGGGAAATGAGCTGTTTACTAATCAGGTCGTTTGCACCTATAAATTCATCATATTGGCTTATCCATGTCTAAAATGTCCATAATTTTCCCTGGCTATTGTGTCTCAATTGGTAGGAGCATCATCCCATATACCAAAAGGTCACAGGTTAGATTCCTGGTCAGAGTACATACCTAGGTTGGGGGTTCAATCCCTCGGTTGTGGTGAGTACCGGAGACAACTAATCAGTGTTTTTCTCTCAAATATCTCTTTCTCTTTCTTCTGTCCTTCCCCCTCTCTCTAAAAAAAATAAAATCAATGAACATGTCCTTGGTTGAGAATTAAAATAAATAAATAAACAAACACATAAATACGTATGTATATACATACATCCTATCTAATAAAGAGGGAATACGCTAATTGACTGCCCCGCCCTCAAAGGTGGTGGTGCCCACAGCCAATAAGGAGGGAACATACTAAGTGAGTGCCATGCCCTCAAAGATAGCAACGCCCACATCCACAAGATGGCAGCACCCAGTCCCCTTAGCCCTGCCCGGACTGCAGGTGCATGCCTGTCTCTGGAGTCCCCCAGTCCCCTCAGTCTCCCAGCTGCCCAGGGCTGACCGGAAGCACAGGAAAGCTCAGGTGGCAGCAGCAGAGTTGTGATGGGGAGTTGCCTTCCCCTGATTTCTGGGTCACCTCCTGCCCCTGAGGGCTCCCAGACTATGAGAGGGGGCAGGCCGGGCTAAGGGCCCCTCCCCCCCACCTTCCAGTGCATGAATTTTCATGCACTGGGCCTCTAGTGCACACATAAAATGTCCATCATTTTTAAACATCCTGAAGTATATTGGATGCCATCATGTTAACCCTCTTTTTTCTCAGGAAAAATGGGTCAAGCACAGAGGTAACTTGAAATTGTAAAATCAAAATTGGATTCCAAATAAGTTAGAGTCTTTATAAGAATTTGAGAAAGTCATATTTAATTAACTGCCTTTTCTGGTGATATTTTATTTTCAGTTCTAAAACTGTCTGATTTCCAAAATTTGCATTGGTACTGTCTGCTGAATATGCAGATAGCAAAGTTAGACTGCATTGCAACAAACTTCTATATTTTTTACAGTTTCATTATAATCTTCATTGAAATGAAGAAGATGATTTGAAATCCTACTTTTCAAATCAAAGTACTTAAAAGCTAGGGGAACCATTTTTCAGTTTCTGTGATTTGACATATCACTTAATATACTGTAGAAAGCATAACCCTTGGTAAGATCTGTTAAAATCAGCTCTACACTGTAAAGACCAACACGTCTTCTAACAAAATTTCCCCTTTTGTTCACCAACAGAACAGTTCAGTTGCAAAGTTTGAATCAGGAAATGCAACTTTTTCAAAGGGCATTCAAGAGAATCATACAATAATGCATGCTTGTGTGTGTGATATGTCAAGGCTAAATGAGTGGCCACCAAATCCATGTGAATATTAGTGTCTTTTGGAAGACCAAAAGCTTTTTATTCATTTACAAGCACTTATCTTTCTCATCCTGGCCTTGTGAAAGTCAGTCTCCATATGTGCTTTCACATCCCCTTCTCTGCCAGGCCCAATTCCAAATTCTTTTCAGTTTATTGGTCAGTATGTTCTGTTTTGATTGCTTACTTGCCTAATCCAGTTATATGTGTCCTTCCATCTGTCATCAAAATAACAAGGTCATTTAGCTTTCTTTTTTGTGTGTAATTTCTGGGTCAGGCTATGGTTGGTGTTATAATCGTTTTCATTTTCTTTATCTGAACACTTAGAACACATACACACAATATTCATAATGCTAAAAATTAATGTAGCACTATCTCCATACAATCTCATAGGCAAAGTTAGAGATAGAATATTACAAATCATGATTGCAATGCACTTAAGCTACAAACTTAAAGTAGCCCCCCACCACGTGATGCAACAATAGGTAATCTATTATTGTGAATTGCAAATCATGGTTTCCAACATCAGTGATCAGGATTAACAGCAATGGATAATGTTATATCCATTGGGCACTAAAAACAGCATTGTATTCAGCTCCTATTTTTGGAGCCACATTATGGGTTTTGTACTCCCTCCCCTCCACAAACATGAAAGGAGTTTTCTGAGATACAGAGTTTCCAGTAATAACACTGGGACAGTACCAAGGAAATAAGGATAATTGGTCACTCTCATGTCTATGGTAACTTTCCAGAGTGCTGGAAGGTTTGTTTTTGACAATTTTGTCCAGTTTTACAGCTGCTTCTGGGGGAGAAGATTTGTTAACCTCCTTAATTCATCATGCTGGAAGTAAATCTCCCATACCATTATTTTACATATTATTTTTAATGTGTTTCCCTTACTAAACTGTAAACTTCATGAAATAGGGGTTTTTGTTTGTTTTGTTCGCTGTTGTATCCTCTGTTTGGCACATCATAGGCACTCAATAAATATTTTTTATGAATTGATGACATTTGCAGGAGTTTAGAGACTAGATTGAAGGAGGGAAAAATTTAATCATATAGGCAAATCAGTAAACTAGTAGAGGATCCAGATTAGAGATGATAGAGACGGTGAAAATAATAAAAGTGGACTGATTTTAGAAATAATTAGATGGCAAACTTGCCACAATTAATGGTAGAGTAAAGATGACTGGGAAAGTGAAATAGAGGATTGTGTCAGGGAAGACTCCTTGATCTCTGGCTTGCAGAACTGGGTGGTTAGAGGTGCCATTCAGTGAGTTAGAAAACAATGGACCAGTGCCAAGTGTATAAGGAGAAGATCCTGAGTTCTGTTTAAGACAGAGTAAGTTTGCCCTAACCATTTTGGTTCAGTGGATAGAGTGTCCCAGGGACTGAAGCATCCAAGTTTGATTCTAGTCAAGGGCACATGCATGGTTTGCTGACTGAATCCCCAGTAAAGGGTATGTAGGAGGCAGCCAATCAGTGATTCTCTCTCTCCCTCACTGAAATCAATAAAAATATACACTGAGTGGCCAGATTATTATGATCTCTGAACACACAATAATCTTGCCCCCCCCTCTCTCTCTCCCTCCCTCTCTCTCTCTCTCTCTCTCTCTCTCTCTCTCTCTCTCTCTATATATATATATATATATATATATATATATATACACTAGAGGCCTGGTGCATTAATTTGTGCATGGGTGGGGGTCCGGCCAGCCTGGCCAGGGGGAAGGACATGGGTGGCTGGTCAGCTGGCCTGCTGGTCAAACTCCTGGTCAAGGGGACAATTTTGCATATTATCCTTTTATTATATAGTATATACACTGAGTGGCCAGATTATTATGCATTCAGATATCATAATAATCTGGCCACTCAGTGTATATTAAAAATAATAAAGAAAGTTAAAAAATAAATAAAGACATAGTAAGTTTGAGATTTCTTTGAGATGACTAAGCAATTTCAAATAGGCAGTTGGATATGTGGTCCTAGAATTCAGAGGAGATATGCTGGTTTGAGACCAAAATTAGTGTTATAAATCCCAATAGGTGATGATTATCAAGGAAGAGAGAGAACAAGACCTAAGCTAGAGCTGCAATTGTACTCTGAATGCCCTCAAGTTTTTATTCAAATAATTAAATTATTTGATTGTCAACTGGAGACTAGGATTTCAAATAATATGTTTCGAAGATTTTGAAATGAAATAATTCAAAAAGATTTTCAGGTTTTCTCCTACTTTTCTTTCATGTCCCGTTTTTAGAGATAAGGCATGTCTCAAGGCAGAGATTTGTGTCCATTGATTGTGCTTTAAAACAATTGGTTTAGAGTGACTATGGAGGGTCATGGTTCTGATTTTTAAATTATTTATCAAGTCCTCCTGCATACTGAGTACTGTGCTAGGTGCTGTGGAGAAGATAAAAGATATTTACTGTGCTTACTCTTGTGAAAATTTCAAAATATTGGGAGGAATAAATGAACATTAAAATTGGAAGATCACCTAATCTGATTCCATCATATTTTTCAGAACATAAAAGTATGTCCCAGGATGATAAAGTGACTTTTTAAGTTTAAAATGAGATAGAGATCTCATTTTAGAAGCCAGAGCTCCTGATTTCTAGCCACATTATTTTTTCACTAAGTCAGTCATTCATTCAACAAATTTTAACTGAGGGCCTACTATGTGAAGGTAATGTTCTAGTCATTCATGATAAATCTTACAACTTTTTATCTGCAGTTGCCTCTGGAGAGTAATAGTAATAGATTCACAATCCTCGCAGCATTCAATAAGCAGAGTTGACTGACAACTGGGTGTGGCTTACATCTGGACCATCCACTTTCAATTTCTTCTCTTTGTGCCTGAGGGAAGAGGAAATAAAAGGTAGACTAACATGTGAAGCAATTAGCAAATAATATACAGTGTATAATTAAGTGCTAACTTGCATTGTGTGACTAAGAGCAACAGAGAGGTACAGGAGCCAAGCAAGGCCCAGAATAACGAGAGGAAAATGTCTTCCCATAGTAGTAACCATTGGCTCCTTGACATGTTCCTCTGAGTAAGTTCAGCAAAATTTATTGGGTAGGCACTGTGCTAGGTGCCTGGGGTATAAAAATAATAAAACACGGTCTCTTCTCCCCGAAAATCACTGTCCACTGAAGAGACAGAAGTGCATATAATTTCAAATAATGGTGCTAAATGGTGAGAGAGGTCTGGCCAGAGTGTATGAAAGCAGAGGGGAGCTTCACCCAATGAAAGGGCAATTAAGCCCTGGCTGTGTGGCTCAGTTGGTTGGAGCATTATCCCATTCACCAAAAGGTTGTGGGTTCAATTCCCAGTTGGGGCACATACATGGGTGGCAGGCTCAATCGGCAGTTGGGCACATATAGAAGACAACTCTCTCTCTCTCTCTCTCTCTCTCTCTCTCTCTCTCTCTCTCTCTCTCTCTCAAAACATATCTTCAGGTGAGGATTTTAAAAAAGGAAAGAAAGGATAAGTAAAGCTTATGAGAATAAGGCTGACACCTGAACTTAATCTTTTTTTAAAATTTTTAATTTTTAAAAATTTTCTTTATTGATTAAGGTATCACATATTTGTCCTCATCCCCCCCCCCCCATTCCCATCCCAAACCCCTCCGCACGCATGTCTCCACCCCCCTGTTGTCTGTGACCACTGGTTAGGCTTATATGCATGCACACAAGTCCTTTGGTTGCTCTCTCCCTCTTTCCTCCACCCTCCCCTACCTTGCCTCTAAGATTTGACATCTTGAAGGCCACTATATCCTAGCTATAGAGTTGTAAAAGGAGTTTTAGGAAATAAGAACAACATGAATAAAGAAACAAAGGCCTTATGTCCCTACCTCACTTTTTAGAAAAACTGGAAACAATTAATAGCTACTTTTTTAAATTATTGGTTTCAGAGAGGAAGAGAGAGGGAAAGAGAGATAGAAACATCAATGATGAGAGAATCATTGATCAGCTGACTCCTGCATGCCCCCTACTGGAGATTGATCCCACAACCCACGCATGTGCCCTTGACTGGAATGGAACCTGGGACCCTTCAGTCCACAGGCCGAGGCTTGCTTTATCCACTGAGCCAAAACAACTAGGGCAATAAAGCATTGAGAAATTAACTTGAAACCAAGATTTATATCTAGACCATTTGGTTTTTGCCTTCCAGTGTAGATTATATCTCATTGTGAATATTTGCACCCAACAAATCTATATTTAACTCATCTAGTTTTTAGACTTATTATCATAACATTTATGATTAGTGTAAATCTGTCTACAGTTATTTAACTAACAGCCAAAAAGAACAAAGATGATCAAGATTACCTGATGGCAAAGCCAGTTATAAGCAAATGCCTTCATTAAAATACACGTCTAGAGAGAAACCAAGATGGCAGCATAGGTAAACGCCTAACTGCAGCCTCACACAAAAATTTCAAAAAATATAACTAAAATATAAAGTGGACATCATCCAGAACTACAAGAAAGTTGACTGACTGGAAATTCTACAACTAGAAGGAAAGAGAAAACCAGAAGGAAAATCAGAGGAGCTGTAAAAGCCTAAGGTACGGAGACACGGTGCACACATGGGAAGAGGACGGAGCCGGAGAGGAGAGGCAGCCGAGTGCCTGGTTGGCGTTCCCTAGAGGGAAGGAGATAAAAGTTCCGGACTGAGCTGAGCCCCAGTTCCGACTGCACTGAACCCCAGTTCTGGGCAAGACCCTGGGGACCCAGGCTCATACAGAGGGATTCTAAGCTGTAAGGCGGAAACTCAGGGGAGTGGCGAAAAGCAGAGCCCCGGAGTCCCGCACATTGTGCGTAGAGGACGGACTGTTGATTGTGGCGCTGGATTGCCCTAGCAGGAAGGAGACAAAAGCTCCAAACTGTGCTGAGCCCCAGTTCTGACTGCACTGAACCCCAGTTCCGGGCTCATTGGGGGAGAGACTAGATTGTCTGGTAGTGGGCGAAACTTGAGGGCACCTTTCTCTCAGAGGTGCTTGCAGTGAGTACCAAAGCAGTGAGTACCAAAGGATACTGAGGAACACTGAGACTCAGGAACCTCATAGGGCGGGGCTGACAGAAAGCCAAGGCTGTAGGGTCCACTCTGAAACTCCGCCCCATCCAAGCTGAGCACAGAGGCTCTTGAATAAGGCTGTCTCCCAGCATAGACACAGCTGATCCTCACAGCCAATTGGCCTGGAGGTCAATTCCTCCCAGTGATACCAACAACAATTAAGACTTAACTACAAAAGACTGTACACACAGTCCTCAAAGGGGTGCACCAAGATAACTGGGAGGTTGACCCACTGAACCATATAGGACACCTTAACACACAAAGACACCCTACCAACTCAGGGAAGCAGCAAAAATGCCGAGAAAACAAAACAAATCACAAACGAAAGACATGGATGACAAAAAGTGACTGGATATAGAGTTCAAAACCACGGTTATAAGGTTTTTCAAGAATTTCCTAGAAAAGGCTGATAAAATAAATGAGACCTATGAGGATATGAAAAGGGATCAACTAGAAATAAAGAATACATTGTCTGAAATAAAAAATATTATACAGAGTCCTAAAAACAGAATGGAAGATTGCAAGAATCAAGTCAAAGACTTGGAACATAAAGAGCCAGAGGACACTCCTCCGCAGAAGCAAGAAGATAAGAGAATCCAGAAAGTTGATGATAGTGTAAGAAACCTTTGGGACAACTTCAAGCGAACCAACATCAGAATTATGGGGTCCCAGAAGATGAGAGAGAGCAAGATACCAAAAACACATTGAAAGAAATAGTGAAAGAAAACTTCCCCCACCTGGGGAAAGAAATAGACTTACAAGTCCAGGAAGTGCACAGAACCCCAAACAAAAGGAACCCAAAGAGGACCACACCAAGACACATCATAATTAAAATTCCAAGAGCAAAAGACAAAGAGAGAATATTAAAAGCAGCAAGAGAAAAGCAGGTAGTTACCTATAAAGGAGCACCCATATGATTGTGGGTGCTGATTTCTCAACAGAAACCATGCAGGCCAGACGGGAATGGCAAGAAATATTCAAGGTGTTGAATAACAAGAATCTACAGCCAAAAGTACTCTACCCAGCAAAGCTATCACTCAGAATCGAAGGCCAGATAAAGAGCTTCACAAATAAAAAAAAAGCTAACGGAGTTTATCACTGCCAAACCAGAATTATATGAATTGCTGAAGGGGGTTCTTTAGGAAGAGGAAGAAAATAAAGATAAAAATTACGAACAACAAATACATAACTATCAACAAGTGAATCTAAAAACCAATGGAATTAAAAAACCTGATGAACAATATTAAGTGGTGAATATAATAGAATCAGAGATATGGAAGGGGAGTGGACTGATGATTCTCGGGGAAAAGAGGAGTGGGGGGTGCGGAAAGAGACTGAACATAAACTGTGCACCTATGGATGAGGACAATGGAGGTGGGGAAAGGGCAGAGGGTGGGGTGGGAACCTGGTGGAGGGGGAAAAAATGAGGAAGATTTGTAATAATATGAACAATAAAGATTTTTTTTAAATAAACAAAGAATGGCATTGACCAAAATAAAGTCTCTCAAGCACTCAGATATAACTTATAAAATGCACAAGTGATAAGTTTTTTTTTTCTTGTTTTCAACTTGATGGCTGCAGATTAGTGGTTCTCAAACATTTTTTGTATGTCATAGTCTTACCTGGGGAGCTTATTAAAAATACAGTTGCTGGGCCCCATTTCATATGTATGCCAGAATTACTGTGGTAGGGCTTGGGTTACTGTATTATTAACAAATTCATGAGATATTTCATTCCATTCTAATCCCACTTCTCCTATTCATTACATTCTCTTCCTCATTCTACAAGGCCTTTTAATATTTATTGAGTACCAACTATAGGCCAAGTACAGAGTTCTGTGGGCTGGGTATACAGCAGTGAAAATGACAAAACAAAGCCCCTGCCCTGATAAAGAGAGATAATAAGCACATAGACAAATGAATAAGGGTGACAGAGATAAAGAGCTTGATTAATGGAGTCCAAAAAAATGTAGATTTGACACAAGGTTCTTCTTCTTCCTAGCTGTGTGACCTAGGGCAAGTTAGTTAATTGTTCAAGAGTCTGTAAACACTGTACTAATAATATTCCCTGCTCAGGGCTGTTGTACAGATTGAATAAGATAATGTACATAATGTACTTAGCAAGGTTCCTGGTACATTGTCCAAAGTCAGTTAACTCTTATTATTTTGCAAGCATCAGCATTGTAAAGTTTAATCATTTTGCCAATATTGCCATCGATATTGAGTTTAGTTTCTTTGTTTATTCAACATTCAACAAACAGCATTTTAGAGATGTTCTTGTGTTTTCTAAGGCATTTCCCTTACCACCGTTGTGTTTGCTGGGAAGTTCCTAATACCTAGCTTCAAATTGCTGAACAAGGAAGAGACATCAACAACAAAGTCCACCAAGGCTCCCAGCTCCTCAATTAGGTATCCGAGTAGCTCTATAGTCTGGACAGAGTTAAGAATTTTATGAAACCTCACCAACACAATAAGTGGAACTTAAGAAATAAAAAACAGCCGAAACCGGTTTGGCTCAGCGGTAGAGCGTCGGTCTGCGGACTGAAAGGTCCCAGGTTCGATTCCGGTCAAGGGCATGTACATTAGTTGCGGGCACATCCCCAGTAGGGGGTGTGTAAGAGGCAGCTGGTTGATGTTTCTTTCTCATCAACGTTTCTAGCTCTCTGTCTCTTTCCCTTCCTCTCTGTAAAAAAAATCAATAAAATATATTAAAAAAAAAAAAAAGAAAGAAAAAACAACCATGAACTAAGTACAAGAGCATAGGGACCAACAGCCAACATTATGAGGTAAATCTATAAGAGATATGCAAAAATAATCTGTTCTTCCTAGTTATTGGGGCAAGAACATTCACATATGTCATTCTCTGTTCTTGTGCCCCAAAACAAATTTGTTAGGAATATTAATCTCATTTGACTGATATGTAAATGAAGGCTCAAAGAATTCAAATGAATAGCCCAAGTTCACTCTGCTACTTGGTGGAAGGACAAGCCCAGTTCTTCAGACTCTTATGCAGCATCTCTCACTAATAGATAGAATTTTATTTTATTTTATTTTATTATTTATTTTAATACTAGAGGCCCAGTGCATGGAATTCGTACACAGGGGAGGGGGTGTCCCTCAGCTGAGCCTGCACCTTCTACAATCTGGGACCCCTTGAAGAATGTCCAACTGTCCAATAGGATCAGGCCTAAATGGGCAGTTGGACATCCCTCTCACAATCCAGGACTACTGGCTCCCAACTGCTCGCCTGCCTGCCTTCCTGATTGCCCCTAACTGCTTCTGCCTGCCAGCCTGATCACCCCCTAACCACTACCCTGCCAGCCTGATTGATGCCTAACTGCTCCCCTACCAGCCTCTTTGCCCCTAACTGCCCTCCCCTGCAGGCCTGGTCCCCTCCAACTGCTCTCCTTTGCAGGCCTGGGTCCCCCAACTGCCCTTTCCTGCAGGCCCAGTTGCCCTCAACTTCCCTCCTCGGCCAGCCTGGTCACCCCTAACTGCCCTCCCCTGCAGGTTTGATTGCCCCCAACTGCCCTTCCTTGCAGACCTGATCCCTCCCAACTGCCCTCCCCTGCTGGCCTGATCACCCACAACTGCCCTCTCCTGCTGGCCATCTTTTGTTGGCCATCTTGTGTTCACATGGGGGCAGGATCTTTGACCACATAGGGGCAGCCATCTAGTGTGTTGGAGTGGTGGTGAATTTGCATATTACTCTTTTATTACATAGGCTAGAGGCCTGGTAAATGGGTGGGGACCAGCTGGTTTGCCCTGAAGGGTGTCCCGGATCAAGGTGGGGGTTCCCTTGGGGCATGGGGCGGCTTGGGCCAGGGGCCTGTGGTGATTTGCAGGCTGGCCATGCCCCCTGGCAACCCAAGTGAAGGCCCTAGTATCTGGGATTTATTTATTTTCTATAATTGAAACTTTGTAGCCTGGAGCGAAGCTAAGCCTCCTGCTTGCTCCATGGCCGCAGCCATTTTTCTTGGGATTTATTTATCTTCTATAATTGAAGCTTTGTAGCCTGGAGTGGAGGCCTGGGCCGGCCAGAGTGTGTGGAAAACTTGGCTTCCTCCAATGCCAGGGAAACCCAAGCCTCCTGCTCACTCCTTGGCCACAGCCATCTTGGTTTGGGTTAATTTGCATACTCGCTCCTGATTGGCTGGTGGGCATGGCTTATGGGTATATCAGAGTGATGGTTCATTCGCTCATTACTCTTTTATTCAATAGGTTATTTTTATTGATTTGAGAGGGGGGAGTGAGAGAAGCATCGATGATGAGAGAGAATCGTTGATTTGCTGCCTCCTGCATGACCCCTATTGAGGATTGAGCCTGCAACCTGGGCATATACTCTTGACTGGAATCAAACCCAGGACCCTTCGGTCCACACACTGAGTCAAACCAGCTAAGGCAATATTATTTTATTTTTCACAGAAACATTTAAAATGCTTAATCCATCCACATTTAATATTTCTTATTCTTTGTTTTTAATGTGCCCAGAGTATAAAATGCAAATAAACCTTCGTTCTATTTAAATGCCATTTATAGTATTTGTTTTTGCACTAGTCACCATTGTAATTTTATATTTGTTTATGTGATTACTTGATTAAGGTCTGTCTCTGCTGCTACATCAAGTTGGACCATATCCAATTTTATCTATCATAATAAGTGATCAAAATGTACTTGATGAATGAATGAAGGATCCACTGCTGTTGATTACAGCCAGAAGGGAAGTCATAGGCATGTGGGTGGGTTTAGCCTTTGCTTTGAGCAGAAGCAGAAATTCTAGCAGCATTTAACATGGATACACTGAAGATGGGAAAGGAATTACTTTTTAGTTGCTGGAGAGAATGAACTTGCTTGTACTGGTCTTAGTGATTTAAGCTCAAGGACAGGCTGATCTAAGCAGAGCAGATGCAGTTGCTAAGCAGTTGTATACAGGTTATAGTGAAGTCAAGAGATTATATACTTGATAAATCTCTACAGAAAAAATGGAAGGGCAGTTCCTTTTTTTAATGTTTTTTTTTTTTTTTTAATTGGCTTCAGAGAGGAGGGGAGAAGGAGAGTTAGAAATATCAATGATGAGAGAGAATCATTGATCAGCTTCCTCCCACAACCCGACCATGTGCCCTTGACCAGAAGCGAACCCAGAATCCTTCAGTCCACAGGCTGACTATCCACCGAGCCAAACTGGTTAGTGCTTGAGAGCAGTTTCTTTTTCTTTTTTAAAAAAATATATTTTATTGATTTTTTATAGAGAGGAAGAGAGAGGGATAGAGAGAGAAACATTGACCAGCTGCCTCCTGCACATCCCCTACCAGGGATGTGCCCACAACCAAGGTACATGCCCTTGACAGGGATCAAACCTGGGACTTTTCAGTCCGCAGACTGACACTCTATCCACTGAGCCAAACCGAGAGCAGCTTCTTAATGTGTGGCCCTCAACAGTCTGAATCAGAATAGCTAGGCAGTTTGAGAAGACAGATTCCTATATCTAGACCTTCAAACTGGGGGAGGGGACTGCAAAAATCTGTATGTTTAACAAGCTCCTCAAGTAATTCTCACTTTCACAGTTTAAGAACCCCTGGGGTGGAATAACAATAGACCACCCGAAGGTCTAAGACTCTTCTAGGGCAAAGCCAGTATTATAAAGTGAGAAGGTAAACCTACAAGAGACTAAAATAGCAACCTGAGAGCCAGGTTAGAGTCCTTGGGAACTGAGGTAGGTGAAAGTTTAAGAAGGATATAGCTAAAAAGTGCAACAGAGATGTCAAGAATGAAGGCAGAAAAGAAAGGGGGAAAAAGAATGAAGGTAGAGAAATGTTGTGCAAAGGTAGAGATGAAATCTAGATTTTGTGGGGCCTGGGCCTGTCCTGCAAGACCCAACTCAAAGCATTTCCTCTCTAGGGATGTATCTCCTCCTCTTCTGGACAAATTCATCAATCTTTGTGGTACATAATTCTATTATAGCATTTTACCTATTGTTCTGAAATTCTGTTTTCTTCCTCCTTAGAAATACCTGATTCTCTTCCTCAGACTGAGATTTCCTTGAAGGCAGGAACTGTCTTATTCCTTTCCAAATCCCCAATGTCTGGCATAATACCTGGCATACAAAAAAAATATCTGCAAATGCCCGCTGAATGAGTGATCAGAGAGCAATTAAAAGCAAAAAACACAGTCTGGCAGTGAAGGTAGAGGAATCCTATGTGTTTAAAAGCAAATGAGACCCAGGCAATTGATGCTGCTGGAGCAAGGAATAAGTAGGAAATCAGTTCTTCCAGAGCACAGAAGAGATGTGATTAAAACCACAGCTTTAGCTTTAAAAATCAAAAGGACAATTCTTTCTGTGAGTCTTGAAGGAAGCAAAAAAAGGATGGGTGTAGAAGATATTGCTTAGCTCAGAAGGCCCTACTCAGTCAGGAAGTTAGGCCTTTGCTGAGAATGAGGTACAGTAAATGGTATCTAGAGCTTGAAGAAAAGGCAGGAAGAGTGTTGGTGGGAGCGTAGTGGTAGATCAATAAGAGATTAGGAGATCCTATGCTATATCCTCAGGCACTGTTAAGAGCCTCTTATCACAATCTGACTCCTTTCTGTAGCCCTTGAAATAACAGGCTGCATTTATCAGTTGTGCTAATTGGAACTGGCTACCAGACTTGGGGCCTGAAACTAAAAAAAGTTGGGGTTTCCAACTTTTAAGGCACTTACCACAGTCCATCTCCTATGACAGCTATTTGTCTTTTCCTTGTTAGGCTGTAAAGAGGAGAGGACAAAGGCTGTGACTTATTCACTGTTGTGGTGTACCTTAGCATAGTGCTTTGTACATAATAGGCTGAGGATGTGTCTATACCAGGCACATACCCCTAATATAACATTTATCACATCATACTGTGTATTTGTTTTTCTGTCTGCCTTTATAGACCATGAGCTCAAGGTCAGGAGTCAATCTATGTCTCTCTTGTGTTTGGAAATTAGTTTTGCAGATGTTTATTGAATCAAATTTTGTTGAAATGAATGCATGGATGATGGAATGAATAAAAGATAGCAAAATGTGGGAGTCTTGGGAAAAATCTAAAAAAAAACACATAGTGGATAGGCACTGCATTTTGTTACTGACACAATCATCAGTCTCATTTTGACATCAGTTAAGTATATAAAGCTGGTGGAAAATTATACTCAAGGACCTGTTTTCAAATATACATATTGTAGATGTTTGGATACACATTCTGAGTCTTGGTAAATTTCAAGCCACCCCCTTTCATGGTACAGGGCCTGAGTGAAGGGGGTAAGGGTACCATGCAGTTAAATGACTGCTAATATGGTTACTTGCTTGTATGGGATACAATGTTACTCCAATGTGTTTATTGTTTCCTTAAGGCTGACATTGCAGGGGAAAATATGAAGAATGAAACAACATTGTATCAAAGCAGTGGAAAGCCACTTCCTCCCCTCCTGTAAGGAAAAGTAGCTACTTAAAAGCATCTTTAAAGTTTCATTTGTTTGTTAGGCCATCTCCCCTGCAACCCCACCCCGCTTAAACCGCCGGCTTGCACTAGTGAGCCAAGTAGAAAATAATATAAGCTGACCCATATATAGAGCATACTGTATGCCCAAGTATTATTCTATGCAATTTACATATATTAACTCATTTCTCTAATTTCTCATTACAACCCTAGGAGATTTAGACTTGGTGAAATTGAGGGAGAGAGAAGAAATGCACCCCGATCGAGGTCCTAGAGCTAGAGTGGGGGAGCTGGGATTCAAACCCAAGCATCCTTTCTTCATACATCAAAGAGGTAAGTGTTCGTTTAAATGCCTGATTTACCCGTGTGAGTTATAAGAGAAAAAATCACTTATCTTTTCTGATTATGATAATGTCAGCATTTATAGAGGGCCTATTATATGCCAGGGACGTTCATGCACACTTGCATTATTTCATTTCTTCCTCACAATAAACCCGTTAGATAGTATTCTTTATCCCCATTTTAAAGACAGAAAATTAAGGTCCAGAGATTAAAACGATTCACCCAAGGATTGAAATTGAGGCAGACTCCGCTACCAGCTTCTCAGTCTTTCCTGGCAGTAAAACGAGAGGACGAAGGACCTCAAAGTGATGCCATGAGAGTACAATGAAAGAATGGATGTGAAAAGGCCTCGGCGAACAAGTGCAAGGGATAAGGCCTACCCAGATGAATCACCGTTGAAAACTGGTTACCGAGGGTCCCTGCCCAATGGTTTCTGGTCCTAACCCTGCTTCTTTTCCCCCAAACCCACAGTTACGGCTTTGAATCTCTTTCTCTGTCTCGTCGGCTCCTGCCCCCAAACACTTGGCTGAGCGATGGACCGGAGAATAGAAGGTACGCGCGCGCGAGCAGGAGGCGGGGCCTGTTGCCCAGCTCCTCACTGGGGGCGGTGTCTGCACATGCGCCGTGGTCCTGCGGCTTCAGTTGTCCCTTCACTCCAGCCAATCAGAAGCCGCGGCGCGTTCGGGCGTCTAACGCCCTTTGAGTCGTTGCGTGCCGGGGGGAGCGACGTAAGGGCACTCTGCGAGCTGGTCTCCTCGAATGAAAGGAAACAACCTCCGGCGACAGAGCCCCGCTCTGAGGCGCTGCTGGAGAACCGAGACCGACTTCTTTCTCTTCCCCCTCATTGGCGCTTCTCCCCCGCCGTTCGCCTCTGGGCCCCGCCGGTGAGTCCCCACAGCACCCCGGGGCCCCCCATTCTACGCCTGGCGGGAGAAGACAAGGAGGATGGCGGTAGCCAGGCCGCCGCCCCTGCCCGTTGTTAAGGGGGACTCTTGGTGGTCTCGCTTTATTGTCGGGGACCCCAGAAGCGCCGCTCATTGAAGGCGCTGGGCTCGGAGGCTGCCGAGAAAAGTAATTTAGAGAAGCTAAGGGAGAGGTGAGGCTTCAGCCTAGACTTCGGGGGAGGGAGCGCAACATTTCGGGAGGAAAAATACTGGGTATTTCTAGTCTTTGCCTTTTGCTTAGTACATATTTGGGAAGGAGGGAGACTCCCAGTTTGGGAAGAGTAAGAGGAAGAATTGTTAGGATGACCAGAAGGTTAGCCTTAGCAGAAAGAGGAAAAACTCCGGGGTGGGGGGGGGGATTAGGGGTGAAACAGATGTGAAAGCAAGACTTAGAGGGCGAACTCCTAGGGGAGGAGGGTTAAGGAAAGTGGTGGGATGATATTTTCCCGGATTCGGATGGATTGGAAAAGGACAGTTAGGGGACCCCGACTTGACGACAGAAAGGAACCTGCTCAAGTGCTTTAGAGGAAGATAGTTTTGCGAGTTTATCTAGCGCTAGATTCGAGGGAGATCTCGGAGTCTAGTGTGTATTGAATAAATAACGGAGAGGATCCGGTACGTTATGGGTATTATCCTTTATTATATGCACAAACAGCACGGCGTTCTTTTGAAATGTGGTCGTTTCGATATTCTGTGTGGAAGTTGAAAAATCCTTTAGTAATTGAAAAACCCTTCCTTTTCATCGGCTTATGGACTTAATATCAGGTCTTATTCATACAGATCACATTCTTTCTCTACCCTTGGGTTTGAAACAACTGGAAAATTCCTTCAGTTTCCTTTTGAATAACCGCAAGAAGCAGTGCGAAGCATGTAATATCGTGCAACCAAATTCAGGTGCCCTTCCGGTTCATTTCTTATTCGTTTATTTCTCTTCACTGTAACTTTCCTGACATAAATGCTGCTTTTGTGGGGATCGCATTTATGTATTTTGATCTGTATATTTCAACCGGCTTGCATGTAGAATTGTTTGATCTTCTGGTACTGCAGTTTTTGTTTGTTTGTTTTTCTGTGAAAATGGTCTTTCCAGATACCAGTCATTGAATGTGCTCTCCAGTAAGCTCTTGAATGCTCTCCTTGATGTTTCAGTTTATTTCTACCTTGGTGTTTCACAGCATCTTGGAAAATCAGAAATGCATCGGTTGTTTCAGCTTAACTAATCGTGCTTTTATGTTTTTCAGACATTTAAATTGTTTTTCACCGCTATTATCATTGCTTCTTTATTTCTGCTTTGTAACATTGCCTATAATGTTATGTTTCTTTAATGGAAAAGGTTTCATTGTTGGGTGAAGGCATCAAACTTTGATCTTTGCATGCCCTGAAAAACATTTTAAACTAAAATTAAAATGCCATATAGCCGTGTGGATTATTATGAACCCCTTAATATTGGTCCTTGGAATGCCCTTATTCTCCTTAACTGGAAGACCACAAATGTGACAGCATTAGGTAAAAATCTGCATTTTTATGATAAAGATATTTTTTGCTAGGACTCATTGTTTCCATGATGATCTCCACTTCATGTTTTATAAGGAGGCTGAAAAAAATTAGCAAGATGTGCACAGATGCATTATTTGAATTTTAGTGGAAAAATCCATTCAGTCATTGTACATTGGGGAAAGTTTTTATTGGTTTTGTGACTTTTGTGTGTTTCTGTTCATTTTACAAATTATATTTATACCGATTACAGAAAAAATACACTAAAATATCTTTGAATGCAAAATAAAATGTACTACATATCTTCTCTTGGATTTGGGGGTTTTTGATAGCCAGAAAAGCAGGTTCTCAAAATTAGGATGAGAAATTTACCTGTTTATAAATTGAAAGAGGCAGAATGCAATATGGATAAAATTTTGAGGGTACCATTTTCAGAATTAATTTCAAGAATAAAAAGTGATTTTCTACGTTAGGAATTTTCTTTATCTTAAGCCGATTTTATATCCTATGCTAGCTAGCTTTGTACAGAAATTACACATTAATGATGTCTGTACAAATTAGATTCACAATGTGCCATCCTTTCAAATGGCCAAGGATGAGCGGGAGAAACGCTGAATATATTACAGTGGTTTCATAGTGCCTGCTATTGCATAGTAGGGAAAAAAAACTATTTTAGAACAGAAATAGCAAATTTTGATGCTATTTATTAATTTGGTGTTTTACATAGTTAATTCTAAAGATTTTGGCAGCTATATTCTTGATAAAGCAACTGAACACATATTTGCCTGATCAAATGCAAACACACTTCCCCTTTTGTTTCTTTTGTTTCTTTGTTATGTTCTTTTCCCCCCTTTAATCTTAAAAGTATTTGCTGCCTATTTTCAAACAGTTTCACAGTTTATAACCAGTGCTGTGAATACAGTACCATTCTATGCCATTTAGAAGACCAAGGTATTTAAAATTGGCATTAAAAGTTTGTTAAACTCATCAACACAGAGACCTTCAGGGCCTTTGAAGTTTTGTTAAAAAGAAAAATCTAGATATAAATTGATAAGAACTCTTTCTTTGTGGGTTCACTTGAAATTTTGACCAAGTATCTGCATTTTTATATTGTCAAGTGCTAAATGGTTTGTAGCTACTACCTTGCTGACATCCAGTGTTACTGTTCTTGGTGAATAAGTGCATCTCAGAAAGCTACAATGTTGAGTTAATGAGTCTATTTTTCAACATAGTACGATATTATGAAAATATTAAAATATGTCAAAATTTGAAAAATATAGTAAATTTTAAGACCAAAATTTGAGATTTTATTCATTGTGATTTATTTTGTGGCAACCTGGTTCCTGAACTGCTTAGTTCTGCTGATTTGGAAAAACTATACAAATCAAGTAACTGATTTTACATTTACATTCTGAAGAATATGTGTTGAGCTTGATGATCTAAATCTGAAACTTATATGTTAGAGCTTTTCTTCCCTTTTTTGTTTGACTATCCTACCTATAATTATAGTTTGACTGAGTTTAAGACTCATTCAGAAATATTTTCCTAACTATACAATATTACTAAGTAAATGTGAAATTTATTGTATTTAGAATGCTACTTTTAGTTTGTAACTTTAATAAGCAGACTTTTGGAGTAAATCTGAGTTAGATAATACAATTATTTTTATAAATAACTAATTCCTAAAGTTTATATTTTTGAATATACTGCTATAAGCCTATTTTTTTTCTTTACTTAAAAATGGAATACAATAGCAAAAATTAACTTATTACAGACACATACATGATTTTTTAACTTGAATGTAATTCAAGTTAAAATAAGTGTTCCAAAATCATCATTAATTACATTTATTTCTTTTTTTGTTTACCAATATGTAAACTTTAAGGAATTATACAGTTATAGAATTCTGTTCATTCTGGGCATTGTGTAGTTGTAGTTTTTGCTCTTCTCTTAGATATATAATTTTTTGTTTCCTTGAAGGAGCACCTGCCTATACATGAAAAATATGTTGCATTAATTATGTCAGCAGATGATGAATTTAATATCACACATTGTACATTTTTTTACTTATCCATGCAGAAATAGTTCTAATTCACATATCCCCTAATTTGGGAGCAGTTTGATTTTTTTGAATTACTTCATTAGGCTATACATAATTACATATTTGTTCATTATGGAGGCATCTTAAGTTTTAATAGTGATTTGTCTAAAATCACTAAAAAGCCATTTAAAATGCATATATTAGAACTTAATTAAGACATTAAACAACTTACCTGACTATGTGTACACTGATTTTAAATGAAATTAACCATTTTGTTGCCCTTCTTATTCTCTAGCATTTCTTGGGGCTTATAAAGTGGCATTCTAAAGGCAACTTAAAAATCATGTCAAGCTCAGTTGAACAGAAAAAGGGGCCTACAAGACAGCGCAAATGTGGCTTTTGTAAGTCAAATAGAGACAAGGAATGTGGACAGTTACTAATATCTGAAAACCAGAAGGTGGCAGCACACCATAAGTGCATGGTAAGTATACCAGCAGCAACTGAGAGACTTGAAACCATAAGAATATTAATGAATAGTCCTGAATTCTAAAAAAAGAAAGAAGAAAAACTCAGTTAAATTTTTAAGAATATTTCCTTTTAAGTTTAACATCTTATTCACTGTTTCACTGTAATTTCTTTATGTATGAACCTTAATTTTTTTTAATGTAATTTATAGCTCTTTTCATCTGCTTTGGTATCATCACACTCTGATAATGAGAGTCTTGGTGGATTTTCTATTGAAGATGTCCAAAAGGAAATTAAAAGAGGCACAAAGCTGGTAAGTTGGTATTTCTGCTTCTTGAGAATAAAATTTATTTTAAGCTCATTAGGAAAGAAATTGCTTATTTTAAAGTGCATTACCTTATTAACTGAATATAATTTTAAATTGCAGTCTTTTTTTCTCCCCAAACCAGCAAATTTCAAGACTGGGTTTAACTTACTTACCAATTAACAAAAAAAGGGAGTGGATCACTTGAAATTATATAATGTTATTAAACACTGTCACCTAATAAATTTAATTAAAAATAGCAAATGTAAAAAAAGGAGTGAATCAATATTCATTTTTTCTTTTTTTAATGTATTTTTGTTGATTTCAGAGAGGAAGGGAGAGAGAAAGAAACATCAATGATGAGTGAGGATCATTGATCAGCTGCCTCCTGCATGCCCCCTACTGGGGATCGAGCCTGAAACCTGGGCATGTGCCCTTGACCAGAATCGAACCTGGGACCTTTCAGCCCACATACAGGCATTCTATCCACTGAGCAAAACAGGCTTGGGCTCATTTTTTCTTTTAAAAATAATTAAAATCTTCTTGGAGACTGTATTGACTTAGAAAACAAGCAGTTTGCTTAATTTGAATGTATCGTGTGTTAAAGTTTTCATTTGAGTGTATTTTCACAATTAAATTTTGATGTGTTTTCACCTTTCATAAAGTAATTATAATTACAAATGAAGATGATAGTATTCTTTCAACAGAAAAATGTTAGCAGTTTCTGAACAAAGTATTGAACTGTGATTCAGGTATATAACCCAATATTTATGACTCTGGATCACTTTTGGTGAGTTTTACAGTTTTTCTGAAGCTATGATAGAATAATATTCCTATAACTCTTCACTACCAGTAACCAGATTGGCAAGATACTGTATTATTCTATTGGAAAAGTAGTGTCATTTCAGTTGATACATTTATGATACATTACGGTTTGCATTAAAATAGTTTCTTTTCATTTGATTTTTTTTCTCATGTGAGCTCCTTATTGAAATTGCATCTGTAAATGCACCTCTAGTAGCTTCACTATGAAGTGTTTCATTATTTTAAAGACTAGAGACCCAGTGCATGTGCACTAGAACTGGCAGTGGGGGGGTGGTGTCCCTCAACCCCGTCTGCCCCTTCTCACAGTTTGGGAGCCCTCAGGGACAGGAGGCGACCCAGCTATCAGGGGAAGGCAACGCCTCCATCACACCTCTGCTGCTGCCACTGCCAGCAGCGCAAGCCTTGGCCAGCCCTGGTTACCTGAGCCTTGGGTGGCCCTGGGCAGCTGGGCAGCCAACATCGAGGCTTGCCTGCAACCTCTGGCCAGCCCTGGGCAACTAGAAGGCTGAGGGGACTGGGGGACTCTGGAGGTAACCTCATGCCTGCTGCCCTGGTGGGGCTGAGGGGACTGGGTGCTGCCATCTTGTGACTGTGGGCACTACCATCTTTGAGGATGGGGCAGTCAAATTATCATATTCCCTCCTTATTGGCTGTGGGTGCTGCCATATTTTAGGGCAGGGCAGACAATTAGCATATTTACTCCTTATTGGCTGTGGGCACTGCCATCTTTGCAATGGTGTGAGGGTAAATTAGCATATTCCCTCTTTATTAGATAGGATGGGTTTGACAGAACATATATCTGTGCTCTTAGGAACTAAGTAATCTCATTTCACAAAGAATCTGATGGGAGTCGAAACTGGTTTGGCTCAGCGGATAGAGCGTCGGTCTGCGGACTGAAGGGTCCCAGGTTCGATTCCAGTCAAGGGCATGTACGTTGGTTGCAGGCACATCCCCAGTAGGGGGTGTGCAAGAGGCAGCTGGTTGATGTTTCTCTCTCTCATTAATATTTCTAGCTCTCTGTCCCTCTCCCTTCCTCTCTGTAAAAAAAAATCAATAAAATATATTAAAAAAAAAAAAAAAGAATCTGATGGGAAGTAGAGGCTATCATTTTGATGATCAGGAATAATTTGTTTTGAAAAGTAGTCAATCTTGTAGTATTAGGAAATACAATATGAAGAAGTTCAAGGACAACATTTGAGATTTGCTTTAAGATAGTCTCAAACCCTAGAATCAGTACTGGCATAGATGGAAATTTAGAAGTTTGTTTTTCTTGTAATGAGATCTTAACTGAAAATGTTTATCTTCCTCATCCCCAAAACTGTAGATACCAATAGAATGCTCCATTTTAATGTGATTTTTATTTTTTTAAATGTGGCTTTAGATTTCATGTTACTGTGGCTTACTGACTTGAGTACCAGAATAGCATGTTTTTATTTCCTCATCCTCAAAATCAAATTCAGATACAAAGAAAGAATACTATTTACTTGATCATGGGTATACTGTAAGCCTTATCAGCTCATTATTTATTCCTTGGCACTACGAAATGCCTGGAAAATGCTTCCACATACGGACTTGTTATAATTTTTTTGTCACGTGACATGCTATGCTCTAGTTAGAGTAGGAGCAGTTTTGGTCCCTACTGTTACAATATTTTTTTTAAAATATATTTTTTATTGGTTTTTTATAGAGAGGAAGGGAGAGGGATAGAGAGCTAGAAACGTCAATGAGAGAGAAACATCGACCAGCTGCCTCCTGCACACCCCCTACCAGGGATGTGCCCACAACTAAGGTACATGCCCTTGATCGGAATGGAACCCGGGACCTTCCAGTCTGCAGGCCGACACTCTATCCACTGAGTCAAACTGGTTTTGGCTACTGTTACAATATTAACAAACTAGAAGCCCGTTGCATGAATTTGTGCATATGTGGGGTCCCTCAGCCTGGCTGGCGATCAGGGTTGGCCAGCCAGAGGGAGGGACCACAGGAGGTTGGCTGGCCACGGGAAGTTGGCTGTGGGAGCACACTGACCACCAGGGGGCAGCTCCCATGTTGAGCTTCTACCTCCTGGTGATCAGTGCATGTCATAGCTACCGGCTGGTCATCTGGTCATAACAGTCGCTTAGGCTTTTATATATATAGATGCAATGCCTAGTTTTACATGAAGCAGCAGCATACATATGGCAGTATTGGTAAATTCAATGGAGATTTAATCTATTTGGACTGTGTGTAAGGAAAGCATCAGAACTTTATACAGGTTTCACTATTATAAGTTGTTTTGATTAATTTTTTAAATATTTTATTGATTTTTTTATAGAGAGGAAGGGAGGGGGAAAGAGACTTAGAAACATCGATGAAAGATAAACATCGATCAGTTACCTCCTGCACACCTCCTACTGAGGATGTGCCTGCAGCCAAGGTACATGCCCTTAACTGGAATAGAACCTAGGACCCTTTAGTCCACAGGCCAACGCTCTATCTACTGAGCCAAACTGGTTAGGGCTTGATTAATTTTTAATGGTATAGTGCAGTGGTTGGCAAATTCATTAGTCAACAGAGCCAAATATCAATAGTACAATTGAAATTTCTTTTGAGAGCCAAATTTTTTAAACTTAAACTTTTTCTAATGACACTTCTTCAAAGTAGACTTTCCCAGGCCTTGGTATTTTGTGGAAGAGCCACACTCAAGGGGATAAAGAGCTGCATGTGGCTCGCGAGTATAGTGTATGGAGTTGATTCCCCCCTCCTCAAGTGTAGTGAGTTATATATAACATATTCCTTGGTCTAGGGAGTGGAACAATATTGGAGATAAAGACCACAAACTATAGTAAAAGTTTTGGATTTGAATCTCAGCTTTGTCACATATTAGCTGATTGACCCTGGGCAAATTATTTACTTCTCTACACCATGTTTTCAGCACCTGCCAAAAGAAGATAACACAGTACTTGTACTTTTTTCACAGGGATAATGTGAGAATTAAGAGAGAGACTATATAGGACTAAGCATATGGTTAGGGCTTGATAAATAGTAGCCACTATTCTAGCTATTAATTTTAAATAATACGATCCTGCTAATATTATCATAGGCTAATGAAAAGCATGCTGGGCTGGGAAGTCATAGAGTCTAGTTTTTAAATAAATCTGCTGATACATTATGTAACTTTAGATAAGTCATTAAATTATTTGTCTTTTCACCTGTGGTAAACAGATAATACTGTATCACTGCTTACTAAACAGTGATGTTGCATAACAAAAAATGCTATTAAATATACAGTTACCTTTGCAAAGGTGTTTTTTAAAAAAATATATATTTTATTGATTTTTCACGGAGAGGAAGGGAGAGGGATAGAGTTAGAAACATCGATGAGAGAGAAACATTGATCAGCTGCCCCTTGCACACCCCCTACTGAGGGTGCCCTTGACCAGAATCGAACCTGGGACCTTTTAGTCCGCAGGCCAACACTTTATCCACTGAGCCAAACCGGTTTCGGCAGCAAAGGTGTTTTGAAGCCATGTTGAGGCTGTGGGCATCTGGCATTGAAGAAAAATGGCAGAAGGCGGGAACTTTGGAGCCCGAGTATGTAATTTTGCTCCTTTCCTTCCTTCCTCCCAAAATGTCAAAATTTAAATAACTTACGTAGGGGATAGGACTAGAGTAGCATTTATATGTTTAACATTGAATTTATTTTGAAATCTTTTAGCCTTTAGTTTTGCTCCTTCCATTATATCATTTTATATGAAGTATTATTGAGTAACCAAAACATCACATTTTAGGTTTTTTCTTTACTTTGTCCTTTGTAGATTTGTCTAAGTAATAAAAGGGCCATAAATCAAATAGGAAGGGAGAGAAAAGTGAAGAGCTTCGTATAGGTAGATAAGCTACATATAAACTAGATAATCAGCATCCCTAATTGAGTTTTTAAAGCATTTTATCCTGTGAGCATGTTTGTCCTGGCTCCTGTTTATCTAGATTTCTAGGTGAAAAGTAGGTCATGAATACTCATTGAAAATAATTGAAAACAGGAGTGCTGGTCCCTGAGTGCTTTCAAGAAGGTTCTAGTCTATATTTGGTGTTGGCTCCAGAGATGCTCACTTGCCCCAAAGAAATGTATGGAAAGAAGAGGTTTGGGTTTGCTGTGAAAGTGTATCTAGGTGGTCAGATGGGTCAGTCTTTAGAGGATGGGAGGTTGCAGTAGAGCGGGAGGTATGGGTATGTGGTTTCTATGTTCATGCTGCCAAAGGCAAATTTCCAAGGTTTTCATGTTTGCCACAAGATCAGGGGAGGAAAAACCGTTCCACAAGAATGTATTCATCTCTTTTTACATCACCTTTAACTACATTTTTCCAGAATGGTTTCCAGTTCCTGTTGAAGCCTTATGGAGACACCACATCTGTACCACCTACTCTTATTCTCCAACCATCTAGCCAAGAAATGCAAATTTCCAAGTAAAATTATGAGTTACCACTATTTTCATTTTGTGTAAGGAGACACTTGAAAGCAGTATATTTGAAGAATATACTCTTTCTGGATAAAGTTGGTGGTGAAATCATTAAGAGTATCTACATCAGATAGTTACTGTTCTAATTGGTACCTTGGTCAGATATGTCACAGACTCTAGGAACAAAAGGAGTTCAAAAGGCCATTTCATTCTCCTTCCTTACTCCTAGGCAAGACTACTAGAAGCCATCCAACATAAGATTTTTGTCTGTCCTATTCTTAAATATATCAAGAAATTGTAATTCTACCCAAGGAATCTGAAACAGGAGCAGTATTATATAACATTTCAGAGTCGAGAAATTCATCCTTCTGTATAACTCAAATATCTTGCTTAATTGTTTAAAAAATATTTTTATTGATTTTAGAGATTAAAGGAGAGAAAGAGAGAGAGAGAGAGAGAGAGAGAGAGAGAGAGAGAGAGAGAGAGAGAGAGAGACAATAATGTGAGAGAATCATTGATCAGCTGCCTTCTGCAGGCCCACCATTGGGGATCAAGCCCTCAACCCAGGCATGTGCCCTGACTGGAATTAAACTAACTTCCTGGTCATAGGTCAGTGCTCAACCACTGAGCCACTTCAGCTGAACTATCTTGCTTAATATAAAGCCATTGATGCTAGGTCTTTTTCCATTCAAGTAACTATTTGTTTTTTATTAAAAATAAAAAATTCTCACCCGGTCAGTGTGACTCAGTTGGTTGAATGTTGTCCCATGTACCAAGAGGTTACTGGATTGATTCCTGGTCAGGGAACATGCCTAGGTTGCAGGTTCCATGCCCAGTAGTGGGAGTGCAGGAGGCAATTGATCTATGTTCTCTCTCATCAATGTTTCTCTCCCCCTCCTTCCCTCTCTGTCTCTCTAAAAAATCAATAAAAACATTTTGTTTTTAAATGAAAAATTCCTCATGTATCTCATGACTATCCTCAGGTCACTCCTAAACTTTCTCCTTTTCAAACTAAATTTTACTCACATGTATTAAGAAATCCTCTGAATATTTTCCTGTTGTTTTTTTTTCAGTAGTAGAAACAGCTAACATTTATTGAACACTAAATATGTGTTAGGGACTGGGATAAATACTTTAAATACATGATCCCACTTAATCTCATAATCATACTGTGAGACAGGAAGGTATTTATTCTCACTTTACAGGTGAGGAAACTGAGGCTTCAAGAAATTAAGTAACCTGACAGTGGTTATATAGCTAGTAAATGGCAGAGCTGGAATTTGAATCCAGGGCCAGTTATCTTAATCATTAGATTATACTAGACTGCATCTTAAGCTACCTAACAAAAAATCACATTTAAAAATGTCATGATTAGCCAAAACCGGTTTGGCTCAGTGGATAGAGCGTTGGCCTGTCAACTGAAAGGTCTCAGGTTCGATTCCGGTCAAGGGCATGTACCTTGGTTGTGGGAACATCCCTGGTAGGAGGTGTGCAGGAGGCAGCTGGTCGATGATTTTCTCTCATTGATGTTTCTAGCTCTCCATCCCTATCCCTTCCTCTCTGTAAAAAAATCAATAAAATATATTTTAAAAAATAAATTAAAATGATTAGAGCTTTTCTAACAGAGATGGACATAGTACCTCATTTAGGACATAATCAGATTCATGTTAATATATTCTGTTATTAGCATTAACTTGCTGTTTTTAGGACAAAAATCCTGTATATATATACTGTATAAGAATATTCTGATTCTGTGTTATCCTCAAGATATTTTTTGTAGCCCCTGAAAATAAAAAGACAGAGAGATAGAAACATTGATGAGAGAGAAACATAGATCAGTTGCCTCCTGCATCTCACTACTTTGTTATTTACTCAGTACCAATGGAGTGCTTTGCACCCCAGGGAAAAAGTATGATTTTCAAGAGTTTATAATCTAGATATTGGACATGTCATGAATCTGCATATATGACAATTTATAGTATACACTTTTTAAATTTTTCTGTGGGTGAGGATTCTTACCTATTTAGGTAGTTAAGACTGCTTCCTAGAGATAGCAAGGTTAAGAAAAAGGGATGAGTCCAGGAAACAGATTAGGTATATTAGAATGGGTCACTGAGACTGGCAGTAGTGGATTGGAATTGAGTAATGTGGGATGATTGCAAGGTCTTTAACTTTTTTTTTTTTAATCCTCACCTGAGGATATTTTTCCATTGATTTTTAGAGAGAGTGAAAGAGAGAGGCAAAGGCAGAGAGAAACATCAATGTGAGAGAAGCAAGCACATCAATTGGTTGCCTCCTGCACCAGCACCGACCAGGGCCAGGGCCCGGGAGGAGCCTGAAACCAAGATATGTGCCCTTGACTGGAATCAAACCTGGGACCCTTCAATCCACAGTCGCTCTATCCACTGAGCCAAACTGGCCAGGGCAGGGTCTTTAAATATTAAAAATGCATTTCAGCTGGTTTGGAGGGGATGGGGAAAGATAATGCATTATTTTTCAAGAGATAAGTGATATATAGTAGTCACTGTGGAGAATGAAATATAATGGCCGCATATTTGTCTTGTGTACATAGTTATAATGCAAGCATCTTAAACTCAACCTGTTTAAACCAATATTCATTTAACTCCCCACACTGAAACCTGATTCTCTTTCTGAATTCTTTACCTTCAACTCTTTATACTTCCACGTCAGTCACTTGGTTCTATTTCTGGGTTGTCTCTGTTTTCTTTTTTAATCGCCTCCTAAATGCAGTCTTCCTCTTCTCATCCTTCCAACATACTATTGGTAATATTTGATCTCTACTTTAACTGTGGATCTTTTTAAAAAATATATATATTTTATTGATTTTTTACAGAGAGGAAGAGAGAGGGACAGAGAGTCAGAAACATCGATGAGAGAGAGTCATCAGCTGCCTCTTGCATACCCCCTACTGGGGATATGCCCGCAACAAGGTACATGCCCTTGACCGAAATCGAACCTGGGACCTTTCAGTCCGCAGGCCAATGCTCTATCCACTAAGCCAAACCAGTTTCAGCTATTTGATCTCTACTTTAAAAACCTAATGTCACTCTCAGTAAATATCTTCCCAATTCCTTACTACATAGAAAACAGTATCCAGAGGCCTGACTCTTCAGAAGTCATACCTAACTCACCTTTTCCATTCCTTAACTCATTCCCTCTCCTCTCAGTTTCCCAATCATCCTCTGCTTGTCTCTACTGCTGTGTATGTGCTGATCTTACTAGTCTTCTAGATCAGTTTTATCTGTTTTTGAGTCCTACTGAGCCTTTACCTCTGTCATAAAGTTTAACACTGCACTGTATCTGTTACATGTTCTCAAGCCTTTCTTCCCCACTCTTACGTGAACTCTGGGGGAGTAGAGACTATTCTGCTTGCTTAGCATAGGATTAAGTGAGGATAATGCATGGAACACTTAGCACAGTGCTTGATGCCTCAGTTGTTCTCAATAGTGTTCTAAAAAATAATGGCCACTTATTAATTGTTGGTTGAATTTGAAAGAGAGAGCTTCAATTGGATAATAGTGTGAAGCCTTAATAATGAGCTAGGTGTAAATTGACCAGGGAAGTAAGGGTATAGCCTAAAATTCCTGTTTTGGTTAATCTGTTTTAGTGTTGTTTGCAGCTCCAGCAGTTTGAAAAGGAAGGAGAGAAATCTAGAGGGGAAAATCAGGTTGTTTATTTGTTCAGGATGGTAGAGAGCTGTCTATGCTTCAAACAGGAGTTGTTTGTTTGTTTGTTTGTTTCTAAAACTTTCACTCACCCAGTATGGTCTTATTTTTGTTTACATAGGCATTATATTATTTGTCAAGACCTGCATCTAGAGCACATGTGTCAAACACAAGGCCCGCGGGCCAAATCCATCCCGCCAGGCCTTGCAATTTGGCCCGCACCGCGCTGTCATCACTGCACTCCGCTGTCAGTTTATGACATTGTCAGTTTATGACTGTTCAGTAAACCATTCGGCCCGCGATTTAGGCTGGATTTTAGATTTTGGCCCCTTCTCTGAGTTTGACACCACTAATCTAGAGTCTAAAATTCATGTAGCTGTTCATTTGTTAGATACTTAATCGAGTGTCTACTTTGTATCATGCACAAATGGAAACACTTTGGTTGCAACCATGAATGAATATAGTTTAGCTTTAGAAGTATCTGAAGAATGCCACAGAAGAGTTGGGACAGAGGGCCATTATTAATTCTCCCTGAGAAGGCAGAGGCTTCATAGAAAGTGACATTTGAAATGTATTCCACTGGGAAAGTGATGCTGTAGAAGTCAAAGGGAGAAAGAGTTTTAAGGAGGAGGAAGTGGTTAAAGTATTAAGTAAGTATTGAATGGCAATGCTATTTACAGTGTGTGGCTCATTCAGCATTAATGAAAGACAAAATGGAGCACCCACAGTATAAAAATGCTAACACTGCTGACTGCATACAAAGGAGCAGAAGGTGACTAATAGTGTAACTAACCAAAAGTAGTACCTAGCCAACTATGAAATCAGAAAGGGGAGATTGGGGATTACCGGCAGGTATCTTTTGCAAAAGGTTCCAAGTGACTTTTAATGAACACTCTTGGGCATGGACCATTGCCTTGGGACAGGGGTTGGCAAACTTTGTGTAAAGGATCAGATAAATATTTAAGGCTTTGCCAGCCATATGGTCTCCGTCACAGGCACAGACAATACACACAAAAAATGAGCATGTCTGTGTTCTGATAAAACTTAATAAAAACAGGTGGTGGTCTGGATCGGGTTTGCATAACTCCACCTTAAGATATTTTGCAGGGGAAATTTTCTTTGTAACTAAGTGTACATGAATCACGAATGTATTCATATAAATATGAATTTTTTTAAAAAGCTCTTATTTTACATCATTTATATTAAACTCAACTTTGCTTTACTTTGGAAGTAATTAAGTAGAATGAATGTAAGGCCAAAGAGAAACTTCAAGTCCAATGATGGAGAAAATCAGGTCTTTGACTATTACTGAATCAGTTACATTTTTTTAAAAATTGAAATATGTTTTTCTTTGCCTTCATTTAATACTTCTTTGTAATTTGGAATACTGTCAATTTATTTCACTATAAAATTCTAATTTATTTATGCTAATGGAGGAGAATGCAAACCAATAATAAAAAATAGTCCATGTCTGGTTTTAGGGGGTAACTTGGTTCTTAATCAAGCATGAATGTATATTTGGGGTTCTTCACAAGTGATGTATAGCAATAGCATGACAGTTTAGCATACATTTTAGCATGAAAGACTTAAACACTTTAGAAGAACCTAAACCTAATGATCTGAGCTCAGAAAAAGTCTGTCTGAATCTTTCAGATGAAAAAAGAAACTTGGAAAGTTCCAATAAGGGAATTTATACTTCTCGTCAATGATGATTCATAAATATGGATGGAGTAGGAGTAGTGATATTCAGAGCAAGGTCAGGAGACTAGTTTAAGAAAGAACTTGATAGACTTAGTTCATTGCCCTCCAATTTCCAAAAGACTTTTGAAATTATTTTTTCAGTAACTGCTTGGATTTAGTCTGTTACTCTAATAAAATAAGTAATTTTTAGAAGTTCTCTATTTTAGAAGCACTTGGAATTTAAGGTCCTAATCTATCAGGTTTGTCACTTTCCAATGACTTTGATAGCTTTCAGATTTTATTTTTGCTTTCTAGCTTTATATTTAGACTTAATTGTTATATATTATAGCTATAATGATAAACCAGAAATGGTTATAAGATCATGGTCTACCCTCTCATGAAATGGTATTACTTTTAGAAAATTTTAACAAATAAATGGGATACCTGTCAGTTAACTAGATAATTCAGAACTTACTCTGTTTTCTGTGTTGGATATGTGAGGTATTACTATAAATAAAGCAATAAACCTGGAGTTAAGAGCATTTTTTAGGCAGCTCTGAAAACTTGCCCCAACTACACTGTGCCTCTTTTATTAAAACAAACACCAGTGTAAGGTTAACTGCTCTCACTTTTTGTCTCATTTCCTATAAAAATATCCTATATACCCTCTTTCCAACTCCAAGCACTTTTGGGTATTTTTTCTTAGCCTTCAGATTCAAGAACATTCTCTGAACATTTGTAGCCACTTTCTTGGAACAAGTGTCTTGAGAGTAGTAATTACTTAGCTGTGAGAATTTATATCTATATTATGACTATATTATACAATGTAGTCAGTTACTGATGTATGTCATAGATAGCAATTAAACAGGGCAAAGCTAAGTCTTAGAGAGCCCTCTCTCCCTTGACTCTAGCCATCAGATTTCAGCTATTCCCCAAGAGCCTTTTTCCCTATTCTAGAATAAATCTTATTTTAATTTGACTTTATTTATATCTATCTATGGTCTTAGTTGGGTTTTCCGTAGCTACTGAGAAAGCCGTATTTTTCCTTTAATTCCTTAAGACTTCTTCCTTTTGCAAACTGACTTTCAATCCTGGCCTGGTTCAATTGACTGAGGAGCAGGTATGTCCCAGTCTCTGGCCCCTGTGGGACTTTAGCTAAGTCATGGTCCTTTCAGTTTCTGTTATCTCTTCTCATGCGTGACTTAGTTCCTCTTTCATGAGTATTTCAGCTTCTTGAGACTCTCCTTATGTGCCACAACCTAATCTACACTAATAAAAGAGTAAGATGCAAATTGACTATACCTTTGTGATGCCTACCAGCCAATCAGGAGTGAGTATGCAAATTAAACCAACAAAGATGGTGGGTTAATTTACATATGCAGGTGGCCAGGGGCAGGGTGGGACATTTGTGTTGTCATCATGGCAACGATGCAGGCGTTCCACACCGCCCCAGTTGCTCCAGGCCTCTGGGCAGCATGGGAAAGTGGAAAGGCGGCTCTGGGCCTGAGCAAAATGGCGACTCCGGCCGGAGTGAAGGCGGTGCCAGCAGTCAGGGGGAGGAAGGTCCATTCTTGCATGAACTTTGTGCATTGGGCCTTTAGTCTTAACATAGTGTAGCTTCTCAGACAACAGAACAGTGTTTACCAGGGGCGGGAAGATAAGGAACATAGGGAGATGTTGGTCAAGAGCCATAAAGTTGCTATTATGGAAGATGAATAAGTCTAGAGTTTTCATGTAGAGCATGATGACAATAGTTAATAATACTATATTATATACTAGAAATTTGCTGAGAGTAGATTTTCTGGTGCTTTCACTACATGCACCAAAAAATGGTAGCTATATAAAGAAACGAATATTAATTAGCTTGACTGTAGTAATCATTTCAACTCTGTATATGTATATTAAAACATCATGTTGTGCCCTAGCCAGTTTGGATCAGTGGAGAGAGTGTCAGCCCTTGGACTAAAGAGTCCCGGGTTTGATTTCGGTCAAGAGCACATACCTTGGTTGTAGGCTCAAACCCTGCTCTGGTTCCAGGCACATGTGGGAGGCAACCAATTGATGTGTCTCTCTCGCATCTATGCTTCTCTCTGTGTGTCTCTCCCCCTCCCTTCCACTCTCTTTAAAAATCAATGGGAAAATATCCTCAGGTGAAGATTAACCATCATATTGCATAATTTAAATATATATAATTTTATTTTAAAATAAAGATAGTATTGCTTCTAACCATAATATAAAGATGACATTTAAACATCTGAAATAGAAAGGGACCTTTTCTTACATTCTCCCCATTTTGGAAGAGGTAATTGATTACTGAGGTTTACTAGGTATACTAGATAGCAAACTGAATGAATAGAGGAGTAAAAGTGAAACAAAAATATTCAACAAATAAATTTTTACCTCTATTTAAATTAAGAATTTAAAAGGATACAAGCAGAGTAAGCTAAGAATTGAAATACCTATATTGGAGACAGGAAATTAGCCCTCAGCAAATATTAGGTATATGGGTCAGACCTTTTCTCAGGAAGGAAGGAGTCCACCATTGTTCTTGAAAAACATGTTTCTGTCAGGTTAACTTTCCTTTTCCAACATTGGAGAGAGCATTGAGTAAAGTGCAAGCATGACATTAAATGGCAACCAACAATCATTCTGCTGAGGGCTTGGCAGGGACTATATCAAATTGGAGGGCAAATGTTTTCTGTAAAGTGGAATACAGGATAATATTACTCAGGTTCCACCAACTGGTGCCTTGCTGTGGTGGGGGTCCCATTTTCCTATTTTCCAAATGAAGTCCTTTTTCTGTATTTTCTATAATGTTCCACATGTCTGGTTTCTCAACATCTTTATCTCCCTTGTTTATTAACAGAGCTAATCTTTCCCCACAAATATTCTTGCCTCTACTTATTCTCTGCCCCTTCAACTGATGGTTCTTCTCCAAATCCTAAATTAGACTGTTTAAATATTTGTAGGCATACCTAAAGATAATTTTGCCAAATCTGCAGGTGTTAGAAACATGAATGAGAAAAAATTTGCCTGAAGATATTAAAACCTTCAATAACAGAGTAAGCTTAAAATTAACTATTTTATAAGGTTATTAGTCTTCTAAAAAATTGGTCTAGATATAATTAATGGATGAAATCTATATACTTATAAAGATAATAAGCTATCTGTGGAAGTAAAGTATAAGAGCCAAAATGAATACTGTATCTTAAGTCCTATAGGAGTTCAGGGGGGAAATTATTTCAGATGTTGGAATATAACATAGTAGACTAATGGGTAATAATTATGTTCCCATTTTGTATTCATGGGTACACAAGCAGATTTAAAGTTTACATTTAGTTTTTTTGTGGATACTTTTTGCTATATTGTTAGTACCTTGTCAGAATTTCATATGCAAGAAGGTATTTGTTTATTTATGAGTGTTGTATAAAATAGATCCTATAAATTCTAATTGAGGAAAATTCCTGCTCCTAAACTTGAAAAGAATTTTCACTCCCTGAAAACATTTTTATTGATATGTTTTCCTCTTTTCTTCTTTGAGAGAAATTGACAAAAGCGGCAATCTTTTTCTCAGTCAAAAAAAAAAAAAAAAGATCAGTCTTAAGTTGCTGTAGTTCACTGGTTATACTTTGGGCAGAGGAACTTCATTAGCCTTTTTTTTTTTTTTTTCTTTAACTGGGAAGCTCTTTATTTGACCGTCTATTTTGAATGATAGCCTTTCTGGATATAGTAATCTTGGTCTCAGATCCTTGCTTTCCATTACCTTGAATATATCATGCCATTCCCTTCTGGCCTGTAGATTTTCTGATGAGAAATCAGGTGTCAGCCTTTGGAAATTCCTTTGTAGGTAACAGTTTTCTTCGCTCTTGCTGCCTTTAATATTCTCTCTGTCTTTAATTTTTGTCATTTTAATTATGATATCTCTGGTCATGGGTCTGTTTGGGTTCTTCTTGTTTGGGGTTCTCTGTGCCTCTGAACTCAGGTGACTATTTCCTTTACTAGGTCAGGGAAGTTTTCTGCCATTATTTTTTCACCTTCTCTATTCCTTTCTCCATTTCTGCCTCTTCTGGTATACCTACTATTCTAATATTGTTATATTTCACATTGTCCCACAGATCCCTTAAGCTGTCCTCCTGTTTTCTAATTGTTTTTTTCTTTTTGGTTCTCTAATTGAGTGATATTTTCAACTCTGTCTTCTAATTCACTGATTCAATCCTCAGCTTCCCCTAATCTGCTGTGTATTCCTTACAATGTGTTCTTTATTTGTGTTATGTCATTCTTTATCTCAGACTGTTCTTTATTCATAGTTACTATATCTTTTTTCATACTGTTGAGCATTTTTAACATTATTACTCTGAACTCTGTTTCAGATAAATTTCTTATCTCTGCTTCATTTATCTCTTCTGGATTATTCTCTACTTCTTTCATTTGGGGGTTGTTTCTTTGTTTCCTCATTTTGGCTGTCTCCTTTGGGTTTGTGACTATGTTTTAGCTAGATCCTCTACACCTCTCAATCTCTAGTGCAGAACAGTGTTAAAGGCCGTTTCTGACTAATTGGATCAGGCTAAGACTCAAAGCCTCCAGAGACCACCTCTGCCTACAGACTAATAGGATTCCAACTTGAATTGCCCCCAGGCAATCGTCCTCAGGTGTGATGAGAGTTTTTTCAACAAGGTGGGGCAGTTGCTTCTGCCTGGAGGCTAATTGTTAACTTTTAATCTCTTAAGTGGTCTCTGGGCAAGGTGTTTTCCAATAGGGTGTGTTGACTGCCTTCCCCCCAGGCAAGGCAAATGTCTGCATGGGAAAGATGTCCTGTGTTGTGTGAGGGAATGACTCAGCCCAAGAAACTTAGGGTGTCTGCCTTCTGAGTGCTATCCCCCAAGTCCTAGTCTTGGGGTCTGCTCTCACAGCTATCGTCCACTTCACCCTCCCTCTGAAAGAGCACAAGGTGGGTGGCTACACTGGGAATTTTTGTGTGTTGGCACCGTAAGAGGGTGCCTGAACTTTCAGCTGCCACTCTCTGGCAGACAGCACCCTACTGCTTTTCACAGCTAGATGTTATGTGGGTACCCTCCTCAGTTTGGTGTTCTCTGCTGAGGAACCCAGCTTTGGGATTAGATCCCAGAGTTCTCAGTGCAATCCCCATATCTGAGATATCTCTCTGGGACTTCAGTTGCCATTTGTGGGTGCCGGGCCAGCCCTTTTGTGTCTCCACCTTCAGTCCTTGGGTATCAGGGCTCTCCTGTGAGTTTTCCATTGATTATTCAAAAAGCCTTTCCATATTTCAGTTGCAATTCCAGCTTGTTCCTGGGAGCATGTCTGTGCAGCATCCTTCTACTCTGTCGCCATTTTTAATCCAGATCCCAGTATAATATTTGCTATAAAAGTGTAATATGCTAATTAGAACTGATGTCCTTCTGGATGACCTTCTGGACAAAGCCGCAGCAGTGGGGGCCGAGGCCCAGGCAGCTGCTACAATGTTGGGGGCCAAGCCCCTTGCACTATTTTTGTGCATGGGGCCTCTAGTTTTTAATATCTCTCCTTTCATTTTTACCTGCTAATTGAATTTAATAAATATTTTCAAAATGTACTTATGCAAACCCATTTTAGATATAATTTTAAGATGAATTATTTGCAGTAGAGTTTTGAATGAAATGGGGTAATGTTCGATTTATTAAGTTAAAAAGACAGGTTGCAAAAAAAGAAAAAAAACAGGTCGCAAAATGGTACATACAAAATTACATGGAAAATACTTTCACATAAGCATTCAACACTTAAATAGCATCTCTGATTGGTGAGTATGAGTGATTTTTAATTTTTTGTGTGTTTTCCAAAATTTCTATAATAAGTCTGTGTGTTTTGATTAGCAATGTAATTTACTTGCCCCACTAGCATGCCTCGATGTTTGAGCACTGATCTATAAATCAGGAGGTCACAGTTTGATTCCTGGTCAGGGAACATGCCTGGGTTGCAGGCTTGATCCCCAGTAGGGGACATGCAGGAGGCAGCCCATCAATGATTCTCTCTCATCATTGATGTTCCTATCTATCTCTCCCTCTCCTTTCCTCTCTGAGATCAATAAAAATATATTTTAAAAAAGGAAATGTAACTTACTAAAATAATAGAACCTTATAATTAAGCTTCAGTACAAATATTCTACCTTCTCAAGAATTTATAAGCCATCTAAAAGTATTTAACAACATTTCCTGTTTGGTAATTTGGCATAGTATTTCTTTTTACATTAATACTTTGACGTTTCTATATTTATTTAAGGAAGTGGAGTATTTCACTAGTATTAATAATTGACATTGGCCCTCATGTTTTCTTGGAAGTACCTGTATTGAGAATGTTTCTGAGTGTTTTTTGAATGATAGCTTGAAAAAGAATTTGAGTGTTTGACTTGCTTAGAGCAATATAAGAAAATTTATTGGAATCTATATTAGCCTCTTGGTAAGTAAAATTGCTTTAGGGCCAAGTAATCTAAAATTAGGATGGTAAATGTTCTTTATGTTAAAATGAATAAAGAGGAATAAGAACAGTTTTGAATGAGGTGTCTAGCCATTTAAAAACAAATGAGCAATTTTTAAGATTTATCTTATTATGAGTTTATTTTAGCATGGCATTTATGGCTTAGAAGATAGCCTCATTAAAAGACCATTCTGCACAATACATTGTGATATGTTAAACCACTAACAATCATTGTTATGTAGTTGTTATGCTACTTTTTAAAAATAATTTTTCCTAATTTTACATCATGAGCTAGTTAAACAATATGAATTATTCAATAAAATCATAAGGTAAGTTATAGTAAAATATGTTGATAGAGTCTGTTCTTTTATCTATTTGTCTGAATTCATAATGCAAGAGGTAAGTAACAGGTTACATCACAAAATGTTTTTAGAATTTAAGGTATTTAGAATCTACCTAGTTCTTTTTATCTTCCTTCCTTCCCTCACTTAAAATTTATTCTACCAGATTCCCAAATAGTATGTGATGGTTGTTTTTTCCTGGAGATTCTCATTGATTATGTGGAAATATAAAGGAAAAATTTTTCTGGTATGAGGCATTTTCACCAGTTATACATTTCTAGGAAGATCTGGACTGTGAAAAGTTCTTAATTCTATACAGTTTACATACCTTATTTGTAACATTTCAAAATTTCTCTTTACCACAGTGAAACAATAGACATTAATAATATTCCATTAATTTTGTTATTGTTTAACATGGGGGGAAAAAGCATCCCCAGTAGAATTGTATTCGAATTACTTCTTGGCACGAACCCCAAAAAAATAGCATTAAATTACACAACTTTTCATTAACCAATTTGTTTTCCTTGACAGAGATTAATATGCCTCTAACCTGATATCATTGCCTTAGCAAAGTCACACACTAATATTTTATTGTTTTCCTGTAGATGTGTTCTTTGTGCCATTGTCCTGGAGCAACAATTGGTTGTGATGTGAAAACTTGCCACAGGACATACCACTACCACTGTGCATTGCATGATAAAGCTCAAATACGAGAAAAACCTTCACAAGGAATTTACATGTAATTATTCAACTTCTCTTTAAATTTTTTTAACAGTCATACTTTCTTTAGGCTTTTGTAAAAACAATTTCCCATTTCAAATAATTTAATTGTAAAGAGTGTTTTTGGTAAATAATTTAATGCTTAGCGAAATGGCATAGAAAGTTTAATAATAAGATTTTTGGAATCTAGCTTGTAATTGGGGTAAAGTGTGTCCCTCACTTTTTAGATTTGAAAAATGAGTTTAGTTTGTTTACTTGACAATTTTTAATATCTTCATTTTTATAGGGTTTATTGCAGGAAACACAAGAAAACTGCACATAACTCTGAAGGTACGTCATTCAGTCAATTATCAATTTCAAGAAGAAATTTGAGTGAAATAATGAGTAAATTATCCTATCTTAACTTTTACCGTTGGATGTACCTCAATATTGAATACATTTTGCAGAATTAAGAAAATTAATGTACAATAGTGAAAAAGATCTGAATTAAAAAAAAAACTATCTTTAAGGTTTTTAAAGAGTTAATCAAATGTTGCTAATGGTTCAGGATTTCTGTGTTTATATAAATGTTTTAGTGGATTATAGAGTTAATAATTGGCCTGCTGTCTAATACAGAAATGTGAACTTGGGATACTAGTACATTTGTCATCACCAGGCTGTCTGTTAATTTTTTATTTACATTGTAGTACTTGTTTATTTTAATGCAGACATGTTCATAAGAACTAATCAAGTTTTAAATGTAAACCTAAAATTATTTTATAGTTTCTTTTCATTTAAATTTATACAAAGCCAGGTTAATCATTTTTATGTAAAGTTAGCCAAGTTGTACTTTCATTTAAATTTATACAAAACTAGGTTAATCATTTTTATGTAAAGTTTTTAAAAGGTATGGGAAAGTTCTCAAATCGAATCCTCACTTGTTTTAAACTTTTTCAAACAGGTGGTTTTGACACTTTTATGTGTAATATAAAAAGGCTCAGATTTCATCTGATATTGTTCTATCCTTCAATTTAGATTAATGATCTTTAAAGTTTTTTTTAAGCTTCCTAGAATGTGTTGCTTAGAATTAGAATGGTTTGAGCCTGTTGTTTTAGGAAGTTGTTTCTTTTATAAAGAATTACCTAGCCCAGCTGGCGTGGCTCAGTGGTTGAGCATACGCACCAAGAGGTCACGGGTTGGGTTCCTGGTCAGGGAATATGTCTGGGTTGCAGGCTTGATCCCCTGTGTGAGGTGACCAGGAGACAGCCGACAAATGATTCTCTCTTATCATTGATGTTTCTCTCTCTCTCTCCCTCCCTCTCCCTTCCTTTCTGAAATCAATAAAAATATATTTTTTAAAGAAAATAATTACCTAATTATCAGTATTAGGATATTAAAATTTGTGGTCTTTTTTGATCTCTTAGAACGTGATTTCATAATACAAACTACAATAGTATTGCTTCTACTCTGGACTCCAGATTAGTCCAAATACTTTAAAAGTACTGGCTAGCCCTCCCCGGTTTGGCTCTGTGGATAGAGCATTGGCCTGTGGACTTAAGGGTCCCGGGTTCAATTCTGGTCAAGGGCACATGCTTGGGTTGCAGGCTAGATCCCCAATAGGGGGCGTGCAGGAGGCAGCTGGTCAATGATTGTCTCATCATTGATGTTTCTCTTTCTCTCCCTTCTCTGAAATCAATAAAATATTTTTTTAAAAGTAAAAGTGCTGGTTAAAAATACAGTCATTAGCAAAAACTTGTTTTTTAAGATAAACAGATTAGAAAAGTAATAGTAAACTTTTTGAAGTGCTAAAGTGCAACTGATAAACCTTTATAGTGTTTTGTTTTAAATATATTTTTATTGATTTCAGAGAGAAGGGAGAGGAAGAGAAATAGAAACATCAATGATGAGAGAGAATCATTGATTGGCTGCCTCCTGCACTTCGCCTACTGGGGATGGAGCCTGCAACCGGGGCACATGCCCTTGATCGGAATCAAATCCAGGACCCTTCAGTCCACAGGCTGATGTCCTTCCTATCCACTGAGCCAAACCGGCGAGAGCAACCTTTATAGTGTTTTTCTTCAGTTTTCTTTCTTACTTAGTTCTATAATTGAATTTAAAACCTTTTGTGAAAAGTTAAGAGTAAGCTTTCCCACCTTCTACTTCAGATTTTAACAGTGTATTTATTTTATTCTATTTAAGATTGTAGTGACCATATATGGCAAGCCAAGGATTGAGACTTATGACCTGATGGATACAAGTATATGAGCATATTGAGGCAGGAAATTTGAGGATGGCAGCAATGATTTAGACATCTCCCCTTTTATTCTTTAGATTTCTGAAGCTGATAATACCATCTAGTGGTGGAGAAAAGTCACTGCAGGCTATGTAAAGTTGAATAATTTTGACCACTTTTTGCTTTGAGAAACATATTAATGAGAACTATCTAAATTCATACTTTTCAAAATGAATTTTCTTTTAATGTAACTGGCAGGATTACTACAATTCGAATTTGTGATACAATTGATTCGAATTTTGAGTTTTGTGTACTTTTATACACATTGTGTTTATACTTAAATTGTAGAACTTGAAGCATAATTTTACAATTTAGAAATATTACAACCCTAGCCAGCTTCACTCAGTGGATAGAGCATTGGCTTGCAGACTTAAGGGTCTCGGTTTTCCTTCTGGTCAAGAGCACGTACTTCAGTTGCAGGCTCAATCCCTGGTCCCAGTCAGGGCTCCTATAGTAGGCAACCAATCAATGTATCTCTCTCACATGGATGTTTCTCTCTCTGTGTCTCTCCCCCTACCTTCCACTACCTCTAAAAATCAATGGAAAAATATCCTCAGGTGATTATTTGTTGTGGCAGAATGCATGGGAGAACGATTAGCCAGCACTCTGAGGGAAGAAAGTGAAACTTTTATTTCACAGATCTGCTAGTCCAGGGGAATTCCGGATCCAAAGCCTGAATTGAACTTCTGGGAGGCTCTGACCTATGTATTTTCTCCTGTAGCAGGCCTCTGAGGGTCCCCGCAGCTCTTCCCAAGTCAGCTGTGGCGGGGCCCTGGGGTTAGGCTCTGCAGCTCCGCCCAAGTCAGAATGGGGAAGTAAGACTACAGTTTTAATGAGATACTGAACTAATTGCAAGTCCGCCCCCCCCCCCCCATTTTCCTTTTCATTCCCCCTTCTTGTTACACAAGCTATTCTTAGTGTTGGGGATTACAAAAAAAACTTAGAAATTGGGGATAAGGTTGACGACCACTCTAACTACGTACTGCTGAAGGGGGGGGGGGCGCAACGAAAAAGGGGGTTCAGTATCCCGAGTCTTCCCCATCTTCCCCAAGGGGGTCATCAGAGTAACAAGGGCAGAGAGGTTCTCCCAATACCAGTCTGGGGTTCTGGCGACACTTGTATGAAGAAAGAATAAAACTGTTTGGGAAAAAAAACAACAAAACACAAAAACAGTATTCAGATAGAAGGGCATAAGGAGATTCAGGTTGGTCAGCTGGATCCACCGTCTTCTTGAAGATGCTCTGCAGGGGTTAGTTCAGGTCAGAGGATATCTTCCACTCTGGATGCTGATTGTCCAGCTGGTGGGCTGCTTTAACCCGGTAGTGGTGGATCCAGGTGTTCAGTCCTGTGACTTTGAGAGCTGAGGGGGTGGTTAGTATGACTGGATAGGGTCCCTTCCAAGTTGGCTTTAGGGGGTTCCTTTTTCCAATCTGTTACCCAAACCTGGTCCCCAGGCTTGTGAGGGTGCACAGCTGTTCCTAGAAAGATGGGCAATCGATCAGTAACCCATCTGTGGACTTCAAGGATAGTTTTCCCAAGTCCTTGTAGCTCTTTCTGAATTTCTAAGTTCCCTTTGGCCGAATTAAGGAAGGGGGTCTGCCATATAGAATTTCAAATGGATAAAACCCTACCCTGGTTCTCGGGGCCCAGCACACTCACAGGAGCACATGTGGTAAGATATCTGTCTAGGGTAAATTCATCTCCGGGCTTAGCTTACCCATAGCCTGCTTCAGAGTCTGGTTCATGCGTTCTATTTTCACTGAACTCTGGGGCCTGTAGGATGTATGTAACTTCCACTTAATTCCTAAAGCCTTAGCTACCTGCTATACCACCTCAGCTATAAAAGCTGAGCCATTAGCTGACTCTGTGGTTAATGGCGTTCCATATCACGGAATTATGTCCTTCAGTAACTCCTCAGTGACATCTCTCGCCTTCTCCGTGAGGGTAATGCCTCAACCCAGCCTGAAAAGGTGCAGGCAAAAACTAAAATATATTTATTTCCTCTACTAGGCCCTATTTCTGTAAAGTCTACCTCTAGATCTTCAAAGGGAGCGTGCCCAAAGCGCTAAATTCCTATTGGTCCTACAGGACCCTGACTTGCATTGTTCTGTGCACAGAGGAGGCAGTGCTGAGAGACTGAGGTGCATAAGGAGGGGAGACGGCAGTTAGATAGTATCTCCTTAACGAGGCTTCTAGAGCCCTCTTCCCTAAATAGGTAAGTTCATGCTTTTGGAGGACTACTCTATGAGCTAACTGTTCTGGAACATAGGCCCTATGATCTAGGAATATCCACCAACCTTCCTTCATCCTTTTACCCCCTTCTCATTGAGCCCATTCTTCTTCTTTTTTTTTTTTTTAATATATATTTTATTGATTTTTTACAGAGAGGAAGGGAGAGAGATAGAGAGCTAGAAACGTCAATGAGAGAGAAACATCGACCAGCTGCCTCTTGCACACCCCCTACTGGGGATGTGCCCGCAACCAATGTACATGCCCTTGACCAGAATCGAACCTGGGACCTTTCCACTGAGCCAAACCGGTTTCGGCCCATTCTTCTTGAGAGGTATATTTTGGAGATTCAGGTAATTCAGGAACCAGCATGATCCAAGATGGCACCTTAGCAGCTAGCCTTGCCGCTGTGTCTGCGGGATGGTTCCCTTCTGACACGGAGTCTTTTCCTTTTGGGTGTCCTCTACAATGGATGACTACTACTTCCTTGGGCTCCCAGACTGCGTCTAGTAACGTCAAGATCTCATTCTGATTTTTTATTCCTTTTCCTCCAGCCACCAGGAGGCCCCTTTCCTTGTATATGGCCCCTTGGATATGCAGGGTAGCGAAGGCATAGTGCAAGTCAGTGTAGATGTTGGTGCCCTTATCCTTACTGAGATTTAAGACTCTGACTAGGGCCCAAAGTCCTGCCCTCTGTGCTGACCATCTTTCAGGCAGGGCCTGTGCCTCTATTATCTCAAAGTTTGATACCACTGCATACTTGGCTCGTCTTTTTCCTTCTAGGAAGCTACTGCTGTCCTTGAACAATACTAAGTCTGGATTCTATAGAGGCCTATCTGTTAGATCTGGCTGGTTGGAGTAAACCTCCTTTAGGACTTCTAGACAGTCATGCTCAGGGGTTCCCTCTGCGATGGGTAGGAAAGTGGCAGGATTAAGAGTTCTTACTGTCTCTAATCTTATTCATGGATTTTCACATAGGAGCCCTTGATATTGAGTCATCTGAACATGAGTCAGCCAATGTTAAGGTGACAACAGCATGAGACACTTTAGCATCTAAGTTATGTTCCCAGAGTGAGTTTGTCTGCCTCTTTGACTAATAAGGTCATGGCTGCAAGGGTCCTGAGGCATGGGGGCCACCCGAAGGCAACCAGGTCAATCTGTTTGGAGAGGTAGGCTACTGGCCTTTGCCACGGTCCCAACTCCTGAGTCAGAACTCCTGGGGCTACCCTGTTGTTCTCGTGAATGAAAAGGTTCAAGTCCCATATCAGATCTGGGAGCCCTAGGGCTGGCACCTCAATGAGCTTTGTCTTTATGGTGGCGAAGGCTTTTCCTGTTCAAACTCCAGTTAATGGGTACCTTTTCCTCTCCTTTTAAAGCTTCATAGAGGGGCTTAGCTACAATAGATCTGAGAATCCTGTGATCCAACTTCAACAGAACCCTGCTGCCCCTAGGAATTCCCGAATCTGTCACTGGGTCCTGGGAACTGGTATGGCACATACTGCCTGTTTTCTTTTAGTCCCTAGTCTTCATTTCCCTTGGGTAATTTGGAAACCTATGTATTTGACTTCCCTCTGACAGATTTGAGCCTTTGTTTTGGACACTCAGTAACCTGTTTCAGTTAAGAGTCTTAGAAGGGTTTGTGTTCCTTCCCAACACTGAGCTCGCATGGAGTAGGCTATATGTTGGAGTAGAATGCACCCCATGTCCTATCCTGGAAATTTGGACAAATCTGCTGCAAGTGCTCCACTAAAAAATCTTGGAGAGTTCTTGAACCCTTTTGGCAGTCTGATCCAGGTGAACTGCTCCTTAGCCCCTGTGGTGGGGTTTTCCCACAGGAAGGCAAACGGGCTGACTGGAGGGTGCCAGCTGAAGACAGAAAAGGACATCTTTTATATCTAAACATGTAAACCATCCCACTTCTGACGGAATGAATCCCAGGAGAGTATATGATTTATGTGATATCTTTACTGAAAAAGCAGAATTCAGAGTTTACTGGTGACATAGAGAATGCAGAGCAAATGCACATCACATTTCCACTGGAGAAGACAGGGCAAGTGACCTCAGTCTTCCTTTTGTAGGAACCCTGAAGATTCAAAGCAGAGGTGGTGATCCTTACCCCACCCTTAATGTTTGGCAATGTTTTCTATTAAAAAAAAAATCCAACAAACATTTATTTAGTGCCTGCTAGGTGTGGGCACATTGGGGAATTTAGAAAAGTAGTCCCTGTGGACAAAGAGCTTACAATCTACTCGACATATACCAAGAATAATAATTAACAGTTGAATAGAATTTTATAGTTTACAAAGCATTTTTTTCACAAACATTGTCTTAAAGCAGCCTTTTCAGGAAGGTGTTAATAATTATTGCCATTTGATATACTGCAAGTCTTTGCCCTGAGAATGTAAAGTAACTTTACCAAGTTAAGATACAATAAGTGGCAGTTTTCAAACTTTCTGTCCAAGGGTTCTTTCTACTTCATACTCTTAACTGATGTGAGAATTTAGGATAGAGAGGGATATACAGCTTAAACCAGGAAGGTAGAAGATGGGCAAAATACTGATTAGGAAGGAGAAATGAATTGGTAAAGGGACAGATGGGATTTTATAATACTAGGAGGAGAGTTGGTTTCCTGGTAAATTGGTCACTCCTGTGCCTCATACGGGCAATCAGAAGGCTAACCTGGCTATTCTGAAGTGACAGACATCTAGGGGCTGTGCTCATAAAGATTGGGAGCGATTGGTGTGACATAGAAGGAGGACAATATTTTGTCACCTTCCTTATCAACCTGGATTTTTAGAGTTTGCAGCTGTGAATGCAAGGTAAGGTTTTATTTTTTATCAAATTAATTCGTTTGAATGGGTATAGGAACAGTGTGCAAAAATCAGCAGTACAAGAGTATACACTATAAGTATTTCCCCCATCCTTGCCCTTGCATCTCAGATTCCAAATTCCTTTGTTAAAATCAGCCACTACTATCAGATTCTTATAATATCCTTTTAGAGCAATTCTGTGCATACCTAAGCATATGTAACTATTCTTTTTCTAACTTGAAATGTGTATTTCCATGGCAATGGGTATTACCACTTTAACAGCATCTAGTAACTCAATAATACATATTTGTCCCCACTCTGCTATTCCTTAGCTTTGTGACCTTGGGCAAAATTATTTAACTTCTCTGAATTTATTTCCTTATCTATAAAGTAGGGGATGGATGTGGTGACTGATACAACCTCATGGGGTTGTTGTGAGGCTCAAATGAGATAAAGCATGCATAATGCATAGCATAACTGATGTATTCTAATTCATATTTGAGGTGGAAAAAGGCAAGATACAGAACAATATTCTTAGAATGCCATTTGTCTGTACATCCTTTTTAAAATTTTTTAAACTAGATTTTTATTGATTTCAGAGAGAAAGAAAGAGGTAGAAATAGCAATGATGAGAGAATCATTGATCGGCTGCCTCCTGCACGCCTCCTACTGGGGACCAAGCCCCAAAACCCGGACATGTGCCCTGACCAGGAATTGAATCCGGGACCCTTCAGTCTGTAGTCCATCGCTCTATCCTCTGAACCAAACCAGCTAGGGCTGTACATCCTTTTAAAATTTATTTGCACACACAGATAAAATAGTAGCTGACATTTATTTATAGCATTCTATATACCAGACACTGTTCTGAATTAAGTACTTTACATGAACTACTAATTTAATTCAGGAATCTTCTGAGGTAGATTTCACATTTAAGGACACACAGTCTATAATAGATACAGGATTCAATACCAGGCTCTCAACCCTTGAGACTGAGAAAGGAAGCAGTTAACTGTTACCTTAAGAGGGAGGCAGGGAGTTTGTAAGGAAAAAAGGGAAGCAAGAAAGCTACGGTGTCAGTTGGAAGTGCAGAACAGGTGGAATTGGAAGGTGGAAAGGAAGATTTTTTTACTTTTAGGCAGATCTTTTATAATGAAAACCAGTAAGTAACCGTGAAAATTTTAAACAAAGGTTCTGCGACTAGCTTTGTACTTGCATTTTCAATAATATATATTTTTAAGGATAAGTTCCCAAAAGTAAAATCACTGGGTCAAAGGATTCAATCTTTTTAAGTTCCCATACTGCTTTCTAGAAAGATTGTGCTAGATTATATTCCTACCAGTGGCCCGGTGCATGAAATTCATGTACGGGGCGGGGGGTGGGTGGGTGTTCCCTCAGCCCAGCCTGCACCCTCTCGCAATCTGGGACCACTGGCTCCTAACCACTCACTGGCCTGCCTGCTTGACTGATCACCCTTAACCCTCTGCCTCCTTGTCTGATTGCCCTTAACTCCTCTGCCTGCTGCTTGCCTGATCACCCCTAACCACCTCTGCCTGCCTGCCTGCCTGATCGCCCCTAACTGCCTCTGCCTCACCCCACACCTGGGACCTGGACTTCCCTCCCTCTGGCCAGTCACAGGCACCTGGGACCACAGAGTGTGCGGCTTGTCCCTCTCCTGGGCCACAGGCAAAGGTGCAGCTGCTGGCGCCTAGGACCACAGGCCAGGCAGCTTGTTCCTCTCCTGGGCCACAAACCCAGCTGCTGGCACCTGGTACCCTAGAGTAGGTGGGTTGTCCCTCTCCTGGGCTGGAGCCTTGCTGGTCCCCATTCCACTCTCCCCAGCCTGAGTGTCTGAGCAGTTATGGTGTGATGACATGAGGGTGTGATAACGATTTGCATATTAGCTTTTTATTATATAGGACTTTAAACTTACCAGACTTGAGGTCCTGAACCTAACTGTCCCTATACCTGGGCTCCTGAGCATTAAAGAGAAAAAAATCAACATGATATAGAAAAATGTTAATTACATGCAAACAAGGGGTTAGAATAAGATGGGACTTTGGAGACATTGTAGAAAATAGGTCTAGGCAAAGTACCAAAAATTAGGTACAGTGGTATATCGGCAGATAGGAGCGGGTGCAGGCTGGGATAAGGAACATACAACCCCATGCACGAATTTCATGTACCGGGCCTCTAGTATTTAAATAATAAGAAACTTCTATTATATTTTTTCCTATGCATTTACTATCTTTGGTGTTTTCCATTTCTTGGCATAGTTCATTATTTGTATCTGGGAAAATTTTATTTCTGCCTGCAGGACTTCTTTTAACTTTTTTTTTTTTTTTAATAAATCTTTATTGTTCAGATTATTACAATTGTTTCTTCTCCCCCCCACCCATAGTTCCCCTCCACCCAGTCCCCACCCCACCCTCTGCCCTTACCTCCCCCCCCCAATCCTCATTCATAGGTATATGATTTTTGTCTAGTCTCTTCCCATACCCCCCACACAAACACACCTTTCCCCCTGAGAATTAGCAATCCCCTCCCATTTTATGCCCCTGATTCTATTATATTCACCAGTTTATTCTGTTCCTCAGATTTTGAATTCACTTGAATTTTAGATTCACTTGTTGGTAGATATGTATTTGTTGTTCATAATTTTTATCTTTACTTTTTTCTTCCCCCCCCCCCCCCTTTTTAAAGAGCACCTTTTAGCATTTTATGTAACATTGGTTTGGTGGTGATGTACTCCTTTAGCTTTTTCTGATCTGGGAAGCTTTTTATCTGACCTTCAATTCTGAATGATAACTTTGCTGGGTAGAGTAATCTTGGTTGTAGGTTCTTGTTATTTATCACTTTAAATATTTCTTGCCTCTCCCCTCTGGCCTGCATAGTTTCTGTTGAGAAATCAGCTCATAATCATACGGGTGCTCCCTTGTAGGTAACTGTTTTTATCTTGCTGCTTGTAAGATTCTCTCTTTGACTTTTGCCCTTGGCATTTTAATTATGATGTGTCTTGGTGTGGTCCTCTTTGGATTCCTTTTGTTTGGGGTTCTGTGCACTTCCTGGACTTGTAAGTCTATTTCTTTCACCAGGTGGGGAAGTTTTCTGCCATTATTTCTTCAAATAGGTTTTCAGTATCTTGCTCTCTCTCTTCTTCTGGCACCCCCATAATTCTGATGTTGGTACGTTTGAAGTTGTCCCAGAGGCTTCTTACACTATCTTCAACTTTCTGGATTCTCTTCTCTTCTTGCTTTTCCGGAAGAGTGTCCTTTGCCTCTTTGTATTCCAAATCTTTGACTTGATTCTTCCATTCTTCTAGTCTGCTGTTGGGTCTGTGTATAATATTTTTTATTTCAGACAGTGTATGTTTAATTTCTAGTTGGTCCTTTTTCATATCCTCAAAGGTCTCGTTAAATTTATCAGCCTTTTCTAGGAAATTCTTGAAAAACCTTATAACTGTGGTTTTGAACTCTATATCCAGTCTTTTGTTCTCCTCTATTTCTTTTGTTTGAGTTCTTTTTCCTTTTCTCGGCATTTTCGATGCTTCCCTGAGTTGGTAGGGTAGCTTTGTGGGCATGGGTGTCCTATATGGTTCAATAGGTCAGCCTCCCAGTTTCCTGATATGGACACTCTTGGTGCACCCCTTTGTGGACTGTGTGTTCACCCTTGTTGCAATTAAGTCTTGATTGTTGTTGGTGTCACTGGGAGGAATTGACCTCCAGGGCAATTGGCTGTAAGGACCCGCTGTGTCTATAATGGAGGAATTTCTGTGCTGGAGACATGTTTATGGGGCAGGACTTGTTCCAGTGGGGCTTTGGTGCTCACTGAGTCTGCCTCTTGAATGTGTCCCTTATGAGAGTAGTTGAAATCTGGTGTCATCTCACACAAACCACTAGATACACTACTTTCTGGATCTCCAATGGGGTGCAGGTCAGCTACTGTCTGAGGCCACCCAACAGGAGCTACAGCAAGAACTACAGTTTTCTCTTCTTTGCTTGGGGTTTGGAGGTTTTAGAGCTCAGACTAGAGCTGCAGATTGTTTGGTTAAGCTGTGATAGGGAAGGCCATTTATATGCAAATGCCGCTATGTGGAACTTGGATGGGTTTGTAGATTGTATGGGGCGGGGTCTCAGGGAGTCACTAGGCTAGGGCGTGGCAAAAAGCAATGACTGCCAGTCAGCCATCTCTGCCTTTCCCTGTTTCCTAGTCTCCACATCCCGTGCTCCAGTGCAGTAAACAATGATTGCTGGGCGCACCTCTGGAAGAAAGTCACTCTCACTTTCCGACCTGATGGCCAACAGTCCAACTTTTCCCCGTAGGTGTCTGGGTCCCCCGGGTCTCCCCAGAAACTGGATTTCAGAGTAATCGGGAGCTTGTCTCCCTTCAGGTTGGAAAAAAGCAGTGTGCCCAGTCGCCCGCCACCAGCCCGATTTGCGTGCCTTCGTACCTCAGCTTTACAATGCTTGTGCTCTTTTATCTTTTCTTCTAGTTGTAGAACTTCCACTCAGCCAGCTTTCCTGTAGTTCTGGGTGATAGACGTTTTTTCTTTTAGTTGTAGTTTTGAAATTGTTATGCGAGGTGGTAGTTTAGTTGTTTATCTATGCCACCATCTTGGTTTCTCTAGCATAGCTTTTCTTTTTTCTTTTTTTTAAAGTATATTTTATTGATTTTGTACAGAGAGGAAGGGAGAGAGATAGAGAGTTAGAAACATCAATGAGAGTCATCGATCAGCTGCCTCTTGCACACCCTCTACTGGGGATATGCCTGCAACCAAGGTACATGCCCTTGACCAGAATCGAACCCGGGACCTTTCAGTCCCCAAGCCGACACTCTATCCATTGAGCCAAACCGGTTTCAGCAGTAGCATAGCTTTTCTATTGCTTATGTTAGAAATTCCTTTTATACTTAATATTAATATTTGTTTAATTACTTGATAAGTTAGTTCATTTGTAGATGACTTCCTTGTTAAATTTGATCATTTCATTTTCATGATAGTTTACAGAACTAGCTGTCTAGAGCAGTACTGTTCAGTAGACTTTTCTGTGATAGAAACATTGTCTGATAGAAACATTGTCTGTAATGTCCATTAGAGACACACCTTGCCGCATGTGACTAGTACACACTTGAAATGTCATCAAGGCAGTTGAGAAACTGAAGGTTAAATTCTTCTTAATTATAAACGACTTAAATTTTAAAAAGTCTCATGTTGCTAGCAGTTACTATATTATACAGCACAGATATACCTACTTTATGTTCATTTAGTTTTCCAAATTGTTCTAAGTTTATTTTCTAGGTAAAGTGTTCTGATTTCACCAACAGTGTAAGGTAAGACTCTGAAACCTATGGTCAAGAAAATGAGCTAATTCTAAAAATTAATTTATTAGAGTTTATAGATGTTTACTGAATTATGTAGAAAAGATCACAAAACCAATTTTTATAGAATTATGTTCAATTAAATAATTTTCAATTGTAATAAAAGTATTTTTGTTTGATTTTTTACATTTATATGAAACTTTAAGTTGCTGTATTAACATATCACAAATCATTTCTCCTTATTTCCAAAGGCAGTTTTATTCTAAGGCGAAACCTATGATCTAATGCTCATGAACTAATGCTCATTTTAATGTTGGTCCATGTAAAGTTTTTGTTCATTTTTAAATAGCTGATTTAGAAGAAAGTTTTAATGAACATGAACTGGAGCCCTCATCACCTAAAAGTAAAAAGAAAAGTCGCAAAGGAAGGCCACGAAAAACTAATTTTAAAGGGCTGTCTGAAGATACCAGGTCCACAAGCTCTCATGGAACGGATGAAATGGAAAGTAGTTCCTATGTAAGTAGAAAAATGCTTTATTCTTACTTTTTGTTGCACTATGAATATTTCATTTAAATTGTGTTTATAGAAAAAAAATCATTATTTGCAATGTTAACTAAGCTTGAGGTTACTAATAGCATACTTTTGTGGATTTTAAAAAATGTTTCTTTTTCTTTTATATTTGCAGAGAGATAGGTCTCCACACAGAAGCAGCCCTAGTGACACCAGGCCTAAATGTGGATTTTGTCATGTAGGGGAGGAAGAAAATGAAGCAAGAGGAAAGCTGCATATATTTAATGCCAAGAAGGCAGCAGCACATTATAAGTGTATGGTAAGCATAGTTCATTTTATATGCTTTTAAACCCAAGTTTTTTGAAAAGCATTTAGCTAGTAACCAACTATGGTACTTTCCCCCCAGCATTAGTATTTTATAATTATTAATAGTACTAGATGGGGGGTCACTCAACTCAGCCTGCACCCTCTCACAGTTTGGGACCCCTCGGGAGATGTCCACCTGCCGATTTAGGCCCTTTCCCTGCCATCGCCGCTGAGCTAAAGAGCAGCGAGCCCGACTTCTGGCTGAGCAACGCTCCCCCTATGGGAGCACACTGACCACCAGGGAGCAGCTCCTGCATTGAGCGTCTGCCCCTTGGTGGTCAGTGTGCATCATAGCGACTGGTCATTCTGCCGTTTGGTCAATTTGCATATTAGGGTTTTATTTTATAGGATATCCTAGAGTCCCACATCTTCATAACTCAGATTTTAAAAAATATGTAGCTTCTATAATTTAGTAGGATTTAAATCAATTCTGATTATACTTACCATATTCTAGATAATCTATAATTGACTAAAAACTCAAGCTTTCAACTTTATAAACTTGTTATAAAAGATATGTTCAGTCTCCACTATAACCAAGTAAATGCCTCTTATTGTATTTTATACACTATATTGCAGCTATAGACACTTAAATTCTTTGTGCATAAGAACTGTATCTTATCGTTGCATCCTTAGTTATAGGTCTGAAATATAAATATACATAAATGTTTATTATTTAGATAGATTGTGTTGAATTATTTATCCCATTTATGATTAGGTTCTAAAATATGTATTATTTATACCAGATGTTCTTAACTTGACATGCATATTAAATTTACCTAGGGAGTTTATTCCAAAATATGTATCTCTGGAGTAGATCCCAAACATGTTTGGGGGAAAGAGATCCCCAGGTAATACTGATATGCATCTATAGATGAAATTTGCCAATTTAAACTATTTCTTAAAACTTTGTGGAAATGTAACAGTTGAGATGACAGCGTGACACTGTTGAAATCTACATTGTTTAATGAAGTATTTGAACTTGGCTCCATACTGGCAACATTGGTTTTATTTCATTCTTTTTATTTTTGGTTATATTTCAAGCAGACAGTAATTTATTAAAAATATTTGAATCAATAATTGATTATTAAGGAAAACTCTCTTTCTCAGGACATTGAAGTAATGTAACACATCTATTTCTTATTATGTTTAATCTTTTTCTAAAAAGGATTTTGAATTTTTTTTATTTTGAATATTAAATGTTCTTGCATTTTTTCTTCTAGTTATTTTCTTCTGGCACAGTCCAGCTCACAACAACATCAAGAGCAGAATTTGGAGATTTTGATATTAAAACTGTTCTACAGGAGATTAAGCGAGGAAAGAGAATGGTCTGTGGTTTTATATTCTATGCAACCTTTCTCTTCTGATGCTCTGCTTTAAATTTAGAACACTTCCAAATTTATCCAGCCATAAAAAAATTAATATAAAGTAGTCCATATGTTAAAGCACAGTATCTATTTGACTTATTTGTAATATAATAAAGGATGCTGATGTTACTGAATCTTATTCCTTTTTCTATGTAACTTCATTACTTAATAGAATTATGAGATTTATATTTCAGGGTATTTGAGAGTCTTAATAAAAAAAATGAGGTGAATGTAATGCTACTTATTAAGTTTAAAATGTTAATATTGTTTAAGCTTGCCTAAAGAAAAATTCCAAAACCCCAATAGAGCATTGAGAACCGCCTCATGTTGTTATTCTTCCTTTTTTTTATAAAAGGAAAAGAGTTTTTTCAGAGCCTTCTGTTTAAGTTAAAGTTCACGTACATAGTATGTTTCTTAAAATGTTTATCAAAGCTTTAAAGTTTTCTTTAAAATGTGCCTAAGTCTCATGTTTTTAAGCATACTGAATTACTAATAAATAACATTAGGAAATATCGGCATCTTTATTCATCATTACTTTACAGTTTATGAATATTATAAAATATCAATGGAATGCAAAAATCTCTTCTTTAAGACAGCAATTACCTCTAGAAATGACTTTAATTTTTGAAATATTTTTAATTGTGAAAATTTTCAAACATATCAAAATTAGAAAGATTAGTAACACACGTCTGTCCATCACCTTGACTCATCAGTTATCAAGAATTTGCGGCACTCGTTTCATCTATGCCTTTTAATCTTGTTGCTTGAAGTATTTCAAAGCAGAGCTGAGACTTGATATCATTTCACCTCTACATATTTCAGTATGTATCTCTTAAAAGTTGGACATTTTCTTACCTAACCACAATGTCATTATTCTTTATAAATTAACAATGAGTCCTCAGTGTCATTTAATACCTAGTTGTCTCAAAAAATCTTTTTAAAGTTCATTTGTGTTAATGAGAACCCAAAGGAGTCTCATACATTACATGTGGTTTTTATATATTCCTTCAGTGATCCAGGGCACACCCTCCTCCCTGTCTTTGTTGTTTCTGGTTTGGTTTTGTTGTATGCCATTGACTTGTTGAAGAAACTTAATTGATTGTCTTGTAGATTATCCCACATGCTTTTATTTGTCTGTTTGCTTTTTCATGATGCCATTTAACTTGTGTCTCTATTCGCCAGATTTTCTTTTAAAATGAAGTTAGATGTAAAGTCTTGATTAGACTCAGTTTCAGCATTTTGGGGGATAAGAATACTTTACAGGTGGTACTATATCGTCCATATTTTATCATATCAGACAACTCATAATGTCTGATCTTTGGATTCAGGCAGTGAGTCTGATCCCTCCGTTTTGAAATTCCTTTTCAGTCTTTCACCTAGTGGTTTCAAACATTGATGATCTTTGTCTAAATCCATTAGGAATGACCATTTGTTTGGGGAATTACACTTTTGAAGTTTAATCCACACTTTTGAAGGTGTGAAGACTGTTGATGTTCTCTCTTCCATTTAAATCCATTTCAGTTTATACTTCAATTACACTTTTAAAAATGAAACTCCTTTAAAACAGAATGTATAGGCTAAAAAAGGGGGAATCATTTAATCATATCATGCATAGCAGTGTTGTTGTGTCATATAGCTAAAGTCTAAATAGGTGACTGGGATAACAATTCAGTTCTTTTGATCACCTTATTTACCTCTGCACTGTTGAATATTAGTGCAAGCAATAACCTAGCATTTCACCAAGTGTGCTCCAATGGAAATTAGCCCATCAAGATGCTTCCCTAGCCCTCCAAAAATAAGAGAGTATCTGGAGTTCAGTAAACTTGTGAACTGTTTACTATACCCTCCTTCCTGGAGAAAACATTGTGAGAAGTCCTTCCAGAAACAATCTGTTTAAAACTAACATTTCTCAAATTTCTTTGACTGTGACATCCTTTTGCCATTAGTCACCTTTTAATCTCTAACATTCTTTTTTTTATATATATAGCAAAGGTGGAAATTTATTGAAGAACAAGTATAGACTCCCACGTGTGGAGAGGGAAAGAGTCCCCTAATCTCTAACATTCTTGAGGCAAATGTGATCTAGGCCAGATCGAGGTCTTGAAAAGATTTCAGCCCCTTCAGTCTCCAGTCTCTGCGCTTTTGCCTACTTGTTAGCAATTCCTTTCTGGGGGAATTGCTTCCCTGTCTTCTCATTCCATAATAGGAAAGGAGCTGATCTCAGGGAAGAAAAGGAGCCGACCACTAAAATATAGAATACCATTCTTTTTGTGTTTGGCAGTATTAAGAAGTGTCTAATTTATGTTTGTATGTCATATCTCTAACGGGATGACTTAATATTAGAAAGTCTATCAAAGTATGGTTGAAATTACTGCATTATTTGATATATTGCTATATAATAAGTTCAGTGCATTACTTTTTAATAGAAAATTGGCTGATTTCTTTGTTAGCTGGAATGTTTGGCTGAAATATGGCTAAAATAGAAAAAAAATGAGATTGCATAGACTTGGAAATACTGCTTATGATTATTCTTTCTCTTCCCTTAAACAGAAATGTACACTTTGCAGTCAGCCCGGTGCTACTATTGGATGTGAAATAAAAGCCTGTGTTAAGACTTACCATTACCACTGTGGAGTACAAGACAAAGCTAAATACATTGAAAATATGTCACGAGGAATTTACAAGTAAGAGAACAATTGTTCATTTTCCATTGTCAGTAAGTAACTGCCCTTAAACAGATGGCATTTAGTTTACTTAATCATTATTTTATTTTTATTTTTATTTTTTTTAAATATATTTTATTGGTTTTTTACAGAGAGGAAGGGAGAAGGATAGAGAGTTAGAAACATCGATGAGAGAGAAACATCAATCAGCTGCCTCCTGCACACCCCCTACTGGGGATGTGCCCGCAAGCAAGATACATGCCCTTCACCAGACTCAAACCCGGGACCTTTCAGTCCACAGGCCAATGCTCTATCCACTGAGCCAAACCAGTTTCGGCCTAATCACTATTTTACGTGGTATTTAGCAAAGTATAGAATACTGAGGACTCTATATAAGAAATGAGTACTGCAAATAGCATTTTCCTCTAACTATACATCCCTGAATTAGCATTCATTCAACTTGTTTTTATTATGATTACTATGTGCCAGCCATTGTACCAGGATTTGAGCTTACAAAAGTGATCAAAATAGATATGGATTGTGCCTTCATGAAGCTTACAGTCTAGTGAGAGAGACATATTAATTCAGTGGCTACATGCTAAGTATACAATTACAAACTACATAAGTACTTTAAAGGGTACATTACCAAGCACTATGAGAACACATAACAAAGAGGACCTAACCTAGCTCATAGTGGTAGAGTGTTTAGGAATTTCCTTAAGACACAGTGCTTGAGCTGAGATATGAAGGGTGAAAATGAATATGGAGGTGTTGGGAAAGTGTTGTAGGCAGAGAGTGATACAGAAGCAAGAATACAAATGGGGAGGTGAGTTAGGAGGCTACTGCTGAGGGTCCAGGTGACAATTGTTGGGAGCTTAGAATAGGATAGGGTTATGAAGATACAAATCAAAAGATACTCATAAAAGAATGATGGAAGAGTAAACTTCGGCAGTTTGAGATTATAAGCTACCCTCTTTTTTATGGGTCTTCCATGTGCTGCATTGGGCTAGTGCAGTGGTCGGCAAACTCATTAGTCAACAGAGCCAAAATATCAACAGTACGACGATTGAAATTTCTTTTGAGAGCCAAATTTTTTAAACTTAAACTTCTTCTAATGCCACTTCTTATAGACTTGCCCAGGCCATGGTATTTTGTGGAAGAGCCACACTCAAGGGGCCAAAGAGCCGCATGTGGCTCGCTAGCCGCAGTTTGCCTGCCACGGGGCTAGTGTTATCAATGTGCATCTATAATGGTTCCATGTATTTAATTGAATGGGGAATAAGTTGGTAGGGATCCCTGAATTTTATTTGCCTGTGCAAATTATAAAGCATTTCCTTACTCTCACATTCTCAGTATGCAATGAACCAGTGACTCGGGGCCTACTCTTCTGTGTACAAAACAATTTACATAAGCAATCACCGTGTCATTTGAGTTTCTGCATGAGGTGCCAATGCTGTATTATAAAATTTGCAAAACCTTGTTTAATAATAAAGACACAGATGATTTTCAAGTGAGTTTTATAAAGCCTTTATGGAACAAGTAATTCCAGTATTATTTAAAGAGGTCCACCTGGCACAGAGCAAAAGATGGAAAACCTCTTGGTTCATTCTGTGAAACTTGCATAATTGTGGCACCAAAATTGACAAAAATAACATTTAAAACAAAACAGAAACTATAGACCCGTCTAATTTTATAAATATATATACCAAAATCCTAAGTAAAATATTATAAAATCAAGTGCTGTATTCTCACAATTTAAAGACTGTTCAAAATTAGGCAGTATATTAATGTGGTCCATTATAATTAATAAAGAAAAATCTTATCACCTCCTTATAGATAGTGAAAGGACATTTGCTACCATTTAATGTCCATAAATTTTAAAGTTAACAAGAGTGCTCTTGATAAGCTAGGAATCTTAATAGAGTGTTTATGAGAAAACAACAGCAACTAGCTTATTTAGTGTTAAAGGGACAATGGTCCTTATTCATGGTTGAGCCTCAGAATCACCTGGGGGAGGATAGGGCCCTCTTTAGAAATGTTATTTGCCTGGACCCCATCCTCAAAGACTTAAATTCAGTAGGCAGAGACCCAAACTATGTATTTTTATGACTCCCCATGTGATTTTCATGTTCATCTCTAATTGAGAACCACTATACTATCATACTTTCATTCAGATCAGGAATAAGACAAGGTGCCAACTCCCAACGTTGTTTTCAGTGTTCTTCTGGAGGGTTAAGCCAATATAGCAATAGGAAGGAAAATGTATAATAAATATTGTGAAGGAGAAAAGCTGTCGGTGTTTTTGATGCCATTATCTACAAGAAAATACAAAGGAATCAATTCTGAATTTATTAAACTTAATTCCTCAGTAAGGCTAATGCAAATGAGGCAAATTTTTAAAAACAATTGCAATAATAACTAGTTAGAAATGTAAAAGAAATAGCCATGAGTTGGTTATAAGCGTGTGAAAAACTGTTCACCTTATTAGTAATTAAGGTAATGCAAATTAAAACAAGGTCTTAGCAATTTTTGCTTATCAGATGGGCAAAGATTAGTAGAATTCATATTAGCTAATGTTAGCTAGGTTCTAGAGACCCAGGCATTCTCAAGGGGTGTTCAGGTAGAAAGTAAATTGATACAACTTTTTAGGAGAGCAGTTTATCATTGGAGACCAAACCTTGAAATAATGCATTTGCTACTAGACTATTTGTAGGGATTTTTCTCAGGGAAATGAACAGACAATATAGTACAAAGATAAATGTGCAAGAGTGTCATTGTATTATTGTTAATGATTACTGCCATATCCACTAGAGCATTTTAGAATCAGCTATATTAAGGACTGACCAGGTTACCATAGGTGGCGTCAATCTACTCAAGACAGGAACTGTAGCATACCAGCAGGGTAGCATCAAATATTCCACTTCTGTGGGAGTCCTTGCAGTAGTCAGAATAGCAGTACAGCTCAGGACTAATAAAACCTGATCCAGCCAAAACCGGTTTGGCTCAGTGGATAGAGCATCAGCCTGAAAGGTCCCAGGTTCTATTCCGGTCAAGGGCATGTACCTTGGTTGTGGTCACATCCCCATGAGGGGGTGTGCAAGAGGCAGCTGATTGGTGATTTTCTTTCATCAGTGTTTCTGACTCTCTTCCTTTCTGTGAAAAATCAATAAAATATATTTTAAAAAAATAATAATGGCAGCTATTTAAAAAAAAAAAAAAAAAAAGACCTGATCCACAGGGAGTGGGCATGGGATCCACCACCTTGGCTTAAAAGCTTCATACCCCATCATAGCCAGTGCCTCTTATAAGTTATATAGGCATAGGTAATTTTCAGGTTATATCATAAAGAGAACCAAAGATAGCTTCTTATCAGAATATTTATAATTCTTCCAATGAAGATAGAGTCTACCAATTTGAGGGTAACATAGCTTAGTAAAATAATTGACACCCATCCATTTCTTTAAAGTTGCCAGTGGAACAGAGGCAGAGAGTTAACCAAAGGTGAAATTTTCATGCAGAATGGGAAAAGATTTTTTGTTAATCTTTTATCCTCAATAGCTAAATAAACCAGAATGTTCATTAGGAGACTTAATAAATTTTAGTTCATGCATTTAGTGGAATACTGTGCAGCAGTTAAGAAATGAAGTAGCTCTATGCATAGAATTGTGAAGAGGTATTTCTGTGATAGAGTAAGGGGGGAAATAAGTTGTAGGTGTGTACAATATATGTGTATATTTTCATATACATAGAAAAATTTGTTTATTCAGTAAACAAATTTGTTACCTCTCATTCATTGCAGAGGGATGGAGGTGAAGAGGCAATTTTATATTCTCTTTTATACTGTGGTATTTGAATAGTTTTATGAGTAATACATAATTATTTAAAGTAGCCTTTAATATTTTAAAATAACAGACCCATTTAAGCATCTAAAATCCAATATATGGAGAATTTGTATGTTTAAATTTTAATTTTATTTAGGCATTTTTTATTATAAGAGTTATCTGTTTTTGTTTTGGGGAAGAAATGAAAAATATAGGTAAGGAGAAACATTTAATGTCAACTTTAATTCTATCACCAGAAATAACAATTTTAAATCTTGGAATACTTTCTTCAGACATTTGTGTGATCATAAATATGTGTATATTTATTTTAAAAAAAGATTTTATTATACTGTTTTATAAAATCTCTTTTTCACTTACTATCTCCATGACATTTTTTTCTGTGACATTAGTTTTACATCACTATTTTAATGGTTGCATGATATTCCATTGCATTGATATATCAGATTGTTTAATCAACTCTTTTCTTATAGACATTTATGTAGTTTTTACTTTTTAACTATTAGAAAACCATGTTGCAGAGACCATCTCTAAACAAAAATATTTGCATTAGGATCCATGATGATTTGAATGGCTCTTTTTTATTTTTTTATATTTAAATTTATTTCTAAAATCTGCTTATAATGTGGATTCCAGATTATTTTATCATAGAGACCATTGAGTTCAAATGATAGTCCATATGTATATAGTACTTTAGGGAAAGAAGCGTAGGAAAATGGGAAATACAAGGAGGAATATTTCTGAATGAAGTGTCTTCATTCTATGTAGCTTGTTTTAACCAGCCTTTTCTGGATCCTGAATATATTCATATTTAAAAGGCAAGGGAAAATAATATAGTTGCCGGGGCTAACCAGCAGACCCTGAGTGACGGATGAATAATTACTCTGACACACATTTCTGTGAAATGGAGGGCTAAGGGACAGCCTGGTTAAAGAAACAGACATCCCCGTTCACCTGCCTCCTTAGGCTTTTACTGTAGCAACAGCTTGAACTAAAATTAACTTCTAGATGCTATTAGCAGGGTAAATATCTTTGAGAAAACACATACATCTGCAGTGTCCTTTAAGCAAGAACGTCTGGAGTCTAAACATAAAGATTCCAGTAAAACACCAGAGGCTCAGGCTTGTTTGGAAAAGTCAAGGCAGGGTCTGCCACTTTTGGCCAGGTTCCCCTAGGGGCCTCCGACCTTTCGAAGATTCCTCTTTACAAACTTGCCAACCAAGTCCCATGCTTCCTCACAAGTAATGATTGTTTTTAATCCTATTTTATTATCTTTATTCTTAACTATTTAAATATGTATTTTTTTAAATGTCAATCTCCCACCGTAAAAAAGTAAGTTCTGTAACAGCAGTTATCTTGTTTGACCAATCGACAGCTGTGGCCTTGATATCTAGACCGGTGAAGGACATGTAATGGGCCCATGGAAAATAGTACTTGAGTGAAAAAGTAATCGCACAAAAAGATTAAACTTTGTTTTAATAACAAAGGGCTTATCCTTTTAGATAAAACTCTATTATAAAAATATTCAAAAGTATACTTTATTTTGTATACTTCTGAATATTTTATACTATATAATTCTCTATCTCAGGGGCACTAAGTTGTTATCATAATTATTTCATCTGTGCTTTAATATACCCAGATTAAAACATATTATGTAGGTCAGCAGTTGCCAACCAGTAGCCCACGAACCACAGGTGGTCCATGAGGTCCGAAAGGTTGGCAACAGCTGATATGGGGTATATTAAAGCAGAATCCCAGAGTTTATCATTTTATCCCTACATACTTCAATATGCATCTCTTTAAAATATGGGTGTTCCTTACTTAATCACTATGCCATTGTCATACTTTTTAAAATAAGTTCTTCGCATCATATCATATATTCAGATCACATTTCTCCAATTGTCATAAAAGTATCTTTTTAGATTTGCTTTGCTCAAATCTCAATACATACATTGCATTTGATGGATGTGTCTCTTGAGTCTCTCAATTTAGAGAAATCTCTGCTTCATGTCAATTTTTGCCCCTACTTGTTGAAGAACCTCAATAAGTTGTCCTCTAAAAGTCTTACATTCTAGATTTTTCTGTTTGCTTTTTAAAAATATATATATATTTTTTATTGATTTCAGAGAGGAAGTGGGAGGGAGAGAAATATCAATGAAGAGGGAATATCATTGATTGGCTGCCTCCTGTACAACCCACACTGGGGATCAAACCCGTAACCCGGGCATGTGCCCTTACCGGGAATTAACCTGTGACTTCCTAGTTCATAGGTCAATGCTCAGCCATTGAACCATGGGCAGTTGGGCTCTATTTGCTTTTTTAATGAGGCCATTACAGTGGTGCCTCACACAATGAACTTAATTCGTTCCAGGAGTAAGCTTGTTATGCGAAAAGTTCGTTATGTGAAACGCGTTTTCCCATAACAATACATGTTAAAAAAAATAATTCGTTCTGTAGCATAAAATATGCTAAGATGACATAAAAAAATATGCTAAGATGACATATTTTTATTTAGATACATCTAAAAACAATTTTTTTTAAAAAAAAACACATTTTTTAAATTTTAAGACAGACTAAGTAGAGTCTACCGAATCTTGCACATCTTCATCCATTTTCTGCTTTTTGGCCGATGGTTTCATGAAAAACCTGTCCAAAGTTCGCTGTGCGGGGCGTTCGTTATGCGAGGCACCACTGTACCTCATTTCTCTTCCCCTCCATATTTCCCATAAACTGTAAGTTGGTTCAGAGGTTTAATTATATTCGGGTTATATTTTGGGGAAGATACTTCATAGCTGCAGTATGTAGGAATCTCACTCTTGATATTTGAACTCATGAGTCCCAATGTTCAGTGTTTGAAGAGTATAAATTTTCCATGGTTCTTTGAAAAAGTCTATACTAATAACAGTTTAATATGCTAATTAGACCAGACATCTTTTAGACCTCCTTCCAGACAAAGCCATGGTGTTAGGGGCTAAGGCATAGGCGTTTATGGGTGATCAGGCTGGCAAGGGAGCAGTTAGGGGGCGATCAGGCTGGCAGAGGAGCAGTTAGGGGGCGATCAGGCTGGCAGACAGAGGCAGTTAGGGGTGATCAGGCCAGCAGGGGAGCTCAGTTAGGGGGATCAGGCCAGCAGGGTAGCAGTTATGGAGCGATCAGGCTGGCAGGCAGAGGCAATTATGGGGCAGTCAGGCTAACGGGAGAATGTAGTGGGTGATCAAGCTAGCAAGGGAGCAATTAGGGGCATCAAGCCGGTAGGGGAGCAGTTAAGGGACATCAGGCTGGTAGGGGAGCAGTTAGGGGGCAATCAGGCTGGCAGGGGAGAATTTAGTGGTAATCAGGCTAGCAAGGGAGCAATTAGGGGCATCAGGCCGGCACATAAAGATGGTTAGGGGTGATCAGGCAGGCAGGCAAGCGAGTGGTCCTGGATTGCAAGAGGGATATCCAACTGCCAGGAGTCGGACATCCCCTGAGGGATCCTAGATTGGAGAAGGTGCTGGCCAGGCTGAGAGACCTTCCTCCCACACCCCATTCATGCATGGACCTCTAGTTTTGAAAATAAAAGAGTAATGAGCAAAACTAGGACAGAAGCCAGTTGTTATTGTTGTTCCCCCACAACCTTTTATTCTATGTACACGTTAGAAACTTCTCATGTTAAACTCAGTTCTAGATCATTTGTTGCTGATGAATTCCTAAATGATCATCTTTTATCCATTGCTGACCACAAGAGGGCATCCACTGAACATTTTTTAAGAATTATTCTATCTTCTCATCTTGTGTACAGTTATGCGCAACCTAAGGATGTGAATGTGTTCTGAAAAATGGGTGACTAGGCAATTTCATCTTGTACAAAAATTATAGACTTCATTTATACAAACCTAGATGGTATAGTGTACTACACACCTGGGTTGTATGTTATGGCATGTTGCTCCTAGGCTACAAGCATGTACAGCATGTTACTCTATAAAACAACACAAGATTAAAACAAGCACAAGAGAAAAGGATGCAATCAAAAGACACTGTAAACATGAGATGTATGAGGCTGCTGCCTGCATAATACAACATACTATTTTACAGCAAACTTTCTTTTAATAAGTGGAAAGAGTACACTCTAACTTAACAATAAAAAGTACAGTATAGTAAATACAAAAACCAGTAACATAGTCCTTTATTATTATCAGTTGTTAAGTACTGTACATAATTATGTGCTATACTAGAAGCCCAGCGCGTGAAATTGCGTGGCCTCACCCACCTACATTCTCCCCGCCACGCTTGCAGCACCACCCACCCGCACCAATCTTTGGTTGTTATGGCATTAGGGCCACTGGGTTTTTATAATATAGATCTTTATGCAATTGGCAGTACAGTAAATTTGTTTACACTATTATCGCCACAAACGTGAAGAACGTGTTGCATTATGATGTTATGGTGGCTATGATATCACTAGGCAATAGGAATTTTTCAGCTACATTATAATCTTATGGAAGCACCTTCCTATATGTGGTCTGTCATAGACCTAAGCATTGTTATGCAGCACATATTATAATTTATCTAAAACTGAACTCAGATCAGCCCGTCCTTTGATTATAGTAGGGTTGGTTAGCTATAAATAAATATATTGGTACATATATATTAAAGTGGCTAAACCCTGGTCCAAAATCGCCTGCATTGCTATCTTCATAAAAAACACACACAATGAATTTCAATTATACTGTGTCTTCTGAGTCCAAATAAAAGATTGTTGAAACTACATGATGTCAAAGTATCACTCCAGAGATTATTTACTAATTTTAAAGGGGAAAACCTATCTTTACAATGGATCACTCTGGCTGTCACCAACACCTTAACCAAATTATTAAATAGCATCACTAAAATGGAACATTCTGAAATTACATGCCTCCTGAAGTATGTAGGGTTGCATACAAAAAAATTGAACCTAAAGCTAACCAAGCCCTTGGGCTTTATTTCCAATTGATAGGAAATATGGTGTGAAGGAATACCAAATAACAGTACCACGATCAGACAAATCCAGAATGTAGTATAGCTGACAAGGTGTCTAACGCTTCTCAAAAGAGTAGCATGGGGGAAATTTTTTTGAGGAACCAGTCTAGATTAAGAGAGACATAACCAAATGCAGTTCCTGGAAAACTGTCTGGTGATTCATAAAGTTATTCTAATGAAGACCAGGACACTAATGAAAAGGCATTTGAAGAGTTTGAATAAAATTGTCACATGAGATCTTGAACAGAAAGCAATCTATATATATATAAAAGCCAAGCAGCCGGAACAGTGGAACACTCAGAATGGCCAGTCACTATGAACATACACTGCAGCGGCCAGCCAGCCCATTGGGGACCCCAGTTGCCCGCCCTCAGCCTCCCACAGCCCCTTACCTCAGCCAGCCAACCGGCCCGGCCCCCATTGGCCCCCATCAAGGAACCGCTGCAGGCTCTGCAGCAGCGGCTCTCAACCTGTAGGTCACGACCCACAGGTTCAGAACCGCTAGCAGGGTCACCTAAGACCATCAGAAAACAGATATTTACATTACAATTCATAACACTAGCAAAATTATAGTTAGGAAGTAGCAACGAAAATAATTTTATGGTTGGGGGTCACCACAATGTGAGGAACTGTATTAAAGCATTAAAAAGGTTGAGAACAGCCGAAACCGGTTTGGCTCAGTGGTAGAGTGTCAGCCTGCGGACTGAAAGGTCCCGGGTTCAATTCCGGTCAAGGGCATGTACCTTGGTTGCGGGTGCATCCCCGGTGGGGGGTGTGCAAGAGGCAGCTGGTCGATGTTTCTCTCTCATCAACGTTTCTAGCTCTATATCTTTCCCTTCCTCTCTGTAAAAAATCAATTTTATATATATATATATATATATATATATATATATATATATATATATATATATTTAAGCAATATTATAAAAAAAAAAAAGTTGAGAACCACTGCTTTAGATAGAAATGGACCTGTATGTAACTAATTGTGAAGTGTTTTTAAGGGTGAATGAGGAAACCCGTATTTTAAATGGGCACCAACCTCATCCACTAATGAAATAAATATATTCTCATGAACAGAAGCAAAACATTTAGATTTTTTTTTTTTTTTTCATCATTGTAGACTATATTGTAAAAATCATAGTGGAAATGATGAAAGAGATGAAGAAGATGAGGAACGAGAGAGTAAAAGCCGGGGAAGATTAGAAATTGATCAGCAACGACTAACTCAGCAGCAACTTAATGGAAACTAGGTATGAAAGTTAATTATATCGGATCTATTGTCAGAATACAATACACATTGATAAAAACATGTTGAAATAATGGTGTGCGGTATGATTTTTTTAATGCTATTATGTTTAATTGAGCATGTCACTAGAATGCTGAGGACTGTGTGAGCTTGCATAGTTTTTTAAACTAGCGGATTTTGTAACAGTAAAAACAAGCTATCTGCTTTATCAATAAATGTAATTGTAATGTCAAATCAGTAAAATATCCTCCCTCCTCAATAACATTATATTTATTGTGTTCCCCTCAAGCATCATATTTTACATTTTTTTATCATCTTTTAAACAGGTTCATGGGACAGAGTTAGAAAACTGGGAATGAATAAGACATCCATAACTACTATTCTCTTTTCACTGTTTTCTAAAATCAAAAAGGGTTTGTAACTTTTTACTGCCCAACTCTTAGATCCTTCATTGAACTGTCTAAAAATGTCTTGTTTGTTTTATGAGCCGCCTTCATTAGATGGCAGAGTTTGACATGTCGATATTACATAGCTGTAGTTTGCAGTTTCTGGGAAGCAATTGAAACACTATTAACCCTGTGTATAGTGTCAACAGTTAAAGCAGATATTGCAATGAAGTAAGCTATATTTCTGTACTGAACAAAGTTCTGTTTAGAAGTCTGAGTTTGTTTAGTGGATTCATACTCAAGGGTAAGCATAAGCAAATTTCACCTTACAGTGCAAACACGCCTCTGGTCGCAACACATGGGAATTTGTGAATTTTTTTTCACACTCAAGTAATGAAGGCTAGAAATGAAGAGAACTTTCTTTTTCTCTTGGCTTTGACAGCAACTACTAAATATTTCTTCCAAGAAGTGTGCTAAAGCATTTCATTTGGTTCCTGTAAAGTTGTTCTCACTGACCAGCATGGACTCAAGCAACTGGTGATTATAAGCTATGAGCTCCAGTGCTTATGCCAAAATCCTCTTGACAGTAAACCTCTTCTTTTATCATGTTATATAAAGAGCTTCTAGCAAAATTATTGGATCCTTTCAAGTTTAAACTAACATTTGGCAACAACAAATTAAACCTCTTTAAGATTTAAAGGGTTACCACTCACTAAGGACTTTTAGCCACCATGTCTGAAACCCATTCCTCTCAAGTGCCGTGTTGTGTGGAACACTTCATATATTGGCCCAAAGTATGTAAGGAGGTCTCATGTGCTCTAGGAGTAAAAAACAGTCTTTGCATAAAACAGTATTTATTTTTTTAATTTTGTGACCACTATGTTAGAAACTTTATTTAATATTTTTTAATGTTTTCATTCAGTGCTTTGCTTATCTATTAAATTGGCTTTTGTGCCCTACTTTTCCTCTTAGTAGGGCTCGGTGTTGTTTTATGGATCATCAGGATTGTTTCTCAAAGCCTAAGAATCCAGCCTTTTAGAAAGGATTTTCACACTGGCATTTCTAGCTAGTGATACTTTCTTCCATTTATCTTCTGAAGCACATTTATATATTTCTTTATGGCAAAACCAAAAACTTTAGTTGTGATCTGCCTAATATTACCATAACACCTCATTATCAAGGGTAGGGATTTCTGAATGATTAGTCAACCTACCACATTAAAGCAAATTAGCAAACAAGAAGAAATCATGTTAACATGACTGTGCATCAAGATTTTTGTATCTTATGGGAAACCATTTTTAAGATATAACAGGTGGAAAATTACACTGTGCTTAATGACTGATTTTTTTAACTGCTAGTCCCTTAAAGACACATTTGTCAAGTGTGTATTCACACATTTACTTAAATCAAGGGACTCGATGATTGCTTTATTTTAACCATTTTTTATTATTTTTAGAAGGAAACTAGCTTTAGTAGTGGGTTGCTCTCCCTATATGTTTTGCTCTTCTTGCTCTAAATATGCCATTGGATTTTTTGTATGTATGTGATGAATTTACAAAATTCACCATGACTTGAAGTGCAACGACAGATCAAGATGTTTGTTTACCAAGCTATGTGACTTTTCCCAAAGGGATCTGTACTTTATTTCCTTACAGCAGCTTGAAACCCATTATTTTAAATCTTTGAATCACTGTGTCTAGATCCTTTTTACATTGTATGCCATCGATTTACCCGTGAGACAATAGAGCACCTTCATTTTTGGACAACTACTGTAATGATGTTTTTAGGAAAAATGGAAGGTGCCAGGGGTAATAATGGCCAGTCAATAATCATGTAATGGACTTCAAATACTATAGTTGTTAGTTGATGGATTTGTTATGTAATCCAGTGTATGACTTTGTATGGGTTTGTTCAACCCTTTCTCTGCCACTAGCAACCAGAATAGCACTTTACCTTTTGGTTGGCTAGGTAAGTGGCTGGCTACCTATTTTTCTCACTGTGGTGTGATTGGCTAAATAGTCTTTCATTAAAAGTTGAAATGTAAATTGAAGTCACATGAAAAAATCAACTTTGATTGTAAACCTCCGATATTTTTATTTTCTATCCATATTTGTCACATGCTGAGTAAAAGTGCCTTACAATGTAAAAATTGTACAGTACTTATGTTCCCAAGTAGCATCATCATCTTCTGGGTAGTACATTGTGGTATGAATATTTAGAAAAATGGACCTCAGCATTGTATTTACTGTTCATCTCTTAAGTCCTTAACTGTACTTTTAATAAGCATGACATTATTTGATAAGTATATAACATTTACATCGTTTCAGAAAATACTGCCATGACTGTGTTTTTACGCATATTTTAGCTTGAAATTTTAAAGCAACTTTTCTTTTTTCCTTTTCTCTTTTCCCCCCCCTATTTTTGTTTTGTTTTTGTTATTGATATTAAACAGTGTAATCTTTGCAAGCGTATATTGAAGATTATTCTGGAGCATTTATTGCCTTACCAGAAATGTTAGTAAGAAATGTTCTTTAGAGTAGAAAGATAGACCTGAGTTTCTATACTTTAATAAGAGCTCTTTGTTCCTGGGATGAGGGGGGGAGTGAATTTTACTTTCATCTCAATTTATTAAAAACCCACAACTGATACATTTTATTTCAAAAGTCAGCAATTTTAGAATTTCAGATAGTACTTGCTCAGGAGTACATGCTACTCAAGATATTAAGAGAATAACAAGCTATATAGATCTACTGTTGAATCAGAATCTATGTACTTGAACAAATGTGTGAATCTTAAATATCTCAAAGCAAAAGAAAAGTGTTCTTCCAGAATGTTGCTTTTTTTAAAAAAAAAAAAAGCGCTCAAGTTAGACCAAGGTATATAGTTTTGTTCTAACAGACATTTAGGTTAGTTGTAAAGATAAGGAATGCATTAGGGGTCAAAATCAAACATTCCTCGCTTGTTATGTATATTTTGTTCCTATTATATTGGCTTTATTTTCAAAATTGTAGTTTGTAGAACTAGCTTCCTTTTATTGGTATTGCATATACTATTCATTCAATAAATGAGTTATGACTTTCAAGTTTGTATGTATGTCTTTTTTGTGAAATGGTATAATGAACCTTATTTGTAATAGCAATAGTATTGTGTTCCTTTTAGTCTTGCTTTATTAAATTTGAGTTTAGTTCAAAGTTTCACAACATAAAAGGTTTTATCATGGAGAGACAGCAATCTTTCAAGTACAATAGAACTGCATTACATTTTAGTTCTCTTTTTATTATATGATTCAGATACCATGACCTAAATCACATCCTCTACAACTTAGTTAAAAAGTGATTTTGAAAATAAACCAAAATTCCTAATATAGTTAATCAGATTGTTAATAAGGGTACAGGATTAATATCTTTGTCATGTAGGGATTTCACTTTATAGATTTAAATTTACTCCCTTTACCATAGACAGCTTGCTTCTAGTACAGTGCTCATATATTGAGTTGATTATATCCAGGTCAGAAATCAAAAGTTTTAATTAGTGGAATATGCTCATTCCATACACACAATTCCCAACCTGCCTTCCTACTCAAAGGGGGGGAGGGGAATATCAAGCAATGTGTTCTGATTAATGATGGAACTATTTGATGGTGTGCTTTTCTGAAAATGTTACCTGATAGCACTTTGCACACACATGCGTGTGTGTGTGTGTGTGTGTGTGTGTGTGTGTAAAATCCATTATTTAGTTTCATTTTAATTACCACTATAAAATTATGGAGAAGCGATGTATGTGGTTTTCTTTAGCTGATTGAAACTATTGACAACTGGGTTGTTGTGTTTGTTTCTTTGTTTGGTGGTTTGCTTTGTTTTGGTTTTCAGCTGCAGTCATCAGCAATTGCTGAGGACATTCAAAAGCATAAATCTGGTAGAATTTCTTGGAGAATTCTATGGCCAGCAAATGGCCAGTTTGTCTTTGTAAGAGAAAACCCAAATCCATATTTTTTCAAAAATTATTTTATTTTATTTTATTACATTTTTAAAATTGAGAGGGATATGGAGACAGAGATAGAAACATCAGTGATGAGAGAGAATCATTTATCAGCTGCCTTCTGCATGCCCCACACAGGGGATTGAGCCCATAACCTGGGCATGTGCCCTGACCAGGAATCAAATGGTGACCTCCAGTTTTATAGGTCAACACTCAAACACAGCTACATCTTTTTTTAAAAATATATTTGTGCCAAAACTGGTTTGGCTCAGTGAATAGAGCGTTAGCCTGTGGACTGAAAGGTCCCAGGTTCGATTCTGGTCAAGAGCATATACTTTGGTTGCGGGCACATCCCCAATGGGGGGTGTGCAGGAGGCAGCTGGTCTATGATTCTCTCTCATCGATGTTTCTAACTCTCTATCCCTTTCTCTTCCTCTCTGTAAAAAATCAATTTTATATATATATATATATTTTTTTTTTAAACAAAGAAGCAACCAATGAATGCATAAATTGTTGACAAAGTGACTAATAGTCAATTATACTGGTCAATCAACATAAGTTTCTAAATAAAGAATAAACTGCTTGGCTGGGTATGGCTCAGTGGTTGAGTGTTGACCTATGAACAAGGAGATCATGGTTTGATTCCTGGTCAGGGCACATACCCCCTTTGCTGGATCCCCAGTAGGGGGTATGCAGGAGACAGCCAGTCAATGATTCTCATTATTGATGTTTCCATCTCACTCTCCCTTTCTCTTCCTTTCTGAAATAAATAAAAATATTTTTAAAGAATAAATTGAATGTAGTCAAGGGTGAATTGATGCCACATGGAAATTAGTTTTTTTCTAATTCTCAAAATCACATTTGGTGCTAATTAGGTGTTTATAACATTAGGCAAACAACTATTTTTTTTTTGAAAAGTTGTCAGATGTATAACATTACAAAAATAATCTTTAGCCAAAACCAGTTTGGCTCAGTGGATAGAGCGTCGGTCTGCAGACTGAAAGGTCCCAGGTTCAATTCCGGTCAAGGGCATGTACATTGGTTGCGGGCACATCCCCGGTAGGAGGTGTGCAGGAGGCAGCTGGTCGATGTTTCTCTCTCATCGATGTTTCTAGCTCTCTACCCCTCTCTCTTCCTCTCTGTAAAAAATCAATAATATATATATATTTAAAAAAAATAACAATCTTTAATGTTATACCAGTAACTCAATCTTTAATCATGTTTTCTTCCATTCTTTTTTCATATACTTATGAAATAATTAGATCTTTAAGGAGGAGCAACAAAACAGGATGACTTCATTAGAGTTCTTTTTGTAATTTCAAACAGTAGGGGTCCTGGAGTCTGCTGGTATTTTCATTTCAATGGTTAGCCAGACCATTTAACACAGGCTTATTTACAAATAGTCCTGATCCTTAAGCCTAATAGGCTAATGTTCTATATTTAGTATTGATTTAGTATTACCAGGAAGCAATAATTCTCTGAGTCTTCATCTCATGTTCTTGGATAGAGAGCAAACACACAAGATAAACAATTTCTTGAAAGTTTGCAAATCAGAGAGCTGGAATTTTGGCATTATCTTTAAATACAACTGTCTCTTCGGACCTCCCTTAGAAGAGTTGTTCTTAAGCATTTCAGCCTATCCTGTGTCCCCAAACAGCTTAGGGAGGCTATCCAATATGCTGGGGTTGGAGGCTGAGGGCAGGGAAAGGGTTCAAGGAAAACATGCTGCTTAGGAAAAAGCCTTAGCAGATACTCTTTCCCTTGGGAAAAGGCCGGGTAGGAGAGAGAAGATTTAGCAGCCTTTATAGCATTTAGTAACTGGGATCACTCCATTCCATGAAACTTGGAAATGCAGCCAGCTGTTTGTAGGCCACTTCCTTAAAAGATTGACAAAAAGCTTGAAACAGTTAGATATATTTTTTTTCCCTTTCATTCCCCCTCACCCCCCGCCAAACTCTCTTGCCTTATTTTCCCTTATCTGTACCACTCTTTCAAGAACACTCCTTTCCTGACTCTTATCCTTACCCTGATAGAAGTATTCCACAGTGTTCTGGTCTTTGCCACCTTGTATTTTTCTCACTTGTTACAATGATCTGCCACAGCTGTCTCATGTGTGTCCTAGGAGAGCTCCAAACCCTATCCACAGTCTGCTCTTCCCACTGAAGCTCCATGCTAAGTTTCCTAGACATTTTTATCCAAACTGCTGGCTATCCAAGCCTGTATCTCAAACTAAATTGTCCTGACCTGAATTTTATCCTGAATTTTGTCTATTTGTTGATGACACCATCAGTCGGTAGTTCTACAATTGGTCTGCTTTGATATCTGCATTTACTTGCTGAGTTCCTCAGCATCTATTATTCTGTCTTTTGGATCCATTCTCTATTATTACTGATAAGCTAGTTTAGATTCTACTGTTTGATTTTCTTTCTTTTTTCCCCCCTTTATTTATTAAGGTATTACAAATGTATCCTTGCCCCTTGTTCTTCCACACACACCCCCATCCTGCCCTCACCTTCATCCCCTGTTGTCTGCATCCATTTCTTATGCTTATATGCAGGCATACAAGTCCTTTGGTTGATCTCTCCCCCTTATCCCCACCCTCCCCTATCTTCCCTCTGAGGTTTGAGCATCTGATCAATGCTTCTCTGTCTCTGGATCTGTTTTTGTTCATTGGTTTATGTTGTTCATTATAATCCACAAATGAGTGTGACCATGTGATATTTATCTTTCTCTGACTTTTTAACTTTTGCCCAGATTCCTAACTTCTTTCACTCTGTACCCATGTTTATCAGACTCTTAGTCCCTTCATTTTATTTATTGAGCAGTTCTTGGCCTCGCTTTCTCTTTTTTAAATATGTTTTTATTTATTTTAGAGAGAGAGAGAAAGGAGAAAGACAGCAATGTGAGAGAGAAACATAGATCTCAGCACCCTGACCAGGGGTCGAGCCTGCAACCTGGATATGTGCCCAGGAATAGAATCAGCCACCCTTCTGTACATGGGATAACATTCAACCAACTGAGTCACACCAGCCAGGGCTTGGACTCACTTCCTTAATGATTCAGTTTGGATAAGATGACTAATCACCTCCATTACCTCTTGATAGAACTGGCCTCAACTTCCCACTTCTGTTAATTCTTCCACCCTCTTACCTCCCCTGTGCCCAGAGTTCACCCCACACTTACATGTGGGGAAGATGACCTGCTAAAGGAAACCACAACAGTGCAGACTGATGCTGCTACACACATTGGTGTTTAGTCTCAAGTTCTCCACATCAATCTTCAATCCTTTTTACTTGTCCTTCCCAATATACTGAGAAACTATTAAAACATAAGCATATGGGGCAGGGGTGGGGTGGAGAGGGTCAATGGGGGAAGGGGGGACAAAGGACATCTGTAATACTTTCAACAATAAAGATAAATTTAAAGATATAAATAGGAAAAATATGTAAACATATAGATTCTAGATTTTGATGGCCTTGGTTCGGATTACATGTAACCTTGACTAAGTTACTGAATCTTTCCACTTTCATTATCTCATCTTTAAAATGCAGGTTAAAGTATTGTAGTACTCCACACATAGACTTTTAAGGATTAAAAGAGGAAACATATTTATCCCCTGATACACTGTACCTTGTTCCTGTGTTCTCTTATAGTTTTATTCTGTTTCATAATTTCCTTAAAAGTCGAATCACTTCTATCTATACTGTTCTACTTCACTCAAGTACACTAAAACCCCTACAGCAATGATCACCAGTGATTATTGCTAAAACCAGTGGTTTCTTTTTAGTTCTTATCTTATTTGACTTCTAGACTCTAAGGTCCCCGACAGTCCAGGCACCATCACATAGTCCTCTGTTAATCTGCTTTTGCAAATGACCCAAGAATATAAGAAGCACATCAGATGACAGGACCAAGATTGAAAAGTCTTTCAATCAACTGGGACCCTACACAAACATTCTACCTAACCCCAACCCACTAGCAAAGACTTAATAGGAATTCGTGCAAAATCTGGTCTTTCCTTGGCAAAGACCCTCAGGTATTAGGGGGGCTGAACTGTATGCACCAGGAAGCTAAAAGGCTGGTAGGGAGAGGGGAGAAGTAGGAAGTTGAGGCCATGGTGTCAGGAGGTAATAAAGTTGATTAACCAACTTGCTTGTGAAAAATACAACTCAAAGCTTTTAAGTACTAGTACATCAGAAAGCAAAATGTGTATGTGTGTGTAACACATTTTCACACACACACACACACACACACACATTTTGATTATATATATATCGATATATATATATATACACACACACACACACGCACGTATAATTATTCTTTAGTAGAAAAAAATAAGGCATTTGCCTACTTATAAAATGTATAATAATCAGAGGTAAGATGGTGAGACCAAAAGCTGGGAAATTGTAGTCAAAATTCCAAGCCCCATATCCACATGGAGTCGGGCAGAAGATAGCTGAAAAGGGGCCACATAGGAGCAATGTGAGATGTGGAAAGTAAGGATTTGTGGTCTAAGATCTGGGTTTGAAGCCTAGTTTTGCCACTAGTAAGCAGTAACTAAGCACGATACTTTCCAAATCTCAGCCTCAGCACCAACACCATCTGTCAAAATGAGGATAATATCTCTTAAACCACTGGGTTTTCTTTTTTAAAAATACATTTTATTTTTTGTTTTTTACAGAGAGGAGGGGAGAGGCATCGAGAGTTAGAAACATTGATGAGAACCCTGGCTGGTTTGGCTCAGTGGATAGAGCATCCGTCTGCAGACTGAAAGGTCCCAGGTTTGATTCTGGCCAAGGGCACATGCCTGGGTTGTGGGCTTGATCCCCAGTAGGGGGCCCCGTGCAGAATGCAGCCGATCAATGATTCTCTCTCATCATTGATGTTTCTATCTCTCTATCCCTCTCCCTTCCTCTCTGAAATCAATAAAGAAATGTTAAAAAAAATTGTATAAAAAAAGAAACATTGATGAGAGAGAAACATCAATCAGCTGCCTCCTGCACACTCCCTACTGGGGATGTGCCCACAACCAAGGTACATGCCCTTAACCAAAATCGAACCTGGGACCCTTCAGTCCACAGGCTGATGCTCTATCCACTGAGTCAAACTGGTTAGGGCCCACTGGATTTTCTTAAAGGACAAATGAGATAAAGTGATTTAAGTGAAATTATCTGATTTGTGGTAGATAACTGCTTTTTATTCCTTTTTAAAACAGGAAAGTAATAAACATTTCCTTTCCCACACAGTGTTCCTTCACATATAAAAACAAAACTATCCTGTCACTATTAAAAGTTTTTTATATTTTCACTAAAGGCGTGCTGCATGAAATTCATGCACTGGGGGTCGGGGTGGGGGGGAGTCCCCTCAGCCCAGCCTACTCTGGGGTCTCTCCAATCCAGGACCCCTTGGGAGATGTCTGACTGTCAGAATCGGGCCTAAACCAGCAATTGGACATCCCTCTCACAATCCTGGACCGCTGGCTTCTAATCACTCACCTGCCTGCCTGCCTGGTCACACCTTACTGTCCCCCCTGCTGGCCTGGTTACCCCTAACTGCCCCCCTCTGCAGACCTAGTTGCCCTTTAGTGCCCCCCTGCCAAACTAATTACCCCCAACTTCCCCCCCGCCCCGCTGGCCTGGTTGCCCCTAACTGCACCCCCACCAGCCTGGTTGCCTCTTACTGCCCCCACTACTGACTGGTTGCCCCCAGCTGTCCCCCTCTGCCAGCCTGGTCACCCCTACTGCCCCCTCTGCCGGCCTGGTTGCCCTCAATGCCCCTCCCTGCCAGCCTGGTTGTCCCCAACTGCCCCCCCTGCCAGCCTGGTCACCCCTCACTAACCCCCCTGCCAGCCTGGTTGCCCCCAACTGCCCCCCCTGCCGGCCTGGTTGCCCCCAACTGCCCCCCCTGCTGGCCTGGTCACGCCTCACTAACCCCCCTGCTGGTCTGGTCACCACACACAGCCTGCTTATTCAGTCATTTAGTCATCCCTCACTAACCCCTCTGCCGGCCTTGTCGTAGGCAGCCATCTTGTGAGGGTCAGTTTGCATATTGCCTCTTTATTATATAGGATTATTCACGGAATTGACACTCATATACCAAAATTACAAAATCCATATTAGTAAAGATTTTAAATCTCCCTTAATTTTATTTTTTTAAATTTCTTTATTGATTAAGGTATCCCTTAATCTTAACTGTAGGCCATCATATTTTTTGTAAACTCTTCAAAGATTTCTATGCATATATGTAAATTACATTAAATGTCTCATACAACTAAATTGTATTCATTCTTATTGGTTGCATAATGGTCCATTTTGTGGTTGTACTATAGTTTCTTCAACCATTTTCCTATCACTAGACAGTTAAGCTGTTTGCAGGGTTTGTTTTTGCTATTATTTTGCTATTGCAAACAGCTGTTATCTAATCATGAAGAAACGCAGAGAACCCCAGATTAAAGACTATGCCACAAAACAACTGGCCTGTAACATTCAAAAAAGTCTGTATCTTAAAACACAAAGAAAGGCTAAAGAACTGTTTCAGACTAAAGGTAACTAAAGAGACATGACAACTAAAAATAATGGACAAAAGCTACACACTTTTTCTGAACCATATCCATCTTGAATTGGATACTGGTTCAGAAAAATAAAGTATTCTTGCTATGAAGGACATATGGAAGACTACTAACCAAATTTAAATTTGGTTTGCATATTAGATGATACTATTGTGTCAATGTTAATTACCATTTTTTATCATTGTAGTTACTGGTATATAGAGAATGTCTTTGTTCTTAGAAAATACAAAGTGTTATGTCTGCATTTTAACTGGTTCAGAAAAAGTGTGTAGCTACAATGAGGCAAAATGTGACAAGTTGGTGAATTTTGGTGAAGGAATACAAGTCTTTTGTAGGATCCTTGCAACTTTTTTATAATGTTGAATTATTTTTTAAAGTAAACACAACATCAGAAACAGCAGCTTTTACTAAAGAAGACCAAAAAATGTTCAACTCAGGGAACAGGAGTAAATATTAGGGAGTAATCAGGATATTTCACTAAGGTATCACATCTGGAGAAGAGTATAAACTATATTTGGATCAGGTGGCCTCGTTAGAACTCTCTCATTTCTCATTCAAAAACTATTCCACTGAAGTGCACCACAAATAGGAAAGTGGCCTTTGAGCTGTTTTCACCCTTCAGCTGCCACCATTTTATTTTGTTTGTATCTCATGTTCTTATCCATCTGAGATTCCTATTTCATTTTGTTAAAGTAACATTGATTTTCTTACAGAATGCATGGGTGATAAATGTCTAAAAAGAAATAATGCTAAGATGAACATTCTTATACATATAGCTTTCTGCCCTTGTCTGATTATTTCATGATAAATAAACAAAAATTCACGAGTCAAAGTTTTGTGCACATTTCTTAAAAGTCCAATAATTCTCCTTGAAGAATGTTCTTACTATGAATACATCAATCAGCTTTAAGAATTATCAAGAAATCTTCTCTACCTATACCTTCCCCACACATTATGGGATATTTTGAAGCAAATCTAAAACACCATATCATTTCATATATATGTTTTAAAAATACAATCACAATACAGGTATACCACAGAGATATTGAGGGTTTGGTTACAGACCACTACAATAAAGTAAATATCACAATAAAGCAAGTGACATGAAGTTTTTGTTTCCCATTGAATATGTTTATACTATATTGTAGTTTATTAAGTGTGCAAAAGTATTATGTCCAAAAAGACAATGTACATACCTTAACTTAAAAATACATTATTGCTAAAAATGCAAACCATCATCTGAGACTTTAGTGACTCATAATTCTTTTTCTGGTGTAGGGTCTTGCCTTGATATTGATGGCTGCTGATTGATCACCATAACAAATATGATAATAATTAAAACATTTGAAATATTGCAATAATTGCCAATAGACTTGTTCAACAAAGGGTTGCCACAAACCTTCAATCTTCAAAAAATGCAATTTAAGTGTTTGCTATTCCTACTTAAATTTCCACAGATTTGAAAGCAGGAGATAGAAGCAAACACATGTTCCTGAGGTTTTGTTTGAAATCATCTTAAGGTTAAAACTGCAACTAGATTTACTCAGTCCTATTGTATTTTCCACTATGAGTAGCAGTTCACTTTCATGAAGTCATTTGCTAGTATATTGGACAACACAACTCGATATCTAATTTATAACAAGGACCTTTAGACAAACGTGAATGGAGAGCAGAGACAACCTGTTGAAAGACCAAATGGTTCTGTTTCATTTACTATAGTAACCAAAAGTATCAGAATGAAGGTAAGTGAAGCACCTTATTAGTAAATGGTACACAAATATATGGACCTACCTGTAACTACTTGGTGTATGATAATCCTGAGGCAATAACATATTATGAACAGAGAAGGTCTTGCTAAATCATCAGGATGTTAAAATCTGTAGTGTGTGCTATAGTTATCAAGCAACAGAGCTATATTAAACTCAATAATGAAATATTTTAAATATATTTTTATTGTTTCAGATAGGAAGGGAGAGAGACAGAAATATAAATGATGAGAGAGAATCATTGATTGGCTACCTCCTGCACCCCACCTACTGGAGATCAATCCTGAAACCCCGGGTATGTATCCTGACTAGGAATCGAACCATGACCTCAGGGTAAAATCTTTAGAAGTCATTTTGTTAACAGTCACATTGTTAGCCCCTACACAGGAACATGAATATGTCACTATCCTGATTGAGTCATACTTGATTTACAAAATTAATCTAAAGGAACTTGAGCTCCTTGTGTTTAATTACAACTTTCCCAATATTGTGAGACTGAACTGTAAGATAGTTTACTGTTGAGCTTATTGAAAATATAGGAAGCAATGGAGGGAAAAGCTGACCTTTGCCTCATAATGAGCCCCAGTCTCCTCCAGGGTTGAGAGCCATCCTCCATTCCCCACTCTGAGAAAGCTGCCAGGATTTGCCCAACCGGAAGTGACTCCCATAGTAGGGCAAGCCCCATCTGGGTGAAACAGCAGCTCAGCACATCCTGGTGACTCTAGGTTCCTCTACAGAAGGACTAGAATCAAGCCAGATGCTCCCTCAGGGAGCTCCTTTTAAGAAGAGGGTGGCTGCCACAGTGCTCAGACTCCATCTCCATAAGTACTCTTTAAAAGCTTATAAGACACTTGATTTTTACCATTATGAACTAAATGTTATAACCTAGTGCCCAGAGCTTGGTTACTAATACCAGTTACCAATTAAAGGAACTAGGGCTATTTAGGAAAATTGAAGATTCCAAGGCTAGGGCAGTGAAAGTACAAGATGAGCCTAAAGAGAGAGCCAACATGACAGTGTAGGTTAATGCTGGTACTCTCCATCTCCTGCACCCACATCAAAATTAACTAAAATATAGAGCAACCATCATTCAGAACCACCTGAAATCTGGCTGAATGGAAGTCCTACAACTAGAGAAATAAAGAATAGAGCACACTGAGATTGGGAGGAGGGGGGGAGGCAAAAAACAGGCTGGTCCAATACCCACGTGTGGCATTTTTTTTTTTTAAAGTGGGAGTGATATCTTGGCTGCAGAGAACTCCTATAAGAAGCAATGGGTTCCAGCCCCATACCAGACCACCAGCTCAGGGTTCCAGAACTGGGAAGAGAAGTTTGTATAACTTCAGGCTGCAAAAATCAGCAGGGATTGTGGCTGAGTGGTACAGTGGCTGTTGGAGACCCAGGCAGTTCTTATTAAAGGACTAGTGCACAAACTTACATGGTTCAGCTTTCTTTGAGCTCCAGTGCTGGGAGGTGGCTTTGGGAGATCTGGGAAATATGGGGAGGAACTGGATTGTCTGGCATTGAGGCAGGAATACAAGGGAAACTTTCTCACAGATAAAGTTGCTCACAGATAAAGTTGCTCACAGGAATAAAGGGGTCATTATTCCTGTGCTGGGACCGCCCCCATCACAAAGCTGACTGGAAGCCATATCTGAGTTTCCATAAGCTTGGCCCACACTGTTCACTCTGCCTTGGTGATTCTTTAAGATCCTGCCCCTTCCAATTGACAATCCTACCCGAGCTATTTGAAGTGGCTTTTCCATCTGAATGGCCTGTCATGGCTCAGAATTTCCTAAAATCTCTCAAACAAGCAGCAGCTGGCATCAGTGTGCCCCAAACCTATCAATAAAAAAGGCCCAAGACCTAGCATTAGCACCAACCTGCCTTGATTCACTGCTCAGCCTTGCCTGGGCACTTCTAAGCTCTATACAAGTAGCAGCCATCTGCAGATCTCTCTGTAGCTTGTGCCAGGTGACCCCAGACAGTGGCTGACTTTGCACCTCCCAGGAGGCCCCAGAGCCAGTGTACCCCATGGACATCTTTACACAATACCAGATTACAACTCTACATATCCACAAGCAACACACTCAAGGGGCAGACTCAGTGAGCACCAAAGCCCCACTGAAGCAAGTCCTGCTCCATATGGTGTCTCCTGCACAGCAGCTCTTTTATTGTAGTTGCATCTGGTTCTCACAGCCAATTGGCTTGGAGATCAATTCCTCTCAGTGACATCAATAGAAATCAAGGCTCAACAAAACAAGAATGGGCACACAGCCCACACAGGGGTACACCTGGAGTGCCCAGCTCAGGAGACTGGGAAGGCTGAACAACTGGACCCTTCAGGACACATACTACACAAAGCCACTCTACCAATTCCAGGAGACATAGCAGCTCTATCTAATACATAGAGCAGAAACAAAGAAACATCACAAATGAAAGAAATGGAAACAAGCAAACTACTGGATACAGAGTTCAAAACAATCTAAATGAGAGTTTCAAGGGACTTTATGAGACTTTCAATGATCTTAGTGAGAATGTCAAAGGAATGAAAAAGGACCAGTCAAATTAAGCATATGCTAACTGAAATAAAGAATAATTTACATGCTTGGCTGGAGTGGCTCAGTGGTTGAGCATCTACCTATGTACCAGGAGGTCACAATTCAGTTCCTGGTTAGGGCACATGCCTGGGTTGTGGACTCAATTCCCAGTGTGGGGTTTTGCAGGAGGCAGCTGATGAATGATTCTCTCTCATAATTGATGTTTCTATCTCCCTTTCCCTTCCTCTCTGAATTCAGTTTTAAAAAAGAATAATTTACAGGGATTCAACAGTAGAATAGAGGATTCAGAGAATGAATTCATTGATTTGGACTATGAGGAAGCAAAAAACACCCAATCAGAAGAGCAAAAAGAAAAAAGAATCCAAAAATATGATGATAGTGTAAGGAGCCTCTGGAAAAACTTCAAGTGTACCAACATTAACAATATGAGGGTGCCAGAAGGAGGAAAGAGAGAGAGAGCAAGATATTGAAAACCTATTTGAGAGTGAGAATCCAAGATGGCAGCATAGGTAACACCTAACTGCAGCCTCACACAACAATTTCAATAAAATACAAAATGGACATTACCCAGAACTACAGGAAAGTCGACTGACTGGAAATTCTACAAGAAGGAAAGAGAAAACCAGAAGGAAAATCAGAGGAGCTGTAAAAGGCTAAGGTACGGAGACACATTGTGCGCGCAGAGAGAATGGAGCTGGAGAGGAGGGGGAGGCTGAGTGCCTGGCTGGCATTCCCTAGCGGGAAGGAGATAAAAGCTTTGGACTGTGCTGAACCCCAGCTCCAACAGCACTGAACCCCAGTTCTAGGCCAGACCCTGAGGACCCAGGCTTATACAGAGGGAGCCTGGGCTGTTAGGCAGAATCTCAGGGGAGCAGTGAAAGGCAGAGTCCCCGGAGGCGCGCACATTGCGCCTAGAGGACGAACTGTTGACTCTACTGCTAGATTGCCCAAGCAGGAAGGAGACAAAAGCTCTGGACTGTGATGAGCCCCAGTTCCAACTGCACTGAACCCCAGTTCTAGGCCAGACCCTGGGGACCCAGGCTCATACAGAGGGAGCCTGCGCTGTAAGGCAGAAACCCAGGGGAGCGGCGAAAGGAAGTCCCAGAGGCGCGCACATTGTGCGCAGAGAATAGACGGTTGACTGTGCCACTGGATTGCCCTAGCTGGAAGGAGACAAAAGCTCCAGACTGCTCTGAACCCTACTTCCAACCCCACTTCCAACTGAACTGAACCCCAGTTCTGGGCTCATTGGGAGAGAGCCTAGACTGTTTGGTAGCGCGCAAAACTCGAGGGCACCTTACTCTCAGAGGTGCTTGCAAGGAGTACTGAAGGACCCTGAGGAATACTGAGACTCAGGAGCCTCATAGGGCGTGGCTGACGGAAGCCAAGGCTGTAGGCTCCACCCTGAAACTCTGCCCCATCCAAGCTGAACACAGAGACTTTTAAGGCTACCAACTCAGGGAAGCTACAAAAATGCTGAGACAAGGAAACAGGTCACAAATGAAAGAAATGGAGGACAAAAAGCAACTGGATATAGAGTTCAAAACCATGCTTATAAGGTTTTTCAAGAATTTCCTAGAAAAGGCCGATAAAATAAACGAGACCTATGAGGATATGAAAAGGGATCAACTAGAAATAATAAGGGATCAACAAGAAATAATAAGGGATCAACAAGAAATAAAGAATACATTGTCTGAAATAAAAAATGTTATACAGAGTCCTAAAAACAGAACGGAAGATCACAAGAATCAAAGACTTGGAACATAAAGAGCCAGAAGATACTCCTCTGCAGAAGCAAGAAGACAAGAGAATCCAGAAAGTTGAAGATAATGTAAGAAACCTCTGGGACAACTTCAAGTGAACCAACATCAGAATTATGGGGGTCCCAGAAGAAGAGAGAGAGCAAGATACCAAAAACATACTGAAAGAAATAGTGACAGAAAACTTCCCCCACCTCATGAAAGAATTAGACCTACAAGTCCAGGAAGCTCACAGAACCCCCCCCCCCCCCAAAAAAAAAAGGAATCCAAAGAGGACCACACCAAGACACATCATAATTAAAATTCCAAGAGCAAAAGACAAAGAGAGAATATTAAAAGCAGCAAGAGAGAAACAGGTAGTTACCTATAAAGGAGCACCCATATGATTGTCAGCTGATTTCTCAACAGAAACCATGCAGGCCAGACGGGAATGGCAAGAAATATTCAAAGTGATGAATAGCAAGAATCTACAGCCAAAAATAATCTACCCAACAAAGATATCACTCAGAATCGAAGGACATATAAAGAGCTTTACTAATAAAAAAAAAAGGTAAGGAGTTCATCACCACCAAACCAGAATTATATGAATTGCTGAAGGCGGTTCTTTCAGAAGAGAAAGAAAATAAAGATAAAAATTATGAACAACAAATATGTAACTATCAACAAGTGAATCTAAAAACCAAGGGAATTTAAAAAATCTGATGAACAATATTAACTGGTGAATATAATAGAATTAGAGGTATGGAAGGCGAGTGAACTGACGATTCTTGGGGAAAAGGAGAGTAGGGGGTGTGGGAAGAGACTGAACCCAAACTGCACCTATGGATGAGGACAATGAGGGATGGGGAAAGGGCAGAGGGTGGGGTGGGAACCTGGTGGAGGGGAGCAATGGAGGGAGAAAAAAAATGAGGAACATTTGTAATAATATGAACAATAAAGATTTATTTAAAAAAAAAAAAAAAGAAAAAGAAAACCTATTTGAATAAATAATGACAAAAATTTCCCCTATCTGGTGAAAGAAATAGACTTAAACATCCAGGAAGCAAAGATAGTCCCAAACAAGAGGAACCCAAAGAGTCCCATGCCAAGACACATCACAATTAAAATGTCAAGGGTTAAAGACAAAGAGAGATTTTTTTTTTTATATTTTTTTGATTTTTTACAGAGAGGGAGAGAGATAGTTAGAAACATTGATGAGAGAGAAACATCAATCAGCTGCCTCCTGCACACCCCCTACTGGGGATGTGCCCACAACCAAGGTACATGCCCTTGACCGGAATCAAACCTGGGACCTTTCCACTGAGCCAAACCGGTTTCAGCCAAAGAGAGAATTTTAAAAGCAGCAAGAGAAAATCAGTTAATTACCTACAAGGGAATACTTATACAATTGTCAGCTGGTTTCTCAACAGAAACTTTGCAAACCAGAAGGGAGTGGCAAGAAATATTGAGGGATGAAGCTGAAACCAGTTTGGCTCAATGGATAGAGCGTCGGTCTTTGGACAGAAGGGTCCCAGGTTCAATTCCGGTCAAGGGCACGTACATTGGTTGCAGGCACATCCCCGGTAAAGGGTGTGCAGGAGGCAGCTGGTCGATGATTGTCTCTCATCAATGTTTCTTGCTATCTATCCCTCTCCCTTCCTCTCTGTGAAAAATCAATAAAATATATATATATTTTAAAATATTGAGGGATTAATAGCAAGGACCTACAAGTAAGATCACTCTACCCAGCAAAGCTATCATTTAGAATTGAAGGTCATTCAGTCTGGGTGTGACTCAGTGGTTGAGCATTAACCTGTGAACCATGGTTCAATTCATGGTCAAGACACATTCCCAGGTTGCAGACTCAATCCCAAGTAGGAGGCATGTAGAAGGCAGTCTATCAATGGTTCTCTCTCAATATTGATGTTTCTATCTCTGTCTCACTCTCCCCTCCTGTCTAAAATTAATAAAAATATGTATTTTTAAAAAGAATTGAAAGTGAGATGAACTTTATAGATAAGAAAAATCTAAAGGAATTCATCACCACCAAACCATAAGTAAAATATGACATATTCACACAATGGAATATTATTTTGCCAGAAAAAAGGAATGAAGTACTGATATGCACTACAGCATTGATGAAGCTTGAAAACATTATCCTAAGTGAAAGAAGCCAGTTATAAAAGACTACATATTGTATGATTCCATTCATATGGAATGTCCAGAATAGGTAAATCTACCAGTATTACATGAAATATTGAAGAGTATTCTTTAAGAATCAAAATAAATGAATAAAATAGAATTGGAGGTATTAAAACATGGAAGAGACTGACAAATCTCAGAGGGAAGGAGGGGGTTGGGAAGAGATTAACCAGAAATCTTATATGCATACTAGAGGTCCAGTGCACAATGTGTGCATGGGTAGGGTCCCTAGGCCTGCTGGCAATCAGGGCTGATCTGTGGGGTGATTGGGGTCTCTGCTTACACCCACCTTGGCCTGGTGCCACCTGCTTGCCGGCCTCACTCACACCGTTGTCACTAGTCACTGTCTGTGGGGCGACCGGTGGGATGATTGTGGGCCCCCACTTGCACCTGCCTTGGCCTTGCACCACCCTCTCACCTGCTCCACCATCCTGCTGCAGTCCAGCTCTTATTAGGGCCCATCAGGGCTGATAGCACCTCCACTGCCACCTGCTGCGAGCACAGTGTCACCGATGTCTGCCATGTTCTGTGCTGCCTTCTGGTGATCATCACACATCTAACTCCCAGTCAAACTCCTGCCCATAGGGACAATTTGCATATTAGCCTTATATTATATAGGAGATGCATTACTTATGGACACAGACAATAAGGTGGTGAAGACCTGGGGCAGGGCAGCAACTGGGTGTAGTGGGACACTGGGAGCATCTGTAATACTCTCAGCAATAAAGATTTAAAATAAAAAGAAACATAACCTATAAAAACAACAAAAAAGATGAGCCTAGAGTATCTTGTGGTGCCAGAAATTAAGGAAGTGTTCAAAGAATGATGGGGAGAGATAAAAAAAAGACATAAGAGCCAACATAGAGGGACTCCCAATAGTCAAATCTTGGGCAATTTGAGCAGCAAAGCAATAACTGCTACTAATGGTTCATTACCTATGATAACATTGGAATCCCTGAGTCCATGTAAATAATTTAATAAAACTGAAAAGGAAGAAGGGAAAGCTCTTTATTACAGTGACTTTTCAATTAACAAATTAAGAAGGATTGATGATAATGGAAAACTGATATTAGACAAACATCCAGTAAAAGTTATTTCAATGAAGAATCATCAATGGATGCTAAATTTTGATGGATAAAATATTTACATAGTCTCAAAGTATCATTCCTCATTTTCCTTACTAATTACAAAGGGAAAAATCTTATCTTTGTGTGAAGAAGCATGGCAGACACTGCCTTAATTAATCCAAATTAATATCAATAGTGAGGCAAATCAATAGCATGTGTCTCCTGATATTAAGCTCTGTGAAGGACACCCCATTACTACTGTTGTATTTATGGCCCAAGATGGAATGCCTGAAATATGACTCAAGACACAAAAATTTAGGAAAATTCTACAGAACAAACTGGCAGTGCCCTTCAAAAATATCAAGGTCATGACAGACAAAGACTGAGAAAGTGTTCCAGAATGAAGGAGATGTAAGGGAATGCAACATGTACTCCTGGATTTGATCCTGGTCCAGGGAAATAACATTAATGAGATTATTGGTGAGATTTAAATAAGGGTCCTATATTATTTAATACTGTTACATCAGTGTTAATTTCCTGACTTTGATCATTATATTGGATGTGGTTTTATTGAATTTTTATACCAGAGAAGGGTAACTGTAAACTTTGAGAGAGAAAGCAAGAAGAAATATGGAAGTAGAAGAATTAGGAGACTGGTGTCCAGAAGCCAAAGAAATACATTTGAGAACAAAGTGATAATTAGTACCAAATGCAATACAAAGAACAGTTGTGTAAGGCCATAAACAGTGTCCATTGGATTTGCCAATATACCAAACAATGGTGTTCTTTGTTAGAGCTGTTTGGTATAATGATGGGTACAGAAGATAGGCTGCAGTGAGTTTGTTGAGGAGAAAACTGGAGTGATAAAATGGATACAGCAAGTATCTGGGCCTGGAGATACTTTAGATGTGGACAGAATGATATTGATGTGGTTCATGCCTAATTCCTTCCACCTCTTCATAGGTTAGTGACTTGAGTCTTTCTAGAGTGAGAAGGATGGAGTTGAATGGGGACAGATATTCAGAACATTCCTGAAGGGAATAAGGAGAAATTTACCAAGGACTTGTAAAGGATTATAGAGGTGTATTTTAGGTCTGTGAGTCTACAGAGGAACCAATCTCCATAGCTGTGGCACTTTTCTCCAGCAGTACTCTGTAGCCTGGTAGGGATAAAAAACAAGCTATGGATATGAGCCAGAGTGGCTGAGCACGATTAGATGGGTCCAAAGGTCTTCCCAAATTGGTGAGAGAGTTGTTAGAGTGGGATACAAACTGAACTAGGAAGTAAGGAAAGCCGGGAGCAGGGTTGTAGACTGGAGAATTGGAGGTTTCTCATAAGTCTGAAGCATGATTATCTTAGGCAGGGTGGACAAAGAGAACTGGAGATGAGGAAAATTGTGATCAGAGATTGGGATACCACAGTTTAAGAACTGCCATCAGCAGCAGTGGAAAACACTCCACCTGGTCCTATACCATTGTATGGGGTTATACATTCCATTCCACTTGGCTCAGGCCAGTCCAAATTTATGTCTGTTTTCCTAGCATCTTGGCCAATTTAGCATTTGTCCCCCCTCGCCATCTCCCAATGTATGAATGTCGTGCACCAGGACTCTAAATATTAATAAAATATTTCATATATGGGGGAGAATCCAAGATGGCTGCTCGGGTAGGCAACTAGCCGCAGCCGCACACAACAATTTTAATAAATACAACTAAAATATAAAATGGACATTACCCAGAACTACAGGAAAGTCGACTGACTGGAAATCCTACAACAAGAAGCAAGGAGAAAACCAGAAGGAAGCACGGAGGAGCTGTAAAAGCCTAAGGTACGGAGACACGCGGCGCACGCGGAGAGGACGGAGCCGGAGAGGAGGGAGGCCGAGTGCCTGGCGGGCGTTCCCTAGCGGAAAGGAGATAAAACTCCGACTGTGCTGGGCCCCCGACTGCTCTGAACCCCAGTTCTGGGCCAGACCCCGGGGACTCAGGCTCAGCCATAGGGAGCTGGGCTGTAAGTCGGAACCCCGGGGTAGCGGAGAAAGGAGGTCCCGGAGGCGCACTCACTGCCCCCAGAGAAGGGACGGTCGGCTGTGCCGCGGGATTGCCCGGACGGGAAGGAGACTGGGGCTCCAGACTGCTGTGAACGCCACCTCCAACTCCACTTCCAACTGAACTGAACCCCAGTTTCGGGCCCATTGCGGGAGAGCTTACACTGTTTGGTAGCAGGCGAAAATCGAGGGCACCTTTCTCTCAGAGGCGCTTGCAACAAGTACTGAAGGACCCTGAGTCTCAGGAGTCGCATAGGGCGGGGCTGACGGAAGCCGAGGCTGTAGGCTCCACCCTGAAACGCCGCCCCATCAGGAAAGCTGCCTGCGAAAATGCCTAAACCAAATAGATCACAAAGGAAAGAAATGGAGGACAAAAAGCGACTGGATATAGAGTTCAAAACCACACTTATAGGGTTTTTCAAGAGACTCCTAGAAAAGGCCGATAAAATAAATGAGACCTATGAGGATATGAAAAGGGATCAACAAGGAATGCTAAGGGATCAACAAGAAATAAAGAATACATTGTCTGAAATAAAAAATATTCTACAGAGTCCTAAAAACAGAAGGGAAGATCGCAAGAATCAAGTCAAAGATTTGGAACATAAAGAGCCAGAAGACACTCCTCCACAGAAGCTAGAAGGCAAGAGAATCCAGAAAATTGAAGATAATGTAAGAAACCTCTGGGACAACTTCAAACGATCCAACATCAGAATCATGGGGGTCCCAGAAGATGAGAGAGAGCAAGATATCGAAAACATACTGAAAGAAATAGTGACAGAAAACTTCCCCCACCTGGGGAAAGAATTGGACTTACAAGTCCAGGAAGCACACAGAACTCCAAATAAGAGGAATCCAAAGAGGACCACACCAAGACAAATCATAATTAAGATTCCAAGAGCAAAGGACAAAGAGAGAATATTAAAAGCAGCAAGAGCTAAGCAGGTGGTTACCTATAAAGGAGCACCTATACGATTGTCAGCTGATTTCTCAACAGAAACCATGCAGGCCAGACGGGAATGGCAAGAAATATTCAAGGTGATGAATAGCAAGAACCTACAGCCAAAAATACTCTACCCAGCAAAGCTATCACTCAGAATCGAAGGTCAGATAAAGAGCTTCACTAATAAAAAAAAGCTAAAGGAGTTCATCACCACCAAACCAGAATTATATGAATTGCTGAAGGGGGTTCTTTCAGAAGAGAAAGTAAATAAAGATAAAAATATGAACAACAAATACGTAACTATCAACAAGTGAATCTAAAAACCAAGGAAATTAAAAAAAAAAATCTGATGAACAATATTAACTGTTGAATATAATAGAATCAGAGGTATGGAAGGGGAGTGAACTGATGATTCTTGGGGAAAAGGGGACAGGGGAATGTGGGAAGAGAATGAACATAAACTGTGCACCTATGGATGAGGACAATGGGGGTTGGGGAAAGGGCAGAGGGTGGGGTGGGAAGGGGGCGGAAAAGGAACACTTGTAATAATATGAACAATAAAAATTTATTTAAAAAAAAAAATTTTTTCATATATGAACCACATTTTTACTTACCAAACAAAGGTATTATATCTTGCCCTGGCCAGTGGTTTTCAGTGGTTAGAGCATTAGCCATGCACTGAAGTGTCTTAGGTTTGATTCCTAGTCAAGGGCCTGTACCTGGGTTGTAGGTTCGATCCTGGCCCTGGTCTGGCTGCCTGTGGGAGGCAACCAACTGATGTGCCTCTCTCACATTGATGTTTCTCAGTCTCTTTCTTTCCCCCTCCCCTTCACTCTTTCTAAAAGTCAATGAAAAATTATCCTTGGGTGAAGATTAACAATAAGAAAAAAGTACTATGTCTTGCAGGTTGCACTCTCTTTGCTGTTTTAAATTTTAGACAACAAGTAAAAGCCCCAAGTTAGCCGAAACCGGTTTGGCTCAGTGGATAGAGCGTCGGCCTGCAGACGGAAGGGTCCCAGGTTCGATTCCGGTCAAGGGCATGTACATTGGTTGCGGGCACATCCCCGATAGGGGGTATGCAGGAGGCGGCTGGTCGATGTTTCTATCTCATTGATGTTTCTAGCTCTCTATCCCTCTCTCTTCCTCTCTGTAAAAAATCAATAAAATATATAGTTTTTTTTTTTGTTGTTTTTTTTTTAAAGCCCCAAGTTGTCATACAATGTGACAAGATTGAAAATAGTACTGTGTCTTTACAGTCACGGGACTATCACTCTTTATTTCAAATAGCCCTAACTGGTTTGGCTCAATGGATAGAGCGTCAGCCTGCGGACTGAAAGGTCCCAGGTTTGATTCCGTTCAAGGGCATGTACTTTGGTTATGGGTGTTGGGGATGGCTGGGCAGAGGTCAATGGGGGAAAAGACATATGAAATACAGGGAGCGCGGGCCCAGTAGGAGGTGTGTAGGAGGCAGCTGATCTATGTTTCTCTCTCATCAATGTTTCTAACTATCCCTCTCCCTTCCGCTCTGTAAAAAATCAATAAAATACATTTTAAAAAATACAGAAATATGTGGTCCCACAGGGGTTAACAGAAAAAAACTGCAAGCTAGAAGCAAGGTTTTGAAGTGCTGGGTGCCTAATTTAGTAACAAATGTGGGTAGCTGAGTCTGCATGTGTCACAGGCTGAATGTATAACCGGAAGTTCTCTGAATCAACTTCCCAGTGAAACACATGTTTCTTAAAAGGATAATAAAAAAGTGCTGATATGAACTTCAAAGTCTATTCCAAATATAAATGCATTCATATGTTCACTGAAAGATATGTAAAACATGTTTATAGTAGCAATATTTCTAATAACCCAAACCTAGAAACTGCCCATATATCCATCAATAAGGGAATGGGTAAGAAGTCTTAGAGGCCAGAAAGATAGAGTAAAGAATTGTTTAAGGCCAAAATGTGGAACGCATAACAATGGTATTATCATTTATTGAAGCAAGCACCATGCTAGGCACTTTTGCATTCTTTCATTCAAGCCTCACCTGTGATGGAGATATTATCTGCATTTGACATATGAGGAAACTGAGACACACCGAGGTTAAGGATATTGTCCAAAGTCATAACTCTAGTTAGTGATGAACTCAGATCTCAGTTTAAAGCCCAAATGTAACATTTCCATTATGAGTTGTTGCTTCTTGATGATACATAGGGAAGGTAGAGAAACTAAGGAAGTAGAAACTAAATAGCACATTCATATATGCTAAAATTAATAACTGCTACTATTTCTGGAGCATCTACTATGTGGCAAGTGCTATGCTAGGTGCTTTACATAAATGATTTTTACAGTTCTCATAACTATGCTGCTATGAATATAGGGGTGCATATGTCTTTCTCATTGGTATTTCTAGTTTCTTGGGATATATGCCTAGAAGTGGGGTCACTGGGTCAAGTGGGAGTTCCATTTTTGATTCTTTGCTTTATAATTGAATTTATTGGGGTTATTTGTGATTGGTTACTAAAATTATGTAGGTTTCAGGGGTACATCATCTGTAATATATATATTTTATATATATATAATTTATATATATATAAAGTTCAGTGACTGAATGGTGGAATGACCGGAACAACCAGTCACTAGTCACTATGACGAGCACTGACCACCAGGGGCAGACGCTCAACATAGGGGCTTCCCCTGGTGGTCAGTGTGCTGTCATAGTGGCAAATCCCGCAGGCCACACCCCCATCAGTGCACCAATCTGTGAACAAAAATAAAGAAACAAAATAAAAAAACAAAATAGACAGACTCATAGATACAGAGAAACGACTGACAGCTATCAGAGGGGAGTGAGCAGTGGGGCTGGGTGAAAAAAGTAAACGGATTAAACAAAGAAACCAAACACACACAAAAACTACCAGAGGGAAGGGGGTGGGGGGAGGTAGAAGAGGGTAAATGGGGGATAAATGGTGGTGGAAGGAGATTCATGAATTAATAAAGGCAATTAGATATCCAAATTTACTCAGTTAAATATTGTTCAACAACATATACATACATAACACACATATACATAGATATACATCTGTATATCTTGTCCTTTGCTACTTACAAGGATCCTACTAATAACCTCATTTTACTGAGAGAACATACAAACTTAGAGTCTGATATGCACAAGGTCACAGAGCCATTGAGTGTTCCCCTTCCATGTGTATGTATCCTGATCTGCTTGACTCTAGGGCTTCAGGTCTCCACTCTGATAACCAGCTAAACATTTTTGTGACATTCAGGCAAGCCAGGAAAATGGAGTCCACCGCGCAGTTCAAGGTGATGGGAAGAGGACGCCGGGCAAGAGGCACCACGTGGTGACTGACCCCGTTGAGCTGGATCGGGTCTATAGGGCCACTGGGAAGACATGCGGGCGGCGGCTGGTTTGCAAACGTGGGAGCCATCTAGACGGGGGCCTGGGGGAAAGCGGGTCAAAAGTTGCACGTGCAGAGAACCCGCTCCACTTGTTCCGCAGGAGAATTCCCAGGGCCGCTGCATGACCCTGACGGTGAGCGCGGCGAGGGGCAGACAGAGGCGCGCAGGGAGCGCGGGCCGGGCGTGCGAGCTTCATTGGGGGCGGGGGCGGGGCGAGGGGCGGGCGCAGGGGCGGGACTTGCAGGGCTGCGGGAGGACGGTTGACACGAGCATTGGGCAAACCTCCCCGCTTCCTGCAGGCACCGCCTCCTTCGCCCCCGCCCCCTCTTCCGCGCTGCGCCGGTTCCTTCCTCTCCAGCCTGCCCTCCGCCGGTGCATTTGCCGGCTCCGTTATGGCGACTCGCAGCCCCAGCGTTGTGGTGAGCGGCTTGGCCGGCCCTGCCCGGGCAGGCGGGGCCAGCCCATGGGGCACGGGGCTGCAGTGCGGGCGTGGGGTAGGGTGGCCCAGGGTGACTCGGAGAAGCCCGGGAGCCGGGTGGGTGGTGGGGTTGGGGAGGGGGGGCGGCCTTGGCTTTCTGGGTTCAGTTTGACGTCACCCCAGGGCGGCGGGGAACCGAATGGGGATGCCGGTGGGGGTGCGTCCTCTGAAGGGTCCTGGGATCGCGTGTGGGAGAGTGTGTGTGTATGTGGGAGGTGAGGGTGGCGTGTTGGAGGACTTGTGCCATTTGCGATTGTGCTGGGGGAGAGGGGCCATGGGCCAATTCCAGAATGACCCGGTGGGGTGAGGGAGAGGCCCTCTTCTGTACATTTGGGGGATGGAAGTGATGGCTTCCGGGTACCTCTTTGGGGGGCCCAGACAGGAAACCACCACATGGGGAGACACGTGGGTACCGATGCTTTAATCTAGTTCAGCAAATATTTGTGCCTCCCTGTTCCCGACCGGACTCTGGTAGCGGTAACCATGTTTACATTTTGACGCACGAAGGAGATAAGGAAATGATACTAGGTGATTTTGCTTGCGTAGAGGTGGCCGACCTGGACTTCAGATGTGCTTGAAACTGTATCCCATGCTCTTTGAGGTTGCAGGAAACAAAAAGAAATGTCAGTCTGATCCTTATCTTCGGGCACATTCATTCCGTAAGCAGCCTCTCACGATGTCTTCAACCTCATTGGTTCTTTTTCTTATTTCTAGAACAAACCAAGCTGCTCCCCTTCCCACCTCACCTTTCTGATCATGCTTGCTAAAATAGCCAACCCCTTCCTACTCTGAGCCTGCATCATTATCAACTTTATTGTTCAAGCAGTTTCCTGATTATCTGTTGATGGTCTCCTATTAAAACAAAAACTTTATAAGGGAAGGAATCACCACTGTAACCCCACCTTTATAGTACAGCGTTTGACATGTAAGACATTCTCAGTAATGGTTTGTTGAACGAATACTTCCAGTAATGTTTAACAATTTTTATTGATTTTTATAGAGAGAAAAAGAGAGGGGGAGAGCAAAACATCTATCAGCTGTCTCCTGCATTCTCCCCAACCAGGAACTGAACGGAAACCCTGGCTTACGCCCTGAATGGGAATCCAACCAGTGATCTTTTGGTAACCTTTTGGTGCATAGGCAGTGGCCCAACCAACTGAGCCACATCCACCGGGGCAATAAATAAAATAATTAACCATTTGAGCCCTAAAAAAGAAAGGATTCTATTTCTTACTAGGCATTGTGACTTCAGGTAAAGAGCAGAGTTCTTTTTTTTTTTTTTTTTTTTTTTTTTAAATCACTTGAGGACATGTTTATTTTTAGAGAGAGAAAAGGTGGGGGGAGAGAGTGTTAAGAGAGAATTACCAATCGATTGCTTCCCATACGAATCTGGACTAGACATTGAACCCAAAACCTAGGTATGTGCCCTGACTGGGAATGAACCTGAAACCTTTTGGTGCATCGTAGGATGCTCCAACTAACTGAGCCACCTGGCCAGCTAATGCAAGAGCAGTGTTCTTTTTCTTAAAATTTATATTTTATTTATTTTTTACAGATAGGAAGGGAGAGGGATAGAGAGCTAGAAACATCAATGAGAGAGAATCATCCACCAGCTGCTTTCTGCACACCCCCTACCAGGGACGTGCCCACAACCAATGTACATGCCCTTGACCGGAATAGAACCTGGGAGCCTTCAGTCCGCAATTTATTTTACTTTTTTGGCTTAAGTGTTATAGAGGAGGAGAAATAATTTCCCTTCTACCTTCTAAATTCTTCTGGCTGGACTAATAATCAAATTAGCATGAGGCAGATTAACCGGATTTATTATGTATGTACATACATGGGTTCCATAGTAATTGAGGCTTATATGTGATCTTGAGCTAAGGAGAAGAGGAAGTTGTGGTTTGGGACTTTAAAGTAGGACAGCAGTTTTCAGGAAAAGTAAATGTTTGGTAAAGAAACACATGCTGGGCCAATAACATAGAATCCTATTACACTTAATTCATATTAAACTGTAGCTATCTATGATGATTGCTCCCCTCTATCTAAATTCTTTTAGGTAGTTCCAGGGAAGGCCAAAGGTTTTTTGTTTTTTTTCCTGAGTCTTTTTTTTTTTTTAAATATATTTTATTGATTTTGTACAGAGAGGAAGGGAGAGAGCTAGAGAGTTAGAAACACCGATGAGAGAGAGTCATAAATCAGCTGCCTCTTGCACACCCCCTACTGGGGATATGCGATATGCCCGCAACCAAAGTACATGCCCTTGACCGGAATCGAACCTGGGACCTTTCAGTCCCCAAGCCGACGCTCTATCCATTGAGCCAAACCTGTTTCGGCTTTCCTGAGTCTTTTGATTCTTGAATATAAGGATATACTTTAAAGTAATATCCCCTAAAGGTCTATTTTGGGGTGGTAAATTCTGTTTCCCCTTGGTGTCTTTAGGTATAACTGACGTGTTAGCTACCTCATGTTTTATTGAAAGAATTATAAGATGACTTATGGGAATCAACCTTTGTGTGGGCCCTGACTGGTAATAGTAATAATGTTACCATTGTGTTTACCTACATAGGCCTACCCTCAAAACAACTCTATAGCAGTAATATGATTATTATCATTTTACAGAGGAGGAATCTTTAAAGCTTCAGAGAGGTTAAGTAATTTGACCTCAACATAACAGCCACATCACACAGTTATTAAGAGGAGCTCAGACTTAAACCCAGGTCTCTTTAGAAGCCCATGCACTTCAGTGTTATACTAGTAGTAGCTACTCAAAAGATGGTGGGGGTCGTTTTTATTCAGTTGCTGAAGAAGTTAGATGCTTTTACTTTTGAGTATGACGCCTGCCCCAGCATAGGGTGAATTATTCTGGCTAGAACTGGCTGGTGCTAGTTTTGTTTGTCTTTTTGGTTTGCAAATTCCTGTTCCTTTTTTTTAATTTCCTTCCTAGAAATTGTCTACATGTTAGCAATATTGCTTGCTACATATATTGTTACAGTTTGATATTTAGACAATAATTTATGAGGCTCAAGAGAGGTTTGAGTATATTGCCCAAGATCACTCAGGAATGCTAGGATATGAATCTAAGTTATCTGGCCCCAGAGTCCGCTCTTAACATCTCTACTTTTAGGTTAGTAGTGACAGTTGTGACTAATTATTTATAACTAGAGGCCTGATGCACGAAATTTGTGCAAGGGGCTTGGCCCTCGCAGCCAAGCCTTGGTCCTTGCAACTCTGACTTCATCCAGAAGGATGTCCAGTCTAATTAGCATATTATTCTCTTATTATTATAGATTATTTAGTCAGACATTGAGGTAAATATTTTGCAGACATTATTGATTGTAACTGTCCCAAAGTTACATAATAGGTACTTTATGATGTAGGTAAACGCTCGCTAGTATGACCTTGGTGACACAAATTGGTGAAGTAACAAATCCAACCGCACTTCAATGAAATTGTCCCCAGATATGCTTAATATAACCCATGCTGCTCGTAATTATCATTAACTGCCAGGATGAGTTTGGATATATTTGAACTAAGAGCAAACTTCTGGAGTTTTGCAAATTAATGTGAAACATCAAATATGCATTATGTGGATATTATGACTTCTAAATTTCAGGATGGTAATGCTAGAAATTAATTCTGTACTAACCATATTTATCTTACACTGTCAATAATTTTCACAGAATTGATAAAATAGTGCATTTTTGATCCATAATCCTATCTTTTTTTTAGAGAGAGAGACAGACAGAGATTGATTGGCTGCCTTCTGTATGCACCCCAACCGGGCATTGAACCTGTAACCCAGGTATGTGCCCTGTCTGGGAATTGAACCTGCAATTTTTTTGGTGTATAGGATGATGCTCCAACCAGCTAAGCCACCTGGCCAGGGCTACCCTATTTTATTTATAACAGGGTTTAGATTGACAATAGTCTAGATCAGTGGTTCTCAACCTTTCTAATGCTGTGACCCTTTAATACGTTTCCTCTATTATGAATTGTAATGTAAATATCTGTGTTTTCCGATGGTCTTAGGCGACCCTGTCACAACCCACAGGTTGAGAACCACTGCTGTAGAGCCTAAGACCATCGGAAAACACAGATATTTACATTACAATTCATAACAGTAGCAAAATTATAGTTATGAAGTAGCAACAAAAATAATTTTATGATTGGGGCACACCACAACATGAGGAACTGTATTAAACGGTCGCAGCATTAGAAAGGTTGAGAACCACTGGTCTAGACCAAAATTATTCTTTGTGACGACCAAAAAATGGAGCAGATCACTTGGAGGGTTTTATTCTGCAAATTGAGTAATATAGCACACTAGTGAATTTTATGCACATTAAAAGGGGATTAATTAGCTGAAGCCGGTTTGGCTCAGTGGTAGAGCATTGGTCTGCGGACTGAAAGGTCCCAGGTTCGATTCCGGTCAAGGGCATGTGCATTGGTTGCGTGCACATCCCCGGTTGGGGGTGTGCAGGAGGCAGCTGGTCGATGTTTCTCTCTCATCAACGTTTCTAGCTCTCTATCTCTCTCCCTTCCTCTCTGTAAAAAATCAATAAAATGTATTATATTTAAAAAAAATAAATAAAAAGGGATTAATTAGAGGAAATATTTTAATATTTCTATTTGACCTTTCTCTATAATAGAAGTATCAGAGATGAAAGAAAATTAGTAAAATGTATAGGAAAACCTTCCTCCTGTCAGAGTCCGGGGCACCCCGTGGTACCCAGAGTCAAGTCCCTGCCCACCTGCAGCGCCTCAAAATCATGTGAAACCCAGATCCAGCTGGCCCCACCCTCGTCAAGCCCCACTAGGCGCAGCCTCAGGTCCACTGGCCCGGTGCCGGGTTGGGGTGCAACCTCAGAGGCCCAGTAAAGCCCCACAGGGCAGGGAGCACAGCCTGAGGTATCCCGTCAAGCCCTGCTGAGTGGGGGACATGACCTGAGGTTCCCTGGCCCAGCACCAGGGCAAGGGGGTGCACCTTGAGGTCCACCGTCAAACCCTGCCCGGTGGCGGAGGGCGGTGGGGGGCATGGCCTGAGGTCCCCTTTCAAGCCCCATGGGGGGTGGGGACCGCTGTCTCAGGTCCCCCTGCTGATTGCTCGTTAAGGCTAGTTACAGGCCTCCGCTGTGGGTGCAGCCATCTTGTGTTACGGAAACCCCTGCCTCTGCTATGGGCACCACCATATTTGTGTCAGAGTGATGGTCAATTTGCATATTCCTTCTTTATTATATAGGATAGAATAGTTATAGATCCATTTTAATTGTTTTCCATTGTTTGTATATGTGTACTCGTATTGCAGGAGGTCCTTTGTAAGGAGGTTGGGAAAAAGACAAAAGGACCAATCACATTAGCAGAGAAGAGGGGCCTTGTAATTTTCTGTAGTTCATTAGGCAGTAACTGGGCCATGCCATTTCCCCCTGTGTGCAGAGATGCTAAAGATGAACTATATATTCTTTGTCCTTTCTGTAATTTTATATTGTGTGGATTCAGTAAATGTATATGTTCTGAAATTATCAACCACCATTATTAATATCAGTCTGTTTTCTTGCCAGTGGTGACCAAATTGCTAGCATTTAGAATAATTTGCAACTATTAAGAATTCAGACAGATAATTCAAATTGCTATGGAATTACTATCTTCCACACTGTGCTTCTGATAATTGATAATAAATGAATATACTTATTATTCCACAGTGCACACTAATAAAAGGAAATACTATAGTGTTGTATAAATATATGTCTTTGCACATATAGTAGGTATGAGCCCACTTATCTAGGAGCAGGTAATTATTTATCCCTGGATTGAATAGATAAGAATGCTGATTTTAATTTTATAATGCTTACATTGTTATAAAAATTTTAATTCTTTAACCATTAAAGGGAACGCAAGCAAAGTTATATGTGTAACTTATTTGTAACATTCATAAAATTGGAAAATGAATACACTACTAGCTTAAATTACTTTCACATTTAGGAATATGTGTATCAGTAATTCATAATTTTGTTTTTATGATACCCTGGGTATTGCATATTATCTTAAGGGGATGACATATCGACTTTAGTGTGTTTTGAGAATTTTAAAGCATTTGAATATAAAAGGGAAAAATATAAAAATAAACCACCTAGCAATTTCTGTCCATTCTAGCTTATTTTAAGATTCACTTCTTCACTTCCATTCAGCCTTATTTGGTCCTGTAAACATTGTCATTTTTTTTTTTTTTTTTTTTTTTTTTTTTTTTTTACCACAAAGAGACTTAAGCAATCTAGTCACAGATGATAAATTGATGTTGCAAGTGTTATCTTAGCTTGAGTTAAATTCCTTGCTTACTATAATTTTATATATCTTTGTAATTAGAATTTTTATGTATATTTTTCAATCTTTTATATTAATAAAAGTACCTGTCTGGGTTTTATTACAAGTGTATTACAGGTAGGTTAGAATTTGAGAGCTGTGTTCTAAAGCTCTGAAGAGATGCATTCAGGTTTCTGAAATATCTGGGTAAATGTTAAGTAGCTCAGAGCTATTAACCTATCCTTTGACTTCCAGTTCAGCCAGAAATGGCAATAATGGGAAAGGTGGATCTGGAAAGAAATTGCATTTTCATTTGTCACCACTTGTGGTACCTCCAGAGCTCTCTCCCCAAATATTTTAGGGTTGGGTCCTCCCCAGAGCCATCCAGAACCTTCTTTGTGATCTCTAGCCATTTTATGTTGTTTTTGTTATGGAATAAATGTTTGTTCCCAACCCACCCCCCAAATGTCTTGAAGCCCTAACATCCCCAACATGATGATATTTGGAGATGGGCCTTTGGTAGAAAATTGGGATTAGAAAAGGTCATGAGGTTGGGTCCCTTTTTATTTTTTTATTTTTATTGATTTCAGAGTGGAAGAGAGAAGGAAAGATAGAAACATCAATGATGAGAGAATCATTGATCCGCTGCCTTCTGCACACCCCCTACTGGGGATTGAGCCCTCAACCCAGGCATGTGCCTTTGATTGGTATCATCAACCCGGGACCTTTCAGTCTGCAGGCCATATCCATTGAGCCAAACCAGCTAGGGCAAAGGTCCCTTGTCTTTTAAGAAAAAGGACTCCCTCCCTCAACCCCATCCTCCAACCCCAGTCTGGATTTATAGGAAAAGGTAGCCCCCAATGTGACAGGTAGCCACTTAAAATTGAGAAAAGAAGCTTCAGCCCTAGCTGGTTTGGCTCAGTGGATAGAGTGCAAGCCTGAGACTGAAGGGTCCCGGGTTCGATTCCAGTCAAGGGCACATGCGTGGTTGTGGGGGGGTATGCAGGAGGCAGCCAATCAATGATTCTCATCATTGATGTTTCTATCTCTCCTTCTCCATTCCTCTCTGAAATCAATAAAAATATATTGGGGAAAAAACCCCCAGGAGATTTCAGAATGAAACCTACTTTGTTGGCACCTTGATCTTGGACTTCCCAGCCTCCAAAGCTGTGAGAAATAAATTACTATTGTGAAAGCCCCCAGTCTATGACATTTTGTTATGGAATCCTAAGCAGACTAATACTATTCTTTTAGAACGTATCAATAATAACCACATGCTTAGATATATGACACCAAGTCACAAATAATAAAACATGTGACTTACATTCATACAGAATGTGGATACTGCTGTTACCTAGGTGACTTAGAAGGCTGTGCTAATTCAGTGTCAAAGATATGCCAGTCTACTCAATTTACAACCTAGGCAACAGAATATAATAACTTTGAGCTTGATATTTCTTTTGGAAGGAGTCACTGGTGTTGGGTGACCTTGGGTTCCAGGTTTATCTTTAGTGTACATATAACTGTTTTGATAATCACAAGTTTCCGGGCTTGTCAAATTAGATTTGGGTACAACTTACAAGCTTTATTGTGCCATATAGTTAGTCCCATGTATGTATGTATGTATGCCTTTTCTACTACATTTCAAGCTTTTTTTTAGTACTGTATACAAATTAATAATCTTTTTTAAAAATATATTTTATTGATTTTTTAGAGAGGAAGGGAGAGGGATAGAGAGTTAGAAACATCCATGAGAGAGAAACATCCATCAGCTGCCTCTTGCACACCCCCCCACTGGGGATGTGCCTGCAACCAATGTACATGCCCTTGACCGGAATCGAACCCGGGACCCTTCAGTCTGCAGGCCGATGCTCTATCCACTGAGCCAAACTGGTTTCGGCTAAATTAATAATCTTTGTATCCCTCTACAAATATTGCACAGTGCCTTAATCAAGGTGGATACTGAATGCCATTTAGTATAATTGAGTATATTGAAATCCCTTCCTATCAAAGCAGCCACTGTACTGTTAACTAATCCATATTATATAAGATTAATTAATATCAGATACTAACCAATATCAGATGGGACAAATAGCTTATAAGATTAAAGGCCACCAAATATATTTCTAGCTCTTGTAGAGATTGAGGTTATGGGCCTATTTAACCAGAAGCTTCGGTATTTAGGATGATTAAAACAAATTCCTGTTTATTGGATTGCATCTTATGTTATTTCTTCTCTTTGGTCTAGGTGCAGGTGAGGCTTCTGAGTGAGTTTGAGTACCCCTTTAAACTCCCACAATGCTTAGCGGTTTAACACTCACTCTTATGATTATTCATGTACATGTCATGTCTTACTACACTGTATGCTTTTTGGCAGTAGCTTTGTCAATGTTTACTAATTCTCTCTAATATGTAAAACATAGTAGGTACTCAGATATTTGAGTATTAGTAATAATACAGGTCTGAGTAAGGACCTCACCATTTAAAATTAATATTCTACAGAATATGTGGTGGGGTGCTTCTCCTTCTTCCGCATCCCGCACGGAAGGGGAGAAGGACAGGTTCACGAGTGGAGGAGCTGGGGATTGAGAAGAAAAAAAAAGAAAGAGACAAGAGACAGAGATAGGTTCAAGCTGGGTGCCGGGTGGAGGTTGTCACTCTGATGAAAGGACAGCCACCCCCACCACAGACAACACAGCACATTTGGGGGGTTAAGGTCAAAAGGAGTTTCGGGTGTGCCCAGGTCCTATTCATCGAGACCTGGGTAAGTTCCTCATTTTTTGGTACAAGGACGAAATTTAGCATATCAAGACCTGGGTAAGTCAAGATCCTATTTGTTCCTCATTCCAAGCACATGGATAAAGATAAGAAATTGTACTGATTACAGTCTCCAACATTTTGGGAGGCTGTTTCCTGGGGACGGCTATGCCAGTCACCTCAGACTCAGCTGACATTAATATAAAGGTCATCCATGTGCATTCCCAAAAGGCCCTCTACAACAATATTTGATCATTAACTATGAATTTATTTATTTTTATTTTTTGTTAATCCTCGCCCGAGGATATTTTTTTCCCATCAGTTTTTAGGGAGAGTGGAAGAGAGAGGAAGACAGAAAGTGTGAAATGGTACTTCGTCATCATTTAAATAAGTTGTTTCTTATTTAACTTGATTTTTGAAACATCCACAGATTAGCAATTAGTATAGGGCACCATTAATGTACCCATTGCCCAGTTCAGACAATTATATATCCATGGACAATCACATGCTTCTGAAATTAGGACTCCCATAAACATACTCTGTTTATAGTGAATTGTAACCAAGTTGTTGATTCATGCCTAAAGTACTTCAAGTTATGCAAGATTTTTAAATTCTTGTTTTTGCCTTTTAGGAAGAATTATATGAACATGTTTTTTATGCTTGTTCTAATAAATCAGCCCTTTGACAGTGAATGTGATATACAGGGTGTCCCAAAAAATCTATATAACACACTTTGTGTAATTATAGAGTCAGTGTTTATTAAAATACATTTCATTTTCATTTAGCAGCTATCAGCTATTAAAGTGTATATACATTTGGGGGGGTGTCACCCTATATAAATATAATAACATTGAAAATAAGAAATTTTTTAAAAATTTATTTTATTGATTTTTTTACAGAGAGGAAGAGAGAGGGATAGAGAATTAGAAACATCAATGAGAGAGAATCACTGATCAGCTGCCTCTTGCACACCCCCTACTGGGGATGTGCCCGCAACCAAGGTACATGCCCTTGATCGGAATCGAACCCAGGACCTTTCAGTCCACAGGCCAACGCTCTATCCACTGAGCCAAACTGGTTTCGGCGAAAATAAGAAATTTTTGAATTGTAAATTAACTTGGTATGTTGACAGAGATAGAATCCCTACTTTGGGATATATCCCTGCTGGTCTGTCTGTAATAGACTAATAGCTGGGGTGAACTCTGGGCAGAATTCACATTGACTTTGATTGAGATAACTAAGACTCTAAAAGTTCTTAAGCTGTTTGCAAAACCTGTAGTCAGACACTGAGCCATTTTCATAGAAGCAATAGTCTTTACATGTGTTGCATATTTCAGGTCCTGGGTGGGTCCTGGTTTATGCTTGTGTCAGAAGCAGTAACTGGGAGCAAGGGGTAAGCTTCAGGGAAGCCATTTTGGCACTCTGGATCTTGATTTTTAAAGCACTGTGAAATGGTGCATTTTCATTTATGTCAGGTAGTAGCAGATATATATGATGAACATGAAATGAATGTTTATTCTTTCATCTATAGGATCTAACAAGTTCTTTCTTTTCCCAAAACTTGAACTAAATTTCAGTTTATAAAATTTATAAAAGTAGTACTTGTTATAAGGTACTCTTAAAATACTCGTGTAGGTGACAGAAATGTCCCATTTCCATTCTTTGTGTAGTGAATGTTTTGAAATAAACATGATATATTAGAACTTCCTCTATGAGGATCTGGCAAAACCTCCCTTCCCCCAGTGGAATTTTTTCTGCTTATGAAAATAATACATGTTTGTTTAAAAACAAATCGATATTGACTTCCAACTGCCCTCAGACCAGCTGCTGAGCCAGTGTCTGTGCACTACTTGCTGTTGTCAGACCATGCCCAAGCGGCATGAGCTGGTTTACCTACCTGAATCATAGTCAGCCTTCTGGCCCTGTGTGCAGACTGAAGTGGTGTGTAGATACTACCAGCCTGACATCCTTGTACCTACAATTCCACCAGAATCTGGAGGACTCAAAACAGAATTTTTGAGACTGAAAGTGAGAAAACATGAACCTCAAATTTCTCAGAATAGAATTCTGAATTCTGTGAATAATATTATACATCTTAAATATAAATGTTTTTTAATTTACTGAAAGCCAAGCTACTTGTCCGTAAGCACCTACCTAATATGATGCTGACTGAAGGAGAAGAGATGCTTAATAGGTATTAACAGATACATTGAGATTTAATGATGATCTGACCAATATTTCTTGAAAACTGCCTCTTGAATGTATTAGGAAGTTATTTAGTCTTGAATATCATGTGAGATAGAGTATTATAATTCTGGTTTATTTCTTTGAATAAACATCAAGTATTATGGTAAATGAGAATTATAAATCAACTACTGTATAATAAAAAACTGAAGTTGAAAAAAATAAGTCAATATTAAAGTGTACAGAGTGGCAAGTACCCACTTGTATTTGACTATTGTGTGATATATTCCTCCATACCCACCCACCTATCCTTTCCCCATCTTTCCCTCTTCCTTTTATATCTTGTATTAGTTTTTTGTTTGTAGATTTTATTTTAATATACCTTTAAATTTTCCCCATACTTTTTGCATATATGTATAAAAACACATTGCCAAAATGATTTATAAGAAAGACTATTGTATTTTTAAAAAGCAATATATATATATTCACTGAAGGAAATTTGGAATATAATGTAAGGAACTAAGTGAAATCTCTGTAACTCCCCTCCCCAAGATAATAGTTTTCATGGTTTTGTTATATATTTTCTATGAGTATAGATGCACATATAATATTTATAAAATTAATCATTGTATATTTTACCATTGCAGGTTCAACATCATTAGTGTTATTATTAAATATTTTGTATGCTAAAGGCTGGGCATACCAAAACAACCAATATGTAGTCCTAGTCAAACCATCTTGGAGTTTCTACTATGAAGGCACTACTATGAAGGCACCTCATGAGTGGGTTATAACAATTTCAGACTTCTAGGAGTTTGGGTCTTTAAGAAATCACTTCCTATTTTTATCTTCATATTTATTAAATTGATTGGGTGACATTGGTCAACATGAACATTCAGGTTTCAGGTGTGGGTTTATGTTACAAGATCTGTATATTGCACCATGTACCCACCACCCTAAGTCAAATGAAATCACTTAAATTTTTTTTCCTGCCCTAGCCAGTTTGGCTCAGTGGATAGAGTGTCAGCCTGTAGACTGAAGGGACCTGGGTTCGATTCTGGGTTCAATTCTGGTCAAGGGCATGTACCTCAGTTGCAGGCTCCTCCCCGGCCCAGGGCCTGGTCGGGGCACATGCAGGAAGCAGCTAATCGATATGTTTCTCTCACATAGATATTTCTCTCGGTCTTTCCCTCTCTCTTCTACTCTCTCTAAAAATCAATGGAAAAATATCCTTGGATGAGGATTAAAAAATAATAATAATAATAAATAGTTTTTCCCTATTGTGAGATTGCAAGAGGGTATTTGAATTTGGGATGGGAAATAGCACTTTTTCTTTGTTCAGTGATATTTTAATTTGATAGACTATAGTTTTTTAAAAAAAATATTTTTTATCGATTTTTTCACAGAGAGGAAGAGAGAGGGATAGAGAGTTAGAAACATAGATGAGAGAGAATTATCCATCAGCTGCCTCTTGCACACCCCCTACTGGGGATGTGCCCGCAACCGAGGTACATGCCCTTGACCGGAATCAAACCGGGGACCTTTCAGTCCGAAGGCTGACGCTCTATCCACTGAGCCAAACCGGTCCCGGCTATAGTGTATTTTTTAAAACTAAATTTTCAAACATATTAAAAAATGGAAAGAATATTATAAGTCTCCATATACTCATGACTCATATTTAAAATATTATCAAGATCGTCGGGACCGGTTTGGCTCAATGGATAGAGCGTTGGCTTGGGGACTGAAGGGTCCCGGGTTCGATTCCGGTCAAGGGCATGTACCTTGGTTGCTGGCATATCCCCAGTAGGGGGTGTGCAAGAGGCAGCTGATCGATGACTCTCTCATTGATGTTTCTAACTCTCTCCCTTCCTCTCTGTACAAAATCAATAAAATATATTAAAAAAATAAAATAAAATATTATCAAGATTTGCCACATTTGTCTTAGCTCTTCAATTTTTTTTCTCTTTAACGAGCTAAAGGAAATTTCATATCATGTCATTTTACTTTTACAACCTTAACTATTCATCTTTAAAACATATGGTTGAGCTCTAGCTGGTTTGGCTCAGTGGATAGAGTGTTGGCCTGTGGACTGAAGGGTGCCAGGTTCTATTCCAGTCAAGGGCACATGCCCGGGTTGTGGGCTCGACCCCCAGGAGGGAGCATGTAAGAGGCAACCGATCAATGGTTCTTTCTCATTATTGATGTTTCTATCTCTCCCTCTCCCTTTCTCTCTGAAATCAATACAAATAAAAATAAAAACATTTTAAAAAATAAAACATATGGTTGATGGTTGATTTCTGATATAAGTATAATTCATTATCCTACTAGAAACTTACTGGAAGTTCTTGATATCTGATACCTAAATTTCTCTGATATGCTGTTTTTTAACATCTAAATCTAATTAAATGTTTGTATCTTGTAATGCTCTTATCAAAATAGCCATATTTCTTTTTCAGATTAGTGATGATGAACCAGGTTATGACCTAGATTTATTTTGTATACCTAATCATTATGTGGAAGATTTGGAAAAGGTGTTTATTCCTCATGGACTAATTATGGACAGGTTAGTAACAGATTTTAAATTGAAGTTTGTGTCTTATATTAATTTCAGGTGTCAGCAGCTGTTTTAAGTAGTTGATATTTGATCATAAACTGGACCAGCTTGTAAAAAAAAATAGATTTAAAAAAATTTAAAAGCCTTTTTTACAAAAAAAGGCAGGGAGGGCTTACTAATAACACAGCATAAATTATAGTATACTGGGAATCTGTAGGGAGTAGAATAAAGTAAATATTGAAAGGAGATTGGAAGAATGAACTTTAGTCACAGCCTTTGATTTCTCAACCCTGAACAGGGTAATGGACTGGGGCTGAATCACATGAAGGCAAGGTCAGATTTTGATTATTATGCACATCTAGCTTGAAATTTTCCCCTTAAATAAATTGCTGTGAGAAACTTTGGTATTTAAATATTTGCCTTGTGTATCAGGTTATTTTGGTTTTTATTTCAAATTATAATATCGATACATGTATACTGTGAAATTTTAACTGTAGAGGCTTTAGATAAGAGTAGAGTTCTCTCCTTTCAGCCTGAAGAGCATATATCCTTCCTACATATGGGCTAATCACATATATGTAAATGTACACATATATTTTAACACATGGATGTGTACTATCATGTAGGTCAAAAATTTGTTGGACACTTTTTCATGTTAGTATATCCAGAGCTATCCTAAATATTTTATTTTTTATTTTATTTATTTTTTAAAATATAGTTTATTGATTTTTCACAGAGAGGAAGAGAGAGGGACAGAGAGTTAGAAACATTGATGAGAGAGAATCATCGAACAGCTGCCTCTTGCACACCCCCTACAGGGGATGTGCCTGCAACCAAGGTACATGCCCTTGACCGGAATCGAACCTGGGACCTTTCAGTCCGCAGGCCTATGCTCTATACACTGAGCCAAACTGGTTTCGGCTATCCTAAATATTTTAAATGTTGCATAGCATTACATTTTCTAGCTGTATCATAATTTACTAGCCCACTATTGATGGACATGCAAGATTTGTCCCTTGTCTTGCTATTATAGACCATACTAGAAGGAGACATCCTTTTGTAGATATTTGAATGCTTCCTCAACTTGATCCATGTGGAAATTTTGGGTCACGTGGAAGGTGTTTATTGAATGTTTTGATACTGCCAAATTATCCTTCAGAAAGTTATGTTAATTTATACTCCCAATGATATATGCAAATACTGTGTTTCTCACAATTTCTTCTTACATTGTAGATTGTCAGGTAAATTTTATTTTATCAGAATTTGTCAATCTGATAAGCGAAAATGGTATCTTATTTTAAATCGCATTAAAAATTTATTATAAATGTTACAGCGAACCAGGCTTTTGAGGGTTTTTGCAATGTTCTCTTTGCTTTATGAAACAAGGATATACTTCATGGGGACAAAGGATGTATTTTGTGGAAGTTAGAGGTTAAGAGATGTTTGTTGTAAAGTTTACATGTATTTCTATTACAGTATAAATTACTTTCTATTTAAGTTCCTGATTTTATTTCTGTAGGACAGAGCGGCTTGCTCGAGATGTGATGAAGGAGATGGGAGGCCATCACATTGTAGCCCTCTGTGTGCTCAAGGGGGGCTATAAATTCTTTGCTGACCTGCTGGATTACATCAAAGCACTGAACAGGAATAGTGATAAATCCATTCCTATGACTGTAGATTTTATCAGACTGAAGAGCTACTGTGTAAGTATATTTAATATATGTTTATTCAATAACATGTTTAAAATAAAACATGGTAACTATAGGTTTTCTGTATGTTTTTGAAGCTTTGCAAACTAAAGTCACATGTTTATTTCAGTTGGTTACAGTGAGATTTTCTGATATATTCACCAGTACTTTATATCCAAGTGAATTTTGTCTTTTTTTGGGGGGGTTAATCCTCACCCAAGGATATTTTTCCATTGATTTTTTAGGGAGAGTGGAAAAGAGAGGGAAAGACAGAGAAACAATAATGTGAGAGAAACATATCAATTGGTTGCCTCCTTCATGAGCCCTGACCAGGGCCTGGACCAGGGAGGAGCCTGCAACCAAGGTATGTGCCCTTGACTGGAATCGAACCCGGGACCCTTTGGTACACAGGCCACTGTTCTATCCACTGAGCCAAACTGGTTAGGGCAATATTGTCTCCCCCCAAATTAGTCACCTTAGAGCAGGGGTCTTCAAACTACGGCCCGCGGGCCACATGCAGCCCGCAGAGGAGTCTGATCCGGCCCGCCAGGTTTTTTGGGCAGTGAGCGCAGCCGAGGTGTTACAGTAGGAATTAGTAGTTCATATAGTCCGGCCCTCCAGCTCTCTGAGGGACCGTGATCTGGCCCCCACTTTAAAAAGTTTGAGGACCCCTGCCTTAGAGGTTATATACTTATTTTAAAGGTATTTTATTATTTTGGGGTTTTTTTTTTAGTTTTAATTTTAATTTTAAAAATAATATTTTTATTTCAAAGAAGAAAGGAGAGGGAGATAGAAACATCAGTAATGAGAGAGAATCATTGATTGGCTGCCTCCTGTATACCCCCCACTGGGAACCAAGCCCGCAACTGGGGCATGTACCCTGACCTGGAATCAGCCGTCATCTCCTGGTTCATAGGTTGATGCTCAACCACAGACCCACACTGGCCAGGCTGTTTTTTGGAGTTTTTAAAAAACCTTTTAAGAATTGCTGTTGGGACTTGAGTGTTACTCTTTTGACTATATTTACTGGTGGCAAATACCTTCTCTGGAGCTAGATTGGTTTGCGGGGAAATCGAAAGGCATTTGGAACGAGGTCTGATAAAATAAAGTGGGTCCAGAATTATTTCCTAGCCCTAGCCAGTTTTGCTCAGCAGATAGAGTGTCGGACTGTGGACTGAAGGGTCCCAGGTTCAATTCTGGTCACGGGAATATGCCCAGATTGTGGGATTGATCCCCAGTGTAGATAAGTGGTCTTCTTCTTCTTTTTAAAAAAATATATATTTTATTGATTTTTTACAGAGAGGAAGGGAGAGAGATAGAGTTAAAAACATCGATGAGAGAGAGTCATCAACCAGCTGCCTCTTGCACACCCCCTACTGGGGATATGCCCACAACCAAGGTACATGCCTTTGACCGGAATCGAACCCGGGACCCTTTGAGTCCGCAGGCCGACCCTCTATCCACTGAGCCAAACCGGTTTCGGCATGTGGTCTTATTCTTAATGAAATAAAACATTCACATCAAAGAAATTGTGGGTGAAATTCATGTGTAAAGATCACACTGAGTCCTAGCCAGTTTGGCTGTGGCTAGAGCATCAGCTTGAGGACTGAAGGGTTCCAGGTTTGATTCCGGTCAAGGGCATGTACCTTGGTTGCGGGCATATCCCCAGTAGGGGGTGTGCAGGAGGCAGCTGATGGATGTTTCTCCCTCATCGATGTTTCTAACTCTCCCTTCCTTTCTGTAAAAAATCAATGAAATATATTTTAAAAAAAAGAAAAGAAAAGAAAATACCACTTTTGATTCACTGTCATTATGCAGTGTTACACTATCTCAAATGCTTCAGAATATTGACACTGGATGGACCAAGATCCAGTGATCTTTTTGTTGTTGTTGTTGTTGTTATTCACCTGAGGATATTTTTCCATTGATTTTTAGAGAGAGTGGAAGAGAGAGATGGAGAGAAATATCGACATGAGAGAGACACATCAATTGGTTGCCTCCTGCACACACCCCAACCAGGGCTGGGGAACCTGCAACCAAGGTACATGCCCTTGACCAGAATCAAACCCAGAATCAAACCTGGAACCCTTCAGTCCTCGAGCTGATGCTCTATCCAAACTGGCTAGGGCTCTGTGATCTTTACACATGAATTTCACCCACAATTTCTTTGATGTGAATGTTTAATTTCATTAAGAATAAGACCACTTATCTACATTTAGCTTTCAATCTTCATTGTCTTTGTTAATCATCCATTTGACTAAGTCTTTGACTTTTGTCACATTTTTATCAGTCTAATAGGTGATAAGACAACCACTTAAATATTATAGACATTTTCCCTATTCCACCAAAGCCCTTTATGCTCAAACATTATGATGTTACTTTGTATTTATAAGCTCCTTTTAACTTGTCAGTCTTGTTAAGCCTTGTTTAAATATAAAATTTGGATTTTTACTTAACACAAGCTATTTATTTGTTTGTTTGTTTATTTATTAATTTATTTATTTTGCTGGTTTACACTCAAATTTAATGTTAGGCAGCATAGCTGACAACAGTATAGCTGCCCAGTTTTTATTTTATTTTTAAATGATAACCTTTTTATGTTTTTATTTTGTTAAGCCTCACCTGAGGATATTTTCCCATTGATGTTTAGAGAGGGTGGAAGAAAGGGAGAGAGACAGAGAGGGAATCATGGATGTGTGAAAGACACATCTTTTTTTTTATTTCTAGTTGATCCTTTATTATTTCTAGTTGATCCCTTTTCATATCTTCATAGGTCTTGTTTATTTTATCGGCCTTTTCTAGGAGATTCTTGAAAAACCTTATAAGCGTGGTTTTGAATTCTATATCCAGTCGCTTTTTGTCCTCCGTTTCTGATCTGTTTCCTTGTCTCGGCATTTTCGCTGCTTCCCTGAGTTGGTAGGGTGTGAGGATCAGCTGTATCTATGCCAGGAGACAGCCTTATTAGACTAGACTTGGAAAACTGCAAGAGCCTCTGTGCTCAGCTTGGATGGGGCAGAGTTTCAGGGTGGAGCCTACAGCCTTGGCTTCCGATTAGGCCCACCCTATGAGGCTCCTGAGTCTCAGTGTTCCTCAGTGTCCTTTGGTACTCCAGTTTAGTCTCTCCCCCAATGAGCCTGCAACTGGGGTTCAGTGCAGTTGGAAGTGGGGTTAAGAGCAGTCCGGAGCTTATGTCTCCTTCCCGAAAGGGCAATCCAGCGGCTCAATCAATAGTCTGTCCTCTGTGCGAAATGTGCGTGACACAGGGCCTCTGCCTTTTGCTGCTCCCTTGAGCTTCCGCCTTACAGCCCAGATTTCCTCTGTATGAGTCTGGGGCCTGAGGGTCTCACCCAGAAGTGGGGTTCAGTGCAGTCGGAACTGGGGCTCAGCACAGTCCGGAGCTTTTGTCTCCTTTCCGCTAGGGCAATCTAGCAGCACAGTCAGCAGTCAGTCCTCTGCGCGCAATGTGTGTGCCTCCGGGACTCTGCCTTTCGCTGCTCCTCTGAGCTTCCGCCTTACAGCCCAGGCTCCCTCTGTATGTGTCTGGGTCCCCAGGGTCTTGCTCAGAACTGGGGTTCAGTGCTGTCGGAACTTGGGTTCAGCATAGTCTGGAGCTTTTATCTCCTTCCTGCCAGCCAGGCACTTAGCCGCCCCTCCTCTGGCTCCATCCTCTCCGCGCTTGCAACGTGTCTCCATACCTTAGGCTTTTATAGCTTCTCTGATTTTCCTTCTGGTTTTCTCTTTCCTTCTCGTTGAATTTCCAGTCAGTCAACTTTCCTGTAGTTCTGGATAATGTCCACTTTATATTTTAGTTGTTTTTGAAATTGTTATGTAAGGCTGCAGATAGGCGGTTACCTATGCCGCCATCTTGGTTTCCCACCGACACATCTTTTTTAAATAATATTTTTTATTGATTTCAGAGAGGAAGAGAGAGAGTGATGAAAACATTAGTGATGAAAGAGAATCATTGATCAACTGCCTCCAGACACCCCCCACTGGGGATCGAGCCTACAACCTAGGCATGTGCCCTTGACTGGAATTGAACCTGGGATCTTCCAGTCCTCAGGCCTATGCTCTATCCACTGAGCCAAACCAGCCAAAGCTGTATTTTATTTTTTTGAAAGCTGCCCAGTTTCTAATATATTGTTGCTTAAGTCAAAACATGTACTTAGTATTGCCCATGGTATGATTTCTCTTTGATCTTCTTAAGTACCCTACCCACCCTCCCACACAAACACACACATAAAAATTAATCTTGTTACTTTATGGCTGATAATTCATTCCTCTGGGAATTTAGGCAGAATGTTCTTCCTTTGAAAAGAAAACTCGTAAAAACAAGTGAGGGGACTTTATATTTTTTTTTAAAGTATTTTATAGCTGTAAGAGCAATTTGAAGCAAAGGAACATTTTGACATTTTAATTTAATTTTCTACTTTTAGTTTTTTCTTATTCATTTTAGATCTTAGAGGATTATTAAGCTGAATTCCTCAACTGATAAAAAAATATGAAAATTTAAACACAAGCAAAGTGAATTTTAAGATTTTCACTTAGACGAAAATAATATCCATTCTGTTTTATGTGAAATTCTGTGTAGGTTTACTGTTAAGCAATAGAAATTAAGAATGCCATCCATATACTTTAATTTTTCAGTTTGTCATGGAAAATATTCACACGTCCATATAAAATATAGGCAACTTAATTTGATTAAGTTGTAAAATGGAAATTTAAAATTGTTTCAAGTATCAGTAACATTGATGTTACTATAATTTTAAATGCTATCTTGACCAGTTTGAAATAGTGAATTAAACATTGATCTGTACTAATCCTAAAGGAATGCTCAATGAACTGTTATATATTCCTAGAATATATAGAGAGCCAAGAATGTCAACACGCCCCATCTGGTTTTTCTCCAAAATAAAAATTGTATTTTTTTCTGATTAAAAAACATGTTTAATATAAAAACATAGAACCTCAAACATTACCAAGGAATTGTCACACTAAATTTCACTACCATTTTTATTTCTAATATTTTAAAGAAGTTTTTCTTTGAATATACACACATGTATATTACAGTTTACCTACTGTTTATCAAATAAGCTAGGCAGGATTTTCTTTGCTTAGTGCCTAGATGGGAAATTGACTGGGGATTCCAAATACCATATTTCATTAATTCTAAATTAAATTAGTTTAAGACCACTATTTTTTGTGCTTCTAAAGAAAACGACACTGTCAATTATGGTAGTAAGTTGTGATCAGTTGTAATATGTTGATTTCTGAGGTATAAAAATATAAATGTGCATCTTAGAAAAATGAAATATTAATACAATATATTCAATTCCCTTTTCTATTCCTAAACGCTGTGGTTTTCAGAAAAATTAAACAGTTGATAAGTATGCAAACATATTTTCTCTGTTGTGAGTTCAATTTTGTAGTTTGTTTTTGTTTTTTGTTTTTTACTAAAATAGTTGAATAAAAAATAATGAAGCCTCAGTAGGAAAAGTTGTCAGACAAGTTAATTTTTAAAAATATATATATTTTATTGATTTTTACAGAGAGGAAGAGAGAGGGATAGAGAGTTAGAAACTTTGATGAGAGAGAATCATCTATCAGCTGCCTCTTGCACACCCCCTACTGGGGATGTACCCAGAGTCATCTATCAGCTGCTTCTTGTACACCCCCCACTGGGGATGTGCCCATAACCAAGGTACATGCCCTTGACGGGAATCGAACCTGGGACCCCTCAGTCCACGGGCCGATGCTCTATCCACTGAACCAAACCGGTTTTTGCAGACAAGTAAATTTTTTATGGGTATATTTTTCTGTGGGCCTTAAGCAAAGAGAAAATTAGCCTGATTTTTGATATATGAGTTATTATCTCCATGTACATGTAAGAATAATGAGGTGTGAAGAATTTAAGTTACTTGCCCAAGATCATACCAGTCTTTGATTTGAACCCAAGCCTTTAACTGTACAGAACTCATTCATATTTGGGAAAACTTTTAACTGACTTGATTCCTCTAATATGGGCTTCCTTTTATTTCTTCATTCTCTTATACTCATTAGTTTTACATGCAAATTAGTTTATAGTAAATTATAAGAAGGTGGCTATTTGAATGAGCTTGTTCAAGAAAATGCAGAAAAATTGCAGTAGTTTCTTTTTTTTAAATATATTTTATTGATTTTGTACAGAGAGGAAGGGAGAGAGATACAGAGTTAGAAACATCGATGAGAGAGAGTCATCGATCAGCTGCCTCTTGCACACTCCATACTGGGGATTTGCCTGCAACCAAGGTACATGCCCTTGACCGGATTCGAACCAGGGACCTTTCAGTCCCCAGGCCGAAGCTCTCTCCACTGAGCCAAACCGGTCTTGGCTACATTTCTATTTATACATCGCAATCAAAGGAGGAACATAGGTGGGTTACATGAAATTCATTGGTGACGGATTAAGGAGGTGGGATAAAGCAAAGCAATGGGAAACCCCTAGGATTGGATAAAAAGTAAAATGATGGAAGTGTACTTAGGTGAATGCAGGAACAATTAACATGATAAAGAAGGAATTTGAGGCATCTGTCCTGGCGCCCACCAGGTTCCCACCACGTTTGGTTGTGCCCCAGGGGCTCCAGGAAAAGGGAAGTTACTAGTTAACCAGACATCTCACAGATATGTTATTTTAGAGGCAAAAAAAAAAAAAAGGCTAAGGGGCTCAGTAAAGAAGATCTAAGTTGATCTTTGTCAGGGAAAATATGGGCCTAGGACATGACTACCCACTCTAACCTGTTTGTAATTTAAATATTTAATTTCCAAACCATCTATCATGGTTATTTTAGGTCTCTGAGTTTGCAAGACTGCCACGCAGGCCTCCCCTGAGCTTGTCAGGTTAGCATGTGGCTCCTTTCGTTCACACCCCTCTACTGTGCCAGTCCTATTATCTCAAGATGAGGCACATATGCCAAAACCAGTTTGGCTCAGTGGTAGAGCGTCAGTCTGCGGACTGAAAGGTCCCAGGTTCGATTCCGGTCGGGGGGCATGTACATTGGTTGCAGGCACATCCCCGGTGGGGGGTGTGCAGGAGGCAGCTGGTCGATGTTTCTCTCTCATCGATGTTTCTAGTTCTCTATCCATCTTTCCTCCTCTCTGTAAAGAATCAATAAAATATATTTTAAAAAAAAAAGATGAGGCACATAAGGATCACTTAGTAATGCAGTGAAGCAGGGATACAGTGGGAAGCTTGTTCCAGACAGGAAGGGAGAGAGGTAAATTCTCCTGGGGGGTTAATTGGTCCATGGGTGTCATTTATATGTAATTTGGGCACTTATTACTGCACATTGAACTGACAACATTTTTTCTTTCTTTAAATATATTCTTATTGATTTAAGAGAGGGAGAGAGAAATAGAAATGTCAGTGATGAGAGACAATCATCCATCAGCTGCCTCCTACACGCCCCCTTCTAGGGATCTTGCCTGCAACCCTGGGCATGTATCCTCGATCAGAATCGAACCCTTCAGTCCACAGGCCAACACTCTATCCACTGAGCCAAACCAGCTAGGGCTTTACACATTTTTTTCTTAAATGAATCTTCTTTATTTGCCTCTGTTGAAAGGATGGCTATGCTTCCATGAAAAAATGCATCAGAAGAGATTTGATTTAAGCTAAAAACCTTAGGGCAAACAGGAATATGGAGATATGGGTGCTAATGGAGCAGCGGTGTCTTGAATGCTTAGAGTTCTCTTATCTCTTATTGTTTTACCATAGCCTTTACAACAGATATTTGTTTGTTTCTGTCTCCCTGCTTTTTATTTCTCAGGTCTTTTCTTTGTAAAAGAGGGTCAATTGAAGTTGGACTGTAATACCAAATTTCTACAGAAGATGTCACTGTTTGACTTGATTTACAGTGTAAATCATTTAGTATGAGTCACATTGAAAGATTCAGGTTTTGTTACTTTTTTGCTATTAATCAGTTCTCTGTATTTGAAACTCTGGGTTTTAAGTTAGCTAGCATAAAGTGTGTGCATAACTTCCTTAAGATGAGAAGTAATAGGCAAGATTTTTTAATATCATTGGTCAAACACCTTGTCTATAATAGTTTGCAACACTGAACAGTATTGGGTACATTGGTGTTTTTAAAAAAATAGCAATAAAAAATGGGCATGCATATAGAAGCATATAATAAAAATAGAAGTAAATAAAAATAAAAATGTTTTATTATCCCCATTTGGATACAATTGCTGTTATAAACTTTAAAAATGCTAAACAAAAGTGTGTGTGTTTTTTTTTTTTAAAATATATTTTTTGATTTATTACAGAGAGGAGGGGAAAGGGATAGAGAGTTAGAAACATCGATGAGATGCCTAAACCGGTTTGGCTCAGTGGATAGAGTGATGGCCTGCGAACTGAAGGGTCCTGGGTTTGGTTCCGTTCAAGGGCATGCACCTTGGTTGCGGGCACATCCCCAGTATGGGCTGTGTAGGAGGCAGCGGATCGATGTTTCTATCACTCTATCCCTCTCTCTTTTTCTCTGTAAAAAAAAATCAATAAAGTATATTAAAAAAAACAAAACAAAAACAAAACATGGATGAGAGAGAAACATCAATCCGCTGCCTCCTGCACACCCACTACTGGGGATGTGCCTGCAACCAAGGTACATGCCCTTGACTGGAATTGAACCTGGGACCCTTCAGTCACAGGCCGACGCTCTATCCACTGAACCAAACCAGTCAGGGAAAAAGTGGTTTTATAGGTAGTACTTTGCTCTACTATTTGGTATTTTTAATTATCATCGTTCCATGTCAATTTGGATAGATTATCAGATTCTTTTCAGTAGGTTCATGGTATTACTTGTGTGGACTATTACTTATTATAAATAGTTCCCTGTTAATAGACATGTTGGTTTTCTCCAGTACTTCTTTTTTATAAACAGTTGATAACAGTGAACATCCTTATATGTACCTTTGCATACTTGTGTTTTTGTAGCATCAATTTTTAGAAGTGGGATTGCTGGGACAAAATGGCATGCATAATTACAATTTTAATAGTTGTTGCTATAGAATTTGCAACATTATAAATTGGTGCTTTCACTAACAAGAGTGCTTTTTTTTCCTCTCACTTTTGCCAACATATATTATCAGGTTTGAGTTTTGCCCGTGTGAATGGGTGAACAGTAGAATCCCATTATTTTAGTATTTGTTTCTCAGGTAGATATCATTTTATATGTTATGCCTTCTCTTCTATGAATTGTGTATGTGTATTTGTTCTCCATTTCCCCATTCGGTTCTTATCCTTGGTGTCTAGTGTATAATAGGAATATTTGTTACAGATCTTTTCTTTCAGATTGGGTTCATGTCATACCTAGGTTTTTACCTTTTCTAAAGAATGTGAAAATATTCTGTTTTCTTCCATTCTGCTTATGGCTTTATTTTTTACATTTAGATTTTAATCCATCTGGAATTTATTTTTGTGTATGCTGTGAGGTAGGGATAATACTTTACTTTTTTCCCAAGTGGATAACTAGTTGATCAAGCACCATTTATTGAATAATTAATCTGTTTACTGACTTAAAATACCATCTTTATCATATACTAAATTCTCATATATTCCTGGATCTGCTTCTGGGCTCTGTTTTGTTCACCTGTTCTTTCAACCTAGTTTTCTGTCTTGAATCCAGTGCAGCCAAATTATAATCATTATCACCACCCACTACAGTGGGTGTAGAACATTCTCTTTTGATACTCCTATAAGAGTTTCTACTGGATTCTGTGATATCAGAAAACTGGGAGTCTTAAGAGGTATGCCTTAAAAGACTACTGATCATACCTCATTTCCCAGACTTTGCTGACAATGAATTGGACCTGAGCTAGACTTTTCAGGGAACTATCTTTGGGGTTGAGTGTGATGTAGACCCACCCTTTAGCTTGCTTGACTCATGGGAATGGTTCAGGGCCAGAACCAGACACCTGCCATGCTAATAACTTCCCTCGTGGTTCAGAATTTACTGTGACTGAAGATGGGTGGTTGCTATAATACTGCCCACTTGAACCTGGTGGTACACCATATTTTTAGGGCTCCTAAAGCATCAAATCAGTAATGGCCAACTAGGACTTGTTAATTTTTACTAATCTCTAATTAAAAGTTACCTAGTCGTTCATTTCTAGAAACAATTCTTACACTGTGTTCATTTAGAATTTCATAATGCTATGACATTAGATAGCTAACTTCTTAAATCTTCTAGTTCCTGTTTGGTAACATGAGATATAGATATATATGTGTATATAGGTATACATATATATATATTTATATTTTTTTTCTAGAATGACCAATCAACAGGGGACATAAAAGTGATTGGTGGAGATGATCTCTCAACATTAACTGGAAAGGTATGTATGTATCTTGAAGAAGGCCCATTATACCAAGAGTCATTAGTAAGACTATGCTGCCAATCAATCACTAAGAGGCAGTTTACATAGTTATTTATGCACATAGGTATCTTTCTCTAGGTCATATAGCAAAGAGACAGTTGAATCCAACATTAAATTTAAAAGTTCGTGTTGCCAAGTACTGCTATCTGCCACTGTGTTGATCTAATTTGGAATCCTTCAATATATATATATATATATATATATATATATATATATATATATATATATATATATATAAAGGCAGTCTTTTTTAAAAAATATATTTTATTGATTTTTTACAGAGAGGAAGGGAGAGAGATAGAGAGCCAGAAACGTTGATGAGAGAGAAACATCGACCAGCCGCCTCCTGCACACCCCCTACTGGGGATGTGCCCACAACCAATGTACATGCCCTTGACCGGAATCGAACCTGGGACCTTTCAGTCCGCAGACCGACGCTCTACCACTGAGCCAAACCGGTTTCGGCAGAAAGGCAGTCTTTTTAAAAAATAGAGTCACGGGTGTTTCCCCCTCTCCCCCCCACCCCCCCCATCTATTTAAAATTGATTGTAGAGAGAGAAGGGAAGGAGAGAAGAAGAGAAAAAGAGAAAGAAACATGAATTTGTTCCACTTATCCATGTATTCATTGGGTGATTCTTGTATGTGCCTGATGGGTTCAAACCCAAGACCTTGGCATATTGGGACAGTGCTCTAAACAACTGAGCTTTCCAGCCAGCACACACATAGTTTCTGAAAAGATAGAGGAGCAGTAACATGTAGTGGCTGAAAGTATGGGTTCTGGAGCTGGACAGCCTTGATTCAAAGCCTGGCTCAGTACTTCCTAATATGTGACCTGGGACCGTTTTTTTTTTAACCTCTCTATCTCCCATATGTAAGGTAAGGATGGCAGCCACGTCATAGAATTAAAAGAAGACTAAGTGAAATAATGCATGTAAAGTTCTTACAACAGTTTCTGGAGTTAGAACACTCAGTAAATTCAAGCATAACTATTATTTTAAGGAACCTCAAAGTTTTTTAAACATCAAAATTCTTGCAGTATTATCAATTGGCTGACTAAAAGAGATATTAAGATGTTTGAGCATTTTTCTTCTGATACATGAAATGATTTTTTAATAACCAATAATAGAGCTATGGTTTTAAGCTGCCATTTATATTGTGCCAAATATAAAGGGATAATCTCAAAAGTTTCACACGTTTCTGTGAGGTGTATATTATTAGCCCTATTTTACAGATCAGGAAAATAAGACTCAGCAAGATTGAAGGATTTACTCAAAGTCTCACTGCCAGTAAGTGGTAGAGCTTTTTTTGAATCTAGGTCTTTCATTCTCTAGAACACTTTATCATCTGGCTTTTACATTTTTAAAAAATATATTTTTATTTGTTTTTTTGAGAGAGGAAGCGGGGAGGAAGAGAGGGATAGAAACATCAATGAGCATGAACATTGATCAGCTGCCTCCTGCACATCCCCTGCGGGGGATGGAGCCTGCAACCTGGGCATATGCCTTGATTGGGAATCTTGTGACCTCTTGGTGCATGGGGCAGTGCTCAACCACTGAGCTACACAAGCCAGGTGGCTTTTAAATTTTAATGTTCACAGCTCATTTGACTGAGTATCTGTAAGGAGACTTTAGCATACAGCACTTGTGTCAAATTCTGTGGTCCCACCCTGCTGGTGTGGCTCAGTTGGTTGAGTGTTGTCCCATGAACTAGGAGGTCATGGTTTGATTCCTGGTTAGTGCACATAGTCAATGCACGTGCCCGTGTTGCAGGCTTGATGTTCAGTGAGGGATGTGCAGTGCAGGAGGCAGCCGATCACTGTTTCTCTCTCATTGATGTTTCTATTTCTCCCTTTCCTTTCCTCTCTGACATCAATAAAAACATATTTAGCCAAAACCGGTTTGGCTCAGCAGTAGAGCGTCGGTCTGTGGACTGAAAGGTCCCGGGTTCGATTCCGGTCAAGGGCATGTACATTGGTTGCGGGCACATTCCTGGTGGGGGATGTGCAAGAGGCAGCTGGTCGATGTTTCTCTCTCATCGACATTTCTAGCTATCTCTCTCCCTTCCTCTCTGTAAAAAATCAATAAAAATATATTTTTAAAAAATATTTTAAAAATTCTGTGGTCCCATAACAGAGTCATGCCAAACTAATGTTCTCTTCAACATCTTTGGAAAACTTTTAAAGGAGAAATTATAATCTATTGATCCTTTTCCCTCTCTGTCCATCTTATACATCACTGTCAGACCTATTCTCCTTTCCTTTTGCCCATATTTTGAAGTAATTTGAAGCCCTTACTTCCGCAGTCAATTTTTAGTGCTGGAAGGGGCCTAGCCTTCACAATCTGTGCTTTTATTTGACCTTGCCTTTCCCACTTAATGGCTCTGTCCCACTATGTAACTATGTGACCTTCAAACATATCTTTCTAAAATAACTTTTCTTTTCATGATAGTCACACTAAAGCACATTTGTTGTGGAGAAATATAAGGACATAAATTGGATGAAGTCATTTCTTGGTAGTTAGATTATAGGCTATTTAGACTTTCTATTTTAGTTTATCTTTTTGAGACAGTGTGTGTGCAGATACGTATTCCACAACCCCCTTTTTGCTCTCAGTGGATTAGAATATGTGAAAATAGCTCTTCAAATCTCTACTCTTTGGCTATTTTTGTGACTTTAGGCAACTAATTGATCTCTTGAGCTTCAAATTTTTCATTTAATAAGTAAGGATGTAGCTATTTGACATAAAATAAACTCTCAATAATGGTGCAATTCTCATTCTTTTATTTTTTTAAACAGTATTGATGTCTCTGGACTTTTATTTGTATAAAATGTCTCATACCAGTTAAAGTCTATAATTTTGGCCTAACCAAGGTTCTGTATCTACTTAGTATTAGAGCCAAGACTAGAATCCAGTTTCTCTGTCTCCTAATTCAGTGATGTTTTCAAACTACAACTTCATCCAATGGTGCTCATTGCTGCAACAGTGAGCCAGTTACTGGTAGGAAAATATTATCCTTCAGATGTGCTAGCTATGGTAAGGTAAATGTTGAGAAAGAACCACATGGTAGGTGGTGAAAAAATGATTGGTCAGTTAATTATTATATTCAATTTTATTAAATATTTGGGTTGAAGTATCTATTGAAAGACAAATTAGTTGTGATATGAAGAGAGAGAATAAATATGTACTGTTGTAGTAATATATATTGTAAAGTATATGCAAAATTATTGATTATACAAAGTGAGGTTTTTTAAAAGTCCTAATATTTCTTTCTTGCAACCCAATGGATCTTGTGCGCCCTACTTTGGTAACCACCAAGTTAGAAGAATACATAGAACATTAAATTCTAGTGCCATACGTATGTGAAAGAGAAATGAGAACTAAAATAAACAATATAGTATGGACCTATGACAATGATGATAACTAGTATGTGAAATGCTATTATACTTTATTCCTATAACTAACACAAGAACAAATAGGACTATTTTCTACATTGATAGTAGTTAAATGGTATTTTCTCTAAAGATTCTTTCAGCTATAAAATCCTGAGGGGTAGAAATTGGCATGGAGGTTTTTGGTGGGAGTAAGCAAAGATTGGTACCTTTTTTAGTTTAGTCTAATAATAAGAGCATATCCAGAAAATGTAGAACAATTTTAGTTAATAAGTAAATAGGTTTTGAATTGGATTCCATATGCTAAGTTAAATGCATGGTTTTGGAGTTATTTTCAAGTTAGATAGGTACTCATTCAAGTCCCTCATTTTACACATAGGAAATTGAGGCTCAGAGAAATTTTATGACTTTCCCAAGATTAGACCTCTGTTTAAGCAATAAAAACTTTTTAAAAATGAGCATATGGGTCAAATTTTATTTTTAAAAATTCTATTGCTGTGAAAATTTTATATTAAAGAGTTCTAAATCCCAACAGATGGAATTTGTTATGATGTGATTTGAGTTATAATTAGAAACACTGTCTGATTCGTTGTACTGATTTTCATTTCTCTTTTTCTTCTAGAATGTCTTGATTGTTGAAGTAAGTTCTACATACTTTTAATATAGTGTTTATTATTGTCTAACTTAGTATGCACAGTTCTGCAGGTAAGCTGGGGAAAGAAATTCCTCTTGATCAATTTTAATGGTAGGTTTGTGTTATAAGAGAATGAGATTTTTTTGTCAAATTTGTACTGGATAATGGAAAGTTTTGGTATATTTCTCTTTTTGACTTGAATTTTTCCTTTTATTTATTTTTAAACACACACACATTTTTAGTATATCTTTATTGATTTCAGAGAGGAAGGGAGAGGAGAGATAGAAACATCAGTGATGAGAGAGAATCATTGATTGGCTGCCTCCTACATGCTCCCCTCCCCCACTGGAGACCAAGCCTGCAACTTAGGCATGTGCCCTGACTGGGAATCAAACTGTTGACCTCCTGGTTCATAGGTCGATGTTCAACCACTGAACCACACTGGCCAGGCTTTCCTTTCTTTTAAAGTTAATGTATATTAGCCCTGGCCCTTGTGGCTCAGTTGGTTGAGCATAATTCCAAGCACTGAGAGTAGCCGGTTCTATTCCTGGTCAGGCCACTTCCCCAGTTGTGGGTTTGATTCCCAGTAGGGTACATGTAGGAGGCAGCCAATCAATGCTTCTATTTCTCTCCCTCTCCTTTCATCTCTCTCTCTAAAAAAATAAAGTTGATGTATATTCACATGAATGTTTTTAATTCTATTGCATACATCTATCTAGATACAAATAAAAGCCAAGTGACTGGAACAACTGGTCGCTATGATGCCCACTGTGGCCAGCCAATTGGCCTAATTTGGGGGGGGGGGCGGCCCCTCCTTCTGGCCAGCCCCCTGGCTGGCCCCACCCCAGATCGCGCCCCCCCCCTAACCCCAATCAGGGGCTGGCCTGCCAACCATCTGCTTCCCCTCCCCCCCTGACAGCCCAGCCCAATCATCCCCCACCATCTGGTGGGCTGACCAGAGCCCACCTGTGCACGAATTTGTGCACTGGGCTTCTAATACACACACACACACACACACACACACACACACACAGTGTGACATACATATATATTAAAAATATTTTTATTGACTTTTAGAGAGAGAGAAACATTGATGTGAGAGTTAAATATCGATCGGCTGCCTCTTACATGCCTTCTACTGTGGATTTAGCCTGCAACCGAGGCATATGTCCTGACTAGAAATCAAACTGGCAACCTGTGGTGCATATGACAACACCCAACCAACTGGACCACATCAGCCAGGTCTACAATATATATTTTGATTAAAAAATTTATATAGTGCCACATTATACATACTGTCTCTTTCAGCTTGTTATTTTTACTCAAAATTGGTTTTGAGGTTATTCATTTTGACATATATAGAGTCAGTTGTCCGTAAAAGTGCCACATAGCATTGCAGTGTATAAATCAACCAATTTATGCCCTATAAATAGCGAGATTGCTTGCACTTTTTCCTACTACTATAGGGCTGCTAAGAGTACCCTTTTCATGTCCTGATCACATTTGTGTGAGTTCCTTCTAGATACAGGCACTTAGAAGTAGAATGATTGGGTTGTAGAATCTGTACATTTTCAATTATACTATTACTAGAGTCTTAGTGCACAGATTCATGCACCTATGTGGTCCCTTGGCCTGGCCTGTAGGGATTGGGCCGAAAACGGCTCTCCAACATTCCCCAGGGGGTCCCAGATTGCAAGAGGGCAGTTCTCAAGTGACGCACCCTGGAATTGGGCTCCCTCCTCTCTGGTTCCGGGAGAGGAGGTCAGTGTGCGTCATAGTTACTTGCCTGTTGGCTGGTCGCTCAGGCTTTTGTATATGTAGATTGCCAAATTACTTATCAAAGTAGTATATACTTTATACTCCCACCAATGGAAGGAATTCTCATTCTTTTATGTAAAACGGTTTAAGGCTTAAGAGCAACAGTAAACCTGAATTTATTTTTGTTGTTTTTAAGGTTATTTAGAAACTTTAGCTCATAGATTAAAAGATAAACAAATGATAATTTTTAAAAAATATATTTTATTGATTTTTTTTTTTCCAGAGAGGAAGAGAGGGATAGAGAGCTAGAAACATTGATGAGAGAAACATTGATCAGCTGCCTCTTGCACACCCCCTACTGTGGATGTGCCTAAAACCAAGGTACATGCCCTTGACCGGAATTGAACCTGGGACCTTTCAGTCCGCAGGCCGATGCTCTATCCACTGAGCCAAACCGGTTTTGGCTAAATGATAATTCTTTTTTAAAGTTTTGTGCACATGAATACCCCTGGGAATGGTTCGCTTTCTTAAAATGAAGATTCATTAATTCCACTTGAGATTGATTTATTTTCTCTGGGGTAATGCTGCCTAATAAATTACCACCAATTTAGCAGCTTTAAACAACACAAATTTGTTATATCAGTTTACGTGGGTCAGGAACGCAAGTACAGGTTAGTTGGGTCCTCAGCTTGGGGTCTCACCACTCTGAATCAATGTTGATGCTCCTGTGGCTTATGATCCTCTTCCTTGTTCATTCAGGTTGTTGGCAGAATTTAGTACCTGTGGTTGTAGGACGGCTCCATTTTTTTGCCGAGTAGGAGTTGTTCTCAGCTCCTAAAGGCTATCTTCATGTCGTAGCACATGGTCCTCTCACATGGCAGTTGACTTCAAAACCAACAGGAGAATTGCTCTCCAGTCTCTTACATTATCTTGCCCAACATAACCTAATCACGGGAGTGACCATCCTATCATTTTCACGGTTCTCTCTCTTTTATATATATATATATATATATATATATATATATATATATATATATATATATATTTTTTTTTTTTTAATTGATTTTTTACAGAGAGGAGGAGAGAGGGATAGAGAGCTAGAAACGTCGATGAGAGAGAAACATCGACCAGCTGCCTCTTGCACACCTCCTACCGGAGATGTGCCCGCAACCAAGGTACATGTCCTTGATCGGAATCGAACCTGGAACTTTTCAGTCCACAGACCGACGCTCTACCACTGAGCCAAACTGGTTTCGGCAACAGTTCTCTCTTTTGTGAGGGAATTATTCCTGGTGTGTACACCTGGGGGCAGGAGTGTCTTGGAGGCTATCAGAACAAAATTCTGTCTGATGCAGCTCAAAAATATGCATTTTTCACTAGTCTCCAGCTTTGATATTTCTGATGACTCACAGACACCCCCCCCCCTTTGTGAAGCATTGATTTACACCATTTGTAAAGAGTATTTTTCATTGAAGAGTATTAAGATATGGTTTAAGAAATATTTTCCCAGCCCTAGCAGTTTGGCTCAGTGGATAGTGTCGACCTGCAGATTGAAGAGTCCTGGGTTCAATTTTGGTCAAGGGCCATGCACCTTGGTTGCAGGCTTCTCCCTTACCCAGGCCCTGGTAGGGGCATATGCAGGAGGCAACCAATTGATGTGTTTCTCTCACATAGACTTTTCAATATTTTTCTCTGTCCCTCTCTCTTCCACTCTCTCTAAAAGTCAATGGAAAAATATCCTCAGGTGAGGATTTAAAAAACAATAGCCCTAGCCAGTTTGGCTCAGTATATAGAGCATCTGCTTACAGACTGAAAGGTCTCAGGTTCGATTCTGGTCAAGGGCACATGCCCGGGGTGGCAGCTCAATCCCCCATGATAGGTGTGCAGGAGGCACCTGATTAATGATTCTCTCTCATCATTGATGTTTCTATCTCTCCTTTCCCTTTTTCTCTGAAATCAATAAAAATATATTTAAAATTTTACATATATATATATTTTTTTTTTTTTCTTCTCCCCAATTAGAGATGGGCTTGTTTTGAATAATGTCCTAGTTTTGATGACCTTACTAAGATTCACTTCCACATAAAGACATTTTATATAGTAAAATCTTATTAATTTGGATATTTTTAAAATGGTATAAAGCAGTTTCTAAAAGTGTGCATCTGAGAGAGGGGAGAGCATCCCAGTCTTGAATTTTTTTAAAAAAATCAAATAATTTTTATAATGGAGGGCAGCAGCATAATTCTCTAATAAAACATGCGTGTACATATATATACATAAAAATTTTTTCATTGACCTCTTGGTGTCTACAAAATCCAGTCCTGGGGACTGGCATTCCTACTGCTTGCTGAAAGCCAGGCTATTTACAGATTCTAGACTATCTAGTGTATGAATTGTGAGAATTACTGTACTGAAAAAATGGCATTGTTCCAATTATACATGAAGTTTGGGTATGTTGTGTTTATAGAATGACTGAATTTAAAGTTATGATGGTTTTATTTACCATTTAAATGTCTTTTTTTAAAGGATATAATTGACACTGGCAAAACCATGCAAACCTTGCTTTCCTTGGTCAAGCAGTATAATCCGAAGATGGTCAAGGTCGCAAGGTATATATATTATAACATTTTGTCATAGGAAATTTTCTTTATTTGAAAGAGGATTAAGGAATTGCTCCTGTGTTAGGGTAAATGTTCTCAATGGCCATTTTATCTTTAAAAAATAATATAATCTCAAACTCAGTATCCTTTGTAAATAATTGTACATTTCTCTTATGACTAATGATCTTGAGATTCTTTTTATTTGCTTATTGACTCTGAGTATCTTCTCTGGAGTGGTTATCCATTTAAAGCATGGAAATTGCTTAAAAAACGAACTACAATCATGCCTTACAGATGGAGCTTCATTAAAGATTCAGATCTATAGGCATTATGAAGTGCCAAGTTCTACTGAACTCTTAGCATAGCTGGCACTGAGTTTGCTGATACCATTTCTGGAATGTTCCTGAGTAAGTGCAGTTAGAGGGATGGGTTTTGCTGTGAATGACTGTTTTAAATTTGTATATAGAAATTGAGTCCAAACATATCCTCTATTTCAGTGTTTCCCAAGCTTTTGACATATGTGTATCCCTTTTATAATTTTCGTAACGCTGAGTACGCCTCGTACGCATGAGAACGTAGAATTAGGCGCAGCTAAGCACGGTGCAGTGCATATCCCCACCAAACTCTGGTGCAACGCGTACGCCCACCAAACTCTTCCCGTACCCCTGGGGGTACGTGTACCACACTTTGGGAAACAACACAGTCTATTTAATGACTGGAAGAGAATCATGAAGAACTTGAATAGATGATTCCCTTGGAGGCTAAGGCTTAGGCTAGTGATTCTCATTCAGCTTCACATTGAAATTATCAGAGTTAAAACAAACAAACAAATAAATAAAACACAACCTATGTCTGTGTCCCATCCCTAATAATTCTGATATCATTGGTCAGGGGTGTGGCATGAATAGTTGAGGGTTGTTTTTTTTTTCTTTATTTTTTTTAAGTTCTGAGGTGCAGCTAAGGTTGAGTATTACTTTAGGTCCTCTCCAGCTCTTTAAATATACTTATCTAGGAAGGCATGAAGTCATAAGTTTTATTGGGACTTCCTTTAACACACAACAAGGCTTTCAAAGTACCATCTACTGCTTTTTTTAATGGCTAAAAATTTCAGCACGAAGCACTTGAGTTACAAAATTAGCTTTTGTTCGAGTTGACTCATCCTACCTGCAGTTTTTACTCTCAAAGATAAATACTGCCTCCTTTAGCATGCTAGTTACTTTTTAACCTAAAGTTCCTCTTGGTAAGCAAACTGTTAAAAGTCTTGAAAGGTGATGCTCACCACTCCTACACTCCTTGTGGCTTAGGGATTGTATTTCTAGGGATTCTGGACTAAGAGCACTTATCTTTTCTTTGCTCATTGGCACTCCCCACCCATTTATCTGCCTGATTAGCTGTCCTTCGGTGGGTGCGTGGGTGCGTGGGTGCGTGGGTGGTTGGGATGCAGTTCTCAGAACAGTCTATCACGTTCCAGGTAGAGATCAATCCAAGGCCTCATCTGTAGCGTGAACTCATTGCTGCCCCTGCCCAGTGATCCTGTGATTTATTTAGCTCTCTGTTTCATAGTCTTTCTTTGGGTATGTTAAAACTGACCACGACATGCTAATTTCAGAAGAAACCGTGTTTCAGAACATTAATGTTCTCTTTTGTAATGCTCTGTAGTGTCTCTATATGTCACATGTCACATTTTAAAATTAACAGCTTGCTGGTAAAAAGGACCCCTCGAAGTGTTGGATATAGACCAGACTGTAAGTGAATTGCTTATTGTCATTTAGACATCTTTAACCCAACTAATTTTATAAATGAAACTAGAGGCCCGGTGCATAAAATTCATGCACTGGGGGGTGGGTGGTGTTGGTCCCTCAGCCCGGCTTAGGCCCTGGGCGGGGAGAGGTGGGGAATATCCCTATGGGGAATGGCCTAAGCCATAATTTCCTTAGCGCTGCTGGGCTTACCAGCTGTGAGCCTGGCTTCTGGCTGAGCGGTGCTCCCCCAGTGGGAGTGCACTGACCACCAGGGGCAGCTCCTGTGTTGAGCCTCTGCCCCCTGGTGGTCAGTGGGTGTCATTCTCATTCTGCCATTCAGTTGATTTGCATATTAGTCTTTTATTATATAGGATAGGGTGGTTTAGAGTTACATTAGAGAATATTTGTAGAGAAGGCACATTTGATTTGAAAGTGATGTTTTCTGGCCCTTGCTGGGTAGCTCAGTGGGTTGATGTGTCATCCCCATGCTCCAAGTTTGTGGGTTTAATCTGTAGTTAGGGCATGTACAGTGGTTAACCAATAAATGCATACATAAGTGGAACAATGGAATAATGGCTGGGTGTTTCTCTGTTTTTCTCTCCCTCCCTGTCTTCCCCTCTCTCCCTCCTTCCCTCCCCATCCCTCTCCCGCTCCTCTCAAATAAGTAAAATTTAAAAATATTTTTAAAAAAATATATTTTATTTATTTTTTACAGAGAGGAAGGGAGAGAGATAGAGAGCTAGAAGTGTCGATGAGAGAGAAACATCAACCAGCTGCCTCCTGCACACCCCCTACCGGGGATGTGCCCGCAACCAATGTACATGCCCTTGACCGGAATCGAACCCGGGACCTCTCAGTCCGCAGACCGACGCTCTACCGCTGAGCCAAACCGGTTTCGGCTAAAAATATTTTTAAAGTGATGTTTTCTGTATCTAAATGATGAATTATGATTCCTTCTAGTTGTTGGATTTGAAATTCCAGACAAGTTTGTTGTAGGATATGCCCTTGACTATAATGAATACTTCAGGGATTTGAACGTAAGTAAAACTTCTTTTTCTCACTCACTATCATTTTTCAGACCCCATATAAAAGTTTATGAAAGAGAATTGTTTTCTCTTTCCAGCACCTCATAATTTGAACAGACTGATGGTTCCCATTAGTCACATAAAGCTGAAGTCAAGTAAAGACGTCCTTAGAGCTGGAACTTGGCCAGGCTAGGGTGACACTTTTTCTGGCTGAAATAGTTGAACAGCTTTAATACACACTAACTATCCCATTATTTCAGATGATAGATGCGCTCATAAGTAAGAAGTAAATGAACTAGTTTAAGTCTTTTAATTCAGTCTCCTTCAAATACCCGCCTCCTACTTTAGAGGCAGGAGTCTTGAGAATGAAAGTATGAGCATAAGTGAGGAAGATTAGGAAGACTGCACAAACCTCTTTTGGTTTAGTAAAAAAGCCCGCAGGATAATACTATTCTTATAAGGTATGCAAATTGCTGTTCTTGCCTTTCACTTCGGAACACACTTTTCTAATGTGCATTTCTGGATTTTTATTTTTTAGCATGTTTGTGTTATAAGTGAAACTGGAAAAGCAAAATACAAAGCCTAAGATGAGAGTTCAAGTTGAGTTTGGAAACATCTGGAGTCCTATTGAAATCACCAGTGAAGTTATCTAATGTTCTAGTTCTGTGGCCAGCTGCTTAGTCGAGCTTATTGCATGTATCGTATAAGAATTTTTTTCTGTTTTGTAATTTAGAAATGTCAGTTGCTGCATTCCTGAACTCTTTATTTGCACTATGAGCCTAAAGACTCAGTTTTCTTTGGGTGGATTGTTATTTGACTAGTGAATGAAAAATCTCTTAAACCATACCACTATTGAATGAAAATATTGAAATTGTATCTGTAAGAAACATTTAAAGAGAAGATATATTAGTTTTTAATTGGTATTTTAATTTTTATATATTCAGGAAAGTACAGAAGTGATTGAATATTGTTAATTATACCACTGTGTGTTTAGAAAAGTAAAAAGCAGTCAGGTTTTGTATCTAAGACAGCACTTAAGAGATATTGTTATATAAACCAAATGTCCTGGAATTCTTTAAGTAGTGTTTCAGTATTATTAACTGCATTTTCACACTTGTTCATATTATTTTCCGTGAACCTTTATCAGTAGTTCCTTTTAAATACAAATCAATAAGTTCCAGAATAACATTACCACTTTTTGAATTCATCCGTGTAAAAATCCTTAAAATAAAGGCTGTCTCTTTAAAAGAAACTGTGCATACCTATAATTTCTCTACAAATTAACCCAGTATAGTTTTCTTTTTGTTTCCTTTTGCTTGTCAAGTTTTAGTAACTAGTTTAATTGTAATCTTTACCAAGCATAGGGAACAATAATTATCTGGTAGAAGGGATAAGTGGAACTGGCAAAATTCTTACCCACTTCAGAGACATTAACTTTCATACAAATGGTATACCTTACTACATTTTACTGTGCTAAAATGATATGACTTTCTCTTGGAATTCTGTTAGAAATTGTTTAGATTACAATCTCATCTGCATCACAACAATTTGTTTTCAGACATGTAAACAGACGATTACCTTCTTTGAATAATGGATAATACTTTATTGAGTAAAGAATAACAACAACAAAACCTTTTGTTTTCTGGGAGCAGGAAGAAAAGTTGTTGTTTTTAAAAAAACAAAAACAAAACACACCTCTTAATTGCTTCTCTGTTCCATGTAAGGTATAAACTAGCAACTTTAAGCCATCTACCTATATTTATGGCTTAAAAAGTTTACTGCAACTCCCAGCAGCAAAGTAGGGAACTTTATTTATTTTAAAAAATATATATTTTATTGATTTTATACAGAGAGGAATGAAGAGGGATAGAGAGCTAGAAACATCGATGAGAGAGAAACATCGACCAGCTGCCTCCTGCACACCCCCCACCGGGTATGTGCCCACAACCAATGTACATGCCCTTGACCGGAATCGAACCTGGGACTCTTGAGTCTGAGCCAAACCGGTTTCGGCAAAGTAGGGAACTTTAAATAATAATTTGTTATAGTCCTAGAACTTTCTAGTTAACAAAACTTTTTCATTTTAGTTATCTCATTTGATCTTAATAACCCTTTGAAGTTGAGGTCAGTGTTACCACATGTGAGTGTAGTATCCAATATAACTCCTGATTCTTCCCTCCCACCCCTGTCTCAATATGTCACCTCACGGAGGTGATTTACAACTGTAATCTTCCTCCCATTGCTAATCTTCCTTACCCAATCTCTTTTCAATTGCATTCACCATCCTTATTAGGCTGAACTATATGAAATTATCATTTTTGTGGGTAAAAGTAGTTGGGTATTGGCAATTTTGAGTGGTAACCTAATAACATGCTGTATAACTTACATTTGTATTTATTGCTCACTGTCTCTCTCCCCCTCCCCCCCCTACATCTTAAAATGTAAACTCCATAAGGAAGGCAAGAATTTGTATGTCTTGTTCACTAATGAATGTTTACCTAGTCTCTCAAAGATAGTAGAAGCTCAAATTGTTGAAATAATGAATATCTAAGTGCTTGGTTTTTAGACTGTCCTGACCGTGGCTTATATAGCTATGTGACATTGGGTTACTTAACTTTGGAACTGGTTTACTCCACTGACTAATGGGGATAATGCTGTCTCCTTCACAGACTTATTGTGAGAATTAATTAGATTAGATAGCACAGGTAAAATAGAACAGTGGCCTAGGATATACCAAGTATTTCATAAACATTAGTTGCTACTATCAAAAATAAATGTTTTAAGATGCTAGGTACACAACTAGTAAGAGGCAGAGATTTAAACCAAAATCTGTCTGATTACTGCTGCAGTATCATGAAGAAGCTGAGCTGTTTCTCCTTCGGATTCACCTAAGCTCTTTAGTTTCTGGTTAAGTAATGTTTTAGCTGGTTGGCAAACTCAACAAGAAATCTAGCTAACAGCTAGGAAGGAACCATCTAAAGCTTATGTACTTTTCTAATAAGAATGTTCCTGCCCTAACCGGTTTGGTTCAATGGATAGATTGTTGGCCTGTGGACTGAAAGGTCCTAGGTTCAATTCCGGTTAAGGGTATGTACCTTGGTTGTGGGAATATCCCCAGGGGATGTGCAGGAGGCAGCTGATCGATGTTTCTTTCTCATCAATGTTTCTAACTATCCCTCTCCCTTCCTCTCTGTAAAAAAAAAAAAAAAAAAAGTCAATCAATAAAATATGTTAATAATAATTTTAAAAATAATGTCCCTCAGACCTCCCCTAACCTGATTTTTGGGCATACAACTAATAATTTTGTTTGTTTAACCAGTTTTCAACATAATATAGTCCCTTTATAAGATGAGGGAAGGGAGATGCTGACAAAAACAGCAGTAATTTTCAGAGCTGTCCATCAAAGGTAGAAAAAGATATTAAAATGAAAAAAGTTGTAGCCTCTTTGGGCCATTTTTTTCATTTAGAATAGGAGCAAATGGTCATAAATGTCGCACCTCAGTAACTCCTAAGGGCTATACTTTCATTACAATGCTATATAAAACGGGATGTTCATAAGGAAAGGAAAATGAAGTTTGCTTGATTATAAGAGATAGGGAAGCTTAGGATCTGTTTTAGGAATGTCACTATCCAAAGAAATGTTGGTGATTAAAGAAGAGGTAGTGACCTAGACAATTCATATGTATTGAACCCATCATGTTTTCTTGTACTGTGAATGCTTAGAATATTATATGTGTGCCATACCTATAAATATAGGTAGGTATCCATTTTAATTCCATGTATAAAGGATTTAGATAATCTGGCTACTGGTCTAATTAATTACCTTTCCTACATTTGCGATTCTATTATTATTATTTTTTAAATATATTTTATTGATTTTTTACAGAGAGGAAAGGAGAAGGATAGAGAGTTAGAAACATCGATGAGAGAGTCATCGATCAGCTGCCTCTTGCACACCTCCCACCGGGGATATGCCCACAACCCAGGTACATGCCCTTGACCGGAATCGAACCCGGGTCCTTTCAGTCTGCAGGCTGATGCTCTATCCACTGAGCCAAACCGGTTTCAGCCATTTGAGATTCTAGAAACACATTGAGCATCCTCTGTGGGCCAGGTACTGGGGAAGACAAGGAAAGGTGGTTTCATGAAGATTTCATTCTATTTGGGCAAAGGGGTAGTAAACAAGATAATTTCAAATAGAGGCAGGCTGTGCAGAAGCTAAAACAGCAATGCAACAGGACGGGGGTAGGATGAGGAGTAGGTACCATATGTTATGTGGATAGGGAAGGTCTTTCTTGAGCTTCAATTGAATGGAAAAGAAACCAGCCACATGAAGGGCTAGGTGTAGAAAATTCCTTGCAGTAGGAATCGCAAATACAAAAGGTGCTGAGATGGTGACTGTTAACTAAAAATAAAAAGCAGTTCAAAGTGAGAAACAAGTATTTATTTGAGATCAAAGAACAGCTATTTGGGAAGCCCTAATGCAAACAGAAACCCAAATAATGTTCCAATTAGGATACAAAGACAATGGATGTTTATGAGAAAGGGAAGAGGAACAATTATACCAAGACAACAGAAACATAGTGATGTTAATTCTAAACAGTGTTTCAAATTTTGAGTCTGGTAGCCATTGGCCTGATAGTCATATCTACTTTCTGCTTATTTTTGCAAACAGTTCTTTGGGACACAAGGTTGCTTTATGCCCAGTCCAGAGGTTACTTTGCCCTGTTTTTTTTTTTTTGTTTGTTTTTAAATATATTTTATTGATTTTTCACAGAGAGGAAGAGAGAGGATAGAGCTAGAAACGTCGATGAGAGAGAAACATCGACTAGCTGCCTCTTGCACACCCCCTACCGGGGATGTGCCCGCAACTGAGGTACATGCCCTTGACCGGAATCGAACCTGGGACCTTTCAGTCCGCAGGCCGACACTATCCACTGAGCCAAACCAGTTTCGGCTCCTTTTATTACTTTTTGACATGACAAGTCATCTGAGATGTTGGAAGGAGAGAGAAGGAAGGCCAACTTGCTGTTAAGGACAGTGGTAGGACTTGAGATTGGAGAGGAAGGCCAGGGCCAGACCATGGTCAGCCTGGTGGGGTATAACAAGGAGTATGGATTTTTTGCATTCCACCATGGGAAGACACAGATTTTTAAAAATATATATATATTTTATTGACTTTTTTACAGAGAGGAAGAGAGAGGGATAGAGAGAAACATTGATGAGAGATAATCATCGATCAGCTGCCTCTTGCACACCCCCCACTGGGGATGTGCCCACAACCAAGGTAAATGCCCTTGACTGGAATCGAACCTGGGACCTTTCAGTCTGCAGGCCGACGCTCTATCCACTGAGCCAAACTGGTTTTGGCAAAGACACAGAGACTTTTAATGTAGGGAGTGAGGAGATTGGGCACGTTCAGGGTGGTATGACCATAGACTCATGCTAAGTGAAATAAGTCAGATGGTAAAAGTCAAGAACCATATGATTTCACTCATATGTGGGATATAAAACTGAAAGCAACAATGAACAAACACAAAAGAACTCATAGACAGACAACAGCATGGTGATTACCAGAGGGAAAGGCAGGGTAGTAAAGGATAAAGGGGGACAAACATATGGTGACTGAAGGAGACTTCACTTTGGGTTGTGGGCACACAATGCAATGTACAGATGATATATAATTTTACTAACTAATGTCACCCCAATACATTCAATTAAAAATTAAAAATAAACAATTTGTGAAAATAAATGTAATAAAATTGAAATAAAAATGAAGTAAGGAGTGAAAAGATTTTCTTTGCATTTTTTAAAGCTGTTCTGCAAGTAGGTGCAGGTGTTCAGGAATAAAATTGACAATACCAATAGTAACCACTATTTGAAATACTTTTAATGTGTGTCAGATGCTGTGCTAAGTGCTTTATATACATCATTTTTATTCACAGCACGTTTCACAGAAGAGACCATTTTAGAGGGTCAATGGTCAAATTAGTGGAGGGAAGGCTACTATGATAAATTGGCCAGCATTTCTTTGGATTATTGCGGTAGCCTCTCACCAGATCTCTAGTTCTGCCCCCCTTTCTCTGACACACTCACAGTCTTAACACAGCAGCCAAAGTGATCCTAACTAAAACATTAGTCAGAATGAATCACTCTTTGGCTCAAAACCTTCCTGTGGCTCCCATATTTGGGATGAAAACCAAAGTCCTTCCAATGGCAAATAATGCACTCTTTCCCACCTCAATGCCTCAAGCACCTTGGCTGCCACTGTACTGCAGGCATGCTGAGCAAACTCCAGAATCACTCCCCTTCTGTGTGCCATCCCCTTAGTGGGAGCACTGGCACTGCTTCTGGAGCCTCCCATCTGCTCTCCCTGCTTCCCTCTTGACCCCACACTGCAGTTAAGGATGTTGTTTTAAGTTTTGTATTTTTTTTTAATATATATTTTATTGATTTTTTTTTTTTTTACAGAGAGGAAGAGAGAGTGATAGAGAGTTAGAAACATCAATGAGAGAGAATCATTGATCAGCTGCCTCTTGCACATCCCATACTGGGGATATGCCCGCAACCAAGGTACATGCCCTAGACCAGAATCGAACCCGGGACCTTTCAGTCCGCAGGCTGACGCTCTACACTGAGCCAAACCGGTTTCAGCTTAAGTTTCGTATTGTTGACACTATCTTTTTTCTTTTCTCTTTTTGGATGATTACCTTTGAAAAATATATTTCAGCTGAAACAAAAAAAAATCAACAAAATATATATCTTTTAAAAAGAAAATATATATATATATATATATATATATATATATATATATATATATATATATTTCAGATTATATCACTTGCCTGCCTAACACTTGAAATCTCCATCTGTCCTTTGGCCCATTTGTAAACTAGCCACTGCTCACCTGTCCAGCTGCATTTATCCTTCTCTACCTTGCTCACTTCAAGCACACTGCTGTTCTTTCAGTGCCTCAAACCTGCCAATCATCTCACCTTTGCCTTAGGGTCTCTGTAATGGCTGTTCTGTCTGCCTATCACTCCATCTCCCAGGCTCCCCCTGGCTGGCTCACATATCACCCTGGTGAACCTTTCCCTGATCTCCCTCTCTTAACTGCCTCCAAGTCACTCCCCATTACATTACCTCTGTTTTAGTTTCCTCGTGGTTTTTAGCAGTGTCAAGTGATCAAGCAGTCCCTAAATGACAACTACTACAGCTGCTAAGTTGGATTTGTCATAGATTACGCTGGGAAGGAAACGGGCCAAGTGAATACAGATAGTTTATTACTTAGTGTAAGCAAGATCCTGATGTCAGCTTCCCTCATCCTCAGTCCCACAGGATGACCCCAAACCAGAAAAGACAGATGACACAAGTGGTGGGTTGTCCCGTTGGGAAGGAGCTGGCTCCGTATTCCAGCTAAATGATTTTATATTTGAACGTTGAAAGTCTCGTGCCTGCCGAAACTGGTTTGGCTCAGTGGATAGAGCATCGGCCTGCAGACTGAAAGGTCCCAGGTTCGATTCCGGTCAAGGGCATGTACCTTGGTTGCGGGCACATCCCCAGTAGGGGGTGTGCAAGAGGCAGCTGATCGATGATTCTCTCTCATCGATGTTTCTTACTCTCTATCCCTCTCTCTTCCTCTCTGTAAAAAATCAATAAAATATATTTTAATTTAAAAAAAGAAAGAAAAAAAGTCTTGTGCCTTACGGGCACCAGGGAGGCAGTTGAGAAACTGATCCATGGCAGCCCCCACAAGAGTGGGAGGTGGATGACAAATGGAAGTTTCTCACAAGGTTGCTTATCTTGCCATGTTTCTGGGAAGGTCATAGGGAATTCCTCTGAAACTTAGGTCAGACTGCAGTTGACCTTGTCTGTGTAGCCTGTCTGGAGATGTCCATGGCAGAGCTGTTCCCTTCCAAGCACCTGCCAAATTGGTCTTTTGCTTTATTTATCCCCTTACTGTCTTTTCCTTTATTTTTCCCCTAGTAAACCATCAGCTCCATGAGTGCAAGACCTTGCCAGTTTTGTTTACAGCTATATTCCCAGCACCTACAAGAATATCTGGCAAATTATAGTGCTCAATAACCATTGGTTGGATAGATGATAAAAAGTTAAAAAGCAGCCGAAACCGGTTTGGCTCAGCGGTAGAGCGTTGGTCTGCAGACTGAAAGGTCCCGGGTTCAATTCCGGTCAAGGGCATGTACATTGGTTGCGGGCACATCCCCGGTCGGGGGTGTGCAAGAGGCAGCTGGTCGATGTTTCTCTCTCATCGACGTTTTTAGCTCTCTAGCTCTCTCCCTTCCTCTCTGTAAAAAATCAATAAAATATATTTTAAAAAAAGGAAGAAAAAATTTATTAAAAAAAAGTTAAAAAGCAAATGTTTTGAAATTATATCTGAATTACTTAAAATTAGAAGCAAACTATATACAATGTAACTACTAAGCATGTTCCAATTTTTATGATAACCCCAGTGAAGTTTATTTTTTTAATCATCCCAATTTTACACATGAGAGAAATCAAGGCAAGAGAGGCTGCATAATTTGTCCAGAGTCACAGAAGTGGCAGGTGAAGAATTTGAATCCAGGTAATCTTATTCCAGAACCTGCCCTCTTATTTCATTGCCACTTAACCTTTAGTTCCCAGCTTTTGTGTGGAAACTAATACACTGATAGCATAGAGGAAAATATTAAGCTCTTTGAAGGTAATAATTCCAAACGACTTGTACATTAAACAACTTTTGAGGTCACAGATAATTGTTAAGAATGTAAACCGTCTTGCTCTGGCACTAGGAAGCATTTTCAAAGATAATTACAAAATTCCTCCAATGTGATGTTCAAATTTTTCTGCTGGCTTGTTTTTATGATCCTGTGGGCATCTTCAGACAAAATATCTTTCTGGCATGAAGGATTGTATGTGCTCTTTGCCATTTTAGAATATGACTTTTATAGATACTTCAAACCACTTGAAAGAGTAATGATTTTTTAATGGTTTTCCATAATTATTTGTAACTTCAAGCACTAACTGATAAAAACTGCCAAATGAAGTTTCAAGTTTTCTCTTTATACAATATGGGTATACTTCATAAGGAGCTTTCTCATGATTTATGTCTCAAGTGACTTTCAAACATGGTAGTTTTTCAGTAGAACCTCTTTCCTAACATTTTTTCTATTTTATTTTAAAGTAGCATTTCCATTGTTTACTTATTTTTAAAAAATATATTTTATTGATTTTTTTACAGAGAGGAAGGGAGAGGAACAGAGAGTTAGAAACATCGATGAGAGAAAAACATTGATCAGCTGCCTCTTGCACACTCACTACTGGGGATGTGCCCGCAACCAAGGTACATGCCCTTGACAGGAATCAAACCTGGAACCTTTCAGTCCACAGGCCGATGCTCCATCCACTGAGCCAAACCGGTTTCAGCATTTTTTCTATTTTTCATTATGACAATAGTTGAGGGCTCTGAACATAGATCAGCGGCTCTGTTATATTGTGCATGGCTTTCTCTGGAACACTTTCCTCACATCTTCCCATAACTCCTGTGTTATGCCTCCTCCCTTTTTCAAGTGCTTCTCTATTTCCTGATATTACAGGTTCACCTTGTATTTGCCCTGCTCTGGTCTGTAAACAACCATGACTCCATGGAGCCCTGGTTCCTTTACTTAAGAATGGTATTGGAAACCAGGATCTAGGAGCTATGTGTGCTTATTATTGGGGTATTTGCTTCTATGTCCTTCCAGTGGATAGAGCGAGGAAATATAATCAACCCATGTACATACACACCTATATCTATTTCTGTATCTATCTGTATTCATATGAAAATGAACATACTGATTTTCCACTTTATTTTTTATTTTTTTAAATATATGTTATTGATTTTTTACAGAGAGGAAGGGAGAGGGAGAGAGAGTTAGAAACATCAAAGAGAGAGAAACATTGGTCAGCTGCCTCCTGCACAACCCCCACTGGGGATGTGTCCGCAACCAAGGTACATGCCCTTGGCCAGAATCGAACCTGGGACCCTTGAATCTGCAGGCCAGTGCTCTATCCAGTGAGCCAAACCGGTGAGGGCTGATTTTTCACTTTAAACCACAAGATTCTTACTAGCCTTCTCCTTTATTTTGTTAGACAGCAAGAATGTGGCTCTATTATTTTTTCACCCCAGTATCATAAAGTAGTTACATATGCCTATAACAGATTTACTAACTAGAGTTTAGTATTTGCTGACAGATCTTTTTGTCATAAGCTTTATTAGTTATTTTCGTATCCATCCCTTTCAGTGAGGTTGTGTTATTCATCTGTAATGCAGTTTGAATTATTTGTTAGTTTGTATTCCATTTAGACTCCTGGCTTCCATTTCCTGGTTGTAATTAATTAGTTATGCTGAAACATACTAAGAGTCAGACCTATATAAAAAAATCTACTCTAAGACATTTTGTTCCCTCTAAATCGTTTCTACTACCCCTACTTTATACTCTTTTTCCCACTTAGCTTATGAATGTCATCTTCCATTTTAGTTTGTTTTGACAGTAATTTAATTTATTTTCCATTTTAAAATATATTTTCATTGTTGACTAGAGGCCCAGTGCATGAGATTTGTGCACTTGGTGGGGGGGAGGGTCCCTCAGATTGGCCTGCACCCTCTTGCAGTCTGGGAACCCTCAGGGGATGTCAGACTGACGGACATCTTTAGCACTGCTGCGGAGGCGGGAGAGGCTCCGGCTACCCCTGCTGCACTCGCCTGCAGTGAGCCTCGCTTCTGCCCCCTGGTGGTCAGTGTGAATCATAGCGACCAGTTGTGCTGCTGTTCAATTGAATTGCATATTAGCCTTTTATTACGTAGGATAGTATTACAGATATCTCCCATTTTCCCCCTTCCCCTCCTCTTCCTCATCTTCCTTGTTTCTTTTAAAATATATTTTTATTGATTTCAGAGAGGGAGAGGGAGAGAGCAATAGAAACATCAATGATGAGAGAAAATCATTGATTGGCTGCCTCCTGCATGCACCCTACTGGGGATCTAGCCCACAATCCAGGCATGTGCCCTGACTGGGAATTGAACCTGGGACCCTTCAGTCCCCAGGATGATGCTCTAACCACTGAGCAAAACCATCGAAGGCTTCCTTGTTTTTAATGGCAGCTATTGATACATCTTTATTGAGTACATACTATAGATCGGCACTTTGCACACATTGCTTTATTTCGAGTTCACAACAACCCCTTGAGGTAGGTACTATGACTACCTCCATTTCCTTAGATGAGGGAGCTGAGCCCCAGAAAGTGTAGAGAACTTGTCCAAGGTGACATATCTGGAACATAACCAGTATTCAAACCAGGCTTTGATGACAGGGTCAGTGTACAAACCGTCCCTTTCTTAAAATTGTTTGGGTCCTCCTCAGTCAGCTGTTCCTGAAGCCCGGCCCTTCCAAGTCACCTTTCTGAATACATTCTGTTGGCTGTTGGGACCCTTATTCGAGTTATTCAGATGCCATTAAACAAACTCAACAAGGGGCCACCTGGCCTTTGGTTGGAACCCAGGGAAAATTGTCACCTTCAGTTGATTTTGCCCTTCCCAGTATAAAAATATATTTACATGTGATATTTGTAAATTTGGAGACATACATTTTTTTAGAATATGTTTTTATTGATTTTTCAAGAGAGGATAGAAGAGGGATAGAGAGTTAGAAACATCAAAGAGAGAGAAACATCAATCAGCTGCCTCCTGCACGACCCCTACTAGGGATCCAGCCCGCAACCAAGGTACATACCCTTGACGAATCCAACCCAGGACCCTTCATTCCGCAGGCCAACACTCTACCCACTGAGCCAAACTAATTAGGGTGAGACACAAATTCTTTAGAAGGTCACAGAGCCATCAAGTAAACCATTGTCTGGGATCACATAGATTGAAAGGAGCAACCACATCCATCATTGTTACTGTTCAATTCAGGAGACAGTTAATTATAGGACCTCTCTGGGACTCAGACTCTGCTAGGTGCTTGGGGGGATAAGATGAATGAAAATTGTCCTTGCCTTCCAGGCCTTAAGACCTAGTAAGGGAGAGTGGTCTAGTATACAAATGATTCTAATGCAAGGCCAGGCTTCCCTTAGTGCTAGATGAGGAAGCATAACTAATGTAATGGGAATTCAGCGAAGAAACTCAGAAAAGGGAGGAGAAGGTAGGGTACATTCTAGGAGAAGCTTCAAAGAGAATCAGCATTTAAAATGGGACTTTGGATAATAGAAAGGTTGAATGGTTAGATATAGAGGAAAGAAGGCTAGGGGGAAAGTTTTAGCTGAAAGGTCAGCTTAAGCAAAGGCATAGGTAAAGAAAAAATTGCAGGCATTGTGGGAAATGGTGAGTAGTCTATTGGGTCTAGTAATAATTAATGTCGTTTTTAAACATTCGTTTAAAATCTTGCTTGGCGTTGACTTGTATTGACATAACCTTCAAACACGTGGTATCTACAGAACGTGTGAAGTGCAATTAACAAGTTTTGCTTGAAAAAGTTTGTGTTTGGTTTGGTTTTTGTTGCAAAACTAGGGCTAAGAAGATGGCTGATGAAGAGCATATTCGGCACTGCATGCTTTACGAGTTCCAATTAGGAAGAAAAGCAAGTGAGGCTGCAAAAAACATCTGTAGTGCTCTTGGTCAAGATGCAGTTAGCGCCAGAAAATGCCAGCGTTGGTTTGAGAAATTTCGCGAGGGAAATTTTTCGTTAGATGACAAGAGTGGTCGAGGCCGTGTGTCCAATTTTGATCAAGAAGCTCTTCAAGCTCTTTTGGTGCAAAATCCTCAAATTACCCAACAAGAGCTTGCGACAACTTTAAATTGTTCACAAAAAACAATTTCCAATCAATTGCGTGCACTTGGCAAAGTCCAAAAGTTTGGAAAATGGGTTCCTCTTGAGTTGACAGACAACAACCATAATCAAAGAGTCACAATTTGCAGTTCGCTCCTCTCTCGTCAAAACTGTTTGCCATTTTTAGAGCAAATTGTTACCGGAGATGAAGAATGGGTGCTGTATGTTAATTTGAAAAGGCGGCCTCAATGGTTGGACAAAAATGAGGCTCCGCAGCCCACGCCAAAACCTGATTTGCATGCGAAAAAAGTGATGTTGTGTGTTTGGTGGAATTTTAAAGGAATTCTTCATTATGAACTTTTACAATCTAACCAAACCATTACAAGTGCAGTGTATAGTGCCCAATTGGAAAGGTTAGCCCAAGCTTTAAGAGAAAAAGAATCCGCGCTGATTAATCGGAAGGGCGTAATTCTTCACCACGATAACGCACGACCGCATACTGCAAGAATCACTGCTGAAAAACTGCGCCAGTTGGAATGGGAAGTTCTCCCTCAACCTGCATATTCTCCTGATATTGCCCCTTCCGATTACCATTTGTTTCATTCTTTGCAAAACTTTCTTCTTGGAAAAAAATTTAATAATGAAGAATGCCTCAAAAATGCATTGACCAAATTTTTTGCATCAAAATCACAAGAATTTTACAACAGAGGGATTAAAATGCTTCCTGAGCATTGGGCACAAGTAGTAGAAAACAACGGCAACTATATTGTTGATTAAATTTTGTTGTATTGTTTAAATAAATTTGATTTTCAAAAGTATTAGAAAACGACATTAATTATTACTAGACCTAATATTTTGGGTGTGGCAGAGAGGATGTCGAGGGGAGTGATTATAGAAAAGTCAGACCGGTAGATAAGGGTCATTTTAAGGGCCTTTGTATCAGTTAAGATGTTCTAGGTTTCCAATCAGTTTTCCCAGTTCAAACTGGCTTAAACAATGAGGAGGTTTATCAACTATGTAATGGGAATGTCTAGAGGTAGCACAGGCCTGAGCAGTTTGATCCTCTGCTCCATTATGAAGCTAAGGACCCACATATTTCTATCTCACTACTGTGTTGTTTGTAGTGACAGTTTCATCCTAAAGCTGGTCTTCCTTGTAGTCAGGTGAGGGCTGCCAATAGTAATCTGGTTTCCTCGAGAAAGGCTTTCTGTGTAAACTTTCTCTTAAAAGTGGTGAAAGCCAAAACCAGTTTGGCTCAGTGGATAGAGCATCGGTCTGCGGACTGAAGGGCCCCAGGTTCGATTCTGGTCAAGGGCAGGTTCGATTATAGTCAGGTCAAGGACATGTACGTAGGTTGTGGGCACATCCCCCGTGGGGGGTGTGCAGGAGGCAGCTGGTTGATGTTTCCCTCTCATCGATATTTCTAGCTCTCTGTTACTCTCTGTAAAAAATCAAGAAAATATACTTTGAAAGAAAGTGGTAAAAATCTCTAAGTCTTATTAGCCAATTGACTCAACCGTCCATTTCTTAACAGTCACTGGCAATTGGGGGTGGGATTGCTCTTTGCCCAATCAGTCCCACTTTAAGAGCTAAGATTAGAGTCCATTTCCCTTGGGACACATTGAACAAAATATGGATTCGATGAAAAAGAAGCAGGGAATTGGAGGCACCAATAATAACCTCTGTGTCTCAAGTGCCAGGAAAGTGTAGCATTATGCTTGTTAAGTGAAAAATGAGGAACATGGGAAAAAATTTAGGTTTAATAAACCAAAAATATTTCTGTTTCATTGAATCAAAGATGCTATCAATTGTTTGTCTACAAGACAAACAACCTGTTTCTTCAACAACTTACAAGGAAAAAGGACATGAAGGAGGAACCTATAGATTAAAAGAGACTTAAAGAAATATCAACCAGGAGTGATGTATGGACCTCATTTGTATCCCAATTCAAATAAACTTGAACACGCACACATTTTTGGCACATCTGAGACAACTGTAAATTTGAACACTGGCTTGAATATATATTGATATCAAGGAATTAATGTGGTTTTTAAAATGTGGTATAATATTTTGTGGTCATGTTTTTTAAAGTTCTATCTTTTAGTAATACATACTAAATTATTTAAATATAAAAATGGCTGATTTCTGGGATTTGTTTCAAAATAATACAGGAATGGGTGGAATTGGGTAGGGATATGGTACAAAATTCGCTGTGTGAGCTGATAATTATTGAAGCCAAGTGGTATATTCTGCCTTTTACATGTTTTAAATTTCTTTTTTTTTTTTCACTTAATTAAATTTTCTTTAATAAAAAGTTTTTTAAGAAAGGTTGAAAAACAAGATCAGGATAAGAATAATTGATAAGGTGACATTTGCTATGGAATGCTCAGCATATAGAAGGTTGCCACCACAATCTGTCATTCAAAATACTATAAATCATATTGTCTAAGGGTTGCGATGGGCAAAAATTGCATTAAAAGTGGCCAAAATTCTTTTCTAATCCTTCCATTAAGAGGTAGAGCAAATTCCCTTCTGCTTGAATCCAGTCTGGCTTTAGGGACTTGCTTGACCAATAGGCTGCAGCAAAAGGAACATTCCAAGACTTCCAAGGCTAATTCATAAGTCTTATAGCTTTGTTGGCTCACTCTGGAAGTCCTAAACTACCACATGAGAAGTTTGACCACCCAGAGTCCATCATTCTGGTGGCTCTGCTCCAATAAACAGGCCCAGTTAACTCAGTCTTCTATCCATCCCCACCAAGGCTCCCAACTTGAATGTAGCCCACATGGACCAGTCCATCTGCTAAATGAAATAGAAGAATCACCCATATGAACCTTGCCGCAATCCCTGACCCACAAAATCATGAGCTACAATTAATGGTTGATACTTTAAGACACTAAGTTTTTTCAGGCAGCAATAAGAGGCTAGAACAGAGGTATATATACTACATATGAGAACTTGTGTTTTTTTAAAATCATTGTTTAGATTATTACAGTTGTTCCTCCTTTTTCCTCCCCATAGCTCCCCTCCATCCAGATCCCACCCCACCCCATGCCCTTACTCCCCCTTACTGTCCTCATACTTAGTAGGTATATGATTTTTGTCCAGTCTCTTCCCGTACTCCCACAACCCCACACCCTCTTCCCCCCGAGGATTGTCAGTCCACTCCCTTTCCATGCCCCTGATTCTATTATATTCACCATATTATTCTGTTCATCAGATTTTTTATTCACTTGATTTTTAGATTCACTTGTTGATAGATATGTATTTGTTGTTCATAATTTTTATCTTTATATTTTTCTTCTTCTTCCTCTTCTTACAGAATACTTTTCAGCATTTCATATAATACTGGTTTGGTGGTGATGAACTCCTTTGGCTTTTACTTATCTGTGAATTTTTTTTTAAAATATATATTTTATTGATTTTTTTTTACAGAGAGGAAGAGAGAGGGACAGAGGGTTAGAAACATCAATGAGAGAGAATCATCGATCAGCTGCCTCTTGCACACCCCTTACTGGGGATGTGCCCGCAACCAAGGTGCATGCCTTTGACCGGAATCGAACCCAGGACCTTTCAGTCCGCAGGCTGATGCTCTATCCACTGAGCCAAACTGGTCTTGGCTATCTGTGAAGTTTCTTATCTGACCTTCAATTATGGATGATAGCTTTGCTGGGTAGAGTAATCTTGGTTGTAGGTTCTTGTTATTTATCACTTTGAATATTTCTTGCCACTCCTGTCTGGCTGCATAGTTTCTGTTGAGAAATCAGCTGACAATCTTATGGGTGCTCTCTTGTAGGTAACTAATTGTTTTTCTCTTCTGCTTTTATTATTTTCTCTTTGTCTTTTACTCTTGGCATTTTAATTATGATGTGTCTTGGTGTGGTCTCTTTGGATTCCTTTTGTTTGGGGTTCTCTGCACTTCCTGGACTTGTAAGTCTCTTTCTTTCTCCAGGTGGGGGGAGTTTTTAGTCATTATTTCTTCAAATAGGTTTTCAGTATCTCTCTCTCTTTTTCTGTGACCCCCATAGTTCTGATGTTGGTATGCTTGAACTTGTCCCAAAGGCTCCTTACACTATCTTCATATTTTTTTATTCTTTTTTCTTTTTTCTTTTCTGGCTGGGTGTTTTTTGCTTCTTTGTATTTCAAATCTTTGACTTGATTCTTGATATTCTCTAGTCTGCTGTTGGATCTCTGTATATTATTCTTTATTTCAGTCAGTGTATACTTAATTTCTGATTCGTCCTTTTTCATATCCTTGAGGGTCTTGCTAAATTTATTGGCCTTTTCCAGGAAATTCTTGAAAAACCTTATAACCATGGTTTTGAACTCTATATCTAGTCATTTGCTTTCCTCCAGTTCTTTCATTTGTGACCTGTTTCTTTGTCTCCATATTCTAGTTGTTTCCCTGAGTTGATAGAGTTGCTTTGTGTGCTAGGTGTCCTATCTGGCCCAGTGGCTCAGCCTCCTAGTTACCTGAGGTGGACACTCTTGGTGTACCCCTTTGTGGGCTGTGTGCACAGTCTTGTTATAGTTAAGCCTTCATTGTTGTTGGTATCACTGAGGGGAATTGACCTCCAGTCCCATTGGCTTTAAGGATCAGCTGTGTCTATGATGGGAGAACTTCTGGGCTGGAGACACCCTATGAGGCAAGACTTGCTTCAGTGGGGCTTTGGTGCTTACTGAGTCTGCCCCCTGAGTATGTCCCTTATGGATCTGAGGAGTTGTAATCTGGATGGTCCTACTCTGACCACTGGGTGCACTGGCTCTTGGATCTCTAAGGAGGTGTTAATTTAGCCTCTGCCTGAGGCCACCCAGCAGGAGCTATGGAGAGATCTGCAGATTCCTCTTCTTTGTTTGGGTTTTGGAGGAGCCCAGATGAGGCCCAGATGTGAAGCAATGCAAGCTGCTGTGGGACCTTGGGCCTTCTTTTAGATGTTCTGAGTCTCTGACTCAGCTGCAATTTGTTAGGTAAGTTTAGATTTCAAAGGACTAGGCCATTCATATGCAAAAGCCTCTGTGCACAGCTTGGATGGGGCGGAGTCTCATGGAAGAGTAAACAGCAATGGCTTCCCATCAACCCTGTGCTAAGAGGCCCCCAGGTCTCAGTGTGCCATGGTGATTGCTGCAAGCACCTCAGAGAGAAAGCCGCCCTCAAGTTCCACCCAATACCAAGTAGTCCAGTTTCTTTCTGTATGAGTCTGGGTCCCTAGAGTCTCATCCAGAACTGGAGTTCAAAGAAATTGGGAGCTTGTGTCTCTCTCCAGCTTGAAAAAGACAGCCATGTACTCAGTTGCCAGCCCTCTCAGCGTGGGCACCTCTATACGTCTGTCTTTACTTCTGCACCTCCTCTGAGTCTCAGTGTGCTTTTCTCTTTACTTCTAGTTGTAGAATTTCCACTCAGCCAGCCTTACTGTGGTTCTGGATGATGTCTGTTTTGTCTTTTAATTTTACTTTTAAAGTGGTTGTGTGAGGCAGCAAGTTCAGGTGTTTACCTATGCCGCCATCTTGGTTTCTTCAGAATTTTTTTTTTAAGCATGGGAATAATAAACATAAGAGTCAGGATAGTTTTTGTGGGGAGGGAGATGTAGGAAGGAAGAGGCAGGAGGGTAAGGTAGGGAGTAACACAGGTAGTGTCAAAGGTATCTATAAGGGCCTAGTTTTGAGTTAGGGGGTTGTGGTGGTTTTTCAGGTGTGCGTTTTTATTTTATATCCACATTAAATATATATTATTATAGGTGTGGAATATTACATAATAACTTTTATTAAAGATCTCAAGCAAGCATGGATAAAATGTTAAAATTCATTAAAGCCGTATAGTGTTTACATGGGTGTCTGCATTATTCTATACTTTATGTTTGAAATATAAAATATTTTAAAATTAACAAATAGGAATTCTATGAGGACAAAAAGGAAACATATAATGTGTGTATACCTTTCTAAGTATAGGCAAATGCATGAAAAGATGAGTCTCTAAAATTTTAATAATTATTATCTCAAAAAAGTTCTTGTACTAATAAAATTTACTATTTTAATAATTTTAAGTTGCAGTAAGTACAATCACACTGTTCTACAACTATCAGTACCATCCATCTTCAAAACTTTTCCATCTTCCAAAACTGAAACTCAGTATATATTAAAAATAATTTTCCAATATAACCCTTACCCCAAGCTCCTGACAACCACCATTCTACTTTCTGTCTCTATAAATTTTACTACCCTACGTACCTCATTATAAGTTGAATCACATGAAATTTGTTCTTCTGTGACTGGTTTATTTCACGTAGCATAATGTTTGCAAGATTCATCCTTATGTAGCATATGTCAGAATTTTTTTCTGAAAAGAAATACCACATTTTGTGTGTGTGTGTATGTATATATATATATATATATATATATATATATATATATATATATATATATCACATTTTGTTTAGCCATTTATCTATTGATGGACATTTGGTGTTATGGACTAAATTGTGTCCTTCCCCAAATTCATATGTTAAAACCCTAACCCCCAATCTGACTATATTTGGAGACAGGACTTTTGAAGAGGTAATTAAGTTTAAATGAAGTCATAAGGATGAGGCCCTAGACTGATAGGACTGGTGTCTTTATAAGAAGAAGAAGACACACCAACGATGTGTAAAAACGCCTAATGAAGACATAGCAAGAAGGCAGCCAGGAGAGGTCTCAAGAAGGAACCAACATGTTGGCACCTTGATCTTGGACTTTGGCTTCCAGAACTGTGAGAAAATTTTGTTTTTTAAGCCACCCAGTCTGTAGTGGTTTTGTTATGGCAGCTCAAACAAATTATTACATTTGAGTTATTGTGAATAACTTTTGACTGTTGTGAATAATGCAGCTATGAACATCCTATCTAATAAAAGATTAATATGCAAATTGACCATCACTCCAACACACAAGATGGCTGCCCCTATGTGAACACAAGATGGCCACCACAAGATGGCCAGCAGGGGAAGGCAGTTGGGAGGGACCAGGCCTGCAAGGGAGAGCAATTGGGGGTGATCAAGCCTGCAGGGGAGGGCAGTTAGGGGTGACCAGGCCGGCAGAGTAGGGGAAGTTGGGGGTGACTGGGCCTGCAGGAAAGGGCAGTTGGAGGGGACCCAGGCCTGCAGGGGAGGGCAGTTAAGGATGACCAGGCCTTCAGTGGAGGGCAGTTAGGGGCAATCAGGTTGGCAGGAGAGCAATTAGGCATCAATCAGGCTGGCAGGGGAGTGGTTAGGGGGTGATCAGGCTGGCAGGAAGAAGTAGTTAGGGGCAATCAGGAAGGCAGGCAGGTGAGCAGTTGGGAGCCAGCAGTCCTGGATTGTGAGAGGGATGTCTGACGGCCTGTTTAGGCCTGATCCTCCTGGGATCGAGCCTAAACAGGCAGTCTGATATCCCTTGAGGGGTCCCAGATTGGTGAGGGTGCAGGTTAGGCTGAGGGACACCCCTCTCTCCCGCCCTGTGCATGAATTTCATGCAATGGGCCTCTAGTAGGTATATAAACATCTATTTGAGTCCCTGCTTTCTATTCTTTGGGATATATATATATATATATATATATATATATATAGAGAGAGAGAGAGAGAGAGAGAGAGACAGAGACAGAGACAGAGACAGAGACAGAGACAGAGAGACAGAGAGAGGAGGGGAGATAGAGAGAGAGAAACATTGGGTTATATGATAATGCCATTTTTGAGGTACTGTCACATTGCTTTCCACACTGACTGCAGTATTTTACATTCCTACTAGCAGTGCACAAGAGTCCCAATATTTCCATATCCTCACCAACATTTGTTATTGTCTGTTTTCCTGATAATGGCCATCCTTATGGGTATGAAGTGGCATCTCATTGTGGCTTTAATTCATATTACCTTGATAATTAGTGATGTTGACCATCTTTTCATGCACTTAATGGCTATTTTTATGTCTTTTGTGGAGAAATGTTTATTCAAGTCCTTAGTCTATTTCTAAATGAGGTTCTACCTATTCCCACCAGGGCTCCTGACTTCCTAGTTGATTCCCTCTAATGTAGAGTCAGACCTTAGTTCTTGAATGTCTCCCATCTCAAACAGTTCGATTCTTTAAAAAAAAAAAAATATATATATATATATATATATATATATATATATATATATATATATATTATTGATTTTTTACAGAAAGGAAGGGAGAGGGATAGAGAGAAACATCTCTATCTGCCTCCTGCACACCCCCTACTTGGGATGTGCCCACAACCAAGGTACATGTCCTTGACCGGAATTGAACCTGGGACCCTTCAGTCCACATGCTGATGCTCTATCCACTGAGCCAAACCAGTTAGGGCATCAGTTTGGTTCTTGACCAAGTTGTTCATACAAAAAGAAAAATGTCTCATGCCCTAGCCAATGTTACATAGTGGTTAGAGCATCAACCCACAGACCGAAACATCTCAGGTTTGATTCCCAGTCAAGGGCATTCACCTGGGTTACAGGTTCAATCCGCAGCCCCGGTCAGGGTGCATGTGGTAGGTTACCAGTTGATGTGTCTCTCTCACATTGATGTTTCTCTCTCTTCCTCGTCCTCCTTCCCTTCTACTCTCTGAAAAAGTGATAAAAAAAAAATATCCTCAGGTTAGGTTGTGGAACAAAACTTTGGTTTTCAACCTGATAACCCTTTCATGCTGATTCCTCAGCATGACAAAAATCATCTGTCAGGCAACAAACAAAGGAGAGAATTATTTCATTGCTGGCAAAATTGATGATTAGCACAATTTTAAAACCTAGAGAGGCCTTTAGAGTGCTAATATTGTGAAAGTGCTCATAAAACAACAATCACAGGCAATTGAATAGGTAGAAAAATTGTTGATTTGGATAAACAGCAGTTAGCTGATGACAGCATTCTGGAGGCAGTGATATATGAAAAAAGGAAGATACCCCTGGAATGAGTGGTGAAAGTGATTCATTTAAGGCTAGTAGGGGATGGTTTGAAAAATTTAAGAAAAAAAGTATTTATAGATTAAACATTACACATAACATGTACTATATATAAGAAAGGTTAAAACAGGGAATCATTTGGGGACCTAGAATGAATTCAATTTACATTATTTCTAATGGGAAAAAATGACTCATTTTCAAACAGCCTTCCAGAACATATTAAGTTAAAGAACTGAGGTTCGTTCCACTGTATTCTTATTTCAGTTATTATCTTCTTTATTTGTGACTGGCTTATTTTAATGTTTTCTATCTCCATTTTTACGTTTCCTATCTCTGCTGAAGTTCTCTAAGTTCATCTACTCTAGCTACATTCATTGAGCATCCTTATAACTAGTGTTTTGAACTGAACACTGCATCTAGTAGAATGAATGTCTCCATTTTATTTAGTTGTTTTTCTGGAGTTTTGTTCTGTTCTTTCATTTGGGACATGTTTTTCCCCTCTTCATTTTGGCAGCCTCCCTGTGTTTGTTTCTATGTATTAGGTAGAGCTGCTACATTTCCTGGGCTTGGTAGAGTGGCCTAATGTATCAGGTGTCCTATAAGGTCCAGTGACACAGCCTCCTTGTTCACGGGAGGTAGGCACTCTAGGTGTGTCTCCCCCATATGGGCTGTGTACATCCTCCTGTTGTAGTTGAGCCTTGATTGCTGCTGGCACGTCCATGGGAGTGATTTATCTCCAGGCTGATCAGCTATAAGAAATAGTTGTAACCACTGTGGGAAATTAGCTTTGCATGGGGCCCATCCCATGGAACAAGACTTATTCTGGTGCCCGCTGAGTCTGCCCCTTGAGTGTGTCATTTGTTGAAATGCTTTGATATGGTCTGAAGCTGCCCACTGGGGCCTACCAAGAGATGCAGGCTAAGGTCTTCCACCACCTGTTCTGCCTGGTGTCAGCTGTCATGAGCTACAAAGTCATCTGCAGATGACTGCTTCTTATGTTGGGCTTGGAGATGCCAAGAAAGGCCAAGCTGCAAACCAAGTGCTCGGCCGGGAGCCACTTGGCAGGAGGTACGGGGCATGCCAAGGCCAGATGATGCTTATTTGAAAGATTTTAGGAACATCTGGAGCATGAGCCAAGACAGGTCATTCTCATGGAAAGCCAGTGGAATCACCTTAGGTGGGCCCTAAATTTGGTGGGGTATGGTCTTAGGGAATCACCAGCATGAGACAAACAGTGGTAGCCAGTTTGATGTTTCACACCTGCTGGTTCTGTGGGGGAGGACTCAACAAGGGCTCTGCCAGCACTTCTGGGAGAAAGCTGCCCCCTTAGCTCTCATGTTGGTGCCAGACACTTCAGTTCCTCCCCATATGTCCCCAGTGCCTTTTGAGCTGCTATCACAGCTTTGGAGCTCAGAAAGAGTAAGTCCATATGTAGGACCGTCGAGAGAAACTGCCTGGGACTACAGCAGCCTCTGAGTCATTCAGCCTCAATTCCCACTGGTTTTTACAACCAGAAGTTATGAGGATTTCTCTTCTTGGCACTGAAACCCTGGGCAGATGGGGGTCTGGTGTGGGGCTGGGACACCTTCACAGCCAGGATATCCGTCCTTAGTTTTAGCTGCCACATGTAGGTGTGGAATTAGCCCATTCTTTCTCTCTGACCCTCCTACCAGTCTTCATGCAGCTACTTCTTTAAATCTCTGGTTATAGGACTTCTATTCAGCTAGATTTCAGATGGTTCTGAATGATGGTTGTTCTATAGTTAGATTGTATTTATGATGTAGTTGTGGGAGGATGCAATTATAGCATTTACCTATGCCAACATCTTGCCCAGAAGCCTTTTCTTGCTTTGAACGCTCCTTCTCCCCCCCCCCCCTTGTTGATGATTGTATGTTATCTTAACTCTATGAGAATATTGTTGGTTTATCTAAAGTTATTTTTGCTGCTGAAACCGGTTTGGCTCAGTGGTAGAGCGTCGGTCTGCAGACTGAAAGGTCCCAGGTTCGATTCCGGTCAAGGGCATGTACCTGGGGTTGTGGGCACATCCCCGGTAGGGGGTGTGCAAGAGGTAGCTGGTTGATGTTTCTCTCTCATCAATGTTTCTAGCTCTCTATCCCTCTCTCTTCCTCTCTGTAAAAAATCAATAAAATATATTTTAAAAAATTATAAATAAAGTTATTTTTGCTGTATGCATTATTTCCTTTTCATTTGAGTTTCTTTTTTGTTTTGTTGTTTGTCTATTAAAAATTATCTTTATTATTGAAAGAATTACAGATATCTCCTTTCCCCCCTCCCATTGATCCCCTCTATGCCACACACCCCCAGGCCTACCACATTATTGTCTGTGTCATGGCTTATAGATATATGCATGTAAAATATTGGTTTAATCTATTCCTGCTCCCACCCCCCCGTCCTCCTTTCCTCTGAGATTTGTCAGTCTGTTCCATGCTTCCATATCTCTGGATCATTTGTTGTAATCTTAGAGGCTTTTTACTGATGTCTTGGCCAGAGCCAGAACTAGGATAAAGCAAACGGGACACCCAAATGTTGACTGAAAGCTCTGTGGCATGGATGGGGCCTGTATACTGGTTTCACCCTAGAATGATTGGAGCAGGACAGAGACATTTCTTTATGGCCTCTCCTCATGTAGAGTATCCTAATTTGGGTTCCCTCAAAAGTAGAGACTGAGAAAAGGATGTGAAAGAAGGTAGTTTATTCAGAAGTTGGTATCGGGAATTTGGAGTGAGGGAGCTGAGAGGGTGACACAGGAAAAGAAGAAAAGCCAATATAAAAATGAATTATTAAAGTTACCCCTGTGGGTTTTCCTTAGAATCATTCAGAGAGCACACAGAATTGACCAGTGAAGAACAGGAAGCTAGAGGATTGCAACACCAGTTCTCATCTCTTCCTTGGTTCAGGGTTAACACTAGGGTATTAATTGACCATATGTACAGGCAGTTCTCAAAAGTAATCCAGGTAGGCTCTTACAGTGTCTTATTCCATTCAGGCTAATATAACAAAATACCACAGACTGGGTGGTTTTTCAACAGCAGAAATTTATTTCTCACAGTTCTGGAGGCTAGAAGTCCAAGATATGGCGCCAGCAGATTTGGTATCTGGTGATGACTCATTTCCTGGCTTCATAAAGGCACTAGTCCTATTCATGATGGCTCTACCCTCTTTACTTAATTACCTCCCTAAGGCCCCGCTTTCTAATACTATCACCTTAGGGGTTACTTTTCAACATATGAATTTGAAGTGAAGGTGACAGAAATGTTCAGATCACAGCATACAGCATCAGGTACAGCCTTGCAACTGAAAGCAGAAAGAGACCTAATATTCCCTGAAGGTCAAAAACTGCCAGGACGAGGTCAGTCTGCTTTTGTACAAAAGGGTGCACTTATATAGCTGAAATTAGAGGTGGCCCAAGGGGAATTCAATCTCCTGCCTGGGAGATATAAACCAGGTTTCTGGGAGCTCAGAGTTATTCATTTAAACTTTCAGTTAATTGTTCTGGTTTTGAGTTTGGCAAATAACTCTCATCCTCAGCCGTGCTGTGTTACCATCAACAGATCTATAATTCATCCTACCCCATACTCATGCCCACTTTAACCCTTTTGGGCCCAGACACCCCCATGCCAGGCAGCCTCTACACATGCATGTTCTCTCATGGCCAGCTGAAGTTTGCTGAGGTTTGCATTTTGTGGGTGGCAACAGAGGGTGGGCATAGAGGAGGCACCCTTTTGGCTATCCAGTGCATCAGAGTGCAGAGGTTTAAAGACACTTGGGGCATATCACCCTTGGGTTGGGGTAGTTGGACCTTCTCCCCCACACTCAGCCTGGGCAAGCCCTGGCCCTTAACTCCCCAACTTGCCCTGTGCTATCTCCACTGCCATCCACCATCTGGAGGGGCCATCAGGTGGTCTACCTGGAAGGGCTACCTAGAAGTCAAAGGTCACGGGGACCTCTGCATTTTGAGGGAGGCAAGAAACGCTGGGCACCTGTGGGGTTTCCTGGCTCTCTTCCATGGACCATACAGATGCCTGTGGTTAAGCCTTAGTCTGTTTTCATCTCTTATTGGCTATGCTGTGCCAGGAGGCTCCTCCTCTGTGCTCCTCCCCCTCTCCCAATAAAACTCAGAAGATTCTTAGCTTATCACAGTGCTGGCGGGTGGTTGAAGAAAGCAGCTAGCTTCCAGAATTAATGTACAACTATTTGAATCTGGTGTACAAGTATCTATGTGAATCTGTGCTTTTAATTCTTTTTGTGTCCATACCCAGAAGTGGCATTGCTGGATCATATGGTAATTCTATGCTTAATTTTTTGAGGAACTGCATGTGGTTCATTTTAAAAACAGCAGCTGTACCATTTTATAAGAAATGCACAAAGGCTCCAATTTCTCCATGTCCTTGCCAACACTTATTTTCTGCTGTGTGTTTTTTTCAGAGTAGCCATCCTAATGGGTGTGACATAAATTTATTTTTAAGCATAATTTGATTACACTATGGTAAACACAAAACCATTTTCACTTGCCATAATTAAAGGAAACTAAAAATAAACACATAGAACTAAAAAATTTTAAAGTTTTCCTCTGTGGTCTAACCATCCTCTCATATACCACCAGTAGTGCTCATACACTACTGCACTAGGAGTGCAACAGTATCAGGTTCTCTGTTCCCTTCACCAGCTGTGCCCTTCCTCAGAGCTTAATAGCACACAGACCTATGCTACAAGAAATGATAAATTGCCTGGCTGGTGTAGCTCAGTGGTTGAGCATCGACCTATGAATCAAGAGATCACTGTTTGATTCCTGGTCAGGGCACATGCCCCAGTTGTGTGCTTGGTCCCCAGTAGGGGGTGTAATGGAGGCAGCTGATCAATGACTCTCTCTTATCATTGATGTTTCTCTCTCTCCCTCTCTATCACCCTCTCCCTTTCCCTTCCTCTTGGACGTCAATAAAAATATTAAGTTTTTAAAAGGAATGAAAAAAAAAGTGATAAATCAATACTGGCAAGGAGTGCCCCACTTACTGATTGCTATATAACAGCCACCCCAATACTTAGTCTCTTAAAACAACAATCATTTATTGTGCTGAGGAATCTGTGATTTGGCAGGGATGACTTGTGATATTTGGGGGCTCAGCTGGGATGGCCTCACCCACTGGAGACTGGAACAGTTAGAACCTGCCTGATATCTTTCCTTAATGGAGCCTTAGGGCTTCTCCACGGAATCTCTCCATTGTTGTTCCAGCACAACTCTCTCAGAGTAGATGGACTCCTATTTGGAAGCTCAAGGCTCCAGAGGACCAGGTAGAAGCTGCAAGGTCACTTCTGGCACATGGGGTAGCAAGTCACTTAGGCCAGCCCAGATCTGAAGGGAGAACACAGAGATCCCATAGGCTCATGAGATGAATGTCAAAAACTATAGCTACCTTTAATCCACCAAAAGGGACTTACTTGCCTTTCAGGTGCTCCACTCTGAAGAATGTGAGTATCTTAGGTAAATAGAAAATCTTAATTTCAGTTTGAGCAGCAGTAGCTGTATGAAGCCATGATTTTGGGGAGAGAGAGAGATAAATAGGAAAATGAGAGGGTGATGGGATGAGCAGAGGTAGATAGGAAAATGGGAGGGTGATGGGATGAAGGCATGTGTGTTTTTTTTCCTTCTGTTTACCCCTGTGAGTCTGATTTTCACAAGCTAAGAGCTGAAAACAATCATCAAGCAGCAGTTTGCCATATCTGTTGGACTTGTGGTTTATTTATAGTTGTCTTTGAATTCTTTCTGGTCCTGAACTGGGCCTGTGTGCCTTTCTAGTCTTTGTGGGTGTAACAGTGCTATTTTACATATCCATGGTGTAAAATACATGGAGGCAATATCTGAATCTGGTGACAAGCTGGACTGCGGCTTTGATGACTCATGTGCTACAGAGCATGTGGGAGCCAGATGCAGTCAAGCAGGCAAGACTTTCCGGAACTCTAGAAGGTATATGTTCAGTTCTAAATGATAGAGCATAAAATTGCAGTATAGTGATGTTTTGACTTTATAAATATTCTGTCCTATATTAGGAGCCACTTCAACTTGGCCGTGACAACCGCTCCTTTGGTACTCTCTAGATGAGTAGGTGACAATATATTTCATCATGGGATACTTTTGAGAGTCAAAGATAATTTACACAATAAAATAGACCTAGCTGAAACCGGTTTGGCTCAGTGGATAGAGCATCAGCCTGCGGACTGAAAGGTCCCAGGTTCGATTCTGGTCAAGGGCATGTACCTTGGTTGCGGGCACAAACCCAGTGAGGGGTGTGCAGGAGGCAGCTGATCGGTGTTTCTCTCTTACCGATGTTTCTAAGTATCTCTTTCCCTCCCTCTCTGTAAAAAATCAATAAAATATATTTTTAAAAATAGACCTAAACTTTGGATTTGGATATCTTTATTCCTGAGCCATTTCCTCAATCAGCTCCATCAACAAACTTGTGTTGGGCATCCTCTCTGCTGTGTGAGGCACTCAGGGGTAGGCTACATGCAGGAGGTGGTGAAGGGGAGGGAGCCTGGTTCTTGCCCTCATACAAAATTATAAATTATAGGAGGCACACCTGAAAAAATTCACATTTATTATGATCAAGTACCTGGACATGGGTATTGTAGGAGTTCAAAAGAGGTTCAGTGTGGTTGGAGACTGTCCTCCATAGAAGGAAGTCCTTCATAGAAGGAAACACTTGGAATGGGTCTTAAAGTTGTAGTGGGTTGGGGCAGGGAGAGGGCAGCTTAGGTAGGAGCTTTTACAGGTCTTCACGCCAGCTAACATGTTCAGGTCAGTGACATATTCACTCTGTATGCAAGTAGATGTGCAGGTAGCACATAGGCAAAGGACAGAAAAATGAAGCAGGCCAGTGAAGGCTGAATCTACAAATCAAGAAGGGCGGGGGAGCACCAGAAGAGCTGGGCCTGGAGCACTCCCAGGAGTACTTTATTTTCCTTCTAAGTTGAGTTTTATCTCAGGGACCTTGATTTAGGTATGACATCCTCTTTATGAGAGTATTTAAAAATGGAACAAGTCAAATCCCAGCCATTAAAGCCTTACTATACTCATTTTTTCCAACCTAACCAGTCTCAAATCTAGATTTCTGGGAAAGATCATGTGATTCCTCCGCTCAGGAATTTCCAAAGACTCCTCCTTGTTTATAATATAAACTTTTTCTGGTACTTAGCTGTAGAGGGCCGCCTGGGAAGGCACATGGGCATTTCTTTTAATTGTTGCCAGCTGAGTCTGAGACAACTGGCAGATCCATGTGTAGGATACACATTCCCCCAAGATGGTGGAAAGTGTAATCAGCTTGGCCTTAATATCAGCCAAGGTGTTGGCAGGGGTGGGTCTATATATGTAAATCCAGTCAAGCAACAGGAATGCTAGGGCCTACTTAAGAATGCAAATAAGCCCTTTGACCCTAAATTTTGGTGTTACTTCCTGGTATTGGGGGTATAAAATAAATGTGCTGGGTGGGGTCAGGGTCGTCAATGTGCTGCTTCTCAATTAGAGAGAATGGCATCCCACCCAACTCCCAGCTTTTAAATCTATCTTTGCATCTTTTCTTTCTTCTTTCTTCTTTTCTTTCTTTCTTTCTTTCTTTCTTTCTTTCTTTCTTTCTTTCTTTCTTTCTTTCTTTCTTTCTTTCTTTCTTTCTTTCTTTCTTTCTATTATTTCTCAATCCCTGGCCACCTCCACTTAGAACCAGTTCGTTCATCTGTCTTTCTGTGCTGGATGCAGAAAAGGGAGATCCCCGCCATGTCTGGCCCCCGCTGCATCTGGTCCTGCACTTAGCCTAGAAATTAAAGTCTTGCATGATTTAGCAGGGAGCCCTGCTTCAGTTGCAAATTACAAAAGCACAAATCAATCTAGAATGTAAACTCCTTGAAAGCAGGGTCATTGTCTCTTTTGTCTGTAGTTCTATTTCCAGACTCTAAAATGGTGCTTGCCATCAGGACATTCAGTATTTGTTAAATGACTAAAAGAAGCCAGCATAAATAAAAAGGGACCATACGTGCTCTGGTACCTGAGAGAAATAAGAATATAACTGGCCTCAGAACCTTCTGAGTCCAGGGACTCAAACATCATTAGTCTTCTATACTAGTATATGTCTGTATTTCTATCTCTAGCTCTACTACTATCTCTATCTCTAGATCTGTGTCACCCTCCCTCCTATGTGTTACTGTGTGCATGCTGTTCTCATTATCTCCTGCTGAAGCTGGTTCTCCCCCAGGTAAAGGACATGGTAGAGCAAGTGAGTGAGGCCAAAGCCACATATGGCTCCAAGCTTAAACTGCAGAAGAAAGAAATAGTGTCTCCATTAATGATTTTAAAAAATTCCCAGGGAAGTACTCTCATTGGTTAGGCTAGGGTCACATGAGCTTTCTCTATCACAATCAATGCAAGAAGGGGCTTTGGGAGACCATTGCTCTGACCTGGGTCATGTGCCTGGTGGGAGGCTCAAGCAGTTTACTGTGACTGGGCTGAGGAAAAGCTGTTTACCAAAGGAAGGAGCTGTTATCAGAAGTTGAGGTCCCTAGTACTGGCAGGAAAAACAAATAAAAAGCCAAATGTTTAGAGATGAGTACATAAATACTCCCTCAGAATGAGACGGGGTGGGAGTCTTGGGACAGCCCACAGGGCCCTGCAACAAACTTGAAATTGTTTTGAGGTCTCAATTTTATTTTTTTGTACCTGTGCTTATTTATAATAATAAAAGGGAAATATGCTAATTAGACCGGACAGCCAAACAACCTTTTGCATGTCATTCTGGATTTCCCTTCTGGATGAAGCTGCAGTGGCAGGGGCCGAGACATCGAGGTTAGGGGCAATCAGGCAAGCAGGCAAGCAGTTAGGGGGGATCAGACTGGCAGATGAGTGGTTATGGGGTGATCAGGCAGGTAGGTGAGCCGTTAGGGGCCAGTGTCCCAGATTGTGAGAGGGATGTCCAACTAACAGTTTAGGTCCAATCCCTTAGGGGTCCCGGATTGCAAGAGGGTGCAGGCTGGGTGAGGGACCCACCCCTCCCCCCCCCTTGCACAGATTTTGTGTATTGGGCCTCTGGTGGGATAATAAAAGGCTAATATGCAAATCAACCAAACGGTGGAATGACCAGTTGCTATGATGTACACTGACCACCAGGGGACAGACGCTCAATGCAGGATCTGCCTTCTGGTGGTCAGTGCACTTTCACAGGGGGAGCACTGCTCAGCCAGAAGCCAGGCTCACAGCAGTGGTGGGAGCCTCTCCCACCTCCGTGGCAGCACTAAGGATGTCTGACTGCCAGCAGTCGGACATCCCCCAAGGGTTCCTGGACTGCAAGAGGGCACAGGCCAAGCTGAGGGACATCCCCCACCCCCAGTGTACAAATTTCGTGTACCAGGCCTCTAGTTTTAATAGAAAAACAATGCTTTAAAGAACTCACTATTGAATCAAATCTGTACTCTAGGAAGTTGTGTTATTAAGTATTGTGTTTTTTTTTGTTGTTGTTGTTGTTTTTTTCCATCTCTTGGAACACTGTCTTGTACCCTTAAGAGTCTGTGTAGCCCACACTGAGAAGCCATATTTGACCTTAATGTTTTCCTCCAGACCTATCTCCTGACTGCACTGGTGTCATGCCACATTTGTTTTCTCCTGACTGGAATGTCCTCCCTTGCCGTCTCACCTTCTGGCCCTACCCACCTCAAGGTGCTCATCAAATCTCACATTCTTTATAGCATCTTCCTGGGTCACTCCCTCTGTCCTTTACACACAGTGCATTACAGTGGAAAGGGCTCATAAGATCCAGGTTCTAGTTCTACCTTTGTCACCAATTCTCTGCACAAAAGTTATTTCCTCTCTCTGTAACTCAGTTTCCTCTTCTGTAAAATGAGGGGTTGCATTGACCCTGTTGGTTAGCAAAGGGCAGCTTTCAGCTCCTTCTGCCCCAGCCTGGGTGTTTCCCATCCCCTAATCCCATTTGGGCAATCTCCCATCTAGGAAGAGTGCTCTCTGTACTAGCCAAATTCTAGGACACTCGAATGGTTCAGAAATTCAGGGGCTGGAGCTTTTTTTTTTTTTTTTTTTTTTTTTCTAATGGTAAGTATAAAGAGTTTAAGGTCAGTGCTTATATTAAGGATCTCTCTCTCTCTCTCTCTCTCTCTCTCTCTCTCTCTCTCTCTCTCTCTCTCTCTCTCTCTCTCTCTCTCTCTCCCTGTCCCTTTCTGTGCCCCGCTCCCTCTCTTAAGAAGAGGACTTTTCTACACTCTTCCTCTTTCCCTACTTTTTGTTTAGCAGGGAGCAGAGTGAAGCCTAGGTGAAAGGAGGACACTAGATAATTCAGTTGTGCCCAGGATATTCTCTTTGTAGTCCTATCTGGCTCAGAAGGTCAAAAGCCCAGCTGATCCCTAGTCTGTATCCAGTAGCAAAGAAAAAGATTCCTGTGTTCAAGGCTGCTCTGGCTTAGTATCACCTTAACCCCCAACCCCTGTTCTCTCCTCTTTTTACTTTGTGCCCATAAGTGAGAAGCACAAAGCTAGGCACCCAGAAAATGTGTTTTGATTGATAGAATGTGGCAGAGAGAAATGCTTATGAATGACTTAATTCACAAAAGGACAAGTTTGGTTTTATGATTATTCTTTTGCTATTGTTGTTAATCCTCACCTGAGGATATTTTCCCATTGATTTTTAGAAAGAGTGGAAGGGAGGGGGAGAGACACACAGAGAGAAACATTGATGTGAGAGAGACATATTGATTGGTTGCCTCCTGCATGTGCCCCAACTGGGGCAGGGATCCAGCCTGCAACCTGAGGTACGTACCCTTGACCAAAATTGAATCTGTGAGCCATCAGAATTCGGGCCACTGCTCTATCCATTGAGCAAACCTGGCTAGGGATGATCATTCTTGAGCAGAACAAGGAAGGGTATGGCATCAGGAAATTGGAAAAATGTTCTTAAAGTATATATTTTTTTGCCTCAAAACATTAGCTTCTGATTTCAGAAATAGGATGGACATATTTTCAAGCACTTGCTACATAGTGCAAATAATTCTCGGGGGGAAATTTACCCAGAGTGCTTCTAAAAGGATGGAAAGGAACCTAGGTCTTTTTAAAAAATCTTCATTGTTGAAAGTATTTTATAAGTCCCCCCTCCCCATTAACCTTTTCCAGCCTGATCCCGCCTCTCTCTCACCAGGCCCTCACCACCCCATTGTCCATGACCACATATATGCATACAAGTTCATTGGTTCCTAGGTCTTCTTTTAATGTGGTGTCTATTTAATTTATTGCAACCAGTAATGTTCAAAGCCTTGGTAGGTGTCTTGTCAGACTGTAGGCCTGATATGCTTCCAAGTGGTATGCCTTTCTTAACAGAACACGGAAAGCCTAAATTCTGGTGTCACATGTGTTCTCCATCACCAGGATAGTCATGAAGCTCAGTAGAATTGGTAGGAAAATGCAGTGGGCTTTATCTCCAACTGTAGAAAGTTAGTTAAGTGGAACTAGATTTTTGGTAAGTTGTTTTCCTGACTCAGGCTTGTCCCAAACTGGCTACTGTGTCTTGAGGCCCAGGGCAAGCATCCAAATCCTGCCGTCCTGAATTGCTCATAGAGGAAAAGGAGCCTGTTTCAAATCTCTGCACTTCTTAAAGTGTTACCTTGATTGGACAGCAGATAGCAAGCAGTCTGTTTAGAAATATTACTATTATTACTGTCATGGTTATATTTTTAATATATATTTTTATTGATTTTTTACAGAGAGGAAGGGAGAGAAACAGAGAATTAGAAACATCGATCAGCTGCCTCCTGCACACATCCCCCGCCCCACTGGGGATGTGCCTGCAATCAAGGTACATGCCCTTGTCCAGAATCGAATCTGGAACCCCCCAGTCCGCAGGCTGATGCTCTATCCACTGAGCCAAACCGGTTAGGGCATGGTTATATTTTTAAATTATACTTTCTCTTTCCTTTGCCAAGAGCAAACGATAACACACATTTGCACTGCAGAGCCAACCAAAGCTGTGTAGGATTTGCCCAGACAGGTTTGAAAATGTATTCTACGCCCACTGCTGCACAAACAGGAAGTCTTTCCATACCTCCCCATCTCCAGGTCAGGGGCCCAGGCCTTTTTATTAAAAACAACTCTTTAAAAAAAAAAAAAGCTTTATTATCACTATAAAAGTAATACATATTGTTGTCTATACAAGTATTACTTGGAAAATACATAGAAGTATAAGAAGAAAACCAGATATCATCTATAATACCAGAACACAGAAATAACTTCTATTAAATTTTGCTATATTCCTTCCTAGCCTTTTAAAAATATATTGATACAAAACTATGGATGCAAAATGTTCCCAATATACTGATATTACACATTCAGGAACATATTGCAAAAATAATTTTGTACCTTACTTTTATCACTTTATCATATCACAATCCACAAATAACCATTATAAGATTTTTGGTCTATTCCCTCTAGCCTTTTATCTGTATATTGATACAAAACCATGCATGCAAAATGCTCCCAATATATTTATACTGCATATTAGGAACACATCGCAAAAATAGTTTAGCATTTTTCTTTGATAGACATTTGGTATATTTCCTCCTAGCCGTCATTCCATATTATTGATACAAAACTATGAATGCAAAATGTTCCCAATACATTTATATTACATATTAGGAACACATCGCAAAAATAGTTTAGCATCTTTCTTTGATCACTTAATATTCCACAAGTCAGAGATAACCACTTTTGAAGTTTTGGTATATTTCCTCCCAGCCTTTCATCAACATTGAAAGAAAGCCACATACAAAATGTTTCCTATAGCCAAAACCGGTTTGGCTCAGTGGTAGAGTGTCAGTCTGCAGACTGGAAGGTCCCAGGTTCGATTCTGGTCAAGGGCATGTACATTGGTTGTGGGCACATCCCCGGCAGGGGATGTGCAAGAGGCAGCTGGTCGATGTTTCTCTCTCATCGACGTTTCTAGCTGTCTATCTCCCTTCCTCTCTGTAAAAAATCAATAAAATATGTTTAAAAACAACAACAAAACAAAACAAAATGTTCCCTATATACTTATATTATTTGATGGGAACAGTATAAAAAATTTGTGTTTTTTATCACCAAATATTTCATCAGGAGCACATTCTCATGTCACTTATTAGAGGTACCATATTTTATTTACCCAATCCTTTGTTGTTGGTCATTCAGGATGTCCCTAATCTCCATCATTTAAAAATACTGAAAAGAACATTTTTATGTATTCTTTTTTTCATGTCGTTTTTATGTTTTTTTCTTGACCACTTAAATGCCCTCAACATATTAAAGATGACCCTATGTCTACAATACTTTTAGCTAATGTTTTTTCAGTTGTTGTTTGCTTCAGCACAAATTCTTTGCTTTAACATTCTAGCATGAATATAAAATCTTACACCTTATGTAAGTTTCAATTCATTAAAAGAAAACTTAAAACAATAGTGAAGAACACAAAGGCTGACCCCTCACTTCCCATAAAACTATTAAAATACAACTCATGCTGAAACCGGTTTGGCTCAGTGGATAGAGCGTAGGCTTGTGGACTGAAGGGTCCCGGGTTCGATTCTGGTCAAGGGCATGTGCCTTGGTTGCGGGCATGTCCCCAGTGGGGGGCGTGCAGGAGGAAGCTGATCAATGTTTCATCAATATTTCTGACTCTCTGTCCCTCTCTCTCCCTCTCTGTAAACAATCAATAAAATATATTTTTGAAAAGAAGGCAAAAAAAGCTAAGGTTAAAATTAAAGTTGAAGTAGAAGAGCAAGAAGAAGAAGAAGAAGAAGAAGAAGAAGGAGTACTAGTGGTGGAAGAACAGGAGACATCTGTAAAGAAGAAGAAGAAAAAGGATAAGAAGAAACACATTAAGGAAGAACCGCTTTCTGAGGAAGAACCATGCACCAGCACAGCGGTTCTTAGTCCAGAGAAAAAGAAGAAAAAGAAGAAGAAGAAAGGTAATGAGGACTAATGGAAAGGAATAACAATTGTATCACCTGGATACATCGTCCTTAAGATTCAGTCAAGAGTATGCCAGAGATGCTCCTTAAGATAATCGAGGATGAACAGAGGTTTAGTAAAACAAAGTAATTATTCATCTATAGCTTTTCAAACCTACTTGTGTCTTGACATCAACCCTGTTAACTTTATTATGTCATTATTTTTAGTCTTTGTAATACAAATAAAAATATTTTCTTGGTAAAAAAAAAAATTAATAATAAAATAAAATACAATTCATGCCTCCCCCCCACCCAAGGCAACCATTTTCTTCCTTCCTCAGGGCCTCTTTTTCTTCTGATCTTGTCATTTGATTGGTCTTGTAATTACTTACCCGTTGTACTGCTCTGAAGATAAGTGGCTCCCAGATCTTTCAGTTATCAATCTGTCACAACTGCAGAGTGGTATCACGTGACATGATGATCCCCGAGATGTCTGAGGTCTGTGCATCCTTGCCTCCTAATTTCCATGTCGCCTATGACCCCTAAACACTTTTTAGAGGATTATATTTAACAATGTTACAAAAAAAACCCACATGGCATAACAAAAACACATGGAAAAATCAAGAAAAAGTTCAGCTTGAATCCCACCACCGTAAGCAACAATATGTTTGTTGCGTGGTCTTTCCAGTTTCTGTTCCCATACAGACCCACTTTTTAAACATGGTGTCCATGTGACTTTACGCCCTTGATTTTTAAAATTTTATATATAAGCATTTTCTAGGTTTTTTATAAAGTCTTTACAAATATTATTTGTAATGGCTGAAAAAGGTTATATCGAATAAGTTAACCTCTATGGTTAAACATTGGTTGAAACTATAGAAAGTACCAAATATGGGTAAAAAAAAAATCAACAAAATATATTTAAAAAAATAAAATAAAAGATCTGGTCTTGAGATAAGGGGAGGAGGTTGGAGTAGGGATGGGAACCAGGTGAGGAAGCTGCCTTGGGAGAATCACACTTCAAAACCATGAAGCCCTATGGCTCAGTTGGTTGAGCATTGTCCTGTGCAAGGAAAGGTTGCCTGTTGATTCCAGGTCGGGTCACATATGATTGCAGACTGAAGGCAACCAAAGATGTTTCTCTCTTTCTATCTCTAAGCATGTCCTTGGGTGAAGATTAAAAAAAACAAAAACAATCAGGCCTCTCAGTATCGTGGTTCTCAGCTCCCAGTGTAACCTCCCAAACTCCCACCACTGCTCAGATTATAGAACTCATTGGTGTAAGGGGAGTGCTCAAGTACCTGAGCTATTAGGATAAGGTGACCAGATGTCCCGCTTTTGGACAATTTGTCCCTCATCCCGCGGCGTTTTTAAAAAGTCCCGATTTTTGGAAAGAATGCACGACAAGCTAGGGAAAGGCGGGAGAACGGGAAGGGAATATATGGTTTTGGGAGGCCATGTGGCTATTTAGCCAGGATATGAGTTTTATATTATTTTTGTTAATTTTATAATGTTAAACTTTAATAATAACAAAAAATTGTTGAGAACTGATTATCGAGAACTGCTTATCAAACTTTGCGTTGTTGATCAGTTGTTAGAATTCTACCACCATTGTTTGGATTTAATGAACAATGGCATTTTTTGGGATTGGCAACAACGAAAACATTTTGTAACTGTCTCTCAGATGATACACATTGTACTGCGTGCTAGTAAGCTACGGTAGTTAAACAAGTGATGTCATTACAAATCAGCTATTCAGATAATTTTGGTAATTTATTTATTTTACAAATACATAAATTTTCTTGAATTTAGCAGACAGTACTCGCATTATTTATATTTTATAGTGGTGGCAAAGTCTAGCGCCAGCCTTGAAAGTGACACAACTATACATAATTTTTATTTATTTATTATATTTGTAAATTGTACTTATGTTGAAATTTAAAAAAAAATATATTACAATACTATTTTTGCGTTCTATGAAAAATTTTGTTGCTCCATATAGACCAAATTTTTTATTTTTTAATTTTTTATTTTTATTGATTTCAGAGAGGAAGGGACAGGGAGAGAGAGATAGAAACATCTGTGATGAGAGAGAATCATTGATTGGCTGCCTCCTGCACGCCCCCTATTGGGGATCGAGCCTGCAACCCTAGGCATGTGCCCTTGGCTAGAATTGAATCTGGGACTCTTCAGTCTGCAGGCTGATGCTCTATCCACTGAGCCAAACTGGCTAGGGCATAGACCAAATTTTTAACCAAGACCCCCCCCCACCACCCCCGGTCAATGGTGTCCTACTTTACCAATGTTAAAATCTGGTCACCTTAGTCTAAGCCTTTTTGAAGGAGCCAAGGAGATCAATTGAGGATAGGGAGAAGGCAAAGGTGACCAGATAGGTGAAATATTGGGAAAGACTAGCAGATTTTTGTTCATTTACTGAGCAGTAAGGAACTAATGCGTGGAGGTGAGAGAGATGTAGGATCGCTGGGAGATACACATTTGCTCTAACTGGTGTATATATATTCTGTTTTTCAGTTAAGAGCAATGCAATCATTCTAACTCCAAATGCATCTGTAATGTTCTGGGGTTGAGGCTGCTACACTGCAGGCCAGTGGGAAAATAGAGCTCTAAAACTGTATGCCAACTTGGATACATTCCCTGAGTCAAGTCTTTATTTCCTATCAATAATCTTTCATTGATCTTCAAAAAGATCAATGGAACCTATTTTTATTGTCATGTTGCACAGTCTCTTGGGAAAGCTGCCTAGAAGTTAATGTGTAGGATCAGGTACTCTCCAAGTGTCGCCCTGAGCTCTGTAGTTCAGGATGGGGGTGGGAGGGTAAGGACAGGACAAATCCAGCCCCCTGTTGCCCAGTCTGCCTTGATAAGTATGGTGTTTTAAACAATCCACAAAATAATTTGCACTGCAGAATCCTTATTAGGTATTTTTAATTGGACAGTTGCCCATATGAATGGAAATCAAAAGCAGCATACAATCATTCAATCTCCCAGCACTGGAGTATGTCCAACTATTCTGTTTTGTTTGGGTTCCACTTCAGTCCTTGTCTGTATGTGCACAAACATTTTTACAGAGTTGCAACCACTGCCTTTTTTTTGTGCCCTGGTTATTGGCAGCTAGTTTTCCAAGTAACATTGACACACATCTGCTCAAATCAATTGCCGTTCCCATCATGACTGACTCATTTGGCGGGAAAAACAAGTTTACATGCCAATTGGAACAAAGAAGCAAGGGTATGGGGGAGCAGCAGGGAGAAAGAAGTGGTGGGAGAGGGTTATTTCAACTTACAGATCATAAAACATTTTCCAATAACATTTTTTAAAGGATGTATAATATTACACGGAGTGATTGATTATATTTTACCCCATGCTGTGGGACTCTTGGTTGGCTTTCAATGCCTAGTGAGTTAAAATGCATATAAATTACAGACTTTGAGAGATGATTATATTTTCTTGAAACAGGAGTCTTCTGTGTCCAGGTCCGGTTCAAGAGTGTTAATATACTATTTCTTTGTTGGGGAAGAAAGTCAGTACTGCTACCTGGAGTTGCTGGATGCCTTAAAAAATATTCCTATGATTAAAAAACAAACAAACAAAATACTATGTTCAGTTTCAACATATAAAAGCAATCTGTATATCTCGTCCGATAATTTACAGAAATGTCGTTTTAAATTTAAAGTTAGACTAAGCTCTTCCTAGTTTAAGGGCCACGCCTGTCTAATGAACTTAACACAATGCCCTTAGCTTCCTTGCTAACAAATAACATGTGTTGGGGGAAAATGAGAAAACAATGGAAAGGTGCCTCCTCGCACGTGGTAACAATGGATCAATTAATCAGCTGACTGTGCAAATGGGCTCCCTTTATACACGTCTCTCACACATCATGATGCACATTTAGCAATGTTGAAAAACAATTTTAAAGAATACCTTAGAGGGTTGTTAGGGAGAATTTATAGCCTGGAACGAATTGCCATCTTTTTAATTGACACAGAAATGTTTGGCCGAAATATCGCTTTATTCACATTTTTGTCCTTGGAGGAAAAAAATCTAGGCACCCTGCAACTGTGATCGTGTGAATAAGGGTGCAAGCTGACTATTTTAAGTCAGGAAAGGGCAGTTTGGAGGAGCTCAAGTTCAATGCCTTTGGGGGGGGGGCTGCGCTTCTGGGAGGCAACGCCCCCTAATCTGGATCACTTACTCCTTGCCCTCTGCCCCTGGCGGTCCCCAACCCGCCTGGGGTCTCACCTGGGTCCTGCAGGCGCCCACTGGAGGGAGCCGGGCCTGGTCTACCAGGACCGTACCGATCGGGGAGACAGGGAGAAGGGAAGTGGTGAGAGGCAGAGGCAGGGCAGCCTCGAGGTGCCTCCCACTCCCAAGTGCAGGGACCGGCTGGGGCTGGAACCTGTTTGCCTGCAAGGCCTGGGGATCGTGGGCCTGCGGGAACTTGGGGCTGCTGGCAGGAGCCCACTCCAGGGCTTCGCAGCCCAGGCATCCGGGCTGTGGCGGGGGAGGAGGGGCGGGGGGAGGAGGCGGAGGCTGCGGGGGGAGGAGGCGGGGGCTGCGGAAAGCCGGGCTCGGCCAAGGTCGCTGGGTCGCGCGCCGCGCCCCTGGGAGCCTGAGGGTCCTTGGCGGCCGGGAGGGCCCCAAACCGCCCCGCGACTGCCCCTGGCGCAAGGGAGTCTGGGAAAGCAGGCGTTTCTGGCTGCGGATCCCAACTTCCACCCAGCCCTGGGGGAGGGGGACTGCCACCCCCGCTTGTCCAGACCACAACCCTTCTGTCCCGCCCCCGCTCCGGGCCTCCAGGAGAATCGGCTCCAGGCAACCCACCCAGACCAGAGGGGGTTTCGTGTTTTGTTTCTTTTGAGAGAACATAAAGCGTGGAAACGTTCCACGCCTCCCTTTGTCTTTGCCCACAGTCCCTCATCTCTCGATTAAAAATAAATATCTAAGTGATTTTCACAGGCAAAGGGAGCCTTCAGCCAGAGAATGGGCTCTCTCTTTCCTAGCCCGGTTGTCAATCTCCTAGCCTACTGGGAACCCCAGCGGGGAGCGGAGGTGGGGGGTGGACAGATGTGTGGCACTAATTAGCAACAATGCCCAGAGTTGTGCAGGTACCAAAGGGCCCCAGATAGACAGCTGGATTACTGCCATTTTCTCTGTAACTGTCAAGTCAGTGCCTTGCTCCCTTCTGTGAGCCCCTCTCTACCCCCCGGGGCGACCAAAGTGGCATTGAAACACGCTTTCCCAGTGAAATTCCATGACAGGTTTGGGGGGACAGGGCGAGGTGCAGCCAGTAAGGCGAAGCCTCATTGAGGAGCCACCTACATCTCCCCGCTCTCCCTGCAGACCCCAGATCGGGCGGACCCGCGCCTCGAGCTGAAAGGCAACTCCCCAGGCCAGAAACTTTCATCATTCCTGGACTCCAAAACCCTTTCCATGGGCACGACGTGAGAGGCCCTTTGACCAGAGCTGCAGAAAGGCCTGGGGACTGCTGGCAGTGGGTCACCCCCGCCTATCCCCCCTTCATCTTTTTTAACCCCCCATCCCCATTTAGTGGTTGCGATCCGAGGTGATCTCTTTCCGTTTTTGTTTTGTGGATGACACTCTAAGTGATCGCGAAGGGAATTGTTTTCGACGGATTGATTAAATTTTCCACGGACAGGGTAAGGTGTGCTAGAATGAAGTACCTTTTATTTATTTAGACTCATTTGCATATCCAAAGGCAGGCAAACGTTTGATGGAGGACAAACTCCCTAACCCCCGCTGCACTAGGACTTACCTGGTGGGGTGGGCTCTTAGAGTCCCAGCCTTACCCTGGCAGCAGAAACAATACTCCAGAATAGCGATTACCAACGGCAGTACTGTTCCCGCTGCTAGGGCACGGCTGAGTGCTGGCACCACGTCCCTTCTGGAACACCCCCGCCCCAAATCCCCACAGAGTAGTGGCGTCCACCCCCATCTGGTGGTGCCTCTGTGGCAGGGGAAGGGCGAGGAGAAAAGACAGAGACATAAGCCCCCCCCCCCCTCTTTCCCCCTTCCCCGCATCTGCTGCAGAGCTGGTCTTGGGAGCTGGCGTCTCGCAGGAGCACACGTCTAGCGGAACCCCACCTTCTAACTTTCTCTCAAGGGGGTATAGCAGCGCCTCACGTTTTGAACCATTGTAAAGCACTTCAAAACATGAATTGCTGCTGTATCCCCTCGGAGTCCACGAAGGGGGATCGCTCTGGGATGCCTGCAGGCGGAGAAACACAGGGCGGTGATAGGGAAAAAAGCCCGGCCCCGCCCTGCCCACTGTCGAGGAATGCAGCAAAACTTGTGACAAAGACACTTCCTTCCAAAGAGATCTATTTTGTAGAACTTCGCCATTGGATTTCCAGGACTGGCAGATGGAGTGAAGGGTGTGACTCTCCATTTATTTTCCCAGAGGAGAAATCTTGGAAAAGTATGTCGGTGAAAAGCCGAGGGGTGGGAAATAGGAATTAGCGTGGTAAAAATCATCTTACCTCTGAAAGCACTAACAATAAAATAAACTGAGGCAGTTTGACAACATCTGGATTACTCTTTTTCAGCCTCAAAGTCTTGGTGAAACTTCTTCCTGCTGCACATTAGAAATCCTAACTCTCACTGAATGTCCCCATTAAAAAAAAAACAAACACAAAAACTTTCATTTATTGACTTAAAGCTGATTCTAACATATATGATAGCTGGGAAATATATATCCCTCCATCCACGCGTCAGAAGTCCTCTTTTATCCGCCATTGCTTCATTCTTACAGCAAACATCCTGCTTTGAATTGTTTTAAAAGGTGTAAAGGAATGAGATAACTGTCCTGGCTCTTTACATGTGAAACTAGTCACTCAAATTTATAAGTAATTTGTATTTTCTAATATCACCTATCAAAACATCAATCAAACCACTTAAATACTTCATGTAAAATTCCTTCTTCCTTTCTCCAGCAGCTCTACAGAAACTCTTTCCTGTTCTGAAATGGCCGCACTGTGCATATTCCTTAATGATTAACTCATTACATACCACTTTTCCCTTTTTAAAATGGACACACATTAGCCATAAGTTACACGCGTGCTCCCCCAATGTTTAAACAAAATAGCCATTTAAGCACAGAAGAAACGACCCTCAGTCCCAAACCTGAAAGTTAAAACAACAAAACCAGCACAAAACTCTGATGGTTTTGAAAGTTAAAAAAAACACATTTCAATACAAGTCTGCTTGGTGTTTTGGTTAATTTAAAAGTTATGTTGGTTTTTCAAAACCAATATAATGATATTGTGTCCTATTTCTTAGTTAATGTGATGTGCAGAGTATTTAATGAGGCTAAGGACAAAATTCATTACACCGTACTGAGATCCAGAGTTGCCAAATCCACTATTTATGCCATGGTAAACAAAGTTGTTAATAATAATAACCCCACTCCCTAAATTGAGACATACAATTAAGTGTCTCTAAATTCCATCTTGTTTGGCTACGCTATTTACAACTTTTACATAGACGTGGCATTAACGGAGAAAAACGTCCTTGGTTGCCCTTAAAAAGAAAAAGAAAACATGTTTAGCAAATGTACAGTTATACTTTAAAACTCCACAACCTCTCCCATTGAAATATTTAAGTTCCACACAAATATGTGAATCATTACAGAAGATATTAAAGTCACCCCTAATGTAACACATCCTTGGATGACTACTTAGAAAGACAAAAGTTCATTAGAAATAGCCATGGTATCAAAGGCGAAGTTCCCGTCCAGATTGCTCTGCAAACTGCTCTCTGGAATCGAATCCATTTGTACTTCTTCGTGTAACCCCTTTCTTCTCTCCCAGTGACAGTACAACGACTTACATTCGTTAAAAGCCCCCTCGCAATCCTGTTCTACGGATTTCCCCTTTTACTTACATTTACTTACGAAAAGAGATCACAAAGAGGCATCCTGTCCCGTTAGGAGAGGGTCAACCACTGATACAATAGACAAAGAATCAATACTTTTGAGTTGCCCAAAAGCCCCACCCTCCTTCTGAACTGAACTGGGTTTGGCCAAATCCTGTTGAGCGCCAAAGAATACAGCTCGTCCTCCGTTCAGACTTTACGACGTTTTGTCTTAAGTTTGCAGATGCTTTCTTCCCCACCTCCCTAGGCGAATTCGGACGAAACTCTCCCAATGCCAAGTTTCCTATAGAGAAAACTAAACAACCTTGAAAGTTTTAATTGGGTAAAGACAATGCAAAGTTAGTCGCACATTCATTTCCAAGAGATATTTCGCTGCTTTGCAAAGAAGAGCAACAGAAAGCCCGCTTAACAGTCTGTCAGAACCAGTCTGGCCCCACCCTGGCCAAGCTGAAAATCGGTCACAGCCCCTTACTCAATTTTCTCCCTCCACCCCGCAATGCCAGCTTTCCCCCCAGCCAATTTCTTAAGAATTTTCCCGGCCGAACTTACGTCCTAAGCACTTTCAGGGTCTGTTTCATCTGCACCCCGTCCCCAAACTTGCTTTACAACCCCGAGCAACACAAAACTTTTTCATCGTTGTCAGCAGATCCCCCCTCCCCCCATTCTACCGCAAGCCACGTTACAGAGGGAGGAGGGGGGTGGAGATCTCAAACCAACAAGTCCTTTTTTTTCTCTTTTTAATTGCCTGTCACCTCTCGATCCACTCGAAAATGGCGCCGAAATCGAAGAACTTCTTAAATTTCATTGTCAGCTTTTTGCAAAGGTTTCTGGGATTTTCCTGCGAAGTTGTTTGCGGCGTCCGAGACCTAGAGAAGAGCGAGCAAGAGAGCAAGGGGGGTGGGGGGGGGCGGGAAGGGGAGGCACAAAGATCGAGATCTTGGGCTCCGGAGGGGAGCAGGGCAGGGACCTAGGAGGCAAGGGGTCCGGCCCCAGCAGCCGGGACCCCAGACCAGGAGTCGGGGTGGCTTCAGCCGAAGCTCGGGGAGCAGCTGGGCGGAGGCGGAGCGGAGCGGGGCCGGAGCTGTGCGCGCTGGGCGGGAGCCGGGCAGCCTGCGGGGAGGCTCCGGGAGCGGCCCTAGAAAAAGCCGGCTCCGGGGGCGTGGCCTCGCTGTGCTGGCGCCCCCCCACCCCCCGCCCCGTCCGCCTTGCAGAGCGGGGGACGGAAGAGGGGAGGAAGGGAAGAGAGGGAGCTGTAGGGAAAGGGGGTTGTGTGGGCGTTCGACGCCACCGCCCTGGCTTGCAGCCGGGAAGGACCCGGGAGGCGAGAAGGGTTTTTTGGGCGCGCATAATAGCCGATCCAGAGTGGAATAGCGGGGACTCGGGGATAAAGAAGAGAGAGTGGAAAGTGGCAAAAACAAGGGCACAGGGTAGCGCAGCGCTCACCGAGGGACCCACGCGAGGCGAGCCACCTCGCGCCCACGGGTCGCCTCGAGGTGCCACTTGAGCTGCCCGGAGGGCTTAAGGTGGTTGAGCAAAGGCCCTGGCTCTGTGCTTCCCCGGTGTGTGTGTGTGTGTGTGTGTGTGTGTGTGTGTGTGTGTGTCTAAAATGGTTTCAGGAGGACCCAGCCCCCCCCCCCCCCCCCACCGCGTGAGTGCAGCGCTCTCCCCAAGCGTTTGAGTTCAGACTTGTCGGGACTCCCCTATCCCCGCTCCTCTGCCAAGTCCTCGGGGACAGAGGCCCCTGGGACCAAGCGGATCCCGGATCCCTCCCTGTACGTGCTTGCCATCTGTGTACTTTGGGGGCCACAGCACAAAGACCGGGAACAACTGACTGTACAAATCCCAGTCCAAGAAGGGAAACTGGTTTTAAGAATGAAGTGGGGAAACAGGAAGGAAAGGAGCCCTTAGTCTGGACGCTAGAGGCTGTTGGGGCCCTCGAATTCATTTTCTTAGGTGTGAGAATGCTTTTTATGGCAAGCAGGAGATTGTCCTCTATTTAGAAAATGCACACTGAAGTGTATAGATCTGAAATGCCACGACGTCTCCCATTTTCAAATGATGCAGCTAATGCGCACACATTCTGAGGGGCGAGGGAAGCTAGTGTTGCAATCCTTTACAGTTGTTGCATCTAGCTTAGGGGCGGGGGGGGGGGTTGGGGGGGAAACGGACATTCCTTGTACTGTTCTCTCAACTTTCTTGTATATTTCCTGTATATTTGCAAAATGTCATCGTAAAAATAGCGCCCGAACACTGTCTAAGGAAATGAGCACGGCTGCATTCTCTCTCCTGATCCCGGGTGGGACAAATCTTCAAGCAACTAGGGCTCAAATCCAGTGGGTGGTGGACAGGAAGAGCAATGGGTAGTGCTGGCCTGCAGCGGCCACAGTCCTGGGCATGGGATGCAGACCAGGAGTGGCCTGGGGTCCCGGATGCACAGCGCTGCCTAGGCATTGCCCAGTGGCCCTGGGAGGGGGTTGCCCTGGCGGTTCCCAGCCACCCTGGGCCTGACTTAGCTGGCTCAAGGGCGCTGGTGCCTGCACCCTGGACCAGTGAGGACAGCGGTGGGCCACTGGGAGTTGAACTGCGTGCCTGACTCAGCCACCACGACCAGGGTCCCTTGCTCTCCCTGTGGGAAGTCCAGGCTTTTTTGCCCTGCACAGGGGGTACTGGAGAACCATGCTCGGGGCCTCTAGGGGTGAGGGGTTGGTGGGAGGAATCAGGTACCAAAAGAAAATCAATCAATCTCTCTCTCTCTCTCTCTCTCTCTCTCTCTCTCTCTCTCTCTCTCTCTCTCTCTCCCTCTCTCTCTCAAAAACAAAACCAAGGATTTCCCTTGCTCAGCGCTCCAGTTTCTTGGACTACTTCACTCTCGCATGCATTTTTTGTGTGTGCTGTTTCTATAGACCTGATGTAAAATCTTAATTTCTTTGCAAAAGGGATTTGCAGACCCTCGGCATTGCAACTGTGGTGCGGCCTTTCGCAGGCTTCTCATCATTTTTCTGCTTTTCCAGGCGGGTGATGGGGGAGGGACAGTAGAGTCTTCCAGGATCTGCAAAGCTGGTTTTTAAAATTACCAAAAAAGTTTACAGAACAAGGATTTGATTTTCAGGAAAGGTTTTTAAAACGTGCATGGCTTGGGTGGACGCTAAAACGTATTCATACACTGCAGTTTCCCTCTTCGTCTTCAAAACTCCCGGCGTGGACAGGCTGAAATTTTGCCGTGCTGTGAGTCGTGACTGAACAAGCTTCTAAATCCTCAGCTAGATTATTTATAAAGCTCCAGTGTCCTAGGGGTGAAAGACTTTTCTGGGCTTTTAAGGCTCGGCTTCGTGAGTACATTTGCTTGGTTTGATCTAACTGCATGTAAGCATTCATTTCCCTATCTGGATTAGCAGTAGGGCAGAAAATTCCAGCTCTGTTAGATAAAAGTCGGTTTTGTGGCACGTCCTCTAAAGAAAAACTGAAACAGCTTTCTTTATTAAACTCTTTTTGCTACATCAGCAAATTAGAGAGCCAGTTGAATATTGATGAATTCTTTGAGGGTGAGTAATATGGCTACAGGCCGCAGAAAGTGAGGGAGGGCAGGCTTAAGTATTTACTCAAGTGAACAATCTTGAAATATTTTTTCAACTACGATGTCTCAAGGATTTTTTTTTTTTTTTTTTTTTAGGTTTTCTTAGTACCTCGGAAACAAACTCTGATTCTGAAAATGGCTTCTCATTTTAATAAGGCCTTTCCCAACTTGACAAACCTCTCTCGCAGGACTTAAATTGCCCTAAGTACTTAGAAAGTCCTTCTAGAACAGGTCATAGCTCACCAGCAGGGTGTTAGGGATGTCCTCCAATTGGTAGTCAGGCAATTTCTCAGAGGGCAGCAAGGAATCCGAAAACAAAGGAAATGGACATCATTTATTGTCCCCCGCCCCCCTCATTTCTGAAGTACTGTTTCAAAGTGGGTATTTAAAGTAAAATAGCATATATTTTTTCCCTGTTTTGCTCGTGAAACATTAAAAAATTACCTTAATGAGAAATAATTATAGTCAGTCAAAGGAGAAGAATGTAGCAACAGTTTGAAGGATCTGAAGGCTCAGCTGGAAAAAAAAATAGCTCTAGACTGGAGAGTCAGCAAGGAAGTTATGCATAACAAGAAATAATTTTTTGAAAGTGTTTTCGGAAAAGCAATTGTGAATGAATCTCTGGAAACAGATACTAGGGAAATGAATTGAATTGAAGATTCTTTTTTAAATTGCAAAGGAAATTTCCAGAACTAAGCATTTTTTTTTCTTTTAAATTGAAATGCCTTTTATGATTATGTTTTTTATGAAGACCTTGAGTTAAGGAAACAAGACTTTCCTTATGTTGTAAATATCCAGAAGTCTTCAGAGAGATAAACTCAGGATAGAGTTACAGATTTAACAGAAAGAAAACAACTGGAATCGTGTTATGAAGCTTCTACTGTTATTTGCAAAAGCTTTTTTTCAGGGTTCAAGAAAAGGCTAGTAGTGAGCAGTAATTCAACAGAAAAGATAGTGCCCTTTGATAATTTTTATTTTACTTTATGAAATTAGCTGTGATAAAAATAATTCTTTGAAAAACTTGAGACTTTGGGGAAAAGGTCAAATCTTAACTTTTCCCACCTCCCATGATCTCCCCAGGCAAAAGCAGAATTCATTAGTAAATTTTTCCTTTCTGCCAATGAGGAGCTTAGTAAGTCCTTGATGGCTGTTGCTTTTGATTTTTGTGGTCTCTTTTCTCTCCCTGGAAGACGCAGGATCCCTGCCTTCAATGGTGCTTGGATTTCTTTTTTTAAACATGACATGTTTTTCTTGTTTGGTGTGTGCTGTTATTGTCTTAATTATTTCTGGATTTTTGCCCATTAAATCAAAGACAGTGTCAGATGACAGAAACGATCAGATCTTTTCACAAAGGAAGGCCACAACAAAGGGGTGTACAGTGGCCTCAGTCTCTAAGCTGTGCTGGCCCTACAGTGTCACCGTCCTATAAGCAAGCATGACTCACTGTCCTTTGCAGAGTGTAAACTGACAGAACAGATGGTAATCATAGGGACATGGAGACGAAAAAGCCATCTCCTGTGTACAAGAACAGGAGCTAAAGCGTAGTCCTAGGTTAGATTTGGTCAGTTGCTTTTACCATAAACATTATGACCTTAATATTTCTAACCTTAATATTTTGAGCGCTTTCCTGGAGCCTTCCCTAATTATGAAAAAGAGAAGAGAGAAACCCAGTACAGATCAATGTCAACATGTCAAATGTAATCACGTTCAGGAGTCTGAAGTGCATTTGGATAGTTGGTTGTTCCATTTATATCAAACATTTTTTTAAAGCCCCAGAGTGACCCGCATCAGGGAGGTTTTGTAAAAAGCACAGAGCCCTGCCAAGTCCGAATTACATCACTTTTAGGATCTTGCTACATAAAAATAAAATGCTCCTGGGGGCAAATAATATCTTGCTGGGTAGTAAGAGGAGGAGAGAATAGGGGATTGCAGGACACTAAGGGTACTATTTTGGTTTAAAACCAAGATGTGTTTTTCAAACCATGAAATACTTTGTTGAAATAGGAAAGGAGGAAAAATAAGTATATATAACTGGAGCATTTACATTAACACTATTAACACTGAACTATCCAGATCTCACTCACAGCTTTCCTTCTTGTCCCCAAACACAACTGCATTAATAATAAAAAAAAAAAAAAAAAAAAAAAAAAAGACTTAATAGGTAGAGTTTCTAGGACTGGTGGAAAAATGTTTCTTTTGCCTCCTGTCTCTTGAAATAATTCTTAGTCTTAAAATCAGGTGGGATTTTGCAATAGCTAAAGACCAGAGCAGCCCCATCCATTGGCAGGAAATGGAGATGGAGATCTGGATCCAGTTTTCAACATTCACATTTGGAAAATTTAAAAAAAATTTTTTGGAAAAAAAAAGCTATTTTCTCTCTGCCTCTCTCTCTCCCTTTCCCTCACAACTCAGGGCTCAGCAGCTTTAGTTAAAATCCTCAACTTGCCACCACTACGTCATCAAGGTAATTTTTTCAGGCTCCTCACGCATCTCCCAGATGAGTTTTACCCTTTTTCCCAGTGGTCCCTGAGTTCTGTTCTGTAAACACAATTCTGATCAAATTAATCCTTGTCACAAAAAATCACAAGTAAGCGCTGAAGTCTTGAATGTAGCCTTCAAGGCCTTCTCCAACCTGCTTCTGCAGTTTTAAGTCCTTCCCTCTAGCCATATCTTCTTCATGGCTCTAGGCAGAGATGCTTGCTTCTCCCATTTCCTCATTCTCAGCCCAAATCAACCTACTCCTCAAAGCCTTCTCAGATAACCTCAAGAGTTGGAATGAATGATCTCTATCCTGCCCCATCAGAGCACTTTGATGTAGCTCTTCCTAGCAGACAGTAAGACTCCAGAGGTAGGGACATGTCTGCGCAATAACTTGCATAGGTTGGTGACTAAATACATTCCTGTCAAAGAAATGCATATCTGAGAAGGGAAAAGACCAAATAGGGGTTGTTAAAAGTTGTGTTGGTGAAAAGACTATGGCCAAGATGCTCAACAGTTGACTTAGGTGCCCTCTGATGCTCTTGGTGACAAGGTTATCTAACTCAGAGTGACACAGTGGCTTAACAAGTTGGCATGGGACAGACATTTGCAACAACATCCCCTATAAAAATATGGAATTAATTTACTTTAAAAATATATATATTATTGATTTTTTACAGAGAGGAAGGAAGAGGGATTAGAGAGCTAGAAACATCAATGAGAGAGAAACATTGACCAGCTGCCTCTAGCACACCCCCTACTGGGGATGTGCCCACAACCAAGGTACATGCCCTTGACCAGAATCAAACCTGGGACCCTTCAGTCCGCTGGCTGACGTTCTATCCATTGAGTCAAACCGGTTTCGGCTGGAATTAATTTACTTTTAACTTAGCTTCTCGGTGCTATAAACCCTCTCCTGAAAAACTATCAACACATTTTATACTTTTAAGTTTCAAGCCAGTCCTTGAAAGGAAGATGGAATTTGGATGGAGCAGGGAAAACTGTGCTCAAAGGGCCTGAGATAAAGAGGAACTGAAAGGAGATATAGAGTTAGCTGTAAAAAGGCTAGATGTTCAGGAATCAGTTGGAGATTGAGCTGAACAAAAACGTTCCACCCACTCCAGGCCAAATAGATTATGGGGGTTGTGGGAATAGGCAGAGGAGTTTTGACTTTAGTTGCTGGATGGTTTGGAGACTTTAGAGGCCCTTGAGTAGGAGCATGATGTAATGGAAATAATATTTGCATGCGATTCTCTTGGCTTACATGGTAACTCTCTGAACTATGAGCTGCAGTAAACGTATGAAAAATCGGAATAATTAGAATAGCCTCTTCTCCATGCCACACAGGAGTGAGTTTTCTTACTAGGGAAGAGAAAGGGTGGAAAAATACTACTTATTGTATGCCTAGTATGTGTCAGGTGATGTGGTGATGTGCCAGATTTTTCCCCAGCAGCTATTCTCTCTCTTTCTCTCTCTCTCTCTCTCTCTCTCTCTCTCTCTCTCTCTCTCTCTCTCTCTCTCTCTCTCTCTCTCTTTCCCTCTCACTTTCTCCCCCTCCCTCTGGCTCTCACACTTATACCTACACACAGCAAAATACTGCCCACCATTAGGACTTGATTGGACTTTAAAGTTAATCAATTTCATGTTAAATTACACATTAAAATGTTTTAAAATACCGGTAAATACCAGACAAAAAAATTCACCACAAGAATCCAGAAACATTATGTACTGATTTGATGAATGAACCCACATCTTCTGGACTGAAGCTAATTGTTTTCTGGGTGGCGGCAGGGCTTCAAAATGGAGAATGTTATTTTTCGTGGGCAACTTAAAAAAATTGTCATTAAATATTTTTGCAAAGTTAAAACAACATTGAAAATAACTCGGGCAACTTAAAAATTCCCCGTAGTTGCTGTAACGCAAATATCATGACATATTTAGAGCTTAAGTGCATCTGAATATAAGCAGAAGAGTGTGATTTCTCCACCTTAGTGGAGCAAAAATTAAGCAGATATGAAAAATGAAATGAAAAAGAGAATTAATTTGTAGTTTGGATCCTAAAAAAGGCAGATTTTTGTCGATGTTATTTTATTTTGATTGCAGGCTATAAATTATTACAGGGAGTTGGTGTAGAAATTAGATTGAGGCTTACTGTTGGGTCAATTTGTTCCTAGCTTGACCCACCCTTGGTAGTGGGAAGGGCTGGGATTTTTCTAACCTCAAAGAAACCAGTCTCCCTGCTGCTTTAGGACTTGCGTCTTCTCCCCCCACACTGGCTTTCTTTTAGTACGTTGTCATTAAATACAGCTTAAAAAAAACAGAATAAACATTCTATGGCATTAGGTGGAAAATAAACTTTTCTTTTAAAGATATGTGCACATTTAAGTTGCAGACTTACAACCCCGAAGAATTCTCGATAGAAAGAAATAGGTATTTGGCTAAAAGTCAACACTTCTGAAGTCACTTTAAAAGGTGAATAATTTACATTAGCATGGTGTTTATATAAAAGGGTGTGTGTGACAAAGTTAAAATAACACTGGAACTAACTTGGTCAATTTAAATACGCCTCTTAGTAACTGCAGAATATAAGGGCCGCCAACTGGTACATTTCTAGACAGCTGGTGGGGATTTTTAAAATGTTCCTTTACGCTTGAAAAACTGGTATTAGCCTTTATTTCCCTGATTTTTAAAAAACATATATTTTATTGATTTTTTTTTTTTTTACAGAGAGGAAGGGAAAGAGATAGTTAGAAACATCAATGACAGAGAAACATCAATTAGTTGCCTCCTGCACGCCCCTCCCCCCCACCACGGGGATATGCCAGCAACCAAGGTATGTGCCCCTGACCAGAATCAAACCCAGGACCCTTCAGTCTGCAGGCTGATGCTCTATCCCCTGAGCCAAACCGGTTTCGGCTTTACTTTCCTGATTGAGAGCAATTCCCTCTTGCCTGTCAGAGAACATCTACAAATGAGTGCTGACATAGCTATGTATGGAAGAACAAGACTGTCACCTCCCTTCCAGAAACCTGTTTATGAACCCTCCTACAAATACCACCACCCGCTCAGTCTCAGTAGCCCCTCTGAGCTACTGCTGTATTATGAGTTGGATAGGAACGAAGCAAAAAATGAAAGTAGTAAGTGATGGGGACCATTGTGTTAATATTCATATATAAATCCATAAGCAAAGCCCCCTGACTGCTTTCCTCAGAAGCTGGATAATAATGGGATATATCTATTCCATTCCCCTCCCCTCCCCTCCCTCCTCTCCCCTCCTCTTTCCTTCCCTCTCCTTCCCTCTCCTTCCCCTCCCTTCACTTCCCCTCTCCTTCCCTTCCCTTCCCCTCTCCTTCCCTTCCCTTCCCCTCTCCTTCCCTTCCCTTCCCTTCCCTTCCCTTCCCTTCCCTTCCCTTCCCTTCCCTTCCCTTCCCTTCCCTTCCCTTCCCTTCCCTTCCCTTCCCTTCCCTTCCCTTCCCTTCCCTTCCCTTCCCTTCCCTTCCCTTCCCTTCCCTTCCCTTCCCTTCCCTTCCCTTTCGTATCATGAAAATACTCAGACAACCTGTGAAGAAGCCTCCTGCCAAGAGCCCCTTGAGTGAATGTGGAAGTGGATTCTCCAACTTTAGTTAACTACAGCCACACCCACAGCTTGACTGCACTTCCCGAGAGACCTTGAGGCACCCAGCTAAGTAGTACCGAAACTATGTGATAATAAATGGTTGTTATTTTAGGCCAATGGTCGGCAAACCGCGGTTCTCAGCTACATGCAGCTCTTTGGCCCCTTAAGTGTGGCTCTTCCACAAAATACCATGTACCCTAATTAAGTTAATAACAATGTACCTACCTATATAGTTTAAGTTTAAAAAATTTGGCTCTCCAAAAAAATTTCAATCTTTGTATTGTTGATATTTGGCTCTATTGACTAATGAATTTGCTGACTACTGTTTTAGGGTAACTAATTTTCAGCAGTAGATAACTAATACAGAAGGTCTTACCCTATATAATAAAGAGGTAATATGCAAATGGACCACCATGCCCTCATACAAAATGGCCATCCCCATGTGGTCACAAGATGGCTGCCACAAGAAGGGGAGGGCAGATGTGGGTGATCAGGCGAGCAGGGGAGGGCATTTGGGAGCAACTGGGCCTGCAGGGGAAGGAGGGCAGTTGGCGGGGAAACCAGGCCTGCAGGGAAGGGCAGTTGCAGGGGGGTGGGGGGGGGGACCAGACCAGCAGGGGAGGGCAGTTAGGGGCAATCAGGCTGGCAGGGGAGGGCAGTTGGGGGCAACCAGGTGGCAGGGGAATGGTTAGGGGGTGATCAGACTGGCAGGCAGAAGCAGTTATGGGCAATCAGGCAGGTAGGCAGGCAAGTAGTTGGGAGCCAGCAGTCCTAAATTGTGAGAAGAACTGGGCCTAAATCAGTAGTCAGACATTCCCCAAGGGGTTCCAGATTGGAGAGGGGGCAGGCTGGGATGAGGGACACCCCCAGTGCATGAATTCTGTGCACCAGGCCTCTAGTAATTGTATAACCAACATAAATTTATAAACTGACATCTGACTAAATCATTAATTTTCTCCTGAAAACGTTGTAGAATATCACAAGATTAAAAGCCCCCTCACCCCACCTTTCTCTCTCTCTCCCCTTTCCTCTTTCACTCTCTCTCTTTTTGGAATAAACAACTATAATTATAATTTAAACAGGATATCATTGAGATCAATCATAAGGATTAACAATAATTTGTATTAAAGAAAAAAGAATAAAAATAAAGGATGTGTCTGAGAAAGTTAGCCTTCCCTTTATAATAAACACTTGTCCTTTGATAATGTATTTTTTACAAACATGGTGATGTGTCTGTATGTGGCTGCATGCCTGTATGTGTGTGTGTGTGTGTGTGTGTGTGTATAGTACTGTGTTTAGTTTAATGTGTGACTAGTCTTTCCTTATTGGTAGAGGAATGGAGGAATGGGGATAGACCATCTCCAAAATGGTCTACTGGTTAAAATTGGGAATAAAAAACTTGTGCACTGAATGTTTACATATATTCTTTTTTTAATTTTTTTATTTTATTTTATTGATTTTTTACAGAGAGAAAGGGAGAGGGATAGAGAGCTAGAAACGTTGATGAGAGAGAAACATCGATCAGCTGCCTCCTGCACACCCCGCACCGGGGATGTGCCCTCAACCAATGTACATGCCCTTGACTGGAATCGAACCTGGGACCTTTCAGTCCGCAGACTAACGCTCTACCACTGACCCAAACTGGTTTCGGCTACATATATTCTTTATATAGTTTTTTTTCTTTTTAAAATTTTTATTTTTTTCAGCTACAGTTAACATTTAATATTATTTTATACTATTAATTTCAGGTATATAGCACAGTGGTTAGATAATTATATAATTTATAAAGTGACCTCCTCCCCAATATTTCCAGCATCCACCCGGCACCATACATAGTTATTACAATATTATTAACTATATTCCCTTTGCTGAACTTTAGGCTTTATATTTTACTTGGAGGAATAATAAAGAATTTGTGGACATATATTTTAAAACTAAATGAGATATAAAGAAAATTGGTTTCTTTTTTTCTAATAATTGGCATTGAAAAAGCATTTTGAGTCTGTCCATTTTAAGGTATTATGGATTTGTATAGGTAAAAGACTCTGCTCTCTAGAATATTCTAGTCCTAGTTGGGAAAGTAAGGCATATATGTAAATATGATATATTCCCAGAGTACTTGTGATTTGCTTTTTCAAATTAACATTGCCTCAATATTGTTCCAATTTATTAACCCTAATTGGAAAATGTTAAAAATCTTGTCTCTTCATTAAAAAAACAAAACAAACAAACTAAAAAAATTGCCGAAACCGGTTTGGCTCAATGGATAGAGCGTCGGCTTGGGGACTGAAGGGTCCCGGGTTCGATTCCGGTCAAGGGCATGTACCTTGGTTGCGGGCATATCCCCAGTAGGGGGTGTGCAAGAGGCAGCTGATCGATGACTCTCTCCCATCGATGTTTCTAACTCTCTATCCCTCTCCCTTCCTCTCTGTACAAAATCAATAAAATATATTTAAAAACAAAACAAAAAAAAACTATGACATTCCTGAATATTTACTCGTTGAACTGCTTGGGGTAAACTCAGAAATTCTATAATTTAAGTAATTAATATCTGTATTATGCAAAATGTATAAAGTATAGAAGAAAAACAAAGTATTTTAAATATACCTTATGAACTCTTTGAGTCTTGGAAGAAATAACCATTTAAAAAAATTATCCTAGTTAGCTAATAGCTAATGTAAAAGAAATATAGATGCCAAGTGAGAGTTTTGAATACAGTTAATTATCCAGAATGCCAGTTTATAGATCTTTATGTAAACTTCTGTCCTTTTTGTAGCTCTGAACTTAATTAAGATTTCCTCCTAATAAACATTAATAAACTTAATTAGCATTTCCTCCTAATAAGACCCTTCCTTTTTCTTTTTATTTTTTAAAAATATATTTTTATTGATTTTTTACAGAAAGGAAGGAAGAGGGATAGAGAGCCAGAAACATCGATGAGAGAGAAACATCGATCAGCTGCCTCCTGCACACTCCCCACTGGGAATGTGCCCACAACCAAGGTACATGCCCTAGATCAGAATTGAACCTGGGACCCTTAGGTCCATAGGCCGATGCTCTATCCACTGAGCTAAACAAACTAGGGCAAGACCCTTCCTTTTTAAATAGAGAGGAAATATAATGTAGCAGAAAGATGGGGGGTTTGGGATTAAATTAAATTTGGGCACAAATCTTTGTTATATATTGCCTATGTGGCGTTGGCCAGCTATTTAATCTCTGAATCTATTTCTTCATCTATCTCTGATATTTATTGTGAAGATTAAATGGAAATAATATGAAGGGCTGCCCAGTGCCTTTTAGATATTCAGTAAATGTTAGTTACCTTAATTTTACTCATTTCCCTTCAGGAATGAAGAGAAAGGCAGTCAGGAAAGGTTTCCTTGAGATTTATTTAAATCAGGGGTGAGGAACGTCCTGCCCGAGGGCCCTATAAGGCCCGAGAAATCATTTGGTCTGGCCCTGCCAAGGAATTAGGGGTGAGTTAATTAAATGTTTGACCAAATATAGCAGGATAATTTTTATTTTATTTTATTTATTTATTTATTTATTTATTTATTTTTTAAAGTATATTTTTTATTGATTTTGTATAGAGAGGAAGGGAGATAGAAACATCGATGGGAGAAAGTCATCGGTCAGCTACCTCTTGCACACCCCCTACTGGGGATATGCCCGAAACCAAGGTACATGCCCTTGACCGGAATCGAACCTGGGACCTTTCAGTCCCCAAGCCGACGCTCTATCCATTGAGCCAAACCGGTTTCGGCAGCAGGAAACATCGACCAGCTGCCTCTTGCACACCCCCTACCGGGAATGTGCCCACAACCAATGTACATGCCCTTGGCCAGAATCGAACCTGGGACCTTTCAATTTTGTATGGCCCAAAAATGATGTTATAACTATCCAAATAGCCCTTGGTAGAAAAAAGGTTTCCTATCCCTGATTTAAAGGGAGAACCAATAAAGATCAGCTGTATCTAGTGGGAATAACATGTGCAAAGGTATATAGTGAAGACAAGATTGACAGTTGAGAACAAATCAGAGGCTTTGTGTCTGGCGCAAAGTGGGGATAACATTGGAGAAGTAGGTTGGAGCCAGATCTTAAGGCCCCTCAAGGTTATGGCAAACATTTTTTTCCATTTAATTCTGAATGTAGTAGAAACAATTGGAGAGTTTAAATTTGTGAAGGCTGTAACTCTGATTTCCCAAATTTTGAGACAATAGGCTGTAGTTAATCCTCGAGGAGGGATTTATTTTCCTTATTTTTTTCTTCAAATTTTAAGTTCTTATTGTTTAAAGTATTACATATGTCTCCTTTCCCCCCATTGAGCTATCCCCAGCCACCCCCATCCCTCAGCACATGCCCTCATCCCCCTAGTGTCTGTATCCACTGGTTATGTTTATATGCATGCATATAAGTCCTTTGGTTGATCTCTCACTCCCTCCCCTCCCCCTCCCCTGCCTTCCCTCTGAAGTTTGATGGTCTGTCCAGTGCTTCTCTGTCTCTGTATCTATTTTTGTTCCTCAGTTTATGTTGTTCATTATATTCCACAAATGAGTGAAATCATGTGATATTTATCTTTCTCCGACTGGCTTATTTCGCTTAGCATAATGCTTTTCAGATCCATCCATACTATTGCAAATGTTGAGTGCCTTCATTTTTTAAAATATATTTTATTGATTTTCTTACAGAGAGGAAGGGAGAGAGATAGAGAGCTAGAAACATCCATGAGAGAGAAACATTGACACACCCCCTACTGGGAATGTGCCCACAACCAATGTACATGCCCTTGGCCAGAATCGAACCTGGGACCTTTCAGTCCGCAGACCAACGCTCTACCGCTGAGCCAAACCGGTTTCGGCAAGAGTGCCTTCATTTTTATAGCAGCGTGGTATTCCATTGTGTAGATGTACCACAGTTTTCTAATCCACTCATCTGCTGATGGGCACTTAGGTTGTTTCTAAATCTTAGCTATTGTAAATTGTGCTGCAATGAACATAGGGGTGCATATATCCTTTCTGATTGGTGTTTCTGATTACTTGGGATATATTCCTAGAAGTGGGACTACTAGGCCAAATGGGAGTTCCATTTTGAATTTTTCCACAGTGACTGCACCAGTCTGCATTCCCACCAGCAATGCACAAGGGTTCCTTTTTCTCCACATCCTCTCCAGCACTTGTTTGTTTTACTTCTTCTTTTCCAATTTAGATGATAGCCGTTCTGACAGGTGTGAGATGGTACCTCATTGTCCTTTTGATTTACAGCTTTCAGATGACCAGTGATTTTGAGCATTTTTTTTTCATATGTCTTTTGGCCTTCAGTATGTCCTATTTTGAAAAGTGTCTATTTAGGTCTTTTGCCAATTTTTTGATTGGATTGTTCGTCTTCCTTTAGTTAAGTTCTATGAGTTCCCTATAAATTTTGGAGATTAAACCCTTATCAGAGATAACATTTGCAAATATGTTCTCCCATGCAGTGGGCTTTCTTGTTGTTTTGTTGATGGTTTCTTTTGCTGTGCAGAAGCTTTTTATTTTGATGTAGTCCCATTTTTCTCTCTTCTTGATTTCCATTGCTGTATAGGTGAAGACAGACACGATATATAATATGTCTGATATTTTGCTCCCTGTCAATTATTCTAAGATTTTTATGGTTTACTGTCTTATGTTTAAGTTATTTATCCATTTTGAGTTTACTTTTTATAGTTACATACATCTCTAAAATGGTCTACTGGTTAAAATTGGGAATAAAAGATTTTTGCCCTGAACATTTACATATATTCTTTTTTTAAAAAAAATAGTAAATCTTTATTGTTCAGATTATTACAGGTGTTCCTCTCCCCCCCCCCAATAGCTCCCCTCCACCTGATTCCCCACCCCACCCAATGCCTTTACCCCCCCGCCCCGCCACTGTCTTCATCCATAGATGTAAGATTTTTGTCTAATCTCTTCCCGCACCCCTCAGACTCACTTCCCCTTGAGAATTGTTAGTCCACTCCCTTGCTATGTCCCTGATTCTATTATATTCACAAGTCCATTCTGTTCTTCAGATTTTTTATTCACTTCATTTTTAGATTCACTTGTATACAGTTACTTCCTTAGCCCCAACTCTCATCACCAACTGCCCCCTCCCACTGCAGTTTCTCTGATGGCCATATCCCAGACCCTCATGTCTTTGTATAGTGGTATTTTTCTTTCACTGATTTCACTTAGTATAATGCTCTCCAGTTCCATCATGCTGCTGCAAATAGTAAGAATTCCTTCTTTTTATAGCAGCATAGTATTCCATTGTGCAGATGTACCACAGTTTTCTAATCTATTCATCTGCTGATGGGGGCATTTGGGCTGTTTCCAAATATTAGCTATTGCAAATTGTGCTGCTATGAACATAGGGGTGCATATGTCCTTTCTGATTAGTGTTTTTGTTTTCTTGGGATATATTCCTAGAGTGGTATTACTGGGTCAAATGCGAGGTCCATTTGAAAATTTAAAAAAATATATTTTTTATTGATTTTTTACAGAGACAAATGGAGAGCAATAGAAAGTTAGAAAAACATATATATTTTTAGATTTTTTACAGAGAGGAAGGGAGAGTGATAGAGAGCTAGAAATATCAATGAGACAGAAACATCTATCACCTGCCTCCTGCATGCCCCCCCATTGGGGATGTGCCCACAACCAAGGTACATGCCCTTGACCGGAATCGAACCCGGGACCCTTCAGTCCCCAAGCAGACGCTCTATCCATTGAGCCAAACCGGTTTCGGCGGATTGTTTTTTTCATTTCTCTTTCTGTGAGTTCATTATTGGTATATAAAAAGGTCATAGATTTCTCAGTGTTAATTTTGTATCCAGCTATATTGCCAAATTTATTTATTAGGTCTAGTAGTTTTTTTGATTGAGTTTTTGGGGTTTTCTATGTATAATATCATGTCATCTGCAAATAAGGACAGTTTTACTTCTTCTTTTCCAATTTAGATGCCTTTTATTTCCTCTTCTTGTTCGATCGCAATGGCTAGTACTTCTAATGCTAGTATATCAAACAGGAGTGGTGAAAATGGGCATCCTTGTCTTGTTCCTGTTCTTAGGGAAAATGAATTTAGTTTTTGCCCATTGAGTATGATGTTGGCTGTAGGTTTGTCATATAGGGCTTTTATTATGTTGAGGAATGATCCCTCTATTCCCACTTTGCTGAAACTTTTTTATCAAGAAAGGGTGTTAGATTTTGTCAAATGCTTTTTTTTCTGCATAAATTGATGTGATTATGTGATATTTGCCTCTTAGTTTATGTGATGTATCACATTTATTGATTTGCAGATATTATACCATCCTTGCATCCCCTGAATAAATCCCACTTGGTCATGGTGTATGATCTTTCTGTTGTATTGCTGAATCCGATTAGCTAGAATGTTAGCATCTATTTTCATCAAGCATATTGGCCTGAAGTTGTCTTTTTTTGTGGTATCTCTATCTGGTTTTGGACTTAAGGTAATGCTGCCTTCATAGAAAGAGCTTGGAAGTGTGCCTTCCTCTTGAATTTTTTGGAATAGTCTGAGGAGGATAGGTTTTAATTCTTCTTTGAATGCTTGGTGGTACTCCCCTGTAAAGCTGTCCAGACAAGGGCTTTTGTTTGCTGGAAGATTTTTGATCGCTGTTTTGATTTCTTTGTTATTGGCCTATTCAGGTTTTTTTTTTTTTTAATTCTTCAAGGTTGAGTTTTTAGAGCTTGTATTTTTCTAAGAATATGTTCATTTCATCTAGGTTGTCCATTTTGTTGGAATAGAGTTGTTCATAGTATTTTTTCATAATCATTTGTATTTCTGTGGGATAGGTTGTTACTTCACCCATCTGATTCTTAATAGGGGTGTTTGCCTTGGACAAGTTTCTTAATCATTTTGTGCCTTAGTTCATTATTTGTAAAATTGATATAATAAGAGTACTCTCAGTGTTGTGAGGATCAAATGAGATGCTTCTACTATCTGGAATGTTCTCAGATCATCCCAGGCTTGCTCCTTCTTCACATTGAAGACTCATTTCAAATGACAGTACTTCAGAGGTCTTTCCTTACTGCTTCAACCTGTTTTGTAGTTTCTCTCATATTACTGTGTATTAATCTCTTCATGACATTTGTTGGTCTCTAAATTTCTGTTTGTTTACTTAATTTCCCTGAGCCTTAGTTTATATTCTCTGCCATATCCTCAATGCCTAGTGTGGCAAGTGTAATGTAATAACACTCAATGCATATTGTTGAAAGGTTTTATTTACCCTTTCCCCTCCCAGTCTTTGAAAAAAACTAATGGATTGCCAAAATTGGGTGAAAATATTCTGATCACAAAAGTCAGGCACAAAACTCTTTTCAAAGTATTATCAATCTGTGACTAAAATGTAAGATCTAGCCCTTGGCTTCAGGAGCTTACAATCTAGTTAATGGGGTGTGACTTGAATGATTCTTAGAACCATTAGTGACTTATAAACCACTAGTGCAGCCTATACCTTCCATGGATAAAAAATGATACAGCCATAGATATAAGAAGATATGTAGCTAAGAACTAATTTGTTTTTTCTTCATTGTTGAAAGTATTACAGATGTCCCCTATGTTTGTTTTTTCCCCCATTGACCTCTTCCACTCCACACCTGCCCTTCCCAGGCCTTCATCACTTTATTGTCTGTGTCCAAATATGTATATAAGTTACCCGATTAATCACTCCCCCCTCTACCCTGCCTTCCATCTGAAATTTGTCAGTCTGTTCAATGCTTCTATGTCTCTGCATCTATTTTATTTATCAGTTAATTTTTGTTAATTAGATTTCACTTATGAGATCATATGATGCTTATATTTCTCTGGCTGGGTTATTTCACTTAGCATACTAGTCTCCAGGTCCCTCCACGCTGTTGAAAATGATAAAAGTTCTTTCTTTTTTTTTTTTACAGCTGCATAGTATTCCATTGTGTAAGTGTACTACAGTTTCCTAATCCACTCATTTGCTGATGGTCACTTGGGCTGTTTCCAAATCTTAGCTATTTACAATGAACATAGGAGTGCATATATTCTTTCTGATTAGTGTTTCTGGTTTCTAAGAACTAATTTGAATGCTGCAGAGTATAAGTGAAATGAAGATACAGAGGGAGAGATTCACCTTGGGGATCTTAAAGGAGATATAAAATATCCTAGAAAAAAAAGAGACCAGACACTAATATTTGAAAAGCATATAGAACAATGTCTCATCCATAGTAAATATATCCTACTATATAATAAAGAGGTATTAATAATATGCATATTGACCATCACACCCTCACAAGATGGCTGCCTATGACCCAGGCCGGCAGGGGGGTTAGTAAGGGATGACAAAATGACTGGACAAGCAGGCTGCGTGGGGCAACCAGGCCTGTGGGGGGCATAAGGGAAGATCAAGCCAACAGGGGGGCAAGTGGTGGGAGACAAGGTTGGAAGGGGGGGCAGTAAGAAGCAACCAGGCTGGCAGGGGGGCAGTTAGGGGCAACAAGGCAAGCAGGGGGGAAGTAAGGGGTGACCAGGCTGGTGGGTTGTGGGCAGTTAGGAGCGACCAGACCAGCAAGGAGGGAGCAGTTGGGGGAGACCTGGCCAGCAGGCAGAGGAGGTTAGGGGGCAATCAGGCCTGCAGGGGGGGGGGCAGTTAGGGGTGATCAGGCAGGCAGGCAGGTGAGCGATTAGGAGGCAGAGGTCCAGAATTGTGAGAGGGGTGTCCAACTTCTGGTTTTGGACCAATCCCTGGGATCGGGCCTAAACTGGCAGTTGGACATCCCCCAAGGGGTCTAAATTGGAGAGGGTGCAGGCTGGGCTGAGGAGACCACCCCCCCTGGGATGAATTTTGTGCACCAGGCCTCTAGTATGTATATATTTATTTATTGTCCATAGTATATACATATTTATTAAAGTCACCTACTCATACTTTTATGCCATCAGAAGTTTATTTTTGCTTTTAAGATATAAAAAATAAAAATACTTTATTCAAAAAGTTAACACAGGCTGCCCTTTTCAAAAGCCCTCATAAGAGAGCAACAAGAACATTTACCTGACTGTTATTAGTAAATATCACATATTAATTTTATTTTAAAAAGACTTTCACAGATTTGTAGATAGAGAAGAAGGGAGAGGGAGAGAGAGAAACATCAATGTCTGAGCGCATCATAACCTGGTTGCTTTCTGCACAGCCCCGGCTGGGGATCTGGCTTGCAACCCAGGCATGTGCCTTGACTGAAAATCGAACTGGTAACCTTTCAGTGCATGGGACAATGCCCAACTAACTGAGCCACACTGGCTAGGGCTATATATTAATTTTAGAAAGATCATCAATGGGAGACCACAAACTGAGATCACATGGACTCAAGTAGATTGTCTGAACAGATATCAATCCTCAGATATATCCACAAAGAAAAATTACTGCACAGAATGGTCCTTCTGAGCCTCTGCTCCATGGCGTGGAGTCTGGGAACACTCTCCTTCATTGAAGACACAAGGTGGACAATAGCAGTTGGGCCTCTGGCTGGTCTGTGACAAGGTGAACACCTCGTAGCCCGTCTCACCATCCTGTGTTGTGGTTTGTAGCTTACTGGCTTCTCTCATGGAGTATGGAGCAGTGAGCCATGGGGAGTACTGGGGAGCAGTGCATGACACTGGAAATGTGTATTCTAATGAGGTAGAACTTGAAGCACAATGTATCTCAGTGCTGAACATAATCATATCCTGAGAGATAGCTTTGGCTCTGATGCCACATTCGGTAACGCGGTAGGTAAACTTGTAGGTATGCGGCTGCACATCATTGACAGGGCAACCCTGGCCCAAGTGTAACTCATGAACATGTACATATACATTGCTGTTCAACATGAAGGGATGTACCGTAACCACGAACCAGTCTATAGAGCAGAGTACAGTGATTGGAATTTGCCCAAAACAGGTAAAAAACAAAGAGGTGAGGATGACCATCCCTCCTATCAACTCGAAGACTTTCATCCCTGTAGCTGATTATGTAACGGTTCTCAGGAAACAGGAAGCTGTCTGGTGAGGATTTCTAGAGAACACAAAAGACAAATCATTTTATTTCCTATCAAAAGTTCAAATATGATCACTTTCTTAATACAAAAGGCCATTCCTAAAGCATTAAAAAAGGTAAGAGAATAGAACTTACATGTTATCACCAAAAAAAGGTAAATATGTGATATGTTAATTAACTTGACGGGGAATCCTTTCACAATGTGTAAGTATGTCAAATCATCACATTGTATATTTTAAATATCTTACAATTTTATGTCAATAAAACTGAAAAAGGGGAAAAAAGAAAAGGAAAACATTCTTGTGAAAGAGAACTGAATTTTTAATTGACTTTTTATTGATTAAGGTATTGCATATGTGTTCATATCCCCCAATGTCCCCCCACCCACTCCCGTACATGCCCTTACCTCCTGAGAACTGAATTTTAATTTCAGTGTTGGAACTCACGTTTATGGATGATTACAATAGCTTCTTTAAGTGACTTTATCATGCTGTTTTGGTATAAAGCACATATCCCTCATATGTAGAATGAGAGTCCATACTGATCAGGAGTGGCATCCTTTTGTGTATAACCCTATCTAAAAAAAGAAATAAAAAAAGTTTTCATGCCAAACATTAAATAAGGAGACAGGATATATAGTTTAATTCAAACTATCAGCACTTGTCTTTTCATATGCTATAAGAACGAATCCCTCCCTAGTGCCTTTTTTTTTTTTTTTTTTTTTTTTTTTTGGCTAGCAACAAATCTAATTAAATAAAACCTAAAAAAAAATTTTGTTTTATTTCTGGCAACCAAGTGTTAAAATTTTGATAAGAAGCTTCCATAAGCTAATCAAATGAAGGCTTCAAAAACTCTAGTAGTAGCATCGTAAGTCATTATGACCAATAGATTCCCTGGTATATCAATTGGGATACCTTCTAAAACAGTAAAATTTTGGAAGCAAAAATACTCCTGAATTTTGTATTTTAATACATATTATACATGAAAATTATTTAAATGTCCTATATTAAAGAGAAAGAGAGTCTTAGGTTTGTATTTTATAGATTGGTTGACAAGTTATTTTCTAAAATATCCTTTGTAGACATGGTTGGTACCTCATTGAATCACATGCTTTGCTTTACATTCTTCTTTTATTTTCACTACCTTTTCTTTCTTTTTTCTTTCTTTCTTTCTTTCTTTCTTTCTTTCTTTCTTTCTTTCTTTCTTTCTTTCTTTCTTTCTTTTTTAATATGAAGCTCTGTGGCTACTTCTTAGTCCTATTGTCTTTTACTTCTTAAGGAGTGACTAGCAGAGTAGTGTGAAGAAAAACAACTAATGCTGCCGAAACCAGTTTGGCTCAGTGGTAGAGCGTTGGCCTGCTGACTGAAAGGTCCCAGGTTCGATTCTGGTCAAGGGCATGTACCTTGGTTACGGGCACATCCCCAGTAGGGGGTGTGCAAGAGGCAACTGATTGATGATTCTCTCTCATCGATGTTTCTAACTCTCTATCCCTCTCTCTTCCTCTCTGTAAAAAAATCAATAAAATATATTTAAAAAAACACACAAACAACTAATGCTAAGAACAAGTATCCAAAAGACAACTCAGAACGAGGTGACAAAGGAAGAAGAGGAGGAACATTATAAAATATTGTCCAACATAGCTTTCATTTTAAAAGTGAAAAGGACATAAATAGAAAAGTGCCTAAGTTTTCAAAGAAATTGTGTATGTGTGTGTGTGTGTGTGTGTGCGCGTGCGCGTATTTGCGTGTGTAAGGTTTTACTTTGTTCTCTACTGAGTTAAGTAATCCCAATATAAATGGATTTTGACTAAAATTTATTGAGTGCTTACTATGTGCATATCACTGTATTGAAAAACATCCCAAAACTCTTCTTCCTTTCCCTTTTCCCCAGTTGCAAAAATGCAGCTCTTTCTCTTCTTCATTTGATATGGATGAATTTCCTGCATTCTTTTTAAAAATATATATTTTATTGATTTTTTACAGAGAGGAAGGGAGAGGGATAGAGAGTTAGAAACATCGATCAGCTGCCTCTTGCACACCTCCTACTGGGAATGTGCCCACGACCAAGGTACATGTCCTTGACCGGAATTAAACCTGGGCCCCTTCAGTCCACAGGCTGACTATCCACTGAGCTAAACCGGTCAGGGCAATTTCCTGCTTTCTTTAATGGAAACCATGGCACAAGAGCCCACTAGAAAGGAGCACTGGCCTGGATGAAAGATTTTGTTTCTAAGTCAAGCACTAAATTTGATTGGTCTCACTATCTCTCATAATAATGACCCATCTTTTTCTCTGAGGTGTTGGGGTGTAAGAGAAATCTAAGGGGTCTACCAGGCTCCTTTCTTTCATTTTTGTTTATTCTGAAATGTCTTTCCTGAGTCTGCTTTTATTTGTTTTACACAAAGCAAAAATAGAAGCAGCAGCAACACGCAAAAACCAGATCTTCTTACACCTCTAAAAAATAAAACAAACAATATAAGACAATAAGAACATAATAAACCAAGTAAATTATGATGCCAGTTGGTCCTGGATGATGACTCAGCAGTTTACTAAACATGATCCAGAATGAGGCCATGATATTTGCTGAGGATCCTTTTGGAAGCTGAGATAATCACTTCATCACCACTGTACTATCGTCTTGGTTTAAAGAAGATCACCTTGTCCTGAGCATGCTTTAGAAGTGGCTTTCTTTTCCTCCCTCTCCTTCCTTCTGTCCTTAACATTATCTCACAGCCTATGCATATTTTCCCTGAACAAAAACCTCCCCTTTAAATAGTTACTGCACTAGGCCAGAGAAACAATCCTTCCATTTCATTTTCTTTGTTCAAACCCCCAAACCGAGACCCAAGCTTAAGGCTGTGTTTTTGGCCAGGAAGTTATGTCACCCATTTTCTTTCACTCCCTCAAACATCTTTCCTATCCTCCTCCCTCTCAAGGACAATTCAAATCATTATCAAAAGCCCAGATTATCTGATAAAGAAGACAATTGTCCTCCAGCCAATCATTTGAGACTACCTTACTAATGAGCTTGCTAACATTTAGCTCAATGCCACACTTCAAGAGTTGCTCCTTTTTGCTGAGTACAGGTCTTCAGAACTTGGCAGCCTCCTTCCCCTTCAGTCTGCAATTACCAGGAAGGGCAGTGTGTGCGTGCGTGTGTGTGTGTGTGTGTGTGTGTGTGTGTGTGTGTGTGTGCGCGCGCGCGTGTGTGTGTGTGTTTTCATAAAATAAGCTGGCTTTTCGAACTTCTATCAGAGATGTGCTGAAAGAATGGTATATTGGACAGAGGAAGGAGACAGTGCTTCTCTGATGACTGGGGACAGAGTCAAAAGAAGGCTGAGGGGCTAGAGAGGGAAACGAGCTCCTAAAAGTGAGTTGTGCAGGGTGCCAAACTGAAGGTATTTTTAGCCATCGTTGGAGCTGTGCATACATAACATCCCAGGAACTGCGGACAGAATCCTACTTGAAGTTTCCAGAAATCTTCAGAGGTATGGGGAGTTGAGGACTGGGGAATAAATGAGGCAGAAAAAGGAGTGCTAACTTTGGATGACTGTCCAGTTTCTGGAGGAGGTGGCTGGGCTGTCAGAAAGTGTGTCTCGGGGTTTGCGTTACCATAGCCCCATTTGGACCAGATTGCAAATTATCCCTGTGACATTCCAGAAGCAATGAACTTAGATGCATTTGTATAGCCAAGTAGGGCTCAGCTATTGGTACATACCGTCCTGAACTGAGCTATAGAGAGGCCAGCACAACTGGAGCTGCTAATGACACCTGGATACAAAATGTTTGCTTTCCTAGCAGCTACAGAGTACAGTAGCTTTCTGTGTTGTTTTTTTTTTTTCTAAATGTGGTTTATGCATATACATTTTTTCCATTAGTTCCTCTAACAGAGCTTTCCTCCTTCCCCCTCCCTTTTTTTTTTTTTTTAAAAGAACTCCTTAATAAGCCCAATACTTAATAAATACTTTAGTTTTCTTTCTTTTTTTAAAAAGAGAAACATTTCATTCTTGGAAAATGAACTCTTTTTCCCCCCAGTGAACATATGAAAAGATGTTTATTTTTATTGGTCATCAGGGAAACACAAATTAAACCACAGGGTGATACCACTGATTACTCACTGGAATGGCTGAAGTAAAAAAAAAATAAAGAAGGAAAATGTCAAGTTGATGGGAATGTAGAATTGGAGCCTTCATATATTATTGATGACAGTGTTGGAAAAAATATATATTATACTTGCACATATATGAAAGTATGTATCTATATTTTATATACATCACCAATATAAAAGCACATATCTATAAAATATTTGCACAAAAATCATAGCAACATTATTTTTAATAAATCAAAACTGGAAACTATGCACAGTCCTCAAAGCAGTGGAATGGGTAAATTGTTGCATATTTAGAAAAGGAATAGAAGGCCACAGCAGTAAGAATAAATGCATCACTATTACATGCAACACTATGAATAAATCTCAAAAATATAATGTTGGGAAGAATCCAGACACAAAATAATGCACAATGTAAAAGTTCATATTCATAAAGTTCAAAAATAGGCAATGCTAACTTGTGGTTTTAGAAGAACGGTAGATATTTTGGGGAGTGTGAACTCTATTTCTTAATTTCTTACACAAAAGAGGTTAGATATTAGTTTAAACACAGAGCATTTTACATCTCAGGGGGAAAAAATCCCCTCTTTTTAGGAGAGACAAAAGCTAGCAGAAACCGGTTTGGCTCAGTGGATAGAGTGTCGGCCTGCGGACTGAAGGGTCCCAGGTTCGATTCTGGCAAGGGCATGTACCTTGGTTGCAGGCACATCCCCAGTGGGGGATGTGCAGGAGGCAGCTGATCGATGTCTCTCTCTCATCGATGTTTCTAACTCTCTATCTCTTACTCTTCCTTTCTGTAAAAATCAAGAAAATATATATATATTTTAAAAAGCTATAGTCCAAATTTGTTTTGTGATGTTGGTTAGTGAATTGAAAAGTGTAACACAAATCTCCTTGAAAGCAGATAGGATTTGTGCCTCACCATCTCCTCTGATGTCGTCAGAGACACATATTAATTCTTTGCATGGGGAATAAGCTAAACATTTCCACATCTGGTTTTGGAATGGTTTGGAAAAAGAATTCACTCCATAGGTTCCTGGAAGCTTTTGGGGTTGACAGTTATTTATTTTTAAAATTCAGTGTACTCATGACAGCAGAGTTATCATTTGTATATTGCTTTCCCAGAATCTTGTTGTCAAAACAAAAGGAAACAGAGGGGAAAAGGAAAGTCCAAGGCAACATGCAATTATCTCAGGGAAATATAACTGTCAGGGTTTTGATTTGTAGCAATTTTTGTTTGCTCTCTTGCAGCTGATTTGAAGAAAAATTAATCTCAGTTGGAATAAAGATTCTTTTAAAAAACAAGACCGGAAAAAAGAATTTTAACACTTTGTGAACTCTTTAGTTCCGATTTTTCTCTGCCAACTATCTCAAGGTTTAGGAGCCTTTTAAATAATATTTTTAACAATAAAGATGAAAACAAAAAAGAATATCTTTTACCCCCCAAAAATAAATAAAAGCGAGGTTCTGTTTTAACTCCTTTTTTTTTTTTTTTTTTTTTTAAAGAATTGGTTCATTGCTCTCAAAGAAAGTGGGGATTGTGATTATACTAATGATGTCAAAGGTACATTAAAATTAGTGAAAAAATAAAATAACTGCTTTTGTAGATTGTATATTAATTCTAAAGAATCTGGTTCAGTTTTCTAGCCTTGTGAAGCAAAGTGTGAAAAGTAACTGTATACTATTCACCATTTTACATAAAAGAAAAATTATGAACTGCTAATATTAAACAATGTCCATTTTCTCAATAAAGCAAAACACCTTGACTCAACCTAGAAAATACTTCATTAAAATTAAATGAAAAAGTAGTCATTAAAAATGTATATGTAATTAAAACTGTGGAAATTGGAAGATACAGAAAAGAAAAAAGGAGAAAATAATTTGCGACCTCAAAATAACCATTGTTACTTTTTTGGATTACATACTTGTACTTATTTTGTGATGTGGGGGTGGGAGAAGTACATATAATATCCCAAAGTCCTTTCTGAAAAAACAACAACACACACCAAGGTTTCTTTGAAAGCTGTTTTTAATTTTTGACATTGAATTTGAAAGCAATCAAAGTATTATTTTTGTTTGGGCCATCTGGTTTTGTTCTTATAATCTGCTAAGCTATCAAGTATAGTTTAAATGTCATGGTTCATCTCATGCACAAATAAAGGTTGTGAAATAAATAAGAGTCTAAGCTCCTTGCATGAGAGAGAAGTTTTCGTTGGATCACAAATTTGGTTACTAAAAGGTGAGTAGTTTGATATGAAATCACACCATAATAAGGCTCCACAGCACGGATAAACCATACCCTGCCTAAACATAAGTATTTCCAAATAAATACAGAAAGTTGGACTTTAGTGGAAATTATAAATATCAGGTCATGGGAACTCCTTCCCTTTTGTGCAGAGAAGCTGAGCAAGTTTAATTTTAAAGTTGAACAAAAGGATGTATTTTATAATTTCCATAAAATGTAAGCAAAATCCCAAATGCAAGCTCCCTAATTCAGTTTATGTTTTATTTATTTATTTATTTATTTATTTATTTATTTATTTATTTTAATATATTTTATTGATTTTTTTACAGAGAGGAAGGGAGAGAGATAGAGAGCTAGAAAAGCCGATGAGAGAGAAACATTGACCAGCTGCCTGTTGCACACCCCTTACCGGGGATGTGCCCACAACCAATGTACATGCCCTTGATTGGAATCGAACCCGGGACCTTTCAGACCGACGCTCTACCACTGAGCCAAACCGGTTTCGGCCAGTTTATGTTTTAATTAAATAATTTATTCGAGTTTGATTTTTAAAAAATATATATTTTATTGATTTTTTACAGAGAGGAAGGGAGAGAGATAGAGAGCTAGAAACGTTGATGAGAGAGAAACATCGACCAGCTGCCTCTTGCACACCCCCTACCAGGGATGTGCCCGCAACCAATGTACATGCCCTTGACCGGAATTGAACCTGGGACATTTCAGTCTGCAGACCGATGCTCTACTACTGAGCCAAACCGGTTTCAGCATTTTTTTTATTTTAAAACCCATACCCCTTTGCCACAAAGCCCCAGAGTCCCCTTTCATTTTAAAAGAAAAGGTAAATTTGTGTCTGAGCCAAGCTCCCAACTCCACAGCAGCTTGGCTGCATTTTTAACCCATTAAGAGTCTCTGCAGGTCTGCTCAAAACTAAATAAAGGCCTGTTTGCCTGGGATGATTTCTGGATGTTGCCATCAGAAAGCAGAAGTTGTATCAGACACTCCTTCAAGGGTTTCATCAATTCTCTGATACACGTATTTCAATAAATAAGAGCTCTAGCCAGTTTCCAAAAATGGCCAGGCACATTCCTCCCTCCCTTTCAAAACTGGGATTCTTAGGTATAGGTTTTTATACTTTTATTTTTATTTTTTGTATTAAGGTATTATATGTGTACATATCTTACCATTGCCCACCCACTCCCATAGATGCTCTCACCCCCCCCCCCCCAGTGTTTTGTGTCCATTGGTTATGCTTACATGCATGCATACAAGTCCTTTGGTTGATTTCTTATCTCCCTCAGATCTCCCTCCCCTCCCCACTGTAATTTGACACTCTGCTTGTTGCTTTACTGTCTCTATATCTATCTTTTGGTTCATCAGTTTATAATGTTCTTTATTATCCATAAATGAGTGAGGTCATGTGGTGTTTCTCTTTCACTGACTGGCTTATTTCACTCAGCATGATGTTCTCCAATTCCATCCAGGTTGCTGCAAATGATGAGAATTCCTTCTTTTTTATGGCAGCATAGTATTCCATTGTGTAGATGTACCAAAGTTTTTTGATCCAATCATCTGCTGACGGGCACCTAGGCTGTTTCCAAATTCTGGCTATTGTAGATTGTGCTGCTATGAACATAGGGGTGCATATATACTTTCTGATTGGTGTTTCTAGTTTCTTGGGATATATTCCTAGGAGTGGGATTACTGGGTCAAATGGGAGTTCCATTTTCAGTTTTTTGAGGAAGCTCCATACTGTTCCCCACAGTGGTTGTACGAGTCTGCATTCCCACCAGCAGTGCACGAGGGTTCCTTTTTCTCCGCAACCTCGCCAACATTTGTCCTTTGTTGATTTATTGATAATAGCCATTCTGACAGGTGTGAGATGGTACTGCATTGTTTTGATTTGCATCTCTCGGATAATTAGTGACCTTGAGCATGTTTTCATGTGCCTTTTGGCCTTCCTTCTGTCTTTTTTTGAAAAGATTCCCTTTAAGTCTGTTGCCTAATTTTTTATTGGATCATTTATCTTCCTTTTATTAAATTGTATAAGTTGCCTATAGATGTTGGAGATTAAACCTTTATCAGTGATAACTTTGCAAATATGTTCTCCCGTACAGTGGGGTTTCTTGTTGTTTTGTTGGTTTCTTTTGCTGTGAAAAAGCTTTTTATTTTGATGTAGTCCCATTTGTTTATTTTCTCTTTAGCTTCCATTGCCCTAGGAGCAGTATCAATGAAGAAGTTCTTTCGGCATAAGTTTGAGATTTTGCTGCCTGTGGATTCCTCTAGTATTTTTATGGTTTCTTATCTTATGTTTAAGTCCTATATCCATTTTGAGTTTATTTTTGTGTATGGTGTAAGTTGGTGGTCTAGTTTCATTTTTTTTTGAATGTTTCTGTCCAATTTCCCCAATGCGATTTATTGAAGAGACTGTCTTGACTCCATTGTATGCCCATGCCTTTGTAAAATATTAATTGAGCATAGTGGTTTGGGTTGATATCTGGATTCTCTATTCTATTTTATTGGTCTATATGTCTGTTCTTGTGCCAGTACCAGGCAATTTTGAGAACAGTGGCTTTGTAATATAGCTTGAAACAGTGGCTTTGTAATACAGCTTGAAATCTGGTATTGAGACTCCTCCTACTTTATTCTTCTTTTTCAGGATTGCTGTGGCTATTCAGTGTCATTTATTTTTTATTTTTTATTCCAGATGAATTTTGGAGAGTTTTTTCTAAGTCTGTGAAATATGCCATTGGTATTTTAATGGGGAGTGCACTGAATCTATAGATTGCTTTGGGTAGTATGGACATTTTAATGATGTTGTTTTTACCAATCCATGAATATGGTATGTTCTTCCATCTGTTTACATCTTCTTCTATCTCTTTTTTTCAGTGTTCTATAGTTTTCTGTGTATAGGTCTTTTACTTCCTTAGTTTATTCTTAGGTATCTTAATTTTTTTGGTGCGATGGTAAATGGGATTGCTTTTTAGTCTCTCCTTCTGTAAGTTCATTATTGGTGTATAAAAATGCCATAGATTTCTTGGCATTAATTTTGTATTCTGCTACATTGTAGAATTCATTTATTAAGTCTGTTAGTTTTTTTATGAAGTCTTTCAGGTTTTTTATGTACATTATCATGTCATCTGTAAATAAGGACAGTTTTACTTCTTCTTTTCCATTTTGGATGCCTTTTATTTCTTCTTCTTATCTGATCTCAATGACTAATACTTCCAGTATTATGTCAAACAGGAGTGATGAGAGTGGGCATTCCTGTCTTGTTCCTGTTCTTAGGGGAAAACTGACTCAATGGGTCTTAGTTTTTGCCCATTGAGTATGATATTAGCTGTGGGTTTATCATATATAACTTTTATTATGTTGAGGTATGATTCTATTCCCACCTTATTGAGAGTTTTTAACAAGAAAGGGTGTTGGATTTCGTCAAATGCTTTTTCTACATCAATTGATATGACTATGTGATTTTTATCTCTCAATTTGTTTATGTGATGTATCACATTTATTGATTTGCGGATATTGTACCATCCTTGCATTCCCGGGATAAATCCTACTTGGTTAGGGTGTATGATCTTTCTTATGTACTGCGCGATTCGATTTGCTAGAATTTTGTTGAGTATTTTGGCGTCTATGCTCATGAGGGATATTGGCCTGTAATTCTCTTTCATTGTGTTGTCTTTATCTGGTTTTGGTATTAGGGTGATGCTGGCTTCATAGAAGGAGTTTGAAAGTGTTCCTTCCTCTTGAATTTTTTTGGAATAGTCAGAGGAGGATAGGTTTTAGTTCTTCCTTGAATGTTTGGTAAAACTCCCCTGTGAAGCCGTCTGGCCCCAGGCTTTTGTTTGCTGGAAGCTTTTTGATGAAATCATGACAGAAATAAGTTCTTCCATTGTTATTGGCCTATTGAGCTGTTTAGATTCTTCCTGATTGAGTTTTGGAAGGTTATATTTTTCTAGGAATATTTCCATTTCTTCCAGGTTGTCCAGTTTGTTGGAATAGAGTTGTCCACAGTATTTTGTAACAATCCTTTGTATTTCAGCGGGGTTTATTGTTATCTCACCTCTTTCATTTCTAATTTTGTTTATTTGGGACCTCTCTCTTTGTTTCTTGGTAATCCTGGCTAGAGGTTCATCAACCTTACTTATTGTTTCAAAGAACCAGCTCTTGGTTTTGTTGATCTTTTGTATTGTTTCTTTGGTCTCTATGTTGTTTATCTCCACTCTGATCTTATTTTCTGTTTTCTGCTTACACTGGGCCTTTCTTGTTGCTTTCTTTCTAACTCTTTGAGTTTTAGGGTTAGGTAATTTATTACCACTGTTTCTTGTTTTTTTGCAGTAGGTGTGTAGAGCTATGAACTTCCCTCTCAAGACTGCTTTCGTTGTGTCCTATAGATTTTGGATTGTGTGTTTTTATTGTCTTTTGTTGCCATGATGTTTTTTATTTCTTCCTTGATCTCTCTGGTAACCTAGTCATTGATTAATAGCATGCTGTTTAGTCTCCATATGTTAGATTTTTCTGGATTATTTGTATTGTTGATTTCCAGTTTTATGCCACTGTGATCTGAAAAGATACTTGGTATGATTTCTATCTTCTTGAATTTGAAGAGACTTTGCCTATGTCCCAAAATGTGGTCTATTTTTGAAAATGTCCCATGTGCACTTGAGAAGAATGTATATTCTGTGGCTTTGTTCTGAAGATGTCAATTAATTCCATCTGGTCTAATGAGTCATTTAGGATTGATGTTTCTTTGCTGATTTTTTGTTTGGACACAATGACACCCACAGCGGGAAGATGATGTGAAGACACAGGGAAAAGACAGTCATATGACTAGTGATGCATTTACAATTCAAAGAATGTCAAGAATTATCAGCAAACACCAGAAACTAGAAAAGGCAAAAAAGGATACTCTCCTAGAGCCATCAGAGAAAGCAGGGCCTTGTTGACAGCTGGATTTTTGACTTCTAGCTTCCAGAACTTTGAGAGAATAAATTTCTGTTGTTTTAAGCCACCCAGTTTGTGTTACTTTGTACAGCAACCCTAGCAAACTAATAAATATATATTTCCCCACAGATTGAATATAAACATGTCTCCTTCCTGAGACAAGAGCTTGCAACTCTTAATGTTATGACTCCATGTCTTACTATAACCTTAAATTACATTTGGAATTAGACAACAAAGAATGGAGACAAAAAGTTAAAAAGAAAAAGGATGGTCAAAAGGGGTATGGGTGCTGGTATTAGAGGATAAATTGAATTAGGGAATTAGATTTTAATGTGATATCAGGGAGACTTAACTCTAAAAGTTGTCCAAAAATGAACAAAGAATCTTGGTACAGAACTGAGTTTCCTTGGTTTTCTCCAGGTATTCAGGTAAAGAAGCTGGATGGCGATTTGTCAGGATGGCTGGAGATGGAATTCTGATCCTATGCAGGAAGCTAGAGGATCTTTAAGGTTTTATCACAGAATTTTTTTTGTGTGCTCCTATGTATGTGTTCATAATATATCATAATTCATAATGTGCTTATAATTATGTATCATAATATATCTATCTATACATATAAAAGCCTAAGCAACCGTTACTACTGGACAACTGGAATGACTGAATGACCAGAATGACTGGTCAACCAATCACTATGATGTGCACTGACCACCAGGGGGAAGATGCTCAATGCAGGAGCTGCCCTCTGGTGGTCAGTGTGTACGGCCAACCTCCCATGTCTAGCCAATGGTGACAGTGTCCAGCGGCCATTCCTTCCATTCCCGGCCTGGAGACCATCACCTCTTCTCCTAACCGTACCAGAGCCTTCAGGACCTGGGCTGGGATTAGGAACTGGTTGTGGGTGGCAGCAGATGTTGCCCCTTTTCCAGGGGGGCAAGGGCCAACTCCCTTTTTGAGGTCAGCAGCCAACTTCCCATGTCCTATCCTTCTCCCCAGCCAGCAGGCCCTGATCAGTCTGGCCCTGATCACTGGCCAGGTCAGTTATAAGGTTATAATAATTCATGCACTGGGCCTCTACTGTGCACATATATTAAGTACATATGTATGAAAGAACACACATCATGTACACATGCAAACTTTTCTATTTAGGTCTTCCTAATAGATATAAGACTGTATAATACTGTCTAATAGGGACTCAAATTTCAGCCAGATTATTGTTGTGACTGGAACTTAGTGATAATAGTGGTAATTACAAGGGGGATAAGGGATGGTGCATCATGAAATGGAGGAAAATACTGGTTTCCTTCACTATCTGAAAGTAGAGCATTTCTTCCAGGAGAAACCAAGATAGCGGCATATGTAAACACCTAAATGCTGCCTTTCACAACAATTTCAAAACTACAATTTAAAGACAAAATGTCTATCACCCAGAATCACAGGAAAGCTGGCTGAGTGGAAGTTCTACAACTAGAAGGAAAGAGAAAAGATCATGGAGACGTGCACAAGTGCTGAAAAGCTGAGGTACGGGAGGCATGCAAATTGGGTTGGCGGCAGGTGACTGGTGCTGCTTCTTTCAACCCGAAGGGAGAGAAGCTCCCGATTATTCTGAATTCCAGTTTCTAGGGAGATGCTAGGAACCCAAACTCCTACGGGGAGAAGCTGGACTGTCTTCCATTGGGTTGGAAAGTGGGGGTAACTTTCTTGCAGAGGTGTGCCCAGCAATCATTGTTTACTGTGCTGGGGTGCGGTATACAGGGACTTGTAAATGTGTAGACGCAGAGACAGCTGACTGGCAGCCATTGCTGTTTGCCACGCCATACTAGTGACTCCCTGAGACACCTCCCTGAACAATCTACAAACCCACCCAAGCTCTACGCAGCGGCTTTTGCATATAAATGGCCTGCCCTATCTTAGCTTAACCAGACAAACTGCAGCTCTGGTCAGACAGCTCCAAAACCTCCAAACCCCAAGCAAAGAGGAGAAACCTGTAGTTCTCACTGTAGTTCCTGTTGGGTGGCCTCAGACAGTAGCACCCCATTGGAAATCCAGAAACTAGTGTATCTAGCGGTCAGTGTGAGACAATAACAGATTTCTTTATTTTTGTTTCTGTGTATTTTTTTTCTCCCCATTTTTTTATTCAATTATTATCTGTGTACATATTTTAACATTTCCCCCCATCCCATACATACCCCCCCCCAGAGTTTTGTGTGCATTGGTTGTACTTATATACATGTATACAAGTCCTTCGGTTGATCTATTATCTCCCCCAGATCTCCCTACCCTACCTGCTGTAATTTGACAGTCTACTTGTTGCTTTACTGTCTCTATATCTATCTTTTGGTTCATCAGTTTATAATGTTCTTTATTATCCATAAATGAGTGAGGTCATGTGGTGTTTCTCTTTCACTGACTGGCTTATTTCACTCAGCATGATGTTCTCCAATTCCATCCAGGTTGCTGCAAATGATGAGAATTCCTTCTTTTTTATGGCAGCATAGTATTCCATTGTGTAGATGTACCAAAGTTTTTTGATCCAATCATCTGCTGACGGGCACCTAGGCTGTTTCCAAATTCTAGCTATTGTAGATTGTGCTGCTATGAACATAGGGGTGCATATATCCTTTCTAATTGGTGTTTCTAGTTTCTTGGGATATATTCCTAGGAGTGGGATTACTGGGTCAAATGGGAGTTCCATTTTCAGTTTTTTGAGGAAGCTCCGTACTGTTCTCCACAGTGGTTGCACCAGTCTGCATTCCCACCAGCAGTGCATGAGGGTTCCTTTTTCTCCACAACCTCGCCAACACTTGTCCTTTGTTGATTTGTTGATGTTAGCCATTCTGACAGGTGTGAGATGGTACCACATTGTTGTTTTGATTTGCATCTCTCAGATAATTAGTGACTTTGAGCATGTTTTCATGTGCCTTTTGGCCTTCCTTCTGTCTTCTTTTAAAAATATTCTATTTAGGTCCATTGGCCATTTTTTAATTGGATCATTCATCTTCCTTGTATTTAGTTGTATAAGCTGTTTGTAGATGTTGGAGATCAAACCTTTATCAGTGGTAACATTTGTAATAATGTTCTCCCACACAGTGGGCTTTCTTGTTGTTTTGTTGATGGTTTCTTTTGCTGTAAAAAAGCTTTTTATTTTTATGTAGTCCCATTTGTTTATTTTCTCTTTAGCTTCCATTGCCCTAGGGGCAGTATCAGTGAAGAAGTTCTTTTGGCATATGTCTGAGATTTTGCTGCCTGTGGATGCTTCCAGTATTTTTATGGTTTCCCGTCTGATGTTTAAGTCCTGTATCCATTTTGAGTTTATTTTTGTGTATGGTGTAAGTTGGTGATCTAGTTTCATTCTTTTGCATGTATCTGTCCAATTTTCCCAACACCATTTATTGAAGAGACTGTCTTTTTTTTTTTTTTTAATATATTTTATTGATTTTGTACAGAGAGGAAGTGAGAGAGATAGAGAGTTAGAAACATCGATGAGAGAGAGTCATCGATCAGCTGTCTCTTGCACACCCCCCACTGGGGATATGCCTGCAACCAAGGTACATGCCCTTGACCGGAATCGAACCCGGGACCCTTCAGTCCCCAAGCTGACGCTCCATCCATTAAGCCAAACCGGTTTTGGCTGAAGAGACTGTCTTGACTCCATTGTATAATTGTGCCTCCTTTGTCAAATATTAATTGAGCATAGTGATTTGGGTTGATATCTGGGTTCTCGATTCTATTCCATTGATTTATATGTCTATTCTTGTGCCAGTACCAGGCTGTTTTGAGAACAGTGGCTTTGTAATACAGCTTGAAGTCTGGTATTGAGATCCCTCTTACTTTACTCTTCTTTCTCAGGATTGCTGTGGCTATTTGGGGTCTTTTATTGTTCCAAATGAACTTTTGGAGATCTTTTTCTAGGTCAGTGAAATATGCCATTGGTAATTCCTTCTTTTTTATGGCAGCATAGTATTCCATTGTGTAGATGTACCAAAGTTTTTTGATCCAATCATCTGCTGATGGGCACCTAGGCTGTTTGTCCCAAAGTTCCCTTAAGCTCTCCTCCTGCTTTTAATTTTTTTTTTTCTTTTCTAGAAGCTGCTCTAATTGGGTATTTTCTTCTAGCTCACTGATGCGGTCCCCTGCTTCTTCTAGTCTACTCTTGATGCCTTTCTATTGAGTTCTTCATAGTAGCGATGTCATTTTTCATTTCTTCTTGGTTCATCTTCATTTCTTCTTGGTTCTTCTTCATTTCCTCTTGTTTCTTATTCATATCATCAAATTTCTCTTCCATTCTTTTTAGCCATCCTATGATCACTACTCTGAATTCTTGCTCTGGTAGGTTGCTTGCCTCTAACTCATTTACTTCCTTTTCTGGTAATACCTGCTTTTCTTTCATGTGCGGGCTATTTCTTTGTCTCCCCATAGTCTCTCTTTTCAGGATGTCTAGTTATGTGGTGTTCCTTCTGAGTTGATTTAAAGGCACAAAATACAACACTACCAGGTACAACACAAAAGGCACTTAACAGGAATGTATTTGCAATATTAATAACCTCTAATAAAGGTGACCACTAGAGAAAGGCAAATTATGGGATAGGAGAGAAGGAAGAAAGGTAAATATAAAAGAAAAAATAAAATAAAAAATGAGGGATAAATTAAGAGATAGAAAAAGAAGAAGAAAAAGTAATGACGAAATGACATTGGAAAACAGGGGAAAAAATGAAGAGAGAGAGAGAGAGAGAGAGAGAGAGAGAGAGAGAGAGAGAGAGAGAAGAAGAAGAAGAAGAAGAAGAAGAAGAAGAAGAAGACGACTAAGAGAGCAAGGGGAAACAAACTATATATGTGGAGAAAATTCCCATAGAACAACCACTAATCCCAGCCAATGCCAGCAACAATACTTGGAGATTAATACAAACCACAATATCCACTATTATTAAGTAAGGCTATGATGTACAGAAGTAAAAAACAAACAAAAACAAAGGATTTTTTAAAAATGCAAAACAATAACAGCACAAGAATAAGCATAACAATTTCACTAAAAAGCATAAAAATTCACTATAATCAACATTCACGCAAACAATGACAAAAGGATAGAGAGGAGAACAGGTTTTTTTTTGTTTTGTTTTTAACTAGTTAATATAGTGAAGAGAGTGGTATTTATACACTTGGATCAGGGGTTGAAAATTAGTTCTATAGGTATGGTGAGAGCTTTAGCAGGGGGTATACAGAAAGAATAGAGGAAAAACTAAAGCCAGAAAGGGATAGGATAAACAGGAGACAAAAAGGGTAAAGATTAGTAAGAGAATGATGGTGTAAAGGTCGAGTTGAGATAGGGTTGAATGATGCTATAGTAGATATTAAAATAGAATGAAGACTAATCCCAATGTAAAATAAAGAGAAAATAAAATGGTACTGGAGGAAAAAAAGAAGAAAAAGGGAACAAAAAATGCAAAATAGCAGTAGTAACAGTGATGATTGAGATTGAAAGATGTAATAATTTAAAACGTAAAATAAAGTAAGGAAAAAAGAAAAAAATTCATTTCTCAAGTAAAAGAAGTAAAAAATGAAAATAAAATAAAAGATGTAAAAAATGGAAATAAAATAAAGAATAGTAAAATTAACATAAAAATGTCCAGTAGTGGTCATTCACTTCCTCTATTATTGCATTTGGTACGCCTGATTCTTGGACCAGACAGTCTTGCAGTTCCCAGCATTTCACTGCACCTCAGTTATTTGTGTCCATTTATTTTTGATTAGTTAAAAGTTAAAAAAAAAAAAAAAAGGCAGTTTGTAATTCAGCCCCTAGGTAGCAGTGTTTCTGGTTTGACCTCCCAGTCTTTTTGGTTGCTCTGGCCTTTTTTCTCTATGGCTCTAGCTGCCAGAGTGCCTGCTGGCTCCCAGACTATCTCTTCTGGCTCCAATCCCTTGTTTCCAGGAAGGCAATTTCCCCCTGCAATTTTCCTGGATATGCCCAACTGGGCAGTCCTTCCCTAGTATTCAGAAGCAAGGGGGTGAAGGGGACCATCCACCAAGGTGTCCAGATGTTCCGCCCTTGGTGGGACAGCCTTGCTTCTTAACAATCTGTCCCGTGTCCCTTGGCGTTTTAAAAAAGTCCCGCTTCTGGGGAAGATTACACCAAACCCAGGACTGGGTGTCGCTGGGCAGGATTCTTGCTGCAGCCTTCTTTGGGTGCGGGGGGCCGCTCGGGCGCTCCGCGGCTACAGTCGAGGCGGGTCCTCTCAGGAGCTCTGAGGCTACGGTCGCTGCCGGTGCAGTGGGGTCCCAGAACCCTCACGCTATCCCTGCAAACTCTGACCTTTCCGTGGGTGATTGAAGAACTCCCTTTAATCCAAGTGTTTGCGCTGATTGGGGAGTCACAGCTGCTCGATGGACTCCTCTGCTGTGAGTTTTCCAGGCCTCAGAGAAGATCCTCCTTTCCTGGTAAGATGGCGCAGCCTTCCCTCTGAGCCCATAGCTCTGGGAGAGGTCGCCGCAATGCTGGCTGCTTGGTCAGGAAATCCTGTTCAGCGGACCCTTCCTTACCTTCCTTTAGAGTTCCACTGCCCCTTAGCTGCCAATCAATATTCCCTGAGCGACTCAGATGCTGCTTTTATCTGTTCTGGGGCCAGGGTCAGAACAAGTCTGTCTGTTCGATCACCATCTTGTCCCAAAATCCGACAATAACAGATTTCAACTACTCACATCCATAAGTGACACATTCAAGAGGCAGACTCAGTGAGTGGCACCACAGCCACACTGAAACAAGTACTGCCCCATAAGTGTGTCTCTGGAGCAGCAGTTCTTCCATTATAGACACAGCAGGTCCTCATAGCCAATTGGATTAGAGGTCAATTCCTCCCAGTGACACCAACAACAATTAAGACTTAACTACAACAAGGCTGTACACACAATCCACAAAGGGGTGCACCAAGAATGTCCACTTTAGGTAACTGGGGAGGCCGACCCACTGGGCCATATAGGACACCTAGCACACATAGCCCCCCTACCAACTTAGGGAATCAGAGAAAATGTGGAGACAAAGAAACAGATCACAAACAAAAGAAATGGAGGAAAGCAAATGACTGGATATAGAGTTCAAAAGCATAGTTATAAGGTTTTTCAAGAATTTTCTAGAAAAGGCCAATAAATTTAGTGAGACCATTGAGGAAATGAAAAAGGACCAACTAGAAATTAAGCATACACTGACTGAACTAATAAATAATACACAGAGATCCAACAGCAGACTAGAGGATCTCAAGAATCAAGTCAAAGACTGGAAATACAAGGAAGCAAAAAAACACCCAAGCAGAAAGGAAAAAAGCATAGAAAAATTTGAAGATAGTGTAAGAAGCCTCTGGGACAACTTTAAACGTACCAACATCCGAATTATGGGGGTGCCAGAAAAAGAGAGAGAGCAAGACACTGAAAACCTATTTGAAGAAATAGTGACTGGGAGATCCAAGATGGCTGCGCCCAGGTGAGCACCTAGCCGCAGCCGCACACAACAATTTCAATAAAATACAACTAAAATATAAAACGGACATTGCCCAGAACTACAGGAAGGTTGACTGACTGGAAATTCTACAGCGAGAAGCAAGGAGAAAACCAGAAGGAGGCGCGGAGGAGCTGGAAAAGCCCAAGGTACGGAGACGCGGCGCGGAGAGGACGGAGCCGGAGAGGAGGGAGGCCGAGTGCCTGAAGGGCGTTCCCTAGCGGAAAGGAGATAAAACTCCGACTGTGCTGGGCCCCCGACTGCTCTGAACCCCAGTTCTAGCCCAGACCCCGGGGACTCAGGCTCAGCCATAGGGAGCTGGGCTGTAAGGCGGAACCTGGGAAAGCGGAGAAAGGAGGTCCCGGAGGCATGCACACTGCCCCCAGAGAAGGGACTGTCAGCTGTGCCGCGGGATTGCCCTGACGGGAAGGAGACTGGAGCTCCAGACAGCTGTGAACGCCACCTCCAACTCCACTTCCAACTGAACTGAACCCCAATACCAGGCTCATTGTGGGAGAGCATAGACTGTTTGGCAGCAGGCGAAAATCGAGGGCACCTTTCTCTCAGAGGCGCCGGCAGCGAGCACTGAAGGACCCGCATAGGGCGGGGCTGACGGAAGCCAAAGCTGCAAGCTCCACCCTGAAACCCTGTCCCATCTGTAACTGCGAAATGCGACAACAAAATAGATCACAAACGAAAGAAATGGAGGACAAAAAGCGTCTGGATATAGAGTTCAAATCTACGCTTATAAGGTTTTTTAAGAATTTCCTAGAAAAGATGGATAAGGCCTATGAGGATATGAAAAGAGATCAACTAGAATTAATAAGGAGTCAACAAGAAATGATAAGGGATCAACAAGAAATAAAGAATACATTGTCTGAAATAAAAAATATTTTACAGAGTCCTAAAAACAGAAGGGAAGATCGCAAGAATCAAGTCAAAGATTTGGAACATAAAGAGCCAGAAGACACTCCTCCACAGAAGCTAGAAGGCAAGAGAATCCAGAAAATTGAAGATAATGTAAGAAACCTCTGGGACAACTTCAAGCGAACCAACATCAGAATTATGGGGGTCCCAGAAGATGAGAGAGAGCAAGATATCGAAAACATACTGAAAGAAATAGTGACAGAAAACTTCCCCCACCTGGTGAAAGAATTAGACTTACAAGTCCAGGAAGCGCACAGAACTCCAAACAAAAGGAATCCAAAGAGGACCACACCGAGACACATCATTATTAAAATTCCAAGAGCAAAAAACAAAGAGAGAATATTAAAAGAAGCAAGAGCAAAGAAGGTAGTAACTTATAAAGGAGCACCTATACGATTGTCAGCTGACTTCTCAACAGAAACCATGCAGGCCAGAAGGGAATGGCAAGAAATATTCAAGGTGATGAATAGCAAGAACCTACAGCCAAAAATAATCTACCCAGCAAAGCTATCACTCAGAATCGAAGGCCAGATAAAGAGCTTCACTAATAAAAAAAAGCTAAAGGAGTTCATCACCACCAAACCAGAATTATATGAATTGCTGAAGGGGGTTCTTTCAGAAGAGAAAGTAAACAAAGATAAAAATTATGAACAACAAATACGTAATTATCAACAAGTGAATCTAAAAACCAAGGAAATTAAAAAAATCTGATGAACAATATTAACTGTTGAATATAATAGAATCAGAGGTATGGAAGGGGAGTGAACTGACGATTCTTGGGGAAAAGTGGAGAGGGGGGCGTGGGAAGAGACTGAACATAAACTGTGCACCTATGGATGAGGACAATGGGGAGAGGGGAAAGGGCAGAGGGTGGGGTGAGAACCTGGTGGAGGAGAGCAATGGTGGGGGGGGGGAGGAACATTTGTAATAATATGATAAATAAAAACTTATTAAAAAAAAATAATAAATAAATAAAAGAAAAAAAAAGAAATAGTGACTGAAAACTCCCCCCACCTAGAGAAAGAAATAGACTTCAAGTCCAGGAACTGCACAGAACCCCAAACAAGGAATCCAAAGAGGATCACACCAAGACATCATCATAAATAAAATGCCAAGTGCAAAAGACAAAGAGAGAATATTAAAAGTAGCAAGAGAAAAACAATTAGTTACCTACAAGGGAGCACCCATACTTCTGTTAGCTGATTTCTCAACAGAAACTATGCAGGCCAGATGGGAGTGGCAAGAAATATTAAAAGTGACAAATAGCAAGAACCTACAACCAAGATTACTCTACCCAGCAAAGATATCATTCAGAATTGAAGGTCAAATAAAGAGCTTTACAGACAAGAAGAATCTAAAGGAGTTCAACACCCAACCAGTATTATATGAAATGCTGAAAGGTATTCTTTAAGAAGAGGAAGAAGAAGAAAAAGGTAAAGATAAAAATTATGATCAACAAATACATATCTGTCAGCAAGTGAATCTAAATATCAAATGAATTAAAAACCTGAGGAACAGAATAAACTGGTGAATATAATAGAATCAGGGGCATAGAATGGGAATGGATTGACAATTATCAGGGGAAAAGGGGTGTGGGGGGTATGGAAGATACTGGACAAAAATCATACACCTATGGATATGGACAGTGGGGGGAGGTAAGGGCAGAGGGTGGGGTGGAAACCAGGTGGAGGGGAGCTATGGGGGAAGAAAAGGAGAAGCAATTGTAATAATCTGAACAATAAAGATTTATTAAATTTTAAAAAATAAAATAAATCAGCTGAAACAAAAAAAAAAAAAAAAGAAAGAAAGAAAGTAGAGCATTCCTATGAAACCTTTGGTAAGCTGGACTAGCCAAAGCAAAGAAACAATACCTTAGGACACATGTTGCTAATGAATGTACAAAGTAAATGAATATAAAGTACGGATGTTCACAGAGTTCAAAGCTATGGTGGCTTGATGTTGACATGATGAGTGTGGTTCCTGGGGAAGGAGCTTGAAAGGGCCATCTCACTGCTTGAGTGCGTGCAGCAATACAAACACGGAATGTTATAGTATTTTTGTCTTCTTTTCCCCAGTGAAAGTAAAAATCATCTTTATATTTCTGAAGGTTAGGGAAAACTGGTAGTCTTTCATAAAAGCAAAGTAGCAGAAAGTGTACTTTCAAAAAGCAGATGGGTTACCTGTACTCAGAATGGGGCTTACTGCCTAGCTCTAAATAATAGGATATTTTTCTTTGTATAGTGATCCCCATAACAGGCTGAACTTTCCCCTAATATCTCCTTTAATCCTTGAAGTTTTTCCATGGTCTCTAAATGGTATGGCTTTTCTAAGCAGCATGATCTCCGGAAGCCCTGTACTGACATGGGTGGTGGGGAGTGGTGGTGGTTCTTTTTACAAACTTCTTGCACTGGACTACAAAGGCTGGGGCTCTGTTCCTTGAAACTACTGTCAGAGAAGGCCCTAGCACAGCTATTGTTAGGATCATGCTCAAAAGTATACAACTTTTTTACATAACAGAAAGAAGTAGTAGTAACGAGTTTTCTCTCGATGTTCATGCTTTTAGCAATGTTTTAAAACAATTGCAGAATCTAAAGATTTTTATGTTTTTTGAACATATATGAGTGTCATATGGCAACAACTCAAAAATAAAACATTAAAAAAATTTGGATATCTTTACTTATATAGAGAGCCCCCCTAATCCTTATAGTTCTCCCATAAGTTCACCAAAGACAGGGATAATATGTTAAAACTGGGGGAATGGGGGCCCAGCAGGCAGAGTCTTCACCAAGATCAAGGTTGAATAAGTCATTTTGGGCCTCAGGCCTTTCCTCCAGCCTGCCTGACTTCTCTCTCCTTTTACAATGTATACAAAAATCACAAGACATTATTTTGAGTTAATTATTGTGGAAAGAAAGGGAAAATCCTAAAGTGGTTTGACCTATGGACCACCACTCCAAGACACATGGCAACTTCTTCAGTGTGTGATGGCAGTTATTTAGGAGAGGAAGCAGAAGTGATTCTCAAACTCAGCCAAGGGAGCTGAACAAACCAAAGTACAGATGGCCTCTTGGAGCAGTCTCCCACAGCTGGGAAAAACTGAGAGAAGCTCTAAGATGGCAAATGGCAGTGAGGAGCAGGGACCAAGGTTTTTAGAGGAGCCCAAGATTTGACAAAAATAAGGGGAAGAATGAAGTATTCATAGGCCAGAGAGAGGGCAGACCCAGTAAGACACCAGTTGAGTGTTTAGTGTGTGCTTTATCTGTCTCATCTGCCTTTTAAAAGTTTCCTTTTTACTCTTAAGTTAGGAGAACAAAGATAAAAGCCAAGCCCACTCATTAGACAAGGCCATTCATCATAGGCAGCTGTCTATCTATAGAAACTGAAATTCCCCTGAAGAAGGAAGGAAGGAAACAAACATTATTGAGGCACAGTGTTAGGGGCTTTATATGCAATATCTCATTTAATCATCAGCGTAGCCCCATATAGTAGATACTATTTTTGTTTCTTTTAATAAGATGGCTCAGAAATGTTATTTTCCTCTCCCAGGTGGTGAAAGCCAATTTTATTTAAAAATTTTTTAAAATTTATTTCAGAGAGGGACAGAGAGATAGAAACATCTGTGATGAGAGAGAATCACTGATCAGTTGCCTCCTGCATGCCCCACAATGAGGATCAAACCCTCAACCCGGGCATGTGCCCTTGACTGGAATTGAACCCTCCTGATTAAAAAAGCGGCCAATGTGGGTGCCAGACCAGTCCGTTCTGTGCCTCCACACCTCTTACAAGTCTCAATGTGCTTTCTTCTTTACTTCTCTTCTAGATGATGGTTGTTTTGTATTTTTGTTGTAATTTTGATGTAGCTGTGTGATGTGGTGAATACAGGCATTTACCTATGTCGCCATCTTGGTTTCTCCCCTGAAGTAGATATTGTTATTACTTGCCCTATTTTATAGAAGAAGTTGAAAATCAGAAAGGTTAGAAAACTCACTAAAGACACAAAGCTAGTAAGTGGCAAGACAGGATTGGAAACATCTGCCATGCTTATGGATATTCCATAGTTTTCTCTTAATGTATGTCAATGCTAAGAAAGTAAACATGTATGTCAATGTTAAGAAAGCATTTTTAAAAAGACATAAAATAGAGGCATAGATTGTTTATGTGGATCAGAGTCTCAGTGATGGGGAGATGGGGAAATTAATAGTTTTACAGGCATAGGCAATCAAGAAAAAAAAGAGGCAATAAATGAGAGACAGAAATTCAGAGGTACTTAGAGAAGATTATTCTAGATCACTGTTTATATTTTATCACTCCTTATATTTTAGACTTCTTGAGAGAAAGCAGTCATTCCTGATTTATATGTAACACATTTATTCTGTAAGCTGCATGTATACCTAGAACATAATGAAACTCAGGACACACTGTATATTCAGCCCTTCCCAATCTATTTTGACAAGGAAAATGTGTATGGCTTCTGTATAAAGCCACCAAATATGGCAACCCCAAATTATGAAGAGTGGGCTGCAAGCTCACCCAATAAATCTTCCTGAATGGAAAAAGGGTCCCAGGCATTTTCAAACTTACATTTGTCACAAAAGTGGTTAATCACATATTTCTAATTCCACCCCAAGGACAGAGATTGTCACTCTTTCTGATTCTGTTACATTTTTAGAAAGAATACTGGGCTGCATTTACCAAGCATAGATGTTTGTGAAACTCCAAATGGAAAAGATAGCTAAGTGGTAGAATCAGTAGGTATCTTTTTGTTAATACCAAGTTTTAAACTGCCAGAGTTGCACAGCCCTCGTGCCTGACAAAAGCGTTCACTTGAAAAAACTGGCTACTTAGTAAGTATAAAGAAAGCTGCAGGGCTGGACACTTTTCATTCCCTGTCAAAGTCACTAGCACAAGATGCTGGGGAAAGGAACAGAACTGATTTCCCCCAGAATACCATCTGGCATTCTCTCAGACTCTACAAAGAACCTTGCATTGTTTAAGCCATGCTCTGGCACATAATGAGAGTTGAACAACTGTTGTGCCCACCTGTTAGAAATCAAGACTGGGGTATTAAAACCAGCAGTGCTGACCCATTAGAAGGGCCTGACTATTTTGCATGGAAAGAGAAACTCTCCTAACCTCAGAGATTATAGTGTTCACATTGGGGCAATAACTGAAGCAGGTGCTCATTCTATGAATTGTTCAGGGTAATTTTTTTCTGATTACATTAGGCAGGAGCTGAAATAGAGCAAGTTTTCAAAGGGCATAACCCCAGACAGGGGATTGGGACATAAGGGAGATATTCCTTCTTCTTTGATTAATGAAATAGGGAGGACTGCCTTTATCAAGGGGTATATATGGCCATTCAGAATACAACACTTATCAGTAAAGTACATTTAAATTCTGAATTGCTAAATAAGCAACAGTTTCAAAAGGGACACCTTGTCATTATTTATAAAATGAACTAATTTTCAGGGAGGAGAACTTCTCTTATGCCTTTCTTTTAGAGATTTTGCTTGTGGGAGATTGTAGATCTGGGGAGTATTTTTTAAAAAAATCAAGTTTTAAGTAGCATTTATTATTCCTAATGATTTATGGTTTTACTCTGTCTTCTTAATATAGTATTTTTTAACCTTTTTTTAAATTGATTTTGTACAGAGAGGAAGGGAGAGAGATAGAGAGTTAGAAACATTGATGAGAGTCATCAATCAGCTGCCTCTTGCACACCCCCTACTGGGGATATGCCCGCAACCAAGGTACATGCCCTTGACCGGAATCGAACCCGGGACCCTTCAGTCCCCAAGCCGACGCTCTATCCATTGAGCAAAACCGGCTTCGGCTACTCTGTCTTCTTATGATTCCATGGACATATAAGGGGGATTAGAAATTTGGTGCTAGTAATATGCTTGGACATCCAGTTTGGATAATTGGATAATGGGGATAAGCATTCTTGGTGAAAAGCTTTTTGTAGGAGACAATGACTGAAGTCACTTTATAGAACAGAAGTGGATGAGATTTATATGGATACACTTCTATGGACAGGAAAGAGGTGTGTAGAAAGTGTGAACAAAGACTCTTCAAAATAATGAGGTACTGGAGGGCTTAAGGCAGGATATCCTACTAGCTGAGTGGCTTTGATATGTCTGAGAGACCTGGAATGAAACTATATTGCTTTTACTAGCTGCTACCTGTGGGCATATTACTTTCTAAGCAAACGAGGATAATGATGATGATGATGTACTTCACAAGGTTCTTATGATGATTAAATGAGACCATGAGTATAAAACTGTACAGTTCCTAACACATAAGTTATTAATAAATGTTAGGTATTGTTAAAACTGTTATTGCTAATAATAGAAATGAAATTCAACCAAATTGAAACAGGGTTCATAGCATCTTTGAGAAGTTCCTAATCTATTTTTGTTTACATTCAAAACATATTTGAGGTTGTCTTTTTTAAAAAGCCTGGCATTGGAAATATACAGACTCAGCTCTGAATTGGGGCTCTGTTATTTCCTCGTTATGTGACATTGGGCAAGTCACTTCCCCCTCCTGGCCTCAGTTTTCTCATATAAAACTGGGCCAGTTATAATAACTACCTAATAGGATTGAGGGATTGAATGAGGTATGAGAAAGTACATGTACAGGGTCTGGCACAGAGCAAATACCTGATAAATGGGAACTGTACAATAGGTTTCGGCAAACAGCCTTGCTTCAGAATTCCTTACACTCCACCTCCCTCCACTCCCTTGTTAATCCCAATTAAGAGTCCCATCAATCTGCCACTCTCCTCAGGGGCTTGTGGAAATTCCTGGCACAGATGTCTCCTACAGGGATACATTTTGGATGTCCACCTACCCCTGTTACCACTGAATTAAGGGGAAAGAGAAGGAGAGAAGATCCATTGAGAGGGAGAGGAGAAAACAAATGTCTTCTGTATACTCCTGCCCTGGCTAGCCCAAGCTTATGCCTGAAATAGGTGTTCAGTAAATACTTCAGGAATGTATGTACAAATGAATGAAAAAAGAGTGGGCAAGCAGTCATCTAGGAAGGGAGAAAAAGACACGAGAGTCATGGCAAATATTTCCTGAGTATGCTTCCACAACTTCTATCTCCCTTTGCACAGGTTACATAAAATAGCCTTTAAGCCTCTTTCAAGATATCCAGACAGGATTTCCAACTTTGGGTTCAGAACATTTAAATCTGTCAGCTGTGGGCATAACACATTCTACTGCTGGTCTCAGATGCTTCTCAAGGCATATCCAGATAAAAACCTACCCATCTTTGTGAGATTCCTCTTGTCCTGAGATCAAGCACGGTGTCAAATGATGGATCCACTATTCAACATTCATTTTTCATTTCACACGTGTAAGCAATATGACTACCAGGTTTTGCCATTAACGATGAGCAAAGGAGCAAGGGCATCTGTCTAAACAGGTAGAGTAACACAAACACTAAACAGGCATGCTAACCATGGAAGGTACTGAGGCTGAGGATTATGTTTTTTATGGGGTGAATTGGGCAGATATTTTCAAAAAAGTGAAACTAGACCACCTTCTTACACCACACACAAGAATAAACTAAAAATGGGTCAATGACTTAAATGCTAGACTCAAAACCATAAAAATCCTAGAAGAAAATATAGGTAGTAAAGAGAAACCAAGATGGGTGCATAGGTAAATGCCTAACTGCAGCCTCACACAACAATTTCAAAAAATGCAACTAAAATATAAAGTGGACATTATCCAGGACTGCAGGAAAGTTGACTGACTGGAAATTCTACAACTAGAATGAAAGAGAAAACCAGAAGGAAAATCAGAGGAGCTGTAAAAGTCTAAGGTACAGAGACATGGTGCGTGCATGGGGAGAGGACAGAGCCGGAGAGGAGGGGTGGCTGAGTTCCTGGCTGGCGTTCCCTAACGGGAAGGAGATAAAAGCTCTGGACTGTGCTGAACCCCAGTTCCGACTGCACTGAACCCAAATTCTGGGAGAGACCCTGGGGTCCCAGGCTCATACAGAGGGAATCTAGGCTGTAAGGCAGAAACTCAGGGGAGCGGCAAAAGGCAGAGCCCCGGAGGCATGCATGTTAATACGCACAGAGGACAGGATGTTGACTGAGCTGCTAGATTGCCCTAGTGTAAATGAGACAAAAGCTCTGGACTGTGCTGAGCCCCAGTTCCGACTGCACTGAACCCAGTTCTAGGCCAGACCCGGGGGACCCACGCTCATATGGAGGGAATCTAGGCTGTAAGGTGGAAACTCAGGGGAGCGGCGAAAGGCAGAGCCCTGGAGGCACGCACGTTGCGTGCAGAGGATGGACTGTTGACTGGGCCGCTGGATTGCCCTAGTGGGAAGGAGACGTAAGTTCCATACTGCTCTTTTTTTTTTTTTTTTTAATATATTTTATTGATTTTGTACAGGGAGGAAGGGAGAGAGATAGAGAGCTAGAAACATCGATGAGAGAGAGACATCGATCAGCTGCCTCTTGCACACCCCCTACTGGGGATATGCCCGCAACCAGGGTACATGCCCTTGACCGGAATCGAACCCGGGACCTTTCAGTCCCCAAGCCGACGCTCTATCCATTGAGCCAAACCGGTCTTGGCTCCATACTGCTCTTAACCCCACTTCCAGCCCCACTTCCAACTGCACTGAACCCCAGTTCTGGGCTCATTGGGGGAGAGACTAGACTGTCTGGTAGTGGGCGAAACTTGAGGGCACCTTTCTCTCAGAGGTGCTTGTAACAAGTACCAAAGGACACTGAGGAACAATGAGACTCAGGAACCTCATAGGGTGGGACTGATGGAAATCCAAGGCTGTAGGCTCCACCCTGAAACTCTGCCCCATCCAAGCTGAGCACAGAGGCTTTTGCAATTTTCCAAGTCTAGTTGAATAAGGCTGTCTCCCGGCATAGACACAGCTGATCCTCACAACAAATTGGCCTGGAGGTCAGTTCCTCCCAGTGATACCAACAACAATCAAGACTTAACTACAAAAAGTTGTACACACAGTCCACAAAAGGGGGCACCAAGAATGTCCACCTCAGATAACTGGGAGGCTGACTCACTGAACCATATAGGACACCTTAACACACAAAGCCAAACTACCAACTCAGGAAAGCAGTGAAAATGCTGAGACAAGGAAACAGATCACAAATGAAAGAAATGGAGGACAAAAAGCGACTGGATATAGAGTTCAAAACCATGCTTATAAGGTTTTTCAAGAATTTCCTAGAAAAGGCCAATAAAATAAAAGAGACTTATGAGGATATGAAAAGTGATCAACTAGAAATAATAAGGGATCAACTAGAAATAAAGAATACATTGTCTGAAATAAAAAAAAATATTATACAGATTCCTAAAAACAGAATGGAAGATCGCAAGAATCAAGTCAAAGATTTGGAAGAAGAACCAAAGACACTCCTCCGCAGAAGCAAGAAGACAAGAGAATCCAGAAAGTTGAAGATAATGTAAGAAACCTCTGGGACAACTTCAAGCGAACCAACATCAGAATTATGGGGGTCCCAGAAGATGAGAGAGAGCAAGATACTGAAAACATACTGGAAGAAATAGTGACAGAAAACTTCCCCCACCTGGTGAAAGAATTAGATTTACAAATCCAGGAAGCACACAGAACCCCAAACAAAAGGAATTCAAAGAGGACCACACCAAGACACATCATAATTAAAGTTCCAAGAGCAAAAGACAAAGAGAGAATATTAAAAGCAGCAAGAGAAAAGCAGCTAGTTACCTATAAAGGAGCACCCATACGATTGTCAGCTGATTTCTCAACAGAAATCATGCAGGCCAGATGGGAATGGCAAGAAATATTCAAGGTGATGAACAGCAAGAACCTACAGCCAAAAATACTCTACCCAGCAAAGCTATCACTCAGAATCGAAGGCCAGATAAAGAGCTTTACAAATAAAAATTTAAAAAAAGCTAAAGGAGTTCATCACCGCCAAACCAGAATTATATGAATTGCTGAAGGGGGTTCTTTAGGAAGAGGAAGAAAATAAAGATAAAAATTATGAACAACAAATATGTAACTATCAACAAGTGAATCTAAAAACCAAGGGAATTAAAAAACCTGATGAACAATATAATAGAATCAGAGGTATGGAAGGGGAGTGAACTGATGATTCTCAGAAAAAGGGGAGTGGGTATTGCGGGAAGAGACTGAGCATAAACTGTGCACCTATGGATGAGGACAATGGTGGGTGGGGAAAGGGCAGAGGGTGGGTGGGAACCTGGTGGAGGGGAGCAATGGAGGGGGAAAAATGAGGAAGATTTGTAATAATATGAACAATAAAGATTTATTTAAAAAAGAAAAGAAAATATAGGTAGTAAAATCTCAGACATTTCTTGTAGCAATATTTTCTTTGATATATCTCCTCTGTCAAGGGAAACAAAGGAGAAAATAAACAAATGGGACTATATCAAATTAAAAAGTTTTTGCACAGTAAAGGACACCATTCATAAAATGAAAAAACCAATACACTGAATGGGAGAACATATTTGCTGATACATCTAATAAGGGCTTGATATCCAAAATTTATCAAGAAGTTATACAACTCAACAACAGAAAAACCATCCAGTTAAAACATGGGCTAAGGCCCTGGCTTAGTTTTTCTCAGTGGCTAGAGTGTCAACCAAAAGACCAAAGGGTCTCTCGTTCAATTCCTAGAAAAGGGTACATACTTCATTTGCAGGCTCCATCCCTGGTCTCAATCAGGGCATGTGCAGGAGGCAACCAATTGATGTTCTCTCTCTCTCTCTCTCTCTCTCTCTCTCTCTCTCTCTCTCTCTCTCTCTCTCTCTCTCTCTCTCTCTCTTTCTTTCTCTTTATCTCATTCTCTTTTTCCCTCCTTCCTTTCTTCTGCTCTCTCTAAAAAAATCAATGGAAAAATATCCTTGGGTGAAGATTTAAAAGTACATAAAAGAAAACATGGGCTAAGGACCTGAGTAAACACTTCTTGGAAGAGGATATACAGATGGCCAATAGACATATGGAAAGATGCTCAATGTCATTAATAATCAGAGAGATGCAAATTAAAACCACAATGACATATCACCTCACACCTGGCAGAATGGTTATCATCAATAAATCAAAAAAGAATAAGTGTTGGCAAGGATGTGGAGAAAAGGGAATCCTTGTGCACTGTTGGTGGGAATGAAGATTGGTACAGCCACTGTGGAAAGCAGTATGGAGGTTCCTCAGAATATTAAAAATGGAACTGTCTTATCACTCAGCAATTCCTCTTCTGGGAATTTATCTGAAGAAACCTTAAACACTAATTTGAAAGAATCTATGCATCCCTTGCTCATTGCAATGATATTTACAATAGCCAAGAATTGGTAGCAGACCAGGTGTCAATCAGAAGATGAATGGATGAAAAAGTTGTGCTACATTTACACAATGGAATACAATTGGGCCATAAAAAAAGAAGGAAAAATTAACCTTTGCAACAGCAGCAACAGACCTGGAGAACATTATTCTAAGTGAAATAAGCCAGTAAGAGGAAGATAAGTACTATATTATTTCACTTATATGTGGACTCTAAGAACAAAATGAAGTAACAAGCAAAACAGAGACTCATAGATAGTGAACAGTTTGAGAGCTGTATGTGAAGTAATTGTGGAGGGACTGGGTGTCAGGGGTGGAGGGATTGAGCAAAAGAGAAAAAAAACTCATGGACATGGACAACAGTGTGGTGATTGTCAGGATGAGGGGGATGGGAGAGGTGGAAGAAGGTACGGGCGATAAATGGTGATGGATGGAGACTTGACTTTGGGTGGTGAACACACAATATATTGTACAGAAGATGTGTTGTGGAATTGTGCACCCGAGACCTGTATAATTTTGGTAACCAATGTCACCCCAATAAATTTAATAAAAAGAAAAAATGTTAAAAATAAACAAAAACAGCTGAAACCAGTTTGGTTCAGTGGATAGAGCATTGGCCTGTGGACTAAAAGGTCCCAGGTTTGATTCCGGTCAAGGGCATGTACCTTGGTTGTGGGCACATCCCTGGTAGGGGGTGTGCAAGAGGCAGCTGATTGATGTTTCTCTCTCATCGATGTTTCTAGCTCTCTATCCCTCTCCTTTCCTCTTTGTAAAAAAACAATCATATATATATATAGTTTTTAAATAAACAAAAACAAAATCTTATGTGTGGTAGTTTTTCAATGCCTTTCATAAGCTCAACTCTGTTCTGACATTTGTTTTGAATAAAGTTCCCTTCCATAAAAATACCACTTTAGAACACACATGCACAATGTGCATTTGGCTTTTCCTGGGTGTTAAATATTTTATTTAATGTGCTGATTTTCAAACTACGTTGCTGGAAAATTAATATATAGTAATTGCCTGTGTGACAACCTCTCACTACAGAAGCATAGTGAATCCTGAATTCTTGATTCTGTACCTTTGGCTCCCTGTGAGCTCCCAGTCTCAATTTCATACTCAAACTCCTGTTACCCACAAATTCGACAAATGACACAAAAAGCAGGCAAAACATCTCCAAAAGAAGAATAAAAACAACAATTGGAAAGAGAGAATGTGAGGATTCCACCTTATGTGATATGATTAAAAATTTAAGAATATAAATTTTAAAGAAAACTGGTAAGCCAGTTTCTATATATTTTTATTGTATTTTTTATTGAATTTATTGGAGGTGACATTGGTTAATAAAATTATATAGGTTTCAGGTGTACAATTCTATTCATCTGTACATTGTATTGGGTGTTCACAACCCAAAGTCAAGTCTCCTTCCATCATCATTTACTCCTCCCATACCCTCTTCTACTCCCCCATCCCCCTTTCCCTTTGGTAATCACCATACTGTTGTCTGTGTCTACTAGTGTGAGTTTTTGTTTAATCCCTTCATCTTTTTCACTCAGCCCCACAACCCCCTCCCCTCTGAGAGCTCGTAGTCTGTTCTTTATGAGGCTGTTTCTATTTCGTTTCTTAGTTTATTTTGTTCATTAGATTCCACATATGAGTGAAATCATATGGTTCTTGTCTTTCTCTGACTGGCTTACAGCCAGTCCTTTCTAACACGTGTAACTTCTTGATTGGTTCCACATTCACATCATCTCTGGCTCAATCTGGTTTGTGGGGTCTGACTCAGCAAGCTTTTGTTTTATCTCATTTCACACATGCTGAAAGGGAGGGGTATCTATAAGTTGCCCTTTTATTATTAAAATTAAAAAAAATTGGTGAAAACCAGAGCTAATTTCCAATGTAGTCAATTCCAGCTAGTGTGTCAGCAAATGAGCCCCAAATAGTGTACAGTGGGGACCCTGAGGTAGGGGTAATTTTGGCTAAATGACAGCTGGCTGGGCAGCTGGTGGAGAGCAGCTGCAGGAGGGGGACTACTTCTATGGAGGTTAGAATTTAAAGTTGGACTTCTGCACAGAACTGTTCAAGTTGACCTGACCTTGGTTGAATTCTATACCTCAGTATATGTTACCAGCTTATGCTTTGTCATCAGATGCACAAGGGGGAGAGTAAACAAAAAGTGCAAAGATGGATCCTTGTCTACTTCCAAAGTCATAGCATTATTGAGGAGATTTCAGGGCCCAAATGTGGCAATTCTTATTTGACACCCTTCCCCTAAATTGACATTTTAATGGAAGTTAGTGTTGAGAATGTACCCTCAACAGGGCTTTCATTTAAAGTTTAAAATGTCCTTTCATAACTGTTGGAAAGGAGGTTTGTATACATAAAGAATATCTAAGATTTGCCCATTTCTGTTAAATTTTTTATCCTGACTGTAAATCCTGTGCTCTGTAAATAATTTTTGGGTCCAAGAAGACCAATAACACGCATTTTCATATCCCACTGCCTGGTCTGCTTCTGGAGCTCACAGCAACAGGAGGGGGAAAGGCATCTGCGAGGGAGGCTATGACAAATGGATCCAAACATACATATTTCGTGAATAAGCTCATCATCTTCTAAATGTTAAAACTCACCATATGCAAACACAAGCGCAGGCTTCATTTGAAAAATGTACTGCATTCCCCTTAAAGCGATTTGGTAATTGCAAAAAGCGAGAGAAACATTTCACCCAGGTGCACAGGACAGCACACCTGTGAGTCTGGGAGCAGTTTCAGCAAACAAATCTTGAGTTGGGCTCCAAAAGGGAGAATGGCAGGGGAAGGAGTGAGACACTTGCTCCCAGTCCCCTTCTTTCTTTTCTTTCTTTTGTAAAAAATATATTTTTTATTGACTTTTTACAGAGAGGAAGGGAGAGGGATAGTTAAAAACATCGATCAGTTGCCTCTTGCATACCCCCTACTGGGGATGTGCTCGCAACCAAGGTACATGCCCTTGACCGGAATCAAACCTGGGACATTTCAGTCCACTGAGCCAAACCGGTTTTAGCGCCAGGCCTCTTCTTTCCAGTGGAACCCAAGGCCTTCATGCCACTCTCGCTCTTCCTCATTCTCTTTCTCTGTGCCCTCCTGTTGCTCCCTCTTCTCTTCCTCCGTATATCTAAGATTTACTGACCACTGACAATATGCCCAGCACTGCACTTAGGGCTTCACCAGTCTTGCCTCATCTTCACAGCATTCTGAGGGAGGCACTGTTATTATCCCCATGTTAGACAGGAGGAAACTGAAACCCAGGGATAAAATGACTTGAACCTGAGGGTCGTGCTGTAGCAAGCTACCAGGACTGAGATTGATTCTCTCCCCCACAGAAGCCAGAAATTCTGTCATGGAGCCTCACCTTGTGGATCCTGTTAGGGTGCAGTTGTTCTAGGAGGGCTAGCACTTAAATTTGTCAGTTGTTCCAAACAATTTCATGAAAAGAGGGCCTAGGCAGTGTAGAAAATGGCAAAAGGATCAGAGGGTAGCATCAGCAAGATGCTTCCCATTTTTCCCTTTTCTACCACTTCAAGTGCTACTTACAATGGTCTGTGTCATGGTTTTGGGGCTCATCAGGGTATTTATGAGACCTGCTAGGTTTCATTGCAGCAAACAGGGTTGGGAGGGGTTGCAAATTAAAACCAATGCGTTTGTCCTGTCATTCTCCTTTCTTAATCTCCAAAGAATAAAAAGGGGCAAGTTTCATGCAGAATAAAGCAACTGTCAACATATTTCTTATTTTTGTAAACTGATACAGTATTTCCCCTGATTTAAAAAAGTAGTTAAACCCAGGAAAGTCCAATTTATATGGTTCTGGTAATTGTAGTCTTTTTCAGATGACTTTGAATAAGGTTCATACACAAAAAGTATGCACATAGGAAAGGATTACAAAATTCCCTTGAGTAGATTTTTGTTGGTTATGATTTGATTAGCCACTCCCAGCTTTAGTTATTTTGTTGGAAAGTCCTCTCATCTGAAACTTCAGTAATATTTGTATCTTGCACAAATTTTTCCTATAATCTTCTCCCTTGTTCTATGTGTACTGGAATTAGCTTCTCTTTGCAGTGAAGGCTAAGGTGATTTTGGGAACCTGTGGCTGTTTGGTGATTGCTATTTGTTGGTGGGAAAAGGACTATTCCAGAAATAGAGAACATGGAAACAAAACAAGAGTGGAATGGATACAGGCCCAGGATAAGTGTTGGTGGGGGTACTGCAAGAAAATATTTGATCAGAGTATGATCAGCCTAAGGAATCCTCAAGGATATAACAAGCTTAGGCTGGAAAAAGAAGGAAAAACTGGGGATGAAAGTATTAAGAGCAGTGTTCACTGTGACTTGGGGATTGAATGTGAAACTCAGTCAGCAAGGACCTTGTTTCTCCTAATGGATTGGGGTGTGAGTGCATTGGTTGGGGAGCCTATATGGTCTGGTACTGAATCATGGTATATTGAGAAGAAAAGGCACGCTTATGTTTTAAAGTCTAAACAGGTTTGACTTGTCCCTGAAATGACCTGACATATAACACCAGCACCACTGCCCCACCAACCCAGGCCCAAGTTTCTCCCACTGGAAGAATCGGAGCTTCCTTACTGAGAGGTTGCTTCAATATGAGTGACAGGGAATGGGAAAACTAGAGAAGCATTAAGAACATCATTTGGGTTCTAAGTTCAAAGTCTAAAGGAGAGTTTCCTCAAATAATTTGTGTTCTTCCAACTGCTTTTTTGTCTTGGGGAAATAAATATTAATAATGGAAATCATAATTATTGATAGGCACCAGCACTAGTTGAATCTACCTAGCATCAACTTCTGGGCTCTATTTGATGATTTTGAAGAGATGAAGTGCTGGTGTCCACATTTTCATACATGTGGGGCTTTGGATTCTATGACTTTAAGAAAGTACAATGGGTCCTCCAAACTCAAAGGATAAGAAGCCATTGCTTTGGGAGAAACAAAGATGGTGGTATAGGTAAACACCTAAACTGATGCCTCACACAACAATTTCAAAACTACAACTGAAAGACAAAGTGAACATCACCCAGAATCACAGGAAGGCTGGCAGAGTGGAAATTCTACAACTAGAAGGAAAGAAAAAAGCACACTGAGACTTACAATTGCTGTGGAAGGCAGAGGTATGGAGGTGCGCATGTGGAGAGGGCTGGCAACTGAGTACGCAGCGGGCCTTCTCAATCAGGAGGGAAATAAAAGCTCTTGACTGCTCTGAACTCCAGTTCCAGGCGAGACTCTGAGGACCCAGACACATACGGGGAGAAACTGGACTGCCTGGCAGCAGGCATAACTCAAAGGCGGCTATCTCTCAGAGGTGCCTGCAGCGATTACCGACGGATACTGAGAACCAGGGCCTCTTAGGACAGGGCTGATGGGAAGCCATTGCTGTTTGCACCACCCTGTGATCCCACTCCACAAAGCCATAGCTGTTTGCTCCACCATGAGACTCTGCCCCATTTAAGCTGAGTGCAGAGGCTTTTGCATATGATGGTCCTTTTAATTTAAAAAAATATATATTTTATTGATTTTTTTTTTTACAGAGAGGAAGAGAGAGGGATAGAGAGTTAGAAACATCGATGAGAGAGAATCATCAATCAGCTGCCTCTTGCACACCCCCTACCGGGGATGTGCCCACAACCAAGGTACATGCCCTTGACCAGAATCGAACCCGGGACCTTTCAGTCCGTAGGCTGACACTCTGTCCACTGAGCCAAACCAGTCCCGGCAGTCCTTTGAATTTTAAACTTACCTACAGCTGAGTCAGAGAGACCCAGAACATCCAAAAGAAGGCCCAAGGCTCCACAGTAGCTTGCGTTGCTTCACAGCTGAGCCTCATCTGGGCACCCCCAAAACCCAAATAAAGAAGAGGAATCTGCATATCTATCTGTAGCTCCTGCTGGGTGGCCTCAGACAGAGGTTATATTAGCACCTCCTTGGAGATCCAAGAGCCAGTGTACCCAGGGATCAGAGTGGGACCATCCAGATTACAACTCCTCAGATCCATAAGGGACACACTCAGGAGGCAGACTCAGTGAGCACCAAACCCCACTGAAGCAAGTATTATCTCATAAGGGTGTCTCCAGCACAGAACTTCTTCCACCATAGACACAGCTGATCCTCACAGCCAATTGGCCTGGAGGTCAATTCCTCCTAGTGATACCAATAACAATCAAGGCTTAACTACAACAAGACTATGCACACAGCTCACAAAGGCATGCACCAAGAGTGTCCACCTCAGATAACTGGGGAGACTGACCACTGGGCCCTATAGGACACCTAGCACACAAAGCCACACTCTTATCAACTCAGGGAAGAAGCCAAAATGGGGAGACAAAGAAACAGATCACAAACAAAAGAAATGGAGGAAAGCAAACAATTGGATATAGAGTTCAAAAGCATAGTTATAAGGTTTTTCAAGAATTTTCTAGAAAAGGCCAATAAATTTAGTGAGACCATTGAGGATATGACAAAGGACCAACTAAAAATTAAGCATAGACTGACTGAACTAATAAATAATACACAGAGATCCAACAGCAGACTAGAGGATCACAAGAATCAAGTAAAAGACTGGAAATACAAAGAAGCAAAAAACACCCAACCAGAAAAACAAAAAGAAAAAAAAAAAGCATCCAAAATATGAATAGTGTAAGGTGCCTCTGGGACAACCTCAAGCATACCAACATCTGAATTATGGGGGTGCCAGAAGAAGAGAGAGAGCAAGAAACTGAAAACCTATATGAAGAAATAATGACTGAAAACTTCCCCCACTTGGTGAAAGAAATAGACTTACAAGTTCAGGAAGTACACAGAACCCCAAACAAAAGGAATCTAAAGAGGACCACACCAAGACACATCATAATTAAAATGCCAAGAGCAAAAAACAAAGAGAATATTAAAAGCAGCAAGAGAAAAACAGTTAATTGCCTATAAGGGAGCATCCATATGATTGTCAGCTGATTTCTCAACAGAAACTATGCAGGACAGACGGGAGTGGCAAGAAATATTCAAAGTGATGAATAACAAGAACCTACAACCAAGATTACTCTACCCAGCAAAGATATCATTCAGAATTGAAAGTCAGATAAAGAGTTTCACAGACAAGAAAAAGCTAAAGGAGTTCACCACCAAACCAGTATTATATGAAATGCTGAAAGGTACCCTTTAAGAGGAGGAGAAAGAAGAAAAAGGTAAAGATAAAAATTATGAACAACAAATGCATATCTATCAACCTGTGAATCTAGTAATCTAGTGAGTAAGAAACCTGAGATACAGAATAAACTGGTGAATATAATAGAATCAGGGACATAGAAATGGAGTGGACTGACAATCTTCAGGGGAAAAGGGGTGTGAGGGTGAGGGAAGAGACTGGACAAACATAGCGCCAACTGATTTTTCCCATTTTATTATTTTCCAAAATTATTTCAGCTATTCTAGTTCCTTTGACTTTTTGTATATATTTTAGATAAAATTCTACAAAATTTCTTGTTGGAATTTTGATTAGGAATTATGTTAAACTTGTATACCAGTTTGAGGAGACTTGCCATCTTTATGTTGTCTTCAAATTCATGAACATGGTATGCCAGCCATTTACTTAGATTTTTATTTCTTTCATTAGCATTTTGTATTTTTCAGAAAATGAGTTGTAAGCATATTTTTGTTAGACATACATCTAAATCCTTTTTTCAAGTAATTATAAATGTAAAGATGTATATACATTTTATTTTTTTATTCAGTGTCCATGTATTCATGTTACTATATAGAAATACAACTGATTTTTGTATGTTTATCTTATATCATATCTTTTAAAAAAAGAAAAGATCAATTTTAATTTTTTTTCATTCTCACTGAGGATATTTTCTCATTTATTTTTAGAGAGAGTAGAAGGGAGGGTGGAGAAACAGAGACAAACATCAATGTGAGAAAGACATATCGATTGGTTGCCTCTTTCACATGGGCTGGCAATTGAGCCTGCAACCAAGGTACATGCCCCTGACCAGAAGTGAACCATGACCCTTCAGTCTGTAGGTTAATGCTCTAAATCTAGCCACTGAGCCAAACCAGCTAGGGTTATCTTATATCTTTGACCTTGCTGTACTCACTTATGAGTTCTAAGAATTTAAAAACAGATTCCTTGGGATTGTCTGTGTAGACCATCATGCCACCTGCAAATATGAAACATTTCATTTCTTCCTTTCTAGTCAATATGCCTTTGTTATTATTTTTAAAATAAATCTTTATTATTGGAAGTGTTACAGATGTCATCCCTTTCACACCCCCCCCCCCATTAACTCCCTCCTCCCCTCCTTTACCCTCTCCCCAGGCCCAGTATGCCTTTATTTTATTTTTTGGCCTTAATGTACTGACTTCCAGCACTATGTCAAATAAGAGTGGTGAAAGTGGACATCCTTGTCTTCTCTTCCTGATCTTAGGATGAAAACTTTTAGTTTTTCACCATTAAATATGTTAGCTGCAGGTTTTTTGTAGATACCTTTATCAGAAAGTCCCCCTCTATTAATTTGCTTGTTGAGTTTTTTTTTTATTGTGAATTTATGATAGATTTTGTCAGATGCCTTTTCTACATCTATTGATATGCTTGTGTAATTTTTCTTCTTTATCCTGTTAATATGATGTTTTACATTAGTTGTTTTAAAAAAAATATTGAACTAGATTTGCATACCTGGAATAAACCATATTTAATTATGGTATATAATTCCTTTATATTGCTAAATTATATTTGCCAGAAGAGGCAGAAGTGTGGGCTAAAGTAGTCAAACGATTTTTTGAGGTAGAGATTGGGTATTTTGCAGGTTGGATAGGATCTGGGGGTATTTTTTAAAACATTTTTTCAGCTTTTTTGAGACATAATATTGTGTAAGGTTAAAGTCCACAATATTTGAATTTGATACACATATATGTTATATCTTCTTGATGAATTGACTCAAAGTTGAGGGATAGAATAATGTTGCATGCAAGTGGAAATCAAAAGAGAGCAGGAATAACTGCATTTATATAATATAAAATAGACTTGAAACTAAAAGTAGTAAAAGAAGAGAGGAGACAAAATGGCAGCAGAATAGATGGACGTGTCCTGAGCCTTGTCCTGGAGCAAATAGAGGGAGCAGCTGAAATGAGTGGAATCCAACCCAAATTGGCAAAGGAGGCGCAGTTGTTGAGACAGTTTGCAGCCGGGAAGGGCAGAGATCCCCCAGAAAAAGGTAAAAATCAAAGATCTAGGCCAGTGTTTCCCAAAGTGTGGTACGCGTACCCCCAGGGGTACGGGAAGAGTTTGGTGGGGGTACACATTGCACAGGAGTTTTGTGGGGATATGCTCTGCACTGTGCTTAGCTGCACCTAATTCTACATTCTCATGAGTACGAGGGGTACTTAGCGTTACAAAAATTACAGAAGGGGTACATATATGTCAAAAGTTTGGGAAAGTCTGATCTAGGCAATAGAATCTGCCGGACCTCTGTCCCTAGAAGGTCATGCAGAAACTACACGGCACCAAGCCGCATCCCTGAGGACAGGCAAAGCATCTAACAAGAAAAAAAAAAAAAGGGTCCACGGGACTGAAGGAGGTAGTGGATTTTAGACCTTGGAGTCTGGATTTGGGATCTGAGTTCAAAGGCAGTGCCTGCAAGAGAGAAACTTGCAGATACACGGTCCCCTCTCACACTGGGGCCTGCACCTTTCTCAACTGAACCTAGTTCATTGGACCTTTCTTATACAGACACTTACCTGTAGCTGAGGTGCAGGAGAAGGGGTGGAGTTGTGGAATCTGGGGAGAGTAACCAGCGGACGGTCCAGGGGAGGTGGTAGCGAGTCTGGCACTGAATCAAATCTAAGCCCCAGTTGCCATTTTCTCCTGAGAAATAGCCCCTCCCTCCAGCCTCCAGGCAACCAATATAGCCATACCCAGATTCCACCTGGAATAACACAATGAAATCTTAATACTCCCTGAGGCCATAGCATCAGTCCTAAAGAGAAATCTTTAGAGCTAGGCACCTCAAATCCTGGCTACACTGCCAGGGCCCTTCAGAGTGCTTCAGTGTGCCTGGCTGGCAAACTTAACTTGGTGCTGGAAACCATCATTGTCACTAATAGAGAAATGTGAAAAGGGAATCCAGAAGGCTGGTCAACCTTAATTGCTCTGAATGGTCGGAGCTAATCACTCATTATTTAGTTGAGACATTGGTAGTTAAAGCAACCTCCACCTGTTAATCATATATATATTCTTGCTGATGGTCTATTATTAGAATTTTCTGCCTAAAGAATATAGGTGTTTCCCATAGCCTCAATAAAAAGGATAGCAAGGCCAGAGCAGTGGTAGTCCTCCCCCGAGAGGTGGACTCCCGCCTGGCTCCCCATTTTCTCAAATTAACTCTTTTCTAGTCTCTTTCATTTGTGTGTGGCCTTCTCCAGAAACTGAACCCTGAACAGGAATCCTGAACCACGTGGGACATAGAAGGGGCTCCCACATCTGACGCCTTCAATGCGGGACTTCTGGAGGAGGTGATATTTTTTGTCTAGAGCGAAGGAGGAAAAATATACCGAGAAAAGGTGTGGGAAATTCACAGAAAAAAGATGAGGGAAGTTCACTGCACTCAATAGCCCACGGACCAGCTGCAGAAATTGGATCTATAAGTAGGGTGGGAATGTCTTTATTAGCCAGGCTAATGGGGAAGAATTAGGCTATAAAATAATGTGGTTTATTGTTCAAATTAAAATCTTAGTTTGTATTTGGAATTTAAAGTCTGTAATCAGAAGTGAAACTCCTCTGGTTCAGAGAAATTCAAAGGTGACAGGAGAGGGCAAGGCTATCTGCTTTCCTGCAATGAGATTACTCAATGCCTTGTTTAAAAATTATAAAAGAACGCGCAGAGAAATTCAAATCTTGGCCAAATTGGGTGATAGTTATGACTTTGGAAAGCGAAAAAGAAAGAAAAAATTTGAGATCTGTCGTTATCTATGAAGTGTCAAAAAATGTGTGACCAGATCTGTTGCTGAAACTTCCCCTGAAGTAAGCAGGATGTGGGGGAAGGGAGACACATGGAGATCCAATATGGAAGCCCACTCTCCCAGTATGCTAAGGAATGTGGTAATTTACATTCGAATAAATGAAACCTGGTTTTCCAGAGCCACTGGCAAATAAAAAATAAAGTTTAAATTTGCCTCATAAAAACCTAAAGGACAGAATTGAAGCTCTTAATTGATTATGTCTGTATTTTTCTTAGAAATGTAAAGTGTTATTAATCTAGGACATGCAAAATATATTTGATTTGCTAACTTTAAAAGTTCAAAGTACAATTTGTTTTCTCTGAAAATAATTAAGAATTCAAAATAAGTTGCTTATTATTGGTCTAATTAAAAAAGATTAATTTTGTAATCTCAACCAAAATTTTTCTATGCAAAAACTAGTCTAAATATAATTGATATCTTAAGATAATTATAAAATATTATAATCTTTAAGAAATATATGTATATATATATATATATATATATATATATATATTTGATGGTTTTTTTCCATGTTAAAATTTCAAGGTCTTAACAGAGATGATTCTTGGAAAGCTCCAAGGGCACGGAATAATACAAGAAATTTATTCTCTTCTTAAAGGAAATATTTAAAAACAAATCTAATATACTTGAAATTGCATGGAAAGCTTTATCAAATAAAAATTAATAAATATACTTTAAATATTTTAGAAGGTTTCAGGCATATATTGTTACTGGCAAAGGAAAGCAGTTAATAACTCAGATAGGATATCAATCTTTTTAGGAGCAGTCACTGCTCAGTCTCCTCACCCTCATGCTGATCCTATCCAATGGAAAGATGATAGACCTGTATGGGTGGATCAGTGGCCATTAACCACAGAGAAATTAAATCATATTCATGAATTAATACAAGAACAAATAGAGGCTGGCCACATAGAACCTTCCAATAGTTCTTGGAATATGCCTATATTTACAATCCTTAAAAAGGTGCCAGGAAAATGGTGTTTGTTACATGATCTTAGAGCAGATAATGCTATTATGCATACCATGGGAGCTTTACAACCTGGACTCCCAGCCCCTCCACAAATCCCTTTGAATTGGTCTCTCATAGTAGTAGATCTTAAAGATTGTTTCTTCACCATTTCCTTGGCACCTCAAGATAAATAGAGATTTGCATTTTCAGTGCCATCTATTTTTTAAATATATATTTTATTGATTTTGTACAGAGAGGAAGGGAGAGAGATAGAGAGTTAGAAATATCGATGAGAGAGAGTCATTGATCAGCTGCCTCTTGCACACCCCCTACTGGGATATGCCCGCAACCAAGGTACATGCCCTTGACCGGAATCGAACCTGGGACCCTTCAGTCCCCAAGCCGACGCTCTAACCATTGAGCCAAACCGGTCTCGGCAGTGCCATCTATTAATAATATAGAGCCCATGAAAAGGTATCAATGGAAGGTTTTATCTCAAGGAATGGCCAATAGCCCTACTTTGTATAAAAAAAAATATGTGGCTCAAGCTGTTCAACCTTTAAGGGACAAATACTCCCAATGTTACATTATTCATTACATGGATGACTTGCTCTTAGCAAGCCCAGTGGAAGTGCAGACCTTGGCCATGTTTTCCCAATTAGAAGAGGAGCTCCCTAAATGGGGCTTAAGAATTGCTCCAGAAAAGGTACAGAAACAAATGCCTTCCCAATATCTGGGAACCATAATTGAAAACCAATGCATTAGGCCTCAGAAGATGGAGATAAGAAAAGATTGTCTTAAAACTTTCAATGACTTTCAGAAATTGCCCAAACCGGTTTGGCTCAGTGGTAGAGCATCAGTCTGCGAACTGAAAGGTCCCAGGTTCGATTCCAGTCAGGGGCATGTACGTTGGTTGCGGGCACATCCCCAGTATGGGGTTGCAAGAGGCAGCTGGTCGATGTTTCTCTCTCATCGACGTTTCTAGCTCTCTATCTCTCTCCCTTCCTCTCTGTAAAAAAAAAAAAAAAATTATTAGGGGACATTAACTGGTCAAAACCTTATCTGATGGTCTACAGGAGAAATAACAAATTTATTTAGCGTACTTAGAGATGACTCTAATCATTCCTCTCCCCGAACTTTAACAAATGAAGCTAGGAATGATTTGCTAAGGGTTGAGCAGGCAATTTCCTCAGCCCAAGTAGCATGGGTCCAGCCCGAATTACCTTTATTGAGACAAATTTAATCCTCTTGCAAATAGTCCCACTGGAATCATCTTTCAAAATAAAAATTCTCCTGCCATTATTGAATGGGTCCACCTAGGGCATCAATCCTCTAGAATAGGGGTGTCGAACTCAATCAGAGAAGGGGCCAAAATCTAAAATCCAGCCTAAATCACGGGCCGAATGGTTTACTGAACAGTCATAAACTGACAATGTCATAAACTGACAGCGGAGTGCAGTGATGACAGCGCGGTGCGGGCCACATTGCAAGGCCTGGCGGGCTGGATTTGGCCCGCGGGCCTTGTGTTTGACACATGTGCTCTAGAAGTTGAAGCAGTCATCAAAAAGCTTCCAGCAAACAAAAGCCCAGGGCCAGATGGCTTCACAGGAGAGTTTTACCAAACATTCAAGGAAGAACTAAAACCTATCCTCAGACCATTCCAGAAAATTTAAGAGGAAGGAACCCTTGCAAGCTCATTCTATGAAGCCAGCATCACCCTAATACCAAAACCAAATAAAGATAACACAATGAAAGAGAATTACAGGCCAATATCCCTCATGAACATAGATGCCAAAATCCTCAACAAAATTCTAGCAAATCAGATCCAGCAGTGGATCAGAAAGATCATACACCATGACCAAGTAGAATTTATCCCGGGCATGAGAGAATGGTACAATATCTGCAAATCAATAAACATGATACATCACATAAACAAATTGAGAGATAAAAATCACAGAGTTATATCAATTGATGCAGAAAAAGTGTTTGACAAAATCCAACACCCTTTCTTGATAAAAACTCTCAACAAGGTGGGAATAGAAGGATCATACCTCAACATAATAAAAGCCATATATGATAAACCCACAGCCAACATCATACTCAATGGGCAAAAACTAAAACCATTTCCCCTAAGAACAGGAACAAGACAGGGATGCCCACTCTCACCACTCCTGTTTAATATAATGCTGGAAGTACTAGCTATTGCAATAAGACAATAAGAAGACATAAAAGGCATTCAAATGGGAAAAGGAGGAGTAAAACTGTCCTTATTTGCAGATGACATGATACTGTACATAGAAAACCCTAAAGACTTCATTAAAAAATTACTAGACTTAATAAATGAATTCTGCAATGTAGCAGAATACAAAATTAACACCAAGAAATCTATCACATTTCTATACACCAATAGTGAACTTACAGAAAGAGAGACTAAAAAAGTAATCCCATTTACCATCACACCAAAAAAATTAAGATACCTAGGAATAAACTTAACTAAGGGAGTAAAAAACTTATACATGGAAAACTACATGACACTGATAAAAGAGATAGAGGAAGATGTAAACAGATGGAAGAACATACCATGTTCATGGATTTATAGAATCAACATCATCAAAATGCCCATACTACCCAAAGCAATCTATAAATTCAATGCACGTTCCATTAAAATACCAACAACATACTTCACAGACCTAGAACGAACTTTCCAAAAAGTGATCTGGATTAAAAAAAGACCCTGAATAGCTGCAGCAATCCTGAAAAAAGAAGAACAAAGTAGGTGGGATCTCAATACCAGATACCAATCTGTATTACAAAGCCACTATTCTTAAAACAGCCTAATACTGGCACAAGAACAGACATATAGATCAATGGAATAGAATAGACAACCCAGAAATTGACCCAAATCACTATGCTCAATTAATATTTGACAAAGGAAGCACAAACATACAATGGAGTCAAGACAGTCTCTTCAACAAATGGTGTTGGGAAAATTGGACAGATACATGCAAAAAAAAATGAAGCTAGATCACCAACTTACACTATACACAAAAATAAACTCAAAATGGATAAAGGACTTAAACATAAGATGGGAAACCATGAAAATACTAGAGGAATCCACAGGCAGCAAAATCTCAGACATATGCCGAAAGAACTTCTTCACTGATACTACTCCTAGGGCAATAGAAGCTAAAGAGAAAATAAACAAATGGGACTACATCAAAATAAAGAGCTTTTGCACAGCAAAGAAAACCATCAATGAAACAACAAGAAAGCCCACTGCATGGGAGAACATATTTGGAAATGATATCAATGATAAGGGTTTAATCTCCAACATATACAGAGAACTCATACAACTTAACAAAAATAAGATAAACAACCCAATCAAAAAATGGGCAACTGATCTACAATAAATAGACACCTTTTGAAAGAAGACAGAAAGCTGGCCAAGAGACATATGAAAACCTGCTCAAAGTCTAATCATCAGAGAGATACAAATCAAAACAACAATGTGGTACCATCTCACACTTGTCAGAATGGCTATCATCAACAAATCAACAAACAAGTGTTGGTGAGGATTCAGATTCAGAGAAAAATGAACTCTTTTGCATCGCTGGTGGGAATGCAGACTGGTGCAGCCACTATGGAGAACAGTATGGAGTTTCCTCAAAAAACTAAAAGTGGAACGCCCATTTGACCCAATGATCCCACTTCTAGGAATATATCCCAATAATCTATAAACACGAATCAGAAAGGATATATGCACAATGCACCATAGCTAAGATTTGGAAACAGCCTAAGTGCCCATCAGCAGATGAGTGGATAAAAAAACTGTGATACATCTACATAATGGAATTCTACGCTGCTGTAAAAAAAAGAGTTCCTACCATTTGCGACAACATGGATGGAGATGGAAAGCATTATGCTAAGTGAAATAAGCCAGGCAGAAAAAAATAAATATCATATGACCACATCTCATTCATTTGTGGAATATAATAAATGGCATAGACTGATGAACAAGAACATCTCCAGAGACTGAAAAATGTTGATGAGAATGTCATACTTCAGGGAAGGTAGGGGAGGGTGGGGGTAAGGTGGAGAGATCAACTAAGGGATTTGTGTGAATGCATATGGGCCTAATCAATGGACACAGACAATAAGGGGTGGGGCATAAGTAGGGGGTGGTGGGTTATGGAGGAATAAGGACACATATGAAAAAATAAAATTAAAAAAATTATTAAAAAAATAAAATTAAAATAAAAGATAAAATCTAATCCATACTAGTGTTCACCATTACCTCAAGAGAAATGGTTTCATGTGACAAAGATTTTTAAATGAAACTCTCTGTAGCCTGAAAATTATTTTGGAAGGAAACAAAGAGAAGTTTCCTTCCAAAGTCATAAAGTTTGTAACTGAAAGTCAATATATTTGGCCTCTTGAACCAAAGTAAATAATTGGTGTTTTTGCCTCCCTCACAAAGTTTATATAAAGTTACAAAAAGAAATTGACAGCCAGTTTGAAATTGAATTGCTATGGCCTAGAGCAAAGAATATCCTTACATGATATTATTCTACAATGTTATTATAATTTTAGATATTTTGCAATAGCATATTGTACAATCATCCCAAACAAACTTACAAACTAATTCTTTGAATGTTTTGCAGCAATTTAAAAAAGGATGTAAAAGGATTTAATCCCTTTCTGAAGGAATTAAGGCACTGGGAAGGCACCTGAGCATTCTACAATATATTGGCCCCTCTTGCCCTTTTGGCCAAGAGGGACTCTCTTCTCACAATCCAATTGCCCTCAGCTGTTGCTTGAGCTTTCTGTTCATTTTGAGCTTGAAGCCTCATGGTGGCTGGTACCATGGATCTGTCTCTTGTCCAATCGTGTGAGCTGGGCCTTCCCTGGAGAAGAAATCTGAGTTCCCCGAGATATGTGATCAGTGCTGGGGCCCTGCCAGCAGGCAAGGGAATCCCAAGGCAGGTGCTGGGTGTGGAGGCCACGGGGACATAGGCTATCAAGGAGACAGAACTGCTTGACCCCAGAGGATGACTGGTAAGCCAGAGATGGGTAAGATTCCTCAGGGAAGGAACAACCTAAGACAGGCACAGTCACAGAGGGGCCATCAGGAGAGAACTTGGGGGTCAACAGAGTTGGGGTATAAACCCTCACCCCCCTCAACCTTGCAGAGGCCTGAACCCTCATCCCTTCAGAGGAGGTCTCCCGCCCCCATGGCTGCTTTGCTTCCCATGCCCAGCTCAGATCGGAACACAGGAGACAGACAGAGGCTTGGCCCAGCTCAGATCAGGACCCACCCAGGTAACAGACAGAGACTTGGCCGACAGCACCTGCCCTATATCTAATTCCAGTCTAGCACCAGGAATGCTCAGGGCCTACTCAAGAATGCAAATAATCCTTTCTACTAATATTTACAGGGTAAACTAAGATTGTTGGTAGGGTATTAAATTTGACAGCAAAATAGTAATCAAGTTTTCAGGTTAATTGAGACCCTGCCTCAATTAAGTCCAATTACTGGATATAATTGAAATAAGTGAATATTCAAGAAAATTTAATTGTACTGGACAAAAAGCTGTTCCTAAAGTAGTAACTAAAATTTCTATTGGTAGTTCGTCTCATGATAAAATTCCTGAACATGCAATGAACCTAAAGCAATCATATTTTTGTGCAAAAAATTAAAATTTAAAGTTATCAAGACTGCATTATAAAATTTAGAAATACCTCCATTAATCAAAAAAGGGGGAGATAGTAGGGTAATATCATGTAAGGAAAAATATCCTATAAGTAAATTATATCTAGAAAATTTTTACTTTACAAAATGAATTTTCAGTTATAATGCTAACAGCAAGATACCCATGAAAAACACACATGGTGTCTAAATAAGACAAATGAAAATCATTTGGGCAAAAATAAAAAAGGATCCCAAATCAATTATATAGATAAGATTCCTTTATTAACTTTTGGTCAAGAATATGTTTGTATATTTTCAGAAAACAACTCCAAGACCATGTGGATTCCTGCAACATAGAGGAATTAACAGGAATGCTCCAGCCATGAAAACAAGAGGAGAAACAGTTCAGAGATAGAAGATGTTGATGACACCTTGCCATGCTAGCAGTCAGCAGCTGTGTGTCGCTGCAGGTTTCCTAGGACCAAACCAGAGAGGACCGGACCTGCATTGCCACCATGTGCCCATTATCCAGATATCATTGCTGACATGTACATATAAGAACTGTTTGACATTGAAATGGGGACTCAGAACTGTTGGACATTAAAATTGGGACTCAAACATTTTTTATTATTATACGTTTATTTCTAGACTGCAGAGGCAAGATTTTTTAAAGGAAAGAAATGCGGAAAAAAATAGATACAGAAGTATTGAACAGACTGCCAAACTACAGCGAGAAGGCAGGGGAGGTTGGGGATGGGGCTATAAGATATCAACTGAAGGACTTGTACACATGCATATAAGCATAACCAATGGATACAAGACACTGGGTGGGGGCAGGGGAGGCCATGTACTGGGGGTAGGAGAGGCCAGGGGGAGGTCAATGGAGAGAAAAAAAGGAGACATATGTACCACAATTTATAATAATTCAAACAATAAAAAAAAATTAAAGACCAAAATAAAAATAGTAAAAGAGACAAAGAAGATCTTTATATGGAGGTATTTTTAAAATTATATTAATATGTAAAATTGACATACAACATTATATTAATTTTAAGTGTACAACATAATGATTTGATATTTGTATATATTGCAAAATGATCATCAAGATAAGTCTAGTTAACATCTGTTACCATACATAATTATACATATTTTTTCTTGTGATGAGAACTTTTAAGATATACTTTCTTAGCAACTTTCAAGTATAGTTGACCCTTGAACAACATGGGTTTTAACTGTGCAGGTCCAGGACACTGAGTGGCCAGATTATTATGACCACCTGATGTTTGTAGGCAAATTAGCCGTACACTGCAACGTATGGGATATGGAAGCCAAAGGCCTGTTCGAACACCTTTGCTGTCTGCAGTTACCAAGATAAAACATCTCCAATTTGCACAGGAACACAAGGATTGGACAGTCAAGCATTGGAAAAAAGTCATGTGGTCCGATGAATCACATTTCCAGTTGCATCATGCAGATGGCAGAGTGAGAATTTGGCAGAAACAGCATGAAAGCATCACCCCACATGCATGAGTACAACCCTTCAAACTGATGGGGGCAGTATTATGGTTTGGGGCATGATTTGGGCCCTTTAATTCATGTGGAACAATGTCTGAATAGCACAACAAACCTAAGTATCATTGCTGATCAAGTTCATCCTATCATGTTGATGGTGTATCCCAATGGAGATAGCTTCTTCCAACAAGATAATGCGTCATGCCATGGTGCTCATATTGTGCAGGAGTGGTTTCAAGAACATGAGGGAGACTTTACCTTGCTTAGGTGGCCCCCACAATCACCAGTTCTCACTCCAATTGAGCATTTGTGGGACAAAGTTAAAAGAGCCATCAGGCAGCTGGTTCCACAACCATTGAATCTCACAGAACTGGACAGTGCTATTCATCAGGCATGGTGTCAGATTCCTCGCATCACCTTTCAACATCTTGTGGAGTGAATGCCAAGAATTGCTGCATTATTGAAGGCAAAAGGTGGCCCAAGAAAGTACTGATAGGGTGGTCATAATAATCTGGCCACTCAGTATATATGTTGATTTTTTTTAGTGTCTGTTACTTTATTATTTTTAATAATATTTTTTCAATTACAGTTTATAACATAGTGGTTAGACAAAGAACAATGTAAACAAAATTGAAATAGACTAATAGATACAGAGAACAGACTGATGGTTGACAGTGGGAGGGAAGGTTGGGGTACTCTGTGAAAAAGGTGAACAGATTGAGAAGGACAGATGGGTAGTTACAGTAGTCATGAGGATGTAAAGTACAGCATAGGGAATATAGTAAATATTTTAGAAATGCTTTTATTTATTTTATTTTATTATTATTATTACTAGCGACCTGTTGCAGGAATATTCCTCAAGACTTCCAGCGGGCTTCCCTCCCACCACTGCCACCTCATCCGCCCCCCCCCCCACCTCACCGAGCCCGCGGCCACCACTGTCACCGTCTCCGTGGCAGCGCGTGCTGCCACCAATGCTGAACACCTCGTCCTGCATGCCCGCCACGTCCGTCGCTGCCACTGCCACCACCGCTGCGTGCCCCGCCCCACCCACCTGACCTACTGTGCCCGCTGCCCCCGCTGCCTCCTGCCACCACCTCTGAGGCCATGCACACCACTGCTGAGTGCCTCGCCCCGCCCCACCCCACCTCGCATGCGCTGCCAGTGCTTTCCAGGCGCAGTCGCCTTGCTTTCCATTCCTTTTATGATGTCTTCAACCTTCACTCCTCCCTCCCTCCGCGTATGCAAATTAACTGCCATACCTATGTATGGTACTAGGTGGGTACTGGAAATATGGGGGGAGGGAGGGTATGCAGATATTTGTCAGTAAAAATGTTTTTGATCTGCTATTGATTGAATCCATGGATGCAGAAAGCAAATGTATACATTGTTCTATGCCATTTCATCTAAGGGACTCAGGTATCCACAGATTTTGTTATCCGTAGCGCTACTGGAACCAATTCCCTACGGGTACCAGGAATGACTGTAAGTAAATCTTGGCGGAATAAAAATTTATTTGCAGATTTTTGACTGTGCAGGAGGATTCAGCACCCCAATTCCCACGCTGTTTAAGGTTCAATTGTACACAATACAGTATTAACTATTGCCACCATGTTGTACTTTACATTCATATGATTTATTTTATAACTGAAAGTTTGTATATTTTGAGTTATTTTTCGAAGGAAAATTTAATAGGTCTTATTAACACACTGTTGGGGTGGTGGTGGTAGAAGTCAGTAAAAAGCCAAATAGACTATTTTTATTCTATTTCTTTATTGTTTAAAGTATTACAAATAGTAGTATACATGTCTCATTTTTTCCCCTATTTGACCTTCCCCCAGCCTTCCCTACCCCCCAGCACATGCCCTCACCCCCCTCCCAGTGTTTTGTATCCATAGGTTATGCTTATATACATGCGTACAAGTCCTTCGGTTGATCTCTAACCTCCCTCCCACCCCAACCCTCCCCAGTTTTCCCACTATAAGCCAAGCCAAACAGACTTTAGTTTAGATCTTGGGTGATTTGGAGACAAGTAGAAGACTATGCATTTGATTAACTTGAGTTGTTAGTAAAACATCCAAGGACAGTTGCATGGTAAATATTTGGACTATGTGGAACTGATTACACTAGAAAAGCATATATTTTCATTTGAGAGTCTTCAGAAGATATAGAACCTAGTCCCAACTTTGAAGCCAACAAACTATGTGATCTAAGGCAATTCACAAACCCACCCTGGGCTTTGATTTCCTCATCTGTAAAATGTGTGCATTGCTAGATTTTTAAATGAGATAACATAAGATCAGCACTCCACACAGTATCTGGTATTTGGAAGGAGCCTTATACTTGTTGGAATATTTTCCTTCCAGTTCTAAAATTCTAAGATTCTGAACAATCTTTACTATATCTGCCTTCTATGATTGAGTTTTTATTTAGTAGTTTCCCTCCTACCCCCCCGGCAGAGCCCACCAGTTTATATCATGTGAAGTTGAGAATGCAGGGGAGCAGAGGTTGTATATGCTGTGTCTCAATCTTCTCAGACATCCTATGTTTTTTTTTTGTCTTTTGAGCATTTGCAGTTTTCATGCTTGAAACAGAAAAGCCTCCAGTTTGGCTGACTCTTGCCCTTCACTCTGGGGAGTACAATGGGCAGGTAGCCATTAGTACACAGGAAGGGAGGGCTCTGTGGTATCTTAAAGTCATTGGATTTTTATTTATTTCCAGTTTGCTCAACATTTTTTCCACAGATCTGGACAGTTTAAAAAGGGGTGGGGATGGGGAGAAAGAAGGATTAAACCTAACTAAGCCTAGAGAAAAAGAATGAACATATTTGCCTTTAAATATCAAACTGGGGCTAATAAAACTTAAAACCAAAAACAAACAAACTCCTGGGCTTCATTTTGTCTTTCTGAAAACTAAATACTGCTCTGACTTTCCATGTGACATCTCCAGAGTTGACTTTAGTTTGAGAAATGGTTCCACATTTGTTACAAGGATTTTATAAATGTAAGCTCTCCATTTTTTATTAATAGTATTTATTTCAAATTAAAAAAATATTTTTCAGATTGTAAAGACAAGCTCATTGTAGATAACTTGGAAATTAGAGAAATTAGAAAATGAAAATAACTCACAATTCTACAACCCAGAGATAACCATTGTTAATATTTCTATTTATTTTCTTTCAGTCTTCTTTCTACACACACACACACACACACACACACACACATACTTGGGATAATACTGGATATTAATTTGTATATTATCCTTATCCCCACATAATTTAGGTTGTGAGCATTTCCCCATGTCATTAAATGATTTTCTAAACATGTTTTAAAATAAATAAATATATAGCATTTCATATGAATGCTATTGTATATGATTTCATAGTATGAAGAACATTTAAGTTGTTCACATTTTTCTCTATATTAAATGATGTTACAATAAATTTCCTAGTTTTTTAAAATATATTTTTGTACATATGTATTATTTTTTAGGGTAAGTCCTTAGAAAGAGAATCATTGGGTGAAAGGATAAGGACATAAGAACAATTTAGCCAAAGAACCAAGATGGTGGTGTAAATAAAAGCTTGTACTTGCTGCCTCCGACAATCACCTCAAAATTACAACTAAAATACAGAACAACCATCCTTCAGAGCTGCCTGAAATATGACTTAATGGAAGTCCTACAACTAGAGAAGTAAAGAAAAAAGCATTGAGACTGGTAGGAGGGACGATGGTGCCAAACAGGCCACGTGTGGCATTTTTTTAATCAGGAGGAATATCTCCAAGGCTTCCCATGAGAAGGAGGGGGTCCCAGTCCTACACCAGACCCCCATCTCAGGGTTCCAGAGCTGGGAAGAGAAGCCCCCATAACTATGGGCTGGAAAAACCAGTGAGGACTGTGGCTGAGTGACACAGAGGCTGCTGAAGTCTTAGGTGTTCCTCTTAAAGGGCCAGGCACAGACTTACATGGTCCCAATTACTCTGAGCTCCAGTGCCAGGTGGTAGCTTTGGGGAAGTCCAGGGACATATGGGGAGGAACTGCACCCTCTGGCATCATGGAAGGAATGCAGGTAGGGGCAGCTTTCTCCCAGATAGGGGTGCTAGCAGGATTTATTGCTCTTGTGCTGAGAGCTCCCCCATCACAGAGCTGCTGACTGGCAGCCATATATGAATTTCCATCAGCTTGGCCCACACTGTTCTCTCCACCCTAGTGATTCCCTGAGACGCTGCCTCATCCAATTTTCAGCCCCATCCAAGTTATTTGCAGCTGTTTTCCATATGAATGGCTTGTCCTGGCACAGGATTCAGACATTGCTAAAATCTCTCAAACAAGCAGCAGCTGGAGTCTGTGTACCCCAAACCTATCAATAAAAGGCCCAAGACCTAGCACTAGCACCAAACTGCCTTGCCTCTCAGCCGGACCTTGCCTGGACACTTTCTAGCCCAATACAAGCAGTGACCATCTGCAAACCTCTCTGTAGATCCTGCCAAGGCAGTGGCTGACTTTGCACCTCCCAGGAGGCCCCAGTGCTAGTGACCCAGTGGACATCTTTAGACCATACCAGATTAAAGCTCTACACATCCACAAGTGCCACACTGAAGGGGAAAACACAATGAACACCAAAGCTCCACTGAATCAAGTCCTGCTCCATAGGAGGGTCTCCTGCATAGCAGCTCTTCCACTGTAGATGCAGCTGATAATCACAGCCAATTGGACTGGAGGCCAATTCCTCTCAGTGAGGCCAATCAAGGCTCAACTACAACAAGACATGCACACAGCCCACACAGGGGCACATCTAGAGTGCCCAGCTCAAGTAACTGGAGGGGCTGAGCCTCTGGGTCCTACAGGACACCTATTAGACAAGGTCACTCTATCAATTCCAGGAAACATAGTAACAACTCTACCTAATATATAGAAACAAACACAGGAAAACAGTCAAAATGTGGAGACAAAACACACACACACACACACACACACACACCAAATGAAAGAAATGGAAGGAAGGAAGCTACTGGATACAGAGTTCCAAACAATGGCTATAAGATTACTCAAGGTTCTAAATGAGAGCTTCAATGAACTTAATGAGAGCCTTACTTAGTGAGACTTTCAAGGATCTTAGTGAGAATATGAAAGACTTAAAAAAAAATGACTGTTCAGAAATTACGTATACACTAAGTGAAATAAAAAATAATTTACAGGGATTCAACAGTAGAGTTGAAGATTCAGAGAATAAAATCAAGAATTTGGAATATGAGGAAGCAAAAAACAACCAATCAGAAGAGCAAATATTAAAATAAAAAAGCATAGAAAAATATGAAGATAGTGTAAGGAACCTCTGGGACAACATCAAGCATACCAACATTCACATTATGGGGTGCCAGAAGGAGGAGAGAGAGCAAGATATTGAAAACCTATTTGAAGAAATAATGACAGAAAACTTCCCCTACCTGTTGAAAGAAATAGACTTACAAGTCCAGAAAGCGCAGAGAGTCTCAAACAAAAGGAACCCAAGAGGCCCACACAACATAATTAAAATGCCAAGGGTTAAATAGGGGCAACAGAATAGCAGTCAGTTACCTACAAGGGAGTGCCCAAACAACTGTCAGCTGAATTCTCAACAGAAACTTTGCAGGCTAGAAGGGAGTGGCAAGATATATTCAAAGTGGGATGGGCTATGCATATATGTTCTTTGGCTAATCTCTTCACCCTCTTTCATCTAGTTTTCCCTACCCCCTATCCTCTGACAGCTGTCCATTTGTTCCATGTATCCATGCCTTTGGTTTTATTTTGTTCCTCAGTTTATTTTGTTCATTAGATTTCACATATGGATGAGATCATGTGATATTTGTCTTTCTCTGACTGGCTTATTTCACTTAGCATAATATTCTCCAGGTCCCTCTATGCTGTCTCAAAGGGTAAGAGATTCTTTTTTTTTTTTTTTTTTTTTTTTTTTACAACTGCATAATATGCCATTGTGGAAATGTACCACATCTTGCCTAACACCATACACAATAATAAACTCAAAATGGATAAAATACTTTTAAAAAATGTATATTTTATTGATTTATTACAGAGAGGAAGAGAGAGGGATAGAAAGTTAGAAACATTGATGAGAGAGAAACATTGATTAGCTGCCTCCTGCACACCCCCCACCGGGGATGTGCCCACAACCAAGGTACATGCCCTTGACCAGAATCGAACCCTGGACCTTTCAGTTCGCAGGCCGACACTCTATCCACTGAGCCAAACCGCTTTCGGCTGGGCAAAATACTTTTAAAAATTCTTTTTAAAAAGCTATTGTACATTTACACAATGAATTACTACCCAGCCATAAAAAAATAAGGAAATCTTGCCTTTTTTTTTGTGACAATATGATGGACGTGGAGAGTATTATAATAAGTGAAATAAACCAGTCAGAAAATGACAAGTGCCACATGATTTGACTCATATGTGGAATCTAATGAACAAATTCAACTAACAAGCAAAATAGAGACAGACTCATAAATAGAGAGCAGGCTGAAAGCTCTTGGGGTGTGTTGTGGCAGGGGACATGGAAAAATTGAGCAAAAAAGGAAAAAAGAGAAATCTCATGGAAATGGACAACAGTGTGGTGATGGCAGGGGATGAGATGGGTGGGCAGAGGTAGAAGAGAATATAAAGGGGATTAATGGTGATGGAAATAAGAAAATACATTAGAATTTTGTAAACTTTAATACAATTATATTTTATTATATAATACTAGAGGCCCAGTGCCCATAATTCGTGCATGGGACAGGGGTCCCCTCAGCCCAGCATGCACCCTCTCCAATCCAGGGCACCTCAGGGGATGTCTGACTGCTGGTTTAAGCCCAATCCCAATAAAGCCTAAACCGGAAGTTGGACATCCCTCTCACAATCTGGGACCACTGGCTCCTAACTGCCCCCCCCCCCCCACTGCTGGCCTGGTTGCCCCTTACTGCCACCCCCTGCCAGCCTGGTCATCCAACACAACCTGATGTTCAGTCATTTGGTCGTCCCTCACTAACCCCTACCAGTCTTGTCGCCCCACGCAGCCCGCTGCTCGGTTGTTCGTCCAGTTTTTTCAGTCATGCGAGCCCCTGGCTTTTTATATATTAGTATTATTATGGTCAATAGAATCCAAATCATGTAAAAATCTCAATTATCACAACATTAGGTTTACTAAAATGAGGACAAGAGTAATAAAGTTTATCGAATGAATAAGTTAAAAAAAAAAAAGATCCCTTTCAGACCTAAAACAAAATAAATTTAGATTATCTGCATGTTCACAATAATTATTTTTTAATCCAAAGCTAAGAAACACACATTTTTATTTTTAAAGATGGAAGGGACTAAATCATCAAATTAAAGTCTCTTTTTAACCACTGAAGATACCAAGACACAGATTGGTTAAAGAACTCACTTGGAATGCCAGTTAATTGGCAACAGGACTAGGTTTGAAGATCAGGGCTCCACATGGCTATTTTCATTGTCCAAAACAGCTTCCCCATGTATAATGGAATCATTCTCAGGCACCAGGGTTGACAAAAATCCCTTGGGATGACAATAGGCATATAACTCATATGCTGACATGGTTTTGTTGGCCTGGCAAATGAGTCAAATTTTTGGAAGTGTTCCCTGACATATGCATGTCTGACATAATACTATAGGCATCCCAAAGTTAGTCAAGGATATCTTAAAGCTCAATTTTGGGGCTTCATTTTCTGAAACAACTGGTGGAAAATGTGCCTTTGGCAGCTACTGCTGACTTCCCCATTTGTGTGACAATAATCCCATCACTCAGAAATACCACCATTTTCATTCTGATTTAAAATAATGGCTTTAACTATTTTTTAAAATCATAAGTCTTTTATCTCTGAGCTCATGCCATATTTCACCTAAATCCATCACGTATGGTAGAAGATATGTCCAACTGAAAACTTCTATCAGACATAGTAAAAAGGGATTTTGGTATGGTTAAACAATCCTCTTAGGAAGAGTTGAAACAGATGCCTGACTTTGACTATACCATCTTCCTAGGGAAGACCTTCCATGTTGTCTATCAAGCAAGCTAAAAAGCAAGAATGTTTTGCCAAGTCTCCCCCCTCCCCCTTTGCCTGGGCCTGCAGGCTCATTTGCCCCTCATCACACAAGGTCTGAGGTTTTGAGAATAAGGGCACCATTATGTGGGGTTATCATTCTTCCTTAGTGGAAACAACACTGCCTTTTGTGAGCTCCCAGAGAACTTCAAAGGGTGTGGCTATCTTTCTGTGCTCCAAGGGGAGCCTCTTTGGGAAACACTGCTCACAGTGCCACTCTAGTTCAAGAATCTTCTTCAGCTGATAGTGAGTTAAAGCAGGAATTTTAAGATGCCCTCCTCCATTGGTGTTTTGTCTCCCTTAGAAGCAATATTGTATGTTTTAAACCCCCTCAAAAACACTTGTTTGCCAAATTTTGTGCCCCTCATCAGTGTTTCCAATCGAGCCTGGCTGTCTGCCCAGTTCTGAATCCTGCCTTACCTACTGCCTGGCATTTACTTCACAACAGCTGGCCTAGGGATCTCAAGTACTTAGCCTCAGCTGCCAGCTTAGGGAAGGAAAGGCCCCTGTAGTTGAGCCTGGGACAAAGACAGCATTTGTTTCTACAGTTTCCACACTAGCATCTCAATGTCAACAGCAGTGACAGGCTCCAAAGGGGATCATGCCCAGTCACTGCCCACTTGGTGATAACTCCACAAGCCCAAGGATATTCATATATACAGTTTCTATATCTGCTTTTACTCTCCCAATAATGTTGTGAGGTGACTAGGAACCAGTGATAGGATTCCCATTTTACTTTGGAGAAAGGCAAACACCCAGCTCTAGGGCATCTGCTCAAGTGAATAATAATCATATTGTCCAAAACAGGCATCAGGATACATGGGTAGGGTCTGACAAACGTTGGTTTATGTGATTTCCCAATTTGTCTATGTGAAATGTGCTATAATCTGGCTTGTTCATCACTGAGTGACAGTGATGGCGACACCCAAATTGATAGATGATGAGAAGGAGGTTAGCATGAGGGTAAGGGATGGCTTGAAACACTGTGGGAGCATGGTACAGAGAAACAAGATCATCTCTCCTAGAGGGCTGGGTGGCATTCTTCTCTTCCTTACATCAATAAATGTTGACTGTGCCAGGCACTGGGATGACACAGATGACTCAGATATGCCCTTGAACTCAAGGTGTTCACAGATGGATGAGGGTATCATTAGTCTCAATGGTGACTGAGTGCTATAACAAACAGTTCCACTTGAGACTTGAGGTTCATGCTCATCCTTGGGTTGCCAATAGAAAATGGTGTTTGTGTATTTTTGTAACTGTACTGATGGGCGTGCATAGAATGACTCACTTTATTCTCCTCCTTGAAAGTAAGATCCATTTTGTCACTAATCTGCTCAGACTACTTAAGTTTAAAAATACAGCTTCAAATGCTTGTTTTGGCTGTTGGGTTTTTCTTTTTAATAATAAAAGTGGTGTCATTCTCTGATTTCTAAATAACTTGAGCACAGTACTACTATAGGACACAGCAACTCTGGTTCTTAGGTATAGACCCAAGAGAATAAAAACAAGTGTTCACACAAAAGCTTGTACATGAATGTTCATAACAGCACCATACACAACAGCCAAAATGTAGAAACAAACCAAATATCCAGCAACTGATGAATGAATTAAAATGTGGTACAATATATTCATACAACAGAATATTATTCAGTTATAAAAAGAAATAAAGTACTCATATGTGCTATAATATGAATGAACCTTGAAAACATTATGCCAAATGAAAGAAGCTAGAAAGACACAAAAGGCAAATACTGCATGATCCAAGTTATATGAAACTAGAGCTCCTGTGCGTGAAATTCATTCACGGGTGTGTGCGTCCCTCAGCCCAGCCTGCACCCTCTTCAATCTGGGACCCCTCGAGGAATGTCCGTCTGCCCACTCTCACCACTCCATACTTATTTATGGTGTCAAATAAGTACCTTTCAATAATAACTATAAATGTAAATGGATTAAATGCCCCAATCAAAATACATAGGTTAATGGATTGAATAAGAAAACACGAACCAAATATGCTGTCTACAAGAAACCCACCTCAGAAAAAAAGATGCACACAGACTGAAGGTGAAAGGATGGGAAAAAGTTTTTCAGGCGAATGGAAATGAACAAAAAGCTGGGGTATCAATACTGATATCTGACAAATTAGATCTCAAAGTGATGGACATAATAAGAGATAAGGAAGGCCACTTCATAATACTAAAGGGAGCAATACAACAAGAAGAAATAACTCTGGTAAACATATATGCACCCAAAACAGGAGCACCCAAATACATAAAAAACTCCTGGAGGGTATCAAGGGAAAGATTGACAGCAATACAATCATAGCAGGAGACTTTAATACCCCACTATCACCCATTGGACAAGTCCTCTAAACAAAAAATCAGCAAAGAAACATCAATCCTAAATGATTCACTAGACCAGATGGAATTAATTAACATATTCAGAACATTTCAACCCAAAGCCACAGAATAAACATTCTTCTCAAGTGTATATGGGTCATTTTCAAAGGCCTGCACCCTCTCCAATCTGATACTCCTAGGGGGATGTCCGACTGCCAGTTTAGGCCCAATCCCCTAAACTGGCAGTCAGACATCCCTCTCTCAATCCAGGACTGCTGGCTCCTAACCACTCACCTGCCTGCCTGATTGCCCCCAACTGCCTCCCCTTGTCAGCCTAATTGCCCCCAACTGCCCCCCCCCCCCCCCCCCCCCCCCCCCCCGCCAGCCTGATCACCCCCAACTGTCCTCCCCTCCTGGCCTGATTGCCCTTAACCACCTCTGCCTCAGCCCCGCCACCATGACTTTGTCCAAAAGGACGTTTGGAAGGTCTCCTGGTCTCATTAGCATATTACCCTTTTATGTATGGACTAGAGGCCCATTACAGGAACATTCCTGCAATAGGGCTTCCTCCACCATCCCATTTGCTTGCTTCTCCACAGTTTCAATCCCTTCTGCAATGCTTGGCTTCCTTCTACTCGGTCTTCAGTCTTTCCTCTGTGCCTGGATATGCAAATTAACTCTAATTTTGGTTGGGTTAATTTGCATACCCGATGCTGATTGGCTGATGGGCGTGGCTTGTGGGTGTAGCAAAGGGGTGGTCAATTTGCATGTTTCTCTTTTATTAGATAGGAGATATATATATATATATATATATATATATATATATTCTTCCTTAGCTTCTATCCAAGAAAGTTTCAAAAATATCAGGATCTTAGTTTAGCCTGTGGCCCTCAAACACAACTGTACAGTACCCCTCAGGGTCATAGGCTCAAATATAAGCTAAGGATTTACCATGTAGATGGACAGGCAGAAGTCACAATTAGTTTTAGTGGGAACCAGTGAATAGTTCTTAGACATGTATATAAGGAAATAAATCTATATAAAAACATACATAAGGAAATACACAATCTCTACCTAATCTTCTCTAAGACCTGAAACCATAGGGCTCTATTCATCCAGCAAAGGCAACTCAAACACAACAAAGTCATTTTTTACTCTTTTAACGTTTGTGCAAGCAAGATCCTCTTCTTCTGGCAAGCAGAGATGCATGGTACCTTCATCGAGCCTATGCTGAATCCATCCTTTGCTGGCTACCTTTGTTGAACCCTGTGGGGGTGGGAGTAGTGTGGCCATCCCATTTTCAGACTGGGGTATATGGGAATAGAGCCAGACCTGGGCCTCTAAGACTCATACAGCTGGTAGAAATGGTGCTTCAGAGTCTCAGCTGAAGTGGTTGATCACACTAACCTCCCCCCAGGGGAAGTCCTGAACAGTAGTGAAGAACCACTTCACAGCTTTGGGTTTTCTTTTTTTTTTTTTTTTTTTTTTTTTAATAAATTTTTATTGTTCATATTATTACAAGTGTTCCTTTTCCGCCCCCTTCCCACCCCACCCTCTGCCCTTTCCCCAACCCCCATTGTCCTCATCCATAGGTGCACAGTTTATGTTCAGTCTCTTCCCACATTCCCCTGTCCCCTTTTCCCCAAGAATCATCAGTTCACTCCCCTTCCATACCTCTGATTCTATTATATTCAACAGTTAATATTGTTCATCAGATTTTTTTTTTAATTTCCTTGGTTTTTAGATTCACTTGTTGATAGTTACGTATTTGTTGTTCATATTTTTATCTTTATTTACTTTCCCTTCTGAAAGAACCCCCTTCAGCAATTCATATAATTCTGGTTTGGTGGTGATGAACTCCTTTAGCTTTTTTTTATTAGTGAAGCTCTTTATCTGACCTTCGATTCTGAGTGATAGCTTTGCTGGGTAGAGTATTTTTGGCTGTAGGTTCTTGCTATTCATCACCTTGAATATTTCTTGCCATTCCCGTCTGGCCTGCATGGTTTCTGTTGAGAAATCAGCTGACAATCGTATAGGTGCTCCTTTATAGGTAACCACCTGCTTAGCTCTTGCTGCTTTTAATATTCTCTCTTTGTCCTTTGCTCTTGGAATCTTAATTATGATTTGTCTTGGTGTGGTCCTCTTTGGATTCCTCTTATTTGGAGTTCTGTGTGCTTCCTGGACTTGTAAGTCCAATTCTTTCCCCAGGTGGGGGAAGTTTTCTGTCACTATTTCTTTCAGTATGTTTTCGATATCTTGCTCTCTCTCATCTTCTGGGACCCCCATGATTCTGATGTTGGATCGTTTGAAGTTGTCCCAGAGGTTTCTTACATTATCTTCAATTTTCTGGATTCTCTTGCCTTCTAGCTTCTGTGGAGGAGTGTCTTCTGGCTCTTTATGTTCCAAATCTTTGACTTGATTCTTGCGATCTTCCCTTCTGTTTTTAGGACTCTGTAGAATATTTTTTATTTCAGACAATGTATTCTTTATTTCTTGTTGATCCCTTAGCATTCCTTGTTGATCCCTTTTCATATCCTCATAGGTCTCATTTATTTTATCGGCCTTTTCTAGGAGTCTCTTGAAAAACCCTATAAGTGTGGTTTTGAACTCTATATCCAGTCGCTTTTTGTCCTCCATTTCTTTCCTTTGTGATCTATTTGGTTTAGGCATTTTCGCAGGCAGCTTTCCTGATGGGGCGGCGTTTCAGGGTGGAGCCTACAGCCTCGGCTTCCGTCAGCCCCGCCCTATGCGACTCCTGAGACTCAGGGTCCTTCAGTACTTGTTGCAAGCGCCTCTGAGAGAAAGGTGCCCTCGATTTTCGCCTGCTACCAAACAGTGTAAGCTCTCCCGCAATGGGCCCGAAACTGGGGTTCAGTTCAGTTGGAAGTGGAGTTGGAGGTGGCGTTCACAGCAGTCTGGAGCCCCAGTCTCCTTCCCGTCAGGGCAATCCCGCGGCACAGCCGACCGTCCCTTCTCTGGGGGCAGTGTGCGCGCCTCTGGGACCTCCTTTCTCCGCTACCCCGGGGTTCCGACTTACAGCCCAGCTCCCTATGGCTGAGCCTGAGTCCCCGGGGTCTGGCCCAGAACGGGGGTTCAGAGCAGTCGGGGGCCCAGCACAGTCGGAGTGTTTATCTCCTTTCCGCTATGGAACGCCCGCCAGGCACTCGGCCTCCCTCCTCTCCGGCTCCGTCCTCTCCGCGTGCGCCGCGTGTCTCCGTACCTTAGGCTTTTACAGCTCCTCCGTGCTTCCTTCAGGTTTTCTCCTTGCTTCTTGTTGTAGGATTTCCAGTCAGTCGACTTTCCTGTAGTTCTGGGTAATGTCCATTTTATATTTTAGTTGTATTTATTAAAATTGTTGTGTGCGGCTGCGGCTAGTTGCCTACCCGAGCAGCCATCTTGGATTCTCTCCACAGCTTTGGGTTTTCTTCCCCCAAAGGAAATGCTCAAATTTGAGGGGGGGAAAATGCTCAGGACTACCCAGAAAACTGAATCCCGAGACTCCTTTGCAGACCTCTCTTCTGTATCTCCCATGCTGAAATGTCAACAAAATTGGTTGAGAGAGGTGTTTTTATATCTGGAAAACTTCACAAGACCTATTACATCAAGTATAACCCCTGAGCAGGGGCTGATAAAGGGGTCCCATGCAGGGCACTAACCCACACAAAAACTTAGGGGAGGTTCTAAGTAAAAAAAAAAAAAAAAAAAACCCGGAAATTTCTAAGTCAAAGAGCACTCTGTGCATCCTTCGGCAAAGAACCATTTTGCAACACAAAGATGAATCACTTCTCAGTTTCACTCCATTCCAAGTTAGTTTGCCTGGTTGCCTTAAAGCAGGCAACATGCTTCTGTATGAAAAGAGGTATTGCTCATGCTGGAGAAATATCAGTTTCCTCCTTACAAAGAGAAAAGTCTTTGTGTTATTCTAGGCAGAGGTTCCAGAAACCAGCAAACTCTCTGCTGTCATTCCCCTGCCCCCCTTTCCCCCATGGCCTCATCTTATCCCAGACTCTGACCATTTCAGTGTGGATTCTTATTCCCAGCTCTTAACTAGACTCTCTGACTTCATTCCCTTTTCTTGCCCATCTATTGCCACAGTCAGCTGCTCACTGACTACCACATCAAGTTCAGTCCCCTTACCTTTTTGTTTGGGCAACTGGGGCCTCAATAACCTCTTTAACCAAAATCCCCACTATTTTCCAAAAATTCCCTCTACACCTCCCTGTTAACCATTGTGTAAGCTCCTCTATTCCATAGCATGTTCTTTCTAGCCTCTCTGCTTTTTCTTATTCTGCTACACTTTCCTTTTTCCTTCTGCCTCTCTAAACCCCCAAAGCCTTTAGGAAGACATTCTTATGTCCTGCAACTAACTTATGTCTTCCCTGAAATCTTTCAGCCCTCAACTGTACCAGACCACCCAGTGTATAATTATACTGTCTTGTGATTTTTTCCTTTCATGGAATTCTTATCACCCCAATCTGACTATGTAAGCCTTTCCCCCTGTTTTTGCAAAACACTGATTTTTTTTTTTTTTACCAAGTCCTCAAAACTCCAGACCTGCTTATATCATTGCTGCAATAAATGGCTTCTCCAATTTCTGTCCTGCTGACCTCATCTGGCTGTTTTGAGGCTCAGATAGGAACAGGTGTGAAAAAGCCCTTTGGAGACACTGCTATTGTTGCTGGACCAAAGCGCCAACTGAAGGTTCAGAACTGATTTGCTTGTGCTAGTTGTTCTGGCCTCCTGTAGACATAGCCCAAATTCTTACATAGAACTTCTGGGTTCAATAATCAAACATTGTTTAAGGGATCCTCAACAGCTTTTAGCAGAGGACAAGTGTCAAACAGGCCAAAGCCTATGTTTTGACAAAATGACCAAGGTCCAATTGATTTTTTTCCACGCCCATGAATGGGTCATTGAACATTGCTCTAGGCAGAAAGGTGGCTCCTAGACAGAGCTATCCATGTCTTCAGCAAAGAGCTTTGGACATTCTTAAGGACTTGGCCACCTGGCACAGACACTGTTAGTATTGATATTTATTGAGCACTTACTATGTGTCAAGCATATTATAGGCCTTATTTCACTTATAAGCTTCACGAATCCCCTGGTATTATACTCCTGTATCAAATGAGGAAACTGAGGCCCATGATCACAGAGGCATCAGCCTCCAAAGCTCACGTCATGCAACAAATATGTCTACCTTATACATTGTACTATGAAGTTGAGAACTGAGGATAAGGACTTGGAAATTTTATCAAATACCTTATTCCAGTCTACAATAATCATCACTCAAATCCTATTGGTGCAGAAATTAACCTGTAAATAGGGCAGGGAGAAAAATCAAAGCTTGGCATCATGTCCCCATGGGAACCCATCCTTCAGAGGCAGCAGAAGGGAAGAGAACTAGACCATGGCGATCAAGACAAAGCTACCTTCTTAAAAAATTGCAGTTGAAGTTGTATATTGTGAGATTCATGAACACAATTATAGTTCCACTTTTGTTTAAGTAACTCGATTTTGACCTTTGCAAATCTGAACTCTCTTCTCATGAAAATGTATAAATGCAAACACACAATTTTGCACATGGTTTCAGAAAAATTCACAGAGCTTTCTGTATCTCAGCCAAGAACTATAGAACCCTGATTGAAAACTCCTGTTTTAAGCAACACTAATTCTATGTTTGCAAAAGTGATAAATGGGGGAACAATGATTCCTTTAGATAACGAGCAAACCTAGGGTAAAACAAGATTTGCTTTATGAAAATTGTTTTCATTTAACTTTTACAGAGCATGCCTAATTGCCTGTGGGAGGTGCATTTGCAATTGACATGTTAGTATTCCCCTAGTGCCCCATGCAGTCAGAAATGATGATGGTACAGATGACTATCATCATAACTTACCACAATATAGAGCAAGGAACTACACATGGAATGGTAGTATGTTGGGTCTTGTTTTGTCACTGGAAGGTGAGCAGCTGCTCGGCAGATGGTAGTGGATTCACTGGATGGGGATTGGATTATAGTCAAAAGGGTCTAAGAACTATGCAAACCTGTAGGAGATTCATACCACAAGTCTACTCCTCTTAAGTGGCTGATGTCTTCATGAGAGGCCAGGTACCTGATGGGGACAGACTAAGTATATATTGGCTTGCTCACCCGAGTCTACAGTCAACCTCCTTATACTTGCCCATGTTAATCCAAATAGCAGCTATTAATTCTCTGTCAACCACAGGTCCCATTGTTCTTTTACAAAAATATTAGATAATCCCAACCCAAGTCATTTCGAGGCCATTTCCCCCTGGCCTCTTGTGTTTTGAATAGACAAGGTCTTTCTTTAATCTTTAATATCATTGTTAGTCATAGCCTGCTATTTCTTCTTCTGAACCCATTTCCAATGTTTGAGCCCTCATACAAAGGGTTGCAAAGCATAGATCTGATGCAATAATCCTATAGCACTTTTTTTGAAAATTTTTTATTTGAAAATAAGAGTTTGTGTAGTATATTTGAAGGAGCACTGGATCTGCAGTTCTAGTTCCTTCATATATCAATAGTTCCTCCTCACTTCTTTTAGCCTCACATCTATCAGAGACAGCAATCTGTACTCTGCTTATCTCACAAGCATCTTGTAATATTCAAATAAGATAGCGAGTGTATAAATTGTTTACTATAAAGTATTAGACAAACAGAAAAATTCATAACCATTATTTCATTTGTTTCAAATCAGCTCTATGAACTACACAAATTCTCATTGTTCTGCCATTCACTTGCTCCCTTGATTGAATTTTCTTTCTCATTCAGAAAACATTTATTGAGGACATATTATGACAATGAATTATATGTAGCTCAAGTGAGTGCTTACAAAATAAAAAAAAACAGGGTTAAAAATAAAATAACACTTCCAAACTCACACTGCTAGGTGGCAAAGAAGGGGAAATCTTTCCTTTTGCACTCTTCCTCCTCCTCCTAGACCAGATAGTTTTCCATTATTCCAAATTGCCTGTCTCAGAACATTCTCCCTATTGGAATAAAAAAATGTTACTCACTTATGAAAAATAAATAATTTGAGACCCTTTAAGACCTCAAAGGCAGTTGGTCCTGTTTTCTCCTGTGAACACATACGTGGGAATGGGAAGGGGATAGAGAGAAGATGAGGGAGGTTTCTCAGACTTGACTCCTCTATGTCTGAACTGCTCAAGTTGTATATGGCTTTCAGAAAATGGCTGAATGCATTTACTCTCTCTTTTTCCCCACCCTCCTTCTCGAAATTGCAAGTTATAAAAATGTACCAGGTGTCTCCAACTTTCTAATTGAACAAGGCAGACTCCTTCCCAGCCAAGAGCCTTGGCATATTTATCCAAATTTTAGTTTAACTGAATTAATGCCTTAAGCTGGTGAGCAATCCAACTGAAGATCAATGTTCGTTTCCTAAAGTTGTCCAGTGTCTGTGTGGTATTCAGACCTAAACATGATGACTTTACTCCAGATTGCAAACTCCCCAGAGAGCACTCTGGAGATGGAAGCCAGCCCACATTGTTTTCTGATCAGTCAGCATAAATGATCCTCTCTTTAGAGTTCAAGGTGGACTCAGAATTAAGGCTGTCTTGAGACAAAGCAGATCAGCCCCCTTCACCCCCGGGGGAAGGCCCCTGAGCTGGGGAATGCGAAAGGCCTCTCTGGTCAGGGGAGACATCTGCTCCCTTTGGCTTTGGGCTATACCCAGTTGGCAGATGAAGCTCTCTGCTAATGCTGGCCAGACCAAAATGGTGCCGAGGCAGCCACATTGTTGTTTAGCAAAAAAGAAAGGAAACATTTGCAAATCCTGTCTTGGTGCTGAGCAGGGACAGCCTGCTGTTTTTCCTCATGGGTCCATAGTGAGCCAGCTCCTAACTGATCAGAATGGTTCCCTGAAGCAAATGCATTTGAAAGATATTTTCCATCCCTCCCTCCCAAGGGAAATTCTTGTGTTTAGTCATCCTTACTACAAGGGCTGAGTCAGCAAACTCTGCTTTAACCACAGCTGCTTTCAAAGGGTGAGCCAAGAAGATCTGTCAGTTGAGTAAGGAAGCTTGGCTAAACCTCTCATACAACCCGAGCTCCAAAATCAGATGGATAAATTGGAGGAATTTCAAGTTGAACACTGCTCAACACCTTTGAGTCCCTCTAATTACTCTCTAGTATGTTGGTACTACAGAACATTCCAAGAACTCAAGGGGACAACAGTTTGAGTGCCTTGAGAGACCAATATGGTGCAGTGGCATGATCTGTTGTCCTAGGACTTAAATCCTGTCTGCCAATAATTAACTACATTGTTCCCTCTCTCTGGTTTTTAGCATTCTCTTCCTTAAAATCAAGGCCTGGATAAAATGACCTTAAGGACTCTTTTTGTTCTGATGGTCTATGAGACAATCTAGGGCAGATAGCCAGCTATTCTTTTATTCTTTCCTAATTTACCAAGGAAAGACACTACCTGTTTTGAGAATGTGGCCCAAAACTTTATCCATCTGTGGTAAAAATGTCTTCCCTTAGTGTAAATACAATTTTTTTCTCTTGCTCAGGCCTTTGTACACATGGAGAACCCCCAGGAAACATTGTTTTCTAAAACTCCTTTGTCAACTCCAAGAGCCTTCAAATCAGTTCTGTTAAGATCTTTTCAAGCAAGGGAGACAATTGGTTAGGTTTAAAGACCAAATTTGTCCTGTCATCATATATCTTTTCACCCTTTTGGTTGCTATCACTGATGTGTGACCCTAAGAAGACAAAGATTGGGATAAACTAGCTATTAATTGGAAAGTTAGCACTATGGAAAGGAGAATGTTACATATTCCAGATCAGACACCTCACAAAAGTTGTCCTAGATCACAGAGAGTATTGTACACATCAGAGAGACTAGTTTATTAATGACATTAATAGTATATTAATGACATTCTCACTCCTGGATACATATCTGGATTTGTGTTCCCAATCATGAAAACAGTTAATATTTATTGAACATTTAATATGCATGTGCTGGACATTGTTCTAAGCACTTATGCATTTGACCTCATTTAATCCTCATAACAGTAAAGTTATTATTCGTATTTTACAGAATAGGAAATGAGGCAATAGAGGTTAATTAACTTACTCAAGGTTAAACAGCTAGTTAGCAGGAGCGCTGATATTCTAACCCAAGAATTCTGGTTTAAGAATCTTCTCTGAACTATCATGTTTCTGAGTGGGGCCACCTTCCTGGGAGGACTGAGACGGTACTGATTCTGGTTTCTGTAAGGACTGCCTGCACTCTTGCCAGCCTCATATTCCTGTAACACCTTGTGAGGTGCCACTGCCTACCTTGGTTTCTATGGCATTCTTCCATAGAGACAAAGAGCTTCCTCATGCAGAGGTGCCAAGTGTTGAACTTTATGACACTGGAAATTTGTCATGTTTTTCTCTTGAAAGTGTATCATAGGGAAAGAACATTATATAAAACGGGTTTCTCCAAATTGAAGAAAGTGTTGGAAACTGGCCACATTCCTCTGTGCTAATAAATTCATTGTATTTGCCAAATGTCAGAGTTTGGGGAGAATTTATAGCTTATCTAGTCAAAGTCCCTCATGTTCCAGATGAGGACAGTGAAGCTGAGAAAGAGAAATTATATACATGTGGACTGAGGGTTATAGGGTTTTAAAAACTTGGTAAAGGTACAGAAATTACAGAGTTGGCCTAATTTGTAATTCCCCTTTTAGCCAACTCTAAGGGAATCAGAAGGAGGAATTCACCCACACCAGAGCCACTTTTCCTGTGGCCTATCCCAGATCATTGCATAACAGGGGCTCCATAAGTATGAGCTTCACATGCCATGAGATACCAAACCAACTACCACATTCAAATGACCAAGATCCATGGCTAAATGACAATGTCCCTACAACTTTTAAAAACACCAGACCTGATTACAAAATGGATCCCACACTAATAATAAAAAATGACTTTGGGCAACACCATTCTTGTGGAAAAGAAGCTGATCAAAAACTTTGGACAGATGACTATGATTCAAAGATTCTTCTAAAGCATAGTATAATGAGAGCTGAATAGAAGTATCTTACTTTTCAATTTTGAATGTGCAGGCACTATTGAGATATTTTCAAGCCAAAAGGATTGTAAAGTATTATTTTAAAATAAATTTTATGGTAGTATAAATTTTCACTGATCTCAACACAAGAGTCAATATGGAAAATCATAAAGAAGGATCCGAGGAGTTGTATGTGGTTAAAGCTGCCCAAGAATTTGCCCTAGGGAACAGTATATTAATGACTATTTTCAAAGAAATAGTAGATCCCCTCCCATTCCCTAGTGGCAGCCCACAATGTAGTTTCCAGTTTCTTCCTCCTAAATTAAACTAAACTAAACTAAAAAAAAAAAAAAAAAAAAAAAAAAAAAAAAAAAAAAGACCAGAGTTTAAAAATAAATGGTACAGAATTAGAGATCTTGCTTGGTTTGCCTGCACTAAGCACATATACCTTATTAAGTGTTATGTCTCTTATGTGCAAATATAGCTAGATTTGCACAGATTGGTAAAAGCCCTACATCATGGTTTTGGGTATAGTCTCTTACTGTCTACTAACATTCCTATGTGGTAAAGCTGGCCATACACCATCTTATAAATAACCAAATGAACTCCCCTTCATTTTATAGGGTGGCTAAAGCCTTATTACCTTTCACAATCAGCCATCCTCTTAATTCATCCCAGGTTGCAGCTGGGCTCTAGGAAAGTGGAGGAGGTTTGATTTAGGAGGGTGGGAGAGGGATGGGGGCATGTATGCACATGTGCATGGCACACACAATTACTGTTGAAGATTTAAAAAAAAAATAGGTAGTCAATAATTTTAAACTCGAGAAAAAAACACACAACAACAACACTCTGCTTTTGTAATGTTAGGGAATGAGATTTCATTGCAAAAAAATAAATGATTTGGTCATTACCATTTCATGGTTGCTGGCAACCAACCTCCTCTGCTTTCTAACAATTTCCATTTTAGGCACTGACAGGCCCTTCAAAGTGATTCAGCCAAATATCCACCCAACGTTGCGTATTTGGCAGTTTCATGCTGAGAAATCTGGGGCCTCTGGGCAAAAATGTCAGAAAGGGCTCCCTCCTCCTTTGTCAATTGCGAAACAAACAGCTCACCATAAACAGTCACTAGGGGCTCCTTGGGCAACCATGCTGAAGGAAAGGGAAGGAGCGGAAGTTGTTGGCAGGGGCTGCTTCCTTGGCTTCAGTTCTTGCTCTCATTCTCCCTTGCTTGCTTGCACTTTTCCCGAAGGCCAGCACTGCCTCAATAATTAACCGTAACTAAGGTGAGGCTCAGTTCTTGGGCAAGTAGGCCGATGGAAAGCACTGGGCAGAAATGGAATTCACAGGGACATGATTTTCTGAGGCTGTATGGTCTAAGAATATTTTAGAAGCTTACCTTATTGAACTGACTGAACCTATGAGCAGGCTGTCACCATGGATCTTCATTGGGCAACTTGTCCAGGTTGGTCTCTGGAACCCACTTGCACCTCTGGGCCCCTATGCAACCACAAGACCTAGAGCACTTTGGTTTGTTCGGTATTCATTTGTCTGACCAACTACTTTAAGAGTTTGATTCCCCAAAGTCCTTTCACACACATTTCTTTCATCCTTAAAGACTACCCCCACCCCCAATTCTGGTTCTTTAAACAAATGGCCCCCCTCTCTTCAATCAGAACTCACTCTAAATGTCAGGATACCTGGGCAAGGCCATCCTCACTCCTCAGCCCAGGATCCACTTGTATTTTCTCTTTCATAGAACTTGTTTTTCTCCTCAAAACACTCTTTACTATTTGTAAGTATGAATTCATTTGCATGTTTGCTTCTCACTTCTCCTATGATATAGTAAACTCCATGAAGGCCAGGGACACTTTTGTTTTGTTCAACACTGTACTCCTAATGCCGATCATAGTGCTTGGCACATAGTAGATTCTCAATCAGTATTTGTTGAGTGATGTTCTGCTTACGAGTCCATTCTTGGGAAGGGGGAGAAGCATGCTTTAAAAAGTAGGCTTAGTGTCTCTACACATAGGTCTATCCCTAAAAGCTTCATGCAGTTTTAACTATTGCAACTTGTTTAACTGGGAAAGAAAGCTAGTCCTCAGCTGTCTTCTTTCCCTGTCCATTTCCTATTTCTTACATAGTTCATGATGCCCAGGATCTGGGTGTCAGGGCCAGGCAGCTTTTTGTTCAGACAGTTAATGCTGGGAATTTGCCAAACAGAACTGGCTCTTCTAGCAGTGTTTTAAAATGTCACTTGGGGGGAGGGAGGTCATATCAGTATACTTAATGATTATAATGGAGTTTACCTTCTCTTCTCTTTGGGAGCTGTTTTAAAGAAGTGCTTTAGATCCCCGCCTGAAAACAATAGCCAACATTCTCAAAGCTACTACCGGTAATAAAGTCAAGTTACTATTATGTCTGAAAATTGCCCTCCTTTCAGTTTGCCAGCTTTACTTCTGGGAGCCTTTCAAAAGGCTGATTGCTATATTAAATAAGGGCCACAACCATCCAGCTGCTGAACAACCCAGCTCAGTTTCTCTTCCTTTAAAATTAAGGAATGAATGTAGATGAGTTACAGATCTCCAACATTTGATTTTTGTTTCCAAAGGGTTTCCATGCCTTCTGTCCCCTTTCTTCCTGTCACTAGCTGTGACAACATGTGTGCTTGTTTGATATAGAAAAGTATGGAAGGCTCTGTATATGCTTTATTACACTTTGGAATGGCAACCCGTTTATTTCTGCTATAATATATCCTTCCCTAACACCACCAAGAATGGTTCTTTCCCATCCTAACTTTAAAATATTATCTTAACTATGAAAATCTTCTCAAAAAAGTCTATCAAAATTTAAAATATGTTTCTTTCAGCCTGAAGTTCCACTGCTTGGAATTGAATATATATATTAGATATATATCCTATCTAATAAAGAGGGAATATGCAAATTGACCATCACACTGTAACAAGATAGCTGTGCCCACAGTGGAGGCAGGGATTCCGAAATACAAGATGGCTGTAGACCAAGTTCCCTTAATTTGCCTTAAGGAGCAATCAGCAGGGACCTGAGGCTGTGTAGTGCTGGGCCAGGCCAGGGGACCTCAGACTACGCCTCCTGCCTGGCAGGGCTTGACGGGGGACATAAGGCTGTGTCCTCCACCCAGCAGAACTTGATGGGGGACCTCAGGCCACACACCCCCAGCAGGGCTTGATGGGGGACCTTAGACTGCATCTCTTGCATGGCAGAACTTGATGGGGGACCTCAGGCTGTGCCCCCTGGCCTGGGCTAGGGGACCTCAAGGTGTACCCCATGCCCCAGGCCAGGGAAACTCAGGCCATTCCCCCTGCCCTGGTGCTGGGCCAGGTGACCTGAGGATGTACCCCCCACCTGGTGGGCCTTGATGAGGGTGGGGCTGGCCAGGTCTGGATCTAGCCCAATGGGGATGGGGCTGGCCGGGTCTGGGTCTTGCGCGATTTCGAGGTGCATGTGGGTGAACTGCGACTTGACTCTGGTTCCCATGGCATGCCACAGACTCTGACAGAAGGAAGATTTTCATATACATTTTATTAATTTTCTTTCATCTCTGACACTTCTATTATAGAGAAAGGGCAAATAGCAATATTAAAATATTTCCTCTAATTTCCTTTTAATGCGCACAAATTTCATGCACCTGGCCATATACATATATGCAAAGATATCTGTATACCCAGAGTGTTCACTGAATAGTTGTGCTCTCAGACTAGAAACCTAAGCAACCATAAGAAAGGTAAGATAGATATATATGTATTGTCAAGGAAAGATCATGATGTACTAAATGAAAAAATTCCAAGTCCAGCACAATAGGATACTATATGTCTTTAGAGTCTGTCTTCTCACTTCCAGTGATTTCACAAAATTTTTGCTTTTGTTCCCTTTAACTGGTTCATCCTCCTAACTGGCTCCCTGGTCTGAGGGTCTCTCTCTCCAGTTAATCTTTCTCACCAACTGGAATGAACATTCTAGAACATCACTTTTGTCAGTTATCTTTATTGCTAGAGGGAGAGTCCCAAGTAACCAAGCCATGGCAATTACATAGGCAGGATGATGGAATGTTTCTGTGCTCTACAATTAAGGGAGATCTGGATTTAAAAGTGGGTTCCATCACTAAATAAACTTAGGGCAAATTACTTAACCTTTCTTTTTTTTTTTCCATTTGTTTATTTTTACCTTTATTTTTTTTCTTTTTCTTTTTTCTTTTTAAAATTTATTTATTTATTAAGGTATTACATTTTTTTTTTTACTATTAGCACATACTAACTTTACTTTTATATAAAATTTTATTTTATTTTATTTATTATTTTTTTGCATTTTAATTTCTTTAATTACATATTTGTCCTCATCCCCCCATTACCTTCCCAACCCCCCCCCCCCCCACTACTCACTCATGCCCTCACCCCCTGTTGTCTGTGTCCACTGGTTAGGCTTATATGCATACATACAAGTCCTTTGGTTGATCTCTCCCCCTTACCCCCACCATCCCCAACCTTCCCCCTGAGGTTTGATGTTCTGATAGAACAGATTATGTTGTTCATTATTTTTCATAAATAAGTGAGATCATGTGATATTTATCTTTCTTTGCCTGGCTTATTTCACTTAGCATAATGCTCTCCAGCTACATCCATGTTGTTGCAAATGGTAAGAACTTCTTGTTTTACCACAGCTTAGTATTCCATTGTGTAGATGTACCACAGTTTTTTAATTCACTCATCTGCTGATGGGCACTTACGATGTTTCCAAATCTTAGCTATGGTGAATTGTGCTGCTATGAACATAGGGGTGCATATATCCTTTCTAATTGGTGTTTCTAGTTTCTTGGGATATATTCCTAGAAGTGGGATCACTGGGTCAAATGGGAGTTCCGTTTTTAGTTTTATGAGGAAACTCCATACTGTTCTCCACAGTGGCTGCACCAGTTTGCATTCCCACCAGCAGTGCACAAGGGTTCCTTTGTCTCCTCATCCTCGCCAGAACTTGTCATTTGTTGATTTATTGATGATAGCCATTCTGACAGGTGTGAGATGGTACCTCATTGTCATTTTGATTTGCATCTCTTGGATGATTAGTGACTTTCAGCATGTTTTCATATGACTCAGCTTTCTGTCATCTTTTGGAAAGTATCTATTTAGGTCAGTTGCCCATTTTTTATTGGATTGTTTATCTTCCTTTTGAAAAGTTTATGAGTTTCCTATAAATGTTGGAGATTAAATCCTTATTGGAGATATCATTGGCAAATACGTTCTCCCATGCAGTGGGCTTTCTTGTTGTTTTGTTGAGGGTTTCCTTTGCTGTGCAAAAGCTTTTTAGTTTGATATAATTCCATTTGTTTATTTTCTCTAGTTTTCATTGCCCTAGGAGCAGTATCAGTAAAGAAATTGCTTTGGCATATGTCTGAGATTTCTCTGCCTGTGGATTCCTCTATTATTTTTATGGTTTCCTGTTTTGTGTTTAAGTCCTTTATCCATTTTGAGTTTATTTTTGTGTATGGTGTAAGTTGGTGGTCTAGTTTCATTTTTTTTTTTTGCATGTATCTGTCCAATTTTCCCAACAACAGTTATTGAAGAGACTGTCTTGATTCCATTGTATGCTCTTGCCTCCTTGGTCGAATATTAATTGGGCATAATGGTTTGGGTCAATTTCTGGGTTCTCTATTCTATCCCATTGATCTATTCTGTTCTTGAGCCAGTACCAGGATGTTTTAAGAACAGTGCCTTTGTAAAACAGCTTGATATCTGGTATTGAGATCCCACCTACTTTATTCTTCTTTCTCAGATTGCTGCAGCTATTAGGGGTCTTTTTATTTTTTATTTTTTTATTCCAGATGAATTTTGGAATGTTCTTTCTAGGTCTGTGAAATATGCCATTGGTATTTTAATGGGGATTGCGTTGAATCTGTAGATTGCTTTGGGAAGTATGGACATTTTGATGATGTTGATTCTACTAATCTATGAACATGGTTTGTTCTTCCATCTGTTTATGTCTTCCTCTATCTCTTTTTTCAGTGTCTGTAGTTTTTCACATATAGGTCTTTTACCTCCTTAGTTAAGTTTATTCCTAATTATCTTAATTTTTTTGGTGCGATGGTAAATGGGATTTCTTTTTTAGTCTCTCTTTCTGTAAGTTCACTATTAGTGTAAAGAAATGCCATAGATTTCTTGGCATTAATTTTGTATCCAGCTACATTGCCAAATTTATTTATTTAAAAAAATATATATTTTATTGATTTTTTTACAGAGAGGAAGAGAGAGGGATAGAGAGTGAGAAACATCGATGAGAGAGAATCATCGATCAGCTGCCTCTTGCACACTCCCCACTGGGGATGTGCCTGCAACCCAGGTACATGCCCTTGATTGGAATCGAACCTGGGACCTTTCAGACTGTAGGCCGACGCTCTATCCACTGAGCCAAACCAGTTTCAGCCCAAATTCATTTATTAAGTCTAATAATTTTTTGATGGAGTTTTTAGGGTTTCTATGGACATTATTATGTCATCTTCAAATAAGGACATATTTCTCCTTTTCTCATTTGGATGTCTCTTATTTCTTCTTCTTGTCTGATCTCAATGTCTAGTACTTCCAGTACTATGTGAAACAGGAGTGGTAAGAGTGGGCATTCCTGTCTTGTTCCTGTTCTTAGGGGAAGTGGTTTTAGTTTTCCCCATTGAGTATGATGTTGGCTGTGGGTTTGTCATATATGGCTTTTATTATGTTCAGGTATGATCCTTCCATTTCCACCTTGTTGAGAGTTTTTAACAAGAAAGGGTGTTGGATTTTGTCAAATGCTTTTTCTGCATTAATTGATATGACTATGTGATTTTTATCTCTGAATTTGTTTATGTGATGTATCATGTTCATTAATTTGCAGATATTGTACCATCCTTGCATTCCTGGGATAAATCATAGTGTATTATCTTTCTGATGTATTTCTGGATCCAATTTGCTAGAGTTTTGTTGAGGATTTTGGCATCTGTGTTCATGAGGAATATTGGCTTGTAATTCTCTTTCATTGTGTTGTCTTTATCTGGGTTTGGTATTAGGGTGATGCTGGCTTCACAGAAGGAGTTTGGAAGTGTTCCTTCCTCTTGAAGTTTTTGGAATAGTCTGAGAAGGATAGGTTTTAGTTCTTCCTTGAATGTTTGGTATAACCCCCTGTGAAACTGTCTGGCCCCGAGCTTTTGTTTGCTGGGAGCATTTTGATGACTGCTTCAATTTCTTCCATAGTTATTGGCCTTTTGAGCTGTTTAGATTCTTCCTGATTGAGTTTTGGATGGTTATATTTTTCAAAGAATATGTTCATTTCCTCCATGTGTCTAGTTTGTTGGAGTAGAGTTGTTCATGGTATTTTTTAACAACCCTTTGTATTTCGGTGGGGTCTGTTGTTATTTTGCCTCTTTCATTTCTTATTTTGTTTATTTGGGTCCTCTCTCTTTGCTTCTTGGTGAGCCTGGGTAGAGGTTCATCAATCTTGTTTATCCTTTAAAATAACCAGCTCTTGGTTTCATTGATCTTTTGTATTGTTTTTAATTTTTAACTTAAAAAAAAAAAAAAAATATATATATATATATATATATATATATATATATATATATATATATATATATATATATATATTGATTTTTTACAGAGAGGAAGGGAGGGATATAGAGAGTTAGGAACATCTATGAGAGAGAAACATCGATCAGCTGCCTCCTGCACACCCCCTACTCAGGATGTGTCCACAACCAAGGTACATGCCCTTGACTGGAATCGAACCCGGGGCCTTTCAGTCCGCAGGCTGACATTCTATCCACTGAGCCAAACCGGTTTGGGCTCTGCTCTGATCTTTATTATCTCCTTCCTTCTACTCACTCTGGGCTTTTCTTGTTGCTCTCTTTCTAATTCTTTGAATTTTAGAGTTAGATGATTTACTACCTTTTTTTTTTTTTTTTTTTTTTTTTTTTTTAGGTAGGCTTGTAAAGCTATAAATTTCCCTCTCAGGACTACTTTCATTGTGTCCCATAGAATTTGGGTTGTTGTGTTTTTGTCATTAGTTTCCAGGATGTTTTTAATTTCTTCTTTGATCTCTTTGGTAACCCAATCATTATTTCATAGCATGCTATTCAGCTTCCAAGTGTTTGAGTTTTTTGGATTGTTTTTATTGTAGTTTGTTTCTAATATTGTGCTGTTGTGGTCTGAGAAGATGCTTGGTATGATTTCTATCTTCTTGAATTTGAAGAGACTTTGCCTATGTCCCAAAATGTGGTCTATCTTTGAGAATGTCCCATGTGCACTTGAGAAGAACATATATTCTGTGGCTTTTGGGTGAAATATTCTAAAGATGTCATTTAAGTCCATCTGATCTAGTGAGTCATTAGGATTGTTGTTTCTTTTCTGATTTTTTGTCTAGAGGATTTATCCAATAATGGCAGTGGTGCATTAAAGTCCCCTACTATGATTGTATTATTGTCAATCTCTCCCTTGATATCTTCCAGGAGTTATTATTATTATTTTTTTTAAAATCAGGATTGCTTTATTTATTTATTTATTTATTTATTTATTTATTAAAATAAGTCTTTATTTTTCAGGTTATTATATTTGTTCTTCTTTTTTCTCCCCATAGCTCCCCTCCACTGGTTCCCACCCCACCCCATGCCCTTACCCCGCCCCTATTGTCCTTGTCCATAGGTGTTTGATTTTTCTCCAGTCTCTCCCCTCACCACCCACACCCTCTTACCCCTAAGAATTGTCAGGACACTCCCTTTCTATGCCCCTGATTCTATTATACTCACCAGTTTATTCTGTTCATCATATTTTATTTCACTTGATTTTTAGATTCACTTGTTGATAGATATGTATTTGTTGTCACTTTGCTGTTCATAATTTTTATCTTTATCTTTTTCTTCTTCCTCTTCTTCAAGAATACACTTCAGCATTTCATATAATACCGGTTTAGTGTTGATGAACTTCTTTAGCTTTTCTTATCTGTGAAGCTCTTTATCTGACCTTCAATTTTGAATGATAGCTTTGCTGGGTAGAGTAATCTTGGTTGTAGGTTCTTGCTATTCATCACTTTGAATATTTCTTGCCACTCCCGCTGGCCTGCATAGTTTCTGTTGAGAAATCATCTGACAGAAGTATGGGTACTCCCTTGTAGGTAACTAACTGTTTTTCTCCTGCTGCCTTTAATATTCTCTCTTTGTCTTTTGCCCTTGGCATTTTAATTATGATGTGTCTTGGTATGGTCCTCTTCGGATTCCTCTTCTTTGGGGTTCTCTGAGCTTCCTGTACTTGTAAGTCTATTTCTTTTACCAGGTTGGGAAAGTTTTCTGTCATTATTTGACATTGTAATTATGACATGCCTTGGTGTGGGTCTTTTGGGATTCATCTTGTTTGGGACTCTGTTCTTGTGTAACTTTTTTCTTCCCCATATTTGGGAAGCTTTCTGTCATTGATTTATTCAAACAGATTTTCTAATCCTTGCTGCTCTTCTTGTCCTCTGGCAGCCCTATTATACGTATGTTACTTCATTTCATTTTGTCCCAAAGCTCCCTTAGGCTCTCCTCCTGCTTTTTAATTTTTTTCTCCAGTTGCTATTCAGATTGAGCTTGTTTCTGTACCTTATCTTCTAACTCACTAATTTGGTCCTCTGCTTCTTCTAGTCTACTGTCGAGACCTTCCATGGTGTTTTTGATTGTAACTATATCACTTTTCATTTCTTCCTGATTCTTGCATAGGTTGTTGATTTTCTCATCCTTCCAGTGTATGAATTGTGCAATTATTACTCTGATTTTTTTTTTCTGTTATAAAGCATGCTTCAATTTCACTAATTTCTTTTCTTGGTGACTCCTCATTTTCTTTCCTCTGGGGATTGTGTCGTCTCCCTATTCTAACTATCACCAGAAGGTTCACACGTTGAGTTGTGTGATCCTGGACTGTGTGCAGTGGGAGGTTCACATCCCCCGAGTGTCACTGAAGAGCTCCAACAATAAGATGTATGGGTGCCATGGGTTGGTGGGAACCAGGTTTGCCCAGAGTCAGTGTTACCAGCACTCAGTGTGGCCTCATGTGCTCAACTAGAATCAAGGACACCACCTGCCCTGTGTAGGCTTTGGGTTTGGTCACCCAATTGCATTGCAGGAAACAGATTCCCAGTGTCCACAGGCTCCCAGGCTCAAATTCCTTTAGCAGGGTTGTGGCCCATGTGAGGGGTGGGTCTATCAGTTTCTATGGATCTTCCCGTGAGCCTGCAGGGAGGGGGATAGGCTCTGTGATTCACAGAAATCTGCGGCTGGGATGTCTGGATTCTTGGTATCTATGGGTCTACAGCTGTGGTCGCAGGCCTCTGTCCCCAGTGGCTTGCAGGGTCCTGATTTGCACCTGAGACCAAACTGGATGGTGTTGAGGCCTAGTCTAAAGCAGCTGTTTCTCAAGATGGCATGGTCTCTGTGCCAGTGCTCGCTGTCTGGAGTGTCTGCGTTTGGAGGAGGGCTCTACTGTCTAAGACTCCATCTTCTAAGGCAGACCCTTGGAAGACCTGCAGAATCTAACTGTTCCCTAGCTCACTTGTGCGCGCGCTTGCACATACACACACACACACACAACACACACGTCCACACACTCCTCTGTCTCTCCCTCACTCTCTCACACTCTCTCCCTATCTTCTAGCCAGTCTCCATTTTCCTTCCCTATTTTTAACAACTTAACCTTTCCGAACCTCAGTTTCTACATCTGAAAAGTAGTCACAGGGTAGTTGTGAGAATGAAAAGAGAAAAGCATGTAAAGAGCTCAGCATGGTACCTTGTACATAGTAAGAACTCAAATGATAGCTCTTATTGATTCATTATAATTATTATTAAACCAGGAATTGGTTTATTTGACACTCTTTGGGAAATGTTTTGTAACTTCATAACAACTTTGGAAGAAGGCTTTCACATTATCTCCATGCTTATTGGGTATTTAGTATTCACTGTGTATAGTAAGGCTACCTTTTGTCTGTTTTTCCTGATATGCATTGCATGACATTCTCTTATATTCTATAATCTTAAGGACATGTCAAAGTCCCTTGGATCCACAGCCTCCAGAAGTTTCACTGTAGAATCTGATCATTTGGCATCCTTTCTATGACTTCATCTTCCCCAACTATTTTGCTCTGATCTTTCCTGCTTGGCCTTATAGGGTAGTTTCTCAATGCCCTTGTCCCTTCCTGGATTCATTAAGACTTCCTTTGTGGCTGAATGTTTTGCGTTTCTTTTCTTTGGGATCAAGTGGACTAACTCTTTAATACAAAAAGGGCTGTTAGCTGGTGCTATGGAATGAAAGGACATGCCAGTTTTGTTTTTTTGTATAGAATCCTAATTTTATGCCATTATTGTCAAAGGGCAATAATGTTTTTCTATTCTGTTTTGATTTTTGCCTCTTTCATTTACTGGGCTCCCAGAATAGAGCAATGAAAGGCAATGTTCTTGTCTCAGCTCTGCCTGGTGACAAATTCACTGTGTGGCCTTGAACACATCTAAAAGACTCCTGTGCCTCTCTCCTCATTAGTGAAATGAGACTATTGTAAAATAGTTTCTATTCTGTCTTCCTGCTTTGATGTTAAATTCCTCTATGGTGTGGATGGGGTCCTGAAGGCAGAGAATATAGTTAGGGTTCTGTCATCATTATATCCACCCCAGTGCCTGAGCTGGTCCAAGTTGAAATTAGCTATTTCGTGGAACAGTTTTGTATATTTCTAAGAGCCCATTTTTGAAAATTCTTCTAATTATGTTAAATGTCAAAAAATTAATTTTTTCTTTTCTTCTGGGCTTACCTCAGCACCAATCTCCAAGCCCCATTATGCTGAAAAGAACCATATATGCTGAGTTCTGGTCACAATTGATGACAAAGAACTTTTCTTTCACCACCACCTCCATTCCCAATTATTCCTATCCTCACACATTTACCTCCCTTGTTTTTTTCCAGGCAAATGCTGAATGGTTGATTATTTGTACAGATGATTGTAGCATGCCCTCGTGGACTTTGCCTCCAAAGTCTTTTTATTTTTTTAAATATATTTTATTGAGTTTTTACAGAGAGGAAGAGAGAGGGATAGAGAGCCAGAAACATCCATGAGAGAGAAACATCGATCAGCTGCCTCCTGCACACCCCCCCCCCCGCCCCTGAGGATGTGCCCTCAATGAAGGTACATGCCCTTGACCGGAATCGAACCTGGGACCTTTCAGTCCACAGGCCGACGCTCTATCCACTGAGCCAAACCGGTTTTGGCTCCAAAGTCTTTTTATTGGGAGTTTTATATTAAACATACACTAAGTCTCAAACTTGATTTGAACTAATCCCACATGAAGGCATGGTTTTCAAATCATAACACACAAGGAACATCTGTTCTGCTTATTTGAATTCATGTATTATTATTATTATTATTATTATTATTATTATTATTAGAGAAGTTGACTGTTGAGTATCAATATTTGTCTCTTTCAGTTCCATTGAACTTTCTGGAGTGCCAGTACCATTTGTGGATCTTTTAAACATACATCCTGGAGTGTATAGAACAGTGGAACAACTCCCATTTTTCTTTTCATTTTCCTTGGCTTTTGCTGCAGAAATTGGTCAGGGCCCAACTATCTCTTGTACACATGGCTGGAACATGAAAGTCCCCATCAAATGCAGCCAGAGTCAATGTTTAAAAGTCCAGATGTGAGGTGCACAGCCTTTGAGGCCACTCCAGACCTTTGTTTGAAACAACTAGATCTTCAGTCCCCAGTGAGCACTGATCCAGGAATTTACTTTCAAACTGGAATTGACTGAGATGATTTACTAGTATACCCCTCTAGAGCCTCTAGGTGAGTCATCAAGGAATATGTCTTTAGACCATAGGTTCTCACTGTTGATGCCAGCACCCACTGGTGTCTGACAGTTAGTTATTATTTGTTTCCAATAATCAAATACAAAAAGCTTGTGTTATAATTTACATAAAATTAATTCAAGGAGATTCAAAGACTCCTCTATAAATAACTATTCTCACTAACATTCCCAGATGCTCTCATAAGCGAGAGAAAAGGGGTGGAGTTATATTCAGTGCTCTGGGAACTAAATAAAACTCTGGGTGTACCGAAGGGCATGTGAACATGGGGATCCTCGTGCCAAGCTTCTACCCCTGGCAGCATATGGGTATTTTAACAAGGGCTTCATTAGATAATTCCCCTGCCTGTGGGGTCTGTCACAGTGGGGATTAAAGGGCAGGCAAGATGGGGCAGGCAGCACATACCAAAAAGTCAGTATGTTGCCTCTAAGTAAGAAGATTGGCTCAAAGTTGGGCTAAGTACATGATAATAATGGAAGGACTTGAGTTGGAATCTTAACAACTAGTGCAACCTTGGCTAAGTCACCCAATTTCTCTGAGCCTCAGACTACTTACCTTTAAAATTGGGACATTACTATTACCTACTTCAGAGAGTGGTGAGGATTAAACAGGATGGTGCAAATAAATCACCCAGCATTTGTCTTGAATGAGCTACATATTCCTCAAAAGAGCAGCTGTTGCTACCTGGTGTGTATCTGAAGTTGAATCTTCTTTCCTATTATGGTGACTAGCACACAGTAGGTACTCAAAAAATGCTGGCTTGATACAAAAAGCCACTTATATGATTTACTTATATGATTTACCCAGAACAGGTAAATGCATAGAGACAGAAGCAGATTAGTTGTTTCCAGGAGCTGGGTGTTGGGAGGAATGGGGAATATGTGCTTAATGGATATGGGGTTTCCTTTGGGGGTGATAAAAATGTTCCAGAACTAGACAGCGATGATAATTGCACAACATTGTGAATGTACTAAATGCCATTAAATTGTGCACTTTAAAATGGTTAAAATGCTAGGTTTTGTTTTTATATTTTAAAATAAAAAATTCAGAAGCTTGGATTTAGCACTTTCTTCTCTTTTGTGTATCTCTGGTTCACAAACAGCTCTGAGACAGTGGCCATGGACTGATAATCAGGTACCTTCTACCTCAGGGCAGGCTATCAGTTAAGGCTATAAGGTGCTCATGTTCTAGGCAGATACCTCACAAAATGGCTGGACCCCATACTCATCTTATTCAAACTGGTGATATGTTGACTCTGTTGGCCTTGCCCCTGACCTGAGCCCATGTAGGAGGCGTGAGAATAGCAGGAAAGGTGCCAGCAGAAATGGGAGGATTAGGCTGAGGCCCAGCAGAAATAGTAGTGATTACCATAGAGGGTAATAGTAGTGATTACCAGAGGGGGAGGAGAGTATGCGGAGGTAGAAGAGGGTATAAGGGAAATAAATGATGATGGAAGGAGACTTGACTTGGGGTGGTGAACACACAATATAGTATACAGATGATGTTTTATAGAATTATACAGCTGAAACCTATATAATTTTATTAAAGAATGTCACCCCAATACATTTAATTAAAAAAAAAAAAAAAGATAGGCCTAAACCGGTTTGGCTCAGTGGTAGAGCGTTGGCCTGCGGACTGAAAGGTCCCAGGTTCGATTCCGGTCAAGGGCATGTATATGGGTTGCGGGCACATCCCCGGTAGGGGGTGTGCAAGAGGCAGCTGGTCGATGTTTCTCTCTCATCGACATTTCTAGCTCTCTATCCTTCTCTGCTCCTCTCTGTAAAAAATCAATAAAATATATTTTTAAAAAAAGATAGTAATGTCCAACTCAAAGCCGACTGCTTCTCAGGCAACTCAAAACTGATGGAAGCCATTGACAGCTCTGTTCTTGGAAAACATCAGTGTTCACACTACGGCAAAGAGCCTAAGGAGGATCACGTGATTATTAAGCCCCCAACGTACCCACCTTGAGCAATCACCCAACACTCTGAATGCCAAGATTCTTGAGTTGCAACCAGGAATGTCTCTGGAGTGAATTAGTTTTGGGAGGATTGAGCAACAGGCTTCAATCCGGGGTCTAGAGGGTGACTGGAGCATTTGAAATTTGTTACCCAATAAAAATCTCTGCTAAGGCCCAAGACTGAAATAACTCAGCTGGGCTCTGGACTCAGCAGGGACCATTCATTAGCTAACACTTCTCATCTGTGATAGTTACAGACAGGTTTTTTCATGCCCCCTGAAATGGGCTTCAACGTTGCAGCTGGCAGACAGCTGTGGCCTCACAGTGTTTACATTACCCAGACTAATACAGTCTGTGCAGGAGACACAGAATGAATCTGATTTAGCTTTTGGAAAATGGGATTTTGAAAAGCTCTGTGGTTTTCTCTCACTCCTCCCTTCCTGAACTGCAGAAAGTCCGAAGTGGAATGAAATAGGCACAGTTAGAAAAAGGAGACTTTATTTCTTAGACTAGACACTTTTCTTTGTTTGGGACTTCTTTGTTTGACATTTCCAGGTGGTGGGAGCTGAGTTGAGACCATAGGATTAAGATGACCTAATGTCAGTTCATCACTCTGGAGCCCAGTCTTACTGGTCAGGCACAAGCTCTCTGGGGACTCAGCACAGCTGGCGCAGAGACAGCTGGTCAAAGTCCCCTCAGCAATGGCCTAGTTTCTTTCACCTCTAGATGTGAAAAGAACAGAAGGGCTATGGTCCTCATAGACAGCTGGGTCCATGACCAATTGCCACAAAGTGGAAGCAGGGGCTGGTTAGTACTACTGGGGTCTACAGGCCTACCATGCTGTCTCATGGGGAACCTATCCCAGTTCAGCAGCCATTTAAAGTTTTTAAAAATATGTTTTTATTGGTTTTAGCAAGAGGGAAAGGGAGAGAAAGAAACGTTGATGAGAGATAAATATCTATTGGAGTCTCTTGAATGCCCCCCTACGGGGGATTGAGTCCACAACTCTGACCAGGAAACTAACCACGACTTCCTGGTTCATAGGTGGACACTGCATCTGACAAGTTTCATTTTTTTCTATCACCACTACTACTGCTTGGAGTCAGGGACATATATCCTCATAGATGTACTAGGGCAACATCTTTCTAAATGATCTCTTCTCCCTGCCGTTTTCAAATGGTCCTTTTGAGGATCTAACCTTATATCCCATCACATTCTGTCCCATCTCATCCCATCAATAAACATTTTCTAAGTGCTGACCATGGGTTAAGCCCTTTTTTAGGTATTAGGAATGTATATATCAACCAGACACAAACTCTTCCCACAAGAAAATTAGTTTGAAGGGAAGGAAGAAGAACAAGGGAGCAGAGAATAATAGGAAAATGGGACAAATGCTTTGATAGGGCCCAGGGGATTATGGGAGCCCCAAACAGAGAGCTTAACACAGTATTTAGGGGAGGGTGAAGAGAAAGCTCCCCTGATGTATTTTTCATCTGGCCACTCACCTCCTCAAAACCCTACATTGCCTACACAATCTATTTCCAAGTTTCTTTTTCAACTAAATGTCCTACAACTCCCTTAAAAGAAATCTCTATTCCAGAAAGATTGGTCCCCTGACTGTTATTATACATACATAAATTCTCCTACCTCCTCAATTTTGCTCTTGCCCTTTGCCCTTGCCTTTGCTCATGATTCATCTTACTTTGGGGGTATGTGGCTCCTGTTGGATAGGCATCATGTTTTCTCCCTTGTAGAGGGCCACCTGGGAAGGCACATGGGCATTTCTTTAATTATCGTCAGCTGAACTCAGGGCGAAAGGCAGAGCCAAGCCCTGGGAATATGCTTTCCCAAGTAGGCTGGATATGTTGTCAGTACTGACTCCTTACCTTTGCCCAGGTGTTGGGGAACAGGCTTAAATATGTAAATCGAGTCAAGCACCAGGAATGCTAGGGCCTACCCAAGAATGCAAATAAGCTCCTTTGATCCTAAGTTTTGGTGATACTTCCTGGTATTTGGGGGTATAAAATAAATGTGCTGCGTGGGCTCAGTCATTGCTGCCTCTCCATCAGAGAGAATGGCATCCCACCTGGTTCCCAGCTTGCCTCTATTTCTGCGTCTATCTTTCTTCCTTCCTTTCTTTCTGCCTCTCTCTCTCTCTCTCTCTCTCTCTCTCTCTCTCTCTCTCTCTCTCTCTTTCCTTAATCCCCAGCTCTCCACTCAGCAACCAGACCTGTTCCTTTTCAGTGCTGGACATGGAAAAGAGAGAACATCTCTACACTCCCTCACCTCTCTTGTGTTCCTCCAGCTCATGCACAGTGCCTGGAACATAGTGTCTGTTGATTAATGGCCTACTAAGCACATTTTCTTTTCACTATGCTACAAATCTCACTGCCACAAGCAGAATAAATAGGTTTGCTGCTATTATACAGGGCTACCAGAAAAATCTATGAATGCACATGAAGGTGTTAGGAAAACTGCTAAGTTTCAGTCACACTGTCCCCAGCTATGTCCTGTCCTCCTGGAAAGAGAATTTTGTCAATAATCAAGTGGAGATTAGCAGTGTCAAGAGCGCCAGTAGGCGTACAGTTGGATATATTTTCCATTCTGATTTAAATATTTAGCCTCATTTGTTTTTGGCTTTATTTATTTTTGTGTTTTGTTTTGCTTTGGTTCCAGGCCTGTTGGTCAGGGCTAATTTGTACAGCTGCTTTTTCGCTCTGTTTCTTCCAAGAAAGCAAGAGGAAATAAGGTTGCCAACAAATTTGCAGTTACCAAGGTTTTCCTAAGATGAATATTATTTTTCTCTTCTAATACTGCCAAGTAGAGTATAAAGAGAAGCATGTGATTATTCCACAAATTTAATTGTACCAGGGGTCAAATCCTGTATTCTGTCCACATCCTGATGTTGGGAGACCTATAATGCAGATTTCCTGACCCACTATTTATTCAACCATATTTCCACAGTTGTTCCATATTTCCAAAACTGTAAATTCATCCTGACTTTGAGCTTCGATTCTCAGACTCAACTCCTCCTGGATTTCAGCAAAAAGGGCCAAAGGGTCTGCCTTGGGAAGTGTAGGGAAAAGGGAGGCAATGGAGAAGCCAGAACAGGAAAAGATCACTGGAGTGGAAGTGAAGAGCACTGGGTTCAGGTCTTTGTTCTGTCACTGATTAAATGTGTGACTTGGGCCAGTCACTTCCTCTTTCTGAGCATCTCCACAGGGAGGATTGAAGTGGATATGCTCTAAGCCCTTTTCCGGTCAAATATTATTGGACTCTGAGACTTTGTATTTACATGTGTCTATAAAGGCTAATCAACAAAATGCAGAAGGGTATTTATGCTTGTGGATATTAATGAGGCTTTCCCCTGTGGTCTGCCTTTAGGAAGTACTTGCTCAAGTTGGTACTTGTCTGTGCTAAAGCCTGAGAAAAATGGCCTGGAAGACAGTATTCATGTCCTTACTAAAGAAACAGAAGTCAAGCCTAAATAGGTGATACTGAGTCCAGCTTAGACCTGGAGGCTACTTTTTTAACAGCTTTATTTAGATATTATTCCTATACCATACATTCACCCATTCACAATACAGAGGTGGGCAAAAGTAGATTTGCAATTGTGAGTACATGAAACAGTTTTATTTTTGTATTATTATGTATTAATTATCGCATTATTTCCATATGAGCAACTGTAAACTTACTTTGCCCTCTATGTATATAATTAGTCGTTTTTAGTATATTCACAGAGTTATGTAACCATTACTACAACCAATTTTAGAACATTTTCATCACTCCCCCAAAATACCCTGCACCTTTTAGCTGTCACTTCCCCACTCCCAATTTCCCACCTCTCCCAGTTGTAGACAACTGATAACATTTCTATTTCTATTGATTTGCCTGTTATGGGCATTTTATAAAAATGGAATCATATGATGTAGTCTTTTGTAACTGGCTTCTTTCACTTAGCATAATGTATTTAAAGTATCGGGTCTAGTAATAATTAATGTCGTTTTAAAACATTCGTTTAAAATCTTGCTTGGCGTTGACTTGTATTGACATAACCTTCAAACACGTGGTATCTACAGAATGTGTGAAGTGCAATTAACAAGTTTTGCTTGAAAAAGTTTGTGTTTGGTTTGGTTTTTGTTGCAAAACTAGGGCTAAGAAGATGGCTGATGAAGAGCATATTCGGCACTGCATGCTTTACGAGTTCCAATTAGGAAGAAAAGCAAGTGAGGCTGCAAAAAACATCTGTAGTGCTCTTGGTCAAGATGCAGTTAGCGCCAGAAAATGCCAGCGTTGGTTTGAGAAATTTCGCGAGGGAAATTTTTCGTTAGATGACAAGAGTGGTCGAGGCCGTGTGTCCAATTTTGATCAAGAAGCTCTTCAAGCTCTTTTGGTGCAAAATCCTCAAATTACCCAACAAGAGCTTGCGACAACTTTAAATTGTTCACAAAAAACAGTTTCCAATCAATTGCGTGCACTTGGCAAAGTCCAAAAGTTTGGAAAATGGGTTCCTCATGAGTTGACCAACAACAACCGTAATCAAAGAGTCACAATTTGCAGTTCGCTCCTCTCTCGTCAAAACCGTTTGCCGTTTTTAGAGCAAATTGTTACCGGAGATGAAGAATGGGTGCTGTATGTTAATTTGAAAAGGCGGCCTCAATGGTTGGACAAAAATGAGGCTCCGCAGCCCACGCCAAAACCTGATTTGCATGCGAAAAAAGTGATGTTGTGTGTTTGGTGGAATTTTAAAGGAATTCTTCATTATGAACTTTTACCATCTACCCAAACCATTACAAGTGCAGTGTATAGTGCCCAATTGGAAAGGTTAGCCCAAGCTTTAAGAGAAAAAGAACCCGCGCTGATTAATCGGAAGGGCGTAATTCTTCACCACGATAACGCACGACCGCATACTGCAAGAATCACTGCTGAAAAACTGCGCCAGTTGGAATGGGAAGTTCTCCCTCAACCTGCATATTCTCCTGATATTGCCCCTTCCGATTACCATTTGTTTCATTCTTTGCAAAACTTTCTTCTTGGAAGAAAATTTAATAATGAAGAATGCCTCAAAAATGCATTGACCGAATTTTTTGCATCAAAATCACAAGAATTTTACAACAGAGGGATTAAAATGCTTCCTGAGCGTTGGGCACAAGTAGTAGAAAACAACGGCAACTATATTGTTGATTAAATTTTGTTGTATTGTTTAAATAAATTCGATTTAAAAAAGTATTAGAAAACGACATCAATTATTACTACTCCTAATACATATGTGTTGTAGCATGCATCAGTTTTTCATTCCTTTTATGGCTCAGTAATATTCCTTTGTATAGACATGCCACATTTGTTTATCCATTCATTGGCTGATGGATATTTGTAAGTGGTTTCTACTTTTTGCCTATTATGAATAGTGCCATTGAACATTCATGTATATGTTTTTGTGTGGATGTTTGTTTTCAGTTCTTTTGGGTATATACTTAGGAGTAGAACTTCTAGGTCACATGGTTATTCTGTAGGACTTCTAGACTGTTTTTGTAAAGTGACTGCACCATTTTTACAGCTTCACCAGCAGTTAATAAAGGATCCAGTTTCTGGAGGCTACTTTTTAATCCAGTCCTATTGGTAGAAAATACTTTCCAGCATTGAGCACTTGGAGAAGCCATCTCCCTGGGATAGTTTGACAATGTAATATTAAGTTTTCAAGAGGATAATTTTAATAAGCAAGTCACCTCTATTTTGTTACATGGTAATTAGACCCTGGGAGAAGATGACTTGGGAAAAGCCATGATTGTCCCTTGAAATCTATAAGAATTCAGTGGAAATACTGCTAGCAGATATGATAAAGTGACGTATAATAAAATGCCATGGGTGTGTAGTGGGTTCATATCAGTTTTAACCCTTTTAAATCTATTTTCTGTCAGCACTAGATCATTTCTGAGGTAGAGGGAGTGGAGGGGGTTTTGGTATATCTGTCCACTCAGTCTCAGTCCAGTTGGGTAGGAACAAAAGAAGTAAAAAAGAAACTTAGTACTTTAAACAGGGTGAACATATATACTGCTTTGCCAAGAATGGTCCCAGTTTATACCTGCTCTTCCAAGTGTTATTAGTAGTAGTGTGGTATTTTCACCTTCAAAAGTGTCCCAGTTTGGGCAATAAACTGTATGGTCACTTCAGCTTTAGGCTGCAAACATAATGCCCTCCATCAAACTTAAAACTATACAGGCCACAACATTTCACATCTTGATTAGCTTATCTCTCCCTAGTATATAGAAAGGCTCTCTCAAACTTTCTGAAGCTTGGCTCCAAAATGACAGAGTGAGCCAGGATCATACACAATAGAAACCAAATGCTGATGATATTCAAACTGTAGGGGGTTGGTGAGATGGAGTGTGGGGATGAAAGTTTATGCAGGGAAGGCTTCCATGGATGAGGTGAAGCTTAAAGAAAAAAACCTTGAATGAAGAATAGGATTTGGGCGTTCCAAGTTCCCTGACAGACCAAGGTCCCGAATATCCTTCATCCTTGTTCTAATTAAAAAGCACTGTGCTCTCTTGTGCTTGGGCAGACAATTCACATGACCTCCCAGTTCATTTGGCAGCACTTGGGAGAAATCTGGCCTTGCAATCAGACTAAATGATGTGTTACCCTACACTTAATCTCCACCATCCATCAAAATCCAGGGGCCTTGGCCTCAGCCCCTCAACAAGAGGCCCACAGTACCTGGGTAGGATTTCATCCAGGGAATGAATGCAAAGCCCCTAATTCTCCATCCATCTCAGCCCTCTGTAAACAGTTAAAGACTGTAGCCAACAACAAAAGAACTGCCAACTCAAATGAAAGCAGTGAGTCAGCAAAATAAAGACAGATGGCAATGGATTAACTGTAGCATAGGCGGCGAAAAGCAGACCCTCCTTATTTCTGACCAGATTCCCTCCCCTCAGTTTCAGGCAACTTAGTGCTCACACAGAGCGCCTCATGAACTACGCTGGGTGTGGGGGAGAGTATTTGCTGCATAGAGGGTATGTGTAGTCATAGCAATCTAGGAGAACACTGCTTCAATACATTATCTCTGGGTGGTCCAGACAAGGGGAAGAAGACAGAGAGGACAGGACAGATGGGAAGACATTGATAAGGCTTTCCTCCAAGCTATTACATCTCCCTTGTCACTGGGCTATTTCTTTAGATGGCCTTATTTTCAAATATTCTTTTCTGTTACCCCTTAACCATATTTGTTGGAACACATAATCCAGTTTGTGGTAACATTAGTATCGTCACCCTAACTTTCTCAGTTCTTCACTCAAACTTGAATTTTGGAAATGGTAAAAGATTGAAATTATGTCTAAAAACAATTTTTGTGTTTGTATGTGAATTTCTTTTATACATGTGTATGATGATGAATTCCTAGCAGTGTGCTTCCTAGAACATAGAGGGTGCTCAATAAATATTTGTTAAACAAAAGAATGTGTGAGTGAAAGATCTTATAGAAAATGTTTCCTGAACATAATAAACAAGATAGGGCCCCCAGTGAAGTGAGATCCTTTGTGTAAATGTCTTTATCTATTCAATCAAGGAATCAACGGATCAACAAGAATTTTCTAGCATTCCCCAAAGTACCCAACATAATGTGCTCACCCATCACCTTAGCTTCATCAACATTCACTCAAGATGTTCTTCAAAAGGTTAGCTTCTTAAATTGACCTATGTTTTCATGCAGGCTTCCAGTATTTCTAAAATCTTTGATATTTGGGGTTTCTTGGAAGAACTCCCAACAAATAACTGTTTTTTTATGATGAGCAGTCCTTAGAGAAGTGGAACATTCTTAAGAATAATTCCAGATAATTTTTGGATATGAACAGGAATGGAAATAGGAATAAACACTTGACCTGTCACGGCAGGAAAGGAACAAGCATAAGAGCATGGTGAAAACGGGGATGGAGAATAAAATATTTCCCACTTTATACCCAGCTAGTATACCACTTCCCACAATTATTCAGTCTGCTCAGAGTCAGAACTGGGGCTTCTTTAACCTAACTTTTCCTAAGGTTACAATAGCAAAAAATAATAATTTATTGAAGTGAAATTCACATAAACTTAACCATTTTAAACTGAACAGTTCAGTAACATTAGTACATTTACATGTATATAACCTCTATCAAGTCCCAAAACGTTTTATCACTCCAAAGTGAGACCCTTTACCTGTTAAGCATATTTTTCCCATTCCCTCCCTTTATCTACCCCCTGACAACCATCAATCTACATTCTGTCTCTATAGATTTACCTATTTTGAATATTTTATATAAATGGGATAATACAATATGTGGCCTTATCAACTGGCATTATTTACTTAGTATACAGTGTGTTTCAAGGTTCATCCAAGTTTTAGCATGTATCAATGCTTCATTCCTCGTTATGGTTAAATAAGGTTCCATTGTATAAATATACAACTCTTTTATTTATTTATTTTAAAAAATATTTTTTATATATTTTATTGATTTTTTACAGAGAGGAAGAGAGAGGGATAGAGACTTAGAAACATCGATGAGAGAGAATCATCCATCAGCTGCCTCCTGCACACCCCCCACTGGGGATGTGCCCGCAACCAAGGTACATGCCCTTGACTGGAATTGAACCTGGGACCCTTCAGTCTGCAGGCCTACGCTCTATCCACTGAGCCAAACCAGGTTCGGCTAAATATACAACACTTTTAAAATTAACTCATCCATTGATGGACTTAGGTTTGTTTTCACCTTTTGGCTATTGTGAGTAGTGCTGCTATGATTTTGTACTAGTTGCAGATCTTATTTTTAATTACTTTGGATATATACATAGGAGTGAAAGTGTGGGTTCATATGGTAATTATATATTTAGCTTAACTGTTTTTTCTACCCTATTATTTTAATACCTACAAAGGTGTATAAACACAACAAAAAAGGTGACCAATTCAAAGTCAACAGCATCTGTGAAGTTGACCGAGATATCTCTAGGTTTTTGTCCTAGGCCTCTGGAGGCTGCCTCAGGATTCTGAAGTATTGGCACTACTGTTGCCATCTAACCCTCTTTCCTTCCACCCTTCCCTCTCTCCTTTCTTGCTTTCATTTATATAACAAATATTAATTGAGTGCTTGCCATGTTTTAAGTAGTTTACTAGATATAAGGGCTACCAAGATGAATGAGATGCAGTTCCTGTCTTCAAGGTCACTGTAAATGCTGAGGAGATTTTGTATGTTCAAGCCGGATATAGTAGCTAAAAGAATTCTAAATGTGGACATGGTGCCCCACCTAGACACTAGACTATGAGCTCCTCAAGGGCAGTAAATGTGTGCCTGGGACACATTTGCTGTAAGAAAAGCAACTTCAGGAAGGACTGAAGCAGGCTGCCTAGCCACATCAGCCCATTGCCCTTGTCCAGCATCCTGGGGCCCACTTGGGTCATCTCTCTCTCCTTAGTTCTGGCTTAGGCAGGTGGCAAAGAGAGGATATACTTTTGCTACTGCTTCCTCTGACCTCACTTCCATTTCAGAATGAGCTCTTTTTCAAAAGTGTTTTTATATATTTATAGTTTCATGATCATTTCTTCAAAGAGGAGCCCAGATTATGCAAGAAAGTGACACCATATGTTCCAGGAATTAAATTCACAGTAAACAGGAAAACCCTCTGTCACCAGTTTGATTTTTGTCTCTAGAAATCGTCTTCTATCTGACTGTAGCTAAGGGTGGAGGTGGGGGTTGAGAAGTGGGCAGGAGCCTCCCTTAATGCTCATGGTGTTCCATGATTTTGGTATGCTTCCCTTTCAGTTCAGCCTGTGTTCTGCTTTCCTTGGACTTGATTGCTAACCACAGAAGTTTCCAGAAGAAAACTTAGGAAAGCAATGCATAGATGTTGCCAATTTCATAAACTACTACTTCAGTTTATATTCTCAAAACTCGTCCTGGACAAAAGTAATAAAAACCTACAGCGTCAATGGTGAGTAAAAGGAGAGAATTGAGGAAAAAGATGAAGATAGAGGGAAAGGTATTTCAAATTAGCTTGAACAAAAGCGGAAGTGTGGGATGAGGATTCCCCCACCCTCATTGCAGAGAAGTAAAGGATCCCTGGGTAGGAAAGCTGCTTTTAAATGGAAAAGCCCTGGGCAGTCTATAGACCTTTTAACTCCAGTTAGTCTCAGCTCCTTTCTGGCTGTTAGCTTTGTCTCCTTTGGGATTAAACCTTCTAGGTCCATACTGGAAAGCACGGCTGAAAGGAGAGTGGGGAAAGACTCTTCCCCAAGGTATGCCCATTGTCATCACATAATTGAAAGGTTTTGGTTCTTTTAAAAATCAAGAATAATTGGTAGAATTTTCCTTTTTTTAAAGACCCCAAATCTCAAACAATAGACTGGTGGGAGCTCCTTTGTTAAATCTGCCTGCCAGTTTATGGGTTGTTACCTCTAAGAAAATTTAGATTTTGTTCCTACTGGGAATACCAAGTACTATGTTAGGCAGTTGGAAGTACAATTATGAACCAGACACGGTCCCTGCCCTCAAGGAATTTATAGTCTAATAGGGAGAGAGACAAGCAGATGGCTAATTATAACATGGAATGATGAGTGCTGGAAGTTTCTGGGGGAGGACAGAGGATGAACATTTAAATCATACTGGAGGGTCAGAGAAGGCTTCCTGAAAGACATGATGCATAAACTGAAGAATGAGTAGGAGTTAGCCAAGTGAAAGGGAAGGAGGAAAGGATATTCCAGACAGATGGGCTTTGCAGGAATAAAGCTTACAAACGGAGATTAAAGCAAGAATTTATAAAATATACAGTCACAAAAAATGGAAAATTGATTCATACAAGCAAGAGCTTAATCACTGGAAACACAATTAAAATGGGTTAGCAAGTTAGCAACTTTGCTTTAAAAAAAATCCAAAAAACAAAACAGCAACAAAATACTCGAGTAAAAAAGATAGTGAGAAAGGGAGAAGGAAAAAGAGAGAAGAGAGAACTATATTTAGAATACATTAAGTAGTATAGAAAAATATTAAATATTCTTAGCAATAGCAATTGTGTAAGTCCTGGTATAGTTATCAAGTTATAAATAACTGGTATTTTATATTAATATATATACTAATGAATTTGGAAACCAGATGAAATGGACAGTCTCTTAAGGAAACATAAATTATCAAAATTGGCTTGAGAAGAAGGTGAAAATCTGACCACACCAATAAACTAGAGAAGAAACTGAAATAGAATCAATGATGCATACACCGCAACCATCTTAACACATGCACAAAAGTTTTAAAAGTATATTGTACAAAACCTTTAAGAAACACTATACCCCTAGCCGGTTTGGCTCAGTGGCTACGGCATTGGCCTGCGGACTGAAAGGTCCCAGGTTCGATTCCGGTCAAGGGCATGTATCTTGGTTGAGGGCACATTCTCAGTGGGGGGTGTGCAGAAAGCAGCTGATGATGTTTCTAACTCTCTATCCCTTTTCTTCCTCTCTGTAAAAAAGTCAATAAAATATATTTAAAAAAAGTTAAAAAAAAAGAAACACTATACCTCTTATCAAACAACTGCTTCAGAGCATTGCAAAAGATAAAAAGCTTCCAACCGATTTTCAATACTATCATTACACCAATTGTATGAGAACCAAAAAAGTAACACTATATGAAAGCCTTAAATAAATTATTAGCAAATCAGATCCTGAACTTTTGAAAATAATAATATAACATAAAGAAGTAGAGTTTAATCTCAGAAAAGCAGGATTAGAAACTATATTAATATAATTAATTATATTTGTATATTGAAGGAGAAAACGCTGTGATCATTTTAGTAGATGTGGCAGAAATATTTGACAACCTCAGCACCTATTTGCCCTTAGAAAGTTCTAATAAAACTGGGAATAAAATAAAACTTAAATTTAATAAAAAGTATTTTCCAGAAATCTACAAAAAACTGCATACTTAATGAGGAAGCAAGCATAGAAGAGTGGTTAAAAACACAATCTCTGAAGCTAGATAGAGGAGGTTTGAAACTCTATTCAGTCACGTGTTAGCTGTGTGACCTGTGGCAAGTTACTTAGCTTCTCTGTGTTTCAGTTTAATCATCTGTAAAATGAAAATAATAATATCTAATAACGTTTTACACAGAACAAATAATTTATATAGTGCTAATGATAGTGCTTGGTATATACACGCACTATATAAGTTTTTTAACAAATTTTGAAACATTAGATGTTTTCTTTCAAAGTCAGGAACAAAACAGGAATGTCCAGTACTACTGTCAGTCTACTATTCAACATTTTACTGAAGGTCCAAGTCAGTGTAATAGAACAACAACAACAAAAAAAAAAAACCAAAAAAAAAAAAAGAATTAATAAAACCAAAAATAAAGGAACAAAACTGTCAATATATGCAGATAATATAATAATCTAACCAGAAATTAAGCTGACTTCAGTTCAAAGAGGAAGTAAAAGAAGAACGTGAGATAAATGGGTAAAGAGAGTAAAAAGGTTTAAAAAAGAAAATTATACTCTCTAGGACATTTTGGTATCATTATTTCTTCTGGACATTTCTATTTGGATGTCTTACCATTGTTTCAAATTGAACATTTAATTCATTATTTTTCCTCCTTGCCTAGTACTTCTCTTGACTTCCATTTTTCTGTCAATGACACCACCACTTTCCAATTCACCTAGACTGAAAACTTTGGAATTCTTTTAGACTTCAAACAGTGGATATACCTCAGTCCATCTCTAAGTCACTGAATACACAACAGGCCAATCTTACTCTAAAACCACTAACCTCAAAAGTCATTCTCTTGTTTGAAAGTCTTGGAGGCTTCTCACTTTCTATCATATCTAATCTAAACTCCTTTGCTTAGTGGTCATGATGTAAGCTGCACCCAACCTAAAAAAGTTTTTTTTTTTTTTCCTGCTACCCTCTGCTTTTGTAATACCAGTATCCTCAGCATCCTCACACATCTTTACTTTTTTAATTCAGCGTCTTTATTTAATTCCGTGCCTTGTACTGTTCTGTTTCTCTCCCTAAGTGTCTCCCAATCTTCTCTCATTCTTCAATGATCAGTTTAAATGGTGCCTTAGCCAAAACCGGTTTGGCTTAATGGATAGAGCGTTGGCCTGCGGACTGAAACGTCCCGGGTTCAATTCTGGTCAAGGGCATGTACCTTGGTTGCGGGCACATCCTCAGTGGGGGGTGTGCAAGGGTCAGCTGATCGATGTCTCTCTCTCATCGATGTTTCTAACTCTATCTCTCTCTCCTCCTCTCTGTAAAAAAATCAATAAAATATATTAAAAATAAAATAAAATAAATGGTGCCTTAAACATATTACTTTTTCAACACTTACCTATGTGCCAGGTACTGTGTTCATTTAATGTTCTCAGCAGCCTTATGTAATAAGTATTTATTATTTTTCATTTTATTTTCTGGATTTGCTTAAGGTTCATGGCTGATCTGGAGTTTGAAGCCATGTTGACTGCCCAACCCCAAAGCACATGCTCCCAACCTCTCTGTTATGGTGCTCTAGAATGCCTCCCCTAGCTGCATCAATCCCCACTGACCTTCTCTTCATTGTTTTGGCTGCTATTCACTATTGTCTAACATACAAGTTTGGCTCCCAACAAAACTGTAGGTTCCTGGAGGTCAGGGGCCACATCCTACACTTCTCTGTGTCCCCACAGAATTAGGCCCACAATGGGCCCTTGACTAATTGGTAAAGGTTGATAAATTATAACTAAATATACAGGAATTTGGCCTTAACATCCAGTTTTGAAAAAAACGAGGCTTGAGAGCTTGAGAATATAACACAGCCCTACCCATCCAAAAGCCTGGATTTTAGCTCTAGAAAGGGAAGGGAGAATGACTAAAACTTTCAAGATCAACCTCCCTCATCCCATCCTTGTCACCCCTGGTGATCAGGCTTTTCTCCACAAAGCTTAGGTCAATGTTGCATGACGAATCTTCCCTTTACATAGGATGAGACCAGGAGAGATTTTATTAGCATGTGAAAATGGAGCCAAATCTGTCAGCTTAAAATTGTGCAAATCGGACTCCTGGGCATGTTCCAGAAGTGAGCCAGGGGAACACTAATAGTTGTCCTACCCACCTCACAAGGTCACCTCACATGGTGAGAATCAAGTGAGATAATGGTTATGAGCATGCTTTGGAAAGTAACAATGAAAAACAGCTTGCTTGTTGAGCCTGGCGTGGAACAGTTAGAGCTCTTTGGAGATAACAATGTCTTGGCCAGGTGAAGGGTGTCAGCTCTTCTGCAATACTTGGATTCGCCATTTCCCAAAGGTTGCAAGACTTGCTTTCCAGAAATTCTTGGGAACATTTACTTCATCGTGAGACTTCTTCAGCTGCATGGGAAACTATACTTGATTTTTTTTTCTTTTTCTAATTTTACTTACTCAGCTAGTCCACAATACTCTGGGGGCTTCTGAAAGATTAAGCTAACTTTCCCTCCTTTTGGTGCATTGAAAAGATAGTATTTTGCTGATGGCTTACATTTATATTTCCAACTTTTTTATAAGGTCAAGATCAAGTCATATGGGGAAAGCACATTGTGAGATTGCTATAGATGATCTGTGGATGATCTATAAATTATGAGGGATGTTACTAAATAAATAAGGCATGCCTTCCTGCTTTCCCTGTAGATACCAAATCCCCTTGAAATTCAAGCTTTGGAATTAGCCTCAGTGGAATAAAGTTAGAAGTAAAAGAAGAGATTTTTTTTGTAAAAGAGAAAGTTTGGATTCAAAACATTCTGATTCTGAAAGTGAAGGGAAGCCAGGGGAGAGTGAGCTCAACTTGGACAGAGAAGAGGAGAAACTGCTGACTGTGCAGGAACTTTGGCCAAAGAGCCCTGGATCAAGAATAGACTGGGCTTGCAGAGGTAGCCAAAGGTATTCTGACCAGGGAAATGAACAAGATTTATCACCTAATTTGGTCTAGACCGGACTGAGCTTGGCTTTGAGTCTGTTTTTTTGTTTTGGGCATGTGTTCATAACTTTTTAAAAAATATATATTTTATTGATTTTTCACAGAAAGGAAGGGAGAGAGATAGAGGGTTAGAAATATTAATGAGAGAGAAACATCGACCAGCTGCTTCCTGCACACTCCCCACTGGGGATGTGCCCGCAACCAATGTACATGTCCTTGACCGGAAACGAACCCGGGACCCTTCAGTCCGCAGGCTGACGCTCTATCCACTGAGCCAAACCGGTTTCGGCTGTTCATAACTTTTTACAATTGGACCCTTCAGATAGTGAGCCATCACTCTCAGTGAAATGGGGATGAGGGGAGGTTGCTGCTGGTGTCAGTAGTGGGGACAGAATCTGAGAATCAAAGCTATAGAGAGTATTCCTATGCCTCTCATGGTAGCCATGCAGTCAGAAAATAGCAGCTCCCAGCTTCTGGGCCACTGGACATCCTGTCTGTATTAAACAGTGTGTACCTTGCCAGCTATCCAGAAAGCTCACCATTGTGCACCATCCCGTGGACTTCTATACCACCAGATTTCATGCTACATATCTATTGCTCCACTTTTGATTCTAAAACACTTCCCTGACAAGCTGCTGCATTGAAATGTGGCAACATTGTAGGTGTGTGTGTGTGTGTGTGTGTGTGTGTGTGTGTGTGTGTGTATGTTTTGGGGGCTCCTGAGTAGCCTCAGACTCTCTGACTGCAGGCTTCAAAGGGTGCTGGGATCTATGAACTTTGCTCCACTGCGACTGCTGTACAGAGAGAGTTGAGAATAAGCCCCTGCTGGTTCTATCCCACACTCCCCGTTATGATAGGCAGTGAAGCAAATCATTTGGGCAATTGCCTGACCTTAATGTTCCTCTCTTGCCTGAAAGGAACATCCAAGTATGTGCTTACTATTTAGTTTTCCTGGAAAAATAATTTATCTGGCAGGCAAAAGAGGGTGAATATGTCTTAAGAAAAGGATTGTGTCGTACCCGTAACTCCTGCAGCCCCCTCTGTGCATTTCCATGGCTGAAAAGCTTACATTCAGCAGAAGAGTAACCAACCATCTACTAAGAAAAGTTTTTAGTTTTTACTCAAAGAAATGTTGTTTAAAGTAAAATAGAGATACATTATTGGGCAGCTCTTTGAGCCGAAATCCAGCTATATATTGAAATCCGGAGATTTTTGAAGGAGAGTGCAAAATATAAAACAGGTCTGACTGCTCAGTGTTACAATTTTAAGAGACCCCGCTTTATTGGAATGCTGCCCATTAGGAATCCATCCTTTTGTAATTGAAAGACATTTTGAGTCTTCCAGAGTTATGTGTAAAAGAGTAAAATGTGCCTGAGAAAGATCTCACTTTAAACCAGATCGGCTGATAACAGCTCTCTTCAGGGAAGATGAATATCCTTGGGATGGGAGAGAAGAATCTCTGAGATCAGCAAGAGTAAGAAGCCCAAGCAATAAGAGGAAACATGGGAATAAAAAGGGGAAATGAGTGCATACCAAGACTAGGCTAATTTAGGATATCCTGATTAAGGGAGACCTACAGACCATCTACACCATGTCTTCCTCCCCACCCCCTCCCTGTCTTCCTCTCCCTGCCCCAACCCGCCACAAAAAAACAAACATCCCACAATTTTTAGACATTAGAGCCCTTTGTTAAACCAGAGCCTCAATATGTATAAAATGAATACAAGTGGGGTTACTCTGCTTAAAGTGGGGGTAAGAGCCCTGGGGATCTGTCTACTGAGCCTCTCTTTCTGCTGCTGAGACTGAGAAAAGTAAGGTAGCACTATATTCAGCTGGATAGTAAAGACTAATGCTCAACATAAATTTAGGTAATTTGTTAAATACAGTCATTATTAAAAATTAAATTATAGCCCTAACCAGTTTGGCTTGGTGGATAGAGCGTCGGCCTGTAGCCTCAAGGTTCCCAGGTTTGATTCTTATCAAGGGCATGTACCTTGGTTGCCAGCAAATCCCCAGTAGCGGGTGTGCACGAGGCAGCTGATCAATGTTTCTCTTTCATTCATGTTTCTAACTCTCTATCCCTTTCCCTTCCTCTCTGTAAAAAAATCAATAAAATATATTAAAAAAATTAAATTATATAAAATTACAATTAAGTTTTATTAAAGATAAAGCAATGAAAAATTTTTTAAATATATATTTTATTGATATTTTACAGAGAGGAGGAAGGGAAAGAGATAGAGAGCTAGAAACGCTGATGAGAGAGAAACATCGACCAGCTGCCTCTTGCACACCCCCTACCGGGGATGTGCCCACAACCAATGTACATGCCCTTGACTGAAATCGAACCTGGGACTTTTCAGTCCGCAGACCGACGCTCTACCACCGAGCCAAACCGGTCTCGGCAAGCTAATGAAAATTTAATACTAATCACTTTCTTTTAATTTTATTACACTTTACTATTATCTATGCTTGTGATTTATGTCTATTGTATCTGTGTAGTGGAGATACTCTAAAGTGATATCCTGCTGCTTATCTCTTTCTAACTCCTTGTTCAATGATGTCATGTGGGAACTTGAAATTGGCCGTGGTGGGAGTATTTACACCATGGAAATCATCAAACACTATAAATCAGCACCCTCCCCCCATCAACTGAGAGAGCCAATTGGAAAACATTACCAGGCACACTACTGATTTACACTGTAAGTCCTCACTTCTCTGAAAGCTATACTTCCAGGAGCCTCAATCAGGAGTAGCACAGCTTAGAACTCAGGAGAGGAAAAGGAAATGCAGTTGAATGACCATTCCCGCAAAACATGTACACTTTACTCTCTGGAAGAGACAAGTCACGGCATGGCCCCAGCCCAGGCAAATATGTATTCAATAATGGGGCAGATGAGAAGCAGCATGGTGATAACAGCATAAATTGACAGCTGACATTGGGAGGTCCTGGCATTACAATTTAAAAAATATATATTTTATTGATTTTTTTATAGAGAGGAAGCGAGAGGGATAGAGAGTTAGAAACATCAATGGGAGAGAATCATCTATCAGCTGCCTCTTGCACATCCCCTACTGGGGATGTGTCTGCAACCAAGGTACATGCCCTTGACCGGAATCTAACCTGGGACCTTTCAGTCCTCAGGCCGATGCTCTATCCACTGAGCCAAACCGGTTTCGGCGGCATTACAATTTTGAGCCTTACATGTAGTCCAAGGGCAAACAACCCATGTTATTCCTACGAACCTCAAAGACCTCGCTGTATCACAGCTCAGCACCGTTCAAGAAGTGGTAGTGTTTATCCTTATGACCCCTCAAAATGGGCTAAATTACAATTGAACAAGGTCCGTAAGAAGGCTCTAGGTCTGTGGAGTTCACTAGTGCCCACAGCAATTGGCACAGTGCTTTGTGCATAGAAGACCCTTAAATAATTATTTATGGAAAGAATGAAACCAATTTTTGTAAGCAAAGTCCTTGTCTATTTCTCCATTGTTTTCAGAAAAAGTAATTCAGGATGTTTTTGTTTCAGAAAGCAGTTGAATATGAATACATTTTGAAAGCTGTCTATCCAAAACTGAGTTCCAAAAGTATTGATACCTGAAGGGGTAAGTGTCCATTATTGGATAATTCATTGGTGTGAGACCTCCAATGCCCCAATGGTATCTGATAAACAGGAAATTACTTCATCCAGAAGGTGAGCAGATTGTCAGTAGCACAGGTCCTCCCCTTACTGTCCCTACTGGAACCATGTTTGCCATTCCTCTTCTCTCTCTTTTGTGATGGCTCCCTTAACTTTCCAGTACTTCAGCCCCCTGCCTGAGGCCCTGTAGGCTTGAGATTTCTTTCCTTATACCCAAACAGTATCTTTAGCAGATAAGTCCATTTGTCTAGTCTTTACAAAAGGAAACTCATCTAAAGCCAAATACTTTTCACATTTCTCAATTTATACTATTTAAACTGGTGGTGGTGGTGGTGGTGGTGGTGGTGGAGGTGTGTGTATGTGTGTGTCCCAAAGCACCTTTTATGCCTTTATCTCTTCACAACCTAATTTGGCATATCTAGAGTTTGCAGCATTGCAGAAGGGGAGCTTAAACATATTTCCTGATTTTAATTAAGCCTTGTTGGGTTACAGTGACCCAGATGCAACTATCTAGCTGGTTTAGGCAGACTCCAAAAAGAGCCTAGGCAGGAATTTCTAGGTTATCTGAAGGCTTTTGTCAGAAAAGACCCAACTTAGCAGGTCAAGCAGCTCAAATTGTATAGATAACTGCTATAATGGTGTTCTTTTAATTCTCTGGTGATAAGTGATCCAACTGTTGTTCTCAGGGACATTTGGGGTCCTTCTAAAGGATTCTGAGGTTTGTGGCCAACCCTAGTGAAAGTAGTTATTTCTGTTCCCTTATTCTTCAGGTGACTGCCCTCACCTGAGTGGTGAGACTGGGTCCTACAGGCTAACTCCATACCCATTCCAGACAACCTCATTTTGCAGATGAATCTCTCACTATAGGAGTTGAATCAATAGGGAGAGACAATTCAGATGTAAATTTGAGTTAGGGAAAATAATCTGAAAGATTCTATCAGGCCAGCTGACTTCTAGAAGCTCTGCTACTAAATAGGTGAACAGTGTTGGCAATTTTTACTTAATTTCTCCGTGCCTCAGTTTCCACATCTCTAAAATTGCTTGATGATAGCATCCAACTCACAGTGTTGTGATGAGGGCTAAATAAACAATATATCATATATGCTTACTGCAGCACTTAGCATACAGTTTGTGGCTTAAAGGGGGGTTGGGTTAAAAGTATAAAAAAATTAAAAATTGTGGATTTCTTAATAGACATAGCAGAGTTGGAATAAAGTGTGTTGCAAGATTCTTGAGGCCTGATCCCTCTGCTGTAAAACCTGTGACTACCCCTTGCCATTGTGATCTGTGTGTCTATGCCACTGAATAATGGGACATGTGGAAGTGTTTCCAAGTTAACAAGTTCACAGAAAATGTTCATGGTAACAACAATGTTAGGGAATTGGGAACTGTGGTGACAGCTTCTGAATGTCACAATCATTGGGGATACTGTGTGCCAGTGGGACCACAAAGAGAATCCCAGCCCAGGCCCCTTGTGCACTTGTTGATTTACTTCTCCTCAAGCCCCTCCATCATTCCCAAAGGTTCTACTAGTAATTCAGGGGGCAAGTTGGCAGGTCTTGGGCCTCTTGGTACCCTTTTCTTACCCTACCTCCTGCCCATCCTCCAGGCTTATACCAAAGACCCCACACAGATCTACCCACTTTTCTCTGTATTTTTTTAAATCCTCATCTGAGGACATGCTTAGAGAGAGTAAGGGAGAAAGAAATGTCTATATGAGAAACATCAGTCGGTTGCCCTCAGTACATGCCCCAATTAGGGAACAAGTCAGCAATCAAAATGGCAACCTTTTGGTAGACAGGACTACACTCAACTAACAGAGCCACTCTGGTAGGACTCTACTTGTTTCTTTTACTTTTAGTGAAAAGCCAATCTTAAAAGAGTGGAGATACTATCTCTACCTGCACAACACTTTGATTTGAAAAGACGGGGGTCTTCAGTGTTTCACACAGAAATGTGAACATTTTAGGCAATGTGACAAGTCAATGGGATCCGCAGGCATTTTTGGTCCCTTTCATGACATAGAGACCTGGCTGCCTATTCTATCTAATGCCAATTTTGAAGATGATTCAGATGCAGAGCAGGGTTTTCCAGGACTCCTGAAGGGATCTATTTGAGGTCAGTGCATGGCTTCAAGGCCTCACAGAATTTCGGATCTTGTCTTATGGTTGTCCTTGAAACATTGTAATTGGGATTCCTAGAACTGATTCTACCAGGGGTTCAACTCCACACATCTTAAAATAGTATTTCTTAAAGAATGTATTTTTTTAAGTCCATATCAGGAATGATAATAGGATGGCTGCCTCCCAAGGTTTTCAAGCTGTGCAGGATTTAGCTTTTAAAAGAAAGAAAGAAAGAAAGAAAGAAAGAAAGAAAGAAAGAAAGAAAGAAAGAAAGAAAGAAAGAAAGAAAGAAAGAAAGAAAGAAAGAAAGAAAGAAAGGAAGAAAGGAAGGAAGGAAGAAAGGAAGAAAGGAAGAAAGAAAAGAAAGAAAGGAAGGAAGAAAAGAAAGAAAGGAAGAAAAAGAATCTAGCCTCTTTTTGTTAATTGTGCCAATGCTTTCATTTTTCAGGCAATTTCAGTTCAATCCCAGATCTGGTTTCTAGAGTCACATTTTCCCAATCAAATCCTTTCCATTTACAGAGAGGAGCCTTATGTCTGAGTGTGGAATTTGAATTTGCCCAGGTGCTGGCAGTTAGGGAGGGTTTTCATATTCAAAGCTGCACATGCTTTGGAAATGTGACCTGCATGATTGCAACAGGAGGCAATCATCTTTGGTGGGGAGGGGCAGGGGCAGAAGCTCATATGGGAGATTGCGGGCTCTGTCCTTGGACCTCAGCATTTCTCTGGCATCTTGCCTTCTCTCTGTCTAGTCTCATGCCTTTGACCAACACCATTAGTAGAACTTTCATTCCTCAGAGCAGTCCTGTTACCAGAGCTCCGGCCCTACTTCTGCAACTGTTTATTGCAGCATTGCCCAAGCTTGAGAAGTTGTTCGAAAAATACCCAAGTGATTCTTATAATCAGGAAACTTCAGGAAGCCCAGGCAATTTTCACCCAAATGCCCCCACCTCACCCCAAGCACAATGTGATCAAAGCCACACACTCATTCTAAAAGCAACTTATTCTAAAAACTATGCGGAAAGAATAAGGGAGATCTACATGTGGTTATATGGAACAATCTCCAAGAAGGCATATGAAGTTATAAAAAAGCAAGCTGCCAATATTACTATGAACACTTGCCTACCTGACCTCTGTGAATTTAACTCTCAGTATTAAAGGATGCTCTCCATTTCCTCCAGAAAACACACTGCTGTTGTGTGAGCTGGTATGCTTCTGCTTAGAAGGTCCGGATACCTCTTTAAAAAAAATATTTTTCGCCGAAACAGGTTTGGCTCAGTGGATGGAATGTTGGCCTGCAGACTGAAAGGTCCCAGGTTTGATTCCGGTCAAGGGCATGTACCTTGGTTGCGGGCACACCCCCAGTAGGGGGTGTGCAAGAGGCAGCTGATTGATGATTCTTTCTCATCAATGTTTCTAACTCTCTACCCCTCTCTCTTCCTCTCTGTAAAAAAAAAAAATCAATAAAATATATAAAAATATATATTTTTATTGATTTCAGAGAGGGAGGGAGAGATAGATAGAAACATCAATGATGAGAGAAAATCATTGACTGGCTGCCTCCTGAATTCCCCACACTGGGGATTGAGTCCACAACCTGTGCATGTACCCCAAATGGGAATCGAACTGTAACCTCCTGCCACTGATCCACGCTGGCCAGGCCAGGTACTTCCGCTTTAACTGAGTTTTAATTAACTAACTACTCTTCTAATTATACAAATAAGAGAGAGCCTATTGTAGTTAACAAAAGATTTATAGACCAAACCTATCTATTTAAAAAAATCTAAAATACATACACTGAATGGCCAGATTATTATGATCTCTGAACACATAATAATCTGGCCACTCAGTGTATATCCTATATAATAAAAGGCTAATATGAAAATTGTCCCCTTGACCAGGAGTTTGACTAGCAGGCAGACCAGCCAACTTCCCATGTCCCCTCCTCCTAGCCAGGCTGGCCGGACCACAAATTCATGCACCAGGACTCTAATATATATACACTGAGTGGTCAGATTTTTATGCATTCAGAGATCATAATAATCTGGCCACTCAGTGTATATAGGCTTGTAAATGCACATCAAATTTCAGGAAATGTGAACAATGGTTGCTTCTGGAAAGGAAGTAGCTTGTCTGGGGCAGAAAGGTTCACTATATATCCTTTTGCTTCATTTTAACATTTTACTATGTTCATGAATTACTTTTCTTAATTTTTTATTTTGAAAAATTTCAAACATACAACGAGAATGAACAAGTAGTACAATGCACATACCCATATCCATCAAGATTCCACAATTAACATTTGCCATTTATATAATATCTCTTCTTTATTGAATCACTTGAGTGATATACTGTCATAAAATCTTCAGATGACTATCCTAAGATTAGAGATTCTCTCTTCTCATCACAAACTAATCCTAAATCAAGATTTGTGCATTACATTTACTAGGTCTCTTTAGTGTTGTTTAATCTAAAACAGAGCATGCTCTCAATTTTTGTGTGTGTAAGATGGACTTTTTGAAGAGTTCAGGTTAGTTATGCTGCAGAATATCCCAAGATTCTGAATTTGTTAGTTTCCTTGTGTTATACATTCTTTTTTCAATAGAAAGATTTAATAGCTGTAATAAGAAAGAATATCTGGCACTGTTTGCATTAAACAGCAACTTTTCAAAGAGCTCATCTTCCCAATATATCCAGCAGTGGAAAGACCTAGTCTTCTGTTCCTCAGAGCTGATTCTTTAATCCTCTCCCCTTGCATTCTTCATATTCAACCAGTTCTCAAGTATTTTAGTTTGTTCTTTGACATGCCTCATGTTTCTCTGCCTTCTCTAGTACCACTATGTCCCTCCACCAGGTCAGGCCTTCAACGCCTCACCCTAAATTGCTGCTACTGTTTCCTAAAAGACCCCTCTAGTGTTAGAATATTCCAATAAACATCTGTTGGCCCATAAATATAGAAGAAACACTGCTTTTGTCAAGTTGCTCCTCTCTGAAAAACAATCAGTGGCTCCCTATTTCCTACTTTTCTACAAAAGCCCATTTTTCTTCAGTCAGAGCCAGCTTTGAACAGCCTTCAGCATCAGAGACAGTTATCAATTTAAATCCTATAACTACTAATTATTCGCTGAATGGCCTTGGAAATGTTACTTAGTTTATCTGGCCTTCCATTTTCTTACTTGTAAAATAGAAATAACAATTGTGCCTGCCTCTCTAGTTTGTCCAACACACACCTGAAAAACTCCCACTTCTTCTAAGGGTCTCTGCAAAACTCATCCTTTCTTTGAGTCTCAGCTTAAGCCCTGCCTCTTCCAGGAAGACTTCAGATTCACAGCTGCCCTCCCTCTCTAAGTTTCCATAGCACTGTGGTCTACAGGGAATAACTTAGCAGATGCTAGTTGCTATGGACTAAATGTTTATGTCATCCCCTGCCCCACCAAATTCATATGTTGAAACATAATTCCCAATGTTTATATTTTCATCTTATCTGCTAGTTTGGATGGCTAGAGCCCCATGAGGGCAGGAGCAGATCTGTTTCTCCTAGAGCTCCCAGAGCTAGAGCTACACGGAACACTCAGCAACTAGAGCTTATCACTTGACTGAATCTGAAAAGATGGTCTGTGGGTCTTTAGTCTTCCACTTAACTCTGAGAAAATATGACTCTGAGAATCCCTGCTTTAGGTGAGATAGGAAGGACCAGTCATAACAATTGCTCTTATTCATAGAGTGCCTATTATTTGCCTAGTACTTTGAATATATATTTTATTTGATTTCAACTTTACAGATGAAAAAATAGAGGCTCAGAGAGGGTAAATGTCTTGCCTAGTTATTAACTGCTGAAGCTGGAATTTGAACTCAAATCTGACTAAATAGAGCCAGTAATTCCCTGTTGCCTCAGTAGTAACAGTGAACATTGTTAATTAAAGGAAGAATAATTTATTAGAGTTTCTGTGAATAGGACCATATTTACTCCAGTACTATCCTTTATAAACTAGAATGCCCACTCTAACTGTAGTGTTGTATTACCAGTGATAGAACAGCTTCCATGAATCTGTCACCCCTAATAAACAAGGCCCAGAGACAGGCAACTCTGTGGCCAAGAAAGAGAATGAAGCAGAGCAGCCCACACTGGAAAAGAAGTTAGGGTCCCCATCTTTGTTTCAAAGGGCCTTAAACTGACCATGAGGGTTAATGGGAACTCCCAAAAGGTTAAAAGCATTGTTAAGGAATTAAGTAGAAATGCAAAGAAAGAGAGAATAAGATGGCAACTAAATGGGGGGAAAGAATAGAAGAATAGCTTAGAAATTATATGTTCAGGGGAATCCCACATGAAACCCTAATAAAAACAACCTGTGCAATTGGGGAGTGGTATGTTTGTATGTGTAAATGATATTGATTTTGTATGTATGTTTGTATATATATCTGTACATGATATTGATTTTATATGCATAAAGTGTGTGTTTATTCAATCTTTGAATTTAAATAAAGAACAGACCAAATTCAGAGTCAAACTGCCTTCTTCTCAGCAGCCACTTCATCACCCAACATCACATTTCCCAGCTGGAGGGCAGTAATTACATGGCCAGATCTGGACCCATCTGGGAAACACCATGGTCTTCCTGAATCGTCATACTCCATGCTGGCCGCCAAAGGCATAAGGTGACCTAAATGAAACCTTCACATAGGCCATATGCATAGTCATAAAATCCTAAGGGAATGTGGCAACAGTGGCAGAGTCGCTGTGCCTGCCAAATTTCCAAGGGGAAGAAGCAACTTACTGCATCTGTATTTGTACCCAGCATTGGAAAAATGTGTTTCAGTCACTAGAACTGAAGGGGGGTGGCCTTCACCTTTATAGGAGAGCCACTGTTTATACAAATACTGTTGAAGGCTTGATATATGAGTGTGTGTCTTTATATAAATAGAGTTATATACTCACTTTGCCAGATTGCATCTGCTACCTGCTTAACATTTTACTCTGGTGCTTTAAAACAACATTTTGAAAGACAGGATAATCTGTTGCCTCTACAGTGTTTCCAGTTTAGTATTTTGCTTAGAGTATAAAAGAAACACACATCTGGTACTTAGCATGGAGATAGTCACTAACTGAATGAATTATACCTACTTTCATTAGTTAATTTGTTAAAAACCATATGACTTTGACAGAGCTCATTCACAGAAATGGGGGGCACACCATGGAGGTGTTGATAATTCTTAGAGAAACCAAGTAGTGAGCTGGCTGTTTGCTGTTGCCAGTGTAGTTTTTCATTTCTTAATTTAATAAACGTATGTCAAATGCATCAGGACCTGTGCTAGGCACAGGGGATACAAAGCAAATAAAACATGTCCAAATGAGAGGTAAGCCTCTTTAGAAAGGGCATTCAGGGATTTCTAGTCATTTTGCAGGCAGCTCCTCCTTCACTTCAGGTGCATTGTTTTAAAATACAACCAATGGACACAAAACTCTGGGGAGGGAGGGTATATATGGGAGGGGGGGCAATGTTAAAATATGTACACAGATGATAATTTAATAAAAAAATGTAAAAGGGAAAAAAATAAAAAAATACCTTAAATATGTAGTACAGATCAAAAGCACAAACCAATAAATTCTATTGTCAGAAGTGAAGAGATAGCTCAAAGAAACAGCGGTGAGCAGGAATTGCAATTACACATGCTACAGAGAAATCAAAAGAAGACATGCATCCTGGGTGCAGGGTTTTTTAATAATAGAGTAGAGATGGGAGTGGGATCTGAGTTCCTATAGAAAGCCAATAGCTGGAAGGAATGTCTCATAAATGGGGATAGCAGTAGGAGAAAAACACAGTTCAGAAGTGTACTAGTCACTTAGAGCTGAGAGTGAGAAGTGGTACTCAGGCAGACCTCCCATGTAAAACAATTCCTGCCAAATTGCAGTAATAACAATACTAACCAAGTACTTAATTATGTGCTCAATACTGTACTAAGTGCTTTGTTTATATTGACTTATTCTTAGAACAGTCTTCTTTTACAGATATTGAAACTAAATAACAGAAAGATTAAGTAACATGCCTTAAGTCACATAGCTACTGAATGGCAGAGCCTGAATTCAAACCCAGGTAGTATAGAACATGAATTTGTGTTTGCATTTACAACTTTGAAGATGCACTTATAACCAAAACTTCCTAAGTTCACGAGGAAATAAACCACCCTGAGACTGGTACAACAAATGGGAGAATTCACACCTTAAGAACTGAATCTAAATAGACAAATCTGGAAAAGACTTCAAGGTAATGATGCTTAGAATGTTCAAATAATAAGTACTGGTGAGGATGTGGAGAAAAGGAAACCCTAGTACACTGCTGGTGGGAATGCAGACTGGTGTAGCCATTATGGAAAACAGTATGGAGTTTCCTAAAAAAAATAAATATAGGAGGAGAGACAAAATGGCAGCAGAATAGACAGACATTTTTTGAGCCTTGTCCGGAGCAGAAAGAATGAACAACTGAAATTAATAACATCCAACCCAAATTGGAGAAGGAGACTCAGTGGGTGAGACAGCTTGCAGCCAGGAAGGGCATAGGATCCCTGGAAAAGGTAAAATCAATGATCTGGGCAGGAAAGTCTGCCAGACCTCTGAGCCCAGGGGGTCAGAGAGTACCTGCACAGCACCAAGTCATGTCCTTGGGAACAGGCACAGCATCTGATGTGGAAAGAAGAGCCACAGGATTCTAGAACTGCACGGGATTCTAGAACTCGGTCCACAGTCACAAAAGGCTGAGCTCAGAGGGTGCAGCCTGAAGGGCTGGCCAGACCACACAGCACTGACTGGCAGGAGAGGATTGCACAGAGGCCCAGTCTTTCCCCTCTCTGTGGCCTGTGTCTTTCTTCAATGAATCTAGTTCATAGGAGCTTTGGGATACAGACATTTACCCATGGCTAAGGTGAGGGAAAAGGTGTGGACTTTTGGAGTCTGGGGAGTGGAGGGGTTTCAGGAGAAGTGTCAATGAGTCTGGTGCTAAGTCATACCTGAGCCTGGACCTGGGCAACCATTTTGCCCTGAAGAGATAGCCCCTCCCTCCACTTTCCAGGCAACCAATACAGCCACACCCAGATCACAGCCTAAATGGTACAAAGGATTTAAAAAAAAAATCTATATAGTCCTTGAGAGTCCAAAGGGACTTGCCTAAAGTCAGTACAGAAGACTGGGATCTTAAGCCAGTCAAAGTAATGACACTTTACTTTTTCATTTTTATTTATTTTATTATTATTATTTTATCTCTTTTTTTCTGTTTCTCTGTTTTTATTTGTTGCTTTATTTTCTATTTCTTTTCACATTATTTTTCATCACTCTATTTTATTTTTATTTGCTATTTTTTATGTTTTATACCATTTTTGAAATCAATATTTTTATAAATGTATTATTATTATTTTCTTCTCATTCTCTTTCTTCTTATCCACGCATCCCATTTCTACTTCATCTACACTGAACCGAGGACCTCCCATATTCATCCAATTCTTAACCTTATTTCTGTATATAAGCTCAGCTTCTACAGATTCTGTCCCCACCCTCTTTGTTGGGTGTTTGGTGTTTGTATTTTTTTTTGTTTTGTTTATCTATTGGTTCTGTGGTATTTTTTCATATGTATATATCAACAACTTATGTAAGAATTAAGAAGAAATGAAGAGTGATATAGCTGCAATAAAAAACACAGTGGAAAGTTCAATAGTAGACTAGAAGAAGTGAAGGACTGAATTAGTGAATTAGAAGACAGGGAAGCAAAACATACCCAAACTGAACTGCAATTGGAGAAAAAAATTAAAAGACAGGAGGAGAGCCTAAGGGAGCTATGGAACAACATGAAACAAAGCAACATATGAATAATAGGGGTGTCAGAACAACAGGAAGAGGAACATGGGTTAGAAAACCTATTTGAAGAAATAATGTCAGAAAACTTCCTTGATGTGGGAAAGAAAAAAGGCATACAAGCAGAGAGAGTCCCAAACAAGATGAACCCAAAAAGACCCATACCAAGGCACATCATAATTATGATGGCAAATGTTCAGGACAAAGAAAGAATCTTAAAGGCTGCAAGAAAGAGACAGAAAGTTACATAAAAGGGAGCTCCCATTAGATTATCAAATGACTTCTCAACAGAAACACATCAGGCCAGAAAAGAATGGAAGAAAATTTACGAAGTGATACAAGGCAAGGGACTGAATCCAAGAATACCATCCAGCAAGGCTATCACTCAAAATTGAAGGGGAAATAAGGAACTTCACAGACAAAAAAAAAAAAAAAAAAAAAAAAAGGCTAATGGAGTTTATTACTACCAAACCAGCAATGCAAGAAATACTCAAGGGACTGATATAAAAGAAAAAATAAAAAGGTAAGAAAGAACACAGGCTCAAAAAATAAAATTGGCAAAAATTACCTTTCAATAATAACTTTAAACATAAACAGATAAATGCTCCATTCAAAGGACATCAAGTGAGTGAATGGATAAAAAAAAAACAAAACAAAAAACAAAAAACATAAACATGACCCATATATATGCTATCTATAAGAGATCCACATCAGAACAAGGGAATCACATGGACTGAATGTAAAAGAATAGAAAAATAACTTTTGGGTAAATGGAAATGAAAAAAAAAAAAAAAAAAAAAAAAGCTGGGGTACCAATGCTTATATCTGACAAAATAGACCTCAAAGTGAAGGCCACAACAAGAGATAGGGAAGGCCATTTCATAATACTAAAGGGATTGATACAACAAGAGGAAATAACCCTAATAAATATATATGCACCCAATACAGGAATACCCAAATAAATTAAAATAAAATAAAAACCTCCTGGAAGATATCAAGAGAGAGATTGACAACAATACAGTTATAGTAAGGGATTTTAATACACCACTGAAAACACTGGATAAATCCTCTAGAGAAAAAAAGCAGCAAGGAAACAGCAATCCTAAAAAACTCACTAGTTCAGATCGACTTAATGACATCTTCAGAACATTTTACCCCAAAGCCATGGAATATACGTTCTTCTCAAGTACACATGGGACATTTTCAAAAATAGACCACATATTGGGTCACAAGCAAAGTCTCCACAAATTCAAGAAGATTGAAATCATATCAATCATTTTCTCAGACTACAACGGCATAATGTTAGAAATAAATTACAATAAAAACAGCTGCCAAAATTCAAACACTTTGAAGCTGAATAGCATGCTATTAAACAGTGATTGGGTTACCAAAGAGATCAAAGAAGAAATTAAAAACATCCTGGAAACTAATGACAATAAAAACACAACAATCCAAAATCTATGGGACACAATGAAAGCAGTCCTGAGAGGGAAGTTTATAGCGCTATAGGCGTACCTCAAAAAAAAAAAAAAAAAAAAAGGTAATAAATCATGTAACTCAACAACTCAAAGAATTAGAAAGAGAGCAACAAGAAAAGCCCAGAGTGAGCAGAAGGAAGGAGATAAGAAAGATCAGAGGAGAAATGAATGACATAGAGACCAACAAACAAACAAACAAACAAACAAAAAACTCAAAAAACAAAACAAAAGATCAATGAAACCAAGATCTGGTTCTTCGAAAGGATAAAATAAGATTGATGAACCTTTAGCCAGGCTCACCAAGAAGCAAAGAGAGAGGACTAAAATAAACAAAATCAGAAATGAAAAAGGTAAAATAACAACAGACCCCACAGAAATACAAAGGTTGTTAAAAAAAAATACTATTCTAACAAACTAGATAACCTGGAGGAAATGGACATATTCCTAGAAAAATACAACCTTTCAAAACTCAATAAGAAAGATTCTAAACCAATAACTATGGAAGAAATTGAAGCATTCATCAAAAAGCTTCCAGCAAACAAAAGCCCAGGTCCAGATAGCTTCACAAGGGAATTTTACCAAACATTCAAGGAAGAACTAAAACCTATCCTCCTAAGACTATTCCAAAAGAATCAAGAGGAAGGAACACTTCCAAGCTCATTCTATGAAGCCAGCATCACGCTAATAACAAAACCAGATAAAGACAACCCAATGAAAGGGAATTATAGGCCAATATCCCTCATGAACATAGATGCCAAAATCCTCAACAAAATTCTAGCAAATCGGATCCAGCAGTACATCAGAAAGATCATACACCGTGACCAAGTAGGATTTATCCAAGGGATGCGAGAATGGTACATCACCTGAGAGGAAGATTTCTACTTTGTTCTCCCTACTCATTTGCCTGGCTTACTTCTCATTTTTCATTTATAAGGTTAAATGTCTCATCTGTAACCTCCTAAACAGGTCAGACACCAATTTTATATGATATCCTTTAAAATTTTTAATAAAAAGTGTAAGTTAATAATTATCTGTGTATGCCCTAGCTGGTTTGGCTCAGTGGATAGAGTGTCGGCCTGTGAACTGAAGGGTTCCAGGTTTGATTCCAGGCAAAGGCACATGCTTGGTTGTGGGCTCAGTCCCAAATGGGGTGTGTGCAGGAAGAAGCCAAACAATAATTCTCTCTTATCATTGATGTTCTATCTCCCTCTCTCCCTCTCACTTCCTCTCTGAAATCAATAAAAATATATAAAAATAATAATGATCTGTGTAATTATTGATTGAGCAGACTCATGTCTCTCTTGCATTCTGTTGTCACTACAGAACTCACCACAATGGCTGCCACATGGTAGATCTCAAGTAGCTGAATAAATGAATGAGTACAATGAGTGATATTACCTGAGCAGATGAGAAGAAAATCACAGCCTCGGGAAGGACCTTAGAAAGTTATTTTAACTGTCCTCTAGTTTATGAGCAGAACTATTGTATAACTATTTCTGAAAGAGCAAAGTATATCCTTTTCTGAAAACCACACTACAGTAGTTCCTTTTTCCTTTAGTTCTCATTATTTGGAAGCAAACGGTGGTCAGGAAGCTGTTGAGAATAGAGACAGACCTCTTTTTAAAAATATATAAAAATAACATCTAAAATCATTTCCTATCTTAGAAGAGCCAAGGAAATTGCCAACTTCAAAGAAACCTTGTAGTAAATCCTTTTGTTGCAGGGAATAATGGACCAAGTTGAGTGAATATTCTCTTTTTATCCCAAAGCAAAACAAACAGGTTGAAATTTTGTATGGTCACAGTAGTTACTCATATCACGTTATGAGAGTCAATTATTGGATTTTCAGAAATTTGAGAGCTGATTAATAAATATAACCATTATTAAAAATTAAATTATAGAAACTTACAATTAAATATATTAAATTTAAAACAAAGCTAATAAGTACTCAAAACTCATCAGTTCCTAATTATTTTACTACATTTTACTATTATCCATACTGTTGAGATTGTAGTTTTGTCTTTTGTATCTGTAGTGGAAATGCTATATAATGTTTTGCAACTACTCATCTCTTTGTAACTCCACGTTCAGTGATGTTAAGTTGGTAGTTTGAAATAAACCATGGTAGTAGTATTTACAACATGTAAATTAGCAAATACTACAAAACAAAGCTTAACTTAGTTTCCTTAATTAATGTTCCATTATACAACATTAAATTTTCTTTATCTATTCAACCATTAATGAACATTTAGGTGTTTCCACATCTTGGTTATTATGAATAACACTGCAATGAATATGGGAGTACAAATATCCCTTTCAGATCATGATTTCAATTATTTTGGATAAATACCCAGAAGTGGGATTGCTGGATCACATAGTAGTTCTATTTTTAATTTTTTGAGGAACTTCCATACTCTTTTCCATAGAGACTAAACCATTTCAAATTCCAACCATGTACAGGGGTTCCATGTACATGTTCACCAACAGTTAACTTGATTTTCTTTTATTTCTCCTGCCCACCCTTTCCTTTTGGTAGTCACCATACTGTTGTTTGTGTCTTTTGGTTTTTGATAATAGGCATCCTGACAGCTGTGAAGTGATAACTCACTGTGGTTTTGATTTTTATTTCCCTAATGATTAGTAGTCTTGTGTATCTTTTCATGGACCTGTTGGCTATTTTTATGTCTTCTTTGGAGAAATGACTATTTGCTGTTTTTCCCTTTTTCAATTGGTTTGTTTGTTTGTTGGTTTATGGTATTGAGTTATAGGAGTTTCTTATATTTAAAAAAATTCTCTTTTTTTGTTGAAAGTATTACAGATGTCCCCTTTTATCCTTTATTGCACCCCCTTCTCCCCATTACCACCTCCTCAGATATTAACTCTTATCAGATAAATGGTTTGCAAATATTTTCTCCCATTCCATACATTGTGTTTTCACTTTTTTTTTCTTCTGTATAGAAGCTTTTAAGTCCCACTTGTCTACTTTTGCTTTTGTTGCTTGTGTTTTTGGTGTCCTAACCAAGAGATTATTTCACTGGTCATATATGAGGAGGCAAAGGTCTGTGGGGATTCTTGTCACTTTTTTTGATTCATTCACACCAGGCATCTATTGCTGTGTTGGCTATTGTGTGGGGATTCTTTAAGGCTTTGAATAGATTCATGGTTTCTTTTCTTCAATTGTGTCTGAGCAAAGCTACTAACCTGAAAACAAACTTACATCTTGAGCTGTCTTAAAGCATTTGAGTTATAACTATAAGCTCTTCATCTGATCATAGGGAGGGAGGAGACTGTCTAGTCCTTAAGGCCTTGAGCTGCCTGGGAAAATCCTCAGGAAAAGATAACATTTCACTTTGGTGACAAGTTTGTTGATTTTACAGATAACATCCACATTTTGCCCTCAAGAAGGAGCACTCAACAAGGACATTGGTTTTTATGTTTTTCTCTAAACAGTCATTAGTACAAATTAATAAATCTTTTTGTTAGAGAACATTGAGCTATAATTCATCTTTGTTCAGCTATCAGATAAAAAAGGAATACATTTCCTTGGGTTCAGGATATGAAGAAAAAGAATGTTTGAAGTTATATAGCCCTGGCACATGTCCCTAAGTCAGGCTTAGGACACAGTGCACTGGTAATGAGCATGAGCAGAATACTCATGAGTACATTCTTACTTTTCTCTGGCAGTGGAATTTAGAAACCTCTTGAATAGAGGTTCTTAAACTTGAGAATGTATAAGAATCAGCTTGAGGACTTGTGGGAAAAATAGATGAATGAGTCCCACCCCCAGAATTTTTGAATCACCAGGTCTATGCTGGCGACCATAAATTTGCATTTATAACCAGTTTCTAGAAAATGGTGATGCTGGCATTGCTGGTCTGAGGACTAAACTTTGAGAACCAGAATGTCTAAGAAGAAAGCCCCTGTGTTCCAGCAGCCTGGTTTTGATTATTATATGCCTTGAGATTTTCGCTACAGAGTTACTTTGACAGTTTGTGGTCATCTAAGAAAACTGGAAAATGCCTTTCTCCCACAATTCACACAAACATAAGCAAAAAGCTTGGCTGCTCTAAACCTGGATCATTTCAACCTTAGGGAAAGTCAAGTCCATTCCAACCCGAAAGCCCTTTGGAACCTGAGTTAGTGTGTCAACTCCTGTTAAGGCAAACGACCCAATGAACCTGGGCCCCTGATTTATGCTGTTTCATAAAAGAATCCAGAGGACCAGAGGATCCCAGCTGCAGTGTGAGGTGATGTGCAGGTTAACACATTGAATTTTTGGCACTATTTAGTTTCGGGTTCTATCTGAGGGAAGGGGTGAAAGAGGGGCTAAAAAGCAAGCCTGGAAACAATACCCAAAGCACTACTCTCAAGAAAGTGTAAATAATGATGGTACCTCCTTTCTCTATGAGCCAAAGGGACACCAAGGAGAGGTGGTGTTAGAGTTGGAGAGTGCAACACAATATCTCAAAGGTTTCCAGTAGTTATGTTTGAGGGTAGAATGGGACCATGGGTAATTGTCTCTTTCAGCTTCTCTACATTTTTTAAAAGAAACATGTACTGACATCAGGCTATATTACAAAGTCACTGTTCTCAAAACTGCACAGAACAGACATATAGACAAATGGAACAGAATAGAGAACCCAGAAATTGACCCAAGCCATTAAGCCCAATTAAATTTGACAAAGGAGGCAAGAGCATACAATGGAGTCAAGACATGGTGTTGGAAATATTGGAACGATATATGAAAAAATGAAACTACACCACCAACTTACACTATACACAAAAATAAACTCAAAATGGGTAAAGGACTTAAACATAAGATAGGATACCATAAAAATACTAGAGGATTACACAGACAGCAAAATCTCAGACATATGGGAGAAACCAAGATGGCGGCATAGGTAAACACCTGAACTTGCTGCCTCACACAACCATTTCAAAGCTACAACTAAAAGACAAAACAGGGATCATCCAGAACCACGAGAAAGCTGGCTGAATGGAAATTCTACAACTAGAAGGAAAGAGAAAAGCACACTGAGACTTGGAGGAAGAGCAGAGGTGCAGAAGTGAAGTGCAGAGGAATGGAGGTATGCACTCTTGGAAAGGGCTGGCAACTGAGGATGCTGTTGTCTTTTTCAATTGGGAGGGAGACACAAGCTCCAGACTAGTCTGAACTTCAGTTCTGGGCAGGACTCTGGAGACCCAGACTCATATGGGGAGAAACTGGACTCTGTGGCATCGGGCGGAACTCGAGGGCAGCTTTTTCTCAGAGGTGCTTGCAGCTATCATTGTTCCTGCATGGTGCCATGGGACACAGAGACACAGTACCTCTTACAGGCAGGGCTGATGGGCAGCCATTGCTGTTCGCTCCACCTTGGTGAGTCCCTGAGACCCCAACCCACCCAATTTGTGCACAGAGGCTTTTACATATGAATGGCCTGGCCTTTTGCAATCTGAAACCTAATGTACTGCAGCTGCTTCAAAGAGCCCCAGAGCCTCCAAAAGAAGACCCAAGGCTTGACAGCAGCTTGCATTGCTTCACAGATGGGCCTCATCTGGGCACCTTCAAACTCCAAACAAAGAGAAGGAATCTGCAGATCTATCTGTAGCTCTTGTTGTGTGGCCTCTCTCCTTGGAGATCCAAGAGCCAATGTACCCAGTGGTCAGAGAGAGAACATCCAGACTATTATTCTTCATATCCATAGAGACACAATCAGAGGGCAGACTCAGTGAGCACCAAAGCCCCACTGAAGCAAGTCTTATCTCATAAGGGTGTCTCCAGCACAGAAGTTCTCCCATGATAGACACAACTGATCCTCACAGCCAATTGGACTGGAGGTCAATTCCTCCCAGTGATACCAACAACTATCAAGGCTTCACTACAACAAGACTGTGCGCATAGCCCACAGAGGTGTGCACCAAGAGTGTCCATCTCAGGTAATTAGGAAAGCTGAGCCACTGGGCCCTATAGGACACCTAGCACACAAAGCCATGCTATCAACACAAAGAAGAAGCCAAAATGTGGTGACAAAGAAACAGGGCACAAGTGAAAGAAATGGAGGAAAACAAACTACAGGATATGGAGTTCAAAACCATGGTTATAAGGTTAATTGAGAATCTTTTAGAAACAGCTGATAAATTTAGTGAGACCCTCAAGGATATGAAAAATGACCAACTAGAAATTAATTATACACTGACTGAAATAAAGAATAATATACAGGGATCCAACAGTAGACTAGAGGATCCCAAGAATAAAGTCAAGGATTTGAATACAAAGAAGCAAAAAACACCGAACTGGAAAAGCAGGGTCGGGGGGGGGGGGGGTGGGGAAGGAATCCAAGAATATGAAGATAGTGTAAGGAGCCTCTGGGACAATTTCAAGTGTACCAACATCTGAATTATGGGGGTTCCAGAAGAAGATAGAAAGATATTGAAAACCCATATGAAGAAGTAATGACAGAAAATTTCCTCTACCTGGTGAGAAAAATAGACTTATAAGTCCAGGAAACACAGAGAACCCCAAACAAAAGGAATCTAAAGAGGACCACACCAAGACACATTATAATTAAAATGCCAAGAGCAAAAGACAAAGAGAGAATCGTACAAGCAGCAAGAGAAAAACAGTTAGTTACCTACAAGGGAGCACCCATACAATTGTCAGCTGATTTCTCAACAGAAATTATGCAGGCCAGAAGGGAGTGGCAAGAAATATTCAAAGTGATGAATAGCAAGAACCTACAACCAAAATTACTCTACCCAGCAAAGCTATCATTTAGAATTGAAGGTCAGATAAAGAGCTTCACAGATAAGAAAAAGCTAAAGGAATTCATCACTGCCAAAACCAGTATTATATGAAATGTTGAAGGGTACTCTTTAAGAAGAGGAAGAAGAAAAATATAAAGACAAAAACTATGAACAACAAAGTGACAACAAATACATATCGAACAACAAGTGAATCTAAAAATCAAATAAATAAAAAGTTTGATGAACAGAATAAACTGGTGAATATAATAGGATCAGGGCATAGAAAGGGAGTAAACTGATAATTCTCAGGGGAATGGGATGTGGAGGGTGTGAGAAGAGACTGAATAAAAATCATGCACCAATGGATGAGGACAGTGTGGGGAGTATTGGCAGAGGGTGGTGTGGGAACCGGGTGGAGGGGAGCTATATGGGGAAAAAAGAGGAACAACTGTAATAATCTGAATAATAAATATTTATTAGGAAAAAAATATAAAAAATAGCACAGTGAAAAAAAATAAAATGGCAAAAAAAAAAAATCTCAGACATATGTTGTAATAATATCTTTACCAATACAGCTCCTAGAACAATGGAAACTAAAGAGAAAATACACAAATGGGATTATATCAAAATAAAAGCTTCTGCATAGCAAAAGAAACCATCAACAAAACAACAAGAAAGCCCACTGCATGGGAGAACATATTTGCCAATGTTATCTCTGATAATGTTTAATCTCCAACATCTACAGGGACCTCATACAACTTAACAAAAGGAAGCTAAACAATCCAATAAAACATGGGCAAAGGACCTAAATACACACTTTTCAAAAGAGGTCCTATAGAAGGCCAAGAGACATATGAAGATATGCTCAAAGTCACTAATCATCTGAGAGATGCAAATAAAAACAACAATGAGGTATCATCTCACACCTGTCAGAATGGCTATCATCAACAAATCAACAAAGGAAAAGTGCTGGTGAGGATGTGGAGAAAAAGAAACCCTTGTGCACTACTTGTGGGAATGCAGACTGGTGCAGCTATTGTGGAAAACAGTATGGCATTTCCTCAAAAAATTCAAAATGGAACTCCCATTTGACTCAGTAATCCCACTAATAGGAATATATCCCAAGAAATCAGAAACACCAATTAGAAAGGATATATGCACCCCTATGTTCATAGCAGCACAATTTACAATAGCTAAGATTTGGAAACAGCCTAAGCTCCCATCAGCAGATTAGTGGATTAAAAAACAGCGGTATATCTACACAATGGAATACTATGCTGCTATAAAAAAGAAAGAACTCCTACCATTCGCAACAGCATGGATTGACCTGGAGAGCATTATGCTAAGCAAAATAAGTCAGTCAGAGAAAGATAAATATCACATGATCTCACTCATTTATGGAATATAATGAGAAACATGAACTGATGAACAAAAGTAGATCCAGAGACAGAGAAACATCCCACAGACCATCAAACCTCTGGGAGAAGATCAAGGGAGGGTGTGTGTGTGTGTGGTGGTGTGTGTGTGTGGGGGGGTAAAAGATCAACCAAAGGACTTGTATGCATGCATATAAGCATAACCAATGGACATTGGGGCTTGGGGGTAGAGGTATATGCTAGGGTGGGAGTAGCAAGGGAGGTGTCTATGGGGGGAAAAGGAGACATATGTAATACTTTAAACAATAAAAATATGAAATACTTTAAACAATACTAAAAACAAACAAAGCAAAAAAAGAAACATGTACATATACTAATTAATAATAATATTTCTATTAAAAAATTGAAACATAATTCACATAAGGAAGTACATAACCTACACCAACCTTAAGTGTAAGCTTCATGACTGTGTGTGTCCATGTAACCAGAGTCTAGATTAAGATAGAGAACATTTCATCTTCCCAAAAAGCTCCTTCATGTTCCTAGTCAATATTCCTTAAGGGTAGCCACCAAGTCACTGACCTCTGTCATCACTGATTATTTTGTCTAGTCTCTTTAGCTCAATATATTGCTGGTAAGATTTATCCAAGTTGTTGTCTGTAACAATAGTTCCTTCCATTTTATTGCTAATTAGAATTCCAGTGTGTGGACACACCCCAATTTATTTATCCATTCTGTAGGTATACAGGTTTGGGCTATTATGGATGCAGCAGTAGAAAAGTTAGAATGTAACAGTGAAAATGTTACATTTCCTAGTGGTAAGAGCTGCATTTTATTGAATGTATATTCTGTGCCAGATATTTTACATAGTTCTAATTTCCCTACCAGCTCTGGGTGAGACAATACCATTATTCTCATTTCACAGGGGAGGAAATTCAGACTGAGAGAGACATGTTGGGTTCTTTGGGAAGTAGATGCTGTGTCAGAATGCAAATGGTTTAATGAGAATTAATAGCTGTAAGAGAAAAGGGATGGAAACAGAATTGGGCAAGGGATCTGTCTAATCATGGTGCAGGCCTATCAAAATCTACCAGCTGAAAGGGGTGCTCCTAAGCAAAGACTGCCTTCTAGAGTAATCTTCTATGTCACATGTGTCAAACACAAGGCCCGCGGGCCAAATCCAGCCCGCCAGGCCTTGCAATGTGGCCCGCACCGCGCTGTCATCACTGCACTCCGCTGTCAGTTTATGACATTGTCAGTTTATGACTGTTCAGTAAACCATTCGGCCCGCGATTTAGGCTGGATTTTAGATTTTGGCCCCTTCTCTGATTGAGTTCGACACCCCTATTCTATGTGGTGCAAATGGGCCATGGATTGCCTCCTCAATCAGTCATTGGCTGGGGTCCACCCCAAGAACAGCATGACCTTGGCTCCAAAGCTGAGGCAGACCCTAAAGGATCTTACAGCTGGAGGCTGTCAACTAACTATACTCCTCACAGCTGGGCAGTGGGCTCTTTCTCAACAGGGTTTTGGACCATTGCATCTCCATGTCCATCACAGCAAGTAAATGCAGAATCAGGGACTCAAACCCAGGTTATCTGGATCCAAAGTCTGTTCCTGTTTCCATTCTGACACCCTGCTTCCCCCAAATCAAGGAACTCTTCTAGTCAAGAGGTAAAGAATATCTTCACAGCATAAGTCAGTCATCAGGTACTAGGTAGAGCCCAAACTAGGAGGAGGTCAGATTACCTTTTTTGTCCTCAGCAGACTGCTTCAACAGTCAGGTGCTCACTGTTAATGGAGTAGGCAAAAGTGGGAAGGACATGTACAGAGTAACTTCATTGCCATTTGCTGGGGTTCTTTCCAAAGTGTGTGGCTACATGTGAGGCAAACAAAGAATATAAAAGAGCATTTTCATTGGAAATAAAACAATAACAACAACAACAACAAACACACTTAAACCAAGCTCTTTTGCTTCCTTAAGTCTGGGGTCTAACTACAGCTTAAACTCAGAGTGGGCAGTCTTGAGGGGGTTAACATTGGATAAAGTGTCCAGCTAAGAGAAAAGGAGCCTTAGTGAGAAGGAAAGACTTTTCTTAAAGTCAAGGCAGCATGCTTACAAAGAGAAATCGTGTTTACATTGGAGATTACTTTTCAGAGAAAGGAAGGTTGGTTCTGGAATCATGTGTAACTTTCCAACATGGTTTGCTTCTAGGTTGTCATGAGACCCAATTTCAGTGACTATTGTTTCCCTGGGCTGTGCCCTTTCTCTACAGTGTAGAGGGACGAGGCCTTTGGATGTGCTAGTCTGAAACATTGGGACTATTATGGCTCCTCCATATCTGACCATTCTTTTTCTGTCAGTTAAAAATGCTGTGGATCAGAAACAAATTCTCACATTTATGGTCAAATTACTTTTAACAAGGGTACCAAGACAATTCAATGTGGAAATAATAGTCTTTTAAATAAATGGTGCTATGACAAGTGGATATCCACATGCAAAAGAATGAAGTTGGACTCTTACCTTAAACCATATAAAAATTCAATCAAAAATAGCCAAAAGGTCTAAATAAAAGAGCCCAAGCTATAAAACTCTTAGAAACAAACAAAGGTGTAAATCTTTCTGACCTTGGATTAAGCAATTGTTTCTTAGTTATGACACCAAAAGTACAAGCAATCAAAGAAAAATAGATAAATGGGACTATGTCAAAATTAAAAGCTTTTGTGCTTCAAATCATACAATCATGAAAGTGAAGAGACTGCCCACAAAATCGAAGAAAGTTTTGGTGCATTATAATCTGATAAGAGACGTATCTAGAATATATAGAACACTTATAACTGTATCAAAAAACACAAATAATTCAAATTGTGATCAAAGTACCTGAACAGATAGACTTCCAAAGAAGATATACAAATGGCCAATTAATATATGGGGGAAAAATGCTCAACATAAGCAGTCCTTAGGTAATTGCATATCAAAGCCACAATGAGATAACACTTCATACCCACCAGGATGGCTTAATAAAAGATAAGTGGAAAATAACAAGTGTTCATGAGGATGTGGAGAAATCACACCCCTCAGATGTTATGGTGGGATTATAACATTGTGCAGCCACTGTGAAAAAAATAAGTTGGTACTTCCTCAAAAAGTTGAACATAAAGTTAGTTTCCCTATAACCCAGCAGTTCCACTCCTAGGTATATACCCACACAAAAATTTGTACATGATGTTTATGGCAGGATTGTAATAGCCAAAAAGTGGAAATGACTCAAAAGTCCATCTCAACACATAAAGAGATAAAAAAATGTGCTATATCCACACAATGAAATATTTAGCTATAAAAAAGAATGAAGTACTGACACATGATACAACATGATGAACCTTAAAAACATTATGCTAAGTGAAATAAGACAGCTATAAAGGACCACGTACTGTATAATTCCATTTATATGAGATGTTCATAATATGAAAATTCATAGGAACAAAAAGTAGATTAAAAGTTTCTAAGAGCTAGAAGGGAGGAGAGAACCAAAGTGACTGCTAATGGCTTACAGGTTTGTTTGTTTGTTTGTTTTGTGTGTGTGTGTGTGTGTGTGTGTGTGTGTGTGTGTGTGTGTTTTGGAGAGATGATACTATGTTTGAATAGGAATGATTTGCAACTATGTGAATATACTATGGTAGGTGAATTATATCTACATAAAGCTGCTATAAAAAATGCTGTGAAACTCTAATAATCTGGCACTCACATCCTTGAATTCCTCTGAGCAGCCCTGGATGGGTGGTCAGTTTTATTCAATTCTAAATTCCTAGACCTGTACAAACAGCCAGAAGTTAGATATTAAGGTTGGAGCTGCCTTTATCTTTTGCTCCCAAGAAACATTTTTCTAAATGATGTTAGCACAGTGCAACCTTTCTTCTGAAACAACTATTGTCAGAAGGCCAATTTGGGCATAAGTCCCTTAGATATTTTTTTTACCCTGAATGTAGTATCTACTTCAGAGGCTATGCTTGGGATTGCTTCTTTCTTAAAGATCCACATCTGATTTGTCAAATACAAAATAAAATGATATTCATGTGTTACCATGTCTATAGTAACATGAAGCTGTAGTCAAGAATACACACACCAAAATGGGTAAAATAAAATGACTGACAATACTTAGTGTTGGCAAGAATGTATATAAAATGCAACTCTCATATTTTGCCAATGGAACTTTAAATTAGTAAAACCACTTTTGTAACAGTTCATTACCTACTAAAGCTAAACAGATGCCTGTCCCATGACCCAGCGATTCCTCTCCTGAGTGTACACCCAATATAAATAATCAAATGTGTTCACCAAAAGACAAGTACAAGAATGCACTTAATAGCCTCAAACTAGAAATAACTCAAATGTTTTTCAACTGGATAAAGGATAAATTGTGATATATCCATGCAGTGAAACACTACTCAGCAATCTAAAAAAAACCTACCGGTACACATGAGAATGCAGATATATCTCATAAAATGTCATGTTGAACAAGAAAAGTCAGACACAAAACATACTCCAAGATTCTATTTATATCAAGTACAAAAAAGGCAGAACTAATAATCTATGGTGATGAAGGTCATAAGAGTGGACTATAAGAGAGCACCAGGAAGCCACCAATTTCTAGATCTTGATAGGAATGGTGTATACAGACGTAACAATTTAGAGTTGTACCATGAAGTTTGATCACTTTAAGTGAATGTAAATTGTACCTCAATTAAAGAAAAATAAAATATTAATTAAGGTGGGAAAATATGTTGTTATAGAAAGTGAGAACTGGAAAGGGCCATAAGGATCATATGTAACAGATGGGAAACCAAATGAATAACAGATTTGCCCCAAAATAAATTAAAATTAAAAATTTTCCCAAGGCCACAAGCTAATTGATATAAGAACCAAGACAGATAATAACAGTTTTCCATCTTTGAACATTTATCATATGTCAGAAGTTGTTTTCAATTAAATGATTTAGTGCTCACATTAACTCTATAAAGTGAGTGGGTATTGTTATTATGTTTATTTTGTAGATGAGGAATCTAAGGGCACATAGCTATCAATTGATGGGGTCACGATGCCAGTTCATCAGTCCTATTCCAATGGCCACACCCATAGCCACTTTCCCAGTGTTGAATGCCTAAACTTCTAATGTGGTGCACTGGATCCTGGGTATCATGCTCTATTTTTCATTTTTCACAGGGATATCTCTTTATTTACTCAAAAGGGCCTCTAAAAGTCTGGAAAGGACTGATGGTAAGTCTAAGCCCAATCACAATGGCCAGTTCACTCAAGTCTATAATAATGCCACATAAGTGAATCCTTCACACAAAGATTTTGAGTTTAAAAACAGAAAGTCCTAGGATTTAGAAAGATTTCTCCCTGGCTGCTCCAAATCTCTGTGGGTTTTAGGCAGTATGGACTAAGTATGAATCTTCCAAATCAAGTCTTTTCACACCCCACCCAATCTCCCAGTGACCAAGTACATTGTTGTCTTTAGCCAAAATCAAATGAGCAGTCATTGTTACCCTGGTGGCAATGAGGCAGGCAGGCTCATTTGAAATAGGCCTGCCTTTGGGCAATGGCCTCCCAGACACTGCCTCCCAAGGTGGGGACTAGTTCTGGCTTTTGTACTATGGACTGGGAAGAGGGAGTTCACCCACAGAAGGGTCTTCTGGGCCTGGAAGTCTGTCCACAGTGGCAGGTGGAAGAGCTGTGCCATGAGGGGCTACCTCTTCTCCTGGTCCTTCCCACTTTTCCAGGATCTTCCCCTTGGGCTTAGTGGTCACATGTGGTTGAATTAAGTTCATCCAACTTCTCCAGAGTGTCTACCATAAGAATCCAAGAGTGATTTGATTCACCTTCAAAGAGTTCATTTTCTAGTGAGGCAGATTGCAGAGCCAGATAGTTTGGGTTCAAAGCCTGTCCTCACCATTTCCTACCTGTGTGACACTGGGCAAGTTCCTTAACCTTTTAGTTTCCCACTTTCCTCATCAATAAGGTCAGAATACCAATATCATTGCAGAGTTGTAATGATTCAATGTTAATACATGGAGAGGATTTAGAGCAGTATGAACTATTATTATTATGCAATGTGAGAAGTATTGTGACAGAATCACAGCATTTTGTGGGAGCACTGAGGAGAAGGCCAAACTCAGAGGGAATCAGGGAAGGCTTTTCCAAGAAGGTAACATAAGGAAGTGGGTCATGAAAAATGAGTAGGAGTTAGGATGGAGAAGCAATGGGGAGAAAACATTATGGACAGAGAAAAAAGCATGAGCATCAGAGAGGCTGGAAATTACTTGGAATAATCGGGGTACTAAGGGTACAGTCTAGTGTTACTGGAGCTAGAGTCTTAGAGCAATGGTATATGAGGCTAAAAAGGTTGGTGGGGTGGGATTTGATGGCGGAAGGCCTTAAATCCTGACTACTCTCCCTGGAATCTCCTTTCCCTCCCTCTGAACCAGGCCAGCCTGCTTTTGGCCATGGGGCTTGCCCTGGATTTTGATAGAACCTTGGCTGAGGTTCACAGAAGGCTGTAACAATCTCCAGGAAATGCCGAGGTGATGAGGATGGCCCTACATACGGCTAATGTAACTGTCACTCCAGTTTCTCCCTCCTTCCCCTTCCTTCCCCCCAAACACATTTTTGTCTCTGTCTCTGGAAAACATGTGTGCAAGAAAAGTTTGGCTGTGTGGTAGATGAAACTTTTTTTGACAACAGCAAGGCATCAACAGTCCAACTACATGAGAGCCCCCAACCCAGCCTCATATGTTCGCTTAAAAAATAAGTCTGAAAAGCCCAACTCCCCTGGGTGGTCCCATTCCACCTTGGGGATTGTCCTTGATGCATCTGTTTCCCACTGACCTTACAGCAGCGATCCAGCAGGCAAAGGGACCCTACTGCCTCATGCTTGAGGAATGCCTCCTAAGCTCCCTCCCACCTCCAGCCTCCTGGCTTCCAGAACTCAACAGCTTGCCTCTTGTGGGCCAATGTTTGCAGAAAATGTTTGCAGACTTCATAGCATGCCACTTCCAGGAATAATTAGCAGTCAGGCAGCCAGTCTTTCACTCAGGTCTGGTGAACGAAAACCTCAAGAATGTGGGTGGGAGGGGTAAAGGAGGTTAGGGGTGTTTGCCTAAGTGAAGCTTGCCAGCCTGCCTAGCTGGATGAGTTCGTTAGCCCCTGAATCCTAGTGTCTGAGCACACATCTATACACCCAAGCACAGCATCCAAGGAACCTGCTCCCCCTGGCCTCCAGAGAACAATCTTTCTGTTGTCCCATGAAACACCAAGTTACAGTGCCTCCAGTCCTACTACACAAACAAGGCAAGGAGTTACCTGAGCTCATACCAAGAGCTAGTGGTCATGGGCACCATTCCCAATAATGTTCCACTGCCTTGAAGATTTCACATCTGAAAATCCCCTCCCCCATTGTCACTGAACAAACACATTGCTGAATTTTGAGTTCATAAATCCATCTGGGCATCAACCACATGGTACGCAGTTGGGGACGTTCTGAGAAGACTGTGATCTATGTTATGCTTTGTAGTTTCCGGTACTATTTTGAAGAATCAAAGCAGAATATGATTGCTTTGCTTCATTGTTTTTTAAAAAAGTTAACCCCTTGGAAAGAAACTCCTGTGACACATTGGTTTTTGTCAGGCATCCAACTTTTGGCTAAGACCCAGTTTCTCCCTGTGAAAATACAGTGTTATTAGTTTTATATACAGGCCACTGAGTAAATTTTGCAAAGAACTTCCTATCCTGCTGAATTGCAAACTAGTTGAAAAGACTGGAATAACAGAGTATTTTTGCAAAATAATATTTAACAGAAATAAATGCAAATCCCTGTAATTTGGTCCAAAAATCAATTGCACAAATATATGATAGGGGAAGACTGACTTAATGGTATAATATATAAAAAGAGGGGGGTTCTTGGAAGTTTCTGGTGATGTCAGCCCACAGCAAGTCAATGTGTAATGTGACCAGTAAACCAAAACAAAAATGTGGTTTTAAGTTGAATTCATAAAAGTCTAGTCTTCAGAATAAAGGAGCTCTGTCTGGCCCCAGAGACCAAGCCAAACCCTCATGAGTCATTGGGTTCCATTTTGGGTACCACAGACTGGTGGGTAAGGGGAGAGTGATAAGCTGGTGGGGAAGTTCAGTTCTTTTATTACCTATCCCCCACTAGACTGTAAATTCTATGAAGGTAGGAATCACATTTGTTTCATCCATTGTTGTGTCCCCAGTACATAGTACAGTGCCTCTCACATAGTATGTACTCAATAAATAGAACTGAGACTGAATAAAGAAAAAGAAAATCTTTTTTAGTTGTTCAAGAGTGCAAAATCCCCTCTGGAGGTGAGATTCCCACCACTGGAAGAGTGTAAAGAGAGTCTGGTTAGCCATTTGGTGTAGGGACTTTTGAGTGGGTTTCAAGAATCATTAGATGACCTTAAAGTGCCCCTCCCCATAAGTTCCAAGGGCTTAAAATAACATCCACTGTGGGAAACTCAGAGGCTGACATATTCTTTCTGGGTGGTCCCAAAACCCTAGCTGGCTGTGTACTCAGAGGCATCTGAAATATGAGTTCTCTCATGTTCTTTGTTGCTCAATCTCTCTTGTTCTCTCTTGCCTTTTATTTTAATGCTAAATAGTATCCTCCTGTTGCTGTACTAAAATCAGGCAATACTTGGTTATCTTCCTCAAGGACTGAGAATAGTGGTGTTGCCAATCTAACCAGCTGTTTGGAGAAACATCCTCACTCTGAGGAAAATGTCTTTAATAAGTATTAACCTCATGGTAAAAACTCATGTTTCTGATGAAATAGAGCATGGAACTTATTCAGAAATCATAATTGCTACCCCAAAGAGGGTTTCATTTGAAGAAACTACAGCTCACAATCTACTCATGAACAATGAGGAGGTGACTATTTACTGCACAGAAGTGTCTGAATTAATAATTCCATACAAAAGGTGACTGGCTGGTGAATGAGGTGAGTGGCCAGGCTCTGGATTTAAGAGACTGGTTCTGGTGAGTTTTTCCTCTTTATTGAATGCACTGGTCGGCATGTCTACAAATCTTGTCATTTCAGAGTCTCCTTCAGCAATACTATTAGAGGCAAACTTGAGACTTACTGGAGGCTGTGGGGAGGTTCAAATTCCTTATGTAAGTCATGAGAAGATGGTTTTTTCTCTGTATCTGTTTAAGCTGAAACAGCCCTTTTGGGGAATCAGTCAGTGCTGACAGGGAGAAAGGTGAGAGAGAGAAACATCTCAGGCTTGTGAACGTACTGAAATTATACTGAGCAAGCCTCTGCAAGCTTATTGAGAGGAGGAAAGAAAGAAGAAAGAAAGAAAGAAAGAAAGAAAGAAAGAAAGAAAGAAAGAAAGAAAAGAAAAGAAAAGAAAAGAAAAAAAAGAAAAGGAAAAAAAAGAAAAGAAAAGAGGGCAGAGAAGACACTGAAGGAAGGAAAGTATAAAGAAAAAAAGGAAGAGATGGGGGAGGGAGGGAAGGATGGAGGGAGATAGAAAAGAAAAAGTTGAGTGGATTTATGACAGGATGTGAGAAAGGAAATGGCCCTTTTCCATGGCAATTTCTGTCCAGGCTAGAAACTCTATCATGTGAAAGCCTCATCATAGTCCTAAAAATTAAACTCTACAAACAGAGATATTTAGTGCTCCAAATGAGAAATGGCATAAGATGTAGTACCCATCCTGGTACCCAAGCCCTCTCTCCAATTGAGGCTGCTCCAGATTTCTATCTTGGTAGTAAAGAAATGGTGTTTATTCATAGTGTCAAATGCTGGAGAAATTTGTGGATGATTAGGTGGACACTGCCTTTTTATCTCTATTTACAGAGGGAGGAATGGGGGTTCACCTTGTTCTCTAACATAATGTAATCCCAGAATTAGGGCCCAAAGAACTTTTAGCAATATAATATAGGCACTGCTGGCCAATTCACAAATTTTTTCATTGTCTTTTAATCTTCTTTACATTTTATGATTTTCATTAATGATTAAAAAATGTCACTATAGAGGAAATCAAGATGGCAGCATAGTTAAGTGTCTGTACTTGCCTCCTCCCATAACCACCTCAAAATTACAACTAAAATACAGAACAACCATCCTTCAGAACTTTGTGAAATATGGCTTAATGGAAGTCCTACAACTAGAGAACAGACTGGACTTACACCTGCATGTGGCATTTTTTTTTAATTAGAAGGGATATCTCCAAGGCTTCCCATGAAAAGGAGGGTGTCCCAGCCCTACACCAGACCTCCATCCCAGGGTTCCAGAGCTGGGAAGAGAAGCCCCTGTAACTATGGGCTGGAAAAACCAGTGGGAATTGTGGCTGAGTGACACAGTGGCTGCCAGAGTTCTAGGTGTTCCTCTTAAAGGGCCAGGCACAGACTTACATGGTCCCAATTACCCTGAGTTCCAGTGCCAGGTGGTAGCTTTGGGGAAATCCAGGGACATATGGGGAGGAACTGCACTGTCTGGCATCAGGGAAGGAATGCAGGGAGGGGCAGCTTTCTCCCAGATAGGGGTGCTAGCAGGGCTTATTGCTCTCGTGCTGGAACCTCCTCCATCATAGAGCTGCTGACTGGCAGCCACTGAGTTTCCATCAGCTTGGTCCACACTGTTCTCTCCACCCTGGTGATTGATTCCCTGAGACCCTGCCTCATTCAATTTTCAGCCCCATCCAAGTTATTTGCAGCTGTTTTCCATATGAATGGCTTGTCCTGGCACAGGCTTCAGACATTGCTAAAATCTCTCAAACAAGCAGCAGCCGGAGTCAGTGTACCTCAAACCTATCAATAAAAGGCCCAAGACCTAGCACTAGCACCAAACTTCCTTGCCTCTCAGCTGGACCTTGCCTGGACACTTCCTAGCTCAATGCAAGCAGTGGCCATATGCAAACCTCTCTGTAGCTCCTGCCAACTGGCCTCAGGGAGTGACTGACTTTGTATATCCTGGGAAACCCCAGAGCTAGTGACCCAGTGGACAGCTTCAGACCATACCAGATTAACACTCTACACATCCACAAGTGCCACACTGAAGGGGGAGGAGACACAATGAACACCAAAGCTACACTGAAACAAGTCCTGCTCCATAGAAGTGTCTCCTTTACATTGTAAATGCAGCTGTTACTCCCAACCAATTGGCCTGGAGGCCAATTCCTCCCAGTGAAGCCATCAAGGCTCAACTACAACAATACTGTGCTTATAGCCCACACAGGGGTACACCTAGAGTGCCCAGCTCAGGTGACTAGAGAGGCTGAGCCATTGGGCCCTACAGGACACCTATTACACAAGGCCAATTCCAGGAAACATAATAACAGCTATACATAACACATAGAAACAAACACAGGGAAGCAAACAAAATGGAGAAAAAGAAAGATACAACAAATGAAAGAAATGGAATCAAGAAAGCTACTGGATACAGAGTTCAAAACAATGGTTATAAGATTACTCAAGGATCTTAATGAGAGCTTCAGGGAACTTAGTGAGACTTTCAAGAATCATAGTGAGAATGTCAAAGACATAAAAAAGGACTGATCAGAAATTAAGAATACACTAACTGAAATAAAGAATAATTTACAGGGACTCAACAGTAGAGTAAAGGATTCAAATAATCAAATCAAGGATTTGGAATATGAGGAAGCAAAAAACAACCAGTCAGAAGAGCAAAATAAAAATAAATCCAAAAATATGAAGATAGTGTAAGGAGCCTCTGGGACAACTTCAAGCATACCAACATTCACATTATGGTGATGCCAGAAGGAGAAGAGAGAGAGAGCAAGCTGTTGAAACCCTATTTGAATAAATAATGACAGAATACTTCCCCTACCTTGTGTAAGAAACAGACTGACAAGTCTAGGAAGCACAAAAAGAGGACCCCAATGAGGCCACACAAAGACACAACATAATTAAAATGTCAAGGGCAAAAGACAAAGAATCTTAAAAGCAGAAGGGAAAAGTAGTTAGTTACCTACAAGGGAATTCCCATGACTGTCAGCTCATTTCTCAACAGAAACATTGCAGGACAAAATGGAATGGAAAGAAATATTCAAAGTTATGAATAGCAAGGACCTACAAACAAGATTACTCAATCCAACAAAGCTATCATTTATAATTAAATATCAGATAAAGAGCTTCACAGACAAGAAAAAGCAAAAGAAGTTCATCACCACCAAATCAGTCATACATGAAATATTAAGGGTATTCTTTAAGAAGAGGAAAGAGGAGTAGGAGAAGTAGGAGAAGTAGGAGGAGGAGGAGGAAGAGGAGAAGAAGATGAAGAAGAAGAAGAGGAGGAGGAGGAGGAAGAAGAAGAAGAAATCCTATCTAATAAAAGAGTAATGTGCAAATTAACCATCACTCTGCTACACCTACAAGCCACACCCACCAGCCAATCAGGAGCAAGTTTGCAAATTAACCCAACCAAGATGGCTGCATCCACAGAGCAAGAAGAAGGTTTGGGTTTCCCTGGCAAAGGAGGAAGTCAAGCTTTCTTCACACCCTGGCAGGCCCAGACCTTCACTCAAGGTTACAAAATTTGAATTATACTACCTAATAAAAGAGTAATATGCAAATAAACCATCACTCCACTACACCTTCCAGCCATGCCCACTAGCCAATCAGAATGAGTATGCAAATAAACCCAGCCAAGATTGCTACAGCCACAGAGAGCGAAAGGGAGGCTTGGATTTCCCAGGCAACAGAGGAAGCCAAGCTTTCCACCTGCCTTTGCTGGCCTAAGCCTCCACTCTAGGCTACAAAGTTTCAATTATAGAAGGTAAACAAATCCAAACAAAAATGGTGGCAGCCACGGAGCTGGAGAGAGCAGGAGGCTAGGGTTGTCCCTGGCAATGAAGAAGCAAAGCTTTCCGCACACCCTGGCTGGCACAGGCCACCACTTAAGGCTACAAAGTTTCAGTTATAGAAGAATAATAAACTCCAACAGAAATGGCTGCCAGCCAGGAACGAGCAGGAGGCTTGGCTCTGATCCAGGCTACAAAGTTTCAATTGTAGAAGGTAAATAAATTCCAGGTACCAGGACCTCCGCTTGGGTTGGCCAGGGGGCATTGGCTGGCCTGCAAAACACCACAGGCCCCTCACCCAGGCTGCCCCATGCCCCAAGGAAACCCCCACCCTGATCTAGGACACCCTTCAGGGCAAACCATCTGACCCCAACCCGTGCACCAGGCCTCTATCCTAAAAGAGTAATATGCAGATTGACCATCACTCCAACACACAAGATGGCTGCCCCCATGTTATCAAAGATCCTGTCCCCATGTAGACACAAGATGGCCACCACAAGATGGCCAGCAGAGGAGGGCAATTGGGAGGCAGCAGGCCTACAAGGCAGAGCTGTTGAGAAGGACCAGGCCTGCAAGGAAGAGCAGTTGGAGGCAATCAACCCTGCAGGGGAGGGCAGTTAGAGGTGACCAGGCCTACAGAGAAGGGAAGTTGGGGGCAAACAGGCTAGCAGGGGAGCAGTTAAGCATCAATCAGGCTGGCAGGTAGAAGTGGTTAGGGGCAATCAGGAAGGCAGGCAGGTGAGCAGTTGGGAGCCAGCAATCCTGGATTGTGAGAGGGATGTCCAACTGTCCATTTAGGCCCGATCCCACTGGGATCACCAGGATTGGGCCTAAACAGGCAATCAGACATCTCTCAAGGGGTCCCATATTGAAGAGGGTGCAGGCTGGGCTGAGGGACACCCCCTCCATGCAGGAATTTTGTGCACAGGGCCTTTAGTAGAAGATAAATAAATCTCAACAAAAATGGCTGCAGCCCTGGAGCTGGAGAGAGCAAGAAGGTGAGTTGCTCCTGAAGCCCTGGCCCGCCTTGGCCTCCACTCAAGGCTACAAAGTTTCAATTATAGAATATAAATAAATCTTGACAAAAATGGCTCCAGCCACGGAGCAAGCAGGAGGCTTGGCTCTACTCAGGCCTACAAAGTTTCAATTATAGAAGATAAATAAATCCCAGATACCAGGGCCTCCACTTGGTTAGCCGGGGGGCATGGCCGGCCTGCAAACCACCACAGGCCCCTCACCTAGGCTGGCCCACATGCCAAGGGAACTCCCACCCTGATCTGGGACACCCTTCAGGGCAAACCAGCTGGCCCCCACCCATGCAGCAGGCCTCTATCCTATCTTATGAAAGAGTAATGTGCAAATTGTCACTCCAACACACAAGATGGCTGCCTATATGTAGTCAAAGATGGCTGTCCCCATGTGGACACAAGATGGCTGCCACAAGATGGGCAGTTGGGAGGGACCAGGCCTGCAAGGGAGAGCAGTTGGGGGTGATGAAGCCTGCAGGGGAGGGCAGTTAAGAGTGACAAGGGCAGAAGAGGAGGGAAGTTGGGGGCGACCAGCCCTGCAGGGAAAGGCAGTTGGGGGTACCCAGGCCTGCAGGGGAGAGCAGTTGAGGGGGACCAAGCCTGAAAAGGAGGGCAGTTGAAGGCAATCAACCCTGCAGGGGAGGGCAGTTAGAGGTGACCAGGCCTGCAGGGGAGGGCAGTTAGAGGCAAACAGGCTGGCAGGGGAGCAGTTAGGCATCAATCAGGCTGGCAGCAGAATTGTTAGGGGGTGATCAGGCTGGCAAGCAGAAGCGATAAGGGGCAATCAGAATGGCAGGCAGGTGAGAAGCTGGGAGCCAGCAGCCCTGGATTGTGAGAGCAATGTTCGACTGCCTGTTTAGGCCCGATCGGGCCAAAATGGGCAGTTGGACATCCCTCAAGGGGTCCCAGATTACAGATGGTGCAGATTGGGCTGAGGGACACCCCCCATTCCTGTGCACAAATTCCGTGTACCAGGCTTCTAGTATTAATAATATGTAATACGAGTTTTTATATTATTGTCACTTTTAGTATACAACAATATGACAATAAGTACATATCTATCAACAATTGAATCTAAAAATCAAAATAAATGAATACGAAGTGTAATGAACAAAAACTGATGAAGAGAATAGAATCAGAGATATGGAAATGAAACAGAGTGAGGAATCTCAGAGGTAAGGGGCATGGAGAGTGGGAAAAGATTAACCAAAGATCTTATATTCATATATGCATTATCTATGTATGCAGACAATAGGGTGCTAAAGGCCTGGGGCAGGGCAGGAACCAGGTGAAGGTGAGCAATGGGGGCATGGGGGTAGGGGAAGAGGCATCAGTAATACTCTTGACAATTAAGATTTAAAATAAAAAAATAAATAATAATTTTAAATTGTCACTGTAATCTAGCACAGGGCTGGACAGCATTATTCACACTGTCTCTATTCTGGAGATGAAAGGGAAAATGTTCAATAGATGGATATTTTACAGGTTACTTTCGTTTTTTAAATTTTTTAATTTTCTATTTATTTATTTTTAAAAATCTTTATTGTTAGATTATTACAATTGTTCCTCTTTCTCCCCCTCCCCCCCCATAGCTCCCCTCCACCTTCTGCCCTTAACCCCGCTCACACTGTCCTCATCCATAGGTGTACGATGTTTGTCCAGTCTCTTCCCCACCCCAACACCCCTTTCCCCATGAGAATTGTCAGTCCATTCCCTTTCTATGCTCCTGATTTTATTATATGCACCAGTTTATTCTGCTTATCAGATTTGTTTTTCACTTGATTTTTAGATTCACTTGATAGATAAATATTTGTTCATAATTTTTTTACATATTTTATTGATTTTTTTTGCCCCCCTCCCTCCTTTCACACATCCCCTCCCTCCCCAGAGTTTTATGTCCATTGGTTGTACTTATATGCATGTATACAAGTCCTTCGGTTGATCTATTATCTCCCCCAGATCCTCCTCCCCTCCCCACTGTAATTTGACAAACTGCTTGTTGCTTTACTGTCTCTATATCTATCTTTTGGTTCATCAGTTTATAATGTTCTTTATTATCCACAAATGAGTGAGGTCATGTGTTGTTTCTCTTTCATTGATTGGCTTATTTCACTCAGCATGATGTTCTCCAATTCCATCCAGGTTGCTGCAAATGATGAGAATTCCTTCTTTTTTATGGCAGCATAGTATTCCATTGTGTAGATGTACCATAGTTTTTGGATCCAATCATCTGCTGATGGGCACCTAGGATGTTTCCATATTCTGGCTATTGTAGATTGTGCTGCTATTAACATAGGGGTGCATATATCCTTTCTGATTGGTGTTTCTAGTTTCTTGGGATATATTCCTAAAAGTGGGGTCAAATGGGAGTTCCATTTTCAGTTTTTTTGAGGAGACTCCACACTGTTCTCCACAGTGGTTGCACCAGTCTGCATTCCCACCAGCAGTGCAAGAGGGTTCCTTTTTCTCCACAACCTCGCCAACACTTGTCGTTTGTTGATTTGTTGATGTTGGCCATTCTGACAGGTTGTTCATAATTTTTATCTTTACCTTTTTCTTCTTCTTCCTCTTCTTAAAGAATACCTTTCAACATTTCATATAATACTGGTTTGGCCGTGATGAACTCCTTTAGCTTTTTCTTGTCTGTGAAGCTCTTTATCTGACCTTCAATTCTGAATGATAGCTTTGCTGGGTAGAGTAATCTTGGTTGTAGGTTCTTGTTATTCAACACTTTGACTATTTCTTGCCACTCCCTTCTGGCCTGCATAGTTTCTGTTGAGAAATCAGCTGACAGTAATATGGGTACTCCCTTGTAGGTAACTAACTGTTTTTCTCTTGCTGCCTTTAATATTCTCTCTTTGTCTTTTGCTCTTGGCATTTTAATTATAATGTGTCTTGGTGTGGTCCTCTTTGGATTCCTCTTCTTCGGGGTTCTGTACGCTTCCTGGAGTTGTAAGTCTATTTGTTTCACCAGGTGGGGGAATTTTTTGTTCATTATTCCTTCAAATAGGTTTTCAGTATCTTGCTCTCTCTCTTCTTCTGGAATCCCCATTATTCTGATGTTGGTACTCTTGAAGTTGTCCGAGAGGCATCTTAAACTATTTTCAAATTTTTGGATTCTTTTTTTTTTTTTTCCAGTAGAGTGTTTTTGCTTTTTTGTATTTCAGATCTTTCACTTGATTCTTGCATTCCTCTAGTCTGCTGTTGGATCTTTGTATATTATTTTTTATTTCAGTCAGTGTATGCTTAATTTATAGTTCGTCCTTTTTCATACCCTCGAGGGTCTTGCTGAATTAATCGGCCTTTTCTAGAAAATTCTTGAAAAACCTTATAACGGTGGTTTTGAACTATGTATCCAGTAGTTTGCTTTCCTCCATTTCTTTCATTTGTGATCTATTTCTTTGTCTCTGCATTTTGACTGCTTTCTTGTGTTGATAGCATGTCTTTGTGTGCAAGGTGTTCTATAGGGCCCAGTGGGTCAGCCTCCCCAGTTACCTGAAATGGACACTCTGGGTGAATGCCTTTGTGGGCTGTGTTCACAATCTTGTTGTATTTAAACCTTGATTGTTGCTGGTATTTCTGGGAGGAATTGACCTCCAGGCCAATTGGCTGTGAGGATTAGCTGTGTCTATACTGGGAAAACTTCTGTGCTGGAGACACCCTTATGAGATAAGACTTGCTTCAGTGGGGCTTTGGTGCTCACTGAGTCTGCCCTCTGAGTGTGTCCCTTATGGATCTGAGGAGTTGTAATCTGGGTGATCCTACTCTGACCCCTGGGTACTCTGGGTCTTGGATCTCCAAGGAGGTGCAAATATAGCCTCAGCCTGAGGCCACCCAGCAGCAGCTACTGATAGATCTGCAGATTCCTCTTCTTTGTTTGGGTTTTGGAGGTGCCCAGATGAGACCCAGCTGTGAAGCAATGCAAGCTTCTGTGGGGCCTTGGGCCTTCTATTGGATGTTCTGGGTCTCACTGACTCAGCTGCAATTTGTTAGGTAAGTTTAGAATTCAAAGGACCAGGCCATTCATATACAAAAGCCTCTGCACTCAACTTGTATGGGGCAGTGTCTCAGGGCAGAACAGAAAGCAATGGCTTCCCATCAGCCCTGCCCTAAGTGGCCCTAAGAGGTCCCTATCTCAGTGTCCCAAGGTAATTGCTGTAAGCACCTCTGAGAGAAAACTGCCCTCGAGTTTCACCCACAGTCCAGTTTCTTCTGTATGAGTCTGAGTCCCCAGAGTATCACTCGAAACTGGAAATCAGAGCAATTAGGAGCTTTTTCTTCCTCCTGCTTGAAAAAGCCAGCTGTGTACTCAGTTACCAGCCTTCTCCACGCACGTGCCTCCATACCTCTGCCTTCCACAACTTCTGTGAGTCTCAGTGTGCTTTTCTCTTTCTTTACAGTTTCAGAATTTCCACTCAGCCAGCCTTCGTATGGTTCTGGATCATGTCCATTTTGTCTTTTAGTTGTAGTTTTGAAATTGTTGTGCAAGGCAGCAGTTTAGATGTACCTATGCTGCCATCTTGGTTTTCACCCATTCTTTTTTTTTAAAGCTACACATCTATTACATGTGATTACAGTTCCTTAGAGTGATAAAACATAAGACACTTGCCTGGGATATCAAAATCTTGGCCCAACAGTCCATTTCGGAGGCATTTTGGATATGGCCTTTTTGTGGTATTTCACAAGTTTAATGGATATGGGAGGATGCCAAAGTTGTCCAAATGTACCTGACATCATTGATCTTCCCAGAAATTTTAGCTTTAGGATGACACGTGGAAAAATATTCTAAGTACTGAATCCTAAAATTCATTTTGTCAGATTCATGCCTCAAATTCTCTTAGGAAGCTTGAAGAGAACTCATGGAAGCACCATCAATCTTTGTAAAGCTAAGAGAGCCTCCACCTCAGAGTCCATTCAGGAAAGAAATTGGTAGGGCTGGGGTAGAATGTGGGGAAGTTTCTGTGTCTTCAGTAGACCCAAACAAGGAAAGCTTATACATCCAGTAAAAGAAAGATAAAGTGAGAAAAAACCCTAGACAAAATAAACTTAATTCTTAGAACTTTCTTCCCATTTTCTCATTCACATGCACTGAGCCCCAAGTTTCTATGGTATACTGAAATGGGTAATTTAGAGTTGTAATAAACAAATGTTACTAGCCTCTCAAATGGGTTGACTGTAGTCCTCAGTTTCCTATGGCTTACAGTGTGACCTTTATATGGCTATATTGGTTTCACTTACATATTGCACAAGATAGACCACACAAAATGCTTTGGCATTTACAGAATGTTGAAGAAATTGTTTTGGCATATTCAAGGAAAACTTGAAGATGGGTTCCCTCGCCCTGACCAGTTTGGCTCAGCGAATAGAGCATCAGCCTGTGAATTCAAGGGTCCCAAGTTTGATTCAAGGGTCCCAAGTTCGATTCAAGGGTCCCAAGTTTAATGTACTTTGGTTGTGGGCACATACCCAGTAGGGAGTGTGCAGGAGGCAGCTGATCAATGTTTCTCTCTCAACAATGTTTCTAACTCTCTATCCCTCTCCCTTCCTCTCTGTAAAAATTCAATAAAATATATTTTAAAAAGAAAAAACAATGGGTTCTCTCACTGGTTTCTGTGCCTCTTCCTGTCTCTTTAGCTGGCAATACAGATTAGACCCAATCTTTCAGAAGAATGGTGGGAAAAACCCGAGAAAACTCTATGTCCATAAAACGATGCACAGGATAGAAGTTTGAGGATGTTTGATAAGGAAAAATGATCAAAGAAACATCTGTTTACTAGCCTCAATTTCTGATAGAGGGTCTTTGGGTAAATCATGAGACTGCCTGGATCTCAGTTGCCAATGTTATTGTGGAGATTCAGAGGGATGAATTGGGAAGCTGAATTGGTCATCACTTCAGATCACATCCAATTCTGCAATCTAGGCTCACAGGCTTTGTTATACGCCCATAGACAACCATTGTTGCTGAATTCTGTTAATGGCTGAACCAATATATTAATCCAGAAGAAAAAATATGTTATCACATCTCAGCAGAGCCCAGTGCTGCCATCTGGTTCCTTCTTCCTTTCCTATGCTGGAATTTGAGAAAAGGAAAGTCCAAGACAAAAGCTGGTGAGGTTTGCTTGTCCCCATAGACCTCTCCAAACATTTCCTCTAACTGTGGTCTGGATGGAAATAAAACTGGTCTTTTCCGCCCTGCTGCCTCCGTCCTCTGAGGATTAGTGCAGAGCTGGAACTCACAGTGTGGACAACCAGGACAGAAAATATTAGCTCACAAGATTCCTTTTGGGACAGAGATGGAGAGCCTGAATTCCCAGATGGACAAGATCACCACATCATTGCTCAATCCTCTGTTGTTCTGAGTGAGGCAGCCTAGCCTCTTTCTGTCTACCCCAAAGGCTGAATGAGTACTAGCAGAAGCAGGAGCAAAAGGGGAGGCAGGAACAAAAGAGTCTTTCTTTAGCAGAGTGACCCTTCCATAAGTCACTTAACCCTTACATTGCCCTTGCTGCAATGTGACTCAAGTCATAATTTATTGGTTACAAACGTTTCAGTTGATCAATGAAAAGTAATGGAAAACGGGTGAACTTGTATAGTTATTCTACTAAAGAAACTTTGTCCATTCCAAGTCAGGTTAGAGTGGCCTTTATTTTAATTAAAAAGCATATGGAAATTGAAAAACCTGTTTGGCCCAGGACCTATTTGGAGAGTAATTGATGCATGTCATCTGGCTGAGCCATCCCATGGCTCCCTCAGTGGGGCTGCAGGGGTCAGGGAGTGGAGATTGCCTAGGCCTGTTGCATTTTTTGTGTGTGATTGGAGTGGATAAACTGTACAGCATTTACTGCTCCCTCCACACATGGTATGGGGCTGCTCCTACATATCATACTCTACTAGTCCACACTCCACAGAGCCAGCCTTCCATGCCTTTGGCTTTGCTAACTGTGTTCTGAGGGAACGGGCTCTCCAACTTTAAGCTTGTACTTATTCCCTGAGAGATGGCTAGAGAAACCAATGCCAGGGTGTGTTCCTGCAATCCCTGACAACCAGCAACTGATAGCAAAAACATTCTAGATAACCTCTTGCAACTGGGATTTTATGTGGGTAACACGCTCCAGGCGCTGCTCCTCACAGCACACAGAATGACTGAACAGAATGGAATGCTCATTAGCTGGAGAGACATAAAACATATCTCACTTCCGACTGTGGCGTCAAAGAGGTCCGTTCTCTTTCAGGGCCTCACTGTCCTCATCAGAGTATATTTATCTGTGGGTCTCAAATAGAGCTGATCACAGAAGCTACTGTGTAGTGGAAATAGAATTCTGGCTAAGAGTATGGACTGCCTGGATTTGAATTGTGTGCTGTGTGTTGTACTAGATGCTGGGGATAAAGCACTGAACATGCCAGGCATTAATTCTGTCTCAAGAACCTTATCTTATAGTGGAGAGAGACAAATATTTAATAAGTAACCATATAAATGCAGATCAAGTTAAATAAATACCTGGTATAATATAGTTTCAGAGAGTAAGAAGTGTTCTGAAAAAGTAACAACAAAAATAGGATATCTGTCAGGGTTCTGTTTTAATGAGGGTAATCTGGGAGGCCTCTTGGAGAAAGTGATAGGGAGGTATGGGGCAGAGGGGATCAATGAGGGGGGAAGGGAGACCTCTGTGATACTTTCAACAATAAAGATTAATTTAAAAATAAAATAAATAAAAAACATGAAAAATATATAGCAGTTTAAGTAAAATAATAAAAATAATAGATCTGCCATTGTTGGGAAGATTTCAATATATTTAACTAAAAGAAGTATGTAGGTTTTAGAGACCACCTATATTACTATCTAGATCAGGGGTCCTCAAACTTTTTAAAGTGGGGGCCAGATCACGGTCCCTCAGAGAGCTGGAGGGCCGGACTATATGAACTACTAATCCCTACTGTAACACCTTGGCTGCGCTCACTGCCCAAAAAACCTGGCGGGCAGGATCAGACTCCCCTGGGGGCTGCATGTGGCCCGCGGGCCGTAGTTTGAAGACCCCTGATCTAGAGGAATAGCTAGTGCAAAGGCCCTGAGGTAAGAACAAGATGAAAATATTCAAGGAAGAGAAAGAAGAACAGAGTGGCTGGAATGTGTGGCAAGTGAATGTGAGAATAGTAGAAAATGGTGTTGGATTTTATTTTAAGTGAGGGTTTTAAGCCAGGGGGTGAATGTTCCGACTTATGATTTTAAAAGTTTGATTTGGCTGCTGTATTGAAAATAGACTAGGGAGGCAAAGTTAAAGTAGAGAGACTAGTTAGGAGGCTATTATCATGGTCTAGGTAAGAAATGATGGTGGTTTGTATAAGGATGATGCTGGTAGAGGGAGAGAAAGTGGACAGACTCTGGATACACTATGAATATGAATATGAATATGAATACGAATACGAATATGAATATGAATATGAATATGAATATGAAGCCAACAGGATTTTCCAATGGATTAGAAGTAGGCGATAAAGAAAGAGAGAAATCCAGAATGATTCCCAGGTTTTTGGCCTGAATAACTGGATGGGGATACCACCTTTCCCTTGCTATTGGCTGGAATCATTGCCTGTACCTATGCGCTTTCCCTGCTGATGCACATCATTTTCTACATAGCAGCCAGGCTAATTTTCTCAAAATGTGAATCAGACAGTATCACCCCCTTCATCTCCAACCTCAAACAAATGTTTTTCCATAACACTTAGAATAAAGTCAAAGTCCTTTCCATGGTCCACAATTCCCTATGTGTTCTGGTCTCTGATAACGCCTCCAAACTTATTTTCTGCCATTCTTCTGGTCAGGTCTATTAAACACTCACCCTGCCCCACCTTGTTCTTTTTCAAACATGGTAAGAAGGAGTCCTTTAAAGGCCTTTGCACTTGCTGTTCCCTCTACCTCTAGCACCTTCTCCAGACCTTCCTATGCTTTGCTCCTGTGCTTTAGTTCTCTACTTGAATGTCACCTCTTCCAAGAGGCTTTCTCTGAGCACTCTATCAAAAGTAGCAGCCCCTGTCATAACCTATTTTTACCCTGCTGTATTTTTCTCCTTAACAATGTTGTAGTATATTATATTGCTAGAGGCCTGGTGCATGAAAATTCATGCATTGGGGGGGGGGGGTCCCTCAGCCTGGTCTGCCCCCTCTCACAGTCTGGGAGCCCTCAGGGGTGGGAGGTAACCCGGAGATCAGGGGAGGTAATGCCCCATTGACACCTCTGCTGCTGCCACTGCTGACAGTGCAAGCCTTGGCCAAGCCCTTGTTAGCTGAGCCTCAGGTGGCCCTATGCAGCTGGGCAGCCACCATCTGAGGCTTGCCTGCACCTTGAGCTGGCCATAGGCAGCTGAGCAGTCAGTATCCAAGGATTGCCTGTGCCTCAGGCTGGCCCTAGGTGGCTGGGCAGCCACCATTCGAGGCTTACCTGTGCCTCAGCTGGCCCTGGGCAGCAGGGGGATTTGAGGGCAGGTCCGGCCACATCGTGCACCTGCTCTCCCCTCTCCCCGCGTGTCTCTCTCCCCCCCCCCCACCCCCAGTGGGGCTGAAAGGACTGGGGGATTCCAGTGGAGCTGAGGAAACTGGGTGCTGCCATCTTGTGGCTATTGGCACTGCCATCTTTGTGATGGTGTGACAGTCAATTTGCATATTTCCTCTTTATTTATCAGGCCTGCAAGGGAGGGCAGTTGGGGGTGATCAAGCCTGCTGGGAAGGGAAGTTAGGGGTGATCAGGCCAACAGAGGAGGGAAGTTGGGGGCAAACAGGCTGGCAGGGGAGCAGTTAGACATCAATAAGGCTGGCAGGGGAGTGGTTAGGGGGTGATCAGGCTGGCAGGCAGAAGCGGTTAAGGGCAATCAGGAAGGCAAGCAGGTGAGCAGTTGGGAGCCAGCAGTCCTGGATTATGAGAGGGATGAACTCTGGGACCAGGCTAAACTGGAAGTTGGACAACCCTCAAGGGGTCCAAGATTGGAGAGGGTATAGGCAAGGCTGAGGGACACCTCCCCCACACCCATGCAAAAATTTCATGCACTGGGCCTCTAGTTAATAAATAATGATATAAGAATAAATTGTGTTTTGTGTACTTTCAATTGTAAACCTACTTTTGCCCTATATTAAATATATTATACTAGAGTCCTGGTGCATGAAATTCATGCACAGGGGGTTTTCTCAGCCCAGCCTCACCTTCTTCAATCCAGAACCTCTTGGGGGATGTCCAACTGCCAGTTTAGGCCTGATCGTCCCTAACCACTCATCTGCCTGCATCATTGCTCCTAACCACTTGCCTGCCTGCCTAATCACCCATAACCACCTCTGCCTGCCTGCCTCATTGCTCCTAAACATTCACCTGCCTGCCTGATTGCCTCTAACCACTCTGCCTGCCTACCTGATCACCCCCAACTGCTTGCCTGCCTGCATCATCTCCCCTTATGCCTCTGCCTGCCTGCCTGACTTTCCCTAACCACTTGCCTGGCTGCCTTATCACCCTTAACCACTCACCTGCCTGCCTGATCTTTCCTAACTACTTGCCTGCCTGCCTGATCGCTCCTAACCACTTACCTGTCTGCCTGATCACCCCTAACCACTCATCTGCTTGTCTGATTGTCCCTAAGCACTCACCTGCCTGCCTGATCACCCCTAACCACTCTGCCCACCTGCCTGATTGCCCCTAACCACTCTGCCTGCCTCCCCTAACTTCCTCTGCCCCTGCCTCTGCCTCCACTGCTGTGGCTTCATCTGCAAGGACATCAGCAATGACGTCTGAAATGTTGTTTCTCTGATCTAATTAGCATATTATGCTTTTATTATTATAGATTATATGATATCATATTATTATATCATTATGTTAATTATGTCCTGGCATTACATTGTATATTCTGGGTCATATATTAAATAGCTACCTATTTATTATCTATATCCCTATAATATATTATAGTATAATTTCCATGAGATCAGGGACTTTGTTTCGTTTTCTACTCCATCCTCAGTGCTTATAATATCCCTGGTACATAATAGGCATGATAAGTTAAATAATGGCCCCTAAAATATATGTCCATGTCCTAACCTCAAGAACCTCTGAGTGTGACCATATTTGGAAAAAGGATCTTTGCAGATGTAATTAAGTTAAAGATCTTGAGATGAGATCATATGAATTATTTGGGTGGGTCTTAAATCCAATGACAAGTATCCTTACAAGAGACATACAAAGGAGAGAAGAAAATGAGGAGGCTATATAAAGACAGAGTCAGAAACTGGAGTGACACAGCCACGAGTCAAGAAATGCCTGTAACTACCATAAATTGAAAGAGGCAAAGAAAAACTCTCTCCTAGAGCCTTTGGAGAGAGGACAGTTCTACTGAGACCTTGATATGGGACTTCTGGCCTTCAGAACTATAAGATAATAAATTTATATTATTTAAAGTCTTACCAAGTTTGTGGTAATCTGTTACAGCAGCCACGGGAAATTTATACAGTAGGTTTGCAATATTGTATAATGTAAGAATGAATGAATGAATGAATGAATGAATGAATATAAGCAAGAATAAGATGGGAAAAGGAAGAGTCAAGAATAAGGAGTTTGGTGTTGAACATACTGTCTGAGATACCTATGACAATAAAGATGTCAAGTAGGTAGTGAATATATGAAACAAGAGTGGGTAGAAGAGGTCAAAGCTAGAGATGCACACATGGGAGCCATCAACCATGAGGCTAGCTTATATCACCACTGGAGAAACTATAGTTAAGGGTTCAGAAGATAGCCAACGAGGAAGCTGAGTTTACAGTGCTGCTCCTATTCATCAATGGTTCTCAACCTGAGGTTATTTTGCACACCCGCCCCCCCCCCCCCGGCTGCATAGACCATTCAGAAACATTGAAAACATTTTTACTATTGACATCTGGTGGATAGAGGCCAGGGATGCTTCTAAACATCTTACAATGCACAAGAAATTCTCCACAACAAAGAGTTATCTGGCACAAAATATCAATAGTTCTGAAGTTGAGACACTGAGGTAATAGCTTAAGTGTCCTAGATTTGTGGTTTTTTAACTATCTGTTTTGTGCTGCACACATTTTCTTTCTAAACCCTTACTAATAAAGGCTCAGGTGAAAGATTAAGAGGAAGAAATCAATGCTCTACTATGAGATTAATGTGTAACTTTGAGCAATACACTTTCTTTTTCTGAGCTTCCGAGTCCTTTGGGTGTTTATTCATGAAGGTGGGGAGGAGGATGATTGCATTAGCTACATTCTGAGATTCCTGCCAGGTCCTAATGTCTGTCAGTCTCATTTTCCTCCAAAAGTGGTAAATTTGTACTTGACCAAGCCATTGGACAGAGTTTTCAGGACTAGGTAGCAAAGAGCAGAATACAAGCTACCTCTTAGGCACAGAAACTGACTTTTCTAGAAAATCCCAATCTCAAACATTCTAAAACCCTGAATCCCCCAAAGAACATGTGTTTTTCAATGTCCCAATATTTTTTTAAATGTTTATTGCTAAAAGTATTATACATGCCCCTGTTTCCCCCCAATTGAACCCTTCTAGCCTGCTGTCACCTCCTACCTCAGGCCTTCACCAATAGTTCTGAAGTTCATGGGTTGGCTGTATCTTTGGTTGATCTCCTCCCACCCATCCTCACCTTCCCTCTGAGATTTGACAATCTGTCCCATGCTTCTATATCTCTGGATCTATTTTGTTCATCAGTTTATTTTATTCATTAGATTCCACATATGAGTGAGATCATGTGATACTTAACTTTCTCTGACTGGCTTATTTCATTTAGCATAATACTCTCCAGGTCTCTCCGTGCTATCTAAAAGGATAAGAAATCATTCTGTTTTACTGATGTATGATGTTGCATGGTGTAAATGTATCACAGCATTTTTATCCATTCATCTACTCATAGGCACTTGGGCTGTTTCCAGATCTTAGCTATTGTAAATTATACTGCTATGAACATAGGGGTGCACACATTCTTTCTGATTGGTGTTTTGAGTTTCTTAAGATATATTCCTAAAAGTGGGATCACTGGGTCAAATGGCAGTTTCATATTTAATTTTTTGAGGTAACTCAATACTGTTTTCCATAATGGCTGCACCAGTCTGCATTCCCACCAGCAGTGTACTAGGGTTCCCTTTTCTCCACATCCGCACCAGCACTTGTCATTTGTTGATTACTTGATGGTAGTATTACAGCAGTCCCTTTAGCATTTCTTGCAGTGCTAATTTGATGGTGATAAACTCCTTTAGCCTTTTTTTTTTTTTGTCTGGGAAGCTCTTTATTTCACCATCTATTTTGAATGATAGCCTTGCTGAATATAGTAATCTTGGTTTTAGATCCTTGCTTTTCAGTACCTTGAATATTTCATGCCATTCACTTCTGGCCTGTAGAGTTTCTGATAAAAAATCAGCTGAAAGCCTTATGGAAACTCCTTTGTAGGTAACAACTTGCTTTTCTCTTGATCCCTTTAAAATTAATTGTCTATAATTTTTGGCATTTTAATTATGATATGTCTGGATATGGGCCTGTTTGGGTTCTCCTTGCTTGGGACTCCATATGCTTACTAAACTTCTGTGATTTTTTCTTCACCAGATTAGAGAAGTTTTTGCCATTATTTCTTCAAATAGGTTCTCTATCCCTTGCTCACTATCATAATCTTCTGATACTCCTATGATGTAAGTATTGTTATTTCATTTCATGTTTTTCCACAGTTCCCTCCTGTGTTTTCATTGTTTTTTATTTCTTGATTCTCTGATTGAGTGGTTCTTTTATACCCTCTTTTCTAATTTACTGATCCAATCCTTATCTTCCCCTAATCTCCTGTGTATTCCTTCCAATGAATTCTTTTTTTTAATAACTTTAAAAAATATATTTTTAGGGGAGAAACCGAGATGGCGGCATAGGTAAACACTTGAACTTGCTGCCTCGCACAACCACTTCAAAACTACAACTAAAAGACAAAATGGACATCATCCTTAACCACAGGAAGGCTGGCTGAGTGCAAATTCTACAACTAGAAGGAAAGAGAAAAGCATACTGAGACTCAGAGGAGCTTCAGAAGTAAAGTGCAGAGGTACAGAGGCAAGCGTGTGCGGAGAGGGCTGGCAGCTGAGTATGTGGCTATGTTTTTCAACCAGGAGGGAGACAAAAGCTCCCAACTGCTCTTTAACTCCAGTTCTGGGTGATACTCTGGGAACCCAGACTCATACAGAGAAAAACTGGACTGTCTGGCATCAAGTAAAACTCGAGGGCAGCTTTCTCTCAGAGGTGCTTGCAGCTATTACTAAGAGACACTGAGACCTAGGGGCCTCTTAGGGCAGGGTTGATGGGAAGACATTGCTGTTTGCTCCACCCTGAGAACCCGCCCCAAAGCTGTGCACAGAGGATTTTGCATATGAATGGCTTGGTCCTTTGAAATCTACAATTATCTAACAAATTGCAGCTGAGCCAGAAAGACACAGAACATCAAAAAGAAGGCCCAAAGCCCCACAGCAGCCTGAATTGCTACACAGCTGGGCTTAATTTGGGTACCTCCAAAATCCAAACAAAGAAGAGGAATCTATAGATCTCTCCATAGCTCCTGCTGGGTGGCCTCAGACAGAAACTAAATTAGCACCTCCTTGGAGATCCGAGAGCCAGTGTACTCAGGGGTCAGAATGGGACCATCCAGATTACAACTCCTCAGATCCATAAGGGACACACTCAGGGGGAAGACTCAGTGAGCACCAAAGCCCCACTGAAGCAAGTCTTGTCTCATAAGGGTGTCTCCAGCTTAGAAGTTCTCCCATTGTAGACACAGCTGATCCTCACAGCCAGTTGGCCTGGACGTAAATTCCTCCCAGTGATACCAACAACAATCAAGGCTTAACTACAACAAGACTGTGCACACAGCCCACAAAGGCGTGCACCAAGAGTGTCCACCTCAGGTAACTAGGGAGGCTGAGCCACTGGGCCCTATAGGACATCTAGCACAAAGAGCTATGCTATCAACACAGAGATGCAGCAAAAATGTGGAGACAAAGAAACAGGGCACAAGTAAAAAAAAATGTAGGAAAGCAAACAACTGGATATAGAGTTCAAAACTACAGTTATATGGTTTTTCAGGAATTTTCTAGAAACAGCCAATACATTTATTGAGACCCCTGAGGATATGAAAAAGGACCAACTAGAAATTAAGCATACAATGACTGAAATAAAGAATAATATACAAATATCCAACAGCAGACTACAGGATCACAAGAATCAAGTCAAAGATTTGAAATATAAAGAAGCAAAAACACCCAACTAGAAAAGAAAAAACCAAAAAGAATCCAAAAATATTAAGATAGTGTAAGGAGCCTCTGGGACAACTTCAAGCATACCAACATCTGAATTATGGGGGTGCCAGAAGAAGAGAGAGAGCAAGATATTGAAAACCTATTCGAATAAATAATGACAGAAAATTTCCCCCACCTGGTGAGAGAAATAGATTTACAAATCCAGGAAGTGCAGAGAACCCCAAACAAAAGGAATCAAAAGAGGATCACACCAAGACACATCATAATTAAAATGCCAAGAGCAAAAGAGAAAGAGAGAATATTAAAGGCAGCAAGAGAAAAACAGTTACTTACAAGGGAGTACCCATATGACTGTCATCTGATTTCTCAACAGAAACTATGCAGGCCAGAAGGGAGTGGCAAGAAATAGTCAAAGTGATGAGTAGCAAGAACCTACAACCAAGATTACTCTATCCAGCAAAGCTATCATTCAGAATTGAAGGTCAGATAAAGAGCTTCACAGACAAGAAAAAGCTAAAGGAGTTCATCATGGCCAAGCTAATATTATATGAAATGCTGAAAGGTATTCTTTAAGAAGAAAAAAGGTAAAGATAAAAATTATGAACAACAAATACATAACTATCAACAAGTGAATCTAAAAATTAAGTGAATAACAAATCTGATGAACAGAATAAACTGGTTCATATAATAGAATCAGGGGCATAGAAAGGGAGTGGACTGACTATTCTCATGGGGAAAGGGTTCTGGGGGGTGCAGGAAGAGACTGGACAAATTGTATACCTATGGATGAGGACAGTAGGGGGGTAAGGGCAGAGGGTGGGGTGGGAACTGGGTGGAGGGGAGCGAGGGAGAGAAAAATGAGGAACAATTGTATAATCTGAGCAATAAAGATTTATTTTAAAAAAGAAAAATCTAGAGTTATATTAGCTTCGAAGTTTTCACTTTTTCTGTAACTGAAGGTGCAAAATTGATTTTTGTTGTATGGATCCAGCAGTGAAATGAGATTTTGCTTAGTCCATTGGGTCCTGGAATCATTCTATAACTTCCATGGCCATTTCTCCCACTATATGCAGAGATTCTTGAGATGTCACCTAGAGCATCCTTTTTCCATCAGGGCAGGCCTAGCTAATCTCCAGCATAAATATCATAAATGGAGGGTTGAATTTCAAAAACTGGTTCAGATGGGCCTACTTGAGGGACACTATCATCGAGGTTCTTTTTCTAGAAGAAATTCTATTGGGCTCTCACCATATGATGGTACAAATATCTGTGTCATGAATATTTTTCACCATGGATTTTCCAGAGGTTTGAAAACAGTGGCCTTGTATCATTTATCTTTCTTTGCTTCCCCACACAGGCTAATTTATCCCAGACTAAAAAAAGATGATAGGGTTGGCTTTTGGTAAAATCTGGGATAGTTAGGGTTCTTTCACAATTCTGTCCACAACACCAAGCCCAAAAATGAACTGCCCATGCAACTTAAAAAATACTGCAAAATCACTCATGCTAGCTATTTATGACAAGAGGCTTGGAAGGATAATTATTATGCCTTGAAAGGCCTCCGGAGCTGCCACAAATCAACATTGGCTTTGTGCCCAACCCCTCTTGGTGCCCACATTAGTCAGTGTGGGGACCATGTATAAGGCCTGGAATTTTAGTTGGAAATCTGCAATCATGTTGGCCTAGATCTAAAGGCAAAAGCTAAGTTGGTATTCCCCCACTATAGGCAAGGTGACAGAAGGCTCTTGTATACTGCCTTATTGGATTGATCTGGGTTGGAATGCTCAGAAAGAGAGAGGTTGATCTCCTTATCACCCTGCTGGGAAGCTGGCCACATCAAGTGATGATGAGTCTTGGACTAGATTTGGGCAGATGGATGGAATTAGAGAAAAGGACGGAGGATGGGACTTTTATATGATATGCAAGAAATTGGTGGGCTTACCAAGGCTTACCAATAGTCTAAGGTTAGTTCTAAGGGAAAAGAGTCCACTGATGCTACGATTTTTTACCCATTACTCTCAAGAGAAAGATCTCTTTTGCATATTTCAGCCTGACCCCCAACTACATGAAGACAAATAAATGTGCCTTCAAAACTTCTAAGAGTAACTTAGGATTTGGCATCATTCAGGAACTAAGAGAGTTTTTAGGGATTGAATCTCATTATCTCTTCAATAGCTGGAATGTTATCAAGTGTTCTTCCACTAAAAAGAAACAACACTGCAGTTGTTCTCTGGTTTGGTCTAGTACTTTTTCATTTATGCTTCTGCTACCAATGAATTAAAAATCCCAGTGTTTTCATATTTGCATCCCAAGGATGTGTCCTAGCTACTTCCCATTGCCCTATTAAGCATGGCTTTCTAGCTAGTCCACTTCATACAAAGTCATCCACCAGTCAATAGAGTCAGTGCCCTCAGGTCAGATGTCCATTCATGACTAAAGAAGTAACCATTCAAGTTTCAAAGAATAGTATAGGGCTATTTTCTTAAGTAAGAACCACGGGCCATGTAGTTTCCCTTAAAAGGAAATGGTGGAGATGTCAGAATCCATAACTTACATATTTGGTCTAAGATTTCTGTCAGCATAATGGCCTGGAAGGAGAGATAATTACAGCCCTTCCGGACAGCCATTATATCAGAATGTGTAGATGGTCACCTCTTTCAGCTTTGCCTAAAGCTGGTCCTAGAGATGTCACTTGAATCATATGAAGTTTATGTAGAGCCATCCCTAACTTAAACTATGTAAGAAGACAGTCTCACTCTAGCTTCTTTTTTTGATGGTAAAGGTGATGGTGGAGAATAAATGGACTTTCTCATCTTGGAAGGCTGCCTAGCCTGTCCAGAGGGCCTCAGCAGAGCAGCTGTCAGCCTCCAGGGAGAAATAGTTTTGGCCCTGCTAAGCGAGTGGCCATATGTCATGAACCCTTCCTAAGGAACATGCTCCAACTTGTGTACCCTGCTATATTTGAGCTGTTGAAAGTAGACCCAGCAGGAACTAAGTATCGTCAGCATTAGGCAGCAACACCAAATGATTACTTTTACTGAGTTGAGGCTTAAAGTGAAATAGGAGCCGAGCCTAGCACCAGAGACATAGGAATCCCTTTTCAAATTCCTCACTCCAGTGCCACTGTCCTTTCACTTAGGTTAGCTCCAAAAATAGTGCCCATTCATTGCCACAGTCTTGTGGGTTCAGGGAGGAGAAGCATGCAAATATATGGAATACAGAAGGCTAAACAAAATGACATATTTTCTTTTTTCTTTTTTTGGTCAGGACTGGGGAAATACTGGTTATTTCATGTGAATGGAAAAACTGTGTCAAGAGTCTAATGCCTGGTGGAAGAACAGGTAAGGCCTTCTGAGAAGAGCTCAAGCTTGTACTTAAAAAGCAAATTTTCCAAAAACAGAGGGATAACCAGAATGTTTCAAGTAGTGGGCTCTGCACACATCTTTGACAAGGAAAATTCAACATTTTGTACATTTGGACCTGTGGGGGAGAGGGGGAGGTAGGCAACAGCGGCTCTTTGGCACTATAAAAGCTTGTGTTCCCTTACCAGGGCATGTAACCAATATTTTCCCTGCCTAGTATCTAAGGAGTCATTTTGAGACAGACATCTGTTTAGCAATCTGAGAGCCCCAGACAGAAGACGAAGACATTCATTTTCCTTTACTCATAGTGCAGAGGCCAGGGGGGACTGATTTTGTGGCAGTGTTCTATCCTGGCTTGTATCTCAGTTGATCTGGGAAGAACAATCCAGGATGACACTGAGGCACTATCCAAACGGCCTTGGATTACAAAGTGAGCCCCAAAAGCCAGCTAGGAGTTGAAACAGATGTAAGCCAAGAGGCCCTAATTGGAGGTCTGCCATTGATGAGGTTACAATGTGGTGGAGTGGAAGAGTACTCATCCAGGAATCAGGACATCTGGGTTTTAGCCCACAATTATCTCACTTCATGACCTTGAGCAAATCCATCTCCTTCTCTGAGCTGCTCTGTCCCTTGTTTGTGCAACTAAGGGTGGAACTGTGTGAGTTAGGAGTCTTCCTACTGCTCTGACATTCTATGGTTTGAAGATAGAGAAGCTGGTGTCCAAGAATATATCTTTCAGGGTACAATGCCAAGCCTAGTGTATACCAAGGAGGGGCAGACTCACTGGTTTGACTCTTTTGTGGGCTACTTAGTTTTATTGAAAAGTAAATAAACAGAGAAAAATGCCTTTTTTCTGGCTGTAAATCCCACTTGATCTCAACCATCCATCTTGTTTAGCACAGGGAGATCTAGGTGAAAGAGTGTGAAATACTTGGTATAAGCCCTGTTTACTGCTGGACAACCACCTTGAAACCAAGCCCTTCTCAGGGTGGGTCAGCAGGGGTCAGCTTCCTCAACATATTATATATATGATCTTCCTTCAGCTTCCTACAAATCATAGACAGAAGACAAGGGGTCTTAATGTGAGCTCCGTATTGATTAGCCATATAGAATGCCACATGCTAAGGGTCAGCACTGACCCTCAATAAATTTGAGAAGGAGCCTAGGCTTCTCTTGGTGGCTCCCTTCCAGAACCCCAATTGCAGCTTGTCCTTTGCCCCTAATTCTCCATCCAACATGAACTATAATCATGGTTCTTAGCCTTCATATTGGAAAACAATGGGATGAACTAATATCAATAAGAAACTGTGTGATTATTCAAGCAGTGACAATAGCCTACCCTTTCAGAGGACTTACAATTTAATAGGAGAATAAATACAAATCCTGAAGTTTTCTTAGTGCCCCTCAAATCTTGTGCCACTTTAAGACTGATGTATCAGTAAAGAGATTATGAAAGGGATGTTGGCATTAAAGCTCCATCATAAATTGATCATGAAAGGGGTTAGATAGAAACAAAGTGCAAATTCAAAAAAAGCACTTGAAATGACCACAGAAAATACATGTTATAGTTTTCTCATCTAAAAGCACCTATAAATTTATTGTCACATCCAAACTCTCTTTTTACCCATATCAACGATAGAAAACATTTCCACAGTTTCCTTTGGACCATGAGTGGAGTCTGTCTTAGGGTTAGATTTAAGATCTTTTGGCAAGTTTATTGCTGAAAAAAATATGATATGAGCCCTTACCAGTGTGGCTCAGTTAGTTGGGGGTTGTCCCATGCACCAAAAGGTTGCTGGTTCCATTCTCTGTCAGTGCACATGCCCGTGTTGCAGGCTTAAATCCCTCCTGGAGGCAGAGGGGCAGGAGGCAGCTAATCCTTGTTTCTCTCTCACATCATTGTTTCTCTCTCTGCCTTCCTCTCACTCTAAAAATCAATAAAAATGTTTTTTAAAATGTGATGTGAGAATCTTCTGGTTGTTAGAGTTGATATGACTGTTATGGCTGGCCAGGGTATGTCCTTTTCTTTCTTATCACTCTATGACAAAAAAGTGATGTAATGAAAAGGGCACTGGACTTGAGTTTGTGCCTTAATAAAATCTATCTAACCTCTTTAAGCTTCACTTTCTTAATCTATAAAATGAGGTGAATAATAGTATTTACCTCATAAGTTTATTTGAGATCTAATTGAGATAATGCTTATATAAAGCACCTAGAACAATGTCTGGCACATTGTTATTTTTCAATACATAGTAGTTATTATTATTAGTTTTAGCGAGGCATCACAGTGGAAATCTGGGCTGTGTGATAGCTCTGGGCACTTGGAAGTAAGCCTGTAAACTATTGAAACTAGTTGTGGTCACCATTAGTCTGAGGTGAGAACAGTCAATAGAGGGGTGCAAAAAGGAGAATAAAACCTTTAACTTGGAGGAGCAAAACCATGCTCCAAGGCAGCAGCAAGAGCAGCAGCCACCACTGCATCAATACCTGCAAAAGGGCAACAAGCCAGCAGCCAAAATGAAGGCTTGACTATTGACCTGAAGAATTTTAGGAAGCCAGGAGAGATCTTCACCTAATGTAGCTAGCTCTTTGAGTGCAATCTTTCTCCTAATATCACTGAGGATGAAGTGAGGGAATATTTGAGAAATATGGGAAGTCAGGCAAAGTCTTCATTCATAACGATAAGAGCTTTGGCTTTATCTGCTTGGAAACACAAACTCTAACAGAAATTGCTAAAGTAGAGCTGGACAACATGCCACTCCGTGGAAAGCAGCTGCATGTGTACTTTGCTGAGCATAGAGTATCCCTTACAGTCTGAAACCTTCCTCAGTATGTATCCAACAAACTGCTGGAGGAAGCCCTTTTGTGTTCAGCCAGATGGAGAGGGCGATAGTTATTGTGGATAATTGAGGAAGGCCCTCAGCAAAAGGCATTGTTGAATTCTCAGGGAAGACAGCTGCTTGGAAAGCTCTGGACAAAAGCAGTGAAGGCTCTTTCCTGTTTACTACATTGCCTTTGCCTGTGACTGTGGAGCCCATGGACCAGTTAGATGATGGAGGAATTCCAGAGAATCTGGTTTTAGAGAATCAGCAGTTTCACAAGGAGCAAGTGGGAGCAGTCACTTCGATTTGCACAGCCTGGCTCCTTTGAGTATGAGTATGCCAATCACTGGAAGGCACTCACTGAGATGGAGAAGTAGCAGCAGGACCAAATGGATCACAACATCAAGGAAGCTCATTAAAAAATGAGATGGAGGCTGCTCACCATGAGCACCAAGACATGCTAATGAGGCAGGATTTGATGAGACATGAAAGAATTTGGAGGATTGAAAACCTGTACAATCATGAAGTGCAAAAACTAAAGCAGCTTGAGCTCAAACCAGGGGAGGAGCACAGACAACATGAAGAAGAGAGGCCATGACAACAGGAAGAATTCAAGGGGTTCTTCCCTGATGTCAGACAGCAGGAGATACAAATGGGCCAGACAACTATGGAAGGTGCTATGGGCATAAACAACAGAAGTGCCATGCCCCCCCCCCCCCCTGCTCCTATGCCTGCTGATACCTCAGCTCCTCCAGTACCTTCTACTATGATGCCAGATGAAACCTTGAGATTGACCCTACCAACTACCAAATGTTTTGACCACACTGCTACAATGGAAGGAATAAGAACAATTGGTGGAACACCTCCTGCATTCAACTGTGCAGATCCTGGAGCTGAATTTTCTTCAAACAAAAATCGCTGATACTAATAAAATTGAAGTATCTAGTTTCACAAAACCCTTAAGAGAAGGACACTTTTTGGGTAGCCAGAATTGTATCCTGGAAAAGTGTTAGAGATTCCTTCCAATAGTTAGGTCTTCCCTGCCTGTACTACTACTCTAGGGATTGTGCTAGAGGCAGTGGGCAAGGGATGGGCAATATTTAACAAATCAGTTCTGTGTGATATATCATTTAATCATAACTGTGTGATGCATTCCTGAAGTCTCATGTGATTACTGAGGGCCTGGGAGGGGGGAACAATGGCAAAGTGGATCCAGTTAGAGCCCCCATTAATCTTGATCATTCCTTTCTTTGTTTATCTTGTTCTATTTGTGTCCTCATTCTTAAATTTCCCAACCCCAGAGACACTGCCACATATACCACAAAAACCATAAACACCCCCCCCCATGACCTTAACCCCATCATTTCATTCACTCCCAGGTTAGAATTTAAGCCAAAATGTCCACAGAAATCACAGATAACATACATACGGTTCTGTTGTGTCCCATATATTATCCCTTCATGCCCTAAGGAAGACATTTTCTCTTAGAGATTCTCATTTTAGTATATCTTTAAAAATCTTATATTAACTTGCCTCCACTTTTTTCCTGGGTAAGGACAACCCTGGAATGGCCCTTTTGTGTTTGATATTGCTGTCCAACAGCTTTTCTTGATAGGCCTAGTACAGTCTTAGGAGCAGGTTTGCTGTATGTTGAAGGTCAGACAGTAGCTCTAAGCATTGCCCATCTTAGGTAGTGAAGCTATGTATTTTTTAAATTGGTGTACCATGTTTGATTTGTCCATGATACTTCTGGAGTTTTTCTAGAAATGGAGCAACAATGCAGCATCAAATTATTAAAATACATTTTAAACCTTAAAAAAAAACAAACAAAAAAAACCCCCAAAACAATAGTTGTGAGGAAAGAAACAGAAGACAGGAAGAGAGGTGAAAGGGCTAAAAACAAACTTCATAAGTTTTCCTGATTTTTCCCCCTGGTTTTCTAAACCAGGAAACTGGTTTAGAAGAAAAGGCTCCCACAGTACTTCTGTCTATAAATGTGTCCAAAGAAAACCATTTCCTCTCTTGCTCTCTTCTAAGAGCATAGCACAGCAGAACATCTGCTAAATCTGCTGTTATTACCCCAACTCGGACATTTTCCAGTAGTTTGACTCACAGAAATCAGAGATGAGATTTTTGTGGGATAGCAAGTCCAAGAATTTTGTCAGTCATGCTTAAGGGGGTATAGCCTTTCATATACTGAGCTCGTATGTAACAGACAGCACAGCAAATATTGTCAATCTTCCCATTCTCTCTTTGTCAAATGAGGTGGTGTTATGTGATACCCTGATATAAATCATTTGAGCAGCTGTCATAATGCATTAATTGCAGGGGAGCTGGATTCCATACAAGGTGTTCCCAAAGGTTCATTACTAAATTCTCATCCAACAGTTCTTTGAAAGGTTGCATTGGGTAACAAGGACACTAAATCCTTCTATGCATTAGAGCTCCAAGAAAGGACAACTGGAAATTACACTATGGTTTTTCTCTCTTTTCTTTCCAGAAAAGAAAATTTGTAATTACTCACTTGGGCCATTCCCACCCTTTCCTTGATGTTTTCTGGCTTTGAAGGCAATTAAGTGTTTACTCCCTTGTATTCAAAGTCTTACACCACAATATTTTATGAAAACAATATGTCTTTAAATCAATGCTAAATAAAAATGAACATGTCACTAGAAGACCATCCTTGTATAAAGTATCCAGAGTTAAAATGAGCTTAATGACCTTTAACTTCTAACCCAAGCTCCAATTCCATATTTAAAGTTACTTGGGCATCATCTCTACTTGGATGTTCTACCATTACCTCAAATACCCTATATTCAAAACTAAATGTTTCACCTTTGCACCAAACCATCTCCTCTTCTCACTTTTTTCATTTCAGCTGAGGGCACTACCACAACATCTAAACTCAGAAACCTTGGGATCATCCAGGATTCCTCTCCTTTTTATGTCTGCCTTTTCATAGATGACTAAGTCCTGGTTGTACTGCTATTTTAAAAAAAAATTTGTTTATTTAAATTGTTGACAGAATTACAGATGTCCCACATTTCACCTTCTTTGCCTCCCTCCACCCAGCCCCTGCTCCACCACTGGCCTTCACAACACTATTATCTGTGTCCCTGGACTATGCATATCTATATATATAAAAGCCTAAGCAATCAGTATGATCAGTTGACCGAACAACTGGTTGACCGGTCACTATGGTGCGCACTGACCGCCAGGGGGCAGAGGCTTAACACAGGAGCTGCCCCCTGGTAGTAACTGCACTCCCACAGCCATCTTCCTATGGTTGGCAAACCTCCCGTGGTCCCTCCCCTTGGCCAGCTGGCCCCAATCAACCTGATCGCCAGCCAGGCCGAGGGACCCCACCCATGCATGAATTTGTGCACTGGGCCTCTAGTACCAGTATGCATATAAGTTCTTTGGTTAATTTCTTCCTGTTCCCCCACCATCTCCCCTCTGAGATTTATCAGACTGTTCCACGCATCCATGCCTCTAGATCAATTTGTCAGTTTATTTTGTTCATTAGATTCTACATATAAGTGAGATTGTGTGATACTTACCTTTCTCTGACTGGCTTATTTTGCTTAGTGTAATAATTTCTAGTTCTATCCATATTGTCTCAAAGGGTAAGAGATCCTTTTTTTTACAGTCACGTAATATTCCATGGTGTAAATGTACCACAGCTTTTTAATCCACTCATCTTAATGGACCCTTAGATTGTTTCTAAATCTTAGGATTATAAATAATGCTGTGGGGTTCATATCTTCTTTGTGACTGGTGTTTTGGAATTTTTAGGATATATTCCTAGAAGTGGGATTGCTGGGCCAAATGGCAGTTAATTTTTAATTTTTTTTTTTTTTTTTTTTTTTTTTTTTTTTTTTTTTTAGGAAACTACATATTGTTTTCCATAGTGGCTGCACCATTCTGCATTCCCACCAGCAGTATACTAGGGTTCCTTTTTCTCCACAACCTCAGAAGCACTTGTTTTTTGTTGATTTATTGATGGTAGCTATTCCGGCAAGTATGAGGTGGTACCTCATTGTCATCTTAATTTGCATCTCTCAGATAATTAGTGACATTGAATATCTTTTCATATGTCTCTTGGCCATCTGTATGCCCACTTTGGAAAAGTGTCTATTTAGGTCCTTTGCCCACTTTTAATCGGCTTATCTGTCTTCCTTTTGTTGAGCTGTATGAGTTCTTCATATATATATTTTCAAAATTAACCCCTTACCAGATGTATCATTGGTGAATATATTCTCCCATACAGTGGGTTTCATTTTAATTTTAATTTCTTTTGCTGTGAGAAGCTTTTTATTTCGATGCAGTCCCATTTGTTTATTTTTTCCTTTGTTTCTTTTGCACTAGGAGATGTTTCAGTGAAAATTCTGTTTGTGAGAGGTCTGAGATTTTGCTGCCGATGTTTTCTTCTAGGATTTTTATGGTTTTGTGACTTACATTTAAGTATTTTATCTATTTTGAGTTTTTTTATTATATTTGGTATAATTTAGTGGTAGTTTAACTTTGTTTTTTTTTTTTGAATGTATCTGTCCAATTTTCCTAGCACCATTTATTGAAGAGACTGTCTTTACTCTATTGTATTATCTTATCTTCTTTGTCAGATATTAATTGACCATATTGATGTAGGTTGATTTCTGGGTTCTCTGTTCTGTTCCATTGATCTACATGCCTGTTCTTGTGACAGTACCAGGCTGTTTTGATTACAGTGGCCTTATAGTATAATTTGATATCTGGTGTTGTGATCCCTCTACCTTTGTTCTTCTTTCTCAAGATCACTGTGGCTATTTGGGGTCTTTTGTGGTTCCATATCAATTTTTGTTATATTTTTCTAGATCTGTTAAATATACCGTTGGTATTTTATTTTTTATTTTTTGATGGAGGCATGATCCTTTTATTTTGAAACAGGGAGACTGAGCATGGCCACCCACCATGCTGACCTGGCGGCACCAGCTACGAGTGGCTATGGGAAGAGCTCCTCCTGCCCTGGTTTTCCAGCTGCAGGAGGAGAGAGGGTGTGGGCCAGACTCCCGGGAGATCAGGCAGCGCCTGGCCGGCCTGCAAGGGCATCCTGAGAGGAGGCGGGGGGGAGGGGGTCCTGAGGGCCTGATGTAGCTGCCCTTTGAAGGTCTCCAGACATCTTGCAATCTTGATGCCCTGGCTGCAGGTTGGCCTCCTCACACTAATCTTGAGTGTGTATGTGGGGTGGAGGTGGGGGGGACAAGGGGGTTGGGACAACAGATGCAGCTAGATGATGCCATAGTGGGCCAGCTTGTGCAGCTCCAGATGGTTGAAGGCCTCCCGCGGGCAGATGATGGTGATGTCTATCCCCAGGCCTTCCATTCCAAGGATGTCATCCCCAAACCCTTGGACACCTTTCTTGGGGGGCTTGCTCTTGAACTGCCAGGTTTGCCCTGCTTGAATTTGGAGGACCCTTTCCTGGGAGTGACGGGGCCCCCCCATCACCCTGGTGGCTGAGAGGATCTCGGCCTTGGGTGGCTCCTGGTTCATGGCCAAGCTGGCAGAGACCCTGTGGAAACCTTGGGCTTCTGGACTCCCCCACACTGGGCACAGACACTGGGCAGGTCTTTGGGAGCCATCGGTGTGAGTGGTGGCCTCATTCACCAGGGGTCAGCGGGCATTTATCCTGCTGCCAGGTAAGCTGATGTGTCCCCTGATGCCACACTAATCAGCTTGTTGGGGCTGCTGGGGTGGCCACCACCCAGGATTCCAGGGCACAGGGAAGGAACTCAGGTGCAGTCAGAGGCCTGAAAGGAGGGTGAGCTATGGAGCTAAGGACAGGCCAGGACAGGGAGGGAAGTGTGATCAGGACAGGGAGCAGGGAATGACTCTCTCCTGAAGCAGTTCTTTGAGACAAAGACAAAACACACCGACTGGCTTCTGTCCTGGGCCTCCCCACTTCTCAGTCCAGTCCTGACTTCGGAAAACCACCTTCATGACCCCGATGTGCTGCAGTCTGGGCAGAGTACTGCTGCCTCCAAGAATATTGTGACACCACTCCTAGCTAGGGAGTTGGCTTGGCTGTAGCACAGGGAAGCTGAGGCTGCTGCCTGGCTGCCCACAGCTACACTCCACAGCAGCATCCTACCATTGGTATTTTAATGGGGATTGTGTTGAATCTGTAGATTGCTTTGGCTAGAATGAACATATTAATGATGTTAAGTCTTCCAATTAATGAAAACAGTATATGCTTTCACTTGTTTGTATCTTCCTCTACTACTTTTTTTCATTGTCCTATAGTTTTCCAAGTACAGGTCTTTTACCTCCTTGGTTAAGTTTATTCCTAAGTATTTTGTTGTTGTTGTTGTTGTTGTTGTTATATTAAATGTGTTTTTTTTTTAACTTTCTCTTTCTGAGAGTTCATTATTTGTTTATAAAAATACCAATCTGCATCCCCACCAGCAGTGTACTAGGGTTCCCTTTTGGAATTTAGACATGTACATGCAAAAACACAAAATGGATGTTAATTTTGTATTCTGTTACTTTGCTGAATTCATTTATTAAATACTAGGGCCCCAGTGCATGAATTCGTGCACCTTGAAAGGAACTGTGGGCTATGAGGCTGCAGTAAGCACAGGGGCAGATCTCGGCCCATCCTCTGCCCACCTGCCCAGCCCCTCCTGCAGCGGCCCCCATTCCCCTATCTGACAGCAGCACTGCTCCTGCCACCACCACTCCCATGCACTGATGGCACAGAATGATTGGGGCTGGCACCAACAGTGGGTGCGAGCAGGGCCAGCGCCTTCAGTGGGTGTGAGAGGCAGCTGCTGATCCAATCACCCTTCAGGAGCAAGGGGAGGTGGAGAAGCCCTCAAGGGCGATCAGGGCTGGCAGACACCACTCATACCCACTGATGGCCCTGAGTGATTGGGAATGGTGCTGGGTACATGCAATGGGTGCAAGCAGCGACTCTGGTGCTGGCTGCAGGTGAATGTGGGGCTGGCACTGGCAGCAGATGTGAGCACCAGGCAGGACCATGGCATGCAGGAGCAAAAAAATTTCATTAACCACCAGAGGCTCACCCTGATGATAGCGACAGGCGCCCCACCTTGGTTTGGCATCCCTGCTCACCTGGTATGTCCCCTGGTGGTCAGTGCACATCATATGGCCAGTTGTTCAGTTGTTCTGCAGTTTGTTCTGTTTGCATATTAGCATTTTATTATATAGGATAGTAGGTTTTTGATGGAGTCTTGGGGTTTTCTATGTATAATAATATCATGCCATCTGTGAGTAATTAGAGTTTGATTTCCTCCTTTCCAATTTGGGTGCCTTTTCTTTTTTTCTTCCTGTATGATCACTGTGGCTATGGTTTCCAGTACTGTGCTGTATAAAAGTCGTGAAAATGGACATCTCTGTCTTGTTTCTGTTCTTAGGGAAACATTTTTAGTTTTTGCTCATTGAGCATGATGTTGGCTGTAAGTTTGTCATATATAGCCTTATTATGTTGAGGTCTGATCCCTCCAGTCCCATATTGCTGTGGTTGTTTGTTTTTTTTAAATAAAAAACGAGTACTGGATTTTGTCAAATGTTTTTTATGCATCTAGTGATATGATCATGTGATTTTTATCCTTCATTTTGTTTATGTGATGTATTACACTTATTGATTTGTGGATATTGTACTGGCCTTGCATCCCCAGAATAAATCCTTCTTGGTCATTGTGTATGATCTTTGTGATATATTGCTGGATCCGATTTGTTAATATTTTGTTGAGGATTTTAGCATCTACTGGCTAACATTCATCTGGGATGTTAGCCAGTAATTCTCTTTCTTTGTGGTGTCTTTATCTGGTTTTAGAATTAGGATAATGCTGGCCTCATTAAAAGAGCTTGGAAGTTTTCCTTCCTCTTGAATTGTTTGGAATAGTTTAAGAAAGATAGGTTTTAGTTCTTCTTTGAATGTTTAGTAAAACTCCCCTATGAAAACATCTGGTCAAGGACTTTTATTAGTTGGGAGATTTTTTATTACTGCTTCAATTTCACTAGTGTTATCAGTTTATTCAGGTTTTCTGATTCTCCCTGACTTAGTTTTGGAAGATTGTATGTTTCTAGGTATTTCATATAACTGGAATCATATAGTATTTATCCTCTTTTGACTGGCTTATTTCACTTAGCATATGTCTTCAAGGTTTATCCATATTATAATATTTGTCAGAATTAAATACATTTTAATAAAAGGAAATGATCATATCAGTGAAATAATAGGTTTATAAAATGGCTTTATCTTTCTTAATGTACATTAAAATATATACTTAAAAATAAAGTTTGGCCTTAACTGGTTTGGCTCAGTGGATAGTGTCAGCCTGCAAACTTAAGGGTCCCATATTTGATTCCTTCAAGGGCATGTACCCTGGTTGAGGGTACATCCTAGGAGGGGGTGTGCAGGAAGCAGCTGATCGATGTTTCTCTCTCATCGATGTTTCTAGCTCTCTATCCCTCTCCCTTCCTCTCTGTAAAAAAATCAATAAAATATATTTTAAAAATAAAGTAAATAAAAATAAAGTTTGTGTGTTTCAGTCCCATCACTAGTGTGCTCCCCCCCCCCGCCCCCCACACACACACTCTTTGGGAAACATCTGACTTTATCATCTTCATAGATCTATCAAAACCTAAAAATATATAGATCACTGGAGCAGTGATTTTCAATCATGGCTGTTTATCAGAATTCTTGAAGTAGCTTTGAGAAAGACCTGGGACATAACCCAGACCTACTCAGTCATATGGTATTTGTGATAATCATCTCTAGAGATGGTATTTATGATAATCATCTAAGTTTAGAGACATTGCTCCATGACTGACTTGAGGGCAGGATTCCAGTTCTATGCCTCTTACATTTCCAGTAACACAGTGTTGGTCATAGAGGTCAAACTCAAAAATATTGTATTGATTGATGAATTGAGAATTCCAATAAATAAAAGGGAGACAACATTTTAAATCAATCTCTTCCTTTTCAGTAGTTTTATCTGCTCCACCACATAAGTTCCTCTGTAAAATTGGAGTAATGACATTCTACCTTATGGAGTTGCTGTGACTCAAATTAGATAACATGTGGGAAAGCAATGATGGTTAATATGAAAATCCATTCTACCATTCTAAGAGTCCAGAATCAGGCTATAATATGTGGAAGATAGACAAGTTTAAAAACATGATTCCTGCTCTCACAGAGCTTAGGATATGCTTGAGGAAACCAAACTAACCCAGATGGAACAATTGAGAAGTAATGACTTCTAAGTGGGGCAGAAATTCAGGTGCACTCTTGGAAGGCTTCATGGGTAAGCTTTGAGCTGACCTCTGAAGAAAAAAAAAGAACTTGGAGAGAGATACAGGAGAGGCCAGAACATTCCAACAGAAAGGAATGGCATCAGATGTAGCTGATGTGGTTATTCATGTGGTATACTTGAGTTGGCCAAATAAGACTTGTCTCATCACACATTGACCCAAAATAACTCTGGAAATTTGACTGTTCAGAATTCTGTTCCTTACAAAAGCCCCTCTGAAAATGCAGTAACACTGGGGCAAGTTTGTATATGATCTCACTTATACCTTAGTGTGCATTAGTTAAATCAAAATGTGTTCTCCCTGGACAAGAAAGGTACGATGAGGGTTGGGACTCTCAATGGTAAATGTCCAAGAAGGGGTCATTTTGGAGCCCTGGAAAGAGTTTCAGCTTGGAATCCATAAAGCAGTGTGGGGCCAGGGGAAGGTGGTAAGTATCAAGGCTCTGAATTGTTGGCAATGACATTATTTTGAACATGAAGAAGGGGACAAGATCTAACCAGAATTTGTTGCACCTTCTTTCTCCTGTTGATATGCTTGGAGTCTTCTGCAAAGTAATCAACTAGATTAATATTTGAAAAGCATAGGGCTTCTAGATTAGTCACAGAGAGGTTATTTTATGAGTATTTGGAAAGATGGACTATGACAAACATGGATATTTGGCTTTGGAAGGAGGGTACTCTTCTTCATTTTATATCTAGGCTCCCCTTCACAGTCCCTTTACAGTTTGACTCCTCAGGTTCACCCCGGGTTAGAAAAAAGTTTCCTTTGCAAAAACTATATATTTGTTTCTCCCAGAGTTTGCTGCTCTCAGCAGAGCCTGTGCTTTTTTTTTTTTTTTTTTTTTTTTTTTTTTAGCTTTTGTTATTTTATTTTATTATTTTTTTAAATAAATCTTTATTGTTCAGATTATTACAAATGTGATCCTCTTCCCCCCCCCTCAATTGCTCCCCTTCACCAGGTTCCCACCCCACCCTCTGTCCTTTCCCCACCCCCATTGTCCTCATCCATAGGTGCACAGTTTTTGTTCAATATCTTCCTGCACCCCCACTTCCCTTTTCCCTGAGAATCGTCAGTCCACTCCCCTTCCATACCTCTGATTCTATTATATTCACCAGTTAATATTGTTCATCAGATTTTTTAATTCCCTTGGTTTTTAGATTCACTTGTTGATAGTTACGTAATTGTTGATCATAATTTTTATCTTTATCTTCTTCCTTTTCCTAAATAACCCCCTTCAGCAATTCATATAATTCTGGTTTGGTGGTGATGAACTCTTTTAGCTTTTTTTTATTTGTGAAGCTCTTTATCTGTCCTTTGATTTTGAGTGATAGCTTTGCTGGGTAGAGTACTTTTGGCTGTAGGTTCTTGCTATTCATCACCTTGAATATTTCTTGCCATTCCCGTCTGGCCTGTATGGTTTCTGTTGAGAAATCAGCTGACAATCTTATGGGTGCTCCTTTATAGGTCACTACCTGCTTTTCTCTTGATGCTTTTAATATTCTCTCTTTGTCTTTTGCTCTTGGAATTTTAATTATGATGTGTCTTGGTGTGGTCCTCCTTGGATTCCTTTAGTTTGGGGTTCTGCGGGCTTCCTGGACTTGTAAGTCTAATTCTTTCCCCAGGTGGGGGAAGTTTTCTGTCACTATTTCTTCAAGTATTCTTTCGGTATCTTGCTCTCTCTCTTCTTCTGGAATCCCCATAATTCTGATGTTGGTTGGCTTGAAATTGTCCCAGAGGTTTCTTACACTATCTTCAACTTTCTGGATTCTCTTATCTTCTCCCTTCTGCAGAGGAGTGTCCTCTGGCTCTTTGTGTTCTAAATCCTTGTCTTGATTCTTGCGATCTTCCAGTCTGTTTTTAGGACTTTGTATAATATTTTTTATTTCAGACAATGTTTTCTTCATTTCTAGTTGCTCCCTTTTCATATCCTCATAGGTCTCATTTATTTTATCGGCCTTTCGCTTCTCGGCCTTTTGGCTAAGTTCAAGTGTATTTTATCGGCCTTTTTCAGGATATTGTTGAATAACCTTATAACTGTAGTTTTGAACTCAATGTCCAATCTTTTCTTTTCCTCCATCTCCTTCCTTTGTGTCCTTCTCCTTGTCTGCATTTTAGTTGTTTCCCTGATTTGATGGAATAGCTTTGTGTGCTAGGTGTTCTGGTAGAGCCCAGCAGCACAGCCTTCCCAGTTACCTGCTGTGGACAGTCTTGGTGTAGCCCTTTGTGGGCTGTGTGTGCAGTCTTGTTGTTAAGCCTTGCTTATTGTTGGTATCACTGGGAAGCGTTGATCTCCAAGCCAAATGGCTGTGAGGATCAGCAGTGTCTCAGCTAGGAGGGCTTCTGTACTCCACTTGGATAGGGCGGGGTCTCGGGGTGGCGCAGACAATCTTTGGTTCCCTGTCAGTCTCGCCTTAGAAAAGTCCTGTTCATGGAGAGTTTTGGAAGATTGGTTGCAGGCGCGCGCACCTCTTTGGTAAAGGAGCAGACAAGCTTTGGATTCTGGCCAGTCCCTCCTTAGAGAAAGCCAGCCTCTGGGAGAGCTTCTGTGCTCAGCCACAGATGGGGTGGAGTCTTGGGTTGGTGCAGACAAACTTTGTTTTCCCTTTGGCTCCTCCCCAAGTCCCGCAGTAATGGCCTCTGGCTTCACACACCTCCAAGAGATCTCTGCCCGCTGCCCTGACAGTCTGGCCTCTCCCTGTCTGGGGCCGTCTATCAGAGCAACAGGGTGATTCTGTTTTCCTCTTGAACAAGAAAGCCAGCCACGCGTTAGCTGTTCGCCCTCTCTGTGCGCCAGGAGTAAGCCAGTAGCGAATTCAGCCTGGCCCTTCCTCTCCCCGTGCCGGGAGTAAGCCAGTGCCTTTTGGTGCACACAGTTCTCAGTACCTTCACAGTTCCTGAGGTTCAGCGTGCCTTATCTCTCCTTCCCAGATGGCAGAGCCTCCTCTCAGCCAGCCGTCCGGCGCTTCAGGGCAATGCCTCCCCTGTTTTTCAGTTCTAAATTCAAATTTGTTGTGGTAGGCTGTATTTGGGTGTCTACCCTATGCCACCATCTTGGTTTCTCCTCAGAGCCTGTTTCTTGAATAGCTATGATTAAAGATAGAGGCTATTTCTCTTCCTCCTCTGGACTCTATAAAAGCAGATCTCCCCCACAAGACTACACTTAGGGCTACTCTTCCTAGCCAGCCTTCCATTCCCTGCAGCCATTACATTAGTTAGCCAGCTGGCCTTTGTTTGGCTTGGCAGGTCCTTGGTTAACTTAGGCAAAGATATCTAGGAAATTTTTCAAAAAACTTGATTCTGAGAATTCAGGAATGAGCCTATGTCCAGGAAACTTGTCCATATTTCTTCTGTTTTACTATCTTCCTTACAGAGTCAGCCCTCGCCCTGCTTATGAGACACATTGTTTTTCCTTCTCCAATTAGGCACATCTGTGAATATCAATCACTGAGTTAATTCACTAAGTAGTCTTTCAGAACCATACACTGTGCTAAGCTTTGTGTAGTGGACAGGAAGTGAAAGCAGGGCCATATCTTCAGAGAAAAGATAATTTTCTCTCTCCCACACCCCACCACACAGAGAAAACATTTAGTTCCCAAGATGAGGCGATAAAAGGTTAGGGTCAAAATTATATTGGGGGAAGAGCAATCAGTATCAACAGAATTTGAAATAGGAAGAGTGAGGTCCAGTAAGGCTTCCACTAGGAAGTGTCTGTATTTGGAAAGCATATTTGAATAATTTAGTCACTCTTGAGTGAAAAATCTCAAATAATGACTCCAGAATCACAGCCTGGTATTCAAGACCTTTAATCGTATGGCCACACCTCCCTACCTTCCCCCTGCAACAGTAATTTCTAGTGTTCTGCAACACAGCTTTCCTCATCTATTCCCATTTACTTCTGGAATTTTGAGCAAAACTAATTGTCTACACCTTGGATTTCTCTGTGCTTCACTTTAACTCTTCCCCTCCCCTCCAATTCTGTTATTAGAATTCCTTACCAAGTTAAAAAATCACTTCAGCCTGACTTCTCTGTGCCAACACACATTCAGTTATGTCTCCCTACCCTGAAATTTTTATTTTTAATCCTCACCCAATTATATGTTTTTATTGATTTTAGAGAGAGAGGAACATTGACATGAGAGAGAAACATCAGTTGGCTGCTTCTATTGTAGCATATGCCCTGACTGGGGAATGAACTCCAAACCTAGGTATGTGCCCTGAACAGGAATCACGCCCACAATCTTTGGTGTATGAGATGATGTTCCAACAAAGTGAGCCATGCAACCAGGGTTGAAGTTATGTTTAACACATAAGGCATGGGTCTCTCATTTGATACACCACATCTAACCACTTGTTATAATAGTTAACAATGGGGTGTTATGAGATATAGCAAAAGCAGTTCTAAGAGGGGTGTTCATAGCAATAAATATCTACATTAAGAAAAATCTCAAATAAACAACCTAACTTTACAACTCAAGAAACTAGAAAAAGAAGCACAAACTATGTGCAAAGTTAGAAGAAAAAATAAAATAACAAAGATCAAACCTGAAATAGAAACTAAAAAGTCAATAGAATGGATCTATGAAACTAAGAGCTGTTTTTATAAAGATAAAATAGACAAATTTTTAGCTAGACTTACCAAGAAAAAAGATAAAACAAACAAATAAAATTATAAATGAAAGAGGAGACACTACAAGTGATATCACAGAAATTCAAAGGATCGTAAGAGACTACTGTGAATTGTGCCATCAGATTGGACACCTAGAAAAAAAATGGATAAATTCCTAAAATCATACAACTTACCAAGACTGAACCATAAAGAAACAGAAAATGTGAACAGATTAATGACTAGTAAAAAGATCAAACCAGTAACCAAAAACCTCCCAAGAAAGAAAACCAGATGGTATCACTGGTGAATTCTAGCAGACATTTGAAGAATAATTAATATCAATTCTTCTCAAACTTTTCCAAAAAACAGAAGAGGACATAACACTTTTAAACTCATTTTATAAGGTCAGAATTACTCTGATGCCAAAATCAGACAAAGACACTGAAGATAAAAAAAAAAAAAATTACAGACCAATATCCTCAATGAACATTGATAGAAAAATCCTCAAAAAAATTAGAAAACTGAATTTAACAATGCATTTGAAGTATCATATTCCATTATCAAGTAAGGTTTATTCCAGGAATGCAAGGATGTTTCAACATCCTCAAATCAATGCAATATACCACATTAGCAAAATGAATAATAAAAATTATATGATCATCTCAACAGATGCAGAAAAGCTTCTGACAAGTCTCAATGTCCATTCATGATAAAAACTCTGAAATAACTGGGTATAGAGGGAATGTACCTAGCCATACATGATAATCCAAGAACTAAAATCATAGTAAATGATAATAAGCTAAAAGCTTGCCCTCTAAGATCATGAGGAAAACAAGCATGTCTACCCTCTCCACTCTATTCAACATAGTACGATATGTTCTAACCAGAGCAATTAGGCAAGTAAAAGAAATAAATGACAGCCAAATCATAAAGGAGTAAGTTAAACTGTCTCTATTTGTAAATAACATATTATACACAGAACAGCCCAAAGACCCCACCAAAAACCTGTTAGAACTAATAAACAAATTCAGTAAAGATGCAGGATACAAAATCAATATATAAAAATTAGTTGCATATCTATACACTAAAAAAAATCATCAAAAAGAGAAATAATTTAAAATCCCATTTACAGGGGAGATAAGAGATCAACCAAAGGACTTGTATACATGCATATAAGTACAACCAATGGACACAAAACTCTGGGGAGGGAGGGTATGTATGGAAGGGGGGAGCAATGTTAAAATATGTACACAGATAGTAATTTAATTTTAAAAAAATAAAAAGCAAATAAATAAATAAATAAAATATCATTTACAATTGCATTAAAAAAATAAAACATATAGGAATAAATTTAACCAAGGGTGTAAAAGCCCTGTACACTACAAACTATAAGTTATTGATGAAGAAATTGAAGAAGACACAAATTAAATGGAAAGATATTCTATGCTCATGGATTGCAAGTGTTAATGCTCTTCAAATGTTCATACTACCCAAAGCAATTTACAGGTTCAATGAAATCCTTATTAAAATTCTAATGGCATTTTCCACCAAAATAGAAAAAAACAATTATAAAATTCGTATGGAATCACCAAAGACCCCAAACAGTACCTCCATAAAAGCTTCAGAAAAAGCATAAAACTTAATGCATCACACTTCCTGATTTCAAACTACCTTATAAAGCTTAGTAATCAAAAGAGTATGGGATATGCATAAAACTAGATATATAGATTAATGGAACAGGATAGAGAGCCCAGAAATAAACCATATATGGTCAACAAACCATATATGGTCGATTAATTTATGACAAAGAAGCCAGAAATACACAATGAAGAAAGGGTCGCCTCTCCAGTAAATAATGCTAAGAAAACTGGACAGCCACATGCAAAAGAATGAAACTTGATCACTATATTACACCATACACAAAAACTACTCAAAATGGATTAAAGAATTGAGCATAAGACCAGAAACCCTAAAACTCCTAAAAAACAACGTATTAAAAAAGCTTCTTAACATTGATCTTGGCAATTAATTTTTGGATTTGACACCAAAAGCAAAGGTAACAAAAACAAAAAATAAACAAGTGAGACTGCATCAAACTAAAAAGCTTCTGCACAGCAAAGAAAACCATCAAAAACTGAAAAGGCAACCTATGGAATGGGAAAAAATATTTGAAAATCATATATGATGAAGGGTTAATATGCAAAGTACATAAAGAACTCATACAACCCAAGAAAAAAGGAGGGAAAGGTATAATCTGATTAAAAATAGGCAGAGGAGCTGACTAGATATTTCTTCAAAGAAGACATGCAAATGGCCCAAAATGTGTGGGAAAAAATGCTCAACATCATTAATCATCAGGGAAATGGAAATAAAAATCACAATGACAAAGGACTTGTATGCATGCATATAAGCATAACCCATGGACACGGACAATAGGGGGATGATGGCATGTGCTGGGGGCGGGAATGGCTGGGGAGAGATCAATGGGGGGGGGAGGAGACATATATAATACTTTAAACAATAAAGAATTTAATTTTTTTAAAAATCGCAATGAGACATCACCTCATACCTATCAGAAAGACTGACATAAGAAGTTGAGAGATAAGTTTTGGTGAAGATGTGAAGAAAAGGGAATCCTGTGCACTGTCTGTAGAAATGTAAATTGGTGCAACCACTATGGAAAATAGCATGGAAGTTCCTCAAAAAATTATAAATATAACTACCATATGATCCAGTGATTCCACTCCTGGGTATATATCCAATATAAATGAAAACAGGATATCAAAAATATAGCTGCATTCCCATGTTTACTGCAGCATTATTCACAATAGCTAATATAGAAAAACAACCTAAGTTTCTTTGATGGATGAATGGATAAAGAAAATTCTTTATAACAAAGAGCTAATATGCTAACTAGTCCAAACAGCCATACCATCTTCTGGACGACCTTCCGGATGAAGCTGGGGTTGCAAGGGCCAGCCAGGGTTGTGAGAGCTGGCTGAGGCTACAAGGGGCTGCGAGGGACTGTGTGGGCCAGCAGAGGCTGTAAGGAATGGCCAGGGCAGCCAGGGCTGTGAGGGCTGAACCCCTTGCACGAATTTCATGCATCTGGCCTCTAGTGTGACATATAAAGGAATATTATTTGACCATGAATAAGAAGGAAATCCTGCCATTTGTGACAAAATGGATGGACCTTAAGGGCATTAAGCTATGTGAAACAAACCAGATAGAAAAAGACACATACTGTATGTGGTATCTTTTTAAAAAGACAAACTCTTAGAAACAGAGTGTGGAAAAGTGATGGCCATGGGTTGAGAGGTGAGAGAAATAGGGAAAGGTAGGTAAAAGGATATAAACTTTCAGCTATAAGATGAATAAAGTCTGAAGAGCTAATGTAAAACATAGTGACTATAATAGATAACATTGTATTATTCCATTGCAGTTTGCTAAGAGAGTAGAACTTAAATGTTCTACAAAAAAAGAGATAAATATCTGAAATGATAGATTTGTTAATTAATTAGATGATGGTAGTACTGTCATAATATATTCAAATATCAAATTACCATGATGTATATACTTTAAATATCTTACAATTTTACTTGTTAATTGTATATCAATAAACCTAAAAAATGAAATAAAAGTAGTTATATATAAAAATAGTTAACCATTATCAAGACTTTTATGAGGCACTGGGCTAAGAATTTGATAAGCATCATTAGTTGCATTTTTTTTTTTTTTGGCATATGAAAATTTATTACTACTGTGACTTCACCATCAAAACTTAGGATCTTGGTCTTTCCTTCTTGCCTTTGTATAAGGTCAAAAGAGACACATTGCATTTGATGAACAAAATAGTTGTATCAGGAAGATGCAATTATTATCCTCATTTTATAGATGAGGGAATGGATATTCAGTGGGGTTTCCTTGGCCAAAGTTATACAGTTAGTAAGTCATACAGTTGGTATATGGGTATGAAAAGGCACATCATAATCAAACCATTGTTATATGAATTCATTGATAATATAGAAAGAAAGCTGGTGGGGGGAGAGAGAGAGAAGAAGGGAGAGGGAAGAATGGAGAAGGAATGAGGAAATGAAGGCAATTGAAACTGTGTTGACAATTTTATCCACCATTTAACTCAAGCTTTGCCCTGGAGTTAACTCAAACTGGGAGATGTCAATCTTCTTTTCCCTCAGATGGCATTAGTTCCTGTGGGTCTCTCATTGTGTGATTCTCATGCTTACATGTTTACAGTTGTAAAAATGAAGCTTATTATTGTATTATTTATTTGTTATTATGTTATTATTATTAACCAAATTTTACCCATCTCTGTATGTGCTTTATAAATTCAAGATGGTACCTATATGCAAGCTAGTTGGCTTGGTTCTTGACTAAAAAAGAATGATTGGGTATAATCTTGGAGGAAAAGATAAAAACAAACCTGTGTTGGACTTGCTGAGAAATGATGTCTATCTCTAATACAGCACCTTTCAAAGGATTTTTTGAGGGGTATTTTGTTTATAAATTATTTTTGCTCACCAGGAATCTAATCCCTCATAAGACAGGACTTTCCCATACTTGTTTTGTTTCCCCAACTGGTGTGAAAATGCCATGTGAGTAGAGACTGTATCATAAACTTCTTTGTAGACAATGCCTAGCCAAGTGACTTGAAAACAACAGGAACAGAACAAGTCAATGTCAAAGATTATTCATCAAACACATTAATTTTCACAGCAAGTTTAAGGTTCCTGAGGAGCAACCAGAAAATGGAAAGGAAGATTTATACTATCAAGTATATCCCATAAGTTATTGGCATCTTCTGTGCTATTTCTAGAGATAGAATCTGTCTATTCCAATTTCTGGATCAACTGAGCACCTGGCAGTTTGCTATTGATGCCTATTCAGCTGTCACCTTCAAACTCCTGGTTCTGTTTGCTTAATGTGTCTCCTAGAGCAGGCCTGACTATTTTTGATCTCAACTACAGCTGTCAGAGTTTCAGGCATGCCTCTCGAATTTCTAGAATTATTTAGAAATATTTGAAGCCTGGAAAAGTAACTATAATGTTGTGAGTATGAAGGAAATATTTAGGCAAGTATCAACTAGCAGCACATAAGAATAACTATTAATAAAAAAAATGGAGTCCCTGGTTATAAAATGAGATGAGATCACCATAGCTGAGCCATCTTAGGTTACTTGCATTTTAGTAGCATGGGGTAAATTACCAAACTATTTGTTATTTTTATTTGTGTGTGATTAAGGAATTGTCCGAATGTGAGACTGTTTGCTATAAATGTGAAATGACAGGTTGATTAAACGCACTTGGTTTGCTTTAATACATAATAATAGTAATTCCTCAATTTATATAGTCATTCTTGTTATACACATGTCCTAGGGATGCTTTGAAAGTCAAGTTGTACTTCTTGACCTCATTCTTTTTCTTTTTAAATATATTTTATTGATTTTTTACAGAGAGGAAGGGAGAGGGATAGAGAGAAACATCGATGAGAGAGAAACATTGATCAGCTGCCTCCTGCACATCTCCTACTGGGGATGTGCCTGCAACCAAGGTACATGCCCTTGACCGGAATCGAATTTTCAGCCCTAGGACTGATTTTCTGTCTAATCTTGATTTAATCAGTTATTTTTTTCCCTTTTGTAAATTGGAAGTCCATCTAAAATCTGATAAGTTTTAGATAAACAGTATTTTAAAAATGCTTGTATCACAAGTAAGGTTTTTTCCTCTCACTAGGGTTGCCAGATTTAACAACAAAAACCATCCAATTAGCCCTAGCCGGTTTGGCTTAGTGGATAGATTGTCGGCCTGAGGACTGAAAGGTCCTGTGTTCAGTTACGGTCAAGAGTACATGCCGGGATTGCAAACTCAATCCCCAGATGGCTGGAAGCAGCCAATCAGTAATTTTCTCTCATCACTGATGTTTCTCTCTCTCTCTCCCCCTTCATCTCTGAAACAAATAAAAATATATATTTTTTAAAAGCACCCAATAAAACTTGAATTTTAGGTAAAAAAGAACAAATTATTTGACATAAGTGTGTTTCATGCAATATATGGATTATAATTATATTTAAAAATTATTTGGTTATCTGAAATTCAGTTTTAATTGGGCATCCTGTATTTTATTTCTATCTACCACCACCCTTTTCCTGGAGCCTGCACTTCCCAACACTTAGGCAACAGAAGACAGAATTTTGTAACTCAAGTCCAGGAAGAAAATGAGCACTCGCTTAGCATACTACAGTATAGGAGAAATGGAAGCAGGAGATTAACTTTCCATGCTGGAAAAAAAAATCTAGTGATATTCTGGTGATGAGGACGATATTGGGGAGGATAGTGTTTGGGAAAACACACATATTAAATCCCAAAGTATGTCCAATCAGTTGTTGAAAGAATATAATACACTTTGCTTTTCTTAAAGCCTCAGAAAAAAATAAAGAATCAAGGATTTCTTCAAACAGGAGGCTTTTGTCATATTTCACTGTCACCACCAAAGGGAATTGAGGCATTTCTATACCAGACCACACAATCTTGAAATCACAGCTTGACAACTTTATTAATTCCTATGTCCATCCACAATTTTGAGTCAGAAATTAGATTTTGCCCGGCCGGTGTTGTTCAGTGGTTAAGCATTAACCTATGAACCAGGAGGTCACAGGTTTGATTCCTAGTCAAGACACATGCCCATGTTGCGGCTTGATCCCCAGTAAGGGGCGTGCAGGCGGCAACCGATCAATGATTCTCTCTCATCATTTATGCTTCTACCCTTCTCTCCCTCTCCCCTCCTCTATGAAATCAATACAAATGTATTTTAAACAAATAATTTAGATTTCAAAACTCACTGTGCTCTCTGAGTTCCACAAGCTCCTTTCCCCCAGGTCAGGTCTTGCAAGGAGCTCTCAGCTTATGTTATGCAGCTCTGCTTTGAAAAACTCAGCTTAACTCCTTTCTTTCCTCCAAGGCACAAGTCTTTCTTCACTGAAGTTCCTGTTGATCTTTACCTCCTAGTTCACTTTTCTGCCTCCAGCTCTTCAAGAGCCAACATATCTTTTGCTATCATTCTGATCTTCCTACCCAAATATGGATTTACAATTACAAAGCAACTGCTTTGCTCTGAATTCAGCCAAATAGGAGTACTTGGAAGCCATAGGTAACTGATGAGGGTAGGGTGGTTTAAAAAATTAAAATAATTTTCTTCCTAATAAAAAGAATGTATATTCATTGCAAAAAATTTCAAGCAAGATAAAAAAAGAAAGGAAAATAAAATAGCCTTAATCTTAAAACTCAGAGATAACACTCTGAACATTTTGATGAGCAGTTTTCAAAATTCATTCATTCTTTCAAATATATTTATTAGTACTTACTGGGTGTTACACACTTTTAGACTCTACAGGATACATTAATAAAAAAGTTAAAACAACAAAAGTTCTACTCTCATGGCCCAGTTTACATATACACACAAACACATACACAAATATAATTTTACATTAATGGGCTCAAATCTGCTCTTTCATACAATAATTAGTTATGTGCATCTTTGTATGTCAATAAGTATTAATTTTTTGCATCATGTTAAAGTCTGCCTAGTATATTATATAGTATATATGCACCATGATTTCTTTAGTCATCTCCCTATAGACATTTATTTCTAATTTCTGCTAATAAAAAAAAATACTGTGATGAGTATACTTGTATATATATATCTTTACTTGCTTGTCCAATCATCATAATAGGATAAATTCCTGGTTTTACTCCTACTTTGCTTGCTGTTTCTTCTCAGTCTCTTTTGTTCTTTCCCCCTCTCTGCTGAGCCCTCTTCTATCTCATACAATACTATGGCTTCAAACAGTATATTTATGTTTAAATCTAAAATCTTGACATTTCCTCTTGAGCTTTAGATTCATATATTCAATTGTCTTCTTGGAATTCTACTTGTATGTTTGTCACAGAATCTGAAATTCAATGTGACTAAGAGAACCCTTAATTTTGTCCCCCCCAAATACTCCAATTAAATTCTTCCATACTTCAGAAAATGACATTACCATGCACACTCAGGCGCCAAAGAAGGTATCAATTTGACTTCTTCTATTTTCTTTAACTTCAAATCTATCTCTAACATAAAGTTTAAATCTATCCTATTATCTCTATAGTCATTGCTGTATTCACTTTCTGTCATTATAATCAAAGTCACAATAGCCTCTCACTCCTCAATCATTCTGCATTTCATTGCCCTGTCTTATTGCCTTCATAGTACTTGTTATTATCTGAAATTAATTTTCTTATTTATTTATATATTTACTTTGTATCCTCCCCTCATTACCTTAGAGGAAAAGCCTTGTCTATCTTATTCACTACTATACCCTCATATCCTAAATCAGTACTTGGTCCATAGTAGGTGCTCAATACATTAGATGTTCTCATATCTAACCTCTTTATGTACTGTTCTGATTAATCAACTCTTTCCATTCCTTCTGTAAAATATATTGACTGATGTCCACGCATGCTGGGTGTTTGAAAGTGGTAGGCTAATCTCTAGCAAGTCCATGTGCTTTTTCTCAAACTAGTTGAGATTTGTATTTACTAAGAGCCAGTTGTGTTTTCCCCCCGGTCTTGTACTATGAAATTTAAACAAATATTCTGTACATTGATGATATGCAGATGTGAAAATGAAGAGTTATTTCTATGAAAATTGAATGCTTTAGAAAGGCTCAATAAAGAACCCCCTTCCAAAAAGAATGTTGAATTTAATATAAATAAGACAACCATTAAAGATTGGGGAAAATAATAATTATTAGAAGAACTGCTTTGTAAAAGTCTTTAAGATCATGACCCACTTTTAAAAATTGGAATCTGCAAATTGAAAAAAAAATGTATTATGAGTGTAGTTTGTATTAAGACAATAGAAACCCAAACCGAAGAAGCCAAAATCTTAAGGTAAATAAAATAAGTAAAAACCCAGACACACCATGTGAAAACAAATAGAAAACTTTAAAAACCACCAGAGAAAATAGACACACTACATACAAAAACTGACATAATAAAGAATTAAAATAGATAATAGATTTTACATTAGCAACAACAGAGCTCAGAAGACAGTGGAATGATATTTACAAAGTGCTGAGGGAAAATAACCATTAACTTAAAATTTTATATAGTTTAATTGTCATTCATGAATGAGAGTAATAAAAATAAAAATTTTTCAAAGACTAAGAGAGTTCATTAGTCACAGACTCTCTCTCTTCAGAAGTGCTGGATATGCTTATTATCTAATTATGGTAATGGTTTCAAAGGTATATGAATATATCCAAACTCATCAAATTGTATAAATTAAATATGTTCAGTTTTTAAAATTTATTTGACAGAGAGAGATAGAAACACCATCAATTGGCTGCCTCCTAAATGCCCCCTACTGAGGATTGAGAATATGCCCTTACCAGGAATTTAACCAGTGACCCCTTGGTTCATGGGTTGTTGCTCAACCTCTGAGCAACACTAAGCAGGCTAAATATGCCCAGTTTTTTTTTTTTTTTGTTTTTTTTTTAAAGAGGTCATTGGTCAGCTGCCTCCTGCACGCCCCCTGGATTGAGCCTGCAGGTGCCTGACCAAGAATCGAACTCTGACCTCTTTTTTTTTTTAATATATTTTATTGATTTTTTACAGAGAGGAAGAGAGAGGGGTAGAGAGTTAGAAACATCGATGAGAGAGAATCATCGATCAGCTGCCTCTTGCACACCCCCTACTGGAGATGTGCCCGCAACCAAGGTACATGCCCTTGACCGGAATCGAACCCGGGACCTTTCAGTCCTCAGGCGGACGCTCTATCCACTGAGCCAAACCGATTTCAGCTATGCCCAATTTTTTAATATGTGTATCAATTGTACCTCAATAAATCTGTTTAACAACTAAGATGCAACCACCGTGAGAAAATAGATAGACAGTACAGGGGATGTCTCCGTACTAAATTTTTATCTTATTGTGAATATATAATTATTTTGAAAGGAAAAAGTTTAGAAAAAGGTAACCTCTAAAAGGAGAGCTATAGCGTGATTGTGTAAGATTTGACATAAAGATGGCAATTCTCTTCAGATTGATCTATAAATTTAATTCAATTTTAATAAAAAGTAACAGGATTTTAAAAATCATTCTTTACAAACTGATTCTAAAATTTACACATAAGAGTAGGCACCAATAAAAACAAAACAATTCTGAAGAAGAGCAACGAGGGAGGGTGCAAATTATCAAGATTTATTATAATGTTATAGTGAAGAAAACAGTATGGTATTAGCAAGTGTATAAACAAATAGATCACTGAAATATAAAAAAAGCCCCAAAGGAATTCATGTAATCTATGAGAAATGGGTATATGATAGAGGTAGATTAAAAATCATGGATGATAAATGATAGAGACTATTCAATAAATGGTGTTAAAGTTATCCATGTGAGAAAATATATAATTAGATAACTTCTTTAAACCCTACTTAAAAATTCATTTAAAATGAATAGCTAAATGTTAAAAGCAAATTTAACATTTAGTGACACTTGGGTGCAAACATAGAATACTTTTATGATCTTAGAATAGGGAAGAACTCATTAGTCACATACAAAGGAAAACCTCACAACCTTTCATAGAAAAGATTGATAAATGTAACTGCATTAAACATTAAAATGTCTATAGAAAAAATAACACTATAATGTTAAAGAGAAGCCATATAGTAACCAAGACATTTGCCACACATAAAATTGAAAAAGAAACAGCATCCAAAAGACATATAATAAATCAGTTTTTAAAAGGCAAACAACCAGAAATAAAAATGGGTAAAGAGTATCAACAGGCAAGGACAGAAGAAACTGGAATTATATATATATGAAAAGATTTTCAACTTCACTAGTGTGTTCAGAGAAATAAAAAAGATACTATTTTTATTTGTAAGATTGGCAAAAAATAAAACTCAAAAGTTGTCAATGGGAACACATTGACCACTAGTGAGAGAATTATTTGGAAAAGCCATTTTGAAAAGCAACCTGCCAAGACCCAGAAAAACTTAATGTGCATACTCTTTAACTACCCTACTTTCTAAAATATACATACCCTAGAGAAATTCCCACTTAGTATACTGAGACACATGGACACCAGTGTTCCTTGCAACTTGTTTGTTTTTAATAGTAAAAAATTGGAAACAACATAAATATTCATCAATTGAGGGATGAATAAATCAAATGTTCCCTGGTTGTACTGCAGGTTATTGTTAAGCAGTTTAAATTAACTAGATCAATATGCACCTACATGGGCTGATCTCAAGAGCATAATATTGAGTAAAAACACTACATACATAATCATATAATGTATTTTCCAGGCCTTGAAGAAAATATCCCAAATTAAGGTAAATGGGTTGAATGGAAGTGTGAGAGAAAAGGAACTTCAATTTTCCTGTAGCATTTTTCTTTTTATTTAAGAAAATGGGAGATAAAATAAATAATGTATTTCCACTCTGTGTGGCAAGAACACAAGTATGTGCTACATTCTTCTCTGTACTTTCCTTTATTTTTAAAGTTTTCCATATAAATGAAAGGTGTGTGGTATCAGATGGTTCTGATAAATACTCAGTTTGGGGGAATCACTATATTAAGATTACCAGTAATTTTATATGTTAACCTTCCCAGGGACATTTTCATTTCCAAAGAAGGCTGCAGTTTTTAATACAAAGGTTGAGGCACTTCAATATTTGCTGTCATTTATGAGTTGTGTGTTATGAGGTTTTGAAGATGGAACTTCAAATCATGTTATTTTCCTCCTATGTGCCAGTCCTGCAATTTGGACAAGTTGTTACCACTTTGACAGACCGACAGGTTTCCCTTAGGTTGGATGGTTCAGAGAGAGGAAACAGAGCTCATTTTCCCCACTCAATTATACTTTCATTTTTTATAAATAAAATTGCATTTAAAACAACTCTACATAAAATTTAGAACAAGATTTAGAGAAACATAGACACCCATGTGCAAATAAATCTCTTCAGGTTTTATCAAGCATTTATTCTATCTTGTTCATCCATCTTGAATAAAGTTAACACAACTTCAATATTTCTTGGCTTGTCTATAGAGTATCAAGGCTTGTTCAAGGCTTTGAGACTCCTACTCCCATTACTCCAATCAACTCTACCAGTTGTTTAAATTGCTCTAATCTTTCTTCAGCCACAATTTTTCAGTGAAAGCCTTTTTATTGGTTTGGGCATGTTCCTTCTCCTAGCCAGTGCTCAGAATTTTAACTATATAACTATTCAGTTTTTCTCTGTTCCTTTACATGTGGAGAAACTGATTTTCTGTTCCACATAGCTTGGCAAAGGCTAGCCAGGAATGAGAGACTACAGCCAGATGTACATCTGCATGTCAGCAGCAAGGTGTGGGATGGTGCTTTTTCAGTCCGAAGGGAGTCATTTTCCCCTTCTCAAAGGAAAGGCTCTCCTTCCTCCCATCAGCTATTTGGCCACTAGATGCTAACTGATTAATTACTGAGGTCGCATCTACACACAACTGGTCTTCCTAACAACAATTCTAGCAAAACTTTCAGTTTATTCCTGAATGTGCTCCTTTTTCTTTTTAAAGTCCTCCTTTCCAAAAGCATACATTTTGGAGAAAAGAAAAATAGTTAAAATAATAATGCATAGTTTTTTTAAAATACGATTCCACCACCATTTCTAAAATTACAAAATCAAGCACCAATATCACAGTATTTTCAAAGACAGGGAAACATTTTGTACCTTTCAAACCAAAACACCAAGCCAATCACTTATTTTATTTGCATGCGAGGTATTAACCCTGATATATTCTGGTTAATTCCAGAAATCCATTTTACATTGGAAAAGTAAGGCAACCTGGGCATCCCTTCTCTATACTCACAATAGCTTCCCACACAACCAGTAGAGATAGCATATCAAGTTCATTATTATTAACTTCCATTTCTGTTTGCCTCATTACTGAGAATTCCCATCTGTTTTCCAAGGCCGATATAATAGGTCCCCAGTACAATCTTTCCATGAAACCTAACCTGGATATTTCCTCTTGGGTTACATTTTCATTTCTATGAAGCTCAACATTCAATGCAGCAAGTACTAGAAGTAATTGATTATGAGAAGTATAATTAGGGGTTCTCCAAGTGAAGCTAGATTCACAAGCATGAGCTGACAGTCACTACCTAAAATCCCATCTCTGTACTTGGCAGAGATAATGGAACCTGATAAATGGACAGCATGGAGTAGCTCTGTGATATCAACAGCAATTAGCTCTGCAAAAATTGGGTACAATCCAGCTAAAAATGTGTTTACTCAAGCTCTGAAAAGCTGCACCTATCCATCCTGCCTCCCTACATTCAGATCTCCCCACATAACACACACCTAGTGGGCCACTTCAATAGTTCTAAACACTGATACAACTGACAGATGATACTCACATGAGGGTACTCAGAGAATACACAATACTTGGCATGTTGGCTATGAATTGGACCCTTTTCTCTAACTCTCATTGGGACATACTGAAATGCAAACAAGTAAGAGTAATGCTACTATTATAAGGATAAACATGAAACCATTACAATTTATACCTAAGTAAACCATTCAGCAATTTGGTACATCCACTATTATCAGTAACAAATTATTTATGTTACACTTTACATCCAAGCATGACAAATTGTCAAATTGTGGTTGCAATGACTATCCTTATTATATCAGTGTATTGTCACACTCTGATGTCTCACTATATGCTTTCCCCTCTGTTTCAAAAGGTCCTAAACCCCACATAATATGTGTACAAAACAAGCTTGCTGATTGACTGAAGGAATGAGTGAAGTGCTCTCAACCTCAGATAAGCCTCCGGTGCATTTATAACATTCACATATTGGGCTTCAGCCTTGCATTGATGAAAAATAATATTCTGTTATGAGTAGGAAAGTCAATTATGGTTATGGACAATTTTCTAACCAGAAAGCATTGAGTCATAAGATGCTTTGCAGCTGTACATTTTTATGAAGGGCTGCTTAAATAAATATAAAACATATTTGCCAGGAGAGGGTAAAAAGACAGATGCAAATTTCAGTCAGAAAATAGGTATATTCATTATTTTTTTCATTTTCCCTAAAATATGCCCCTAAAACAGCAAATACCCTTGGTTGTCATGTTTGACCAACAACAGGGACCATAAATAGTGACTTAACTTAAGCAGGCATTTGCTGGGACATAATATGGCTACTGTGCCTGGAGTCTTTCTTGGTCTTAAGAGCAATAAGGAAGTATGACATAACTGTGTGATGGTAAATCACAGCCCAAGCTATTTTTGGTTGGCAGAAATTGAAAGACAAATAAACATTACTTCAGGAGCACAGAAGATGTGCCTAATTACCTCCATGCCTAGGCTGGGATGCCTACAGCTTGTGTCCTTCCTGGACTCAGGTGTGTCCACGTGGACAGGGGCCTTGTGTGCTGGAGCCTGGATGGTCTAGTGAGGACTGGAAGCCCTGCCTCCACAACCTCTTATCCAGGGAAATCAGGCAGCGCAGCTGAAGGAGAAAGGCAGCCTTGAGGGGCCCTGGAGAGCCTGGAGGGAGTGGGATTGGAGGTAAAGGAGAGGCTGGTCTCAGCCACTCTGCCTTAGAAATGGAGGAGAATTAAGGAGCTAACTGCATTTGAGAATCTGCAATTTTTACCTCAGGCCAGCTCCAATTACCTTCTTTCCATCAAAGTCTTCCTCGCAGGCTGCAGTTATGGCCAAATAGACTTCAGGCCTCACCCCAAATGTCCATAACCTAAGGATGGGATAGAACCTTCTTTCCATGCTGGCTGCATTTTCAAACCTCCATACTTTTGTATCTTTTGTTTTACACTGATAGCCCCAGGCAATCCTCCTCCTCCTCCTCCTCCTCCTCCTCCTCCTCCTCCTCCTCCTCCTCCTCCTCCTCCTCCTTCTTCTTCTTTCTCTCTCTCTCTCTCTCTCTCTCTCTCTCTCTCTCTCTCTCTCTCTCTCTCACTTTCTCTCTCTCTCTCTCTCTCTCTCTCTCTCTCTCTCTCTCTCTCTCTCTCTCTCTCTCTCTCTCTCCCTTTTATGAAAATCAACTGCTCTCTCAGAGTAGGGAAGAATATAGTAGAATCCCAGCAAGGTTTTCATTGGGGCACTCATCTATTTGCCATGACTTTTATTTTTTCTCTCTCATTCTTCATACATATATTCTTAATTACATCAATTCTAGAACACGAATTAAAAAAAAAAACTACAGTAGTAACATTTATATAACATAAAATTTACTATTTAGGTGTAAGTAAATTCATATTGTTATTTGGTCATCCACTCCAGAAGTCTTTTCATCTTCCCAATCTGAAATTCTATACACATTATATACCTCTAGCAATCACCATACTACTTTCTGTCTCTATGAATTTGACTACCCTAGAGCCCTTATGTAAGTAGAATCATAATAGTATTTGTCTTTTGTGACTGGCTCATTCACTTAGCATAATGTCCTCAAGGTTCACTCATGGAGATGAGAAAAGGCCCAGTTAGGCAGGGAAGTTGCAAACATAAAACAAAATTCCGCTGCCTCAGTTTTGCCAGGTCCACAGTTCTCTATGACACCACTCCAAAGGCTGGCCAGAGTGGCCGTGCACATGCTGGCGCCCTGGGCAGCAGCAGGCCCAGCTGGGTAAACAGAAGTGCAGGAGAAAAACAAGCCAATAAATCATGGCACAGCTCTAGCCTATCCCAATCCCCTCTTCCCCCTTCCTTTCCAATTTACCCTGGTCTCCATAGCTAGCAAATGGGCACAGGTGTCCTTTGATCTATCTCCTTTGCCCTTAATAAGGGACAAATGTATCTATAGGATGGATGAGCTCAGCCCCATCTGTGACCTGCCCTCAGGGTTCCTTTCAGGGAACTGTGAACTTCACATATCAACTGCTAATAGCAAAAGGAAAAAAAGGCAAACAGACATGGGATTCTTGAGTATTATAAGGTTGACTTACAGTTAGGGGGCCCTAGGTGGTTCACCTCCACAGAGTTATAAAGATGAATGGGGCATATTCTCTAACTCAAGCATTGGAGCATGGGCCACAGCTTATACTAAGAAAACAGAGCCCTTTTAAAACCAGTGTTAAGTTCAAACTTTACCATTGCCCCTTTGCCTCATGGCTTGAGTTTTTTATACACTCAATGTACTCAAGTTTGGAGTTGTCATATTTTTAGATCCCTGATCCTGCTAGCAAGTGGATGTATAACCCACTGTTATACATGATCCCTAGAGAGCTTCTTTTTTTCATGAGGCACACACAGTGTTATTTATGTTCCTCTGGTTGAAGATATTCTGAGTGCTGTACCCCAGTTCCTAGAACAGTGTTAACACATAATTGGTGCTGATTAAATACCTGTTGAGTTAATGAATGAATTGGCATAGTGTAATGGTTAAGAAGTCAGTTTCTGAAGTCAGAACAGAATTCCATCCCAGGTTCTGATAATTTGATCTTGGGAAAGATGTTACCTTCCCTTGGTCTCAGTTTCCTTGTCTATAAAATAAAAAGTAGGCTGAAACCGGTTTGGCTCAATGGATAGAGCGTCGGCTTAAGGACTGAAGGGACCCGGGTTCGATTCCGGTCAAGGGCATGTACCTTGGTTGCGGACATATCCCCAGTGGGGGGTGTGCAAGAGGCAGCTGATCGATGACCCTCTCTCATCGATGTTCCTAACTCTCTATCTCTCTCCCTTCCTCTCCGTACAAAATGAATAAAATATATTTAAAAAATAAAAATAAAAAAATAAAAAGTATAGTATCATAATAAGACTATTGGGTTAATTGAGGAGAGATAATGTAGGTACTGTACTTAGCCAGTGCCTGACCCTTAAGTTCTCAGTAAAATATTAGCTATTATTATTATAATTCTATATACCAACTCCAGGCAACTGGTCCAAATTGCCAAGGATGCTGAATTGAGGGTTCTGTGGTTATATCCAGACTCAATGAAAAAGAGTCTTCTAAGACCAGGTATGGGTGAAGAGGACAGAAGTGGGAACTTGCATGGGATTTGCCTTCTCTGGTTTGGTCAGATGGCCAAACTCAAACCATATGGAGTAGTCTTCAGGGAGCAGAAGTATATTGCATATATATATATATATATATATATATATATATATATATATATGTAGCTTTTGTCAACCTTATAGGTATAGGGAGGAAAAAATTATGCCTTCAGTAAGGACCTTCCCATAGAGTGTGAGCAAGAGTTGAGGATAGACCTGCCCAAAATTCTGAAACCATTCTAATAAGCCAGTATTTGCTTAGGGTGTTGGAAATATCATTCTGATTCTTTATCAAAGTACTCCCCAGTCTGAGTCTGCCATCAACAGAGAAGCATACCCCAATGGGAAGTCACTCCCCTATTCTTGAGAACAAGTCTTTAGATCTATAAAAACAGCTGTCTTACCATGTGCTTGAGTTTGTCAAATGTCACACATTATATTTCATACATGTGACTTGACATCATATGAGCAATATTGTACTACTTCCAACCCTATTTAAACTTTAAAAGACATGTCAGCCACATTGGCCTCACCTAAATATGCGGCACTTTTGACAAACTAGTACCTGAAGGCCAAAAAGACTGACAGGCCCATGTGTAATTAGAAATGGAGCCCAGAAGGGGTATTTTTGACTACAGGTAAATTAACCCAAGTCTTGGAAAGTTTGAGTTCAGCTGGAAACACAAAGCACATGAAGTCATAGCTAGTCTTAAGTTCTCTATCTGAAAACATTCCAATGACATCACTGAGAGTCTGGAAGTATCCTTGGAGTCTGAAAGCCTCCCTGGAGGAAAAAAAATCTCATCACAAAGTCACTCCAGGGACTTTAAGCTATCAACAAAGCTGTATGGTGGACTTAGGATCTGAGGGGGTACTGTGAGGGTAGGAGTGTAACCTTTCATTCTCTACTCCATGAAATTGCTTCACCAAATAATGAACTTGCCTGTGTGAATTACTTGAAAACCTTGCTCTCAAGAAATACCTGCTTCTTGGCCTCCAGTGAGTCACCATATATATAGCTTTAGGGCTTGACATTCCTCATGGTCAAAGAATTTGGACAGGGTAATTTATGAAGGTCTTAGCAAATAAGAACCTGTGGCTCAAGCAAGAGGATGTCATCTGGCCAGTTAACAAGGCTTGTAGCCAAGGGGTATCCAATAGGGAACCATTTTGAGAGCAGTCTCAGGGCCTAAGGCCCCAGTTGGGGAGCAGAGACTTCAGAAATATTATCCTAGAACCCAGCTACTTGAGGACATTCAGCACTGTACACAGCAGAAGAGAGGGTATATTAGAGGTCAAAGAAGACAAAAGTTGACATTTTGCCTGTAGCCATGCTGGGCATCCCTCCTCCCGAAGATCTTCTCCATTAGACAGATTTCTCCACACGGGGGCAGCCATCTTTGACCACATGGGGGCAGCTATTGTGTGTTGGAGTGATGGTCAATCTGCATATTACTCTTTTATTAGATAGGGTAGAGGCCTGGTGCATGGGTGGGGGCCAGCTGGTTTGCCCTGAAGGGTTTTCTGGATCAGGGTGAGCATGGGGCGGCCTGAGCGAGGGGCCTGTGGTGGTTTTCAGGCCAGCCAAGCCCCCTGGCGACCCAAGCAGAGGCCCTGGTATCTGGAATTCATTTACCTTCAACAATTGAAACTTTGTAGCCTGGAGCGGAGCCAAGCCTGCTGCTCATAACAAGCCATTTCTGTTTGGATTTGTTTACCTTCTGTAATTGAAACTTTGTAGCCTTGAGTGGAGGCTTAGGCCTGCAAGAGCAGGCAGAAAGCTTGGCTTCCTCTGTTGCCTGGGAATCCCAAGCCTCTCTCCAGCTCTCTGTGGCTATAGCCATCTTGGTTGGGTTTATTTGTATACTCGCTCTGATTGGCTGGTGGGTGTGGCTAGTGGGTGTAGCGGAGTGATGGTTAATTTTCATATTACTCTTTTATTAGGTAGGATAGAAGATTTTTAAAGTGGGTAAAAAAATCTGAATACCGGTAGATATTTTTCTAAAGGATATACAATGGCCAATCCTATCTAATAAAAGAATAATATGCAAATTGACCATCACTCCAACACACAAAGTGGATGCCCCCATGTGGACACAAGATGGCCTCCACAAGATGGCCAGCAGGGGAGGGCAGTTGGTGTGGGGCCTGATGCGGAGGGGACCAAACATGGCGGGGATCTCCCTTTTCTGAGTCCTGCATGGAAAGAGAGATGAACAAACAGGTTCTAAGTGGAGGTGGCCAGGGATTGATAAATAGTAGAAATAAAAAGAGAAGACACAGAGATAGATTTTAAGCTTGGAGCTGGGTGGGCTGCCATTCTGTCTGCTGGAGAGGCAGGAAGAGAAAGAAGATGATGTGACCCCTTCCAGTGCATTTATTTTATACCCCCAATACCAGGAAGTTATCACCAACTTATTTGCATTCTTAAGTAGGCCCTAACATTCCTGGATTTATATATCTATCACGACCCTGCTGACACCTGGGCTAATAGAAAGGCCAAGCTGATTATACTTTCTGCCATCTTGGGGAAATGCGTATCCTAGATGCAGCTGCCAATTGTCTCGGTCTCAGCTGGCAACAATGAAAAGAAATGCCCATGTGCCTTTCCAGGCAGCCCTCTACAAGTTGAGAGGGACTAGGACTGCAAGGGAGGGCAGTTGGGGGCGATCAAGCCTGCAGAGACGGCAGTTAGGGGTGACCAGGCTGGCAGAGGAAGGAAGTTGGGGGGAACTGGGCCTGCAGGGAAGGCCAGTTGGGAGGGACCAGGCCTGCAGGGGAGATTAGTTAGGAGCAATCAGGCTGGCAGGGGAGCAGTTAGGCATCAATCAGGCTGGAAGGGTAGTGGTTAGGGGGTGATCCGGCTGGCAGGCAGAAGCGGTTAGAGACAATCAGGAAGGCAGGCAGGTGAGCAGTTGGGAGTCAGCAGTCCTGGATTGTGAGAGAGATGTCCCAGATTGTAGAGGGTGCAGGCTGGGCTGACAGACGCACACACCAGTGGACGAATTTGGTGCACTGGGTCTCTAGTCTATAATAATATGCTAATTAGACTGGACTTCCTTCTAGATGTCCTTCCTTCTGGACAAAGCCACAGCGGGTGGGGGCCGAGGCAGAGGTGGCAGAGGCAGGTGGGAACTGGGGCCAAGGTTCTTGCATGAATTTCATGCATCAGGCCTCTAGTCAGTACATAAAAAGATGTTCAACATCACTCACCATCAAGGAAATGCAAAGAAAAATCAGAAAAATATACCACTTCACAACAGCTAGGATTGGTATAATAAAAAAGGCAGATAATAAGTGCTGACAAGGATGTGGAGAAATTGGAATTCTCATACACTGCTGTTGGGAATGTCAAATGGTTCAGCCACTTTGGAAAATGGTCTGGTACTCACTTAAAAGGTTAAACACAAAGTTATCATATGATCCAATAATTCCATTCCTAGGTATACTATATATATCCAAGAGAAATAAAAACATATGTCCACTCCAAAACCTGAATACAAATGTTCATAACAACATTATTCATAATAGGCAAAATGTAGAAACATTTTAAGTGTCCATAACCTAAAGAATGAATAAAGAAAATGTGGGAATAGGGGGAGAAACCAAGATGGCGGCATAGGGTAGACACCCGAATGCAGCCTACCACAACAAATTTGAATTTAGAACTGAAAAACAGGGGAGGCATTGCCCTGAAGCGCCGGACGGCTGGCTGAGAGGAGGCTCTGCCATCTGGGAAGGAGAGAGAAGGCACGCTGAACCTCAGGAACTGTGAAGGTACAGAGAACTGAGTGCGAGAAAAGGCACTGGCTTATGCCCTGCAGGCGGAGAGGAAGGGCCAGACCGGGATTGCAGCTGACTTACTCCCGGAGCGCAGAGAGGGTGAACAGCTAATGCACGGCTGGCTTTCTTGTTCAAGAGGAAAACAGAATCACCCTATTGCTCTGATAGACTGCCCCAGACAGGGAGAGGCCAGACTGTCAGGCAGTGGGCAGAGATCTCTTGGAGGTGTGTGAAGCCAGAGGCCATTACTGCGGGACTTGGGGAGGAGCCAAAGGGAAAACAAAGTTTGTCTGCACCAACCCAAGACTCCACCCCATCTGTGGCTGAGCACAGAAGCTCTCCCAGAGGCTGGCTTTCTCTAAGGAGGGACTGGCCAGAATCCAAAGCTTCTCTGCTCCTTTACCAAAGAGGTGCGTGCGCCTGCAACCAATCTTCCAAAACTCTCCATGAACAGGACTTTTCTAAGGCGAGACTGACAGGGAACCAAAGATTGTCTGCGCCACTCCGAGACCCCACCCTATCCAAGTGGAGTACAGAAGCCCTCCTAGCTGAGACACTGCTGATCCTCACAGCCAATTGGCTTGGAGATCAACACTTCCCAGTGATACCAACAATAAGCAAGGCTTAACAACAAGACTGCACACACAGCCCACAAAGGGCTACACCAAGACTGTCCACCGCAGGTAACTGGGAAGGCTGTGCTGCTGGGCTCTACCAGAACACCTAGCACACAAAGCTATTCCATCAAATCAGGGAAACAACTAAAATGCAGACAAGGAGAAGGACACAAAGGAAGGAGATGGAGGAAAAGAAAAGATTGGACATTGAGTTCAAAACTACAGTTATAAGGTTATTCAACAATATCCTAAAAAAGGCCGATAAAATAAATGAGACCTATGAGGATATGAAAAGGGAGCAACTAGAAATAATAAGGGATCACTGGAAATGAAGAAAACATTGTCTGAAATAAAAAATATTATACAAAGTCCTAAAAACAGACTGGAAGATCGCAAGAATCAAGACAAAGATTTAGAACGCAAAGAGCCAGAGGACACTCCTCTGCAGAAGGGAGAAGATAAGAGAATCCAGAAAGTTGAAGATAGTGTAAGAAACCTCTGGGACAATTTCAAGCCAACCAACATCAGAATTATGGGGATTCCAGAAGAAGAGAGAGAGCAAGATACCGAAAGAATACTTGAAGAAATAGTGACAGAAAGCTTCCCCCACCTGGGGAAAGAAATAGACTTACAAGTCCAGGAAGCCCGCAGAACCCCAAACAAAAGGAATCCAAGGAGGACCACACCAAGACACATCATAATTAAAATTCCAAGAGCAAAAGACAAAGAGAGAATATTAAAAGCAGCAAGAGAAAAGCAGGTAGTGACCTATAAAGGAGCACCCATAAGATTGTCAGCTGATTTCTCAACAGAAACCATGCAGCCAGACGGGAATGGCAAGAAATATTCAAGGTGATGAATAGCAAGAACCTACAGCCAAAAATACTCTACCCAGCAAAGCTATCACTCAGAATCAAAGGACAGATAAAGAGCTTCACAAATAAAAAAAAGCTAAAAGAGTTCATCACCACCAAACCAGAATTATATGAATTGCTGAAGGGGGTTATTTAGGAAGAGGAAGAAGATAAAGATAAAAATTATGATCAACAAATACGTAACTATCAACAAGTGAATCTAAAAACCAAGGGAATTAAAAAATCTGATGAACAATATTAACTGGTGAATATAATAGAATCAGAGGTATGGAAGGGGAGTGGACTGACGATTCTCAGGGAAAAAGGGAGTGGGGGTGCGGGAAGAGACTGAGCATAAACTGTGCACCTATTGGATGAGGACAATGGGGGTGGGGAAAGGACAGAGGGTGGGGTGGGAACCTGATGAAGGGGAGCAATTGAAGGGGGAAGAGGATCACATTTGTAATAATCTGAACAATAAAGATTTATTTAAAAAATAAAAAAGAAAATGTGGTATATCCATACAATGGAATATTATTTAGCCATAAAAAGAGAGAACCTTGAAAACATTAAGAAAAGTGAAATAAGCTAAACAAAAAAGGCCATATGTTGTGTAATTCCATTTATATGAAATCCCAGAATATGGAAAGTCATAGAGAGACAGGAAAGAGATTAGTGGTTGCCAGGGGCTCGGGGGGGGGGGGGGGGGAAGGAAAATGGGAAGTGACTGCTAATGTGCAAGAAATTTCTTTTTGGTGTGATGAAAATATTCTGGAATTGGATAAGTGGTGATGATTGTACCACTTTATGAATATACTAAAACCGCTGAATTTTATACTTTAAAGGTGCATTTTATGGTATGTGAATTATATTGCAGTAAAAATGGAAAAAGTTGTTTTTGTTGGAGAATCACTCAGGTTTTTGGTTTATAACTCAGAAGGAACTCAGAATTATGTGACTTATAATAAAACATTTCAAACCTCATCTTATTTATATTAACAAGATTTCTCAGTCCTTATGTATATAAAGATTGAAAATTAGAAAGAAAATTGATGCTAAATATTGTTTCTTACTAGCAATCTGTAATAATTAAAGCATAATATGTAAATCAACCAAACAGCTGAACAGTGGAACAACCATTAGGACAACCATCCGGATGACCACACCATGACACCCACTGGCTGTAGGCCAGCCAAGGCGGGTGCAATGCGATTGCTCAGGGGCCTGGCCATTGCCCCATGATCACCCTGCAGATGGAGGCTCAGGCCACCAGCTGGCAGGGATATCGACCAATTGGGGGTGCTCCATGATCTCCCCAAAGAGGGAGGCCTAGACCACTGACCAGCAGGCTGTGGTGGATGAATGCAGCCTCCCTCTACAGGGGGGTGATCCATCACAAAGCCCCAGCTGAATGGGCAGGGACTACCTCTTTGGGCCAATTGATCATGGGGTTCCTGGACTGTGAGAGGGCACAGGCCAGGCTGAAGAACCACCCCCTCCGGGAAGAGTTCATGAATTTTGTGCACAGGGACTCTATTAAGTAATATTTACCCATGGATACCTGAAAAAAGTCCCATCCATTTTATTAAGACATGCATTAAAATAAAAATTTTCAAAAAACTTTTAATTTACTTGTTTTAATCATTTGTGTATAATAATTATAATAAATTCTAATAATTTGTTTTATGGACACAGGAAGTAAACATTAATTTTAATTTATAAGTGTACTTTTGCTACAGAGAAGTCTGATAGGAGAGGCATTATAAGACTTTCATGTTTAAAAATGTATTACTGTCCTAGATGGTATGGATCAGTTGGTTGGACATTGTCCCACGTGCTGAAGGGCTACTGGTTTGATTCTCAGTCAGAGCACATGCCCAGGTTGTAGACTCAATCCCTGGTGGGAAGCATGCAAGAGGCAGCTGATAGATGTTACCCTATTACATTGATGTTTCTCTCTTCTCCCTTCCTCTCTACAAATCAATAAAATATTATTTAAAAAATATACTAGATTATTTTAAAAATATACGGGGGGGGGGGGTGTCCCTTAGCCCAGCCTGCACCCTCTCCAATCTGGGATCCCTCTCACAATCTAAGACTGCTGGCTCCGAACTGCCTGCCTGCCTGCCTTCCTGATTGCCCCTAACCGCTTCTGCCTCCCAGCCTGACCACCCCCTAACCACTCCCATGCCAGCCTGATTGATGTCTTACTGCTCCCCTGCCAGCCTGTTTGCCCCCAACTTCCCTCCTCTGCAGCCTGGTCACCCCTAACTGCCCTCCCCTGAAGGCCTGGTCCCTCCCAAATGCCCTCCCCTGCTGGCCATCTTGTGGTGGCCATCTTGTGTTCACATGGGTACAGGATCTTTGACCACATGGGGGCAGCCATTGTGTGTTGGAGTGATGGTCAATCTGTATATTACTCTTTTATTAGATAGGATAGTGGCCTGGTGCATGGGTAGGGGCCAGCTGGTTTGCCCTGAAGGGTTTCCCGGATCAGGGTGGGGGTTCCTTTGGGTCCCGGATCAGGCTGATTTGCCCTGAAGGATGATCCTCCTGAGCGATGGGCCTGTGGTGGTTTTTATGCTAGCCATGCCCCCTGGCGACCCAAGCAGAGGCTCTGGTATCTGGGATATATTTACCTTCTACAATTGAAACTTTGTAGCCTGGAGCGGAGCCAAGCCTTCTGCTCGCTCTGTGGCTGCCGCCATTCCTGTTTAGATTTGTTTACCTTCTATAAATGAAATTTTGTAGCCTTGAGTAGAGGCCTAGGCCAGCAAGGGCCTAGGCCTCTACTCAAGGCTACAAAATTTGGCTTCCTCTGTTGCCTGGGAATCCCAAACCTCTCTCCTGCTCTCTGTGGCTATAGCCATCTTGGTTGGGTTTATTTGCATAATTGCTCTGATTGGCATGTGGGTGTGGCTTGTGGGTGTAGCTGAGTGAGGGTTAATTTGAATATTACTCTTTTATTATGTAGGATTACCTTAAGATAAAAGTTTCTGGGGAAAATGAACTTGATGTACAGATTCAATGAGTAAAATGTTAAATGTTTAAAAAGACCTTGTTTATGTTTTAAAATAAAATGATGGCAGGTAAAAATCACTTTGGTATTTAGATTCCATTTAACACACTTAAAGGAGTGAAATAAGTTTTGTTGTAAATGCTGATGTTTACAGTAGAATGGAAAGAACATAAGTTTGCAATTATTTAAACTTATGACTTTAAAACTATGATAAAAATGTGAAAGGGGACACTTAGTTATTAGAAGGTCAGGAAACACTGAGAATGGCACAATATCATTTATGTGGTATTTTTATAAAAATGTGTTTAAGCTCAGTCTAATCATGGAAAAACATTAGGCAGCCCTATTGAAGGGTCTTCTACAAAAAAGCCAGCATCTTTAAAAGCATCAAGGCCATGAAAAACACAAAGATTGGAGAACTGTTACAGATTGGAGGAGATTAAGGAAACATGACAATTCAATGCTGTGAAAGATCCTAAATTAGATCCTGGAACAAAAATAAAATATTAGTGGAAAGTTTGGAGAAATATGAACAAACTCTTTTATTTAGTGCAATGGACTGACGGTTTATGTACCCAATCCTAATCCTCAATGTGATGTTATTAGGAAGTGAGGCCTTTAATAGGTAATTAGGTCAGAGGATAGAGCCAGAGAGCTCTCTCTCCCTCTTTCCACCATGTGAGGATCCAACAAGGAAACAGCATTCTGGCCCTACCAGAGTGACTCAGTACTTGAGCGTTGACCCATGAACCAAAAGGTCACAGTTCAAGTCCTGGTCAGAGCACATGCCCAGGTTGTGGGCTTGATCCCCAGTGAGGGGTGTGCAGGAGGCAGCCGATCAATGATTCTCTCTCATCATTGATGTTTCTCTCTCTCCCTCTTCTGTCCTCTCTGAAATCAATAAAAATATATTTTTAAAAAAGAAACCAGCATTCTGCAATCCAGAAGAGGGCTCTCATCAGAGCCCAACCATACTGGCACCCATTTCCCAGACTTCCAGACACTGGAACTGTGAGAAATAAATGTCTATTGATAATAAGCCACCCAGTCTATGGTACTTTGTTTAGCAGCCTGAATTGACTAAGACATATAGTTAGTATTATCGTACTGGTGTTTTTTTGTTTTTGTTTTGTTTTGTTTTGTTTTTGTTTTGATCACTGTACTATATTTAAGTCCATTAACATTAGGGGAAAATGGGTTAAAGGTATATGTGCCCTCTGTATTAATTTTTTCAACTTTTGTATAAATGTAAAATTACTTCAAAATAAAAAGGTTTTAAAATGTCAGGGGATTCCCAAGCCAAAAATCTCTGAAGATTATTGAGTTATGAGTCACTGTGTCTATAAGATAAAAGCACACCAGAGAAGCTCTTCCTGGTTCTGAGACCTCAAAGAAATTCTCCCTGAGGCCCCTTACCACTCACTGATATAAGGTTCCCAGCATCTTCCTGCAGGAAGCAGCAACAAGCAGGGCTCTTTTTTTCCCCCCCTGTGGGCATGCAATGTTGCACTAAAGGATGCTTACATCTTCCTCGAGGGCATGTGCTTGATTTATTTTCTTTTTAAATAGTTTTTCCTGATTACAAGAGCAATATAAACTTCTTATAGAAATTTTAGAAAACAACAACTAAAAAGAAGAAAACAAAAATGCCTGCAATTGCACATTGCAATGAGTATGTTGGGCAATTTTTTCTTAGTCTTTTCTCACACATATATACACAATTTGTGGGATTTTTCTTTTAATAAAAATACCAATCATCCCGTTGTAATTGTAAACTACTTTTCTTTATATAGTTACAAGATCATCTCTCCACATCATAACATTTTTCTCCAACACCATTTTAAAACAAGAGTTAAAGTTCCTTTGTTTGAATGGACCAAAACTGATATTACTGACCCCCCACCCCATTACTGGAACATGTGCTTCAAATAGCTCCTGACAGAGACCTCAGTCAGGAAGTCCAGCTCAAACCCTCTTGGACTCCTCCAAGCATTTCAAATTGGCTTCTGCAGAGGACTGCTGACCTCTGTGCCACATGGCTGATTGTTACATGGCTGGAGTGTTCTCTATTGACTTTAGATTGTTGGAGCCTGTAGGCAAGAGGCAGGCCATTAATCTGTCCAGCACTTAGCATGCTGTTAGCCTTCATTGTTAGAGGCCAAAGTGATTTGTAGACCAAACACTGGCCCTGGAGTCAGAAAACCTGGGTTTTAGTCCCTTCCCTGCCCTTTGCTTAGTTGTGTGACCTTGGGCAAACCAATTTATCTCTCTAAAGGAAAGCACAGTTGCCCAAGCTGGTTTGGCTCAGTGGAAAGAGCATCAGCCTGCAGACTGAAGAGTCCCAGGTTCAATTTCGGTCAAGGGCACATGCCTGGGTTGTGGGATTGATCCCCATTGGGGGATGTGCAGGAGGTGGCCATTCAATGATCCTCTCTCATTATTGATGTTAGCCACAGTGTTCCACAAAAGGCAGTGTGACCCAGCAGAAGTGACAGACCCTAGAGTCAGCTGGGACTGACTCAAAGTTCAGTGTTGCCACTTGGGTGCTGTGCAATTTGAGGCAAGCTTATCTTCTCTCAGCTTTCATGTTCTTATTTTTAATTGGGAGATAATATTAATGCCCATCTAACAGGCTTGTGAAATTCTCTGAAAGTTACTAGAATAGTATTAAAAAATATTTTCTGAATCTGAGTCATTTAAAGATAAGCAGATTCCAATTCCCTCACTCCACAGTCAGCATACTAATGACAAGACAAGACTTATCTAAGTCCATACCCTGAGTTCCATCTCTTCTATAAAGTCAGCAGATCTTACCCTCATTAGGGTGCTACCACTATTTCCAAATGAATTCCCCTTAAGCATCCCTTTGCTTGTAATAGACATTTAATAGATATTTTTCTTCATATGAAGGAAGGGAAGGGAAAGATATGGAAGGAAAGGGAAGATAGAGTCGTGACACTAAACTAAGGCCCACAGATCAAATAAAAATGCTTGACCATCCAAAAAGAATTTGGATGACAATATAATGGATCATAAATTAATGTACTTAACCCTTACAACAATTTTATAATATCCATTTTACAGCTGAGGAAACTGAGGCTTACAAAGGTTTCAAACTTGCCTAAGGTTATATAATGGGAGAGCTAGAATTCCAGCTAGGTAGTCTGTCTAGGACAGTAGTTAGCCAATTTGAACATTCATTGGGATCATCTGGAGAGCTTGTTAAAACACAGATGACTGAGTCCCATGGTCAGAGTTCCTGATTCAGTAGGTCTGGATGGGGCCCAAGAATTTACATTTTAGTAAGTTCCCAGGTGATGCAAATGCTGCTGGTAGAGGGCCACATCTTGACCTTCAAGAGAAAGCACATGTGTCTCTTTAAAACATGCAGTACATTTCACGATTGGGCCTTATTTAACATTCTAATTTCATCTTCTTCTGGTACCTTCCATACCAGCATCCTCCAAAGTGATTTTCCACTCTAGAATGAATCAGAAGCTCTCTCTCTTGCTTCTCTATGAATTGCTGTTCCTTCTCTTTAAGATGCCTACACCCTCACATATTCCTCTTGCCAACACTTGATAAACTTCTTGTACTTTAATATTAGAAATTTGGCTCAAGAATCCTCTCTTTCCAGAGGTCTTACAGAATCCTACTTCCTATCCCCACCCCAAGCTGGACCAAGGTGCTTTATTGGGGCTCCCAGTTCTCTAGACTTCCCTCAGTGAAATTTATTATAAAATCCTTTACATCGGTTTCCCCTATAACCATGAGGAAACTGTTTTATTCACATCATTATTTCCAGTGCCTAATAAACTTTTGTTGAATGAATGTATAAGGTAATGGTTGAGAAACATCTCACAAACCAAAATAACAATATTAAAACTGGTTGTTGAAAATATGGAATCAGAAAAAGCACACTGCCTCTTGCTCTAAGCCTACCCCAATGATACATAATTTCTTGACTGTTCTCTGTTCCATTGCCTGTCTCCATTCCCCATCTCCATTCAGTGCCAAAGACACACTGTACATACTCCTCAGGTTACCTTTCCAGTCCTTCTGCCTCAGTCTCTGATTGCCTCCAGATTGCCATTAAAGATTTCCCCTTTGCTGTGGGGAGAGAACCTCACATAGGCACCCTTGCCTGTGGCAATACTGCAAGACTTAGTCAATTCTAGTTTTAAGGGGTGTGCTACCCTGCCCTCAAAAGTAAGAATTATTGAAATGAAAATAAAGGGCTCAGGGCATTTATCCTGGATGACATGAATTTTAACTCGCTCTCTATATTGTAGCTTATTCTTTTTAGGGGATTCTTTTCAGGCCTCATAAAACAAGTTTTGGGTCACCCAAACCAAACAGTAAGGGGAGTTATGCTTTGTAAACTGTAACAAACAAACAACAAAAATTACCCATCCACCAGGACTCTATCTATACTAATAAAAGGGTAATATGCTAATTAGACTGGGAGACCTTCCGGACGTTCTTCTGGACAAAGCTATGGTGGCGTGGCCAAGGTAGAGGAGGTGAGAGGCCAAGAGGGGAGAGCAGTTGTGGGTGATCAGGCTGATGGGGGGTGGGACCATTGGAGGTAAGCAGACCAGCAGGGTGGCAGTTGGGGGCGAGCAGGCTGTCAGTGGGGGTCAGTTGGAAGTGATTAGGACAACAGGGGGGCGGTGCAGATTGGAGTGCGCAGTGGGCAGTTGAGAGTGAGCAGGCTGACAGGCAGAGTGGTTACGGACAATCAGGTAAGCAGGCAGGCAGATGAGCTGTTAGGAGCCAGCAGTCCTGGATTGCGAGAGGGTGCAGACTGGGCTGAGAAACACCCCTCCCCCTGCCCCCCCCCCCCCCCCCCCGTGCACGAATTATTATGTTTTCAGAGATTATAATAATCTGGCCACTTAGTGTATGTCTGATATTTTGCTGTCTATGGGAATCTTCTAAGGTTTTTATGATTTCCCATCTTATGTTATGTCCTTTATCCATATTGAGTTTATTTTTGGGTATGGTGTAAGTTGGTGATCTAGTTTCATTTTTTTTTTCATGTATTTGACCAATTTTTCCAATACCACTTATTGAAGAGACTATCTTGACTACATTGTATGCTCTTGCCTCTGTTGTCAAATATTAATTGAGCATAATTGCTTGGATCAATTTCTGGGTTCTCTGTTCAGTTCCATTGGTCTATATTTCTGTTTTTGTGCCAGTACCAGGCAGTTTGGAGAACAGTAGCTTTGTAATATAGCTTGATATCTGGTATTGTGATCCCTCTAACTTTGTTCTTCTTTCTCAGGATTGCTGCAGCTATTCAAGTTTGTTTTTTTAATTCCATATGAATTTTTGGAGGGTTTGTTTTAGGTTGTGAAATACGCTGTTGGTATTTTAATGGAGATTGCATTTAATCTATAGATTGTTTTAGCCGGGACCGGTTTGGCTCAGTGGATAGAGCATCGGCCTGCGGACTGAAGGGTCCCGGGTTCAATTCCGGGCAAGGGCATGTACCTTGGTTGGGGGCACATCCCCGGTAGGGGGTGTGCAAGAGGCAGCTGATCGATGATTCTCTCTCATCGATGTTTCTAACTCTCTATCTCTCTCTTCCTCTCTGTGAAAAATCAATAAAATATATTTTAAAAAAATAATAATCTATAGATTGTTTTGGGTAGTATGGACATTTTAATGATTTTGATTCTACCAATCCATAAACACAGTATGCTCTTTTATCTATTTATGTCTTCATCTATCTCTTTTTTCAGTGTCCTATAGTTTTCCAGTCCTGTGGAGTACAGGTCTTTTGCCTCCTTAGTTAAATTTATTCCTAGGTATCTTAATTTTTGTTATTGTTATTGTTGCAATTGTAAATGGAATTGTTGGTGGGTTTTTTTTTAAGTTTCTTTTTCTGTGAGTTCATTATTGGTGTATAAAAAAGCCATAGATTTCTGGGTGTTACTTTTGTATCCTGCTACATTACTGAATTCATTTATTAAGTCTAGAGAGACAAAATGCAGTGGAATAGGCAGACATGTCACAAGCCTTTTCCCAGAGCAGATAGAAAGAGCAACTAAATCAAATAACATCCACCCCAAATTGAAGTAGACACCGCTGGTAAGACAAATAATTTATTAAGTCTAGTAGTTTTTTGATGGAGTCTTTAGGGTTTTCTATGTACAATATATGTCATCTGTGAATGATGACAGTTTTACTTCTTTTCCAATTTTGATGCCTTTTATTTCTTCTTGTTGTCTGATCATTATAGCTAGCACTTCCAGTACTAAGTCTAACAGGAGTGGTGAAAGTGGGCCTCCCTGTCTTGTTCCTATTCTTAGGGTAAATGGGATTAGTTTTTGCCCATTGAGTTTTATGTTGGCTATAGGTTTATCATATAAGACTTTTATTATGTTGAGGTATTATCCCTCTATTCCCACTTTGCTGAGAGTTTTTTTTTTTGTTGTTTTTTTTTTTTACCAAGAATAGGTGCTGGGTTTTGTCAAATGCTTTTTTTTTTCTGCATCAATTGATATGATTATGTGATTTTTGTCTCTCAATTTGTTTATGTGATGTATCACATTTATTGATTTGTGGATATTGTACCATCCAGGCATTCCTGGAATAAATCCCAGTTGGTCATGGTGTATGATCTTTCTAATGTAATGCTGGATCATATTTGCTAGAATTTTGTTGAGAATTTTAGCATCTATATCCATCAGGGATATTGGCATGTGGTTCTCTTTCTTTGTGGTATCTTTATCAGGTTTTGTAATTAGGGTAATGCTGGCTTCATAGAAAGAGCTTGGAAGTGTGCCTTCCTCTTGAATTTTTTGGAATAGTCTGAGGAGGATAGGTTTTAGTTCTTCTTTGAATGTTTAGTAGAAGTCCCCTTTAAAGCCATCTGGACCAGGGCTTTTGTTTACTGGAAGATTTTTTTTATTACTGCTTCAATTTCAGCAGTAGTTATTGGCCTATTCAGGTTTTTTTACTCTGAGTTTTGGAAGCTTGTAGTTTTTGCTAAAAATATGCCCATTCTGTCTAAGTTGTCCAGTTTGTTGGAGTAGTGTTGCTCATAGTATATTTTTACAATCTTTGTATGTCTGTGGGATCTGTTGTTACTTTACCTCTTTCATTTCTGATTTTGTTTATTTGGGTCCTCTCTCTTTGTTTTTTGATGAACCTGACTAGAGATTCATTGATCTTTTTTATCCTTTCAAAGGACCAGCTCTTGGTTTTATTGATCTTTTGTATTGTTTTGTTGTTGTTTTTTTTGTTTCTATGCCATTTATTTCCACTCTGATCTTTATTACCGGTATTTCCTTTCTTCTACTTACTCTGGACTTTTTTTGTTGCTCTCTTTTTAATTCTTTAAGTTGCAGGGTTAGATAATTTATTGCTTTTTTTTTTTTTTTTTTTTTTTTGTAGGTCTGTAGAGCTATGAGCTTCCCTCTCAGAACTACTTTCACTGCATCCCAAAGATTTTGGATTGTTGTGTTTTCATTGTCATTTATTACCAGGATGCTTTTTATTTCTTCTTTGATCTCTTTGGTAATGCAATCATTGTTTAATAGCATGCTGTTTAGCCTCCAAGTATTTGATTTTTTTCATTTTTTATTGTAGTTGATTTCTAATTTTATGCCATTGTGATATGAGAAGATGCTTGATATGATTTCTTTCTTCTTGAATTTGAAGATGCTTTGCCTGTGCCCAGTATGTGGTCTATCTTTGAAAATGCCCCATGTACCCATGTACACTTGAGAATAATGTATATTCTATGGCTTTGGGGTGAAATGTTCTGAAGATGTCAATTAATTACATTTGATCTATTGAATCATTTAGGATTGAGGTTTCTTTGCTGATGTTTTTGTTTAGAGGATTATCCAGTGGTGTCAAATGTGTGATAGTTCATAAATGCTCTCTACCACACTGCCAGATTGGAGTAGACAGATTGGCATCATCTGACCAATGGCCTACTGTGGTATATTTGGTGATATTTCTGGTGCATTGGGAAGCACCTCTCCCCAAAACACACACACACTCACTCACACACACACACACATTTTCCTAACTACTTCTTCCTGGTGCCTGAAATGCCCAGTGTCTTCTGAGAAGACGCAGTCCAAAAATATCTATCTTATCAGTTCTCATCCCAGAACTGTGGCCTCCAACCATGGAGGCTTTTGGTCTTCTGCATACTCCTGTTAATATACAAGTATGCCTGTTATACCCCATGCTCTTACCAGCTAACTCCCAACTCCAGTTAATTGCTTAGCCGATCCTGAAAGAGTGGGGCACAGAATGATGATATGAACTTGGTAGCTGACTGTACTGGCAGCCAGAAGGCAAGTGGTGCAGGAGGAGGTGGGAATCTGGGAGCTTGGGGCCAAAGCTTCTGATCCAACCTCACTGCATTCAACCTTTGTGTCCTTTCCTCAGTCTTCCTAAAACTCCAGATAGAAATTAAATCCAATGTTTGAGGAGCCCAGTATTGGACCATCAAGTCATACCAATTTGGGCTAATGGATGCAGAGGAGGATAGTCTACATTACAGACTATTTTTCAAAGGGATACAGTTTTATGACTGCCCAGCCGGCACAGTAGCATGGAACTAATAGCTAACTAAGGGCTGCCAAGTTCCAGGCCTGCCAGATCTCCTTAAATGACAAGATAAGAACCATTTATAATTAGCACATTTGGTCTGTAAATGGGATTTACTAACCTCCTAGCCAACAGTTTGTTCCCATGGTTGTGATGAGCATGAACCCACAATGCTTACTCCGTTTTAATAGGATCTCAAATAAAACCAAAGATTTATGAAGCCCAGCCCCAAGAAAATGCTCTCAATGCTGAGAAAGGGCCATCCAAAGCAGTGACCAAAGTTTGACTGTTGCCAGATCATCAGTAAGCAATACTGTGGAGAAGAAGAAACCCTGATTTTGTTAGAATGAAACACCAGCACCCTGAGAAAGGAATGGCATGGACTTCCTTATCTGCTAAGAGTATGCAGTCTTCTCAAACATCAACTAAAGTGTGTGTGTGTGTGTGTGTGTGTGTGTGTGTGTACGTGCGTGCATGTGTGTGTGTGCGCGCACTGCACATGCAACAAATGTGGAGTGGTGAGTAATTAGAAGCCAGAGATGCAACTTTTAGATTGGGTCAAACCAAGCTGTTAGTAATGACTCAGTAATTCACTCTAGGAATTTATCTGAAGAAACCCAAATTCAAAAGAATATATGCATACCTATATTCATTCTGCGTTATTTACAACTACCGTAGTGACCCAGAGCACGGATTCATGCACATTGAAAGGAAATTAATTAGAAGGTGGCTGGTGGGGCAGGACTGGATGAAATGGACTGGACCTGCCCTGGAGGCTACCTCCCACCACACATCCCCAACCAGCTGCACCTGTGGTGGTGCTGTGGCTGGAAGGGCATCTGTGGAGTGAGTGGGGTCCCTCCAGCAGGTGAGGTCCCTCGGCCTGGCCTGAGGGAATCGGGCCAAAAACTGCTCTCTGGCATCCCCTTAAGGGTCCCGGAGTGTGAGAGGACACTCTGCAAAGTTGCTGTTGTATAGGGTGTGGAACACAAACACAAGTGTGCAGTAAACCAGATTTAGTGCCAACAGTTTTCCAGCAACATAACCTATGGCCAAAGGTGGAATCACGTGGCCCCAAGAGGAATTGGGCTCCCTCCTCTCTGGTTTTTTATTGCATCACCCAAAAACCGCCGCTGCCAAGTCACTGCAGCTCGGCAGCTCCTGAGGTGAAGGTCTGCCCTCTGGTGGTCCGTGCGTGTCATAGTGACTGGTCAGACAGTTGGACACTTAACACATTAGCCTTTTTTATATATAGATAGCTGAGATCTGGAAGCAGCCCAAGTGTCCAGCAGTAGATGAGTGGATAAAACAGCTATGGTACATTTACACAATGGAATACTACTTGGCTGTAAAAAAAAGAAGAAAATCTTACCCTTTGCAACAGCATGGATGGACCAAGAGAGCATTATAATAAGGGAAATAAGCCAGTTGGAGAAAGGCAAATACATATGATTTCACTCATACATGAAATCTAATGAACAAACTGAACTGGTAAGCAAAATAGAGAAAGACTCATGGATATAGAGCTGTCAGGGTGGGGATTGGGTGGCAGGGTGGAGGGATTGAGCAAAAAGGGAAAAAAAGAGAGAGAGAAAAAACTCATGAACATAGACAACAGTGGGGTGAGTGCCAGGAAGTGGAGGATATAAATAAAGTATAGAGGATATAAATAGTGATAGAAGGGGACTTGACTTTGGGTGTTAAATACACAATACAGTGTACAGATGATGTGTTGTAGAATTGTGCACCTGAAACCTGTATAATTTTGCTAATCAGTGTCACCCCAATGAATTCAACAAAAGGGGGAAAAAGATATCCCAAGCAAGCGGGGAAGAGAGATGGTGAGAGGCCCCCACTGCTGCTCCCTCATACTGCTGGAAATAGACAAACATTTCTGTTTCCTCCCAAGAAAAGTAAATGGACAACAAGGATCTTGTGTGTATTCTCCTGCCATGACATACATACTCACATACACACTCCGTACACAAGTCTTTTGTTGAACCACAGGGCAGGAAATGGGAAATTCTAAAATGAAGAGCCTGAGAAGCCATTGCATTTCCTTTTCAGGGGTCTTCTCGCTGTCCTGCAGAGGAGCCAGCCCTGAGTGATATAGACCAGAACCCTTCTCATGGAGTCTTATTTCTCATCTTAGATATAAAACAGAGATTTTCCAGGCCTCAGGGCAGGAGAAGCTTCATCTGATGGAGAAAATCACAGTAGGCTCTGAATGTAACCCAGGGTTGGCTTTGTGGGTATTGTGGATTTGTGCTTTGGTGACATAAACACACAAAAAAGTGAGTATGTGCAAAAAAAAAAAAAAAAAAAAATCACAGGAAAAGCTCCAAAAAACACTCGAGCTGGGTCTGAAGGGGAAACTAAACAGAGAAAGGCTTCCCTCTCTCCTTTTAGACTTGTAAGTTGAGTTTTCTTTGTCCTCTGGACTGAATTTTGGAGTTTGTGAGTGTGAGGATGTTCACACAGGCAGTATGTGCCCCAAATCCCTGGGCTATAATGGGGGGACTCAGGGTACCTGGGGCTGTTTCTTCAGAGAACTGACCATGTGAAAGAAAAGGAGGCTTTGTATCATCAAAAGTGAGAGGATTCCAGATGGAGCAAAATCTGAAAAGCAAACATGAGCATGGTGGGGTGGCAGCGGTGCCAGTGACCTGAATGAGGCCTGGCTTGAACACAGGGCCTAGGTCAGAAGTGTTGAGAGGCGAGGAAGTGAGGGAAAAAACCCCACACAAAACAAAACAGATTGTACTTGTCAGATACTACAGGTTATTGGCATGAGAGTGTTCACAGCCCTTCCCGAGGGAAAAAATGTTTGCAGACCGATGTGAGTTTAAGTAAGCTTTCCAGCACAATATCTGCCTAATGGCCTGGACTTTAAGGAATAAATCTCTTGCCTTCAGAGATCTGTATGGATCCTAGGAAACCTAGGTTCTTTCTTGGGTGAAATACATTAAGCCAGGACAGCTGTGCCTGACATTTTATGAGTAAAGCAAGGAGGGCTGTGCCTGGCTCTGCCTTGTCTGGGAGGGGGAAGCATTCCTGAGGGAGCCCATGCTTCCACTCTGCTCCCTCAGCCCCAGAGTTGGGAGCTCTCACAAATGTGTTGGGTTGAAGGTTGAGAATAAATCCTGAATGTGTGTGTTTTTTTCCCAAAACTCCATCCAGGGCTGGCTTCCCACGCTTAGCCTATTGTCCCCAGCCCATTGGCAATTATCTAGGCCTGACTCCAAGGGCAAAGCCTGGCCCATTTCTGGAAAAGCGTTAGCAGTAAAGAAGCATGGGAGAAAGGGGTCCCCACAGATCCCAGGAAGACCAGTACTCTCTCTCCCCACTCATGAGGCCTGCAGGCCTTAAAATGCAGGCTCAGTCCCCTATCCCACACCTGCGGAGGGACAGCAGGCTTGATCTGCCCCCAGTGGCTGGCATAAAGGGACCTCATTCACAATTCACTGGGTTTTCAGGGGCACTTCCTATCACAGGCTGCTCTGCCGCTGGGCCTCCTTCTAACCAGTTGCTGCTGCTCACAGTCACGCCACTCTAATCTTGCAGATAGACGAAAACCTCCCTTCCTCAGCACATTTTTTAGGAAGGGTGTTCTCTCTCTCTCTCTCTCTCTCTCTCTCTCTCTCTCTCTCTCTCTCTCTCTCTCTCTCTCTCTCTCTCTCTCTTCCTCTCCCTCTCCCTCTCCATCTCCTTTTCCCTCTCCCTCTCCTCTCTCCCCCTCTGTCTGTCTCTCCCTTTATCATCATCAAAATATATTCACAAAACACCCACATCTCTGTCCACACTATAAATCAGGGTGGGGAGCCTCTGGCCCACAGCCCATATCGGGCCCTCAGCTTGATTCATCTGGCATGTGGGGGATACTGTACTGGCTGCTACAGCTGCAACCCAGAGAATAATGCCTCCCTCCCTGCCTCCCATCCCCTAGACTGCTGGAGCCAGCCCATTCCAAAGGGAGCCTCACAAATATCCTGACTCAGATAGGGGGTGGCTCCTGCAAACTCCTTCAGTTGTTTTTAAACAGGAAATGGGACTACAGAGCCAAGGAGGTGATTTTCATAATGAGAAAAGTCAATATTTAACGGCCACTTTGCTCATTTCCAGGAATGAACTAACAAAGCACATCTCCTGAATTTTATCATTTAACCTTCTCAACCCTTTTGTGTTGAAAATTCTTGTTGAAAGCTCCTAGGAGGAGCTAAGACACTTGCCTAGCCCCAGAGCTAGAAAGCAGCCCAGCTGGGAATAAAACCCAACTGGCTTATATCAGTGTCTCGGTAACCATTCTGCATTACTGTCTGCTGTACTGTACTGTGCTTGCTCTCACGATTCTAGAAAGTCCTATATTTTCCTTGTCTCTGCATTACATGCAATAGAGATGCAATAGTTCTGGGATGACTACAAATTTGACTCCAGTTGCTTAAGTGTGACAACCTGTGCTCTAAAGTTTTCTAAAATAAGGTGACCAGATCGTCCAGGTGTTGGCGGGACAGTCCTGATTTCTAACAATTTTTCCCGCATCCCGTGGCATTTTTAAAAAGTCCCAATTTTTGGAAATATTGGAAACATTGGAAAGATTCTTTCCAAAAATCGGGACTATTTTAAAATGCCGCGGGATGTGGAAAAAATTGTTAGAAATCAGGACTGTCCCGCCAAGACCTGGACAATCTGGTCACCTTATTCTAAAACAAACAAAATTGAAGGATAGAGATTGTGTTCAACAGGCTACTTATAATTTTTAAAAGGCAGTAAAACTCTTTTCAAGTCCAGAGCCCAAATAAATAAAATAATGCTTGAGGAGTTCATACAAAGATTTCCCTTTCCTCCTTCCTATTTGTCTAGATAGATAATGATCAAGGGCGGGGGGTGGGGGGGGGTGGGGAGAATTCCCTCTGGTCTTACTCTCCAAGAGACCTCTCCAAATCTCCCCATGTTTTCTCAATGCCCAATGCACCATTGGCACAACTCTTCCTCTCCTAAAAGAATCCATTGAAATGGTATCTCTGGGCAGGTAAGCTGGAGGCCGGAATTTATGCCCCAATAAAATATAGTATGTCTCTGGGCACCGGAAAAGATGTGATGAATCTAGAAATACCCAGCAGTTGAATGGTTAAAAACGAAAAGGGAATGGGACTATGTTCAGAGCCCCCAGTGTCAGACCACCTGTCTACCTTTAAAAAAGAAATACAAGCTTTTGCCTGATGGTAAAATCTGAAAATACCATTGGACCCACAAATAGCCTTTGCTGACACTCCAACGCAACAGACAACTGCTTGGGTTAAGGAAAAATTGGGGGAATTCTAGACTGATCCAGGAAAGAGGAGACAGCTGTTTGGTGTCAGACCCCCAGAGCCCCTGCCTCCTGCTTCTTAAGGTCCAAGTGTCAAGAGGTATAAAATAAAAGGTTTGGATGGCCCCCTAACCCCACCAACAGGGTGGTCCCAGAATCCAACAGCTGGTAGAAACGGCCCTGGCAGTGTGATACTCCAAATGAGTACATCTTATCCTCCCAAGATCCTTGAACATGGAAGCTTTGCTATGCTTATTACTGAGAAGGCTCTGGCTCCCTCCAACCCATTTGTATCTCTTTATCCTCTCTCCAAACATTTGTTGTTTGGCAGGCACAGCTGCAGGCTCATTAGAGCCATGACCTCAGATCTCTGAGAGACCCCACCGAAAAAAAGGTCCAGGTGAGGAGTATTAACCTGAAAGGCATCTTGTCTGATTCTTATAAGCAAGTGCATCCTGCAGACCTGACCACAGAAAACACATGCCGCTGTTTGCAGAACCTGCTTGCATATTTCCCCGTGTGGCATTCCAGAAGCCAACAACTCAAAGGAGTTTTGTTTTACCCAGAGCGAAGTGTATAAAACTGCAAGAATATAAGTAAATCAAAGTCATGGTGCATCTAGCAGCCTGGTGATCTAGTTCTTGAATTGGATGTTGGAATCTCCTTCCCACAAAATGGCCAATTGTGATGTGTTAGTATTTTCATGCAGAGCAGCCCTCTGGCATGGAGGCACTGCCCCATTCCTTCCCAAGGAAATTCCACTGCAGACAATGTTATGATTAGTGGACTAATAACACTTGTTGTTGGAACACTCCAGACAAAGCTGCAGTGTAGACTGGCCTCCAAGTCTCTTAATCACCTATTTCATCATCTCGACACTGGAGCCTGGGCAATGGGGTTGGGCTTGTGGATCCCAATAATTAACCAAAGGGACAGCTGCTTGTATGCACGGGGATCTCCCTTCCCTCCATTCATAATCCTAAGCCAATCTGGGGTGTTAACTGGTGTGGTTAGCATGTCCAATACTGGATGGCAACTAGAAAAAGAGATGCTGCAGGCTCATTCTGAAGCAAGCTACCTGCCCACACACTCCTGACATTCATGCACACACATTTTCCTTGCAATTATTTTGCAGATGTTCTGGGTAGAGGCAGGGGAGAGTCTAGGAAGTGGGTGCATGCTAGTATGCATGCCACATTTGAGGAGCATTGCTGATACCTAACAATATAATGGGGAGCTCCTTTACCATTCCCTCTGACATTGCATTGAACTGTTGGGGGAGGAGATATGGAAGCTCTAATCACACCATGGCTTCTGAAAAAGTTGAGTCTGGGGAAATGATTGGGGCTGAAGAACAGTCTACTTCTTCATTCTGGTCCCTTTTGATTGAGCTTCTAATCAAATCAGCTAATTAGCTGAAGGTGGAGGCTTATAGTATCTGAATAAACTGATTTAGAATTGAATGTATATAAAAAGATAATATAGACAAGAAGGAGACAATGAGGCTGATTAAATCACAGAGCAAAGAAAAGAATGTCCCAGGACTTACTTAATGATTTCTCAGAACTGCTGGCAATTCTCAAGGCCAGTAGACCCAACCTCCTTTCTAACCCTGAGAGCCAGTGGGGCTTCTTGGCTACATCTTTGAGTGAAGAAATAAGTTGGGGGAGGCCAGTAGTGAGAGCAAGACAGACAGGGTGAGAAAAAGAAAAGAAAAAATAAGGCCAATTATTTTTTGGAAGGTAGACTACTAACAGCAATGTCTGCAGGTCCTTAACAGAAGTACCAGAGATCCAGAGTGCCTAGAACTGGCTTCAGGGAGAAGTGCTTTCCCAGCGAACAGTTTTGATTATTTGAAACACATCAGCAATTCTCTAAATAACAAGACACAAAGCAAACAATCCTTGGCAATTTTCTTTCCACAGATGCCGTGGCTCATTCTCCAAGGTTCCTGATATAACTACACTAATCATGTGATGCTCAGGGTGATATCTGCCCCCAAGCAAACTGGGCATATCCCAGGTATCTGGCTTCTGTTCTCTTCTCCACCCTCTCTAAGAAGTGCAAACTGTCCGGGTGACCAGACAGTTCTCAGAGCAAAGGCTCAAACATTTTTTGGGAAAGTCCCAACCCAATCCCTTTCCCACTGCTCTTTCCAAAATGAATTGGCTTTGTTTTGGGCTCCACAAATTATGAAAGTTAGCTTCCAGGGGAGCTAGAGATGAGGCATTCCCACTGTGGGATTCAGAATTCTGTTAGTTTTCACCAAAGTGCCAGAATATAGTTTGGGGGTGGTTTTTCCCTCATATTTGAACAATGACCCAAAACTTGTTGATTTGTTTACACACAATTCTTCCAGGACAGATGGTATTCAACAGAACGAAATAATTAGGGTATTTAAAAGAAACAATTATGTGGGGAAATACAGTGTAGTCCAACATGCCTGATAATCTATATGAAGAATTCATGCTTAAAATGTGCACTTAAGGTTTCATTATAGATTATGTTGCCTTGTTATTCTGAAGTAAAACAACTATTGACAAGAGATGCTTCCTGGCATGTTGTTAAAGAAAAATATGATTTTAAAAACCTTGTGGGAACAGTGGCATGAAAAGTTCAGTTTATTTTCATATCTTCCTGGGGAAACTGAAGATCCTGATGAAACGACTTTATGAGGCAATGGCTTAATTACACTAAATGGTGTTTTAAAAAAAAATAACACAGCAGGGTAGGAGTCAGGTTGGGGTAGATATTTTGTTAAATTGCTTTTTATTTTACTTTTAGCTACCTTTGGCTCTCCATAGCTCTGGGTACAAAAGATGGGACTCTTTTCTGAAACATATACTCCTTTCAATGAAAGATTCACATGTAAAGCTCTTTACTCCTCTGCTTACACCAGTGAGGATGAAAGATCCTGCATGAGATACTTAATCCTGAGCCAGCTGACTCCTGGAGCAAACAGGACACCTAAATGCAGAGAGGAAATCAATTAACCCCTATTGGCCACATGGTTTGCCTCTTGCATCCCTCATAACCAGTATCATCAAATTCTCTTTTACTTGTCTGATCTGACAAATGCAATGCTGTATGCTTGTTGTTTTTTTTAAATATATTTTATTGATTATTTATTTATTTATTTATTTATTGCAGAGAGGAAGGGAGAGGATAATTAGAAACCTACTGGGGATGTGCCCACAACCTAGGTACATGCCCTTGACCAGAATTGAACCTGGGACCTTTCTGGCCAATGCTCTATCCACTGAGCCAAACCGGTTTAGGCAACAATGCTGTATGGTTTTGGCCCAGCACCTTGATGGGGTACTAAGTCAGAATGACAATGTGTAATAACATCTTCCCAATTCAAAAAGTCTGAGGCCAGGGGAAAGAGTGGGCTTTGAAATAAATGGATTTGGAATTAGTATTTGAGTTTAATTTAGGTGAAGAATCTCCTTAATGTCAAAAATTAATTCTAACTTTAAAATTTTTTAATTCTTTGACATTATCTACCAAAACTGAACACATCCACAACGTAGATAGAAACCAGTAATTCTACTCCTAGGTATACTCAAGAGAAATGTATGTGTATGTGCTCCAAGACACATATACATAAATATTCATACCAGAATCCTATCTAATAAAAGAGTAATATGCAAATTGACCATCATACCAAGACACAAGATGGCCACCCCTATGTGGTCAAAGATGGCTGCCCTGATGTGTATACAAGATGGCCACCACAAGATGGCCTGCATGGGAAGGCAGTTGTGGGAAGTTAGGGGTGACCAGGCCAGCAGAGGAGGGCAGTTGGGGGAGATAAGGCCAGCAAGGGAGGGCAGTTGGGGGGAACAGGCCTGCAGGAGAGAGCAGTTGTGGGTGATCAGGCCTGCAGGAGAGGGCATCTGAGGAGGGACCAGGCCTGTAGTGGAGGGAAGTTGGGGAGGGATCATGCCTGCAGTGGAGGACTGTTGGGGGGGAACCAGGCCTGCAGGGGAGGGCAGTTGGGAACCAGCAGTCCTGGGTTGTGAGAGGGATGTCCAACCACCCTGGGATCAGGCCTACAGAGGTGGTCAGACATCCCTCAAGGAGTCCCAGATTGGAGAGGGTGCAGGTTGGGCTGAGGGACACCCCACCCCATGCATGAATTTTGTGCACCAGGCCTCTAGTTATTCATAATAGCCAACACAGATAACAACTCAAAGGTCTATCAAGTGTAGGATAAATGAATTCTGATAAAGTCATTCAGTGGAATACTACAGGGCAATGAGAATGAATGATCTACAGCTATAAGTAAATATATACATAAATATCACAAGCATGATGTTGAACAAAAGAAGCTAGACAAAGAAAAGCACATCCTGTGTCATTTCATCTATCCTATATAATAAAAGGCTAATATGCAAATAGACTGAATGGCAGAATGACTGGTCGCTATGACACACACTGACCACCAGGTGGCAGATGCTCCACCCAGGAGCTGGCCCCTGGTGGTCAGTACGCTTAGGGGGAGCACCTCTAAGCCAGAAGTTGGGCTCATGCTAGTGAGTGCAGCGAAGAGGCAGGAGCCTCTCCCGCCTCTCTAGCAGTGTTAAGGATGTCTAAGGGGAACAGGCCTAAGCCATCAGTCGGACAACCCCCAAGGGCTCCTGGACTGTAAAAGGGCAGGGGAAAAAAGATGAGTGGAGTCCTTATAAGAGACTAAATAGAGGAAGACACAGAAGAGGAAGGAGAAGGGCCCTGTGAAGGAGGCAGAGATTTAGCATGATGTGGCTACAAGCTAAGGAAGGTCAGGAGCCACCAGAGCTGGAAGAGGCGAGGAAGGATTCTGCCGTAGAGAACCCAGAAGGAGCATGACCCAGCTAATATCTTGATTTCAGACTTCTCACTCCTAGAACTGCGAGATAATAAATTTATGTTGTTGTAAGCCACTAAATTTGTGGTAATGTGTTAATAAAAGTCCTAGAAAACTATTAGAGGGAAGGTGTTCTGTTTCTTGATCTGGGTACTGATTACATGAGTATGTTCATTTTGTAAAAATTCATCAGGTTATACACTGATAATTTGTATACTTTTTACATGTATATTACATTTAATTATTTTTTAAAATCTTTGTTTCTGCCCTAGCTGGTTTGGCTCAGTGGTTGGGGCTCCATCCCTTGGAATGAGGGGGCACAGGTTTGATTTCCAATCAAGGGCATGTACCTCAGTTGCAGGCTCAATCCCTGGCCCCAGTTAGGGTTTGTGTGAGAGGCAACCAATCGATATATCTTTCTCACATTGATGTTTCTCTCTCTCTCTGTCTCTCCGCCTTTCTTCCACTTTGTCTAAAAATCAATGGAAAAAATATAACCTCAGGTGAGGATTAACAAAACAAAAAAATAATCATGTTTCTATAATCTAGTTCCCAATTACCCACCATTTTGAGTAAACAGAGGCTGGTTTTATGAAGTTTTATTGCTTATGTTTAAGCTGTGCTTTACAACAGGAAGGAAATCCTTTCGTGAAATAAAAAAAATGCTCCTAATAAATGTATAATCACAGCCTTTCCCTCCACTGTAGTATGGTGAGAGAACATTGGAAGACAGGATGTTAGAAGGAGCAGACATCCATTTTTCATATTTTCCTTTTTGTTGAAGTAGGTAGCAGGTTAGTTAAAGGATAGTAAATCTCTAAGACTGAAATTGTCTAGAAGTTTTGGGTAATGACAAATACTTTGATTTTGCTCAAAGTGGATCAGTTATTAACCTTTTGTGATCAACAGCAATACAAAGGAGCTCAACCCAAACCCCAACTTATCTGGAAATTTTGCAGAGTGAGAGAGGTACTGCAAATAGTTCCTATGTTATTAAGAATGAAATTCAAAGATGATTTCCTGTGTCTTAGAAAAAAAGAACACACTTGGCAGCCTGCAAACAATAAACCAGTGGTTTCAGATTTTTTCCAAAAGAATGAGATGCCTCCAAAATGAGCATGTTTTCCATTTTCTATTTCTTCCAACCACAGGCATATGACTTTGAACGTGCATTCTCCTCACACTGGCTTAGAAGAAGTCAGCATTTGCCAGAACTGTGGACTCAAGATGAAAGCCAAGTGCAGATGGAAGTGGCTGTGGGGAGCAGGCCCAAATTCTCTCAGTAGGGATTACTGGGGGGGAAAGCTGGCAGGGTGGAGATTTCATACAGACACAGGTGCAGGGAGGCGCAGGGCAGGAGATGGAATCCCCTGGGAGGGGCCTTTTCCTACCCTCTATAAATCAGTTCTCAGGCATGTCTACTTGAAGGAGGCCACTGCTGCCTAAATCCAGTTATTGAACTTGTGAGTTTAAGAAGGCCTCTTCACTGAAATTGGGCTGATAGGTCTACTGTTTCTCCTCATGATGGAGTAGAATCTCTCCCATTAGCCCTGCTCATACACCAAAAACATGTGAATGTGACCATATTGTCTGGGGCACTGAGTACACAGCAAAAAAAGACAACAGTAGTATTCTTTAAACTGTGAGAGGGGTTTTGAAGTACACAATAGGAGCAAGCAAAATTTTGACAATGGTTTGGGTGCTGACTTCCTTAAGGGGCCAAATTAGATTAAAATTGATGACTCTTCTAGTTCCCTCCTGCATTGGAATCCACAAATGTGTATGCTGTGCAGCAGTTTACATGCCATGGTCAGGATTGAACCTCACAGTTAGCCAGCCTGAGGGTAGATCCCATGCACAAATGGACCAACAGTAATCAAGCCTCAATTACAATAGGAGGCCCACATAACCCGCACAAGGAACATTCCTGAAATACCCAGCTCAGGTGATCAAGGAGACTCTACCATTGGATCCCAAAGGACACCTACTATCATACATAAGATCACCCCATGAAGGCTTGGAGTCATAGAAGAACTATCTAATACATAGAAATGAACACAAAGAGACAGCCAAGATGGAGAGACAAACAAATCTCAAATGAAAGGATAGGAGAACTCTCCAGAAAAAGAGCTAAATGAAATAGAGGCAAGCAATTTATCAGATATAGAGTCAAGGTAATGGTTATAAGAATGATCAACAGAGAAATACAAATTAAAATCAAAATGAGATATCACCTCACACCTGTCACAATGGCTATCTTCAACAAGTCAACAAACAACAATTTTTGGTGAGGATGTGGGGAAACGGGGGCCCTCATGCACTGTTGGTGGGAATTCAGATTGGTACAGCCATTGTGGAAAGCAGTATGGAGTTATCTCAAAATATTAAAAATGAAAGGACCTTATGACTTAGTGATTACACTTCCGGAATTTTATCCAAAAAATCCTGAAACACTAATTCAAAAGAATATATGCACCCTCATGTTCACTGCTGCATTATTTATAATAGCCAAGATTTGAAAGCACTCATGTGTCCATCAGTAGATGATGGATTAAAAAAAGCTTTGGTACATTTATATAATGGAATACTATTTGACTATAAAAAAGAAAGAAATCTTACCCTTTGTGACAGCATGGATGGGCCTGGAGAGCATTATGGTAAGTGAAATAAGTCAGAAAAACACAAGTACCATATGATTTCACTCATATGTGGAATCTAATGAACAAACTGAACTGATAAGCAAAATAGAGAAAGATTCATAGATGTAGAACAGGCTGACAGCTGTTGGATTTGGCAGCAGAGGGTGTGGATGGATTGTGCAAAAAAGAAAAAGAGAGAGAGAGAAACCTCATGGACACTCACAACAGTATGGTGATTGCTAGGGGAAAGTGGGGTATGGAGGTGGAGGAGGGTATGGGGAGAAAATAGTGATAGAAGATTTGACTTGGGGTGGTGATCACATAATACAGTGTACAGATGATGCATTATAGAATTGTTCACCTGAAACCTGTATAATTTTTTAACCAGTGTCATCCCAATATATTCAATAAAAAGGGAAAAAACAGTGTGTGTTGTGGTCTCTGTGAATGCTCTGCTTTTCTTCTTTTAGAGTGTTAGCCACAAGGACAGTAAGGGCTGGGCCCTCCATTTCTGTTGTCACCTTTGAGCTGTTGTCATCTACATGCAGCTATGAATCTAAAAAAGAAAAAGAAGAAACATGAAGACAGATATGAAATGGCACATGTTCCAAATTAAGTCACTATGAATGGGCAAAACAGTAACTTCTTCACCACAAATAAAGAACTTCACTCAAGGATTGTTTGAGAAAGAAAAATATGAAATTAGGGGCAAAGAGAAGAAAATTCCCACCTAGGAAATATGAAAAGTGAGGCAATGTTTGTGAGACCAGATAATAACTGATTTGGAAAAAAGTCAAAACATTAGGTAATGTGAAATGCTGAGCCTTGACTGTAACATACATTGCATGTTTTTTCCTAATTCAGTTTTGTCTGTACAGAATTCCAGCCAAATATTCTAACTGAAAGCCCTTGAGGAAAGACTGAACATGAGACAATAGTTCATAATTCAATTCCATCAGCATTCACTGAATGCTTACTATGTGCTCAACATTGTTTCATGCTGTAGGAATATTCAGGAAGCAGAAAACACAGTCAATGCCTAAAAGAAGTTTGCTATTTTGTTGGAAGAGAGAAGACTTCCAAACATAGAATAATTAAATCAGAAAATAAAGACATCATAAAGAATAAAAAACATACTTTGATGCAAAGATGTATGGTTCAGGCAAAAATGGGCAAATCAACACCATAAAAATGTTGAAGATAGTAAGGAGAGTCCTACAGATTGCAAATAAGGTAGACTTGGGCTGTAGGAATAAGGCTAACCAATGTCATGCTCTGGAACTGTCATTAACAACTGATGTTAACAAGAAAAACTCTAACCATTTGTTCTATTAAGTTGAGGGTACTGTCTCAAAATCAACAGGAGACCAAGAATGGCTTCCAAAATCTCAACTATATGTGGTGATCAATTTTTTAAGATATGTAAATGTTGAATTACTCTGTTGTACACCTGACACTATTATAATATTGTATGTCAACTATAATTAAAAACAAAAATTTTAAAATAAATTAATTTTTAATTAAAATAAAATTTCAATCAATAAATAAAATTTAAAGGGCTAACTGGTACAAAATCAGTTATCTTGATATTGTGTCACAAAAAATTTTTGGTAACTAAGTGTGAATAATGAATGAGAAGATGTGAATCATAAGAAATTGTTAATAAGTGTACAGCACTGTTTACAGAAGTGGATCTAAGCTTTTTTGGCCTTAAGAAAGGAATACTTTGGATCAGAATACAGGAGGCAACCAGATGTTACCCTTCTATCCTTCCCTTGGTTATAATGTCCTTAAAAATAATGGTTCCTTGAGCCAGTTTGACTCAGTGGACAGTGTGTGGGCCTGCGGAACAAAGGGTCCCCAGGGTTGATTCCAGTCAGGGGCACATGCCCGGGTTTCAGGCTCGATCCCCAGTAGAGGAGTGCAGGAAGCAGTCGATCAATGATTCTCTCTCATCATTGATGTTTCTATCTCTCTCTCCCTTCCCCTTCCTCTCTGAAATCAATAAAAATATATATTTTTTAAAAATAGTGCTTCCTTTAGATTCAAACCAGGTGACCCCTCCACTTATTACTCATATAGCCTTGAGGATTGACTTCGTATTCCGAAGCCTAAGTTTTCTTAAGTGGGAATAATAATAATGATAATAATAATAATAATAATTATAATGATACCCACTCCCACTGTATATGATAAGGATTTAATTAGGTAATACATGTGGAGTACTTAGCACAAGGCCTACAGTACATCAGGAGCTCAGTAAAAGTTTGCTATTGTTTTTGTTAACCATGATAACCTCCTGATTGCTACTAAAGGCTATATGAATTGGTAGTTAAGAGACTGAGCTTTGCAATCTATAGATTCAATGCACTCTCCATTAAAATACCAATGGTACTAGCCATAGCAATTAGATAAGAAAAAGAAATAAAAGGGGAGGGAGGCAAGATGGCAACTGGCAGGAAGGTAGGAAGGGAGAGTGTGTGAGAGAGTAAGGGAGTAATAGAGGTGTACGTAGATGTGTGTGGGTATGTGTGTGAGTGAAATAGGGACAGTTAGACCCTTCAGTTCTTTCTGGGGCTGCCAATCCGGGCAGTCTTAGATGGCAAAACCCCGCTGCCGCCGCAAACACTCTGGGAAGGACACTGGCAGTGGCACACAGATCACCCCATCTTGAAGAACAGAACTGCTTGAGACTAGGATCCTAGCCTCGCCACCACCCAGTCTGGTCTCAAAAGCAAACCAGAACCCTACAGCTGCTCTGGTAGAAGACCTGTCACCACAGCTGCAGACCCAGAGACACCAGGACTCCAGGCACCTGGCTGCAGATTTCTGTGAGTCACAAAGCCAATCCCCCTTCCCTGCAGCCCCCATGGCAGCAACGTAGAAACTACCAGACCCCAGCCGCACAAAAAGGCTTTCTGTCCACACAAAGCAGTGGCGACTCTGCCTGACTTTGAGCCTTGGTGCTATCCCTAGGGATATAGTTTCTGTGACCAGATCCTGCGCCCACACAGGGCAGGGAGACAACACTAAACTTAAGCACGGTCTTGTGAACTTAGGGAATGTATTTCCCGCTACTCATCTCCACCTCCAGGCAGGGAGGCAGTCCTGAATTTGAGCATAGGCACACGACCTTGGGGATATTGTTTTCTGTGACCAAATCCTACACCCAACGCAGTGAGACAGCGCTGAGTTTGAGCCTGGGGGTGCAAACCCAGGGAGTTTGTTCCCCACGACCAGACACTGTGCCCTCACAAGAAGGCAGCACTGAATTTGAGCCTGGGTATATGGACACAGGGAGTATGTTTTCCACAGCACACACCTGCATGACCAGACCCCACATCCACACTAACTGGCAGTGCCATCTGACTTTGATTCAGGATAAGCACACACAAAATGCTGTTTAAGAGATCAACCGAAGGACTTGTAACCATGCATATAAACATAACCAATGGATACAAGACACGAGGTGGGAAGGTGAAGGCATATGCGGGGGAGATATATGAAAACATGCTCTAAGTCACTAATCATCGGAGAGGTTCAAATCAAAACAACAATGTGGTACTATCTCACACCTGTCATAAATGGCTATCATCAACAAATCAACCAACGACAAGTGCTAGTGAGGATGCAGAGAAAAAGGAACCCTCGTGCACTGCTGGTGGGAATGCAGACCGGTACAGCTACTGTGGAGAACAGTATGGAGTTTCCTCAAAAAAAACTAAAAAATGGAACTCCCATTTGACCCAGTGATCCCACTTCTAGAAATATATCCCAAGAAACTAGAAATAAGAATCAGAAAGGATATATGCACCCCTATGTTCACAGTTTCACAATTCACCATAGCTAAGATTTGCAAACAGCCTAAGTGCATATCAACAGATGAATGGATTAAAAAACAGTGGTACATCTACACAATGGCATATTATGCTGCTGTAAAAAAGAAGAAATTCCTACCTTTTGCAACAGCATGGATGGAACTGGAGAGTATTATGCTAAGTGAAATAAGCCAGTCAGAGAAAGATAAATATCACATGCTCTCAATCTTTTATGGAATATAATGAACAACATAAACTGATAAACAAAAGCAGATCCAGAGACAGAGAAGCATCGATCAGACCTTCCAACCTCAGAGGGAAGGTAGGGGAAGGAAAGGGGAAGGGGGAGAGATCAACCAAAGGACTAGTATGCATGCATATAAACATAACCAATGGACACAGACACCAGGGGTGTGAGGGCATGAGCGGGGGTGGGTATGGGGGCAATGGGGCGATAAGGACACATATGTAATACCTTTATCAATAAAAAAATTTTAATGATTTAAAAATAAAAATAATAAATGTCCTCATTTTTTTTAAAGAGTCTGGCTTTGGACTTAGGTAGATTAAAACCTAAATCCTGTTCTCTGCTATTTGCTGGCTATGTAACAGGCTGTTTGTTATTATTATCATTTGCTGTTGTCACTATTATTACTACCAACTTGGTTTCCCAGGTACCTTGATACTGAGAAAGGAAGTTGGAGATCACAAATATTCCAGGCACTGGAAAGGCATGCCTTCCATTGTCAATTAATAAACTGGTCTCCTGAATTATAGTCTCCTCTGAGTCTACTAGTAGTTCGTGTCTGTCAGTCCCCCAGAGTCCTTGCAGGATGATGGGAGTTCTTGTTTCAGTGACCACCCAGCCTCTCTTGTAACCATCTACCTCTCAAAATAAGAAAAGTTTTTGGCTCACAAATCTGTGAGTTGACTTTATCCTCAAGTTTCAGTGAGATGTCTACAGCAATTTCAGACCTTGCATCTATATGACAACATATAGAGGGAGAGAGACCTCTTTCTTAACAATGAGGAAACATTCTGAGAGCCCACAGAACCCTGGCCAGTTTTCTCAATGGTTAGAGAATCAGCCTGGGGACTGAAGGGTCCCAAGTTCCATTCCAGGTCAAGGGCATATACCTGGGTTGCACGTTACCCAGCCTCAGTAGGGGCTAGTTCAGGAGGCAACCAATTGAGGTGTCTCTTTCTCAACTCCCCCTTATCTCTCCCTTTCATTCTCTCTGGAAATCAATGAGAAAAGTATCCTCAGGTGAGGATTAAAGTATAATTTAAAAAAAAAATTTAATCCATAGCAGGCCTTCCTTCACCTCTCATTAATAGGTACTGGGTCCCCCAGCCAGTATTGCTCAGTGGCTGAGCATCGATCCATGAATCAAGAGGTCACTGGTTCAATCCCTGGTCAGGATACATGCCCAGGTTGCAGGCTTGATCCCAAGCAGTGGGTGTGCAGAAGGCAGCTGATAAATGATATTTCTCTCTCATCAATGTTTCTATCTCTTTATTCCTCTCCCCTTCCTCTCTCTCTAAAAATCAATAAAAACATCTTTTAAAAATATGTATTGGGTCACTTCCCAACGAATATATGCCCACTTCCAAACTAATTCTTATAGCCAGGTATATCTGAAATATTCAGGAGCGTGGCATTACCAAGAATTAGGCTTCACCCACTGAAACTGGAAGCAATCCCCAAAATTATACTTGTGCTAAACAATGTGAGAGAGGTAGAACAAATGGTAGGATATCAACTCACAATGGCCCCCACCTTAAGCATAGGATATCCTTGCTCCTTAATGCTGGCGATCATAAAAAATAACCCTACCATGAATAATTGGACACTCCTTAAAAGCAAGTTAAAGTTAAGGTGTGCCCTAGTGACCTCTTTGGAACTATAGTCATATCCGGAGTAACAGGAATGTCACTGCCTGGAAAAACAGGGCCCCTTTCTAAAATGGGCTTTCCCTTCTGGCCAGACTCCTTAGTCCATAACTACAGTTGATAGGATCTTTGGGAGAGGTTTCCTTGGCCTTTTGTTTGAATGTCGTGCCCCCTTTATGATTCTATACATGAAGAGGAAACCAGCCCTTTCCAGCTATGTCAGGACCTTGATGAATGCCTCAGTAGCAAGCGTGACCCAAACCACAGACAGCCTAGTTCCTTCCTTTCCCAGAAGGAAGCTAACATGGCTGTCCCTTTGTTTGAAGGTGCTGGGTTAAAAAACACTAGCTGCAGTTTGAGAGAGAGAGTTAAGGAGGTCCTAAAATCAATTCCTCTCCTCGTCTCTCTACTGTTTGTGTTGAATATACAATGAATCAGTCTGAGAAACCAAGATTCACCCCAGCTCGGGCTGAGGACTGACACAGGCAAGGCTGGACTACTTGCAGAGCGCAATGTGCTCTGTCCTAGAATGTATACGACCACAGGCCTGTGCCTCAGGGTTCAGTTCCCACCATTGGCTTCCTCCTTGACCTGTTTTTAATTTTTCAAACCTCCCACCCCTCTCGCAGACGGTTTCAGTTTCTTGCCTGACTTCTCCGTGGTTTCCCTGGGCAGGCTGCCTTGTTCTCTCCCTCAGCTGGCGAGGCTGGCTGGCTGCCTAATTGTCCCAAGAGACAGGAAGGCACCCTTTACATCTCTCCAGCTTTGGTCCCTTTTTACTGCCTCTCTGGAATTAACATCAAGGACTTTGAAAATATCTTGGTAAATGCAGATGTAGAAGCTAGATAGGATTGTGGTCACCTTGGCCCTCATTTTTCTTGCTTCTACAGAGTAGGAAAATTCAGTGCTGTTTTTGGACTTTACCCAATACGTTTTCTGCTCAGAAAGCCAATAACTCACTCTCCAAGTGACTTGTTTGGCTCTGCTGGCTATATCACGTATCATATATTATAGATGATATATCACAGTCATTGGCAAAACTTAACTAATGCCCAAACTCCACTCCCAGCTCCCAGCACTGACTGCCAGAGGTAACCATACATTAACATTGGTAAGATGCAGTGTGCTGTTAAACCAATCTGCATTATTTGAAGTGAAAGGGTAGAAGCAAATAGACTTGCAAGTTTCTTGGAGTAGTATTAGTGTAATTTCCCTTGGACTGTAAATAACTTCGAAAGATCATACAGGTATTTTCTACATTACTTGGAATTTGTTTTTCAAATCAAGTGAATATTGTGTACAGAACATTGTGTTCAATGTTCAAGGGACTACAAGGGTTTTAGTAAGGAATACATGCCATATGCTTTGGAAAAATTAAAAACAATCCAAGGTAGTATATGCTAAGTCAAAAAGAATGGTATAGAGCAGGCTATAAATGCAGCAGAAGTACAGAGGACTTTATCCTTAGTTGATGTATAACAGCTTAAACTCATTTCTAAGCATTGCCCTTGGGCCTTTCATTCAGGACAATAAGATACTCTGGGAGAGGTGGGGTGGAACACCATTTAAAGTTAAACGAAACCTCTTATTAACCCATGGCCAACCTGTAGCAAGAGCACCCCATTCAGTTGCTTGCTTCCTGTGGCTAAAGTTGGCCTATGCAGGAGGCCAAAAGAATGTCTATCCAGTGGTTTTGTATGGCAGTTTGCATTCTGATAGTGAAGGAAAGATAAATGTGGAAGAACCTCCCTAAAAAATACCTTCCTATATTGTAGGTTGCCTGGTCACTCCGCTTAATGGTTTTATTTTTCCCCCCAATATTTTTATTTATTTATTTATTTTTATTTATTTTTTTTTTTAGAGAGAGGAAGGGAGAAGGAGAGGGAGAGGAACATCAATGTAAGAATGACACATCGGTTAGCTGCCTGCCACATGCCCCCTACTGGGGATTGAGCCTCCAATTTGGGCATGTACCCAGACCAGGAATCAAACAGTACATGGGACAACACCCAACCGACTGAGCCACACCATCCAGGGCTCCACTTAATAATTTTAAAAGACGTTATTTTGTTCAGCAGTCTGTAGTGAGTGAAGTTTGCACTCTGCCAGGGAAGAGATATTAAATGTCTGTGGGGTCTGTGGGAGTGGGAAAAGAGTATAGACCTCATTGGGAAATTCTCTGTTAGTCACTAAGTTTATTAATTTTGTTTTAATTGATTTCTTTATTGTTTTATAGAGAGAGGGGGGATTGAGAGAGAGAGAGAGAGAGAGAGAGAGAGAGAGAGAGAGAGTCCCTCCTGCACATGGCTCGACCAGGGATCGAGCCCACAACCTGGGTATGTTTTTCTCCTTCCCCATAAATATGATATAGTATATTGCAATGACCATCTCCTGCTACTACTCTCCAAGGACATTTGGAAAGGGTGTTAAATAGCAATGGTTTTGTACAGTGCTATAATTTTTATAGCTATACGGAAGCCAACTGCCACCGACATCCCTACACCAGAGACGAGTGAGCCCCAAAACTCTTTCATGAGAATAAGCAATGGAATCCAGCAGATTATCCTAACCAAATAGCACTCAGGCAAAAGGGCCCAACCTGGTAAGATTCTTTCAAATGCATTTTGTATCAAGGCTTAAACTCATCAGAAAAAGACAATGAAATTTACCAGGAAATGTTTAACGTAGAGTAATAGAGCTGCTGAGATACACTTAAACATAACTTTCTAAGCTTAAACTGCATAATAATCTTTTCCAGATCCTTTTAGTTCATTTTTTTTTTCACTCCAAAAAGAACCTTATATGGGATTGTTCACATTTGGCCCAGTACAACTTTGGCCCATATCAAACCCCTTAGACTTGGCCCAACACAAATTCATGCTGTCAACTACAGCTTAGCTCCCACCATGGCCCAATTGTTCCTTATTCATCTTATACTGTGAATATTCCAGTTTTCCTCCCAACTCCCCATTCTTAGTAGATGAGCTTGCTTACAAACCTCTTACAAATGTTGCTTGGAGCTATGGATGTAAACTCACTTAACTATTGGAAATGTTAGAATATCTCTCACATCAGATGATGTTTCCCCCCCTGAATATTCTCAAAGTTATCTATTTTCTCCTCTGTTGTAGAATTCATCCCTTCCCACTTTTCTACTCCCACATTTATCCTCTCCCTTTAGACCTGCACCATTTTATATAGTAGCTACTAGCCACATGAAGCTATTTAAATATAAATTAATTAAAATTAAATTAAAAGTTGTTTTTCAATTGACCTAGCCACATTTCAAGTTCTTAAAAGCCACATGTGACTACTATATGGCACAGAAAAGACAGAGAAAATTTCCATCATCACAGAAAGTTCTACTGGGTAGCAATTTTCAATAGGGTCCTCTGATTTCTTTCCTATCCCATGGATCATCAACAATAGCAACAACTACCCTACAATTGACCCTTCTACCCTTGTAGCTAGCTACAAGTCTCTAAATGCTGCCAAACTTTTAGAATGAGAATTTGCTTTTACCCCTACATTCCTTCCCTAGTCCTTTGCAATTTGACTTCTGTATCTTCTTTGCAGAAATAAAGCCACCAAAGACTTTTGGTGCATCCTACACCATTTTTTCCAGTTATCATCCTCCTAAAATTATTTCTCTCTAACCTGTTTCTCCCACCTTCGGTACCTGGCACATAATCATTGCTGAATAAATGTTGGTTAGCTGAGACAATGAACTTTCCTCCTTGATCACTTAGTCCTCCAGGACCCATCATGCAACTCACTCCTGTCTCAAAGGCTCAGTCTTCTGCTTGTTTTGTTTTGTTTTGTTTTGTTTTTGTTTTGTTTTTTTTGCCAGCCCTTTTCTGACTAGCTCATCTTCTCTCCTTCACCTTTAACTACTAGTATTTGCTTTTTTGAAATGGGTCTTGATGCCCTGTCTCAAGATACTAATTTCTCAGAAACAGACTTGTAGATACAGAGAACAGACTCGTGGTTGCCAGAGGGAAGGGGGTGGAAGAACTGGGTGAAAAATGTGAAGAGATTGAGAACTACAGATTGGTAGTTACAAAATAGCCATTGGGATGTAAAGTACAGCATAGGAAATATGGTCAATAATCTTATATAATAAAAGGCTAATATGCAAATAGACTGAACGGCAGAACAACTGGTAGCTATGTCATGCACTGATCACCAGGGGGAAGACACTTAATGCAGGAGCTGGATTAAGTGCGCTCCCACAGGGGGACCGCTACTCAGCCAGAAGCTGGGCTCGCCAGCAGGCTCATGGCTGTGGCAGTGGCAGGAGCCTTCCTGCCTCCAAGGAAGTGCTAAGGACCCCTCAGGGAGCAGGGAGCAGGCCTAAGTTGGCAGGTGGACATCACCTGAGGAGTCCTGGACTATAAGAAAGTGCAGGCCAGGCTGAGCCTCCCCACAACCCCAGCCCCAGTGCACAAATGTCATGCACCAGTCCTCTAGTATTTTAGTAACTATGGTGCGAGATGGGTACTGGAAATATCAGGAGGAACACTTTGTAAAGTATATGATTGTCTAACCACTATGCTGTACACCTGAAACATGCCAGTTAATTCCCTTGTGAACAGTCAGAGATTTAAGGGGGCAGGAACAAAGACTGTAAAATGGAAGATATGGGAAAGCTCTGGCCAAAGGAACATTTTCTATATAATAATTCTGCTACAGTCTCTCTTATGACTAGTTTCAACGTTGAAGAACAGAATAGTCGTTTTTTTCCTAATCATTTCTTCTTTATTTTTTTTCCTTTTTGTTTGGAGGGAGGAGTGTGTTAGTAACCTCCAAACTACCTCTTCATAGCAAATTACACAACAGTTGTAGATCAAAACAAAAAGCCAGCCACTTGCACAAAGGCGATAGTAATGTAATAAGACCACAGAAAATTACATCCTGGTGCTTTGTGAAGAAAGTTGACAGGACAACACATCCTTCCCTTCTTAAAATGAAAGCATGAAATACACTCTAACCTTTAACAGCATATGATGTCTATAACTATGTGAAGGAAAGTCAGAAATTTTTTTCTCCCTTTATTTTTCTTTTAGCAGAAACATCGTTCTGCTGATTAGAAAGCTAAAAAAGTGAATTGGGAGAAATATGAAACTCATTCAAGTAAAGAAAAATTAAAGTAATGCAGACAACACAGTGTAAGATGCTTGACTCTGTTACACTTAACTTAAAAACTACCAGGTCTTCCCCATCTGGTGTGGTTCAGTGGTTGAACATCAATCTATGAACCAGGAGGTCACAGTTCTATTCCCAGTCAGGGCACATGCCCAGGTTGTGGGCTTGATCCCCAGTGGGGAGTGTGCAGGAGGCAGCCAATCAATGATTCTCTCTCATCATTGATGTTTCTTTCTCTCCCTTCCTCTCTTTTCCTCTCTGAAAACAATAAAAATATATTTAAAACAAACAAAAACTACCAGGTCCTGACCAGTGTCCCTCTACCCTGCACCACACCAGCTCTATTGAGATACAGTTGAAAAATAAAAGTGTAATATATTTAAAATGCACAACATGATAATTTGATTATATATACACTACTGGTCAGGTGCACGTAATTTGTGCATGGAGGGGGGATTCCCTCAGCCAGCCTGCACTCTCTTGAAATCTGGGACCACTGACTCCTAGCCACTCACCTGCCTGCCTGATTGCCCCCAACTGTCCTCCCCTGCAGGCTGATCTTGCCCCCAACTGCCCTCCTCTGCCAGCCAATTTGGTTCTGATGATCAGTTTCTATGCAAGTCAGCATCAAAAGCTCCACCTCCTAGGCAGCCATTGGCTCCTCACAGTTGACCCAGATTTGGTTCTGATTGGTCAGTTTCTATGCCAGTCAGCATCAAAAGCTCTGCCTTCTAAGAAGACATTGGCTCCTCACACTTCACCCAAATTTGGTTCTGATTGGTTGGTTTCTATACCAGTCAGTATCTCTGGCCTATCAACAGGGCCTGATCAGAAAGGCAGGGCTGATCAGCAGCCCTGGTGGAGGCCTAGAGAGAAATGGAGGTGTTGCTGCTGACCAGACTGGGAGAGAAAGAAAAAGGCAAATGCTGATCAAAAGCTGCCACAAAGGATCAGTCCTGCTTCTCTCTTCAGGCCTCTCTCTGGCCCTGATTTGCAGCCCCCTCAGCATTCAGTGCTGGGATGCCGCACCTGCAACAAAGGCAGTCAGCACTTGGTTGCCACAGTAACCCAGGGCAGACTGCAGGACCAACTTCCAGTTGGTGGAGCCTCAGTTGTTAGTGGTCATTATGACTCGGGGTTTTTATATATTAGGACTAGAGGCCCAATGCACAAATTTGTGCACAGGTGGGGTCCCTTAGCCTGGCCGGTGATTGGAGTCCGATCAGGGCCTTCTTGCCCAGTCCCAATTGGGGCCTATGGGGGCCAGACAGCCAGTGAGGGACCATGGGAGGGCTCCAGGTTGTGTCTGGCCCTCTCGTCCAGTCCCAATTGGCCAGACCCCAGCAGCAGCAAGCTAACTTACCAGTTGGAGCATCTGCCCCTGGTGGTCAGTGCACATCATAGTGATTGGTCGAGTGGTCGACGGAAAGGTCGGACACTTAGCATATTACGTACGCTTTTATTATATAGGATAAGTGAAATGATTACCACTATCAAGTTAATGAACACATCCATTACCTCACATAGCTACTTTTTTTTTTACAGGACACTGTTATTAACTGTAGTTACCAAGATGTTTATTAGATTCTCACAATTTATTTATATTCTAACTGGAAGTTTGAGCCCTCTATCCAATCTCCCATTTCCTCTACCTACCAGCCCCCTGGCCATCATGAGTTAATACTTTTTCTATGAGTCTTACTTTTATTTTTTTAGATTACACATATAATTATTTGTCCACAATACAATATTTGTCTTTCTGTTTCCCAACCAATATTCTTGAAATGTAATTCAACACCCAAAACCTATAAGTGACACTAAGAACACTGGAGAAATTTTACTGAACAGATGTGGGCCATCCCAAAACTCAGTGATCTTTGAGAGCTAAAATATCAAGATTTTTTTTCACAATGATTTATAAGAAATTTGCTTATAACAGAAAAACAAGAGAAGGCTTTCAGTTATACACAAGGTAATCAAAGTAGCAAAAATATCCTCCAGAGTGGGCATTTACCAGGCAATTTGGGTTAAAATAATATAAAAGGCAAATTGTTTTGCCCAGTACATCTGCCTTTCTTGCACTTGAAGAAAATTGGCAGATGAAACTTCTAGAAACAAAGAAAGGAAGGAAGGAAGAGAGAGAGAGAGAGAGAGAGAGAGAGAGAGAGAGAGAGAGAGAGAGAGAGAGAGAGAGAGAGAGAGAGAGAAGAGAGAGAGAGAGAGAGAGAGAGAGAAGAAATGAAGGAAGGGAGCCTCCTTTCCCACAGCCTTCTGCCAAACAGATTCTGTTGCTAGGTAAACATAAGCCACCAACAATTTATGTACCCATATATATATATAGCAAATTATAGCTGAGAGGAAGCCTGCTAGTTTATGAAACAGATGGTAGATTTATGTTGTAGCCCAAGAAAAACAGGGTTTTGCCACAAAGAGCCACTGCAAGTCTCTCTGACAATTTCCTAGCCTAATAAACACTATGGCTTTTTATACTGTGAAGTAGAAGAGTGGAATCACATAGAAAAGAAGAGTTAAAAGGAATGACAAAAGTGATGCTCTTTGAGAGGTGGAATTATTGGTTTTAAACTTTGTTTTTAAATAAGCAATAGCAAAATACATAAATAAGTAAATAAATAAATGATAGCAGCAGAAAGTAAACCAATACAGCTAGTAATATACCCTCAGACTTGCCATCTGGGTTGAAGTTAGATTTAATAAGCCCAGCTATATCAATTCCACGATAACATTTAATGAAGGCAAATCTCTGTAACTAGAAAATATATCCATGTTTATTAAATTTTTTAAAAGAAGTTTCAACAACTGAAGGCCCTTGCAACTCTTATTTCTCATCCAAACTAAACTGGTATTTGTTTAATAAGAAACCGGTTCACAACTGGATTTCAACTGCTCCAGCACGTAAAGGAACAAACTGTTGAACCACACTCAGATCCACACTGACATCTGCAGGTAGTTGAAGCAGGACTTATAGGAATTGTTTTCTAGACACCAGACTATCAAACCAGTCATCACAGTAGTATACAAACATAAAACACAACATTTAATACCCTGAATGACAATTTATTTATTTTTAAAAATACTATCAAAGTGTAAGCAGTTTCATAGATTAAAATATTGCACATAGTATATGAGCTCAATTATGTAGGAAAAAATGTAACTATTTCTGCCTGGTGTAATTGTGGTGGTTTTATTTTCACTTAAATGTTTTCCTTCTATTTTCTGTTGCTTTTTATATATTCTCAAATGAGCATATAGTACTTTTACAATAAGTAATGTAAAGCATGCTACCTAAGTTTTAACTTCAAACCCTTAGTTGTCCCAATTCAACTTGTATTAACATTCATCAAAGCCTTTTAACAGCACCCTGCAAAATGCTGCTTTACTGTAGTAAACCACTGCTATGTAGCATGTTTATTTATATAGATTATCAAAACTTCTAAACACACAAAAATAAGGATAAAACCGATTTGTAGCAGACTCAAGCTACTCTAGTCTAAGATATGATTTTTCTCTAGTGCCTTTCAATTGAGAAATATTTTTAAAGTAACATTTCTTGAATCAATCTATAATTACAGTATTAGAGAAAATAGGATCTACTACGATGAGGCTCCTTTTACAATGACTGTATGGGAGACCGTTTGTCTTTCTGGACTTGCAAAATCAAGAGACTCATTCAAATTCTGAGGTAAAAAAAAAAAAATCAATGTTTGAAGAAGGCTTTATTTTACCTGTTAAAAATTAGGTATAATAGAAAAATCCTCCAGGATTTCTACTGGTAGAATAAAAAGTACAACTGCATAAAGACTCCTTAAGAAATTCAATCAATGAGCTCTCATAAAAATTCAGTCTCCCCCACTTACAAGTGTGTTACATTTCTAATGCTTATTAATTTTTTTTGGGGGGGTGCCAAGTAGTAGGGTTCCAAGTTAATTTACAAAATAAAGCTAAAATCTAAAATACTCTATGTTTGCAACGAAACTGTAGAATGAAGTTTTAGCAATAAAATAAAACAAATGTTGGGATGCTTTTAACAACAAATTATTTTTCAGTTTTCATGTTTTGGTGCATGAGAAAATAACTATAGAAAGATAAGAAAGTGGGACATTTTCAAGCACTTTAGATAGTAACTAATTGCTCTTTAAATCTTGCAGCTTATCTTGTTTTTGTTTTATGCTTAAGGGTTGTACTTAAGGTTTTACTTTACTTAATAAATGGACATGGAATGGTAATTGGGAGAAAAATTAAGAGAGTGATTTTACTATGGAAACTGGCTAAGAATTGACACAGAAGGGGAAAGGGAGCTAAAGAAAACATGGATGTCGAGTCTACATTGTAGACGATACTTTTTGTTTCCACTTCATTCATTCATTCAGTTATGAAATATATTTTATAAATAAATTATCTTTATTGTTGGAAGTATTACAGATGTCCCTTTTTAAAAATATATATTTTATTTATTTTAAAATATATTTTATTGATTTTGTTACAGAGAGAAAGGGAGAGGAATAGAGAGTTAGAAACATCGATGAGAGAGAAACATCGACAGCATGTGCCCCCAACCAAGATACATGCCCTTGACTAGAATCGAACCCGGGACCTTTCAGTCCACAGGCTGGCATTCTATCCACTGAGCCAAACCAGTTTCAGCCAGATGTCCCTTTTTTTGTTTGTTTTTTTCCCATTGACCCCCGCCAGCCCGCACCAGCCCCTCCCAGGCCTTCACCACACTATTTTGTGTGTCTATGGGCTATACATATATGCATACAGGTTCCAAACCCACACTCTGCACTCCTTACCTTCCTTCTGAAATTCATCAGTTCATTTTTTGGGGTGTGTGTGTGTGTGTGTGTGTTTTAACCTTAATTGTTGAAATTAATACATATGTCTCCCTTTCCCCCCCGCCCCCCACTGACCCCTTCTAGCCTGCCTTCATCCCCTACTACAAGTATTCACCAACCTATTGTCTGTGTCCATGGGCTATGCATATATGCATATAAGTTCTTTTTAAATATATATATTTTTTTATTGATTTCAGAAAGAAAGGAGAGGGAGAGAGAGAAAAATCATTGATTGGATGCTTCTCACATGCCCCCCACTGGAGATCAAGCCTACAACCTGAGCATGTGCTCGGACCCAGAATCGAACCGTGACCTCCTGGTTCATAGGTCAACGCTCAACCACTTAGCCATGCCTGCCAGGCTGTATACAAGTTCTTTGGTTGATCTCTTCCCACCCATCCACCCTCCAGACCCCCAGCCCCCGCCCCCACCTTCCTGCTGAAATTCATCAATCTGTTTCATGCTTCTCTGTCTCTGGATCTATTTTGTTCATCAGTTTATTTTGTTCATTAGATTCCACATATCAGTGAGATTATGTGATATTTTTCTTTCTATGATATATGTATTTTAAAATATTATTTGTTAAATTTGTTATAACAGGATACTTCATATAACTCTCATTAATGGAAAGTCTGTATCATGTGCCACAAACAAAAGACACATATTAGGTATATATTAAAAATATTAGCTAAAAGTGGAAACTCCTCATGTGTTTCCTCAGGAATTGTGTGGAAGAAGTTTGATGCTCCTCCTAGAGGGCAGAGTGTGTGTGGCTTTCTTCCCACTCCTTCTATAGGTTAACACTCCCTGATGATATTCCTTCAGCTCCCTCTATTGGTTAGAGAGAATAACTCCACAATTATTCAACAAACTTTATTGAGCTACTATTATGTTTCAGATACAGTGCTGGCTGTTGAGAATACAGAGCAGAAAATGAGAAAATTATTGTATGTAATGAACAAAGATTGGGAAAGAAGGAAAAGAGGAAGCTAGAAAATTTGGACATAGATTCCTTTTGTCCAAAGTAGGCAGGTCTCCGTGACCCAAGCTAGAAGCTTGTCTATAAGGTTTATATTCTGACCTTACTTAGCTTTGGAGCTCTAACCACTCCTTTAGTCAGAAGAGATAGTAACCCCTCATTTACTTAAGCCTCTGCAATCTCACTTTTACCCCTTTTACTTCACCAAAAGTACACATATGAAAGGCTCTAGGGACCTCCTAATTATCAGAATCAGAAGGAGTTTTCAGTCCTCACCTTAAGTGACCCTGGCAATGACTCCCTCCTTAGCTTCACTGATAAAGGTAGCTGCTTTCCCCAGTTTTCTCCTGCCACCTCATCTCTCCTTCAGCTTCCTTTTAAATGTTGGTGTTTGTCAAGATTTTGTCCTTAACCCACTTCTCCATACAACCTCCCTGCTTATGTCTACACACATAGGCACAAAGATTTCTACCTACACAAGCTAAAACTCTCAAATTCTAAAAGACCACAGCCTATTTCTTTCTCCAGCTTCATTGTTTTTCATTTATTGATGTAACATTTGTTAACCCAGCCTCATTTTCCATAATTGTCAAATTACTGTGTTTCTGTGAGAGTGATTTGGTCTCTTCTTGTCTGTACCCGATTTCCCCTTACCTGATTCCCACCTCCACCCAAAAGTTTGCTCTTCAAGATTCAGCTTCAGTGCTACTTCTTCTGGTAAGCATTCTAGAAGCACAGCACAGCCTATTTTTGGTGCTCCCCCTTTGTATTCACCCAGCACGCTCAAATTGGTGCTTCCAATGGTCTGTGTATTTCTGTTTATTCCACTACACTTGTCTTCTTAAAGGCACGAACTTAATCTGCACTTATAGTTCCCAGCACAGGGCTCAATAAATATGTTAAATTGATAAACAGTCTAAGAAATCCCTTGTAAACTATAGCATAGGGAATATAGTCAATAATATTGTAATAACTCTGTATGGTGTCAGGTGAATACTGACAATATTGGAAGGAACGCTTTGTGAAGTTTATGATTGTCTAACCACTGTATACCTGAAACTAATATAAAATAATATTGAATGTAAACTGTAATAAAAAATTGTCCAAAAAAGAGGGGAAAAATTCCCAGAACTGTGAACAGTTAAACACAAAGGAAGAGGAGGTTGTTGGTGGTATAAGCTAGGGCTGTTTAACACTTGAGTATTCAGATACTTTTCCCTTTCCCTTCATAGAGGCAGCCAGGGCTGGTGGGGCTAGAGGGGCATGAGGGTCAGAGCCAAAGAGATGGTTGGGCTAACAAGGCCACCAGGATGTCAGGGCTGGAAATTGATTACACACAGGAGAAATGACCAATTATTTGGAGGACAAAGGGAACCAGGTCTGTCACTAGCTGAGAATGGAATTATAGGGTAGATGCTAGGATGAACCCTATGCTGGAGGTATGAATTTGAATTCATGATTTTTAATAGATGAACAGATATAAATATGTGTGGATCTATGCTGAGAAGGCCTTTAAACCATGATGCCCACCCCCATTCCCAGTGGCAATGATTATACCAGTGTCTAGCCTACACTTTGATTTTGAAATATCTTTCTCATTAAAGGAAATCAGGGCTCCTTAGAGAAATGGCTGATCCTGGGGCTGGGTCAAGATCTTATGCCAGAAAGTAAAACACTCTCAAAAAATCATAGGGATTTGTCAACAGGACACGGGAGCTGACATGGAGGAGCACTCACCCTCCAAATCTGGGAGGTGAATATCAATAATAACATGGTAATAGATTAAACCCCATTGACTAAAATAGGAGTCTATGAGTCTACATTGATTTAAATAAATGGTAGAGAAGGGAATTTTCTTTACAGTAGAATGCTAATTAATAACTGTATTCAAGGGGGGGCAATGTTAAAATATGTAAACAGATAATAATTTAATTAAAATTTTTTTAAAAAAATAACTGTATTCAAAATGATAGGATTAGAGTTACCATTAGGTAGCCATCATAAATACCAGCAGGGAAGAAAGATCAGTGGATACTATTATACTAGTAGTAAATGAAAGTTTCATAAGAAAACAAGGTAAGTAATACTCTTAAAGTATCTCTATACAAAATATTTTATTATTTTCAAAGGGAAAACACTAACTGTTCAGTGGAATAACGTGGTAGACACCAGTTTAACTAAAGGATCAAAGATATCATTACCAGTAATAGGACAGTGACAGCATGTGCCTCCTGCAATGATATATTGAGAACACAGCATCGCTTATGTGGTATTCCTGCCCAAAATAAAAAACCTGAATTTAAACATTAGTCAAACCTAAATTAAGGGACATTTCTCACAATATCTGACCAGCACTTTTCAGAAATATGAAGGTCACCAAAGAAAGATCGGGGAACTTCCAGATTGAGGGAAACCACACACATAATGATTAAATGTAACATATAATACTAGCTTAAATCCTGGGCCAGATAAAATATTTCTTTTCCTTTAACTTAAAGAATGTTATTGGGACCATAGGAAAAATTTGAAAGGGGTCTGAAGATTAAATGGTATCAAAGTTAACCTCCTAATTTTGAAAGCTGTAATGTGGTTATATAGAATGTCCAAGTCTTGAGGAAATTTTCACTGACGCATTTAAGAATAACAGGGCATATCATGCCTGTATCTGTTGGTTCAGGAAAAAAAAATGTGTGTACATACACATACACACATTAGATATATAGATAGATGCATACATACAAGAATTGAGAGAGAGAGAGAGAGAGAGAGAGAGAGAGAGAGAGAGAGAGAGAGAGAGCGCGCGCACGCGCGAGGGGAAGGAGAATGATATAACAAATATGGTTAAATATCAACAAATGAGAAACCTGGGTGAAGGATATACTGGAGTTCTTTGGGCTAGTTATACAACTTTTCTTTAAGTGTGAAATAAAACAGTTAATATATTTTTAAAATACTGAAAAGAAAACTGTGTGCTTGTAACCTGAGTCATACAAAAAGGCTTTTATTTTTTACCTGTCTACTCCTCCATCGAGTTCCAAAAAAACAATTTAGTCTTATGAATATGTAAAAAATAAACAAGATAAAATAAATTGAAAACAAGTATGAAATCCATGTGATCTTGGCAAGAACCTTCTAAATTGCCAAATTCTATAAAATGTTCTTGAAAATTTGACAGGTTATGAGGAGAGATTTTTTTTTTTTTTTTTTTGGAGGGGGGGAGAAACAATCCGAACTTCAATATAGTCATTAGTTCCTTTGTGTTCCTGATACCCTTTTATTCAAAACTTGATCACAATTAGTCACAGAGAATGTAATACTGGACTATGGAGGCAGAAAATCATTATTAATAAGAATAAAATAAATACACTTTAAAATTTGTACAGAATTTTATGCATGTGTACACACTTTATTAAATTTGCGTTTAAGATATACACAAGGTCATCATTTCACAAAATTTCCCATTATTTCAAAAGCAGTTATCATGAAATACAATGATTACATAAGTCAGCCAAGCAAAAAGAGCATCACCTATAGGATTTTCTTACCTTATCATCTCTTGTACTTATTTTCAAATAGAAGCTTGAAATATGATATAATATAGAATAGGAAGAGATCACTTTAATATATAATAATGATCACTTTTCAAATATTAAATTTTATATAAAAATAAAGGGGTACTCTTAACCAAGCTAATCTGAAGATTAGCATGTCTATCTTTTATTTATCTCAAAACAATCCCTGCAGAAAGTTAACTTTCTAGTTCATTTAAACAATAAAGTTAACCATCCTGCTTCCTAGTTCTCATACCATTGGAACAATTTCATTTTCCTGCCCTAATTCTACCCCACCACTGAATTTGAAAAATAAATATCATATTCCAAAGGTTATTTCTTAAGAGTTCTAGATTAGAGCCAATAAATGGCCAAAAGTGTCCCTTTAAGGCAAGAAGACAGGAGAGTGAATGTGGATAAGTATCCTGTAAGATAAGCCATCGCTCAATATGATATAGGCAGAAACATCTGAACATGATTCTTTCACAAACAGAATAAATACACTGAATGCCACAGAAATAATGTTTCTTTAAAATGGCATACTAGAGAAAAATCTTCATAATATACACATTTATGTCAGGTTGAAGGATTATGGCCTTTGCACAGGTGAAAGCAATAAGAGAAATAAAACCATTAATGGTTGTTATTACTATTTAAAATAAACAGCGCATCTGATGCTATAACAGAACTACTTATTGATAGCTAAGTGATGCTCTCTTACAATTCAAAGAGAATATGTTTCCCTTCAAGCCACACAGTATTCTAGCCTGTGAGTACCTGCAAAGTGCAACATCTTCCTTCAAGATTCAAGGATCTTTGCCTTCAAAACACACAAGTGCAGTAGTTTTTGTTTCTTACATACATTCAAAAATGGAATACTATGATCCTAGCAGGGAAATTTGCATATTAAATACACACTATCCACCCACGATATATGAACATTAAAGAAATCTACCATGACATACATTTTTACACAATTTTAAATAATAAATAACACAACAATAGACTACACTCGAGTTTTTAAAATAGCTCCATTCAGGATTTACCTTTTAAAATTTAACTTCTGGCATCACAGACTATCATTAACAATGTTCACAGCTCAAACAGCTTCTTAAAAAGCAGAATTCACAACAACATCGATTTTTTTCAGCTCATAGATATTAAATTGCCTTGCTCTAAGGCAGCATGAACAAGAACTGGATTCTGATTCTGGTGGCAACACAATGACCAAAACACAGTCGGCAGCACCGCTCATCACATGACAAAACAAAAGAATCCAATGTCACAAAAGTAATCAGGAAAAAAGCAGCAATCAAAACAGTATGTGGCAGTCACATAAAGCTCCCTTTTCTACATACCTTATGATATACATCTTTACAGCACAGCACTGTACCCCAAGGCATCTCAGGCCTCATAATACTACCCAAGGCAAGCTGTCAAGCTTCAGGTATGCTTTCTAGACAGTAGTTTGTGGGTAAATAACATTATTCATTCATTTGAAGGTGCTCCACACATCTGGTCAAGTCAGGAATTTCTTCTCCTTGATAACAACACCTAGAAATATTAATAATATTTTATATATTCCTTAAGGCAACAGAATTGGGGAGAAAAATAGCAACTGTGGTAGCTGAGTCATAGGAACTTGTGTGGTGACTACTCCAGGCATCCTATAAGTTCATTTACACTCTCAGCGCTAAAATTAATCCTCACGTCATACACTCTAACATCATAGAAACGATATGGGTAGTAATGAAAGCAACTATGTGGTTTTTTTTCCTGTTCTGTGAGAAATGACAAGTAAGCAGCTCCAACAGGAAAAGGAAACAAAGCAATGTGCTTTAAACTGATGCAGAACAATAAAAAAATGATATAATGAAAAGCAACTCATCTATTGTAAAATATATTTGAAACTATGTAGCCAACAGAGGACAAAAAAATTGTCAAGCAAAAGAGAATTTCTGATCTACTCTAGGTGTCATATAACTGCTGGGAAAAGGAACCATTATAAAAATACCTATCAGTAAAAAAAAAAAACAAAAAAAAAACCACACACAAAAAAAAACAAAAACGTATCAGGGCTTTCCTTAAACATATTTGAGATTTAGTCCCTAGATCCAAAATGTGATCAGGAGAGAGAGAGAGAGAAAGAGAAAGAGAGAGAGAGAAAGAGAGAGAGAGAGAGAGAGAGAGAGAGAGAGAGAGAGAGAGAGAGAGAGAGAGAGAGAGAGTCACTATTCTCATAAAATTGAACTTTAGAGAAGAGAGATGCCAAGAAAAGAATGGTGTCAAAATAGTTTAAATATGTAATACTTTAATCCTCATTATGGATCAAAGTTCTCTGTGTTCCTCTCACTGAATGATTTATGTAGGAAACAGCAGCTAAAACACTGAATCAGAAATGGGTAAATCACTTGGGTGAGAAATCATCCATCAAGATGAATGGAGGGCATGAATTGGAACATGCCACTGGAGACTCTGCAGTCATGCTGCCTATAGCCAGTGAATCTGAGGATAAGCCACTGCTGCTACTGCTCCTACTCTGCCATCCAAAGTATCTGAACTAAAGACAAAGCATAAAGAATTATAAGCAGATGAACCTATCAGGTTAAAAGTAAACATAGCATGCAAAAACATAGTTTCAAGAACTCATGAATTAGTACAGCATTTGTAAATAATAAAAAGTAAAAAAGCAATAGCAAATGAACTACATCATTCAGATACCTGTGAAAGTAAGATACTCGAGGTTCCCTATCATTTTAGTGCTCTCCAGGAGGCGCCAGAATGTCAATAAGCCTTCCTCTTGACAAGTCACAATTTTAGTGAGGTTGTTCCCTTACCTTCAGCTAAAGAGATTTCTACCTTATATTTATCTTCTTACCTTCCCATCAGTCTCATAGTAGAAGGAAATGGTTACTCATTGAAGTACCTACCCTGAGCTGTGTGAAGTATTCTATCAAACAGTGCTATATGGTCCTTCTACTCCAGAACCAAGCCTTTCAACTGCACTACATTTTACCACTTCCCCACTCCCAAAAGGACTTTGATTCAAGCACATTTTTTCTAATTTTCCCCATTATTTGCCTTTCATATTCTTCTCATTTTATGAATTTCCTATACTGTTTCCTCTCTTCTTGCTTTCAAAACCCAAAGGTCTCTCTACCACCTCTAAAATACTCCTTTCTTAGACCCCTTCTATTACTATCCAGTTAAGCTTCTAAAAGGAATGCCCTCTATAGCCCAGCTGGTGTGGCTCAGTGACTGAGCACTGACCGTTGAACCAGGAGGTCACAGTTGAATTCCAGCCGGGGGCATATACCCAGTTGTTGGCTTGATCCCCAGTGTGGAGCGTGCACGGAGTAGCCAATCAATGATTCTCTCTCATTATAGATGTTTCTCTCTCTCTCCCTCTCCCTTCCTCTCAGAGATCAATATATTTTTTTTAAATGAAAGGAATGCTCTATATTCACAGACCCAATACCTTCACAGTCCATTTGTCTCTTTAATCTTGACAACTGGCTTCTGCTCCTACCCTCCCACTAAAACTCCTTATCTGGGACATTAAGAGCCTCTATAGCCCAGCACAGGGATACTTTACCCAATCAGCCCAAACCCTCATGCCTCCCAACAATCAGCCTGGCCTTCCTCATAAAGCTGCCTTCATATTTCAGCATTCACAATTAAGAGCCTTCACCATTTGCCATCAGGCTGCCTTTCCAGCTTTGATTCCATCAATCCAAAATATAAGCGTTATGCTCTATATTTAGCTCAAATTCACGAATTCATTCATTTATTTTTAAACAATTTTTAAAATATGTATTTTATTGATTTTTTACAGAGAGGAAGAGAGAGGGATAGAGAGTTAGAAACATTGATGAGAGAGAGTCATCGATCAGCTGCCTCCTGCACACCCCCACTGGGGATTTGCCCGCAACCAAGGTACATGCCCTTGACCGGAATCAAACCCGGGACCCTTGAGTCTGCAGGCCGACGCTCTATACTAGGGGTGTCGAACTCAATCAGAGAAGGGGCCAAAATCTAAAATCCAGCCTAAATCGTGGGCCGAATGGTTTACTGAACAGTCATAAACTGACAATGTCATAAACTGACAGCGGAGTGCAGTGATGACAGCGTGGTGAGGGCCACATTGCAAGGCCTGGCTGGCTGGATTTGGCCCGCGGGCCTTGTGTTTGACATATGTGCTCTATACACTGAGCCAAACCGGTTTTGGCTCACTAATTCATTTATTCTAATATTACTGAGTTCCTGCCAAGTTCAGGAATTATGCTAGATATTAGAAAACAATGGTGTATAAGACAAACATTGTTCCTGCCCTCATCAAATTTACAGAACAGGGCAGAATACAGACATTGAAATAATTATGCTAATAAACATATAATTATAATCTGTGATCAAAGTAATAAAGGAAAGATACAAGGGGCTATGGGAAACCTGATCTAATTTAAAGAAACAGGAAGGAACAAGGCTCCCTAAAAGTGATATTTGAGCTGTCATCTGAAAGATGAGTAGGCATGAATGAGGTAAGGTTTGGGAGGAAGCAAGGATAGTTCTAGAAGCCAAAAGCAGGCTAGTGTGGCTGTCATATAGACAGTAAGAAGAACACGAGAAACAAAGCTGGAGAGGTAGTCAGGCAGTTTTAGCTATTATACGGAAGTACTTTTTATTTTTGTTTTGTTTTTTTTTTAAATATATTTTATTGATTTTGTACAGAGAGGAAGGGAGAGAGATAGAGAGCTAGAAACATCGATGAGAGAGAGAGTCATCGACCAGTTGCCTCTTGCACACCCCCTACTGGGGATATGCCCGCAACCAAGGTACATGCCCTTGACCGGAATCGAACCCAGGACCTTTCAGTCCCCAAGCCGACGCTCTATCCATTGAGCCAAACCGGTCTCGGCTACTTTTTATTTTAACAAAAGAAAGCATAGAATTGGAGAAGGAATTATGAATCAGAAAATAAAGGTTCTAATTTAAATCTGGTCACTAGATCCTTTGAAAAAGCCCATCCTGATCTAATGTGTTCTAAGGCTAAAGATTATGAGCCTTTAATATTATAATTTTTATGAATTTCTAAGTTAATATATTTCCAGTATTAAGTAACCTGTGGTATATTTGGAAGTTTCTGGGCCCTATATCACCTCCAATGAAATATAACTTCCCACCCACGCTGCTTCTCTACTCTTCTATTTTATCTTCAAAATGTAATTTCTTTCTATTGCCACTGGATTTTTTTAGGTGGAGACAGAATATAAACAGGCTTCAGAATAGTAAAAATTAAAATGGAAATGGTATATTCCATAGTACTCCTACTCTATGCTCACTGCTGTCAAATGCATCATTAATAATACCACTTTTAAGAAAGAAGTTTGGATAATTTAGCTGGCTCAGATATTTTTTCAACCAACAGGCAAAACAGGTCTAAAATATGAATTATTCAAACTACTGAAAGAAAGTTGCACAGATAATCTAAGACATTGGAAAATCAAAACACCTTTATATTTGCTTTGGAATATATGTGATATTTTCCTCCTGCAGGATTTGGCCTAGACTAATATTAAAATAAATTTATTTTCCTAAAGTACATATTGGCTGGGCAGCTGACGGACATGCTCTGTGGTAGTTGGAAGGAATAAACAGGCTTGGATTAAAATTTGGCCACCAAGCAAATAATCTGAATATAAATAAAGACTTTCTTATTCCAACCACCAGACTTATGGTGAGCCCTAGGTTAAAAGGTTCCATTTGTAACAAGACCTGCTGCTTAGGTGAATCTTTTATTCATTCAAAACACGGAAGATGTGGGTGATGAACACACAGTGCAATATACAGAAGATGAGTTATAGAATTGTACACTTGAAACCTATAAAATTATATTAACCAATGTCACTCCAATAAATTTAATGTAAAAACCACAGAACATGCAGAGAAATCTGTCATCTAACACTATTGATTACCTTAAGAGAAATAAGCTAATGGGAAATTTACCAAGAAAAAAATAAATCTGAACATTTCATATCTTTTCAAGAATTTTTTCTCTATTATTAAAAATAAACATATGTAAAATTTTGATTAACAGAAAAACAGCATACTTATATTTAGTCACCAAAGCAATTCAGATTCAGAATTTAATAAACCATTAACCATATATTTCCACCAAGTTAAAAATCTACTTTCTGTTCTAGCCGAAACCGGTTTGGCTCAATGGATAAAGCGTCGGCTTGGGGTCAAGGGCATGTACCTTGGTTGTGGGCCTATCCCCGGGGGGAGGGGGGGGGTTGCAAGAGGCAGATGATCGATGACTCTCATCGATGTTTCTAACTCTGTATCTCTCTCCCTTCCTCTCCGTACAAAATCAATAAAATATATTAAAATAAATAAATAAATAAATAAATATAAAAAATATATAAATAGATCTGGCATAACTGTATTGATATCGGACAAGGTAGGCTTTCATTAAAAAAAATCTACTTTCTGTTCTAATTAATCTGGCACTACTACACATGGTCAGAAAGCACAGACTACAAGTCACAAATTACTCATTGTCAGTATATCTGCATAAAGCAAGATTTATGTTATATTTTAATCTATAGATTAGGAAATAAAAGTGATTTTCACAGTATCTGCTATTAAACTTCTACCAGGGTTTCCAAAAGGAAAAAAGTATGGTCCAATTTGAGTTTTTCTCTTCTTTCTTTCCTAGCTTAAAGTCTGATGGAGCCAGACAATAGCAGGAAAGCAAAGGATCTACATAATTCAAACTGAACATAGGAGTACATGAATCAAAAGAGAACTAATTCAGCCCTAGCCAGTTTGGCTCAGGGCGTGGGCCTGCAGACTGAAAGGTCCTGGGTTCAATTCTAGTCAAGGGCATGCACCTCGGTTTGCAGGCTCCTCCCCAGTCTGGGCCCTGGTTGGTGCTCTTGCAAGAGGCAACCAATCGATGTGTTTCTCTCATATCAATATTTCTCTCTGTCTTTCCCTCTCTCTTCCGCTCTCTCTAAAAATCAATGGAGAAATATCCTTGAATGAGATTGGAGAGAGAGAGAGAGAGAGAGAGAGAGAGAGAGAGAGAGAGAGAGAGAGAGAGAGAGAGAGAACTAATTAATTCCAACCACTGAACATAATGTTGAGGCAATATGTATCTGAACCACACAACCAAAAATACTTATGACTATGAAAGTAACTTCCTCTGTCTAAAAAAACAAAGGGTGAAGTTGTAAAAGAACCATTAAAACATTTAAACAACAAAACTAGGATGTCTGTTGCGACATGTACTCTCACCCCATCTGGTTGAGCCACTTTGCCTTATTCAGTCAATAAATTGGGTTCAATCAGATTGATAAACAGACAGGTAAGTGCACTAAAAATTAGCCACAGCCTTATCAAGTTCAGCAGATATTGAAATAAGGAAAGATAATAGGGTATCCTTACCCCTTGATGTGAGTTAAACTGGCACATAGGACATTTTCTCTAGTCTCTACTACTTTACCTTAGTAAAGCCCAAGATTATCTTCCCATATAACCTCTAAATTCTTAAGATTATACATTTAAATATGATAATTTTCAGTCACCTTGGGAACAAGAGTTTAAAAGTATCTGCACAGATGTCTAAGTTGCTCACATAAACATGTTCAAATTATATGTATACATTTCTGTTAATAAATAAATCATAGCCCTAACCAGTTTGGCTCAGTGGATAGAGCATAGTAGGTCTTCGGACTAAAGCACATGTGTCAAACACAAGGCCCGTGGGCCAAATCCAGCCCGCCAGGCCTTGCAATGTGGCCCGCACCGCGCTGTCATCACTGCACTCCGCTGTCAGTTTATGACATTGTCAGTTTATGACTGTTCAGTAAACCATTCGACCCGCGATTTAGGCTGGATTTTAGATTTTGGCCCCTTCTCTGATTGAGTTCGACACCCCTAGACTAAAGGGTCCCAGGTTCGATTCCAGTCAAGGGCATGTACCTTGGTTGTGGGCACATCCCCAGCAGGAGGTGTTGCAGGAGGCAGCTGATTGATGTTTCCCTCTCATCAATGTTTCTAATTATCCCTCTCCTTTCCACTCTAAAAAATCAATAAAATATATATTTTTAAAATAAATTATTATTAAACTTTATTCTTGGGCCCTAGCTGATTTGGCTCAGTGGATAAAGCATTAGCCCATGGGCTGAAGGGTCCTGGGTTTGATTCCAGTCAAGGGTATATATCTTGGTTGCAGGCTCCATCCTGACCCTTGTCAGGGCACCTGTAGCAGGCAACCAATCAATGCCTCTCTCACATCGATGTGTGTGTGTGTGTGTGTGTGTGTGTGTGTGTGTGTGTGTCTCCCCCTCCCTTTAAAAAATCAATGGAGTCCTAGCTGGTTTTGCTCAGTGAATAGAGCATTGACCTGTGGACTGAATGGTTTGAATCCATACTCATATAATGGGCTCAATCCCCAGTAGGGGACATTCAAGAAGTGGCCAACCAATGATTCTCTCTCATCATTGATGTATCTATCTCTCTCTTCCTCTCCATTCCTCTGAAATCAATAAAAATATATTTTATAAAAACCAATGGAAAAATACCTGAGTTGAGGATCAACAAAAAATAAAATATATAAAATAATTAAATAACCTTACTCTTGGTATATCACACATTCACTATAAAATTATCTTTTAATGACACATATAACATTAAAAATAATGCTAAAATCATTAAAATTAATCTAATAAAAATGTTAAAATCATAAAGGTTAAATTAGCAGTCACATTAAAACTGAAATTTCATTGACTTTTTCCTTTTCTGTAGGAGAAATAGACTACCACTTAATCTTGACTAGCAGCCCTGAAAATTCCTTTTATTTTCTTTTTTTAATATATATTTTTATATATTTCAGAGAGGAAGAGAGAGACAGAAACATCAATGATGAGAGAGAATCATTGATCAGCTGCCTCTTGCATGCCCCACTAGTGAATTGAGCCTGCAACCTAGGCTTGTGCCCTTACCTGGAATCAAACCGTGACCTCCTAGTTCATGGGTTGTGACACTCAACTACAGAACCATGCCAGCCAGGCAAATTCCTTAATTTTCATGCCACGGACTTATTCCCCCAAAATGAGGAACAGAACATGAGTTCCCACCATTAAAAAAAAAATCAAAGCACCATGCAAAGAAAGGTGTACTTAAAACTCTTGATGTTCATGAAGACTAAATGCAAAATGGCATAATTCCTGTCTTGTGATAACAAAGTTCCCCAGATTTTATTATGAGAGATTTCAGAATTTTCTTTTAGTAAAAAATATGATATAAAGAATAGTCTTAGTATGTCTTTGGGTGGCAGTTGGCACACTGGACACTAATTCCAGATGGGTGCATACTCAAATTTCACATTTAATTTCTATTTCAAAGATGTCAGATTTTAAAGGTTATTATCTAGTACCGCGGCTCGCAAGCTATACGCAGCTCTTTGACCCCTTGAGTGTTCTAACACCACTTCTTCAAAATAGACTCGCCCAGGCCAAAAACCGACTTCTGTGCATGGGCCACAAAGCTTCAATCGCACTGTAAATGCACACCTGCACGTGGTATTTTGTGGAGGAGCCACACTCAAGGAGCCAAAGAGCCGCAGGTGGCTCACAAGCTGCGGTTTGCCAACCACTAATCTAGTATATAAACTTTAAAGTGTTAAAGCCCATCTTTTATTTGCAGGGTAGGTCAAGAAATTAACTATAACAGTTTAAATGATCATTTACTAATGGTCTGATAATTTTTCTATTCCCTAAATGGTATAAAAATTGTTTCATTGGTTTCATTGTCAAGTAGATTGCTATCTATGGCAATAAAAACCAGAACACAGCTACTTCCTGTCTTTCTCCCCATTTCTAGAAATATGTATATCTGATCAATGAAAATACATTAAAGAGAGAGAAAAAAAGTTTCTGCAAAGGCAGGATCCAATTTTTACATATCAGGAATAACTCATATTTAAAATCTCTTAGCTATAGACATAAATGTCAGCAATATTATTATTATACAAGGTGTCCCAAAAATTTAGTGAAATGTTAAGTTTTAATATCCTTGGAAGTCCAGATGCGACAAACTTACTAAAAATGTCCTTTAAATTTTTAATTGCTTAAATATATATATGAAACTTAATTTTGTGAATTTTGAGTAATAGGTTTCTTTTTAACATATATCATTTGAGCCATATATTGGCTTCTAAGCATTCTATGAGTGGCCATGAATAAAGCAAATCTCTCCAGTATGAGGGAACATTTTTTGTGTTTATGGATCAAAAGTGCCCTTTATCATCAATGTTCCCAGGACTCTCATTGCCAGTCACAGGTCCTCAGAAAATGGAAGTAGAGGCAACAGAAATAGAAACATCACAACAGCAACCATAATCTAAAGCTTAGGTTGCTCCTTAGAGGAATAAAGGACTGGACAAGAGAAGAGAACTTTTGGTAAATACCATGCCTTTTCTTTCCTTTCTTATTTATTTACATGAATCTGTTTTATGGCAACTTCGACAATCAGTCTATGGCAATATTTTTAATAAATCACCTCACCCTGTCTGTACGTTTTTAGCTTGGCAAAAACCTTTCATGTCTTTTACCTAACTTGGTTACTTGGTCAGTAACTGGGTAAGCAAATCTATTTATAATGCCATGTGCCTATATTAAAACATACTTTACCATAAAAGTGATATGTAGTTTCCACTAAGTATAGAGTTACATCTGCTAGTTATCTTGACAAGCTTTAGAGGTTTTCTCTTTTTGATCGTCTACATACCTGGAAAGGCACTCTGTACCAAAATTAGCACACTGAACGACCAAGGACAGACAGAGATGAGAGAGAAGAAAAACTGTGGGGCTGAAAATAGCTGGAACAATCTAAAAGGCATCTGTTCCAAGGTTAGAACAGTGCTGATCAACAAGTCTAATAAACTAGAAAAATCCAACTTCCTAGTCAACTAGAAGTACAAGTTATCTTCCACAAAACATGAAATAAGTGATCTGGAAAGAAGGAATCATTAATTAACACTCATACCTTATAAGTGGCTTACACAATTCTTCCATTTAAAGGATGCAAGTCTTTTAAAGTGAATGCCCTTGTGGACTCTTAAAAAAAGATCCTCACATTCTACCATGTGACAACACAGAGGATGGTTGTCCATAAACCAGGAATTGGGCTCTCACCAGACACTAAATCTACCATTACCTAGATGTTAGACTTCCCAGCCACCAAAACTATTAGAAATAAATGTTTGTTGTTTAAGCCAGTTTGCTGCTAAACTGATTTTTCAACAGCAGCCCAAATGGACTAACATAAATTGAACTCAAATTATTCCTAAGATTAAAAATGGCAGCAGAGTAGGAGGACATGCTCCCAGGAACAAGCTGGAATTACAACTGAAATACGGAAAGGCTTTCTGAATAATCAATGGAAAACTCAAAAGAGAGAACTCTGATACCCAAGGACTGAAGGTGGAGACCACATAGAGATTGGTAGGAGGGGCAGAGGCACAAAGGGGCTGGCCAGGCACCCACAGATAGCAACTGAAGTCCCAGAGAGATATCTCAGCTTGTGTGTATTGGGGGGGGAGGGGGAGATGCCACTAAGAACTCTGGGATCTAATCCCAAAGCTAGCTCCCCAGCAGAAAGCACCAAACTGAGGAGGGTACCCACATAACATCTAGCTGTGAAAAGCAGTGGGGTGCTGTCTGCCATGGAGTGGCAGCTGAAAGTTCAGGCATCCTCTTAAAGGGCCAATACACAAAAATTCCCTGTGGAGCCACCTACCCTGTGCTCTAGCAGAGGGAGGGTGAAGTGGACTGGAGCTGAGAGAGCAGAACTCAGGACTGGGGACTCAGGGGATAGAACTCAGAAGGCAGACACCCTAAGTTTCTTGGGCTGAGTCATTTCCTCACACAGCACAGGGCATCTTTCCCATGCAGACATTTGCCTTGCCTGGCGGGGGGGGGGGGGGGGGGGGGGGCAGTCAACACACCCTATTGGAAAACACCTTGCCCTGAGGCCACTTAAGAGATTAAAAGTAACAATTAGCCTCCAGGCAGAAGCAATTGTCACACACTGCAGAAAAAGATTGCCTAGGGGCAATTCAAGTCAGAATTCTATTAGTATGTAGACAGAGGTGGTCTCTGGAGGTTTTGAGTCCTAGCCTGATCCAATCAGATAAGAAATTTATCTGAAACAGAGTTCAGAATAATGATGTTAAAAATGCTCAACAGTATGAAAAAAAGATATAGTTAACTATGACAAAAGAACAGTCTGAGGTAAAGAATGACATAACACAAATAAAGAACACATTGGAAGAAATACACAGCAGATTAGGGGAAGGTGAGGATTGAATCAGTGAATTAGAAGACAGAGTGGAAAATATCACTCAATTAGAGAACCAAAAAAAAACAAACAGGAGGATAGCTTAAGGGAGCTGTGGGACAATGTGAAATGTAACAATATTAGAATAGTAGGTGTGTCTGAAGAGGCAGAAAGGGAGAAAGGCATAGAGAATGTGCTTGAAGAAATAATGGTAGAAAACTTCCCTAAATTGGTAAAGGAAAAAGTCACACAAGTTCAGAAGTCACAGAGAACCCTAAACAAGAGGAACCCAAACAGACTCATGCCCAGACACATAAGTAAAATGCCAAATATTAAAGACAAAGAAAAAATCTTAAAGGCAGCAAGAGAAAAGAAAACTGTTGCCTACAAAGGAGTTCCCAGAAGGCTGACACCTGATTTCTCATCAGAAACTCTATAGGCCAGAAGGGAATGGCATGAAGTACTTAAGGTAATAGAAAGCAAGGATCTGAGACCAAGATTACTATATACAGCAAGGCTATCATTCAAAATAGATGGTCAAATAGCTTCCCAGACAAAAAAAAGGGGGGGGGTCACTAAAGGAGTTCATCACCACTAAGCCAGCATTACAAGAAATGCTAAAGGGATTGCTGTAAGGGATTGCTGAGAAGAAACAGAGAGAGAAACCTAGCCATACAGAATTAAAATGGCTATAAATAAGTACCTCTCAATAATAACCCTAAATGTACATGGATTAAATGCTCCAATTAAAAGGTGTAGGATAGATGAATGGATACAAAAACATGACCCAACTATATGCTGTCTACAAGTGACCCACCTCAAAATAAAAGACACACCGGGATGAAAGTGATGGGTGGGGAAAAAATTTCCATGCAAATGAAAAAGAAAAAAAAGCTAGAGTAGCAATACTCACATCGACAAAATAGACTTTAAAAACATCATGCTAAGCGAAATAACACAGTTGGAGAAAGATAAATATGATATGATCTCACTCATTTATGGAATATAATGAACAACATAAACTGAAGAATAAAATTAGAGCTAGAGGGGGAAAATATACTAGAATATAATAGAAGTAATCCTGTTATTTGAAGATTTTTAATGTTTCCTACAACTGTTGTGATAGCATACTAGGTTAGTACAGTTTCAGTAACATTATTATACTTAAAGTCCTTTTATTCTTGAAATATTAATATTTATTGCATGTAATATTATATGTAAGCTCACTTTTCTTTTTTTCTAAATGTATTTTATTGATTTTTTACAGAGAGGAAGGGAGAGGGATAGAGAGCTAGAAACATTGATGAGAGAGAAATATCAACCAGCTGCCTCCTGCACATCCCCTACCGGGAATGTGCCTGCAACCAATGTACATTCCCTTGACCGGAATTGAATCTGGGACCTTTCAGTCCTCAGGCAGATGCTCTATCCACTGAGCCAAACTGGTTTCAGAAAGGTCACTTTTCTTAAATAATTGGTTTATTGCATGTAACATTATATTTAAAATCATTTTTCTTGAAATAAAAAAAAACTGAGGGGAAAAAAGATCCTCAGACATAAAACTTAGGAAAGAGAAAGTTCTGAAAGGCAGTACACAATCATGTTTAGAACATGGATGTTCAGTGAGTTGATTCAAATGTACTTAAAACTTTCAAATTATCCCAGCCGGTGTTCCTCAGTGGTTGAGCATCAACCTATAAACTAAGAGGTAATGGTTCCATTCCCAGTCAAGGCAAATGTCTGGAGTTTCAGACTTGGTCCCCAGGGAGGGGGGGCGCATGCAGGAGGCAGCAAGTCAATGATTCTCTCTTATCATTGATGTTTCTATCTCTGTCCCTTCCTCTCTAAAATCAATAAAGATATATTTTTAAAAGGATATAATACAAAATGCAGGCAGATCAGCTATAATCAGTGTACCATTACCAAGAAATCCAGAAACTCTCATACCATCCAGCTATTGACACTCTACCACACCTAGCATCTACTGAGAGAGGCTGACTTAACAGGAGCTAGGAATGAAGGTGGAGGTGCCAAAAGATACACACTTCCAAAAATGTACTCATGACTTTCAAATGATCTGCTTTTTCACATTATCTATACCTCTGAGAGATTTCCCCTCTATGGAGCATGGATAAAAAGCTGAATATATGCCCTCGTTGATTTGGTTCAGTGGGTAGAGTGTTGGCCTGTGGACTGAAGGGTCCTAAGTTCAATTCCAGTCAAGGGCACATACCTGGGTTGCAGGCTTGATCTTGGGTAGGTAGGGGATGTGCGGGAGGCAGCCGAACAATGATTCTATCTCATCATTGATGCCTCTCTCTCTCCCCCTCCCTTCTTCTCTAAAATCAATAAAAATATATTTTTTAAAGCTGAATATATTTTAAATGATCCCAATATATTTTTGATATGACTCTTGAAATAGATCATATCCTAATATCCTTTTGATTTTATTTCATTTTTTACCATGAACTGAGTTCAGACAAGTGTGCATTTTCCGAAGGCAGAATACTGGTAGAGCCTTGGAAGAGCCTCTTAGGCTGGCTTTCGGACTCCATTTCACCTAAAACAAAAAGAGAGAATAGTACTGTAAACAATTTTACAGGCTCAGTGCTAAAATAGGATGATCTCTGATTAACCAAAGCTGAGCATACTTCTTGAAGCTGTTACTTGAAAGATATTTTCCATGTGTTTAACTAGAAGAAATATACTTCCACGTAATCTCAACCAAAAAGTTAACAGCCCTAAAGAAAACCTCATTTATATGTACCATGCTACTAATATAGTCATGTTATTTAATAGTAAAGTCGGACACTGATTGCATCAGGTAAAACGAATCAAGGCTAACCACAGCAGAAATAAAGTATCTCCAAATAGCTGAAATTCACAGCAAGTAATAATTTATACCAGATGATTAGTAAGGATTTGATATGTTTTAATATCAGAACATTTCCTGATTTGAATTCAAATGGGTTAAAAAGTATTAAGTCTTCCCCTGGCCAGTGTGGCTCACTTGGTTTGATTCCTGATCAGAGCACATGCCTGGGTTGTGGGTTTAGTCCCCAGTCAGGGTTCATGAGAGATGGCCAATTAAAGTTTCTCTCTCACATCAATATTTCTCTCTCCCTTCCTCTCTCTGAAATATCAATTTTTAAAAAAGTATTCAATCTGATAACGAGTATATAAATCAAAGGTTGCTTTAGCCTCCTTAGTGAAAATGAAGGTAAAAATACAGTCACAGATTGCATAATGATGTTTTGGTCAATGATGGCCTGCATGTAAGATGGTGGTACCATCCTATATAATAAAAGGCTAATATGAAAATTATCCCCTTTGGAGTTCCACTGAGAGACTGGGAATTTGATTGCTTGCTATGACGTATGTTGACCACCAGGGGGTGGCACAGAAAATGGAGAGTGACCAGTGGCAGCAGCAGGGGTGCTGAGGGAGTGAGGGAAAGAGGAGGTGGGAAGGCTGGGAGGTGGGGAACCTGATGGGCCCTGATCACCGGCCAGACCTAGGGACCTTACCTGTGCATGAATTTCCTGCCGAGGGCCTCTAGTAAGATTATAATGGAGCCATCATAAGGTCATAGCACAACACATTCCTCATGTGTTTGTGGTGATGCTGGTATAAACAAACCTCCTACACTTCCAGTCATAAAAGTACAGCACATAAAATTATGTACCATACATAATACTTGACAATGATAATGAACAACTATGTTACTGGCTTATGTATTTACTATACAATACTTGTTATCATTATTTTAGAGTGTATTCTTTCTATTTATAAAAAAAAAAGTTTGCTGGCACACTCTCCTTCCCAAAACCACGCCCATTCCTTTCCCTTTACTCTTTTTCCCTTTAGAATGCATCTCCTACACTCTAAGGAACCCCACAAGACTTGCAACCAGGTGAGCAATGGACAGCAGCAGCTTGTCCCAGGCTAACCCCCAGAACCTATCTCCAAGGCCCCCTTTTCTGACTTTCTAGAGAGCCAAATCAACTGCGCTTAGTACTTCTTCTATCCTAAGCCCTTCCTTCTATCAGTGTTCCAGCTTTAATAAACATACTCTCAATAATTTTTTTAAAAGTTTGCTGTAAGCCCTAACCAGTTTGGCTCAGTGGATAGAGCGTCAGCCTGCGGACTGAAGGGTCCCAGGTTCAATTCCGGTCAAGGGCATGTACCTTGATTGCGGGCACATTCCCAGTGGGGAGTGTGCAGAAGGCAGCTGATCGATGTTTCTCTCTCATCGATGTTTCTAACTCTCTATCCATCTCCCTTACTCTCTGCAAAAAATCAATAAAATATATTTTTTTAAAAGAGTTTGCTGTAAAACAGTATGTCATGTCACACTGTTAAACATCTCACATTTGCCCTGTGTCTTGATTGCATAATTTTTTCTTGTGCTTGATTTGATCTCATGCTGTTTTGTAGAGCATCATGCAGTACAGACTTGTACACTAGGAGCAATAGGCTGTACCATATGGCCTAGATGTGTATGTAAGTGCACTCTATAATGTGTATACAATGATGGAATCAGCTGATGACAAATTCTCAGAACATATCTCCACTGGTAAGGGATGCGGGATTGTATAAGTTTGAAAGCACATTTTTAAGTGAAAGCAATTATTAACCAATTCATAAAATTGGTATACTGGCTATCTCAATCCTATAGATTTTTCTCAGAACTGGTAATAGAAAAACTTTACATCCAAGGAACAGTGGTTAACATTTTGCCACCAGGAGTGCAAAAACTAAACCCTAAATTAGACAGAAAAGGCCCTTTTCCAAATAAGTTATGAAATAAAACATGCAAATACTTTTGTTTTAAAGTTCTTTATCTGGAAATGGAAGCTCCATTTGAGTTTTAAATGGAATATTAAAGAAACTTTAAGTCATGGGCCTATCTATACTCCAGTAGGAAAATTAATAACTGTGAACTTAAACCTTTACAAGATTCTTATGAGGAAAAAGATCAAGTAAAAACAAATACAACATTCAATTTTTTCCCATTTATCAATTAATTTATATTATCTTTCCTCTGGAGCTATTCTGAATATGACTAAAATTGAAGAAAAGGTTGTATTTTATTTATTTTTCCATCCTTTAATATGCAGTTTTTAGAAGCTGCCTCCTGGCTTTCAACACCTCATTAGCAAAACACGTTTTAGCAAAAAATTCCTCCATCTGCTGGTATATGTTGGAATAGCTTTGAAATTAAAAAAACAATTCCACCAATTTCCTGCAACAAATTTAAAATTAATGAGAACAACAATAATAGCTTTACTGTCCCTATGTTAATTTCATGTAATAGCTCTTGGGAAGCTTCTTAAGATTATAAATAATTCCTTAAAGAATTAAGATAAAAACTATTGGTTTATAAAATAAAATTTATTCTCTAATACAAATATTGTCAGTGCATCAGGTTCTATTTTCCAGAACATACCATCTTTAATTTTATGTTGTCTGAAATACAGCACTTTTTGAATCTGTATATGAGTCTATCACTGGAAATTTTTCACCGAAACCAGCAAGTATCCATTTACCTACCCGTGAGGAAAGTTGATTTGTTTACTGGCCCTGAAGCTGATCTGCACAAAGAAACCACTTACTGAATTGCTTTTTAAAATTATTGCTAAAACTCTTGTTTAAAATGACATCCAACACTTGTGATCATGTGGTCATATCCCCAGGAATAATGACTAAAATGAATAATGTTAAATTTCTTTGCCTCTTTTTAATAGACTCCATCAGGTGCCCATAAGCATCTAAAACTAGCATTGAGTAAGATCATTTTAGTTTAGTGCTTTGTGATTCAAAATAAGGTAATTAAGAGAGCACCCCAATTACAGCAAAAATCCTATAGACTTGAATATGAGGCAATTCTCTCTGCCAAGGTGTAATTTGGTGGTGGCTTATATTTGAGAATACAGCTTGTTTATAGACCTATTTACTATGACATAAGTATACATTTCTGCAACATATCAATTTGCATCTCTTTTCTATTCAGATCACCAAGAGGCAAAATTTTGGAATATATATTGATAATATAAATATATGAATAAGACTCAGTTATGAAGTATAAAAAAAGATGGGTAGTATCAAATAACTAATTTACAAATTATAGAATTAGTAAAGTATACATGGAGAAGAGTAATGCATGTTTCTTTAGGAAAAAGGAGTCCTGTCTTGAAACTAATTTCAGGCAGAAATTCTAATTTGTAATTCAAGTTTGACTAGGTTTAATATCAGAAATGTGATGCTTACCTTTTCTTTTAACAGGACCAAGAGCATTGGGTCGAATGCATTTGACTGGGCTCTGACTCCTCCTGCTTCAAAGAACAAACACAATGATGTGAAGTACTTCTAAGATGCAAGAAACATTTAAACCCACCAAATAAGTCAATAAAATTAGTATTCATATAGGAAGAAATATAAAATGCCTGTGTTCTAGAGGTTGAGTAAATGAAATGCTAATATATGATCTGAACTGGCATATGACAATCTGGAATAACATGATATTTTAATTGTTCTAGAATACCAAATACCCACAGCAGTTTCTTTAAAAATATAATAAACCTTATTACAAAGTTATTTGTGTCCAGCCAGCATGGCTCAGGAGGTCAGTTTGATTTCAGGTCAGGGCATATGCTCGGGATGTGGGCTCGATCCCAGTGTGGGACATGCAGGAAGCAGCTAATCAATGATTCTCATCATTGATGTTTCTCTCCCTCTTCCTTCCTCTCTGAAAAAAATCAAAATATACATTTAAAAAAAGTTATTTGGGCCCTGGCCAGGTGGCTCAGCTAAAGGGTCAGCTTGATTCCAGGTCAGGGCATATGCCCAGGATATGGGCTTGATCCCATGTGGGGTAGGCAGAAGGCAGCTTATCAATGATTCTCATCATTGATGTTTTTCTCTCTTCCTCTCCCTTCCTCTCTTTGAAATCAATAAAAATATTTTTAAAAATATATGCACTGGTGAGGATTTTTTAAAAAGTTGCCTTGTTGTTGTTTCCCAATGATTAGAGCATCGGCCCATGCCCCAAATGGTTGCAGATTCAATTCCAGGTCAAGGGCACATACCTGGGTTGCAGATTAGATCCCAGGCTCCAGTTGGGTATATGAGGGAGTCAACCAATTGATGTGTCTTTCTTTTTTAGAATATATTTTTATTGATTTCAGAGAAGAAGGATAGAAACATCAATGATGAGAGAAAATCATTGATAGGCTTCCAGCTGTATACCCCTTACTGGGGACTGAGCCCACAACCTGGGCATGTGCCCTGACTAGGGAATTGAACCAAGACCTCCTGGTTCATAGGTTAACCAAATACTTAGACACACCAATCAGACCCGTGTACTCTCTCTCTCTCTCTCTCTCTCTCTCTCTCTCTCTCTCTCTCTCTCTCTCTCTCTTTCTCTCTCTCTCCCTATCCCTATCTCTATCCCTATCCCTATCCCTATCTCAATTTCTATCTATCTCCTCCCCTAACCTTGCCTCTCCCTTCCACTCTCTCTAAGAATCAATGGAAAAATATAGCCTTTGGTGAGGATTAACAACAACAACAACAACAACAAAAAAAAAACAACCAAAAATGTTATTTGGATTTGACTGCTCTATAATCTTAAACTTTTTCTTTATAGAAGACATATCATCAAACACCCACATGCAGGTGCTCTGAATATAAATTGGCATTAAGTCTCAAAAAATGCATGTGGTAAAATGTTAATGGTAGAATATAGGTAATCGGTACTTGGATGTTCACTGAGCAATTCTTTCAATTTTGCTTTGTTTGAAAATTTCCATAATAAGATGTCAGGAGGGGGTAAGTTCTTCAGAGAAACAATTTCAGTAAGTAGCATTTCACTCACATATAAAAAGCAGGTTTACCTACCTGGAGAAATGTCTCGGACTAGTAGTGGGACTTGGTGGTAGCCCACTGCTGCTCAACATTTGTAAGGTTGGTGAATAAGATTGCTAGAAAAACATATTTAATATTAAAATAGTTAGTTCTAATGCTCCAGTTTTCAAAAGATTCTTCTCAAAATATCAGAAACAATATATTTAGAATTGTTTAGTTGTCTATGCATTTCTCTCATATATGAATGAGAATATATATGAATATATTATAATTTTTCCCAAATTACTATCACAGGTTTTGATTTTTCTTCCAGTCAATGGGTTTTCTAAAAGTGAAGCAATTTTTAAAAAAATATTTGTTTTATTGATTTCAGAGAGGAAGAGAAAGGGAGAGATACAAACATCAATAATGAGAAAGAATCATTGATCAGCTGCCTCCTGCACGCTCCCTACTGGGGCTTGAGCCCGAAACCCAGACATGTGTCCTTGATCAGAATCGAACCTGGGATCCTTCAGTCCAAAGGTCAATGTTCTATCCACTGAGCCAAACTGGCTAGGGCTAAAAGCAATATGATATCTCTCTATCTCTGTCACATGTCTCTGTGCCTCCATCTGTTTCTGTCTTCTCCCCCCGTATATCTCTGTTCCTCTTGTCTCTGACTTCCTATCTTTATAGATGCCTTTCTGCCCCAGGGCTCAATCTTGCCCTCTGTGCCCCTGCCTCCTCCTTTCTCTCTAATTATCTCTTCTGTTGTGTTTCAATCCCATCTCTGTCTCTCTCCAAGTCTTCATCTCCCTCTCTGTGTTTCTCTCTCTCTCTTATTTTTAAAAAATATATTTTATTGATTTTTTACAGAGAGGAAGAGAGAGGAATAGAGAGTTAGAAACATCCCGGACCGGAATCGAACCCGGGACCTTTCAGTCCACAGACCGACGCTCTACCACTGAACCAAACCGGTTTCGGCTGTGTTTCTATCTCTTGGCCCCCATGTCTCCTCATTGGTCTTTCTGCATACCTCCCCTTATCAGAATGCTCAGGCTCAAGGGCCTAGATGGAAAGACTTTACACCACAGTGTCTGCAAGCACAGGATCATGGCTGCTTCTGGGACTTCTCATCATTCCTGGACCCTGGGCCTGCCTGCCCGGCAGCCGTCAATTATCTGCCCAGCCTGCTAGGGATTCCCACTCATCCCTATGGGGTTCTAAGGAACCAAGTATTGGAACAAACTCCGCCCTGGTACAGACACTGTGCTACCACTGAGTGAGGATGTCCTGCCACTGAAGGCTTGGTGGGCCATACGCTGCTTTCCTAAGGAACTTGGGCAAGGAGAAACTGAGGTGCCCCTCTCTGATCGCTTCAACTTTTTCCCCAAGGGGGTGTTCTTCTTGACATCTGACTGAAAGCCCTCTTGCTGTGGCTTCATCTGCCCTCCATCTCTGTAACTCAGCTTCTTCCTAGAGCAAAAACTCCAGTTGGGCAGAGATGGTTGGGCACACTGCTCCCCAGGGAAAGCACTAAGGAGGTGACCCCTGAGGGGTGGGCACTGACCACAGCCATATCCAGGATGAGGGAGAGGAGGTTGAGGTTCAGAGGAGCCAGCAGAGGTTAGGGGTTGCCACCACCTGGGTCCTGGCAGCAGAAAAAAATAAAAAGTGCAGCCGAAACTGGTTTGGCTCAGTGTATAGAGCGTCAGCCTGCAGGCCAAAAGGTCCCAGGTTCTATTCCAGTCAAGGGCATGTATCTGGGTTGTAGGCACATCCCCAGTAGGGGGTGTGCAAGAGGGAACTGATCGATGTTTCTAGCTTTCTATCCCTCTCTCTTCCTCTCTGTAAAAGAAATTAATAAAATATATTAAAAAAAATAAAAAGTGTGTGTGTGTGTGTGTGTGTGTGTGTGTGTGTGTGTGTGTGTTTTAGAGAGTAAACAGCTCAGTGTGTGAAAGAGAGTTAATATATTGTCCATGAGCCTACCTTTCCAAGTCCTCTGGTGGGTGATGGTGCCGGAGAAACTGGAGTGAAGTCAATCCTTTTAGGAGAATATAATTTCTCTGGCTTCTCAAAATCACTATCACTCTGTAAATATAAAGTGTTATTTCCTCATAATACACAATTCAGCACATCACAGCTATTTGTTGCTACTTAAACATGCCTATATTTTTAGAGTACAAATATATAGACTCTAAAAAGTTGCAATATAATATCTGGTAGAAAAGCAGAGGTCAAAACTGAATATGAGTATATGAAAAAACTAATAAAGCTAATGAACAATACAAAGGTTTCTGTAAATTATAAACACGCAAGCAAATGTGAAAACTTTACCAGGCTCAAGCTCTCATCCCATGACTGGCTCATCTGCATGGCTGCTTGCACTTCCCTAAAACAAACAAAAATGAAAGGCCATCAGTGCTCAGAAACAAGACGCACACAATGCTATGTCCCATTCTTGTGAAGCGCTAACCTTTCATGGGCAGTTTCTCTGTTCATGATATCCGTGCCTTCCTCCTGCAAAGACAAACCTGTGCTGAAAACATAATATTTATCCACCCAGTTCTTTATTGCGAAGAAAAGAAAAAAGACTTTTCTACCTTATTTGACATAATCACAGTATAGCAGAAATAACATTCTAAGACTGTCACCCACACCACATCTGTATTTTATTTGAACCTGCAGGAGATTTTTAATCTGTCTACAACAAAGCAGTAGCAGCGTACTGCATTTTTGATATCTAAGTCTTCAAAATGAAAATAAAATCAATTCAGAAAATTGTAGACCTGCACTAGAAAGTAAAATTTACCTTTTTGATTTGATGCAGTCTGCTACTAGAAATCCCATTAGATGACGATGACAGCAACTGGAAAGAAAAGTAAACATTTACTATTTTCTGAATCACAAAGCGGCAATCTGCTGTCAGTACCAGTGTATGACCTCTTCCTAGATAATTTTTCATATTCTTCTTAGAAATCTAGCTCTTTAAATTACTGAACATTAATGCACTAGAGGCAGTACATTCAGTCTTTAGAAAGTACACCAGGTGTCCAACCTCAAGGCACCATCTGTCGCTAGACAGGCACTTACTTTAACGCTTTTCCCAAATGAATGCAGAGCTGTGTACATTTATATATACAAAAAAAGACTCCAGGCCTTGGAAATATCCATTACCCCACTAATCTAAAATAAAGAACTATATAAGAAGGGGAAGAAAATACTGATTTTATTCATTTTTATTAGCACTTTGCCAATGGACAAAGTAAGACTAAGAAGCTTAGTATGATGTTGTGACTATGATTTAAGTTTATAAAAAACACTTTAAAACTTCAAGATTTTGTTTCCATGACCTAAATCAAATCTAAAATTTGATCACTAATGCTATCACCACAAACCTTAGTAGTTAAGAAAAATCAATGTGGAAGGCAAAGTACATTTTTAAAATAGCTGCTGCTTTCCCTTAGATCACCATTTTTTAATAACACAAAGATGGAATGTTTTGTGGAGGGCAAATTATGTTCCTTCAAAATAATCACAATCTGATTACAAAATGTAAGATAAAATTCATATAAATGGACCTTAGGGTTCTAATAGCCATAATATAAATAACTACTATTTATTCCCTAGTGAAATACAAATGAAATTATAATACTATATAAAAGTAAATAAGAAAATTATCCTGATACAGGAGGCCCTAACCTATTAAAACTTTTTAAAAATACTAATGTAGTGAGGATTATAAAATGGTCATAAACTGCTTTAAGCAAAAGGTAATTCAGGTAAGTTTTTTTATGCCTAGCCAGCATTGCTCAGTGGTTGAGCATCAACCTATGAACCAGTAGGTCATGGTTTGATTCCTGGTCAGGGCACATGCCTGGGTTATGGGCTCAATCCCCAGTGTGGGGCGTGCTGGAGGCAGCCTATCAATAATTCTCTCTCATCATTTATGTCTCTCTCTCTCTCTCTCTCTCTCTCTCTCTCTCTCTCTCTCTCTCTCTCTCTCCCTCTCCCTCTCCCTTCCTCTCTGAAATCAATTAAAATAAATAAAGTTATCCACTAAAATATGATTTTACCTCAAAATATATCTCTTCATTACCCACCCCTGTCTTTAATTTTTACCTCTTCTAGGCTTTGAAAATAAAAACTTTACCAGTACAATTCTTTTAAAAAGTACTTTGCCATTATGAAAGCAATAAATGTTTACTGGTGAACTCTTAATAAGGTCATTTGAAAAACATTAAGCTACTAGGCAAGTAAATGAGACAAGAAAGACTCTAACAGGATAATATAAAGGAGAGCATAAATGTGTCCATCAGACAACAAAGGAAACCCCAAAGGCAGTGAAATAATCAGGACAGACAAAATGAGGGTTACCAAGCCTGATTGTGAAGAAAGTCAGAAATTTAAAAGCTGAATTTATATGATGTACAACTTGTAAATTTAACACAGAACTGAGTAGACTTGAAAGAGGGGCAAAGGAGCAAAGCCATATCTAGTCCCAGAAATAAGAGTGAAGTATAAGCTGAGAAAAAAAGCCAAGAACTTCAAGGAGGTCTGGTTAATGATAAGTCAAGCAAAGAGCTCAAGTGGAATAAGAGGCCCCTGACTTTGGCAATAAATGGGCGTTGGTGACTTTTGCAAGAACAGATATTTTATGGAGTTGTGGTAGGAATGATGAGATTACAAACTGACCCAATAGTTAACAAGAAATTAGGAGACAAGGAATTAGAGGCAGTGGAGTATAGATTAAGCTTTGAAAAGCTCCCAGAGGAGAAGAAGAAAAAGGGAAGGAGAAAATAGGTAAGTTTATTTTTCATATATTAGAGGTGTGAGTCGGGAGAAGGTAGAAGAAAAGGGCCAGTGAGGAAGAGACTGAAGACACGAGACAGAGAGAAGATGACTGACCAAGCACAGTGACAGGAGCGTCATAAAATATATGAACCATTAGGAGAAAACACCGCATGTGAAGGTAAAGACGTTTTAAGGAGAAGAAAACTGACATGAATACAAGACAGGTGTCTGCCTTCTCTGTGAAATGAAAAGCATCATCTGACGAATGTGAAAGGTGGTGAGATAGGAAGCTTGTAGTTCGGGGGGAAAAAAAAGATTTAGAATATTGCTTTGGAAAAAGAGCACCTTGAACCCAGCATACCCAGAAAGAATTTATCTTCTGTTTCTTCAAATGACCAATTCCACTCAATTTTCCCAAGGTAACACTCTCCCCTTGGTCATCAAGAAATAAAATTGCAGTGACTTTTGAGTCCTCCTTCTCCCTGCCTTTATATCTAATCAGTTGTCAATCATGAAGATCTATCCAGGCTGGTGTGGCTCCATGGTTGAGCACCGACCCAAGAATTGGTGCCGCCAGAGCCTAGGGTGGGTATTTGTCAAGGAATAGTGAGAACTAAGCCTAGATAGAGCTGATAATTATCTTTATAACTTAGAAAAGAGAAAAGTGAAGTGTAGGAGAGGCAAATTCATTTTCCCTTCTTTGCTATGCTATTGATACAAGAACATTTTTCATATATACGGCAAAAATAAGTACTTATATTTTCCAGTATCCTCGGGGAATGTGGTGAGGAGAATCAAACCTCCAGACAGCTAACATTTTCCCCTTTAAGTATTTTTAGCACTTCAGATGGAAATCTTTCTTAAAAGTGTGATATTTTCCCCCTTGTTAAACAGATTATACCAAGCAGAATGGCATAGGAAGATCTCTATTCTAATCCCAGCTCTGCCACTTATTAATTGTGTGATTCTGAGCAAGTCCCTTATATCGGCTGAGTCTTAGCTGCTGCCTCTTTTAATTGGGAAAAACATTTTCTACCCTGCCTACTTCACTGGGGTTGCTATGAGATTAAATGTGTGAAAGTACTTTGTAACATGTAAAATGTCATACAAGAGTAGGTATTACTATAATTTAAGAAAAGGTGAAGACCCAGGTATCCTTAAAAACATATTATTTTATGGTTCTATGCCATTAACACTTCAGGATCCATTACCAGGTTCTTAGCTCTTATACTCAGCCATGTACTTTTTTTTTTTTTTTAAAGAAAACCTCTGTCTGCTTTTTAGTTTTCTCCTCTCTTCCTTTGCTAGCAGCTGTCAGTATACCTTTAACACAAATGTACCTCTTCTGATTTGCTGCTTCTCACACACTACTGGATTGGAAGCTTATTATAATTGTGCATAAATTTTAGATGATTCAGAGGTCAGAAAGGCTCTCCTATAAATAAACTGATGAACATTTGTGCACAGACTATGGAAATCTAGTTCAGCCATTTAGAGGTCTGTTTGCTTACATCTCAGATGTCTTCCAGAGCACTGCAGCTACAGCATAAGTGGGCTCCACATGTGAAGTGCTGCTATATAAAAACCTCATCATAATTTCTCCCAACACAACCAACTAATAAGGTGATCCCCAACAGCTCTGCCAATATAGAACAGTCACGATCAGCAACTCCACTGAGAATACAAATACACGCATTTTAAAGGGGTCTTTCTTTGGATAAACAGCATTCACCAACAGAAATAAACACTCTGCCACCATTTTTGTGATTTTTTGCATCCTAGGACAAATTAAGACCACAGCTCTCAGTTATAATTAGAAATTAATCCTGACTTACCTCACAATCATGATGCAAGTAGTAGCCCAAAACAAAGAGCAATGTTTAAAAATACAAAGTTCCACAGCCAAGAAATATTTCTAACCAGGTCTTCTCTTGTGCACTGAAAGCTGAAATTGGCCACAGCATTAAGCAGCAAACAAGATAGGGAAGGAAATCTTTCTTTTGTAAATAATTGTGCATAGCACATAATTTTAAGAAAGAACTACATTTGAAAGTGTTTCCTGCAACCAAAACCACTAAGCATACTTACTTCTATACTCACCAGGCTGTGACTGCTCATAATCGTTGCACTATTCCACCGAGTTCTAAGTGTGTAAGGCTGAAAAACCTGCGAAAGGTCACTAAAAAATAAAAATAAAATTATTAATGTCTTCTCATGTAAGATACCCTTCAACTATACTTGATGTCAATTCTGTAAATTAACAATGAAATCTTCAGTGGCTCCTCGTATCACACAATGCATAAACTTCTCACCGTCCTCTTCAGAGCTTCCTCCGTGGTGTGGGGTGATTATAGATTGGCGGAGATACTGATCTCCTAGGGGTGTTGGGGGGCAGCTAGGAGAGGTATGGGGCGGAGCTCCAGACTGGTTGCCTCCAGCTGCTTCTGCTTAGAACTCAAACCCCCCACTAGCCCCCCCTCCCCCCGCTCAAAACCGGTTACCACCAGATTCAAACTAGCAGAGAAACTCGTCTGTTTATCCTAGAGGACCTACAATCAGTACTGCTTTCTGTGTGTGTGCTGTGACATGACAAGAACTGAGCCGTGTGAGCCCAATCAGAAACTCCCATTTGTGCCCTAAACACATGTTTTACTTTTGAGCCACACTGTCCCACTAAATAATCATACCTGGAGTTTTGCTCAGGTTGCCCCTTCTGAGCTGAATGCCCTCCTTCCCACTACCATCTGTCAAAGTCCTTCCTTTCCTTCAACACTCATTTCAAATGCCATGCCCTCCGTGAAGCCTGTTTATTCCACAAATCTAATGCAATCTTTCCCTCCTTTGAACTCAAAGAGCACAATGGGAAAGTAGATGTTTCCTCGAACACCCTCTTTACCTTTTATAAATGAAAACTATGCGTGTGTTTTAAATCCTTGGTGGAGGTGTTTTGGTCACCCTTGTACACTACCCTGCAGTGCCCAGCAGAGTGCCATGCCATTGTTAAGAGGCCAAGAAGGATTTTCAGGACTGGTGATATAGATATCACCCAATCCAGCTCGCCTGTGTTTTAAGTGAGAAAACAGAAATTCAAAGAGGCTAAGTGACTCATTCATAATCATAGCCAGTCAGGGAGAAAATTGGGACTAAGCCTGCTTTCCTCACTCACTCTGCTGTCATTATGCTACCTTTCAAGTAATTACTTAAATTGTGATTCAAAAAACAGTATGTTATTTCCACAGTAAACTAAATTCAGGTCAACAGGATTACCCTCGTCTCTAGCAATTGCTTGCCTACTAGATTTTAAAAGACAGCCAAAAAAGACCACTTTATTCCTATAGTGGCAAAAATAAATGCAAAACCGAGGACAGCAGTAGAAAAGCGTCGTCATTCTATCATCTGTAGTTTCAAACATTAATAAAAGAAAAAAAGTAAACCCGCCCCCCCCCCAAATGAGGATATTATAATCAGTTTGATAAACATTAATCTTTACCTTCCCTGCACTTGATTAATGTTTTTGGCAAACTCTACTCCTATCCCCTTTTTTGGACTAATTCCATTTCAACAGGGTCTCAAAAAACGGCTCTCTGCCTAAGATGAATTGTCTACTTATAAAAGTGAAATGTAATAGGTTCAGGAGGTCTGCTAACCTAACCTTCACTATCACAATATTCCACCTTAAAATAGACCCACTGATGACTTATTCACATGAAAACACAAAACCCTGCCACGAAAATTCAACGGTGCACTCTTTCCATAGTTTTCTAAAACCCGTGTTTTCTCTGACCCAAGCTGCATGCTATCTCCTTCCTTCTTATTCACCGGAATGCATTTCAGGCAGTTTTAGAATCTGAAAACATTATGACAAATCTGAATCACTTAATATGACATGCACACATGATTTAATTTCAAGTTATTAGATAAACTGTGATTTAAAAAAAAAAAAAAAGTAAACTACTGTTAACCCCAGGGTTCCTCGACGCGGCTTAGAAATAGCAGCTCTTAGAGACAGGTGTCAAATTGCAAGTCTGGTTCCAGGGGCTTCGGTCTGACATTCAGTGGTGTAAATTAGGCAGGGCAGGCAACCTGTTAGAAGAGCCAGAAGCTTCTTGTCGTTACTTTTAGAGTGAGCTAACAGAGCCGCAGGTAGAGAGAGCCCCGTGGTTCGCACACTGCCCGGAGTTTGCGGTCAAACTTTCACTCCACCGCGGGACCCCACCGTCAAGCACACAAGTCATCACCCCCTCAAGTTTGGAATGCCCTGAGGAGCTCCCAACTCTCACTTTAGGGAAGGAAGTCCGCCTGCAGGGGCTCCGGGAGCCCCTGAACCCTATCGTCCATCCTCCCCAACCCTGCTCACCTGAGCCCACGAATCAGGGGAGCGCTGCTGGATCTCCTCAGGGTGCCCCCAAGAGATGTGCCATGCTCAAAGTCCAGCTCCATTTTCTCCTGGGCCATACCAGAGACTTGCAGCCAGGCACAGCGGAACAGTGCTCAGCTCCTGGCGCTTAGCTATGGACTCACGGCAGGACTGAGCTGCTGGGGACTGGCAGCTGGGGGCGGGGGCTAAGGGGCGGAGGCTTGGGGGCGGGGGCTAAGGGGCGGAGAAAAGCGGGAGGGAAGGAGGATGAGGATGAGGAGGGATGATGATAGATAGATCCAGGGAGGGAAGGAGAATGGGAAGGTTGTAACGGAGGGTGACAGTATAAAGGGAGAAAGAATAAAGAGGGGTGGAAGGAGGATGGAAAGGAGAAAACGGGAGGAGAAAGGACAGATTGAAACCAGTGTAAAAGGCGGAGGAAGGAGAGAATTGAAAGATAGGGGGGAGAAGGGGGGCAGGGTCGGGGGAGGGAAGAGGAGCGGGGCGGGGGGGGAGAAGGGGGAGGAAAAGGACAATGTATGGGGGAGAAAGAAGGAAAGAGAGCAGGGGAGAAGAGTAGGAGGGAGAGGAAACTAGGCAGCAGCGGAACTCATGCTATCTTTTGGCCGAGGACCTCAAGCAGGGGCCAGGCTACAGCCTCTGCAGCTGCCCCGCCGGCGCTATCACCGAGGAGCTGACACTAGGGCAGGACCCAGTCGGGTGGCCTTGGCAGCTGCAGCTCCCCGTGCTTAGGGACGGGGTCCAGCCCCCCATGCTATGGGACCCTGTCCCAGAGGCTCCTCAGCCTTGTTTTCGGTACTTCTCTCCCTACCCCCCTTGCAACCTGGAGAACAGGTGGGGGGTTCAGCCCCTCAGCCGCCACCACGGGCGCCCGATCGTCCTCTCTTTGTTTCTAACGGTTCAGGGAATCCCTCGGTGCCAAGACCAAAAACTACAACCTGCCTGCTTTTGCTCCTCCCACGCTTCGGAAGCGGGAACCTCCGCGGAGCCAGGTCTTCCGCATTCGGGCACCCATCGGGTCCTGCGCACGCGCCCGGCAACCGCGCCCATGGTCCCACGGGCACAGAGCATGCGTGGGAGCCCCGCCCCCGCCAACCTCCCCCGAAGGGGAGGAGCGTTTCCTGGGGGTCCCCGGCGCTTTCCAAGTTGGTATTGGCCAGGGAAACCTAGCGCCCGATTTTGAATAGAACCAATAAGTTAGAGACACTGGAGCAATATGTTTCTGGAAGAGTTTGAGCCGATTATTCAAGGGAAACAGAAACGTGCGGCTTCTGCGTTATGTCCTTCCCAATTTGGATGCTCTGATGTCCGCTATCCCCGCTCATTTCTTAAAGCCTTGTATTTTGTTGGTCTTCGTCAGGAGCGGCAGATCTTGTTTTCAGAAGATGTATTTGGATGCACTAGACTAAAGGGAAGTGAAAAAACAAAAGCAATGGTGTAAAAACAAAGACTCTGACAAGCATTCATAGCGAGAAGCACTCCTGTCCCGTTTTACAAGCGCTGTTAACGTCAAAGATGTCAGGGAAAGCCCTGAAGAGCAAGTAGCATAAGTGTTTTACTTTCTAGGATTTATGGAGACCCTGGAAATCATTATTTGGCATGTGTGAGACCTGAAATTATTCTATTTTACAAACACCTACACAGCCGTTACTGTGCTTGGCACTATTCTAAGAACTTTTGAGATACTAAATCCTTTGTTAACGTAAAGAAACCATTGAAACCTGTAAAGAATTTTTGTGAGTTTATTTAAGCCAAACTGTCGACATATACAGGGAAGCAGTACCTCAACCATCTGAGATAATGCTCCGGAGAAATGGCGGGTCTGCATTTATACATAGCAATGAAAGGAGGGACTTAGGTGGGTTACAGGAAATCCACTGGTAATAGATTAAGGAGGTGGAATAAAACAAAGCGAGGGGGAGGGGACCCTGGGATTGGATAAAAATTAAAATGATGAACACATAATTAGGTGGCTGCAGGAACAATTAACATGATAATGAAGAAATGTGTGATATCTGACCTGGCACCCAGCACATTGGGTTGTGCCCCAGGGGGTCCAGAAAAAGGGAAGTTACAAGTTACCCAGACATTTCAAGGGTACTAATACGTTATTATAGATGCAAAAAAAAAAAAAGGCTCAGTTAAGGTAAAGGTTGACCTTGTCAGTGAAGATACCAACCTAGAACAGTAACTGCCCACCATAACTTCTTTTACTTAAAGTTTAATTTCAGACCATCCTTTGTGGTTACTTTAGGTCTCTGAGTTTGCAAGACTGCTGTGCAGGCCTCCCCTGAGCTTATCAGGTCAGCATGTGATCCCTTTCATCCACACATTTAATCCTCACCAATTGAATGACCCTGAGAGAAAGATGATCATTGTATTATTTTAATCATACATATCTAGAAAGTACAAAGTTGGTTACAAAATTTAGCAAAACTAATTTTACTTGGCCCTTAATTCAGTTGATTCATATTAAACTTGCCAAGCCCAGTTATCATTTTATTCCCCAATGTTTATATTTTGTACTTGCAGTATGCGAGTTTTTAAAACCACTTTTGAAAAGTTTCTTTTAAATTGCCTATATTTTCCTGCCTGCTGGATTAAAATTCCAAACTCTGTTTTTGACCAATGTATGTATCTCTTTATCTCATGGTCTTAGCATAGCTCCCACTCCGTCTGCTCAAAAAATTATAGTGCATTCTGTTGTTCACAATAGCAATTATACAATCATTTGATGACCACATGCACAGTCCCTAACTCTGAGAAGTCAAACAATTTCGTAGAATCCCTAATTTTCAGGAACTTAACAATTAGGAGAAACTCAAGGATATGTAAGAAGATGGATGCTACCTTGGCCATCATTTCCAGGTTTTATTCACATCATTCTTGCCTATCTAGCTTTTTTTGCTCTTCGTGTAAACTTACGGGAGACTTGGGATGTTTGTAATTGTGGGCTTGCTCTTGTGAGTTAGAATGGTGCTTAAAAGTTGCCATGACAACTGGTGAAATAAAGAGCTAATTATGACATATTTGTGGGACATCTTTTGTAAGGGGCAAATGGCAAAAGACAGGGTCATAGAAACAGGAGCAGCGTAAGTGTCAAGGTATGCCTAAACAAACCAGAGATCTGAGATCATGGCATATTTACTATGGAACAGCAAGAGTTGATCATGAAACATGGCTAGGTTGGTATAATAATGTATAGGTGGAAATGGGAAGTAGTAAAAATAAGTTCTTTAAATGTCGTGTTTGCCACTATAGTATACAGAAGTCTTTGTTTTTGTAATACTTGTTCCTTTTGACATTCCAACTTGTGTATGTATTGAGTCCCGGCTATATCTTTACGGGTTTTGGGTCCTTGTCATGTAGCTGCACTTTAGTTAAAGAGAATGTCTACTGTTTGTAATAGTGGAAACTTATCTCCAACTCATGTACTTAGTCATTTTATATTATTACCCCCTTTTTAAAAACAGTCTCTTAGTTGCTCTTTCCTTGTTTTATTATACCCATTATCTTAATGTTATGGTATTTAGAATTTTTAAAATTAAATATCTATTATGCTTAGGCATGATGAAATTTTGTCTATTCATTCAAAATATATCCACTAAAAATTCTTACCTGCCAAGAATATTTAACAAACTCTTTAAAAACTATAATGAGCAGTAGAGTGGAGATAAGATCTTGTTCTCTGGTGTACTCCATATTTTCCTTCTATTTAGTTTGTTTTTTGAATTTCTGTTCTGTATTTAACTACTGCCTCCTGCATACACTGTCCTCACATTTAGCTGCCATTTTTCATAAACTTTACAAGTGTCTTGGAAACTGACATTGGCTTTCAGGAGATCTTGGTACTAGCTGAGATTCTACTGCCACCTAATTACGTAACCTGAATGGCTCTGGAATTGTATCAACTGTAAAATAGAAATGATTTACCTACCTTACAAGATAACTGTGAAAGACAGATTATTTAAACCTGCATTTATTAATGAAATAATTTAATAAGTAGTCATCAGGTGTTTATGAGTACAAAAACAGTGGCCAGAGAAATATCCAGAGGCACCTCATTTTCACTTTAAGGGGTGGGGAAACTTTTTTCTGCCAAGGGTCATTTGGATATTTATAACATCATTCACGAGCCATACAAAATTATCAACTTAAAAATTAGCCTGCTATCTTTGGTCAAACATTTAATTAACTCACTCCTAATGCCTTGGCAAGGCCAGACCAAATGGTTTCTTGGTCTTTATACAGCCCATGGGCCAACCAGACAATCCCGGACTTAAACAGGACAGAAGAATCTGGACTTTACCCCTTATTAGTTGTAATTTTAGTAACCCCTCTGGACTTTGGTCTCCTCCTTTGAAAAATGGCTATTGTGATGGTACCTACCTCAGAGTTATTGTAAGCCTTAAACGCAATCACATACGTAAAGTTCTTAGGACAGATAGTACCTTGGACAGAGTAAGTGCTCAAAAAATGGTCACTATTCTTAACATGTCTTACATCAGGAATGATGACTCCAAATCACCCTCATCATCTGGGATTTAAGTAACTTAATCCTGCCTAATATAATTAAGCTTTTCTTTTTCTATTCTCAGAATGAATGAAGAATAATTATGATCTTTCATGTCATAACTTGTCTTGAACTGTTTCAAGATAATCCCATTATTTTAAGTTCACCACTGATTGATTAGAAGAGCAGGGTTAATAATTGAACCAATTGAGACAAGTATATGAAATCTTTTTTAAAACAGTACAGTGCTATGCCATGTTATTACTATTTTAAGAACTCCCATGCCACTAGTTGCACTTGTCTTCTTTCCCAATTCTCTATGATTCCTAAAAATTGCGGTTCTACAAAATTATGAGCATGAAATTTCAGCACTCAAAATTTGAAAAGAGCGGTTTTTAAAATGTTTTGAGCCATCACAGCGTTGTTAGATGGAAATACTGATTTGGATGGATACTAAATTCTGCGATATTTAAGAAAATAAGCCTCTATGCTTTATCTCTAATCTTTTTCTTAGATGAATAGCTAAATTTTATTACGTGTAAAAAATATACATTATATGACTGTTAGAAAAATAATTAAACTAATCTTTTCTTAGAGAACTAATCTTTTCTTAGTTTTCTTAGAAAACTAACTTTTCTTTTCTTAGTTTTAAAGAGTTAGATTTTATTCCGTGTAAAAAATATACATTATATGACTATATTAAAAAAAAATAATGAAACAGCATGGAAAACAATGATTCGTTTGCGCAGTTGATTCATACGGGTTAGCGTCTTACCAGGACCCTTTGAGAGTATGTGGCCTCTAAACACATAGGAGTGGTTTTGGTTCCCCAACCCCCACCCCAGACTTCAGCTTTTTTAAAATTACAAAGATGTAATGTGACAAGATGGAAAAATTTGTCATGGGAGGTTACAAGCTTGTTGGCCTCAGTCATACAGGGTTAATGGCTTAACCAAAACTGAGAAAATTGAGTATTAGGTATAGGGCGAAAAAGATGGCTCTCCCATACACCATACTCCTCCCTACCCATTATTAAATAGTGGTTAAGGAAACCATTCCAGGGTTAACATAGAAGCAGAGGAATGACTTCTGTTAATCTGCACTAGAAGGAGAAGGGAAGACCGATTTGGGCCAAACAAACAAACAAAAACACAGCAGCTCCCTGACTTCGCCTGCATCTGTGGCCAGACTAACAGAAGCGACAGCAATAATGCTCATTGCTTGAGCAGTAAGCACACTCTAACCAGCCAGGCACATGGCGCAAGCGCAGAAGGGTGACGCCCAATTTATACACCAAGATCATCGGTTGTAGTCTTTACTTTAAACCCAAAAGGCTGCCGAAACCGGTTTGGCTCAGTGGTAGAGCGTCGGTCTGCGGACTGAAAGGTCCCGGGTTCGATTCCGGTCAAGGGCATGTACCTTGGTTGCGGGCACATCCCCAGTAGGGGGTGTACAAGAGGCAGCTGGTCAATGTTTCTCTCTCATTGACGTTTCTAGCTCTCTATCTCTCTCCCTTCCTCTCTGTAAAATATCAATAAAATATAAAAAATAAAATAAAATAAAATAAAAATAAACCCAAAAGGCTTATCTGGTTTTTGCTTTGGCTCTGCAAATTAAAAGAGAAGGATTTACGGACATAAACTAAGACAAATTCATTTTCATTATATGTTTGGAGGCGGGAGAGGGGGGTATTATCAATTCCAGCACTGCCCCACTTTGTGCCTGGTAGTGTTAGGGCTGGTAAGGCAGCAAAGGTGAGCACCTCTGTGGTCTAATAGCTTCCTCCTCTCTTCTCCCCTCTTTCTCCCTCCATCATCTCCTCACCAAGTTGACCTGTCCCTATGCCGGAAAACCTTGAGATCATAAAACTAAGCAGTAGCTTCTGCCTCAACACGGACATGGCACAGGAGAAAATGGAACTAGGCGTGGAGCTGCTGCCAAGTTCAACCATCACAGCCCGCAACATCCAGAGAAGATCCAACAGCACCCCTTTGATCAGCGAACTTGGGTAAGCAGCATTGAAATACTGGAATCAAGAGGCGGGGGGGCGTGGCAAGAGTTGGAGAAAGTGACTTCCAAAAATATCCCTATCCTTTTCTTTATTCATCAAGATTCTGCAGGTATCTCTGTTGGTCTTGGCGTCCAGAGACCCCACCCTCAGCCTAGAAGGGAGTGGAGGGGATGGCTAGAGGGAAAGTGCACACCCACCCAGAGGTTGATTTGAACTTGAATCTCCTCTTCTGAAAGTCCACCAGCACCCAAGGGCAGCAACCAATTGATGTGGAACTTGACATTTTCTAACTTCACCCCATCTCTTATCCATTCTTTTGAAGAAACTGAATATTCCCCTCCATATTTTCTGTGATTAATAATTTTTGTCATTCTCTTAGCTGCTTTGTCACCTCTGACCTTCACCTCCAGCAAATGTAAATAAATTGGCAAACAAATAAGCTTGATATATATATATATATATATATATATATATATATATATATATATATATATATATATATATATAGTTTTTACTGGCGCCAAAAAGTTAAGTACAACAGAAAGTTGATCTAAAGTTTGCATTTTGTATTCTCAGTGGCTAATACTGCCCCCAACTTGGTCCTTGAGTATGTATGGGAAAAACACAACTCTTTTTATGTGTAAAGCAGAATATATATATAAATTTCATGGGGATTTTCAAGGGAGTGCAATTGGAGGAGACCTTTATATAAAGGCTCCTTAGAGGGCTGATAATGAAACAAATATGATTTTAAAACACTGCTCTAACTGATAGTTAACTATTTTCTGCACATATCCAAAGGTCTGGCATGAGTCATGCTTATTTTTTCTTAAAATAGAATTTTCAAGTGAAATCATGCATTTCACATCCCAATATCATAAAGTTTTCTCAATATTGTAAAAATGTCAAAAAATGTATTTGCTACATATGTTATTAACTTTGCTCCTCACCTTTTGCTGGCATTAAACTAATCTGGAGTTGTAAATAGCAACTATTACAAGTGAACTCAAAGAGCAGATCCTCCTTCCTTGTTTAACCTATAAGGAAACTGAGGCCCATAAATCTTCACAATGACAAAGCAGTGGAGCCAGTACTAGGAACCTGTGTCTCCTGACCCCTAAGTTACTGCTTTGTCCACTACTAATCAACATCTAAGCTGATTAACTCTAAACAAATGCAGCTTTCTGGTCATTTGAGGTAAGGGAGAATATAGTGTTCTAAAATGAAAAGCAAACTAAGACTAAACAGAACAATTCTGCATGTTGTGTTGAGAATTTTACTCTAATCTTGTTGTGTGGATAAATTGTTATGGACCCTCTCTGCTAATAGAAGAAAGCACTTAGGGAGAATGCTGGTTTTCCTGGAAGCCTTATGAAATGAAAAAACAAGTTGCATATTGATGATAGAGGATATATACTTGAAGGAACATGTGGATCCTGTTTAATATATTAAGTGCTGGGGCAGGGCAGAGATGGCAGGACCTTCCCAAACCCTCAAAGTTCTGGAAACAAATAGAGTGATCTTAGTTATCCCTTCATACTTTGCTTTGTTCTGAAAAGGATTTGAATTTTTTATTTTATCATGACAGTATAGTTACAGTGTCAAATTCTATAGCTTAAGATTCTGATGCATGAAGAGAAATTTGTATAGAAAGGTTGTGGTGCAATTGAATCTTTATCGAGAAGGAGTTAAAGATAAAGAAACCTCAAAGTGGACCAAGCCTAAAGCCTCTTGTTTATGAAAAAGAAATAACATGGGAATGGAATATGACATGCCTGAGGCCAGGAAACTTGTCCAAATGATCTATGCGCATGTTTTGTGCTGTTTTGGCAAGTTTAGGGTGTGGTCAGAGAGGTTACACTGAAGGAAGGGAAATTAGAGTAGAATTACTTTAAACCTTAGTTGAATTCATTTTTAGCTCAGTTATTTTCAGTTGCACATGTGCACTGCTCACTTTTCTCACCTTCTCTTAGTTGGGCCTCTAATACTTGTTGCCTTGCTGCTTTCATAGGTTACTAAATATTATTGAACTTCTTTCAAGTAATTTTCCACTTTTGCTTGATACTTCCTGTACATAAAGAATCAGTCTCTCTTGCACCGGCATTTGCAGAATTTGTTCCTTAAAGGTCAGTTCTTTAATACATGTGTTACTGTGTTTAAGAAGTCCCTTTACTATTTTTGAGAACATCTTGTATTAATAGAAATACCAATGTCTACAATTTTGAACCTCTTGGTTCTTTATAATCTTTAGCCCTCTAGTTGGCTTACCCATAGTTCACTACTGGTGTCAATAACTATATTTAAAGGGAGTAGCATTTTTTTCTTTCCTTCTCTAGCTTTTATTGGAATTAGAAATTAAGTTCTTGGATTTCTGCCAGTGCCTTCCCACTTTAAATACCTTTGGCCCAACCCCTGTATTTAAACTCTCACTGCATCAATTCTGTTTGAAAGTCAGACTATTGCCCTTGGGCCAAATCCAGCCTTGGTTTTGTAAATAAAGTTTTATTGAAACATATCCATGTCCATATGTTCACTAGTTCATGGCCAATTTCCCACTGCAATAGCAGAGTTGAGTAGTTGCAACAGAGATTGCATAGTTGACAAAGCCCAAAGTTTTTACTATCTGGCTCTTTGTAGGAAAAGTTTGCCAACCATCTGGTTTAATAAATCTTACAAATCTGGAAGAAGAATAGTGGTCATGAGGAATGATTTGGAACTGTAACTGACATATATTGTAGTTTAGACAGAGCTGCTTACTGATTGTTTGATTTGGAGCATTAAACATCTATCTAATTATATTAACCTTCACTTTTTCCAAATTGTAAGTAATATAGCACTTAACTCAGTTGTAAATATCACTTAGGATTCTACAAATTCATGTTGAGTGACTTGTACCAATTGAGTATATGCTACCTTGATTTATTTCATTTATAGTTTTTATTAAATAAAATTAGCAGTCAGAAATTTAGGGGAGAATATAAGTACCAGCCATAAGAATTACCTCCACACTGACACAAAATATAGTTGAAATATGTAACTCATTAGTGCCATTAGTGACCCCTAGCATCTTCATAAGTGACTGCTGGAATATATTCCTGTTTTTATAGGGAACATAATTGGGAAAAGAAGCAAAAATTAGAAACAGATATATATATATATATATATATATATATATATATATATATATATATATATATATATTCTCTCATAAAATACTAAGTTACTGCCTGGTATATGCAGATTAACATGTTGAAAAACTATATCTCAAGGCTCAATAGGCTTTTAATTTAATAGGAAAAAAAAATACAGCCAAAACCGGTTTTGCTCAGTGGATAGAGCATCAGCCTGCGGACTGAAAGGTCCCGGGTTCGATTCCAGTCAAGGGCATATACCTTGGTTGCGGGCACACCCCAGTAGGGGGTGTGCAAGAGGCAGCTGATCCATGATTCTCTCTCATCAATTTTTCTAACTCTCTATCCCTCTCTCTTCCTCTCTGTAAAAAATCAATAAAATACATTTAAAAAAAAAAGGAAAAAAAATACACAAATGACTATTACAATATATTAGAGTTAGACCTGTGCTTAGGGAGGGAAAGAAAGTGCCAAAGAAATTCAAAGAAAGGAATGAGAAATTGGTGAAACTGGTGAGGGAAAAGAAAAGGATCTTGGAGAAGTAGCATTTTAGATGAATCCTAATGGATTGATAAAGTGCATAATGGAAGAGAGGGGGTTGGACAACTGTGTCAACATTCCTATATGGAACAGGCTTGGAGGCATAAAAGCATAGGTGTATTCCAGATAGCTGGCCAACTCTGCCTGCATCACTGTCTCCCAAATGTTCATCTGTTGATTATTGCTGATCCTAGTGAGTTTTTCACCAATTCATGTGGTGTTCTTTTTTTTTTTTTTTTTTTTTTTTTTTAAATAAGTACAGCATAATTAAATATTTTTATGTAGTTTCCAATTGTCCTTTCCTGGGAAGGATTATATTTTACTCAGAGATTGTTAGTGCTAGCTTTTATTTTAAACTACCAAGATGTCCTTTTTATAAATGAAACAATGGTGTTGGTAGTTGGTGAGGTTGTTTTGTTGTTTTTTTGTTTGTTTTTTAATAATCTTACTTGACAGAAGAAAATGATAGCTACTGTGTGGTTTTGTTATGAAATTTTACTAGTCCATGAAATCCCAAAGTCTCAAGCTAAATTATGGAAGGCTTTGGATGTTATAGTGAAAAGGTAACTGAATTTGGCAGGTGATGCAGAGAATCACTGAAAGTTGTGAGCAGGAGAGCAAGTTGTTCTTTAAGAAGGTAATCTGGTAGTCTGTTACAGATATGACAGTGGGGAAAGAGCAGAGGTGAGGTGACCAATTAGACCATTGCAGAACCTGTAGAAAAGTAAAATGGCTTTGAATTGGGTTGAGGCTGGATACTGAAAAGAGTAAGATGGATATAAGTGAGATCATAGACATGAAACCTAAAGGACCTGGCACATAATTGGCTTTAAAATACCAAAAAGAAAAAGAAAATAAAGGACCAAAAAGAAAATGAAAAAGATGAAAAAGGTGGATGAGAGGTACACACGAACCTTCTGTACTCTTTTTACAACTTTTTTTTTTAGATTTATCTTTATTGTTGAAAGTATTACAGATGTCTCCCTTTTCCCCCTTTAATTCACCCCTCCCCCCCACCACAGGCCTATTGAGATTTGTCAATCTTCTGATTTTGGATCAGTATCTAATTAGCTACACTGATTAGAATTCTTTTTTAAAAAAATAAATCTTTATTGTTAAGATTATTACAGGTGTTCCTCTTTTTATTCCCCCATAGCTTTCCTCCACTGATTCCCCATCCCACCCCATGTCCTTACCCCCTTCCCCACTTCCACTGTCTTCACCCATAGGTGTAAAATTTTTGTCCAATCTCTTCCCGCACCCTCACACCTTTCCACTTCCTTTCTATGTCCCTGATTTTATTATAATCACCAATTTATTCTGTTCATCAGATTTTTTATTCACTTGATTTTTAGATTCACTTGTTGGTAGGTATGTATTTGTTGTCATGTTGTTGTTCATAGTTTTTATCTTTACCATTTTCTTCTTCCTCCCCTTCTTAATGAATACCTTTCGGCATTAAATATAATACTGGTTTGCTGGTGATGAACTCCTTTAGCTAGTCTTCTTTGGCATGCCGGGCATCTGTAGAAGGATAAAAGACTCTGAGCCCAAGAGGGTGAAGATTATGGAAAGCCTTGAATTCCATTCTCAAAAAGTTTAAAATTGTTGTGTGAGGCATCAGTTTAGGTGTTTACCTATGCCATCATCTTGGTTTCCCAGCCTTTGCAACTTCTTGTGAATTTTAAAGTGTTTGAAAATTAAAAGTTATAACAAAAAGAAGACAGACAAGGAAAAAATTACTTTTTCAGTGTCCAAAATAAGGCTGAGGCCAGCAGGGTGGCCCTGTCAAAGCTGAGAACACAAGCAACATCTTCAGTGGGTTTCAGTCCATTGTTCCAATGTGAGAATGTTGCCCACAAGCAATACATTCAAGGGGCAGACTCAGTGAGCACCAAAGCCCCACTGAAGCATTTCCTGCTCTGTAGGATGGACTGCACAGCAGCACCCCTGCTGTGGTCATAGCAGCTGATCAGTCTGGGGGTCAGTCCCTCCCACTGATGCCAACAGCAGTCAAGGCTCAACTATAACAGAAAATGCAGACAGCTCACATAGTGGCACATCTGGTGCACCCAGCTCGGGTAACTGGGGAGGCTGCATCACTGGACTCCACAGAACAACTATTACACAAGGCCACTCTACCAAGTTCAGAAGCTATAGCATATAAACAAATATAGGAAGCAGCCAAAATTAGGAAGTAAAGAAACAGATTCAAAGATACAGAGGACATTTTTACATTTGCCAGATGGGAGGAAGATTGGGGGGGGGGGGTGGTTGCATGAAAAAAGGAAGGGATTTAGACATACAAATTGGTAGTTTCAGAATAGTCGTGGATGGGCATGTAAAGTACAGCATGGGGAAGATAGTCAATAATCTACACTAATAAAAGAGAAAAATGTTCATTGACCGTACCTTCGCTATGCCCTCAGCCAATCAGAGGGAGTATGTAAATTAACCCAACAAAGATGGTGGTTAACTTGCATATGCTGAGGGAGGGAGGAGTGAAGACTGAAGACAGCATAGAAGGAAGAGGGAAGTAAAGTGTAAAGCAAGGCGGTTGCCAGAGGGAAAGTGCGGGCAGAACGGGCAGCAACAGCGGTAGGTGGGATGGGTGACAGCGGCCCATGCAATGGCAGGGGTGGTGGCGGCACACATGCGGCTGCTGCAACCACTTGCAGGAATCTTCCTGCAACGGGCCCCTAGTATTCTAATAACTATGTATAGTGTCAGATGGGTATGAGATTTATTGGGATGATCACTTAGTAAGTTGTATAATGTCTAATCACTGTCTGTACACCTGAAATTAATATAATATCATATGTCAACTATAATTGAAAAATAAAAAAACAATTAAATTTAAAAATTTTAAAGAAAATACCTTGCTTTTTTTCTGTCCTCTGTTTTTCTACCTTCTGCCTTGAACAAAGTTGTGTACATCTTCACTAATGTAGTGGAGCTTATTGACTTGCACATACAAGATAGGTATTGCTTTCAAATCTATAAGGATTATGTTATAAGAAAGAAAAGGAAGGAAGGAAGGAAGGAAGGAAGGAAGGAAGGAAGGAAGGAAGGAAGGAAGGAAGGAAGGAAGGGAGAGAGGGAGGGAGGGAGGGAGGGAGGGAGGGAGGGAGGGAGAGTTCTATGGACCCCTATTGGTTATACCTCCTATTCCTGTGACAGTTTGAGAATTGAGAGGGACTTGAATCTAGCACATTGTAGCTCCAATAATAAATTTAGATCAAATTGAAACAGAAAATGATCTATTTCCAAGGCCACAATAAATTATATTTATTCTTGGTAGCATGACTAGAGGTAAAGTGGTGTGCTTGAGAATTCCTTACCTTACATGGACATTTGTTTAGGCTCAGCCAACTAAGGCTTTGTGTATGTGTGTGTGCATGTTTTAATTTCTACATCTGCACAACATCTCCAAAAAGAAGCCATTTAGATGAATGGCGTTGCTGTTTGAGTATTGAAATCTTATTTCTTTTTTTTTCTTTTGAAATCTTATTTCTTAAAAAAAAATTATAATGGATTTTAAATGACAAATGATCTCTTTTTCTTCTTAGTGATAACTCACTGGTGTTCCAAGCTGACAGATTAAGATATAGAAGAAACAGTACAACATTTATGACAAACACTGTCTCATAAGAAAATGCTTATAACATCCTCACTGGACAAGATTGTGCTCTTGGCCTTAACTAGTGGTTCTCAAACTTGAGTGTGCACCTGGAAAGCTTATTAAAACAGACTACTGAATATAAATTTAACTGGTACTCAGAGTCTATTACTCTAAAAGAATTCCTCAATCCAATAGAAATGTAAAACAAACAAACAAACAAACAAACAAAAATACAGTCTCCTGGCCCTCAAACCCAGAGTTTCTGATTCAGAAAGTCTGGAGTGAGGTCTGAGAATTTGCATTTCTGACAAGTTCCCACAAACCGGAAACATTATAGAAGGCAAATAAATACATGTTGACTACAGTCACAATTGTTTTGCTGAAACTGCAGCAGAATTAAGGGTTGTTTTGTTTTTTTAATAAGTTTTCATTGATTATTTTTTAGAGAGAGAGGAAGGGAGAAATAGAAACATCATTGATGAGAGAGAATCATTGATCAGCTGCTTCCTGCATGCCCCCCACCGGGGATCGAGCCAGAAATCCAAGCATGTGCCCTGGCCTGGATTCAAACCAGTGCCCTCTTGTTTCCTGGGTAAATGCTCAACCACTGAGCCACACTGACTGGGCAAGGTGGTTGTTTATTTTTACATTTAAATGTCATATGGATTTAAAATTGAGATTTGTCTTCATGTATAAAAACATCTGGCTTCCAAATTTTAAAAGAATATTCTAATTTTGAGAAGAAAAATTTGCAGGCTCTCCTAAGAGTAGTTTTCAGGCTTTTGGTTTGACTTTTAAGTTGAATTTATCTTGAATTGAAAATAAAGTTTGTCTTTTCATGATGTTATAATGCAATCTCTAAATTATAACTCTTATCTATTAATTATCCTGTAGACATAGGAAAAATGCTAGTAGATTAGTAAAACAAAGTGAGTAAATGATTCACTATATGAATCTATTTATTGAAGTGAAATTCATATAACATACAGTGGACTATTTTAAAGTATACAACTAAGGGATATTTAGTGCATGCACAATGTTGTTCGACCACTATCTCTCTCTTGTTTCAAAAAGCACACATGTTCCTGACCATGAAAGCTTTCAGTCTTTCATCACAGAGTATGATATTAGATATATGTTTTGGTAAATGTCCTTTATCATGTTGGCGAAGTTTCCTTTCAGCAATAAAAAGAATGAAATCTTGCCATTTGATATTGGTTGTATATTTTTATCAGAAAAGGCTGTCAAATTGTGTCAAATGCCTTTTCTTCATCTATTGAGATTATCATGTGGTCGTCCCCCCCCCCCCCCCCCCCGCTCCATCCTGTTAATATGATGTATTGTATTGATTTTCTTATGTTGATCCACCTTTGCATTCCTGGGATAAATCCCTCTTGGTCCTAGTGTATCATCTTTTAATGTACTATTGGATTCTGTTTTTGAGGATTTTTCCATCTATATTTATAAGGAATATTGGCCTATAGTTTTGTTTTTTTCTTGTGGTATCTTTGCTGGCTTTGGTGTTTGGATAATGCTAATCTCCTAGTATGGATTAGGAAATTTACCTCCTCTTCTTTGTTTGGATGAGTTTGAGGAAGATTAATGTTTATTCTTCTTTAAATGTTTGCTAGAATTCACCAGTGAAGTCATCTGATCCTAGATTTTCCTTTATTGAGAGGTTTTTGAAATAAATTCTAGATTTTTTTATAGTACTTGTTACAGATCTGTTTAAATTTTCTATTTTATCTTGTATTAGTTTGGTAATTTGTGGGTTTTTATGAATTTGTCCCGTTTCATCTAGGTCAGCGATTTTCAACCTTTTTCATCTCATGACACACATAAACTACTGAAATTCCTCACCACACCAAAAAACATAGTTTTTGCCTATTTGAGAAAAAGTTATGTATAATTTTTATTCATTAATTAAGTCACACTGGATGGCTATTGTGTTGGCTGTTGTCTTTTTTAAATCTTTTTAGAAATATATTTCTTTTTTTTTAATAAATTTTTATTGTTCATATTATTACAAGTGTTCCTTTCCCCCCCCTTCCTACCCCACCCTCTGCCCTTTCCCCACCCCCCATTGTCCTCATCCATAGGTGCACAGTTTATGTTCAGTCTCTTCCCACATTCCCCTCTCCCCTTTTCCCCAAGAATCATTAGTTCACTCCCCTTCCATACCTCTGATTCTATTATATTCAACAGTTAATATTGTTCATCAGATTTTTTTTTTAATTTCCTTGGTTTTTAGATTCACTTGTTGATAGTTACGTATTTGTTGTTCATAATTTTTATCTTTATTTACTTTCTCTTCTGAAAGAACCCCCTTCAGCAATTCATATAATTCTGGTTTGGTGGTGATGAACTCCTTTAGCTTTTTTTTATTAGTGAAGCTCTTTATCTGACCTTCTATTCTGAGTGATAGCTTTGCTAGGTAGAGTATTTTTGGCTGTAGGTTCTTGCTATTCATCACCTTGAATATTTCTTGCCATTCCCGTCTGGCATGCATGGTTTCTGTTGAGAAATCAGCTGACAATCGTATAGGTGCTCCTTTATAGGTAACCACCTGCATAGCTCTTGCTGCTTTTAATATTCTCTCTTTGTCCTTTGCTCTTGGAATCTTAATTATGATTTGTCTTGGTGTGGTCCTCTTTGGATTCCTCTTATTTGGAGTTCTGTGCGCTTCCTGGACTTGTAAGTCCAATTCTTTCCCCAGGTGGGGGAAGTTTTCTGTCACTATTTCTTTCAGTATGTTTTCGATATCTTGCTCTCTCTCATCTTCTGGGACCCCCATGATTCTGATGTTGGATCGTTTGAAGTTGTCCCAGAGATTTCTTACATTATCTTCAATTTTCTGGATTCTCTTGCCTTCTAGCTTCTGCAGAGGAATGTCTTCTGGCTCTTTATGTTCCAAATCTTTGACTTGATTCTTGCGATCTTCTATTCTGTTTTTAGGACTCTTGGGCTTTTACAGCTCCTCTGCGCTTCCTTCTGGTTTTCTCCTTGCTTCTCGTTGTAGAATTTCCAGTCAGAAGACTTTCCTGTAGTTCTGGGTAATGTCCATTTTATATTTTAGTTGTATTTTATTGAAATTGTTGCGTGCGGCTGCGGCTAGGTGCCTACCCGAGCAGCCCATCTTGGATTCTCCCCTAGAAATATATTTCTATTGACTTCAAAGAAGAAAGGAGATGGAGAGAAATAGAAAGATCAATGATAAGAGAGAATCATTAATAGGCTGCCTCCTGCATGCGCCACAAGGAGATTGACCCCACAACATAGGCATGGGCCCTCACCAGGAATCACGACCTCCTGGTTCACAGGTCAACCATTGAGCCACACTGGCCGGGCTTGTCTCTTTTTTAAAAATAGTTTATGATTTTCTTTTTCTTTTCTTTTCTTTTTTTTTTTAACAGAGAGAAAAAGGGAGAGAGAGAGAGACAGACAGACAGACAGACAGACATCCATGTGAGAGTGAAACATTGATTGGTTGCCTCCTGCACACTCCCTATGGGAGATCAAGCCCACAACCCTAGGCATGTGCCTTGACAGATTTGAACCTACAACCTTATGATGAATGGGATGACACCCAACCAACTGAGCTCTACTGGCCAGGGTGGCTGTTGTCATTTATTTATTTGACAACCTAAGGTAAAAAAAAAATACACAAAACAGTCAACAGTGAAAATTGCTGCTCTACGTAGGTCTGTGGACTGAAAGGTCCCAGGTTTGATTCCAGTCATGGGCATGTACATTGGTTGAAGGCACATCCCCGGTAGGGGATGTGCAGGAGGCAGCTGGTCGATGTTCCTCTCTCATCGGCATTTCTAGCTCTCTATCCCTCTCCCTTCCTCTCTGTGGAAAATCAATAAAATATATATTTTTAAAAATTGCTGCTCTAGATTATCTAATTTGTTGACAATTAATTGTAAAGGAGGGGTTGTTGTTGTTCTTTTAATATGTTTTTATTGATTTCAGAGAGGAAGGGAGAGTGAGAGAAACATCAATGATGAGAATCATTGATTGGCTGTGTCCTGCATGCCCCCTACTGGGGATTGATCCCACAACCCTGGCTTGTGTCCTTGACCAGAATCAAACCTTGGATCCTCTGAACCGCAGGCCAACGCCCTATCCACTGAACCAAACTGTCTAAGGCAAAAATTAATTGTTCATAGACTTCTCATATGATTTTTAACATGATGGAATCTATAGAGCATATTTCAGTGAAATGTTGTAGCTTGGAACTCATTTTTAAATATTGCTTCCTAATCTTAGAACTGGACATTTTCCTCTTTCTAGAATGATATCCAATATTACTTCACTGTCAACATCAGAAACAGGCAAATCTGTAGAGAATTTTATGAGTTGATTTGAGCCAAACTGATGACATCCTGGGAAGCAAGATCTTAGAGCTCTGACAAATGACAGTTTTCTGGTTCTTTTTATACATTTAGAATAAGGAGGGAAAGAAGGAAGATTAAACAAGATTATGTGCTCTTTCGAGAATGGTTATACCCCTGAGGGGTCTGGAAAAGAGGATTATGTGTACTTCTGGCACTTCATAGTAATTTTAACCTAGATGCACAAGAACAATGGAGAGGGCTTGCTTAAGGCAAAGATAAACCTTTTATAAGCCTGCAGTATGATTATCCCCCCTGTCCTTCCCAGCTAGGAATTTATGATTACATACATTAAGTTATGATATTACCTTCAATTACTGAATTTGTCAGATTTATTAGAGTCCCTTTTTTTTGTTCGAACTGCAAATGTACTAATGTTATATTGGGTGGTGGTGGTAGGGGGAATAGAGTTGTTCATTAAGCAACTCTCCTTCTATTCACTCATGTTACTATAATATAGCTAAAGGACCATAATGTCTGTATATAGAGTATATGTATATATTTAAGATCAGGTTAGTATGGCTTTTCAATTAAATTATAAACCTTATTGTTTCACATTCTATATTGTGAATTTTCTGGGCATTTGAATGATGATATGAACATTTAAGTAGCATGAGTTAAATGTATTAAAATTCAAAGGTATGTGTGCATTCAAGGTTTTTATTTTTATTTTATTTATTTGTTGTTGTTAACCCTCACCCAAGGATATTTCCCACTGGTTTTTAGGGAGAGTGGAAGAGAGAGGGAAAGGCAGAAACATCAATGTGAGAGAAACACATTGATTGGTTGCCTCCTTCAGGAGCTCTGATGAGTGCCCCGGCCAGGGAAAAGCATGCAACCAAGATATGTGCCTTTGACTGGAATCTAATCCGGGACCCTTTGGTTCGTAGGCCAATGCTCTATCCACTGAGCCAAACCAGATAGGGCGCATTTGAAGGGTTATTTTTTTTTTTTTAAGTAAAACTGTTGTTTTTAGATTTGGTGCATGTACAACTTTTCAGTGATCCATGCTAATAAAAGAGAGCATTGGGGGAGAATATACCAAACTGGATAAATCAAAATAGTTTCTACTTGCTTTGGAAAGTAGATTATCTTTACAGTATGCCTTAAGAATGGGAATACAAATATTTTTAAACTAGCAATAATATCTAATATTGGAGAGGTACAAGGAAATCCATATTCTCACACACTGCTGGAAAGTAAATTTGAATAAGCTTTCTGGAGGATAGTTTGGCAATGTATATCAACAGCCTTGTGAGCCAGAAACTTCAGCTCTATAAATTGAACCTGAAGAACTCATTAAGGGTTCATGCAAAGATTCAGCTTTAAGGTTATTATAGCATCCTATCTAATAAAGATGGAATATGCTAATTGACCCTCACACCATTGCAAAGGTGGCAGAATCCACAGCCAATAAGGAGGGGATATGCTAATTGACTGCTATACCCTCAAAGATGGCAGCACCCACAGCCACAAGATGGCAACACTCAGTCCCCTTAGACCAGCCAGGGCGGCAAGCACACTGCAAGGCCAGCCACTCCATGCACCTGCTGCCGGAGTCCCCCAGTCCCTTTAGCCCCCCAGCCACCCAGGGTCAACCCAAGGCATAGGCAAGCCTCAGATGGCAGCTGCCCAGCCACCCTGGGCCACCCAAGGCTCAGGTAACAAAGGCCAGTTGAGGCTTGTGCTGCTGGCAGTGGCAGCAGAAGAGGGGTGATGAAGGTGTCACCTTCCCCTGATCAATGGGTTGCCTCCTGCCCCCTGAGGGCTCCCAGACTGATAGAGGGAAGGCCAGGCTGAGGGAACCCCCCTCTAGTTATAAGAGCAAGCAAAAATGTAGCAACAGTATTAATGTCCAACAGCAGGGAATATGTTAAATGACTACCCTTCATTATCTGTATGTGAATCCCAGTTCTAGCAGTTACTAGCTATACAACCTTGGACAAGTTGCTTATTTTCTTTGGCCCTCAATTTTCTAATCTTTAAAATAGAAACAATGCCTATGTTGTAAGGTTGTTCTGAGAACTGAATGAGATAAGATATGGCTGGTACATAATGAGTGCTTTTTATTATTACAGGACATCCATAAAGTATAACATTTAGCCTTTAAAAACGCTGGTGTGGTTGAATTTAATCTGGAAAGATATTTGTAATGTATTAAGTTATTTCTGTTTTGTTTCTAAAAAACACAATAGACAATGTGTTTCACATAATAGATTTCACTTCCAGCTCCTTTGTGCTTTTTTTTTTTTTTTCTAAAAAGAGAGAGTAGCTGAGAAGGCCAGGCAATGCCTACTTAACTAAAATAAGTTTGGGGGAGTGATTCTAATGTCATCCTCACAGGAATGGGCACATGGGGGCCATTAATTGCAAGCTGATTTTTTATAACTTTTAGCTGAGAGCATAGGAACACTACTTTTGGATGCCCATGCTCTCAGGGTTCAGTCAGCCCCACCACACAGGTACAGCAGAGCTCTCTGATAATTGCCTTTACTGTCTTCCTGGATGGAGTCAGAAAAACACAGCCACTTGTTCTGAATACACTGGGCCAGATCTCTCTTGACCTAATGGCTGTAGCTCTTGCACTTTTCAAATAATATTTGGAGGCAACATGCCCTCTGTTCGGTCATGATGCTGATCCACTTGGCGCATCAGCTCCTTTCCTCTACTTCAGCATCATAGAGATCTCAGGCATCTTGGGTCAATCAGTTCATAATCAATGACAGAGCCACCCTCTCTGCTCTTTACCATTTGCAAGGACAACCATCAGCTTGCAGAAGTCAAAAACAATATCCTTCTTCAGATAATTCTTCAGATCTATTCCTTGTAAACTTAATTTCCCACAGCTCCTGGTTGGTCCTTGAGCAGATTATCTCAATGGAGAGTCCTCATCAGTCCCCAGACCCTTCATGGAGGAAGACAGCTTTCAGCTCGGAAGCTTCATACTGAGCAGATATTTTCAGTAGACCCCAAATCATCATCTGTTTCTGAATCCCAGTTGGCCAGACAAGGCTGACTACTGATGCAAGTTACATTTTGGTCCTGTGGCAGACAAAAGCAATATGCTGTTTCCTTTCATTGCTACAGCTGGAAATATGTTGACAATGGTGACCTCGTTCACCTTTAGTCTTGATGGCTGCTTCATTGTTCAAAGTATCCTGCTCAGTATAAATGTTGACGTAGGCTTTGACTGACTTGTATGCACTTAGGGATGTAGAGTTGTCATTCTCCAAGCTGAACTTGCTCAGAATTTCATGAACAGTGGACATTTTTATAGAAGCTGGCCCAGGAGCTGAGAACTGCAAACATCCCCAGATGCAGAGCCAGAATGTATTATTATTATTTTTTTAAGCCTGGAAAATAGTATGTGCAGTAGGACCCAGGTCTGGAAAAATAAACACTGAGATACTTACTATGGTCATCCCTGGATGGTGGGTGATGCTGTTTTTCCCCCCATGAATTATGTTTTATACTGAGCATGTATTGCTTTATAATGAGAAAAAAGTGAATAGTTTTTTATTGCAAAATAAAAGATTGGGGTGACAAGGTGGAGCACAGTGGATTTTTAAGGCAGTGAAACTACACAATACAATACTGTGGGATGGATACATGTTATCTTGAGTTTGTCCAAACCCATAGAGTGTACAACAAGAGTTAACCCTAATGTAAACTATGTATTTTGGGTGATAATTATGTATTAATGTAGGTTTATCTATTAGTAGAGGCCTGGTGCATGAAAATTCATGCACTGGAGGGGGGTCCCTCAGCCCGGCCTGCCCTTTATCTTAATCCGGGAGCCCTCTGGGGCAGGAGGCGACCCAGTGATCAGGGGAAGGCGATGCCCCATCACACCTCTGCTGCTGCCACTGCTGACAGTGCAAGCCTCGGATGGCCCTGGTTACCTGAGCCTTGGGCTATCCTGGGTGGCTAGGCAGCTGCCGTACAAGGCTTGCCTGTGCCTCAAGCCTGCCCTGGGTAGCTGGGGGATTGGGGGTGGGCCCGGCTGCACTGTGTGCCTACCACACACTCCCGGTGGGGTTGAAAGGACTGGGGGACTCCAGCAGGGCTAAGGGGACTGGATGCCACCATCTTGTGGTTATGGCACCGCCATATTTGTAATGGTGTGATGATCAATTTACATATTCCTTCTTTATTAGGTAGGATAACAATTTACCACAATTGTTTGGTTTTTGATAGTAGGGGAGTCTATGCTTATGTGAGTATAAGGGAAATCTCTGTTCCTTCCACTCAATTTTGTAGTGAATCTAAAACTACTCTAAAAATTGTTTATTAAAGACTAATTAGAATAAAATATCAGATGGGAAAAAGAATGAAGAATGCTGGGTGATAGGGAATAGATAGCCATAGTTTTATAAGTATCACATATAATCCAAGGTGTTGTTTGTAGATCATTAAACATTCAATTCTATAAGTGTTTGATGATTGTGGTGATAATGGTGGTAGTGGTAGTGATAGTTAGCACTTATTGAGTACATACTATTTGCCAGATACTGTATTAAGCAGAAGCTTGAAAGAACTATTATAGTTTTAATAACACTACTCCATATAACAACAAATTATATAGCAAATATATCCCTTGTATGCTTAAATTTTTTTTAATAAAGTATTATAGTAGAGGCTTGGTGCACAAAATTTGTGCACTCGCCTGGGGGTTGGGAGGTTAGGGGGTGGTTTCCCCAGCCTGACCTGTACTCTGTCACAGTGCAGGAGCCCCGAGATCGATTGGCCCAAAGAGGTAGGCTCTGCCCACCCATCAAGGGCTCCTCAATGGATTGCCCTAAAGAAGTAGGCCAGAGCCAGGAGGCGCGACCCCGTCAGGCAGGCCTTGCCACCCAGAGCCTGGGGACCTGCCTCATCTTGGAACTGGGAGAAGGTGGGACTCCCAGACATGCCTTGCTGCGTGGAGCCAGGAGTAGGCTGGACTCCCAGACAGGCTCCATGCAGCGCAGGCAGCATCAAGCCCAGCCCCACCCACCTGCGCATGCCCGCTGTGCATGCAGCCATCTTGTGGCAGTGTGAGGGCATCACACCATGATGACTACTTAGGCCTTTATTAGTTAGGATGGTTGACATACAATATCATGGTATAGTTTAAGTGCATAACATAGTGATTTGACATTTACTAGTATATACCTTATAATGTGATCACCACAATAAGTCTAGTAACTATCTGTCACTGTGAAAAGTTATTGTAATATTATTGACTGCATTTCCTGTGCTGTACACTACACCCTGGTAGCTTATTTATTTTATAACTAAGTGTGTGCCTCTTATTCCCCTTTACCTTTTTCACCCTTTTGTGTCGAGAAAAACTTCCTGACTTTTTGTGAGAGAGTTCACCTAGTGGCATTATTGACTTTCATTAGGGACTTTCTTGAAATATCAACCTTGGAATATTAGTACAAGCCAGCCTGAGTTTCTAGCCAGTAAGCAGTCCATTGACCACTCTTTCTTTAAACTTATCACTGGATAGAAACTGAACCAGGCTCGGGGATGATGAATACTTGATTATGACTATTCCAAAGTTAGATAGATGGTGCTTTTACGTATAATCTGCTTTTCTGTAGATACCAAAGTAGATAATTTTTCTACTCAAAAAGTTTAAACGTTTTGAAAAGGGAATTCAAGACTTTCCATCATCTTCACCCTCCTGGCCTCAGAGTCTTCTATCCTTCCACAGATGCCTGGCATGCCAAACAGGACTAGCAACCTTTCCTAAAATATTTCAAGCACTCGTATTGCTTATGCTGTCCTACAAGGTTTAACTCAAATTCCACCTTATGCTTTTCTTATCTGTCTCCCACCTCCCACCCCATACACCCATATACTTAATCTTTGTTTTTTATACCTACCACACTTTGCCTCCATCTCACACTCATTTTCTTGTCACTTACATCATATTTGCTATGATGTCTGGATTGTAAGGTCTCTGAGAGTGATAACTATGGCTTATTTGATTTAAAAAAAAAATCTTTCCTTCCCTTCTGAGAAGAAAAACAGGTTCTTACATATAACAAGGGCTCAAAAACATTGAATACTTAAGAGTTAGGCCCTAGCTGGTTTGGCTTAGTGAATAGAGTGTCAGCCTGCAGACTAAAGAGTCCCAGGTTCAATTCCAATCCAAGGGCACATGCCCAGGTTGCAGGTTCAAACCCAGTAGGGAATGTGTAGGAGGCAGCCAATCAATTACTTTATGTTTTAATTGTTAAAAATTATATTTATTAATGTTTCAGTAACATGAAGTGGTATGCTAAAATAGCGAATGAAATAAGTAGACTACAAAGTGATCAAAACCATGTCAAAATTGCAGGCAGGAAAAGCCTTGAAAGAAATGAATGACAATTCAATAAGGGTGGGTGAATACTAATGCTTTTTCCATTCTTTCTACTTTTCTGTATTTATATTTTTATAATGTACCTGTATTTTTAAAAAATTATTGTTTAAAATATTACATGAGTCTCCTTTTTCCCCATTAACCTCTCCCCCACCACCCCCTTCCCCAAGCACAAGCTCTCACCCCACTATTATCTGGGTCCATTGGTTTTGTTCATACATACTTGCATGCATACAAGTCCTTTGGTTGATCTCTTATCCCCTCACTCCCTGCTTTCTTCAATTACTTTAATCATTTATGTTTCTATGTCTCTCTCCCTCTCTCTTCCTCTTTGAAATCAATTAAAAAATTTTTTTTAAATGGTGATAATGGCAAATTAAAAAAAAGTTAGTCCTATTTTTTTCTGGTAGTGAATTATTATAATGAAGTAATTCTCTAATTGTGAAATATAATTTGTATGTAATGAATTTTCAGTTATCTATATATCAATTTTTTATTGTTAGTAATACATCCTTAGCTGTTTCCTCCACCTTCTATCAAATTATTAAAAAAAAAAAGATTGATTTTTTTTAAGTTTTCTTGGAAGCTTAGATTATGTGCTTTTTTCTTTTTAAAAATCTTTATTGTTTAAAGTATTACATATGTATTCTTTTTTCCCCATTGACCTCTCCCCAGGCACCCCTAAACCCCAACACATGCCTGCACCCACCTAGTGTCTGTGACCATTGGTTATGGTTATATGCATACATACAAGTCCTTTGGTTGATCTCTTACCCCTCCCCCCATTTGCCCTCCCCTCTGAAATTTGACGGTCTGTTCAATGCTTCTCTGTCTCTGGATGTATTTTTGTTCATCAGTTTATGTTGTTCATTATATTCCACAAATGAATGAGATCATGTGATGTTTATCTTTCTCCAACTGGCTTATTTTGCTTAGCATAATGCTCACCATGTCCATCCATGCTAGTGCAAATGGAAAGAGTTCTTCCTTTTTTACAGAAGCATAGTATTCCATTATGTAGATGTACCACTGTTTTTTAATCCATTCATCTGCTGATGGGCACTTAGGCTGTTTCCAAATCTTAGCTATTGTAAATTGTGCTGCTATGAACATAGGGGTGCATATATCCTTTCTGATCGGTGTTTCTGATTTCTTGGGATATATTCCTAGAAGTGGGATTATTGGTTCAAGTGGGATTTCCATATTGAATTTTTTGAGGAAACTCCATACTGTTTTCCACAGATTGTACCAGTCTGCATTCCCACCAGCAGTGCATAAGGGTTCCTTTTTCTCCCCATTCTCTCCAACTCTTGTCATTTGTTGATTTGTTAATGATAGATGTTCTGCCAGGTGAGATGGTACCTCATTGTCGTTTTGATTTGCATCTTTCGGATGATTAGTGACTTTGGGTGGATGAATATATGCACAGTGCCTAGTACACTACATTAAAAATTTGTTAAAGACACAAAATAGCCTGGCTGGTGTGACTCAGTGGTTGAGTATTCACCCATGAACCAGGAGCTCAATTCCTGGTCAGGACACATGCCCAGGTTGAGGGCTCAATCCCCAATGTGGGGTGTGCAGGAGGCAGCCGATCAATGATTCTCTCGTTATTGGTGTTTCTCTCTACCTGTCCCTTCCTCTCTCTGAAATCAGGAAAAACATATATTTTTAAGACACAAAATAGAGCCTCATGTACCCAATCTTCAACTTTTAAAAAAATTCTTTATTGCTAAAGTATTACATATAGTATTACATATGTCTCCTTTTTCCCGCATTGACCTCTCCCCGGCCACCCTCACCCTGAGCACATACTCCCACTCCCTTAGTGTCTGTGTTCATTGGTTATGCCTATATGTATGCATACAAGTGTTTTGGTTAATCTCTCTCTCTTTTTTTTTTTAATATATTTTATTGATTTTTTTTACAGAGAGGAAGAGAGAGGAATAGAGAGTTAGAAACATCGATGAGAGAGAAACATCGACCAGCTGCCTCTTGCACGCCCCCTACTGGGGATGTGCCCACAACCAACGTATATGCCCCTGACCGGAATCGAACCTGGGACCTTTCAGTCCGCAGACCAACGCTCTATCACTGAGCCAAACCGATTTCGGCTGGTTAATCTCTTATACCCCGGCCCCGCCCTTCCCTTTGAAGTTTGACGGTCTTGTAGATGATTCTATGTCTCTGGATCTATTTTTATTCATCAGTTTATGTTGTTCATTATATTCCACAATCTTCAACTTTAACTATTATCCAAATTTTATTCATGATTTTTAATCTATCCCCTTCTTCTCCTTCTCCTCCTTCTCCTCCTCCTCCTCCTCCTCCTCCTCCTCCTCCTCCTCCTCCTCCTCTTCCTTCTATTCTTCTTCTTCTATTCTTCTTCTTCTTCTTCTTCTTCTTCTTCTTCTTCTTCTTCTTCTTCTTCTTCTTCTTCTTCTTTTTGGAGGAGGGGTGCTTTAAAGTAAATCTCTGATATTTTTTAACCATAAATCATAAACACTAGGTATGCATCTCTGCATCATTACATCTAACAAAATTAAGTCATTCCTCTGGGTTTTGGGGATAGGTGGAGGATGGTATAGTGGGGATAATTGGTGATGGAACGAGACTTAGGGTGGTAATCAAACAATACAGTGTGCAAATGATACGTTGTGGAATTGTATACCTGAAACCTGTATAATTTTGTTAACCAGTGTCGCCACTAATAAACTCAATAAAAAGGAAATAAATAAAAAAATTAAGTAACTCCTTAACATTGTCTAATAGCCAGCTCATGTTAAATTTTTATAGATTCTCAAAAATGCTTTTTTTTTTTTTTTCTGATTCAAACCTGTTCCAACCATGATCTCTTAGGTCTGTTTTATTTAAAAGAGCCTCTTTTTCCTGTTTTTGTTCCATGCCACTTATTAATTGGAGAAACCAGACCATTTGTCCTATACAATACATATATTCTGATTCTGCTTCCATGTGATGTTATTTAAAATGTTCTTTTATTTCCTGTATTTCCTACAAACTGGTTTCATTAAATTTACTTTTACTTTTAAATAGGCACACTGCCTCAAGTCAATATTAAGATTCTGGGTCAATATTTAAGTAAGTATGTGATTTAAGTAGTCTTTTTCCCATTCTATAGCTAATGAGCAATTTCTTTTTGACTGTGATTGTTAGCTGTTTTCTAGGTATTCATTTGAGAATATCAAGCTGGAATTTAATTTCCACCCCCCTACTTAGATTAATTAAGATATTAGAGGCCTGACGCATGAAGATTCATGTAAGAAGGGGCCTTCCTTCCCCTGGCTGCTGGCACCGCCTTTGCTCTAGCAGGAGCTGCCTTTTTGCTCTAGCCCAGAGCAACCTAACTGCCTTCCCATGCTGCCCAGAGGCCCAGAGCAGCTGGGACAATGTGAAATGCCTGTGTTGTTGCCATGGCAATGGGGCAAGCATCCCACCATGAGGCAAGCATCCCACCCCACCCCCGGCCACTCGGCATCTGCGTATGCAAATTAACCTGCCATATTTTGGGGTTAATTTGCATACTCCTGATTGGCTGGTGGGGCGTCACTAAGGTATGGTCAATTTGCATCTAACTCTTTTATTAGTGTAGATAATTGACATAACAATGTATAAGTTGAAGGTGTACAATATAGTGATTATACATATATATATATATATATATGTGTGTGTATATATATATATATATATATATATATATATATATACACACACACTAGAGGCCCGGTGCACAAAATTTGTGCACAGGGGTTGAGAGGGGAGATTGTCCCTCAGCCCAGCCTGCACTGTCTTCAATCTGGGACACCTCAAGGGATTTCTGACTGCCCATTTAGGCCCGATCCTGATGATCGCAGTGAGATGAGGCCTAAACGGGCAGTCAGACATCCCTCTCACAATCCAGGACTGCTGGCTCCCAACTGCTTGCCTGCCTGCCTTCCTGATTGCCCCTAACTGCTTCTGCCTGCCAGAAAGATCACCCCCTAACCACTCTGCTGCCAGCCTGATTGATGCCTAACTTCTCCCCTGCCAGTCTGCTTGCCTCTAACTGCCCTCCCCTGCAGGGTGGATTGCCTTCAACTGCCCTCCTTTGCAGTCCTGGTTCCCTTCAACTGCTCTTCCCTGCAGGCCTGGGTCCCCCCAACTATCCTTCCCTGCAGGCCCAGTTGCCCCCAACTTCCCTCCTCTTCTGACCTGGTCACCCTTAACTGCCCTCCCCTGCAGGGCTGATCGCCTTCAACTGCCCTCCTTTGCAGGCCTAGTGCCTCTCAACTGCCCTCCCCTACTTGCCTGGTCACCCACAACTGCCCTCCCTTGCAGGCCTGGTCCCTCCCAACTGCCCTCCCCTGCTGGCCATCTTGTGGTGGCCATCTTGTGTCCACATAGGGGCAGGATCTTTGACCACATGAGAGCAGCCATCTTGTGTGTTGGAGTGATGGTCAATCTGCATATTTCTCTTTTATTAGATAGGATAGAGATATAGTGCACGGGTGGGGGCCAGCTGGTTTGCCCTGAAGGGTGTCCCGGATCAGGGTGGGGGTTCTTTTGGGGCATGGGGCAACCTTAGTGAGGGGCCTGTGGTGGTTTGCAGGCTGGCCACACCCCCGAGCGACCCAAGTGGAGGCCCTGGTATCTGGGATATATTTACTTTCTACAATTGAAACTTTGTAGCCTGGAGCAGAGCCAAGCCTCCTGCTCGCTTAGTGATGGCAGTCATTTCTGTTTGGATTTGTTTACCTTCTATAATTGAAACTTTGTAGCCTTGAGTGGAGGCTTAGGCCAGCAAGGGCAGGCAGAAAGCTTGGCTTCCTCCATTGCCAGGGAAACACCTCCATCCTGTTCTCTGTGACTATAGCCATCTTGGTTGGGTTTATTTGCATACTCGCTCTGATTGGCTGGTGGGCATGGCTTGTGGGTGTAGCTTGTGGGGCAGAATGGTTAATTTTCATATTGCCCTTTTATTAGGAAGGATATATATATATATATATATATATATATATATATATATATATATATATAATTACCATGGAAATTAAATTTCTGAACACACAGTAATTCCTAAGAATTCAGGAATTATACTTTTTTATTTGTTAGTTTGTTGTTGTTGTTTAAATTTTATTGTTTAAGGTATTACAAATAGTAGTACACATGTATCTTTTTTCCCCCCCACTGACCTTCCCCTGGCCTCCCCTCCCCCCTGGCACTTCCCCTCATCCCTCCACCCCCAGTGTCTTGCATCTGTTGGTTGTGCTTATATGCATTTATACAAGTCCTTCAGTTGATCTCTTACTCGCCAACTCTCCTCTACCTTCCCGCTGTAGTTTGACAGTCTGTTCAATGCTTCTTTGCCCCTGTCTATTTTTTTAATTTTTTATTAAGATATTATATGTGTGCATATCTTACCATTGCCCTCCCACCCCACTCCCATATATTCCCTCACCCCCCAGTGTTTTGCGTCCATTGGTTATGCTTCTATGCATGCATACAAGTCCTTCGGTTGATCTTTTCTCTCTTCCACCTCTCCCTAACCTTCCTGCTGTAATTTGACAGTCTGTTTGATGCTTTACTGCCTCTGTATCTATGTTTTTGTTCATCAGTTTATAACATTCTTTATTATCCACAAATGAGTGAGATCATTTGGTATTTTTATTTCATTGACTGGCTTATTTTACTTAGCATAATGTTCTCCAGTTCCACCCAGGTTGCTACAAATGGTAAGAATTCCTTCCTTTTTTTATGGCAGCATAGTATTTCATTGTGTAGATGTACCATGGTTTTCTGATCCAGTCATCTGCTGATGGGCAGCTAGGCTGTTTCCAAATCTTAGCTATTGTAAATTGTGCTGCTATGAACATAGGGGTGCATATATCCTTTCTGATTGGTGTTTCTAGTTTCTTAGGATATATTCCAAGGAGTGGGATTACTGGATCAAATAGGAGTTCCATTTTCAGTTTTTAAGAAAGCTCCATACTGTTCTCCACAGTGGCTGCACCAGTCTGCATTCCCACCAGCAGTGCACGAGGGTTCCTTTTTCTCCACATCCTGGCCAAAACTTGTTGTTTGTTGATTTGCTGATGATTGTCATTTTGATAGGTGTGAGATGGCACAGTATTGTCATTTTGATTTGCATCTCTCAGATAATTAGTGACTTTGAGCATGTTTTCATGTGTCTCTTGGCCTTCTTTCTGTCTTCTTTCAAAAAGGTTCTATTTAGGTCCATTGCCCATTTTTTTATTGGATCATTTATCTTCCTTTTATTAAGTTGTATAAATTGCCTGTAGATGTTGGAAATTAAACCTTTATCAGTGATATCATTTGCAAATATGTTCTCCAATACAGTGGGGTTTCTTGTTGTTGTTTTTGTTTGTTTGTTTGTTTGTTTGTTTTTCTGTGAAAAGGATTTTTATTTTGATGTAGTCCCATTTGTTTATTTTCTCTTTAGCTTCCATTGCCCTAGGTGCAGTATCAGTGAAGAAGTTCTTTCGGCATATGTCTGAGATTTTGCTGTCTGTGGATTCTTCTAGTATTTTAATGGTTTCCTGTATTATGTTTAAGTCCTATATACATTTTGAGTTTATTTTTGTATGTGGTGAAAGTTGGTGATCTAGCTTCATTTTTTTCATGTATCTGTCCAATTTTCCCAGCACCATTTATTGAAGAGACTATCTTGACTCCATTGTATGTTCATGCCTCCTTTGTCAAATATTAATAGACCATAGTGGTTTGGGTCGATATCTGGATTCTCTATTCTATTCCATTGGTCTATGTGTCTGTTCTTGTGACAGTACCAGGCTGTTTTGAGAACAGTGGCTTTGTAATACATATTGAAATCTGGTATTGAGATCCCTCCTATTTTATTCTTCTTTCTCAGGATTGCTGTGGATATTCCGGGTCTTTTTTTATTCCAGATGAATTTTTGGAGAGTTATTTCTAAGTCTGTGATACATGCTGTTGGTATTTTATTCTTAGTTCATTTTACAGATTCTGAAACCAAATTGTTCAAATGGTAAATTCTGAAACCATGGTTAATGTAGCAAATGAATATTTCAAAACAAACAAAAACTTATCCATGCTTTATAAACACATATTCTCACATATCTGAATTGATACACAAGATTCTTAGTTCATTTTACAGATTCTGAAACCAAGTTGTTCAAGTGGTAAATTCTGAAACCATGGTTAATGTAGCAAATGAATATTTCAAAACAAACAAAAACTTATCCACGCTTTATAAACACATATTCTCACATATCTGAATTGATACACAAGATTCTTAGTTCATTTTACAGATTCTAAAACCAAATTGTTCAAGTGGTAAATTCTAAAACCATGGTTAATGTAGCAAATGAATATTTCAAAACAAACAAAAACTTATCCACGCTTTATAAATACATATTCTCACATATTTGAATTGATGCACAAGATTCTTTTTTGTTTGTTTGTTTGTTTTTAAAATATATTTTATTGATTTTTCACAGAGAGGAAGGGAGATGGATAGATAGCTAGAAACATCGATGAGAGAAAATCATCAACCAGCTGCCTCCTGGACACCCCCTACTGGGGATGTGCCTGCAACCAATGTACATGCCCTTGACCGGAATCAATCCCAGGACCTTTCAGTCCGCAGGCCGAAGCTCTGTCCACTGAGACAAACCGGTTTGGGCTGATACACAAGATTCTTAGTTCACTTTACAGATTCTGAAAATTGTTCAATTGAAACCAAATTGTTCAAATGTGCTGTTGGTATTTTAATTGGGAGTTCATTGAATCTATTGGTTGCTTTGGGTAGTATGGACATTTTAATGATGTTGATTCTACCAATCCATGAACATGGTATGAATATTTCAAAACAAACAAATTTGTCTTACCCTATCTCTTTTTTCAGTGTCCTGTAATTTTCCATGTATAGGTCTTTAACCTCCTTAGTTAAATTTATTCCTAGGTATCTTAATTCTTTTGATGCGATGGTAAAGAAAATTGCTTTGTTAGTTTCTCTTTCTGTAAGTTCACTATTGGTGTATAGAAATGTCATAGATTTCTTGGCATTTATTTTGTATCTTGCTACTCTGCCAAATTCATTTATTAATTCTAGTAATTTTTTGATGGAGTCTTTAGGATTTTCTATATACAGTATCATGTCATCTGCAAATAAGGACAGCTTTACTTCTTTTCCAATTTGGATGCTTTTTATTTCTTCTTCTTGTCTAATTGCAATAGCCAGTACTTCTAGTACTATGTTGAATAAGAATGCTGAGAGTGGGCATCCCTGCCTGGTTCCTGTTCTTAGGAGAAATGGTTTTAGTCTTTGCCCACTGAATATGATGTTGGCTGTGAGTTTGTCATATATGGCTTTTATTATGATGAGGTATGATCCTTCTATTCCCACTTTGTTGAGAGTTTTTATCAAGAAAGGGTGTTAGGTTTTGTCAAATGCTTTTTCTGCATCAATGGATATGACTATATTGTTTTTATCTCACAGTTTATGTGGTGTGTCACATTTATTGATTTGCGGATATTGTTTCATCCTTGCATCCCCTGGATAAATCCCAACTGGTCATGGTGTATGATCTTTCTAATGTAATGCTGGATTTGATTTGCTATAATTTTATTGAGGATTTTGGCATCTGTGTTCATGAGGGATATTGACCTGTAATTCTCTTTCTTTGTATTGTCTTTATCTGGTTTTGGGATTATGGTAATGCTGGCTTCATAGAAAGAGCTTCGAAGTGCTCCTTCCTCTTGAATTTTCTGGAATAGTCTGAGGAAGATACTTTTTTTCTTCTTTGAATATTTGATAAGACTCCCCTGTGACGCCATCTGGTACAGGGATTTTGTTTGGAAGGTTTTTTTTATTATTATTGCTTCAATTTCCTTCATAGTTATTGACCTATTCTGATTTTTTTATCCCTCGTGGTTGAGTTTTGGAAGGTCATATTTTTTTAGGAATATGTTCGTTTCTTCTAGGTTGACCAGTTTGTTGGAGTAGAGTTGCTCATATTATTTTTTTAATGATTCTTCTTATTTCTGTGGGGTTTGTTGTTATTTCACTTCTTTAATTTCTGATTTTGTTTATTTGGGTCCTCTCTCTTTGCTTCTTGGTGAGCCTGGTTAGAGATTCATCAATCTTGTTTTTCCTTTCAAAGAAGCAGCTCTTGGTTTCATTGATCTTTTGTTTTGTTTGTTTTTGTTTTGTTTTGTTTTGTTTTTTGTCTCTATGTTATTTATTTCTGCCCTGATATTTATTATTCCCTTTCTTCTGATCACACTGGGCTTTTCTTGTTGCTCTCTTTTTAATTCTTCAAGTTGCAGAGTTAGATGGTTTACTACCAGTTTTTCTTGTTTGTTTTTGTTTTGTGGTGTTTTTTTTTGTTTGTTTTGTTTTTTTGTTTGTTTGTTTTGTGTGTGTGTGTGTGTGTGTGTGTGTGTGTTTGTTTGTTTGTTTTGGTTTTTGTTTGTTTGTTTGTTTTTTTAGGTAGGCCTGTAATGCTATGAACTTCCCTCACAGGACTGCGTTCACTGTGTCCCAAAGATTTTGGATTGTTTTATTTTAATTGTCATTTGTTTCTAGGATGTGTTCTATTTCTTCATTGATCTCTATGGTAATCCACTCATTGTTTAATAGTGTGCTATTCAGCCTCCAAGTGTTTGAATTTTTGTGATTGTTTTTACTGTAGTTGATTTCTAATTTTATGCCACTGTGATCTGACAAAAAGCTTGATATGATTTCAATCCTCTTGAATTTGGAGAGACTTTGCCTGTGTCCCCATATGTGGTCTATGTTTGTCCCATGTGTGCTTGAGAATAATGTATATTCTGTAATTTTGGGGTGGAATGTTCTAAAGATATCAATTAATTAATCTTATCTAGTGAATCATTTAAGATTTTTGTTTCTTTGCTAATTTTTTGTCTAGAGGATTTATCCAGTGATATTAATGTGTTATTAAAGTCTCCTACTACCCTGTTTCCCCAAAAATAAGACAGTGTCTTATATTAATTTTTGCTCCCAAAGATGTGCTAGGTCTTATTTTCAAGGATGTCTTATTTTTCCATGAAGAAGAATACGGTACACATTTATTGTTAAATGAAAATAAAGGAAATGTATTACCTGTATATGGTATGGTAGTACGGTAGTTGTCAACACAAACCAGACAAACTGTGAATCCTACAATATCAAGAATTTACTCATTTATTCAATGACAATCATGTCATCATCTTCTGGTACATCATCATAACAATCCAATTCCTGAATTTCCTGGCTAATTTCTTGTGACTCCATTCCTTTCAGAATCAGTGGACCAAATCTCTTATGTTTAGCCTGGGGGGGGGGGGGGCTTATTTTCGGGGGATGCCTTATATTTCACTCAGAAGGAAACCTGTAAGTAGGTCTTATTTTCGGAGGATGTCTTATTTTTGGGGAAACACAGTATGATTGTGTTGCTGTCAATCTGTCCCCTGATATCTTCCAGAAATCTTTTTATGCACTTGAGTGCTCCAGCTTTGGGTGCATAAATATTTACCAGAGTTATATCCTCTTGTTGTATTGATCCCTTTAGAATTATGAAGTGGCCTTTATTGTCTCTTGTTATGGTCTTCACTTTGAGGTCTATTTTGTCAGATATAAGTATTGGTACCCCAGATTTTTTTTTTTTTCATTTACATTTGTCTGATATTTTTCCATCCCTTCACTTTCAGTCTGTGTGAGTCCCTTGTTCTGAGGTAGGTCTCCTGTACACAACATATATATATGGGCCATGTTTTCTTATTCATTCACTCACTCAATACCTTGTGATTGGAGCATTTAGTCCATTTACATTTAATGTTATTATTGATAGGTACTTGTTTGTAGCCATTTCTGTACTTCATACCTGTGTTCCTTCCTCCATTTCTATTTCTTCTTTTTACAGAATTCCCTTTAGCATTTCCTGCATTGCTGGCTTGGTCGTGATAAACCCCTCAGCATTTTTTTTTGTCTTCAATGCTCCTGATTCAATTTTGATTGATAGCCTTGCTGGGCAGAGTATTCTTGGATTCAGTCCTTTGATTTGCATCACTTTGTATACCTCCTTCCATTCTATTCTAGCTTGATATGTTTCTGTTGAGAAATCATTTGATAATGATGGGGTATCCTTTATAGGTAACTCTCTGTCTCTCTTTTGCAGCCTTTAAGATTCTCTCTTTGTCATTAACATTTGCCACTTAATTATAACATGTCTTGATGTGGGTCTTTTGGGATTCATCTTATTGGGACTCTCTGTACTTGTGTAACCTTTTCCTTCCCCATATCTGGGAAGTTTTTTGTTTGTTTGTTTGTTTGTTTATTTGTGTTTTTTGTTTGTTTGTTTTGTCATTACTTCTTCAAATAGATTTTCTAATCCCTGCTGCTCTTCTTGTCCTTCTGGCAGCCCTATTATACGTATGTTACTTAATTTTGTGTTGTCTCAAAAATCCCTTATGCTCTCCTCCTGCTTTTTAATTTTTTTCTCTAGTTGCTGTTCAGACTTAAGCATGTTTCTCTACCTTATCTTTTAACTCACTAATTTGGTCCTCTGCTTCTTCTAATCTACTGTTGAAACCTTCCACAGTGTTTTTTATTGTAGCTATATCACTTTTGATTTCTTCCTGATTTGTGCATAGGTTGTTGATTTTCTCATCCATCTGGTGTATGAACTATATGACCATTAATCTGAATTCTTTTTCAGTCATGTTGCATGCTTCCATTTCACTTATTTCTTTCCTCTGGGGATTGTGTCATCTCCCTATTCTGACTATCCCCAGAAGGTTCAAACATTGAGTTGCATGGGCTTGGGCCTGGCCGTGTGCAGTAGAAGCTTTGCACCACCTGAGTGTCACTGAAGAGTTCTGACACTAAGACATGTGGCCGCTGTGGTTTGATGGGAGCCACACTCATTTAGGATCAGAGTCACTGTCACTCAGTGTGGCCTCGTGTGCATACATAGAATCAGGGATCCCACCTGTGCCATGCTGAAATAGAGAACCCAATGGCATGTGCAGAAAATCAGAGTCCCCTAGCGCATGCTAGGAGTCAGAGTTCCCCTGTGCCTACTCCAGGAATTGAGTATCAGAGTCTCTGTTGCTTGGTTCAGCCTTGTGCCAAGAATCAGGTTTCCTGTGTGTGCGTGCACCAAGAATTGGAGTCACAGGCTCTTAGTATGAATGCACTGGGAACCAGGGATCCCAGGCACACACAATGAGAAACAGAGTCAAGTCACTGGTGCTCAGTGCTGTCTCTTGCATGGAGAATCAGGGACTCCAGTCTTCTTGGGGGACCGGGTTTCACAGTACCACTATGTCAGCAGGAAGTCCACTCCTGCGCTGTGGAAAACAGACTTCCATGTGCACTTGCCCAGAATCCAAGTCAGGTGGCACTGCTGCTGTGAGTGGGGGTGGGGTTTGGTCACCCAATTGCACGGGAGGAACAGATTCTCAGTGTCCATGCACATGCCCAGGCTCAAATTCCTGCAATGCCTCTGTGGCCCTGTGCAAGTGGTTGGTCTACCAGTTCCTATGGCGCTGCTGTTAGCCTGCAGGAAGGGTTATAGGCTCTGTGACTCACAGAAATCTGCGGCCGGGATGTCTGGATTCTAGGTGTTTGTGGCTCTGCAGCTATGGTTGCAGGTCTCTGTCCCCAGTAGCTGCAGGGTCCCAGTTTGTGTCTGAGACAACATTGGGTGGTGCTGAGGCCAGGATCCTATTATCAAGCAGCTATGTTTTTCAAAATGGTATGGTCTCTGTGCCCATGCTGCCGCCCCCAGAGTGTCCGCAATGGCAGCGGGGTTCTGCCATGTAAGACTTCCTGGTTTTGCAGCCCCTAAGAAGACCTGTAGGATCTAACTCTCCCTAGCTCACACACACACACACACACACACACACACACACACACACACCCCACACACTCCTCTATCACGCCCTCACTCTTTCACACTCTCTCCCTTCCTACCTTCCTGCCAGTCACCATCTTTGGGTTCCAGGAATTATACTTTTTATTTGATTTTCCTTTCCTAATACTAATTGAGCTAGTATTTCAATAGGTTTGAAAGCACTTGGCTTTTAGTTCCCTATCTCCCAAAGCCCTAAACAAAAATAACCACCATAGAGAAATACTTTGTGTATTAGTTTGCTAGGGTTGCCATAACAACGTACAACAAACTGGAGGGCTTAAACAAAGGAAATTTATTTTCTCACAATTCTGGCAGCCAGCATTCTAAAGTGAAGGTGTTGGCAGGTTTGATTATCTCTACAAAGACCTTCTCTCCAAATAAAGTCACATTCTGAGGCACTGGGGCTTAGAATTTTAACCATTGGATTTAAGGGAAACTAGTCAATCCATCAGAGTTTGCTCACAGTAAATTGTTCTATAACTTTACATTTATCTCCTGACTTGTCTAATAAAATATAAAATTGGTACTCAGTAATAACCTGACTTTCTCTCTAGTGTTGAATAAAATTAATTTAACATTATCTATTTACATATTGCCTCTGTATTTCTAGTATCCTTTGTATTTATATCTTCACAAATGTAAACTTTAGCAAATCATAGTAATACTATGATTTGCTAAAGTTTACATCTTTTTATCTTATCTGGTTTGGATAAATTTAACTTGGTTTACACACAAATGTAAGGGAACTTTGTGAAATAAAGCCATTTAAAACAGACTCTACCAGGAGTACAAGGCATGATTATGATAGGAAGATCAATTTACTGGTAGATACATCTGTTACATGTGATCTTTTTCTTCTGCTGCCAGGTTTCATAGTCTGTCTTATGGACTTTGCTACCATTTTCTAGTTTAGTAAAGCAATGACATTAGAGATCTGTAATATGTTTATGTTTTTTTGTCCTTAGAACTTACTAAGGACCTATTCTCTTTTATGAAGAGAAGTTCTTTAGGGGAATAGTCTAGCTTGTTTTAAAAGAAATGTAATTTGATATTTACAAATTGTTTCATTCTCTCAGCAAGCATTTATTGAGAACTGTGCCAACACTAGGCAAATATTACAGGCATACTCTCCTTCAGGGAACAAAAGTGAAAAAGAACAAGAACCATATTATTTCATTCATATGTGGGATATAAAAAAAAAAAAAAAGCAACAATGAACACACAGTAGAAGAAAACAAACTCAAAGACACAGACAGCAGTATGATGATTACCAGAGGGGGAGAGGATTAAAAAGGTAAAGGGAGTCAAATATATGGTGACAGAAAGAGACTAAACTCGGGCGCGTGAATGGAGGTGGCCGTGGCAGAAGTGTCCAGCAGGCCAGGTCCCTGCCGCCACCATGCTCCCGTTGTCACTGCTGAAGATGGCTCAGAATCACCCCATGTTAGTGGAGCTTAAAAACGGGGAGACGTACAATGGTCAGCCGTGACAACTGGATGAACATCAACCTGCGCGAGGTGATATGCACATCGAGGAATAGGGACAAGTTCTGGCGGATGCCCGAGTGCTACATCCGCGGCAGCACCGTCAAGTACCTGTGCATCTCTGATAAGATCATTTACATGGTCAAAGAAGAGGTGGTGGCCAAGAGTCGTGGCCGTGGTGGCCTGCAGCAGCAGAAGCAGCAGAAAGGCCGTGGCATGGGGGGTGTTGGACGAGGTGTGTTTGGCGGTCATGGCAGAGGTCAACCAGAAAAGAAGCCCAGCAGGCAGGCGGGTAAACAGTGAACTGGCCCTGCGACCCCCAGAGACTTAAGCCCTTCCCCAACAAGTTGTACATCTGCTCCAGTCCATGAGTCTGTTCAGAACAAAAAAAGAGAGACAGGTTTTGGGGGACCCCACTTCTGCATTTTGTGGTTCTTTTGATGTTGTCTTTTATTATTATTATTATTATTATTGATTTTTGATAGAGGAAGGGGGGGGAAGAGAGAGAGAGAGAGAGAGAGAGAGAGAGAGAGAGAGAGAGAGAGAGAGAGAGAACATCGATGTGAGAAAAACATCGATCTACTGCCTCCACCATGTACCCTGACTGGGGATGGAACCTGCAACCTGGATATGTACTCTGACTGGGAATTGAAATTGCAACTTTTTGGTGTACAGGACAATGCTCCAACCAACCAAGCCACACTGGCCAGGGCATTAAGTCCTTATTTTTATTTTTATTTTTTTAAAGCCACATATTTCCAACTATTTCTATAGTTGGAAATATTATTTGGTTTTGATTTTGTGAAGTCGCAGCCAACTTGATTCCTGGAAGGTTCTGTGTGTTAATGCATCTGTACTGTCTTCCCCCTTGTGTTAACGGGGGCATTTTCAAACAGGTTTGTTTTGTATCTCTTGTTGGACCCCTGTGTGGAAAACAGATGGGAAGTTTTCATTTTAAGGTCTTTGCACTGAGGTTGACAGTCCAGGGAGTTTTCCTGGAACAGACCTGAAACTGTCTTTTCAAAACAAATCCACACAGACATGTGCCTCAGATGCTGTTGTGGGGCCTTGGTTGGGCCCTGTTCCTTTGCCTTTCTCCCTCTTGTGTTACAAAAACAAAAACAAAACAACTAGAGAGAGAGAGAGAGAGAGAGAGAGAGAGAGAGAGAGAGGCTAAACCCTGGGAGGTGAGCACACAATGCAATACACAGATGATGTATTATAGCATTGTACCCCTGAAATGTATATAATGTTGTTAATGTTACCCCAGTAAATTTAATTAATTTTTAAAAAACTGGTTAATTTTATTAACTAACTTTTCTGATTTCCCTCATTTTTTAAAAAAATTTTTTCTTTTATTGATGTAAATCAAATTTTATTTATATTTTCCCATGCTATAAACATTAACATTTCAAGAAAAACTATTTTAAACATAATAATGTTACATACATTAAACATTAATAGTTCAAGGAAAAAAAATTAAATATATTAATACTAGGGGCCCAATGCATGAATTCACGCACATTGAAAGGAACTGTGGGCCGCAAAGCTGTGATGGGCACAGGGGCAGGTCTTGGCCCATCCTCCGCACCCAGACCCAGCACTACCACAGCGAACCTTGGGCCCATGTCTAATCACAGCCTACTCCCACCACTGCTACTCCCACTCATTGAAAGCTCTAGCTGCTCACACCTGCTGATGGTGCAGAGCCATTAGAGTTGGTGACAGCAGTGCGTGCAAGCAGGGCTGTTGCTGGCAGCGGGTGTGAGAGGTGGCTGCTGGCCCCAATCACTCCTCAAGGGCCGGGGGAGGTGGAAAAGCCCTGAGGGACGATCAGGTCCAGCAACCACTGCTCACACCCACTGACAGCACCGAGCGATTGGGGCCAGTGCTGGGTGCTGGCTGCAGGTGCGAGCAGAGCTGGTGCCAGCAGCAGGTGTGAGCACCATGCAGGACTGTGGCACGTGGGAGCAAAGAATTTTCAGTAACCACTAGAGTCTTGCCCTGATGACAGCAATGGGTGACCTGCCTTGATCTAGTGCCCTCGCTCACCTGCTCCAACATCCAACATCCTGCCACAGATGACGCCTGCCATGTTCCGTGTGCAACCCCTGGTGGTCAGCGCACATCATAGCAATGGGTTGTTTGGTTGTTCACTTGTTCGGCAGTTCAGTCTACTTGCACATTAAGGTTTTATATATATGGATTACCAAAACTTTACTAGCATAGTATAATACAACAAAAGTTGTGGAAATATTAAAAAATCTGCAAAAAACAGGATTACTTCTATTATATTCTAACATTTTTTCCCTCGGACTCTATTTTTGTTCATCAGTTTATATTCATTATTCCATAAATAAGTGAGCTCATGTGATATTTAACTTTCTCCAGCTGGCTTATTTTGCTTAGCATAATGCTCTCCAGGTCCGTCCATGCTGTTGCAAATGGTAAGAGTTCCTTATTTTTTTTTACAGCAGCATAGTATTCCATTGTGTAGATGTAACACTGTTTTTTCATCCTCTCATCTGCTGATGAGCACTTAGGCTGTTTCCAAATCTTATCTATTGTAAAGTATGCTGCTATGAACATAAGGGTGCATATATCCTTTCTGATTGGTGTTTCTAGTTTCTTGGGATATATTCCTAGAAGGAATTACTGGGTCAAATGGGAGTTGCATTGTTAATTTTTGTGGAAATTCTATACTGCTGTCCACAGTGGCTACACCAGTCTGTATTTCCACCAACAGTGAAGAAGGGTTCCTTTTTCTCCACATCCTCCCCAGCACTTGTTGTTTGTTGATTTGTTGTTGATAGCCATTCTGACAAATGTGAGATGGTACCTAATTGTCATTTTGATTTGCATTTCTCAGATGATTAGTGCCTTTGAGCATGTTTTCATATCTCTTGGCCTTCTGTATGTCCTCTTTTGAAAAGTGTCTAAGTCCTTTCCCCATTTTTTGATTGGATTGTTTATCGTGTGTGTGTGTGTGTGTTGTCAGAATTCTAAATAATGGTTCTTTTTTTATTGTCTAAAGTTTTACATATGTCTGTTTTTTCGCTAATTGACATCCCCCCCAGACATTCCCACCCTAAGCAAGCCCCCCCCACCCCAGTGTCTGTGTCCATTGGTTATGCTAATATGCATGCATGCAAGTCCTTTGTTTGCTCTCTCACCCCCACCACCACCACCACCATTTGTCTTTGGATCTATTCTTGTTCATCAGTTTATGTTGTTCATTATATCCCACATATGAGTGAGATCTGTGATATTTAACTTTCTCCAACAGGCTTATTTCTCTCAGCATAATGCTCTACTACAGGTTCATCAATGCTGTTGTAAATGGTAGGAGTTTCTTATTTTTTACAGCAGCATAGTATTCCATTGTGTAGATGTACCACTGTTTTTTAATCCACTCATCTGCTGATGGGCACTTAGCCTGTTTCCAAATGTTAGCTATTGTAAATTGTGCTGCGATGAATATAGGAGTGCATATATCCTTTCTGATTGGTGTTTCTGATTTCTTGGGATATATTCCTAGAAGGGGGATTACTGGTTCAAATGGGAGTTCCATTTTTAACTTTTTGAGGAAACTCCACACTGTATTCCACAGTGACTGCACCAGTCTGCATTCCCACCAGCAGTGCAGGAAGGTTCCTTTTTCTCCACATCCTTGCCAGCACTTGTTGTTTGTTGATGATAGATATTCTGACTGGTGTGAGATGGTCTCTCATTATTGTTTTGATTTGTATCTCTTAGATGGTTAGTGACTTTGAGCATGTTTTCATATGTTTCTGGGTTTTCTGTATGTCCTCTTTCAAAAGTGTCTATTTAGATCCTTTGCCCATTTTTTTTTTTTATTGGATCGTTTATCTTCTTTTTGTTAAGTTGTATGAGTTCCTTGTAAATGTTGGAGATTAAACCCTTATTGGAGCTAAAATTGGCAAATATGTTCCCGCATGTAGTGGTCTTTCTTGTTATTTTGTTGATGGTTTCTTTTGCTGTGTAGAAGCTTTTTATTTTGAGGTAGTCCATTTTATTTATTTTCTCCTTAGTTTCCATTGCCTTAGCTGCTGTATCGGTAAAGATATTGCGACAACATATGTCTGATATTTTGCTGCCTATGGATTCTTCTAAGATTTTTATGGTTTCCCATCTTACATTTAAGTCCTTTATCCATTTTGAGTTTATTTTTGTGTATGGTGTAAGTTGGTGATGAAGTTTTTGTTTTTGTTTTTGTTTTTTTGCATATATCTGTCCAATTTTCCCAACCCTATTTATGGAAGAGACTGTCTTGACTCCATTGTATGCTCTTGCCTCCTTTGTCAAATATTAATTGAGCATAAGGCTTGAATCCATTTCTGGTTCTCTGTACTATTCCATCTACAATAATAATAGCCTAGGTGGTCGTCACTCCCTCATGCATCACACCCTAATATCATTATAAGATGGCCTTCACAAGATGGCCATGTGCAAAGCAGAGTTAGGTCCCGGTGGAGCAGGCGGGTTGTGGTAGGGGAGGGTAGTTTTGGGCGATCAGGCCAGCCAGGGAGGGCAGTTGTGGGTAATCAGGGGATTGCTGTGGCTATTTGGGGTCTTTTTAAAAAAAATTTATCCCATGTGAATTTTTGGAGAGTTTTTTTTTCTAGGTCTGTGGAAATATTCCCTTAGTATCTTAATGGGGATTGCGTTGAATCTATAGATTGTTTTGGGTAGTATAGACATTTTAATGATGTCCATTCTACCACTCCATGAACATGGTATATTCTTCCATTTGTTTATGTCTTCCTCTATCTCTTTTTTCAACATCCTGTAGTTTTCTGAGTACCAATCTTTTACCTCCTTAGTTTATTCCTAGATATCTTTTTTTTTTTTTTTGGTGTAATGGTAAATGGGATTTTTTTTTCTAGTTTCTTTTCTGTGAGTTCATTATGGTGTAGTAAAAAGCCATAGAGCTGAAACCGGTTTGGCTCAGTGGATAGAGTGTTGGTCTGCGGACTGAAGGGTCCCAGGTTCGATTCCGGTCAAGGGCATGTACATTGGTTGCAGGCACATCCCCAGTGGGGGGTGTGCAGGAGGCGGATGGTTGATGTTTCTTTCTCATCGATGTTTCTGGCTCTCTCTCTCCCTCTCTCCCTTCCTCTCTGTAAAAAAAAAAAAATCAACAAAATATATTTTTTTAAAGAGCCATAGATTTCTGGGTGTTAATTTTGAATCTAGCTACATTGCCAAATTCATTTATTAAGTTTAGTAGGTTTTTTATGGAGCCTTTGTGGTTTTCCACGTATAGTATCATGTCATCTGTGAATAATGACAGTTTTACTCCTTCTTTTCCAATTTAGGTAGTGTTTTATCTCTTTTTGTCTGATCACTATGGTTAGCACTTCCAGTACAATGTCAAACAGCAGTGGTGAAAGTGGGCATTCCTGTCTTGTTCCCCATCTTAGGGGAAATGGTTTTTGTTTTTACTGATTGAGTATGATGTTTGTTGTAGGTTTGTTATTATACCTTTTTCATATTGAGATATGCTCCCTCTAGTCTCACTTCACTGAGAGTTTTATCAAAAATTAATGTTGGATTTTGTCAAATGCCTTTTCTGCATCTGTTGATATGACCATGTGATTTTTGTCTTTCAATTTGTTTATGTGATGTATCCAGTTTATTGATTTGCGAATATTGTACCAGTGTTGCATCCCTGGAATAAATCCCACTTGATCATGATGTTTGATCTTTTTAATATATTGCTGGATGTGATTTGCTAATATTTTGTTGAGGATTTTAGTATATATGTTCATCAGGAATGCTAGCCTGTAATTCTCTTTCCTTGTAGTATCTTTGTCTGGTTTTGGAATTAAGAGAATGATGGTCTCGTAAAAAGAGTTTGGAAGTGTTCCTTTCTCTGGGATTTTCTAAAATAGTTTGAGGAGTATAGGTGTTAGTTCTTCTTTGAATGTTTGGTAAAACTCCTCTGTGAAGCCATCTGCACCTGGGCTTTCATTTGGTGGGAGTTTATTATTATTACTATTATTACTGCTTCTATTTCATTTTTTGTTATTGGCCTATTCAGGCTTTTTTATTCTTCCTGATTCAGTTTTGGGAGATTGTATTTTTCTAGTAATTTGTCTGTTTCATCTACATTATCCAGTTTAATGGCATATAGTTGTTCCTAGTATTTTCTTATAATTATTTGTATTTCTGTGGTGTCAGTGGTTACTTCTCCACTTTTGTTTCTTATTTTATTTAAGTCTTTTCTCTTTATTTCTTGATGAATCTTGCTAATGATTTATCGATTTTGTTTATTCTTTCAAAGCACCAGCTCTTGGTTTCATTTATTTATTTGTTTGTTTATTTATTTATTTATTTAAAATATATCTTATTGATTTTTTAAATATATTTTATTGATTTTTCTTACAGAGAGGAAGGGAGAGAGACAGAGAGCTAGAAACGTCGATGAGAGAGAAACATCGACCAGCCACCTCTTACACACCCCCTACTGGGGATGTGCCCGCAACCAAGGTACATGCCCTTGACCGGAATTGAACCGGGGACCTTTCAGTCCACAGACCGATGCTCTACCGCTGAGCCAAACCGGTTTCGGCTCTTATTGATTTTTTACAGAGAGGAAGGGAGAGAGATAGAGAGTCAGAAATATCAATGAGAAAGAAACATTGATCAGCTGTATCAAGGTTCTCTACTGTGAGTTTTCCACTTACTCTGCTCCCATTTTTACACTCTCATTTTCTATAATGACATAAAAAATAGTCACAGTCAGCCCTAGCTAGTTTGGCTCAGTGAACAGAGTATTGGCCCATGGACTGAAGGGTCCCAGGTTTGATTCTGGTCAAAGGCACATGCCCGGGTTGCTGGCTTGATCCCCAGTGGGAGGCATGCAGGAGGTAGCCAATCAATGGTTCTCTTTCATCATTGATGTTTCTCTCTCTCTTTTCATCCTTTTCTCTCTGAAATCAATAAAAAATGTATTTTTAAAAAATAGTCAGAGTCACACAGTTTTAAGATTCGAAGCTCATCTTCACTTCTTCCTTATTTTTCTACAGTATCTAATTATGCAGCTAATCCTATTAATTCTCCTTGACAGCATCTCTGTTCCCACTGCTACTTCCTTCTGTCCCTTGGGCCCAGATTACTCTAATAATAATCTAACAGATTTCCCATCTATGCCAGTTTAATCTGACTTCTATAACCAACACCAAGATAACTTTTCTAAAACATAATTTTTAACCTCTTTTTCTCTCCTGTGCAAAATGTTACAATGGCTTCTTATTACCTATTGAATAAGAATAAGAACACCTAGTTTATATTGAGCATTTACTTACATAGGTTGCCAGGCACTATAATGAGAACTCTACAACCACCTCCTTGTCCTCTATTATCACAATATTCATATGGATGAGGAAACTGAGGCTCAGGATAAGTTGCTTGCCTAAGGTTGCACAAGTAATAAGTTACAGAACTGGGGATTTGACTCAATTCTGTTTTGCTCCAAAGCATGTGTTTCTAACAACTTTGCTATCCATATGTCCACCTAACTTGACTCAGGTGAACTGTAATTAGTTGTAATTAGCTAAAGGCAATATATATATAGTGAATTTCTATTTTTTTTCTTTTTGCTTCTCAGTGGATCATATTGTACATCTCCTGGGCTCTGATCATGCTTACTTTGGAGAGCTCCAACTTAATATAATAAAACTTGCCATTCACATATGATTCCAGGTGTCTTTAAGGAAGGCTCATCTGCTTATTTTATGTTCTCCATAATACTTAGCATCATATTTTCCCAGCACTATTCTAGATATTATATTAGGTGTGAAATATGTTTTTAAGAATGCCAGTATGAATTTGGACTGTGGGTTATTTTATTAAACATTTTAACCATGAATACAATTCAGTGGCATTAAGTGCATTCACAATGTTAATCATCATCATGCCAAACAGAAACTCTGTTCCCATTCAGCAATAATGACCCATTTTATCCTTATATCCTATATTCTATTTTACTTTCTGTCTCTATGAGTTTGATTATGCTAAGTACCTCTTATAAGTGGGATCATACAATACTTTTTCTTTTGTGTTTGGCTTATTTCAGTTAGCATAGTCTTTTCTAGTTTTCCTTATTTGAGACACTATTTTCTTCTTATTATTTAATAATTCTGCCTCTACTGGTCTTCCTGTCTTACTTGTTCCTTTTACTTAATATTTTTTCTTTCATATATTTTGAGTTAATTTTTGTATGTGGTGTAGGGAAAACATTCAATTTTATTGTTTTGTACGTGCATGTTCAGTGTTCCAAGTACCATTTGTAGAAAAGATCATCCTTTCCCCATTAAATGGTTTTCCATCCTTCTCTAAAATCAATAGACCATATATGTGAAGGTTTATTTCTGTTCCATAAAGTCTGTTCTTATGCCAATCCCACACTGTTTTTGGTTACTGTAGACTTGTAGTAAGTTTTGAAATTGGGAACTGAAAATCTTTTAAGTTTATTCTTCATTTTTACAATTGTTTTGAATATTTGGGGCCCCTTAAGATTCCATGTGAATTTTAGGATGGGTATTTCTGCAAAAGAATGCCATTCATGCCGAAACCGGTTTGGCTCAGTGGATAGAGTGTTGGCCTGCGGACTGAAGAGTCCCAGGTTTGATTCCGGTCAAGGGCATGTACCTTGGTTGTGGGCACATCCCCAGTGGGGGGAATGCAAGAGGCAGCTGATCGATGTTTCTCTCTCATCAATGTTTCTAACTCTCTATCCCTCTCCCTTCCTCTCTGTAAAAAATCAATAAAAAATATATTTTTTTTAAAATAGAATGCCATTCATTTTTGATAGAGGGTTCCATAGATCTGTAGATCATTTTGAATAGCATTGCCTTCTTAACAGTATTGTGTCTTCACATCCACCAACACAGGATGACTTTCCATATGTGGGTTATTTTTTAAAATAACTGTGAAAATGATACTTGCATATTATACAAACACAGAAAATATGGTAAAGTACAAAGAAAGGAAGAACAAAGTACCCAAACCTCACTACTCATTGATAAATATTGTTAAATTTTTGGTGAACATCCTTCTGAACACCTCTTATTTAAAATTTTACATAAATAGAATCCATTTTTCTTACTTAACATATAATACGTATTTTTCAATGTGAATGACTAGATTTAAATCATGCTTAAGTGCACCCTTACAGACAGAAATTTAGTATGTTTTGGGCTCTGAGTAGTATTAATATCATAGTATTAATATTGGGGAAATAGTATAATATTGATGTTTTCTATTTTTTTCTTTTGAATGAATAAGGGTACAAAGTTTTTCTCATAATCAATCAATTTTTGCTTATCTGATGTACTATAATGCGTAAGTGATAGATCTTTTTAAAAATATATTTTATTGATTTTTTTACAGAGAGGAAGGGAGAGATATAGAGAGCTAGAAACATCGATGAGAGAGAGACATCGACCAGCTGCCTCTTGCACACCCCCTACCGGGGATGTGCCTGCAACCAATGTACATGTCCTTGACCGGAATCAAACCTGGGACCCTTCAGTCCACAGACCGAAGCTCTACCCACTGAGCAAACCGGATCTTTTTAGTATGTTAGGTGCAACAATGAAAGGTAGAGAACGAGAAAATTTTTTTAGAGGTTCATTTGACCATTCAATAGCCCATTGAAAGAAATCACTTTGTAAAACCATAGGAACTATATTCAGTTTATTCTCATATTCCTGCCTTTCAGGAAGAAGGTATGGATTTAATAACTAAAGAAGCAAAATATGAATGGTGAGTATTGTATTTTGAGTTACTATTCTGATCATTTGTATGTTCAGTTACATATTTTCTTTTAGATAGGCAAACTGCAGTACTGATGTTTTGTGTGTGTGAGTGTGTTTTTCTTTTGTAGGGAGATACAAACTACAATACAAATACATCAGTCTTGGGAAGAAAATTTGAAATTGGTATGATATTAATAATACTTCAATTTCATAGAAAATGTTTATTGATTTCAATGTTGGTGCTGCCTAGATTTGCTGTAATTTCTAGAAATTGAAGTTCTCATTGGAAACTAAAATTATATATGCTGTATAAATTTTTGTTGTTGTTAACCCTCACATGAGAAAATTAGGATATTTTCCCATTGATTTTTAGAGAGAGTGGAAGAGAGGAAGGCAGGGGAAGAGAGAGAGAGAGACATTGACATGAAAGAGACATATCGATTTGTTGACTCTTGCATGCACCCAGACCTGGGACATAATCAAACCTGAAACCCAGGTACATGCCCTTGAATGGGAATCAAACCCATGACCTTCTGTGGGTGGGCTGGTGCTCTAACCACTAAGCGCACCAGCCAGGGCTGTATAAATAATGTTTATTGCTTTTAAGAAAGAGTTTATGATTTACCCATATAAATAAATAACATTGTTTGAAAGTGGGGTTCCCAGTAAATACTTGTCTGATACAAAACCATAATATTTGTGGATCAGCTTCCTCTCTATACTAGTGGGTCTTTAAAAAGTTCACTTGTGCTAATTAAATTGCTCAGATGACAAAACAATAAATTATTTCACTCCCTTTTATATAAATTATTAACTATATATTAGAATTTTAATCCATAGACCTTGGATTTATTAATGTTTTCAATTGTAGAAAAATAGCCACATTTTTATGCCTATAACATATATATTCCCGCTAATATTTTAACATTCAACTTTACCTTAAATGTATTTGGAATTTAGTTACATTACCTGCTAACATTTGTTAATATCTCTGTATATATTATGATTACTTAGTTGGGGTAGTTGAATGATGTTTAGGGTTGCTTTCCAGGGAAATCTCAAATTATTGCAGAATAAGAATTAGCTCAAATTTGATTAGAGGAGTTTGTGATTAGATGTCAATTTCCAGATTTGAGAATTATTAGAGAAGGAAAGGGGTCATCAGCAGAAGCAGTGACATCTTATTTTTCTTTGAGCTCGGAGTGCCTTAGATGAGCATCTATCCCTTATTCAGTAGTCCTGAAGAAAGAGTAAGGATCCCTGGAGCCTGTCACTTTTCAAAATTTGGTGCTAATACAATTTATAGACGCATTGATTTCCCTTAACTGATTCAATTCTGATCATTTTAGTTGTTGGTATGAGTGAATCCGTGAGTGTATTAGGAGGAGGAAAGGAACATGTATTATAATTTAACTTGTGGCCTGGAAAAGAAAAGAGCACATTTTTAAAAGTTATATATTTATTGATTTTAGAGAGGAAGGGAGAGGGAAAGAGAGATAGAAGCATCAATGATGAGAGAGAATTATTGATTGGCTTCCTCCTGCATGCTGCACACTGGGGACTGAGCCTGCAACCAGGCATGTGCCTTGACTGGGAATTGAACTGTGACCTCCTGGTTCATAAGTTGACACTAAATCACTGAGCCACATCGCTGGGCATGAAAAGAGCACATTTTAAAGTCCTGAATTATGTGGTGCTGACTTTTGTCTACATAAAAATCTATAAACATATTAATAGCTATAGTTATTTTTGTTCTCCCATTTGTGTATTAGTTCTAACCATTTTTTTTTACTCCTTCCTAGATATACTATTGTAGTTTTCAATAATAAAGCATAGGTCAAACCCAAAGAGCAAAAAAATTTAAATTTAGGATTTGTGTGTATATTGCTCAAAATTGAGAACTCACATTCTTGGTCTTTTGGGCACTAGGGAAGCCCTCAACTACCATGTGGCTCTCTTTCACAAAAGACAAATGGTACCTTTGTTTATTGTGAGTCTTGGATTCCATGCTTGCTTTAGGATGGTAAGAGCTGTACATCATGGTACGACCACTGACTCAGTAAGAATTTCCTTCCTTAGGCAAAAGCTTATTTCCCTAATTATTTGATAGGTAAGCAATTGGTGCTACAATTGTACACTGTTTTCTGTTTACACAGAGTGACAACAATTTAGAGAAACCATGTTCCCTAAATTGTATTGATTTAATTCCAGTATCCTCAGCAGCTTCTCCCACCAGGGATATTGAGAAAGTAAGAGAAAAGTTACTAAAAGTCTATGTCCCTTGAAATGTTTATGAAACAATAATGATTCTCCATTCAAATCTTTTAGGAGATATGTGTTGTTATAATATATTTTATTCTCAATGATAGCTTTCCCTTTATTTTCATTTCCGAAACTATTATTTACATGTAACAAAAGTCACCAACTTTCAAGTATACAATATGATTAATTTGGTAATTGTGTGCAATACTGTAACCATGATCAAGATACAGAACAGTTCCCATACTCTAAACAATTTCCTCATAATCTTTTGCACTTAATCTCCTTTTCCTTCCTACCCCCGCTCACTCTAGGAAACCACTAATCTGTTTCTGAGAAAAGTGGTAGGGTTTTTTTTGTTGTTGTTTGTTTGTTTGTTTGTTTGTTTTTTTGTTTGTTTTTTGTGTTTTAATTTTATTGAAATTATTGGGTGGCATTGGTTAATAAAATTATATAGGATTAGATGTACAATTCTACAATATTTCATCTGTATATTATATTGTGTGTTCACTACTCCAAGTCAATTCTCCTTCCATCACCATTTATCCCCCCTTTACCTTCTCTAATCTTCCCCCACCCCCTTTCTCTCTGGTAATACCATACTTTGTGAGTTTTGGAGGTTTGTTTGTTTGTTTGTTTGTTTTATTTTGTTTTGTTTTGCTTAGTTCCTTCACCATTTACCCAGCCCTGCAACCCCCATCCCTTCTGACAGCTGCTAGTCTATACTTTGTATCTATCCGTCTGTTTTTGTTTTTTGTAATTTTTTATATTCTCATTTATTTTTATTTTTGGCAGTTTTATAATTTCACATGAGTCTGTTTTGTTTGTTAATCTAGTTCATTAGATTCCACATATAAGTGAAATCATTGAAATAAGCCACTCAGAGAAAGAAAAGTGGCAGCTTTAAAACCACTTTTCAATTTGGTTTCAGAAGTGCTTTTCTCCATTATTACTAACTTAAGGGAATTTCACCAATTTGATTGCAAGCGCTATTCCCAGTCTTACACAACAATTTGCAATGTAAGTTCAAATGAAAATACCAAATTGCTTATAAAATAAGAATTTTAGAAATATAAAATATAAAATAAAATATAAAAGCCTAACTTGTATGGCTCAGTATATAGAGCATCAGCCTTCGGACTGAGGGGTCCTGGGTTCGATTCCGGTCAAGGGCATGTACCTTGGTTGGGGACACATCCCCAGTAAGTGGTGTGCAGGAGTCAGCTGATTTTTTTTTTTGATTGATTTTGTACAGAGAGGAAGAGAGAGAGATAGAGAGTTAGAAACATCAATGAGAGAGAGTCATCAATCAGCTGCCTCTTGCACACCCCCTACCAAGGTATATGCCCGCAACCAAGGTATATGCCCTTGACCGGAATCGAACCCAGGACCCTTCAGTCCCCAAGCCGACGCTCTATCCATTGAGCCAAACCGGTTTCGGCAGGAGTCAGCTGATTGATGTTTCTAACTCTATCCCTCTCCCTTCCTCTCTGTAAAAAATCAATAAAATATATTTTAAAAAGAAAAGAAATTATAGCTCCAGGTTCTGTGACAAAGAAATGTCTTTTTAGCTACATAAAAATGTAATTGCTTGGGGTTTATAATTTTGTATATTGAAAAGAATCAAATAACTGAGAATATGTGAGCATAATGAATCAGTAATTCATTAATCTTGTTTGAAAATAATCTTCCTATGAGCAAGCTTGTTGATAAGGATCAGAGCTAATTCTCAACTTTAAACAACTGTATCTGCTAATTTACCCGTGATTCTTATTTGATTCAAGGCAAGTCAAGGCCAGGACTGCAGATCATTCCAGCTCTTTCCCCAACAATTTAGGAAAATCCTGAATCCCTATAAATTAGAAGAGAATTTTCTGTCCTTTGGCATTTCTATTTTTACCTAGATTTAGAGAAAAGCAGTAAAATGATGTGATGTAAGGTATTTTACAGTCTCCTTTTAAAGTCTATGTTCTAAGGTCTGTTATAATGAAATAGTCATAGATAGCTGATTTTGTTCTAAAATTTTCTTGTAATGATTGTGATCATTTTATTTTAGAAGAAGTCAAAGTTCTACCAACATGATTAGACCAAATATCCCCGGGTCATTGTCTATCAGCAGAAATAAATATAGCTTTGAATTATTCTTATTAAATATTTTATAAAATCAAGTGTTATACAAAATTTTGTCTTAAATGATTTATTTATAATATGTTTGATAAGTTACTAGATAACATTTATTTTACTGAAATGAAACTATATGTAAAGGTATTTTGAAAGCTATAAAGTACCATATAACTGTAAATTGAGAAAATTAATTCCCATTTAGTCAATGGTTATGATTTTTATGATGTGAGTATAATTCACCAAGCTAGCTGCCATAAATGCTTTCTGGAAAAAAAAAAAGGTAGGAAATGAACAAATGAACAAATAAATAGAGTAAATCAGTCATCAAGTATTCTGCTGAATGCCAACCCCTACCTTACCTCGCCACCACATATACATGTTGATATCATATGAACAAGTGACAGAAATTGATACACTTAGAACACCAACATATATGTTAAAGTTCAATGTTTTACTTCTTTATGAGAGCTATTTTTGTTTAAATATATGGAAAATGACCCACCTAATCAGTAATAAAATGGCAATAAAAACTGAATTTATTTTAATTCCTATAATCCTAGATCCCCGTTCTAAACTTTGCTTCACTAAGCTATGTTCTTCCTATTTTGTTAACACCACTACCGGATTATAGGCTTAGTATCAACTTTAAATGTGATAGGAAGGGAAAATGATAAAGGAGATAAAACTTTTAAAATGTGTATTTGCAAAAAAAATTTCATTAAGATGGGAAAGAAGAAGTAGTAGTAGGAGACAGGAAAGGAGAAGAGTAAAACTATATGGAAAGAAATTGAAATGTACTTCAATGTTCATTGTATTTTGGATTAATTCATGGCAGTCTTCCTACCATTATACCTAGCTCAGCATGTATTTATTATATTCTAAGACTAAGACTAGATCAATTCTGGAAAATACTCTTTTCCAAAGTAAAGGCATTGTGTTATGAAGATGGCTCAATGACCTAGCTTAGGGGTCTTTTGCCAGTTCTATGAAGTTTGGGCTAGTGTTGAAAAAAAAGAACAACATTCAAATATATTAACAGTTAAATAGCTATTAGGGAGTTGGGGTTATTTGAGTATTTTTTTTAAAAAAAGCTTAAGTCAAAACAGTTTTACTAAATTAAATTAATTCTCCTTTAATCATTTACTCATACAATGTTTTATTACATTGAAACTCCCTGGCATTTACTTAGAATTTATGATTTAAAATTGTTTTTATATTGCAGTTTTGGCATAATAGACTCGATTTTGGCTCAGTACATTGGTGGGCATGGCATGTCACTTGCAAGCTTCTTGTTCCTGGTTTTCAGCTGCTCTGAAAGATGACTGCCTCGTTTATTCAAGTTGTCCCTAAGAATTCCAAAGCAAGTTCTATATATACCTCATGGCCTATATTTAAAGTCATACCCTCCTAAACATAACTTATACTAATATGTTACAAATCCATCTGATCTTTCAGATGCAGTAACAAATTAAGCAGATAAAGGTTAGAGTCTCCAAGCATATGAAGGCGTACTCTGTGAAAACAAGCAGCAATTTCTTCCATTGGGAATTAGCAAGAGAAAATAAAGCTTCAAGTGGGAGTTCTGAGAAAAATGCAGAAATTGGACAGCTATAATATTGTTGTATAAGTAATAATGGTTTTAGCAAATAAATTTTTAATTATTTTATCTGATGAACTTGTTTTAATTTGTCTCATCTTTAATATAAACCAAAAATAAGAGATGAGTCATTTTTCCATAATGGTGTCAGTGTAATCTTACATGGGATAGGATAGCTTTTTGAGCTTTATGAACCATGATAAAACTCCTAAGGAAGGTTTGGGGAAACTGTTTCTATGGGTATTTTTTAATGAGTAGAGGCTTTAGTGTTTTAGCATTTAAATATGTTCCACCCTAGAAGTTACAGACTTGGACATCAGTTTTTCTCATAGCCAGATATGGTTATCACATGGAATGTGTAACAATGTACATTATTTTAACATTTATTTCAAGGTGCAGGTTATAGTAGTGCAGTTTTTGGAGATTAGATGTTTCTCCTTAATCTTTAAAAACATTTATTTTGTTCATTGTATGCTACAAAGAATTTGTCATTTATATTTAGTTCATTGTGCGTTATTAGCAAAATAAAGATAGCAATGACCTAATGGTTTAAAGTAAGAAATAAGATTAAATTATGAAACAGCCTTACTACAATATATAGCTATATAAAGCCAGGCTTTGGAATTTAGTGAATACTATGATAAAATTACAATCATTAAAAATAAGAAGTAGATTACATATTGGTATTATATATAGTAAAAATCCAATTTAGTTTGAAAAAAAGTGTATGTACATACAAATATTCAGTAATTACTAGAAACTGGTCATCTCTGAAATGTTTTTTCTTTGTGTTTTCCCTGTATTTTATAAACTAACCAAATGATCAAGTTTTACTTATTTTTTAAAATATATTTTTATTGATCTCAGAGAGGAAGGGAGAGGGAGAGAGAAGCATCAGTGATGAGAGAGAGTCATTGATTGGATGCCTCCTACACTCCCCTCCCGGGGATTGAGTCTGCAACCCAGGCATGTGCCTTTGACCTGAATCCAACCCGGAACCCTTCAGTCTACAGGCCGATGCTCTATACACTGAGCCAAACCGGGTAGGACAAGTTTTACTTTTGCAATGAAAAACATAATAAACATATTAGATGAAATATATTTATACCTTGATCTTTTTTTTTTTTTTTTGTCATAGGTGAAATGAAATTTGAAGATCAGCCAAAGAGATTTTTCCAAGGCAAAAACCAATGTGGTTTATTCTGATACTACCCAGCTGTCTGATGTAAATGTGTGGTGAGTCTTTGTTATAAAAATATTTTTATTGATTTTAGAGAAGAAGGAAGAGGAAGAGAGAGAAACATCAATGATGAGAGAGAATCATTGATCAGCTGCCTCCTGCAGACCCCAAACTGGGGATCGAGCCCACATCTTGGGCATGTGCTCTGAACAGGAATTGACCTCCTGGTTCATAGGTCAATGTTCAACCGCTGAGCCATGCTGGACGGGCGGTAGTGAGTACTTAACATGAGGTTTAAAATATTCAGTGATCATTTTCACTTAATTTTTAAGTCTATTTTAGCTATTGTATATATTCACAAGTATGGTATATTATTTTCTAAAATATATTTTATTGATTTTTACAGAGAGGAAGAGAGAGGGATAGACAGTTAGAAACATCGATCAGCTGCCTCTTGCACACCCCCTACTGGGGATGTGCCCACAACCAAGGTACACGCCCTTGACTGGAATCAAACCTGGGACCCTTCAGTCCGCAGGCTGACACTCTATCCACAGAGCCAAACCGGTTAGGACACAAGTATGGTATATTATTAAATATTAGAGGCCTGGTGCAAGAAACTCGTGCCTGGGAAGGGGGTCCCCTCAACTTGGCCTGCACTCTCTCCAATCTGGGTCCCTCTGGACCTGTGGCTCATAACCACTCACCTGCCTGCCAGCCTGATCCTTCTAACTGCTCTCCCCTGCCTGCCTGATCGCCTCTAACCTCCTCTGCCTTTGCCCTGCCAGCATGGCTTTGTCGGAAAGGACGTCAGGAAGGACATCCGGAAGGTCATCCTGAAGATGTTCAGTCTAATTAGCATATTACCCTTTTATTAGTATAGATTTCTGGAAGTTATAAAATTAATATCCCAAAGAGATACCATTAACTTGAGTTCTCCTCCCTAGCATTTATGTGTTACATTAACCATCGGTATTAGATTAATAGGTATTAGAGAAATACACAAAAATGCAAGATTGGAAAAAAGTAATCTTCTGCCCATCATTTCTACCTTGGATTTTTGTGTGTCTTGTTAGATGGAGGATATTATTGAAAAAGCATGTTTTAATCATCAAAAAGGGAAATTTAATGAATGGATTTTTATTTATTGTTACTATTGGTTTATTTTGCTGCTCTTATAAGTAGTGCCATTTTTTTTTGGCTTCATATATTTTGCATTTATTTGTAGATAAGTTAGAGTACACAGAGGGCTTTTGAATTATTTTTGTTGTTGTTGTTCTTAATCCTCACCTGAGAATATTTTTCCATTAATTTTTTAAAGAGAGTGAAACGGATGGAGGGAAGGAGAGAGAGAGAAACATTGATGTGAGAGAGACACATCAATTGGTTGCCTCCTGCATGAGCCGCAAACAGAGCCAGGGACCAAACCTGCAACCCAGGTACATGACCGGGAATCAAACCCACGATGCTTCAATCCAAGGGCTGATGCTCTAATCATTTTGCAAAACTAGCAAGGCCTTGAATTCTTTTATCAATAAGTGGTATTTTCTTTTTCTAATCTATCATTTGTTCAGACAATTTTGATGGAAACAACAGCAATATAAGATCTCCTTGTAATTCACTGGCTAAAATCAGCACTGTCATAAATTCTCCTGTGTCACCTGCTGATTCTAGTTCTTTATATATTATAGTTGATAGTTGAACTTTCAACTAAGTGATTCACTCATCCCAAGACTTTCTCACCATTGGAGAAACACATGTGGGCATTCTCTTGCTGGTGTACTCCATCTCTCCTCTCTCTCTCTCTCTCTCTCTCTCTCTCTCTCTCTCTCTCTCTTCTCTCTCTCTCTCTCTCTCTCTCTCTCTCTCTCTCTCTTTCTCTCTCTCTCTTCTCTCTCTCTCTCTCTCTCTCTCTCTCTCTCTCTCTCTCTCTCTCTCACACACACACACACACACACACACAAGTTGAAGCAATAACATAATTGTATATATAATTTAGATTATTTCCTATTTACTTTTTCCCTAAAATTCTGTGTATTTATAGAACTTGAATGTCTATGTCCTGTGTATGCCCTTAAAAGTAATGTAGTAATATTGTCAATGATATTTTTCAAATAAGGACTATGTTGAAGATACAGTTGCTAATATATAGAAGCATGCTGAACAATTGTTAAAAGCAATTAACAGCTCTATTTATTTATGTGAATACATAAATAAAATTCTGTCTTGATGGAATATTAATGGTAAAATGATTTTTAAAGATTATATACTGAATGTCCATGTTACTTTTTAATATTTTCAGTAATTGCTAGTTTCCACTTGGTATGGAAAAATCAGCTATTACAAGATGTTTTTAAAACTAAGCTAGTTCTAGCATACTGATCCAAGGATTGCCTATTTTACACATGGATCCTTGGATATTTAATTTCTTGGGAAGCAATAATGGAAGCAAGATGAATAAAAGCTATATGACATTTGACCCAGTAATCCCACTTCTAGAACTATATCCCAAGCAATCAGAAATAATATATGTACCATTATGTTCATAGCAGCACAATTTACAATAGCTAACATTTGGAAGCAGCCTAATTGCCAATCAGCAGATGAGTGGATTAAAAACTGTGGTACATCTACACAATGGAATACTATGCTTCTGTAAAAAAGAAAGAACTCTTACCATTTTCAACAGCATAGATGAACCTGAAGAGCATTATGCTAAGTGAAATAAGGCAGTTCGAGAAAGCTAAGTATCATATGATCTCACTCATTTGTGGAATATAATGAACAATATAAACTGATGAACAAAAATAGATATAGAAATTTAGAAGCATAGAACAGACCATCAAACCTCAGAGGGAAGGCAGGGTATTGGGGAAGGGAGGGTAAGAGATCAACCAAAGGGCTTGTATGCATGCATATAAGCATAACCACTAGACACAGACAGTAGGAGGATGAGGGCCTGTGCTGCGTGGGGGGTGGAAGTGGGTGGGGAGAAGTCAATGAGGAAAAAAGGAGACATCAACAATAAAGAATTTAAATTTTAAAAAGCTAATTGAGCCAAGACCGGTTTGGCTAATGGATAGAGCGTCGGCTTGGGGACTGAAGGGTCCTGGGTTCGATTCTGGTCAAGGGCATGTACCTTGGTTGCGGGCATATCCCCAGTAGGGGGTGTGCAAGAGGCAGCTGATCGATGACTCTCTCTCATCGATGTTTCTGACTCTCTATCTCTCTCCCTTCCTCTTTGTACAAAATCAATAAAATATATTAAAATAAATAAATAAATAAAATAAATAAATAAACTTGCCAAGTTTACTAACAGCCAATCATTAAAATAAATAAATAAATAAATAAATAAATAAATAAATAAAAAGCTAATTGATAGGAAAATATAATACGTAATTGAGGCTTCGTTCAATTTGCACTTTTACCTGATTATCCCTGATCAATTTTATATTCTAATTAAGTGTGAAAAAAAGACAATGTCGATAAATTGTAGTCTTTCAAATTTCTATAAATAATCTATTATTCATCGTCATGACTACTGATTTGATTAAATAGAGATTTAATATGTTAGGGCTTTTTTCTGCAAGAATTATGTTCTTTTAGTTGCTCCCTAAGGGCTATAAATATTTGTTAAGCCCCAATTTTCTAATCCAAAGTCTAAAGGTGTTTCTTTAAATAATACCATGTGTTAAAACATTTAAACCTAAAGTGTTTTAAGTAATTGAAGATAGTTTCAGCATTTTGAAAATAGAAATCTATCTTCATGAAATGAAGTTTAAATTTCCTCACTAATGAAATAGGAATGATTATTTAAAATATTTATAAAAGTTTTCCTTTATCATTGGAAACAATCAGCATGTTGGAAATTTGATGTTAGTATGCCCCATGCTGTGGCACCAACAAATTTTTTCACAATGGCCCTGATGGAATTGATTAGAATAGATATATATGTAGGGGGAAATTCTATTCACCTGTGAATAAGTGAATATTTATGAAATGACTGGGATCATGATGGTCTTCAATCTTGAAACTAGGATAGGATTCTACTTTGCTAAGGACAAGTGAACTATCACTATGGCCTTTTTTTTACCCAGCTTCTCTACTTGCCAGACCTTTAGTGGGTCAATTGTGAATATATAAGAGGATCCTCATGAAACAAGGTGTGATTGCTGTTATGTTCGTTGCTGAAATTGTTGATCATTGACAGACAAAAAAGTACTCATACATTATTGGCACTTTAGAAAAAAAAAGTTTTGTAGTATGTTCAGGTACAAAGACTACGGATGGAGAAAGTGAACAATGCGGGTGAGACTACTACTCTGTTGTATAAGGATCTTTAATCAATAAATTTTGGTAAACTTGACTGTCTCAATATAATTATCTCAACTCCAACAATTTAACTTTATTCAGTTAATTTTAGTTGTACCCTAGGATGCCACACTCACTGTAATATGCTCAGAATCAAAGATTTTCCATTTTGCAGTCTTTTGAACTTATGTGTTAAGAGGATCCATTTCTTAAATGATTTTTCATTTATTGCTTTTCAGATCAATGCAAATATAATTGTTTCATGATATTTTGTGGTTGATTTTTCAAAATTATGGTAAGACTTATTTTGTTATCCTAAACATGCCAAGAGATTGTCATATCAGTTTTCCATAGTGAAGGACATATGTTAGTTTCCTGTGGCTTCTATAACAAAATACCACAAACAGCCTAAAACAAGCATGTCAAACTCAAAGGCTAACACGGGCCAGATAAACAAAGTTTATGTGGGCCGCAAAAAAACAAAAGCTTCAATTTTCATAGAAACGTAGGTTTATTTCAACAGAGGCATGGTGAATACAAAGGGTTAAGATAAATGAGTAATTATTAATATAAAATAATATAACATATTAATAAAAATTAATATTTTTTCTTGAACATTAACTTTTCAAACACTGAATATCTGCACAAATTAATAAACATAATGCAAATAAAACTATTTTTCTTGTTCTCTGAAAGTGAAATATTTTCTGTTGTGCACACCAAACAAGTCAGTCCAAGACTAATGACAGGGCAATTGGCTGCTAAAATATTCACTGCTAGTATTAGTGGAGAGAAATGATGCGCCTGCCCATAAGGCGTGTAAGGGAAATGAATACAACACGATTATGGTAATCAGTCATTATCGAATATTGTAGTTCGTTATTAATAATCCTATATAATAAAAGCCTAATATGCAAATTGTCCTCAACTAGTTCAATCAGGACATTGACTGCTCGATATGATGTGCACTGACCACCAGGGGGCAGCATGGAACATGGCAGGTGTTGGCAATGCAGTGCTGGCAACAGGCAGCAGTGGAGGCACTGCCAGCCCCGATGGGCCCTGACGAGAGCAGGACCATGGTGGGATGGTGGAGCAGGTGAGTGGGCAACACCAGGCCAAGGCAGGTGTGAGCAGGGCCCAATCCCGCACCTATTGCCCCGCAGACTGCAACCAGTGGCAGGGGGAGGTGGCACCACCTGGCTCCCAGGCACTGAGGCCCGATGACTCAGGCGGAGGGGGGCACATGGGGGCTCAGGGACCCAGATGCTACTTAGGGCCCACAGGTTAGCTGGGACCTGCCCTTCCACACCAGACACTCCCTGCTTCCATTACTGGCCAGGACTAAGGACCACGCCCATGCATGAATTTCGTGCACCAGGCCTCTAGTTATGTATAACAGGATATTGTAAAAATTAAGTTATGAAATTTTTATCAAAATGTTTCTTACATACTATTATATTGGCTGGTGTGCAAAAAATATTTGTTGTGGGCTGTGAGTTGGACATGGTTGGCCTAAAACAATAGACATGGATTATCTCACAGTTCTTGAAATTCTAAAATTCCAAGATCAAATTTTCAGCAGAATTGGTTCCTTCAGGAGACTCTGAGAGAGAATCTGTTAATGTCTCTCTCCTAGCTTCTGGTAGTTGCTGGAAATCCTTGCCTTACAGACATATCACTCCAATCTCTGTCTTCATCATGGGATTCTCCGTGTCCCTATGTTATCATATGGCCTTAAAAAATATAATAGCTGACATTCAGTATTATATTAGTTTCAGCTATGCAGCATAATGCTTAGGCATTCATATAATGTACAAAGTGGTCTTCCCAATAAGCCTAGTATCTATCTGGCACCATACATAGTTATTACTATACTAGTAGCCCATCACGTGATATCGCGCATAGTAGGCTGCCCATTGCTTCCGCAGGAGCCAGAGGGAACCGCAGCGTGCTGCCCATGGGAGCCAGAAAGGAGCTGTACCACTTCTGTGGGAGCCGGAGGGACCCATGCTGTTTCCGCGGGAGTCCGGAGGAACGCACGCTGCTTCCATGGGAGGCAGGCCCGCTGTCTCCTTTTGGTGCTTGTGCTCAGCTTCGGAGGTTGTGGGGCAGCCCCTGTCCCTGTTCGTGTCTGCTCCAGCTCTGGGGGGCTGACCTGAGCTGGGCATGGTGGCTTGCCAGCCCCCTGTCTCTGTCTCTGTCTCCACTCCAGGCCTCACCTGTGCGCACAACCCCTTCCTGTATGGTCGTGACCCATTATGAAGTCCTGGCCTAATTTGCATATTTCCTCTTTATATAGATTATTGTCTATGTTCTCTGTGTTACATTTTACATCCCCATGACTATTTTGTAATGTAATGGCCAATTTGTGCTTACTTCTTAATCCCTTCATCTTTTTCACCCAGCGCCCCCCATCTGGCAACCATCAGTTTTTTCTCTGTATCCATGAGTCTATTTCTGTTTTGTTTGTGCCATAGAAGTAGGTAAGGCAATATTAGTATAGGAATCACAAAATCTTTGAACATAGAGGAATTTAGAAGTCTTTTTTTTTTTTTAACATGTTTGTATTGATTTTTGAGAGGAAGGGAGAGGGAGAAAGAGAGAGAAACATTGATCAGTTGCCTTTCTTATGCACCCTGACCAAGGATCAAACACACAACCTGGGTATGTGCCCTGACAAGGAACTGAACTGGCAAACTTTCTGTGCATGGAACGATGAAGCTCCAGCAACTAAGCCACACTGGCCAGGGTGGATTTTAATCTACCTCTCAATTCAAGAATCATTTTTGAGAATTCCAGACAGATTATCTTTTAGCCTTAGTTTGAAATCTTGTAGTAATAAACCAACTCCCTCACACGACAGTTAATTCTATTGCTGGACAATACCCTTTCACTCATACATGGAATCTAATGAACAAAATGAACTAATAAGCAAAATGGAGACAGACCCATAGATAGAGAGTAGGTTGACAGTTTTTTTGGGGGGGTGTTGGGAGGCTGAGGGTGGTGGTGGAGGAATTGAGCCAATAAAACGAGAAAAAAATCAAGGACAGGTACAACAGTGTGATGATTGTGGGGGTTGAGCTGGGGAAAGGTCAAGAAGGGTATAGGGGGGATAAATGGTGATGCAAGGAGACTTGACTTGGGGTGGTGAACACAAATATACAATTAGAATTGCGTTGTGGAATTGTGCATCTGAAATTTGTATAATTATGTTAACCAGTGTCACCTCATACAATTCAATAGAAGGGGGGGAAAGGAAGCTCTTACATTAAAAAGGGATGTGGGGTTAGAACTTATATCAAGGTGGCCTGTTTTATTGGCTCTTCAGAATTAAAGCAAATCAAATGAGCTATTAAAAGCCCATGAGTTAAGATTCTACTTCTTTATTAATCGCCATCCTTGCTCTTTGAATTATTAGTACTTCCACTACAGGATATATTTAATCTCATCTTCTAAATGAATTTTTAAAATTCACCTAGAAGCAACTATATATAAATATCCATGATGAAAATGCATGTATGGTACTTTAAATATCTATGGAGAAAACTAATTATAATTTGCCTGAAGTGTTTTTAAATATTTTAGAACATAAAAGTTGAGCTTGAAAAACATATCATATAGGTAGACTTCACTGTCAAATAATTGAAATTGAACATTTAGAAAAGACGAAAGAACAGTAAGTACTCTGAAAAAAGATTGTTTTGTTTTCCTTAAAGTCCATATTTCACAGATTTCTTAAAATGTGCTTCTTAACGCAAGAGAAAATAAGATTGATTTTTACAAATGTCTATAATGTATAGGTGGAGAGAATCATATATCATATAGGACTCTTGGAAACTGAAGAACTTTCTTTTTTAAAAAAATATATTTTTATTGATTTTTTACAGAGAGGAAGGGAGAGAGATAGAGAGCTAGAAATGTCGATGAGAGAGAAACACCGACCAGCTGCCTCTTGCACACTCCCTACCGGGGATGTGCCCGCAACCAACGTACATGCCTCTGACCGGAATCGAACCTGGGACCTTTCAGTCCGCAGACCGATGCTCTACCACTGAGCCAAACCGGTTTCGGCTGAAGAACTTTCTTAACAGTGGAAACTTGCTCAACTTTCTTAACAGTGGGAGACTTAATGACTATGTTCTCTCAAAGTAAATGCATCAAATAAATATAGTTATTAACTAAATCCTATAAATTGAACAATAACATAGATGTATGAAATTGGAGAACTCTGTGGATTACTGATGTCAAAGTAAACTGGTAACATAATTGTTCATGTCAAACTTTTAGGGAAGTGACGAGACTACATTATCAGTGAGTACAGGAGTCAGGAGACCTGACTTGTAACTCCCGCTCTATCATTAGCTCTGTATGACTTTGTGAAGTCACTTCACCTCTGTGGGCTTCAGATTTCCAATCTGTAAAGTGTAGTTGGACTATATATTTATAAGGTCCCTTCTGTCTCTTAAAATTTTATTGATTGTGTAAAAACATCTGCCTTCATCTTGCTAGCATGACAGTGAAAGTCACGATGGCATTCAACTTCAAAAGACTTTAAGAAAATATTTAGGAAATTAGAGAGCTTTATTACCTAATGTTTTTATTCTTTCTGGCAACAAGAAACTCATTTTGTTCAGCCTCATCAATAGTTTCCTCTCTTCTATGAATTATGCATGCTTTGTGAAGAAATGTGGAAAGCTAATTTTCCCCCGGTTTCTTGTTTTGTGTGGATAAATGATCCTCTCAGGATTTCCATGTTAATAACAACTTCCCATTGACAAACCACTCATCATAAAATTTTTCTTCTACTGTAACTACCGCTTGAAATAAAATAAAATAAAGATATACTTGGTACGCTTGCTTCAGAGAAGTGAAGGAGACGGGGCCTAAAGCTACATCAACTATAAAAACTCTGTACCAATATACATTTGGAAGTACTCAACTAGTACTAAAAAGCATATTGCCAGCAAAGTAACTTGCTTTTTCTTCAATAATTATCAAATGGCTATAAGAAAATACTCTACCTTCAGTTTACTTGATTTCTTGGCATGACTCCTGTGCTTGGGAATTCTCCATTAAACACAAGGGAAAAAGGACACATTTGAAAGTTGCAGACAGCTGGTTTGTGATTTTTGTGCTGAGGAAGAAAATATTTGAAATTACATTATACAGCAGAGAAACCTAATTACACTTTCCATTTCTAGTCTCTCTCTTCTGAGAAGAAGGGTTTAGATTGCTTCCTTAAACTAAACTTATATTAAATTCTGCAGTGGTTTACATCGAGTACTATTCTTGGATAATCTTTCCATAAGTGTGAGGTCTTTGGAAAGGAGGGTACTGAAGCTAGGATTTTGGGGCTGTTGAGAGAAGTTCACTAAAACTCCCTTAAGCTTGATCTGGAATACATTCTCATATCACATGGATGAGCACAGATTAAAAATATTTTTTGAAATATGCAAGGCTCTTGATAGTGTGGAGAAGGTGGTATTTGAATTCACTATGATAGATTCCTAATGTCATTTCTGGAAGAAGTTTGATGGTATACATTTTTAAAAGCCTTCAAAATGTGCACATTTTTAATATATTAATGCTTCTAGGAATTTTTCTTAGAGAAAAATATTGGACAGGTTGAAAATGATGTTTACTATAATCTTATTTGTAATTGTGTAAAACCTAATGTTTTCAACAAATGCTGGGGCAACTGGATATCCACATGCAAATAATGATATTGGACTCAAACTCACTCTGTATACAAAAATTCACTCAAAATGGATCAATGGCATAAATATTAAGAGCTGAAAACAGCTGAAACCGGTTTGGCTCAGTGGATAGAGCGTCAGCCTGAGGACCAAAAGGTCCTGGGTTCGATTCCGGTCAAGGGCATGTACCTGGGTTGCGGAACATCCCCAGTGGGGAGTGTGCAAGATGCAGCTGATAGATGATTCTTTCTCATTGATGTTTATAACTCTCTGTCCCTCTCTCTTCCTCTCTGTAAAAAATCAATAAAATATATTTTAAAAAAAGAGCTGAAACGAATAAACTTAGCGAAAAAAGGAATAAATCTTTATGCTCTTAGACTTAGCAATGAATTCTTAGAAATAGCACCAAAAGCATGAGCAACAAAAGAAAAAAAATGATCACTGGACTTCATCAAAATTAAGAACTTTTGTGCATCAAAGGACATTAACAAGATAGTGAAAAGACAATCTATAAAATGAGAAAAATGTTTGTAAATCATATCTGATAAGGGTTGAATCCACAATATATAAAGACTCCTATAACTCAAAAAAAAGATAAGCAATTCAATTAAAATATGGGCAAAGAAAAAAATATGGCAAAGGACTTTATGAATAGATATTTCTCCAAAGAAGATATACAACTGTCCATGAAAAGATGTTCAACAATATTAGTCATTAGAGAAATGCAAATTAAAACTAGAAAGGTAACACTTTATACCCACTAAGATGGCTACAAAATAGAAGATAGATAATAACAAGTTTTGGTGAGGATATGGAGAAATAAGAACCATATGCATTGGTAGTTAGAATGCAAAATGTAAAATGATGCAGTGACATTGGAAAACAGTTTGGCAGTTCTTCAAAGTATTTAGAGGTACATGCAGGAGGCAACCATTTTTAAAAAAGTATATTTTATCAATTTTTTACAGAGAAGAAGGAAGAGGGATAGAGAGCTAGAAACATCGATGAGAGAGAAACATCGATCAGCTGCCTCCTGCACCCCCCCCCCCACCAGGGATGTGCCTGCAACCAATGTACATGCCCTTGACCAGAATCGAACCTGAGACCCTTCAGTCCGCAAAAGGACGCTCTATCCACTGAGCTAAACCGGTTTCGGCAGGAGGCAGCCAATTGATGTGTTTCTCTCACATCAATATTTCTCTCTGCCTTTCCCTGTCTCTTCTATTCTCTCTAAAAATCAATGGAAAAATACCCCCTGGTAAGTAAAAAGAAAAAGAAAACCTAACACTAAAGGATAAGGTGAGGCATCATTTCTCAGAGTGTTTTAGAAAATGCAAATAAGTGTCCTGAAGAATTAAAGAAGGAGGAGACCACAGGCAATCTATGGTCAAGTAAGTTTGGGAAATTCATTTAAATTTGTTTCTTTAACATTGTGAAAACCCAAAATTGGAATATAGTATGGAACATTTTATTTTTTTAATTTTGAAATTTTTTTTTTATTGATTTCAGAGAGGAAGGGAGAGGAGATAGAGAGAGAGAAACATCAATGATGAGAGAGAATAATTGATTGGCTGTCTCCTGTCCGCCCCCTACTGGGGGAGGGGGGGGATCAAGCCTGCAACCCAGGCCTGTGTCCTTGACTGGAATTGAACCTGGGACCCTTTACTCCACAGGCCGACACTCTACCCACTAAGCCAAACCAGCTAGGGCTGGTATGGAACATTTTAAAACGGTTTAACCAAAATTCTTTTCTGAGGATCATCTTATAGGATTGCTGTAATGTTGAATACCTTTAAGGAAACAGAGTTAAACAAATTATAGTACCTTCATCCCATAGAAATCTTCACACCCATTAAGAATGATGACACAGTATCATATATCACTTGACATGGAAGGATGTTTACACTATATTGTAAAGTTAAAAAACAGTGTGATTAATGGAATCTCATTTTTGTTTTTAAAAATTATGTATATATATATTTACATATATAAATATATATTTATCGATATATATATAATGGATAAATAGCAGGCAGTCTGTAAAGCTATATGCCAATATATAATTGATAAATAGCAGACTGTCTGTAAAGCTATATGTCAAAATGTTCAAGTCTTTGGGGGGTGGGAAAATGAATGATTTTATTTTCATTTGCTTTTCTCTTTTTATTTTCAGTTTTTTCAACATGGAATATCTATTACTTGTATAATCAAGAAATAATAGAATTTAAAATAAATATGTTATAGGAAGTAGTTGTTAATTGTGTGAGGGAAGGGATGAGAAGATCAGAACTCCCTTATCACTGCTGGACTCTTTACTTACTTCTGTTTGAATTTTCAATGAAAGAAAGTAAAAGAGCCTTTAAACTATTAAAGAATTCTACTCATTCAAAAATTCTTCCTGATATTGAACTAAAATCTACCTTCCATCCATTGGTCCTAATTTGTTATTGGGAATGCCATAAAATAAGCAAAATCCATTTTCTCTCCCATAGATATAGACTTTCGAATATTTGGCAACAGCTACATGTCTCCACAAAACTTTTCTCCTCTAGGTTTCCATTCTAGTCTTTTTTTTTCTTTTTTTTTTCTTTTTTCTATGAGATGGTTTCCAGGCATTATTACCATCATGGCCTTTGGCCTCCAATCATTTTCAAGTTTGTTAATATCTTTCAAGCATGGTACCCAGAAATGATCACAGCACTCCACACTTTTTTTAAACATCTCATCAGTTCCTAAAAATTTTGATTTAATCAGATTCCTCTGATTCAAAAAGTAATTTCAGAAATTTCCCACTTTAGTGTGCCTATTCGATGAATTTTATCCTAAGATTATATATGATATATACTCAATTATATAATTCCCTCATCTTTTCATTTTTAAAGCTATATAGATGAATAAAATATTCCACATCAATTCCTCATCTCCTGCATTTATTAAAACTTTTGTAGAGCCCTAGCTGGTTTGGCTCAGTGGACAGAGAATTGGCCTGTGGACCAAAGGGTCCCAGGTTTGATTCCAGTCAAGGGCACTTACCTTGGCTGCAGGCTCCTCCCTGGCCTGGGCCCTGGTCAGGGCTCATGTAGGAGGCAACAAATCAATGTGTTTCTTTCACATTGACTTTTCTGTCTGTCTTTCCCTCTCTCTTCCACTCTCTCTAAAAGATAAATGGAAAAATATCCTCGGGTGAAGATTAACAAAAACAAAACAAAACACCTTACAACTTTTTACCCAACACTTAAAGGAGAATGAGAGAGCTTCCATCCTGATAGGGATGGCAAGGGAATCCCTGCAGTCTGGCCAAGGAATCTGAAATACATTTTGTCCTTTAACACTTTCTACTTTTTGTTCCAGTTATTGGTACCATGTTTTAGACAAAGTCCAGCTACCTCCAGATTGATTGGCCTCTCTATTGCAAGGCACTTCACAAGATGACAGTAACAGGCCAGGGTACATGGTGATGTAGAATACATTTCTTGTCCTTGATCTGATCACAGTTCTGATCAACCTAGTGTATACATTGGTCTTCTTTCCAGCCTAATAAATCATTTGCTTTTAATTCTTCTTGTCATTCCTCAAACATGGTAGGCAATATTTAAAAGAGCCTGGTGCCCAACTGGTGTGGCTCAGTGGCTGAGCATCGACCTATGAGCCAGGAGGTCACGGTTCAATTCCTGGTCAGGGCACATGCCCAGGTTGCAGGCTTGATTCCCAGTAGGGGGCATGCTGGATGCAGCCAATCAATGATTCTCATAATTGATGTTTCTATCTCTCTCTCTCTCTCTCTCTCTCTCTCTCTGAAATCAATAAAAATATTTTTAAATGAAAATAAAAGAGACTGGTAAACTATATTCCAGCTCCATATAGCATCGAACCCAATGCCTTCCACCATGCATATATGCCTGTGTGCTTATTTTTTTCAAGAGAGTAGTTTTCTGATTGGAGGGACTGCACAGTTTACATAGGATTCTTCATATTAGGTACTTGCTAAGAAGAAATAACTTTAAATCTTCAATTTAAAAAATATATTTTTTATTGATTTCAGCAAGGATGGGAGAGGGAGAGAGAGATAGAAACATCAATAATGAGAGAGAGAGAGTCATTGATGTACTGCCTCCTGTTTGCCCCACACTGGGGATCAAGCCTACAACCTGGGCATGTGCCTTTGAAGAAAATTGAACCCAGGACCTTTCAGTCCACAGGCCGATGCTCTATCCACTGAGCCAAACCAGCTAGGGCTAAATCTTCAACTTTTGAAGATTTATGCTGTTTAAAAAATCAACTTTATTAAGATATAATTTATATAATTTTTTTTGTTAATCCTTACCTGAGGATATTTTTCCATTGATCTTTTAGAGTGGCATAGAGAGGGAAAGACAGAAAGAAACGTCAATGTGAGAGAAACACATCAATTGGTTGCCTCCAGCACGCACCCTTACCAGGGCCTGGGCCGGGGCGGAGCCTGCAACCAAGGTAAGCACCCTTGACTGGAATTGAACATGGGACCCTTTGGTCCACAGGCCAATGCTCTATCCATTGAGCCAAACCAGCTAGGGCAGATGAGAATATTTTTAAAATGATATAGACCACTTCCGTTACCACAGAAAATGTCTACTGCCCCTTTGTAGTTAATGTTGTTCATCCCCACTGCTGGCTCCAGATTACACTGATTTCCTTTTCTTCATCACTGTACAAGGCTGGGCAAAAGTAGGTTTACAGTTGTTTGTATGTAAAAAAAAAAAGGCATGCAGGTTATGATTATAATGATGTAAGAATAAACTCTGTGTTTCATGTACTCACAACTGTAAACCTACTGTTGTAATCTGTAAACTGTAATCTATTCCTGTAGATTAGCTTTCTCTTTTATAGAAATATATATTTGTAATCATATAATATATATTGTAATATATGTATATATATATATATATTTTTTTTTTATATTGCTTTTGCTTAGAACATCCTTGAGATAAATTCATGTTGCTTCCTATATCTGTAGTTCAACTTTTTAAAAAATATATTTTATTGATTTTTTACAGAGAGGAAGGGAGAGAGAGAGAGAGAGAGAGAGCCAGAAACGTCAATGAGAGAGAAACATCGACCAGCCGCCTCCTGCACACCCCCCATCGGGGATGTGCCCGCAACCAACGTACATGCCCTTGACCGGAATCGAACCTGGGACCTTCCAGTCCACAGACCGACGCTTTACCACTGAGCCAAACCAGTTTCGTCTGTAGTTCAATTTTTATTGCTGAGTTGTATTTCATTGTACATATATTGCACAATTTGTTTATTCTTTCAACTTTTGATGGACATTTGGGTTTCCAACTGGGGACTATTCTGAATAAAGTTGTTATGAATATTTGTGTTTAAGCTTTTGTGTGGATGTGTGTTGTCATTTCTCTTGAGTAAATACCTATATTATATTGTATGATGAATGCATGTTTAACTTTATAAGAAACTAGAGGCCCGGTGCATGAAATTCGTGCATGGGGAGTGGGTATCCCTCAACCCGGCCTGCACCCTCTCCAATCTGGAACATCCCTCTCACAGTCTGGGACTGCTGGCTCCTAACTGTTCATCTGCCTGCCTGCCTGATTGCCCCTAATTGATTCTGCCTGTCAGCCTGATTGCCCCCTAACCACTCCCCTGCCAGCCTGATCGGTGCCTAACTGCTCCCCTGCTGGCCCTATCACCCACAACTGCCCTTCCCTGCTGACCCTATTACCCACAACTTCCCTTCCCTGCCACTACCTGCCTCCTCTGCCGGGACCAGCCTCCTCCACGCTGTGCAGAGCTGTGGGACTCCCAGGTCTAATCACATGGAGCGGCCACCAGGCCCTGCCTCTGTGCATGTGGCCATCTTGTGACAATATCATGCATGTGCTCCACCTAGGCTTTTATTAGTATAGATTGCCAGCCTGTTTTCCAAAGTGATTTTACCATTTTATATTCCCACCAGCAATGCATGTTCATTTATGTAGTTCACATACACTAGTTCATTTAAACAATGTTTTGGATTTGAGATCCTACATTTACATTCACCAGGCTATCAACTAAAGGATTTTGATGTCTGCTTTTCTAAATTGTGTAAACCAGGGGTAGTATGCTTGCCTTTGAAGATTTCTATCCCGTTATAGATGGTCTGCACCAATCAGATCCAATACTGTTTTTTTCTATGACACATTACCCACATAATACATTACATTTATGGGCTATGTGGGATCATTGGGCGATGCCTGCTCTGCACCCACGATCCTAACTCCTTCTGCTCCTAAATTTTTTTTTTGTTTCCATGAGAAGTTTTCTTTAGTCTCCAATTTTCTCTAAGCTATTTAAAATCTTATTTACTGTATACAATGACTCATCTTCCCTTTATAAATCAAATATTGAAGGACAGCACTAGTGCTTACAATCCAGGGTTTCTATATTAAATTGAACTTCTCTTGTTTGTAAGCTTTCCAGGGAACCTGGGTTCATCTGTGTGACTTTGCGGAATCCTCATTATTCAGTGTTAAATGAAACCAGTGAAAGACATATTTCTGGTTCAAATGTCTTCAGTTGAGTGGTTCAAAGTCCCATTTTATTTTCTATTAAAGGAAAATGACTTGTATTTTTTAATATATCTTTATTGATTTCAGAGAGAAAAGGAGAGGGAGAAGGAGATAAAAACATCAATGATAAGAGACAATCATTGATCGGCTGCCTCCTAATTGAGCCCACAAACCAGGCATGTGCCCTGACAAGGAATTGAACCATAACCTCCTGGTTCATAAGTCGATGCTCAACCACTGAGCCATGATGGCTGGTCAAATTACTTATTTAAAAAAAATAAAAAATAAAAGAAACAAAGCACATTTCTCAGGAAGTTGAATAGCAGTGGTATGCTTTGAGAGAACATAAACAGAGCCTAGGCACTATCTCTCTAACAATGTATTATTTACTATATTTTGCTTCTTTTCTCCAAGGGACTTGAATTTAAGACAACTGAAGTTGATACAGTTTGTCTTTCATTTCTTCCTACCTTGCTTTCTGCTGCCTCTTTCCCTCTAGCTCCCCAAGTGCCAACCCTCTCCCCACTGGAATCTGCCCATGTCTGCCCTCTTCAGAAAGAAGTCAGGACCGATGCTCCTAAGGTGCATTATTAAACTTCTATTCTATCAAGTCTGAAATAAATTTGAACATTCTGTTTAAATTTCACAGGAAAATTAAAGTGACCAACAAATTTAATTGGGGGGGGGTTAGTCTAAAGTACTATAGTTTTAATCTTAATCATTGGAATTTGGGAGGTAGTGGTCTGAGAATGAAGTAGCTTGGAGCTTCTGTCCCTTTCTTGTCCTCCAAGAATGGCATGGAGTGGGCAGAAGCCATGGATCCTACTCTCCTATATCCCCATTATTGTCCCATTTAAAAAGTATATATTTTATTGATTATTTTTACAGAGAGAAAGGGAGAGGGACAGAGAGCTAGAAACATCAATGAGAGAGAAACATCTATCAGCTGCCTCCTGCACACTCTCTACTGCGGATGTGCCTGCAACCAAGGTATATGCCCTCAGACCCTTCAGTCCACAGGCCGACGCTCTATCCACTGAGCCAAACTGGTCGGGGCTATTGCCCCCATTTACTTGGGAGAATATTGGAGCTGTGGAGGGTTAATCACTTGCTCAAGTTCCTCCTAAACAAATGGGTACAATAATGGTACCTACTTCATAAAGTTGTTAAGATTAAATTTCAGCTACATGTAAAACACTAAGCTACTTGAGAAATAATAAGCACAGAATTTGAAAATGGCTTGCTGTTATTTTTCTTATTTGCAAGCTGGTTTCTGAAAGAAAGAGGCCAGTCCTAGTTATTCTCTAGTCTTCTTTTCTGGACCTTCATTGCATACAATACTTAATTTCTATTTATGTTGGTGTTCTAAAGCTTCCTTTAAAATAATTTAGTGGTGCCAAAACCAGTTTGGCTCAGTGGATAGAGCGTCGGCCTGCGGATTGAAAGGTCCCAGGTTCGATTCTGGTCAAGGGCATCTACCTTGGTTGCGGGCACATTCCCAGTAGGGGGTAAGCAGGAGGCAGCTGATCGATGTTTCTCTCTCATCGATGTTTCTAACTCTCTATCCCTCTTCCTTCCTCTGTGTAGAAAATCAATAAAATATAATTTAAAAAAATAATTTAGTGGTGACCATTGACCTATGAACCAAGAAGTCATAGCTTGATTCCCAATCAGGGCACATGCCCAGGTTGTGGGCTCGATCTCCAGTGAGGAGCATGCAGGAAGCTAATCGACAATTCTCTCTCATCGTTGATGTTTCAATATCTTTTTCCCTCTCCCATTCTCTCTGAAATCAATAAAAACATATTTGAAAAAATGAAATAAATTTAATCTAACATAGGGCTTGGTAAATTTGTTAACAAAAATCATTAGACACCAGGTGTCAGGATGTATGTGGATATGGCAAAGATGGTGATGCTGTAAGTAAATGGCTACTCCAGTGATTCTGCATGGCTAGAATAAGTTCAAACTCCATAATGGAGCAGCCACTCTACTTACTATTGCACTGTACAATATAAATATTAATTATTATTAACTTTCCCCACTCCCAGCCTTCCTAATTTCTTTTAATCTGATCTACTTTTTCTTTATCCTATAGGACTTATCACTTTCTAACATTTTTTATAGTTGAGTTATTTTTATTGTTTGTCTCTCTGCTAGAACATAAGCTCCTCCAGGGCAGAAACCTTTTACTGTTTTTTGTTCACTAAGCAAACAAAGTATCTAAACTAGTGCCCTCTGGCCAAAACCGGTTTGGCTCAATGGATAGAGCATTGGCCTGCGGACTGAAAGGTCCCAGGTTTGATTCCGGTCAAAGGCATGTACCTTGGTTGGGGGCACATTCCCAGTAGGGGGTGTGCAAGAGGCAGCAGATGGATGATTCTGTCTCATCGATGTTTCTAACTCTCTATCCCTCTCTCTTCCTCTCTGTAAAAAATCAATAAAATATAATTAAAAAAATAAACTAGTGCGGTCTGTTGTAGGTGGTCACTAAGTATGTGGTGACTGAATTAATAAATAATGGAGGCATTCACAGTCTTTCAGAATTTCGTCTGTCTTTTTCAGCCTCACCTCTTGTCATTCTCCTCTCTATGTGTCACCGATATGAGTGGTTTCCCATGCACATCATTTGCTCCCCTATCTCAACATTTACTCATACTCTTTCCTCTACCCTGATAAATAATCATGGTCCTACGCAAAGATTTAGTTGTAAGAATGTTTTTCATAGTTTGGGTTTGTATTAGTGAAAAATATCAAGCAGCCTTAAAGAATAAGTTAGAGATATCATGGTAACTCCCACTTGACAGGGGGTACATGGCAATATCTATCAAAATTACAAATGCACATAGCCTTTGGAGTGGCAGTTCTGCTTTTAGGAGTTTATCCCACAGAGAAACTTGTTCGTGTGCCAAATGAATATGTGCTGGTGAGTCACTGCAGTGCTTTAGTCACGCCTATTAGATACAGCAGTGACAGAACTCATTAAATTATTATGTAGAGCTATATTTATTGACGTGGGAAGATCATAATAGCTAACATTAATTCAACTTGCTATGTGTCAAGAACTGTGATGTGTTTTTATGTATTTTTATCCCATTCAATCCTCATAACAGCCCTGTGAGGTAGTTACTTAAAATAGTCCTCATTTTACACAGGAGGAAATGGACTCAGTGAACTTAATCTACATAGCCATGGTTAGACAACTCATAGCAAAGTTGAAATGTCTGAAATAAATTATGACAAAACAGGATGTACACTATGATCCACTTTTGCAATAAAAATATATATAGATATACAAATGTTTATATGTGCATATAAAAAGACTGGAAAGGAATACATCAAAATATTAACAGTTTGGATGTGGGGTTGTGGGTGGTTTTATTTTCTTCTTTTGGCTTATTATTTCCTGACTTTTCTGTTAAGCTTTGGGGCTGACTGGGAAGAAGTAAGTGAAGTCAGCAGGTATGAATTAGTTGTGTAATTTTAAAGTTTGATGGTAATATGGAACAATGGCACAAGGGAAAATGTTTTTCCACTGAGAGAAAAAACTAATGGGTGGGGAGAGCTTGCCCAGAGGGGAAGAGGATAGTCCTAGAGTAAGTGCAGAAGACAAAAAAAAATATACTGTCATGGTCACAATTGGAAGAGGTAACCTTGAGGAGGAAAGTCCCCTGGTTCCCATGAGGCTGAAGGATGCGGGATGAGCAGGCATAAGCAAAAATGCAGAGAAACAGTGAAGGACAAGATAAAGAAAGAAGAATTGAGGAAGCCCCTGTTAGGTGGCCTGTGTTCTGGCATTGATATCCACAACTAGACCCTCCACTGAGGGGTTGGGGTGAGGGTATGACGAGGGATCTGAGGAGAGGGGGAGGATTTGGAACAATCCCTGAGAGAAATTCAATACAAGTATATGAAAGGATTGCCTCCCAGCTCTTGGGGCCCTGCTGAGGTTAGCTGTCCTGGCTTTGTTGTATAGCCAGCTCATGACCTTCTCCAGCAAAAGTTAGCAGCTTGGGAGCAGAGGGAGGATGGAGGATGGATAGAATGGATGGTGGAGTTTTCAAAGGGCCAAGGATTGGCACAGCAGGTGCTACAGAATGTCATGGGAGAGTAAGTCCAAGGGTCAACACTAGCATGGTAAAACGACCGATCATGAGGTGACTTGGGAGGAAGAAAGAAAAACAGCATGCTACACATGACCTCTGGGGAAAGAGAGGGGAAGAAAAACAGGCTGGTGGCTGTGGGGGCCAGAGAGTAGTAGAAGGATACCCATAGAAGGCTGAGGTGAGAGGGATGAGTGCTTCTGAGTTTGTATATTGAGGTGGCCCCCTGGGGGCCCCCGGGAGTAAGTGGAAAAAAGTAGCAAGGAAACTGGGAGTGATAAAAGGGCAAAGACAGCATTAAAATAACTCCTACCTGATGGAGGGCAATTTGGCAATATCTATTAAAATTACAAATGCATGTTCCCTTTCAAACAGCAATTCCTCTTTGAGGAGTTTCTCTTACAAATAAACTTGCTTGTTTTCGTGCAAGATGAATGTGTAAGGTAAGTTATAGCAGCACTGTCTGTAATGGCAGCAGACTGCAAACAGACTAAAAGTTTGTCACAGTGATTTGATTCAAGTATGGCTGAAAAAAAAATGGAATGCTATGTAACCTGAAAAAAAAGAGGAAGCTCTTTATGTGTCGATATAAAAGAATTTCCAAAATATTTTGCTAAGTGAAAGAAGCAAAGTGCAGATCATTGTGAGTAGTTTGTAATCTCTTTGCTAACTTATGCATAAAACATCTTTGAAAGGATACATTAAAAAAAACCCTAAAACAATATTAGTTGTCTCCAATGAGGGAGAGCTGTTGGCTAGGTGACAGGGTTTAGAAGGGGAGTTTTCACTTGTTCTTTTGTTTTGTACCTTTTTTCAACTTTATGGAAGTGTAAATTTACAAGTTATATATACTAAACGTGTACAATGTGATGTGCCTTTTGAATTTTGAGCCATTTGAATACCTTACTGAGAAAATTAAGTAACTAAAACTCCCATCATGATTTACTACAAATCACTCAAGTTTGCCAGAAGAATGGGTGGGTTTGGGATTAAATGAAATGGACAATGTGTCAATAATTGCTGAAGGTGGGTAATGGGATATGAGCTTCATTTTCATTTGAAAAGTGAAATTGCCATTTTTCACTTTTAAAAAAATGTCATTTTGGCAATTTCACATGATTTAAGCTAGTGCGATTCTCATTTATTTTTGTAAATTTTCCACGATATGGAAGTTTTCAAATAAAAGATAAAAAATGACCTCCCACCAGACCTTTGCTAGAGCATTCATGTACTTTCTTATCCTGGCTCTTGTATCTCATAATTGAGTGGAAATTCCCATTCCGCAATCAACTTCTCGAACAGCAGCACTGCCTCACTGATTTCCCTTTATTATGGGACCTGGTACTGTTCTCAGGATTTTTCCTATTAACAACAATCTCTCCCCATCCTGTTGTGTTAATTGGATACTACCTTATCCTTATTGCTGGTAAAGCTCATCCTGTTCTTGAAAAATCACTTCATTAGTTTCTTATGATCACTTGACATTCCCTTCCCACCTCACAGTCTATTATTGGCAATCCTAACTGATATGGGAGGTCATGCCCTTGTCTAAGTTACTTATATTTATCAATCTGGGGGCTGGTGTCTCTGAGACGTTCAGTATACAGCACCACAAAATTCGACCCACACCATCAAAAAGCACAATTGTGTTCAGCCTTTTAGCCTCAAGTTTTTGTTTTATGATGTCTGTGTTTATGTTACCTTAGAGGCTATGGTGACTTTGGCCTGACCCCAGACACATGCTAATCCATGCCTTGGCAAGTGGCTTCCTATTGTTGCTTATAGCCCAGGCATCATCTCTATGTCCCATATTCTGTCATTCAGCTCTGCCTGCACGTTCCACTGACACCCCAAACTTAATTAGTTCACTAAACTTTAAGCTTTCCCTTTGTTTTCTCTGTTAAGAACCTCTTCTGACACCCTTTCCCCTCAAAGTCTGGGTTTAGCATACCTCTTCTCTGCCCTCACACCATCCTTTATCACACTGAATTGTGCTGACCTCTTTATTTGTCCAGTGCACCCCAGACTGTGAACTCCTGGATTAAGGACAGAGACTCTGTCTTCTCCTATGAATATCTCACACTTACATGGCATCGGGCATATAGTTAAATGCTAAAAATAATATATTTAATTTTTTAAAATTTCAAATACTTTCAAGTTTCAGAAAATTGTATACAAAAATGGCAAAAGAACTTTCACACACCCTTTACAAAGATTCATGTTGTTAGCATCTTGTTACCTATCTCTCATATTCTCTCTCTCTCTCTCTCTCTCTCTCTCTCTCTCTCTCTCTCTCTCTCTCCCTTACACACACACACACACACACACACACACACACACACTTTTTTCTGAAACAGTTTAGAGAGTAAGTCACAGACATTATTTCCCTTTGCCCTTTAATACTTCAATGTGTTTCAAAGAACAAGGACATTGCATAATATAAACATAGTAAAGTTAGCAAATTCAAGAAATATAACATTGATACTGTACACTATTATATAATATACAGATCATATTTAAATTCTGTTAATTGTCCCAAGAACGTCCTTCATTGCTATTTTATTTTTCTGGTCCATGATCCATTCTAGGATCACACATTGAATTTAGTTGTCATGTCTCTTAATTCTCTAAGTCTCCTTAAATCTGGTAGTCTTCAACTTTTCTTTGCCTTTCATTACATCAACACTTTAGAAGAGTACATGCCAGTTATTTTGTAGAACATCCCTTAATTTGGGTTTGCCTGATGTACCCTCATAATGAGAAGTTATGCATTTATAGCAAGAGTAAAACATAAAAAGATACATGATTGTGGGTGGTGTTAACTTTGATAACTTTGGTTAAGATGATGTCTGCCAGGTCTTTCCACTATAAATATACATTTTTTTTTCATTTTGTACTTAATAACTAATATATGGGATGATACTTAGAGAGTACATAAATATTATGCTTCCCATAAAACTTTCACTTATTTGTTTTAGGATCCATTTATGACTCTTGCCTGAATCAACTACTATGGTAGTTGCCAAATAGTAAATTTTCAAAATAATACATATACATTGATTAATATGATTCATTTATTTGTCCAACAGAAGGCACACCTCCTTCACTAGGACAGCAGTTTCTGGTTGGCTGCAAGAGTGGAGTCTAGGAGACAAGCTAGCAGCTTGGCTCTAAAACACAATGATACTTTGCAGTGATTGAAAACCTTAGATGAGGTTGGTTCTCCTGCAAACCCCACTGGCCTTCAACATGTATCTTTGTGTGTTCTCTCTATATATGTGTCTATATCCAAATGTCCCTTTTCTTATAAGGACTTAAAGACCTCATCTTAACCAATTTCCAAATAAGGTCATATGCACAGGTGCCCAGGGCTAGAACTTGAATGGGAGCTAATTTAACCCATAACAGGAACCATGTCTGAAATCCAACCCATTTGAGAACACAAAGTGGAGTGCCATTTTGCTAATATAATAGGGCCCTCAGTCCCTTCTGCTCACTCTGGTCTTGGTTGGCACTGCCAATATGTAAGGAAAGAAACTGAGCAGACAGAACATGCTCAGCCTCCTTGAAATAGACTTTGGACATAATTTTCAAATGATCACAAGTTATTCATGTAACCATTACATAGAGGACAATAATAGAGAACAATCCACAGTCTGTAAGACTCTGGCCCTTGCATTCTTTATAGAATTATCATAATTATTATATAAATAGATTTGTCACCATTTGACAGACGGGGAACATGAGACCCAGTGAGATGAAGTGACTTCCCATAGATCACACAGCTACTGACAGGAAATTTCATGCAGAGCCAAGTCATGTCTGTGAAGCACAGAGCCTGGCCCAATGGTAGGCGCTCAGTAAATATTTGTTGGCTGAATGAGTGAATGGATGACTAAATCTGAGACTATAGCTCTGGTCTTCATTTGTGGATCCATTACTCTTTCCATTGGATCACACAAATGACTGTAGACTGAAGTGTGGTCTCAAGACAATGACTAGAGTATAGCTGTGACTTGGTCAATTTCAGATTCTTTTTCTATATTTGACTAGAGGCCCAGTGCATGAATTTATGCATGGGTGGGGTTCCTTGGCCTGGCTGGTGATCAAAGGCAATCGGGGCCATCTTACCCATTCTTGATTGGGGCCAATCGGGCATGGCTGCCCAGGGAGAGGGACCACGGGAGGTTGGCCAGGCATGGGAGGTTGGCTGTGGGAGTGTACTGACCACCTGGCCAATGGGGGGAGGGACCCCAGAAAGTTGGTTAGCCACAAGAGGTTTGCTATGGGAGCACACTGACCACCAGGGGGAAGTTCCTGTGTTGAGTGTCTGCTCCTTGCTGATCAGTGTGCATCATAGCTACCAGCAAGTTGTCCAGTCATCTGGTCGTAAGGGTCACTTAGGCTTTTACATGTATAGATAACCTTCTGAATTCTGTGCTTAAAAGAATTGATCAGTCTATAATTGATTTTTTTTTTTTACTGCTCCACATGTGCTAAACTGATCAAGGTTCTTAAGCCACTAATTTTACTTGGACTACATATTTGTACAAAAAAATTCTTATCACATGAACAGTTTTGATAACAATGTATCAAGGAAGTAAGAATTCAGGATGTTAACTTCATATCTTTGAAATGGAATGTTGATGTTCCCTTATACTTATTTCTGGGTCTTCATCAACATCACTGAAGTAGCCAGGAAAGCTCTATTTAGCCTTGCCAACAAGGACTCATTAACCACATGCTGTGTGCCCAATCCTATGCTATTTACTGTGGTGGTGGTGGGTGGGGGTTGGAGATCAGAAAGAACCTCTCTCAAGGAACTTCCAATCTAGTGAGCAATGTGGCCTTCACATGAAAAATAATGAAGAGAAGGGTTACATTTGCTAAGCACCTCTTAGGTGTCAGAAACTTTACAAACCCTGTAAGGCAGGTATTATTCCCACTTAACAGATGAGCAAACTGCGGGGCAGAGAGGTTAAGACAACTTGCCCAAAATCACCTAGCTAGTAGGTGGTAGGACTAGGATTTGAACTTAGGCCTCTGTGATTCAAAATAATATGAGACAGTTTATAGTCAAGTGCTTGGTTTCATGGGCCAGATAAGATGTACTAAAGAAGTTTCAGTCATAGAAACTTGGAATCTATGAAAACCAAGATGGGGCCTCTGGGAGATAGTGTCAGGAAGCTGACAGTCTTTAGCAGTTCTCCCCTCCAAATCCCTTTATAACCTTCCCTTACAACCACCTATACACACTGAAGGGCTCAGGTTCTGTCATCTCTTCTGGTGTACTTGGGGAGGTGGGAAGGAGAAGCTGGCTCACATTTCTACATTCTGCTCAAATTGCCCCCTCTCTGAAGCAAGCTGCTTTGTTAGTCTTCCAAGTCCCTGACCTCCTGGGTCAATTTCTCCATGTTTCTGAACCCCAGAAGCACAGCTCTCTCTGAGCTGAAAGGAACCTCTGCATTGTGTGATGACCAGGTGCCTCTTATTTCAGAACTACCAGACACCTCTTGCTCCTTCCTATGCTTATGCTTCTATTTACATCAAAGGGATAAAAGGAATTTTAAATGTTTTAGTTTTGTTTTCATGACAGGGAGAAGAGCTGGCTCAGTCAGATGTAGAATCTTCCCAGTTTACTCAAGGCATTACTAATCAAATAGTTGCATCCGGACATCTGAAACATCAGATCTGTTAATTAAAAGAAAAGAAGGGAACATGCATTCTGGACCTTTTTCCCCCAATGAAGAAATTAAGATGGAAAAGAAAGTTTTTTCCTAAGTCCATAGTTCTAACTCTCAAGAATCAAAGTGTTATAGTGTGTATGTGTGGAAGGGGTAGGGGATTAAGGTTCTCTCAAAAGAAAAATTAGATAAAGAAAGGCTTTCATAGAGCATAAGCAGGATTGTGCTTAAGATGTTTTTAACTTTTTATTTTGAAATAATTATAGATTTATAGGAAGTTGCCCAGACTTTCCCAATGATTACATTGTACATAATTATACCATATAAAGACCAGAAAATTGACATAGGTACAATGTGTGTGAATAGCTATTTTATTACATGTGTAGATTTGTGGAACCATCACCACAATCAAGATACAAAACTATTCCATCACCACAAAAATCACCCTGGTGTGCCTCTTTATAATCACACCCACCCCAACCATCCCTGAACTCTGGTAACCATTAATTTGTTCTCCATCTCTATAATTTTATACTTTAAAAAAGAGTACAATTTGCTTAAAAAAGGATTGGCACCTCTAGTTTTCATAGAATCTCAGGCTTGAATTAGTGAATTCTCCAGCCCAACTTCCTGTCCCATGCCCAGATTCCCTCTACAATATCTCTTCAAAGTGTCCATACAGCTCCCACCACAAACCAGAACCTTGATTTTTGGGGAGTGTTAAGGTACTTGATACAAAAAATTTTAGAACAAGGGCATTGTTTGCTTCCATACACTTATCCAATTATTAGCAAAACTCTTATCTTTAGATTAAATGTTACAAAATGCCCTCTGTGTATTGATAGCCCCATCACATGCTGTTCTGTCCAGAACAAACATCTCCCCTTTCTACTCCTTTTACCTAGTGATGCAAGAAGCCTGGAAGGCTCACAGAAAATTTCAGAAATTCTTTCCTTAACCTTAGATTAAATAGTCTTGCCTTCAACAACAGGGGCCTTTCAAATGTAAGTGGTTCATAGATGGAATTTATTTCCTGGGCTGATTGTGAGTGTGGGATCTACATATCTACAGTGGTCATTCCTTGAGGTAATCTGAACTGGAGCCCGAATCTCCTGGAGTCCAACTCCAAGAACTCCCTTTTGGGAAAGAGCACTACAGGGTTCTCTATAGCCCATAACATCATAAAATAATGACTGAAAGTCATGCTAAGACCAGGAAGGGCTAGCAGAAGTGAAGCCATGGGGTTTCCATGGCTCAGATTTATGTGGAATCTCTATCCTCTTCTTCCCTGGACTGCTCTGTAATCTTTCCTCTTTGCACAAACTTAATTTGCTGTTCGTGTCCCAAAGAACACTGTACTCTCAACTAGATAGCAGCACACACACAAATTCACTCAGACCCTTTAGGATGTGCCCTTTAGAAGAAATTACTTCAAACAAATGGCTCCCTTTGGAGCCAGCCGCAGAAGTAGAGGTACGGCGGATATCTGACTTTGGGCCAGGAGACACTACAGTTTAGTGAATGTTCTCTTCTTTCTTGAAGTCAGAGCAATGGTGCTCCAGTTCCCTACTTTCTGAGTAGGGGCTCCTGCCTTCCAGAATATTCATCACTTTCTCCTGCAACAACCATGCTGTTGGTCCAAGGTGAGGAGAGGATGAGGAGCAGTGAGAGAGGGAAAGAGAAAGCATCTAGCTATGTGCCCTACACCAAATGCCATTGCTTTGGTTCCACATCACAGCTTACAACCCAAAGGCCTTCAATATGCATGAAGAATGCAGCTATTCATGTCTCAATGTCTTCTACCTTGCCAAATAACCCAAGTAGAATTTGTAATTTCCAAAGTGAAACTATTTCCAACTGATTTAATAATCCTGAGATATTATAAGCTGCCACGCATTTTAAAGGGGATAATTATGTGACTATTTGTGTGCTGTCGTTTTCTTCCACCATTTTCGTGGTAAATGGAAGGAAGACAGGGACAGGTTATGGTCTGGGTGCCAATTCTGACCCTGCTCTTTCTTGCTGTGTAGCCTTCTTGTGGATGCCACGTAACTTCAACTCTCAGAGCCTCAGTTTCTTCATTTGCAAAAGAGATATAAATAATAACTGACCTCTTAACCTTACAAAGATTAGATAAATAGATCTTAGAAACATCATTGTAAGTTTCAGAGGAAAATATAGTGATTAAAACATTCCAGTACAGTACTAAACCTGTTTTAAAATTTTCTTCACTGTTTAGAAAAACATTCTTAAAAATAATTCAAAATGTTGCCTATTTTGGTCTATTTTGAGTCCATTTTTAGTACTAAATATATTTTTTTTAGCATGAGGGAAAGGTTAGCCATAAACTATTATGAAATCTGTGTTAAACAAAAAATCAAACTCCACTGCTAAAGTCTGTTTGAAAAGAAAGGGTTTATTGAGCCATATGCTATCCAGAAAAGGACCAGGTTCTGGGGCATGAAGTCCAAACCACCAGCAGCATGGCCAGATGGAAAAAGACAGCATGTCCTTAGACCTGGAGTTGCAGACTCTCGTATCTTGTTTTGGAAAGAAACGATGTAAGTTGTTTTGAAAGAATTTACATTGGCTACAGATAAGGCGGGCAGGAAAAGTTGAAGCAGAGGCAGCTCTATGGTGGGTGCACAGTCTGAAAGGAAGAAATATTTACCATCGATTGGCTACAGGCCACAGTCCTGAAAATTCATGCATATGCAGGATGCTATGGCATCTAGTGGTCAGTTAATAGATGCCAGAAGATTGATTCAAAGCTCCCACATATATTCAGGAATGTGAGCAATGCTTGTTAGTTGCCCCACAGCTATGAACTGCTTAACTATTCCTGTTCCTTTCTTACTCTCCAGCTGCCATAACTTAGAACATCTCAGAATTTTTCTTTGGTCATTCTGTTTATAATGTGGGATTTTCAAAAAAAAAAAAAAAAAAAAAGAATGTGGAATAAAGTGATCCAAATAGCTATTTATAAGACATAGATGATACACTAAGAATTTGATTTCACGCATAAAGGCAATTAGCTTTGTTGAGGCAGTAGGTTTACTGCTTTTCAGGATTACTGTTTCACAACAGCAGGTTGTATCCAGGTCACCTGGTTGTAAGTAGAAAGTGAATCATAATCCCTGTGGCAGTCTATCACAGGCCAGTTTGTGTGCCTTTTCACCTGGCCTGTTTGTGTGCCTGTGTATCAGGGCAGATTGCCCTGAACAGTATTCCCGGAGCTTTGAGCTGAGAACTTCATCAGGTTCCTGCTAGAGGCTAATTAATCATCAAACCAGCTCATTGCCATGCTGATCCTATAATGCAGGACCCTAAAGTCATTAGGGTAGCAGAGAAGGAAATGGCCTAATCTCCCGGGATTAGAGAGGGAAGTTCCTAAAACCTAATGAGTTCTTGCTAAACTGGGGCATGCTCCAGGAATTATGATTTTCCTATCTTTCCCTGTGATACCCTTTTCAAAAAGCCACCCTGAAAATAAAAGGGCCTATTTCATTGCCCAGCAGTGCTCAGGCATTTAAGGCTTCCTTCTCAGTGTAAGCGATTGGCACTCACACAGAGCTTGTATATATGTAGGCTTAGACCCCCCCGGCTGGTTGGAAAGTGAAATAGCAGCCAACTATCTGCCTTTCCTGCCTATCTACTATAAAACTGGGATGTTCTTTTTATTTTAATGCATTTGCCAGTTATTTTGGTTTACAGCAAAACCTTTTGTTCTGCGAGAGCTGTGGTTTGCAGTTTGGTTCATATTTGGATCAACAGTCACTCAAAGGGAGTGAGTTTGATAATTGTTCCGGTGTTTGTTTTTCTGACTACTCTGAAATATTTAGCTATCTACATGATACCATACTAATTTCTTGAAAAGTGAAAAGATCTTTCAGTGGAGCAAGTGATTGCTTGAATCACTGAAGCTTGGTTTTCTATTATTGTTGTTACTAGTGGCCCGATGCATGAAATTTGTGTAAGAGTAGGCCTTCCTACCCCTATATGCCAGCTCCAGGCTTCCCTCGACACCCAGGACCTGGGCTTCCCTCGAAGCCCTGGCTTCGTCTGGAAGGTCATCAGGTCTAATTAGCATATTATGCTGTTATTATTATAGATCATCAAGATGACTGGTTGTTTTTGTGTAAACACATACTATATATCCTTTACTGAGTTGCTCCACAAATGAACTCCCTAGCTGAGAGACAGCATGCTATAAGTATTAGTTAAATAATAAACTCAGAAGCCAGACAGCTATAGCTTTATTAAAAGCAGTGAAATCTTAGAATGGCCAATAGTATCTCTGAGCTTTAGTTTTCTCATATATAAATTGGGCATGATAATATCTGCCTTGAGGTGTTGCTGCAGGATTGTTAGGAGATTATTTTAAGTGTTTACTCTGGGCCAGGCATGAGTCAGTGCTTCCTAACTTTTAAAGCACATACAGATCTTGTTAAACTGTTGACTTGATTCAATAGGTCTGGGGTGAGGCCAGAGAGTCTTCACTGTCAATAAGCTTCCATGCTGCTGGTCAACAGGTCACAACTTTGAGTTGCCAGGGTGTAGGTATCAAGTACAAAGTGCCTAGCACAGTTAGTACTTAATACATACCCTGTTTCACCGAAAATAAGACAGTGTCATATATTAATTTTTTCTCCCAAAGTTGCGCTTTGGGGATGTCTTATCTTTCCCTGCGCTAGGTCTTATTTTTGGAGGATGTCTTATTTTCGGGGAAACACGGTAATTACCCCAAAATAATTCACTCACTTAAAAATTACTGAAAAGATGCTCTAGCCAGTTTGGCTCTGTGGATAAAATGTCAGCCTACGGAGTGAAGGGTCTAGTGTTTGATTGTGGTCAAGGATATGTACCTTGATCCATGGCCCCTGGATTTGTTCATGAAGCAACCAATTGATGTATCACTCTCACACTGATGTTTCTCTGTCTCTCCTCCTCCCTTCCCCTCTCTCTAAAAATCAATGGAAAAAACAACCTTGGGTGAGGATTAACCAACAAAAATTACTGAGAAGAAACCTTTTTTTTTCCACATAAGTAATACCTATCTGCCTAGAACTATGTTCTTACAGTCTTTACAAAATGTATCTTTGAAACTGGCCATTGTTAGTAATTTCTGAAGGCAGGTGATGGGTAAATGAGGTTCATTATACTATCTTGTCTGCTTTTGTACATGTTTAATAATTCCCATAATAAATTAAGTTAAAAAAGAAAACTCAACAGGATTTTTAGAATAGCAAAACTATTATGTATACTAGAATGGTAGATACATGTTGTTATACATTTTTCCAAACCCATAAAATATACAACACCAATTGTGAACCCTACATATAACATGGACTTTAATAATGAGGAATCAATGTGGTTCATCCATTGTAATAAATGCATCACTTTGGGATGTGATAGTTGAGGAAGCTATGAATGTATTTGAGAGGGCAGCGGTATATGGGAACTCTCTAGTTTCTGCTCAACTTTGCTGTGAGCTCAAAACTGTTCTAAGTAATAAAATTAAGAAAAAAAATCCCATAAACAGAAAACACCTGTTTCCTAACAGCCTGCAAACAAAAGATAGTTTACCTAGTATACAGTGATTAGCTCCAAAAACCTGTTCATTAGGAGAGAGGTTTCATTTCAATTCCCCAAATAAATCCATTCCTAACCTTGCCTCCTATGACATGATTGTGTAAAAGTAATTTATCCATCCATCCCAGAATTTAGCATATTTCCCCTTCACCATTAGCACAGCTCACACTTCAGTTTGTCAAAATGGATTTTGCATTGTTTTTCTCTACCTTGGCGGACTATAATCTGTCTACATGCTCATGAAAGAATCTTATTTATTGAATCATAGCTTTTCCCCACCTACCTGGGCCACATCCTAAACTTCCCGGCTTGTGGTTTCATTAAGTCTGTGATTCACAAAGCAATCACGCAGCTAATTGAAAAATGCATTTAGTGGACTGGACATTCCCCTCATCTTGCTACTGGACTCAGTTTTTATTAGGTACTGAGCTGACATAGCCCAGTGTAGGTGTCACTTTAAATTTTTGGGCAGCTTTTGATTAACCAAGTGACAGGGGCAAATCACAGAGAAACTAAATGAACAAAATAAAGGAAACAGCCAGATTGGATTTATTCTATTTGCATGTTTTCTTCTCTTGGCTATATAAAGTGTCTCCAAACCTGTATCCGAATTGATTCCTTTTCTTTTCTTTTCTTTTCCCTATGGTTTATTTAAAGGGTCTTTGATGTGGTAACTGGACAAGGTTTTTTTTCATCTCAAAGCCTGGGTCAACTCTTTGTCATTTTGTTTGGTACTTAATCCTGGAGAGTAATGTTCTGCTCTGGTATGTTGTTTATCACTTCCAGGTGTAGCAAATATTTTCCTGATGAAATAATCACTAACTTGACATTCTGCTACTGAGATAATACAGCTAGGCTCTGTAGAGAATCTCCTAGTGTAGTTGCGTGGTCTCAGTATCACGCTGCCTCTAATTATTATAAATTGTTCCCTTTAGGTATGTTCTCTCAAAATGTTAGGGCTTTAGGTATTACTTGAAATCTTCAATCTCTTTCATAATAGCAAAGTTTTGAAACCTCAGCGTTCTACTTCTGTTTTCGTGTTGAAATCCTGGAGGTGTCTTCTGGGCAGCTTCTATATAGTTTTTCCACTCAATTGTTTGGTGAATGAAACATCTAGAAGACACTCATTTCCAGAATCCCTTCTAGAAACCTGAAACTTTACGTGCTGACTTTGTATAATTCCTTTTGAAGTGGACTCGGGTAGCAGAATTGTGGAGGCCTAACAATCTTGAGGTGGCAGAAACACCTGCAGTTACAGATAATTATAGCTATTGCCATGGCTTTTGGTGTACAGTGCCTATTTGCTAGATCCTTTTTAGGATGAATCATAATTGCTTTCATAATGAAAATTACCTCTTTACCTTATCCTTGATTAACCTTTGTAATACTTATGGCCCCTTAGTAAGCTTGGTTCTTTCCTCAATACCCTATGTTCAGCCCTTTTAATCATGGCAGGAAAAAGTTTTCTTTCTGGTAGACAGGTAATAATGGCGCATACATTGCAGCCTCAAATATCTCCCTAGAAACTATTTCAAAACAACTCTATGTTGTGGCACATGCATCCTTGCCTTTTCTTATGAACCCAACTCTTTTCCATATATGAGTCAAACCCACCCTTTAAAAGCCAGCTCAGGTAGCCCCAACTCCTACAACATTTGTAGGGTATGCCACGCATTTCAGCATGGAATTGGATCAAAGGCTGTCTAAGTTCCATTTTCTTTTCTGCCCTTCCCCAACATCACCACACATTCATCTGTGAACTGTAATCTAGACAGCGCAGATACACAGTGTGTGATCACTTGCCAGGCATCCAGTTCTTGCTGATTACAGCCTGTCAAAGTGCAGCATTGTTTTGAATTAAAGGGCAAGACTTAGTGAGTGGAATTAAGTAATCTCTAATAGGAAGATCCAAGTTTTATGATTCTAGGAATCTACTTTGGCAATTAATTTTTGTGGTGGCCCTTTTATAAAACTGGGAAATCACATTCAGCAGAGAAGAAAAACAACTGCCAAGGGGAAATACTGGCTACAAATTTAGTAATTGATATGAAATACTGCTACTGAGTCATCAAGAATTAACCTCTTCCAAGATTATATGGGAATTAATGATGCCACATTGTTGACTAGCATTTTTATTGTTTTGTTTTTTTACACTTAATTTTTTAATTTCTTTTGGAGTTTATTCTGGTGGAATACATCAACCCCACTTCCTTTCCTAGATGTCCATCAAGTTGATTTCACGCTATTTATTGACCACTATTTTGAGATGATACCTTTATCATATACTAAATTCCTGGATGTATTTGCATCTGTTTCTATACTTCTGATTCTTTTCCATTGGTCTATTCATGGACAAATACCACACTGTTGGAATTTTGGGGTTATATATTTTAATATTGGGAATATTTCCCCCTTTACTCTTCTTTTGAAGAGTTCATAGCTATGCCTATTTATCGATATGAATTCTAGAATCAACTTACCTAGGTTAAAAAAAAATACCAAAACCACTTGGTATTCTTATTAGAATCATGTTAAATTTATATAACTTAGAAATAAAGGAAATCTTTATGATGTCAAGAATATACATATACAAGAATATCCCAAATGTCTTCCACTTGTTCAAGTCTAGTTTTGTGTTTACCAGGAGTATCTTATAGTTTATTTTATTTTATTTTTTTTAAATATATTTTATTGATTTTTTTATAGAGAGGAAGGGAGAGAGATAGAGAGCTAGAAATGTCGATGAGAGAGAATCATCGACCAGCTGCCTCCTGCACACCCCCCACCGGGGATATGCCCGCAACCAATGTACATGCCCTTGACCGGAATCAAACCCAGGACCTTTCAGTCCGCAGATCGACGTTCTACCACTGAGCCAAACCGACTTCGGCAGTATCTTATAGTTTAAAGGTTTTGAGACTTTTTAAAGATTAAACCTAAGGCTTTTTAGTTTAGTTTTTTTTTGCGATTATATTATTAAATCTCCTAACTTGTGTTTGTTTGTATATATACATGTATCCACGTAACCTTGGAGTGAGGTAGGGTTTTCTATGATTCAAAACACAGAAGTCATGAGATTAATAAATTCAACTACCCCAGAATAAATTTTGCATGCTAAAGACACCATAAGCTAAGGGAAAATTGTAAACTGAAAGGAAATATATGCAACTCATATCACAAATAGCTCCTACAAGTCAATAAGAAAAAAGCTCACCCACCCACCAGAAAGCAGGGGTTGGGGGACAAAGGATGCAAATAAATTAGTCTATGAACAGATATACTCAACCTCACTTATAAGTTAATAAAAATTAATACTATACTGAAATACCATTCCTCATGTATCAGATTGGAAATCACATGGCTAATGAAACTATGAAAGAACAGGCACTCATGCATTGCTGATAGAACTGACCAAGGAGGAACTGGTAAAATGCATTATGCTATAGGCCTTATAAGAAAATACTATGCAGCTGTAATAAAAAAAAATGAAGACACTCTTCAATTAATCATCTAGAAAGTTCAATTACTGTTATAATGTTAAGTAAAAAAAAATGCTAGGTGCAGTATGGTATGTAAAACATGCTACCATCCTAAATAATAAAAGCCTAATATGCAAATCGACCGAACAGCGGAACAACCTGCTTGTTATGATGCACACTGACCACCAGGGAGCAGATACTCAACACAGGAGCTTCCCCCAGCCTGCAGGCCCCAGGCCAGCCAACGTGAGTGCCAGTGGGGGCCTCCCAATCACCCCACCAGTCACCCCACAAAGGTAGGTGACTGGCAGCAGTGGGTGTGGGTGTGGCTGGGGGGCAGGGCTAGTGAGTGGGTGGTGCCAGGCTGGCCAAGGCGGGTGCCAGTGGGGGCACCCTGATGGCCCCACCAGTTGCCCTACGGATTGGTCCTGATCACTGGCCAGGCATAAGGACCCTACTCATGCATGAATTTCATGCATTGGGCCTCTAGTTTTTATACAAAAGCATATAAAATAAGTTTTCCCCCACTATCCGAACGTATTCTCATTTTTATGCTTTTAAGGAATTGCATCCCTATGAAACCTTTCAAAAGCTGAAATGATGTAAAGCAAAGAAGCAATTACCTTAGGACACATCTTGCTAATGGGTGCAAGATAATAAATCACACATGCTCAGAGGTCAAAGCTATGGCGGCTTGATGCTGACATGCTGAGTATAATTTCCAGGTAAGGAGCTTGTCCATTCTTGCTGCTCCAGATGCAAACTGCAAAACAAACATTTAACACTATTTTGGCTTTTTGCTTTTTTCATAAAAGCAAGATCCTTTTCAGATATTTTGGTTAAGGGACACAAATATTAAGTAATACTTTTGTAAAAGAAGTGGCATAAAGCAAACTGTCCAAAAACAAGGGATACCAGTATATATGTATTTGGATAAAGAAAGAATCGCATGTTTAAACTAATAAAAGTGCTCACTTGTAAGGTAATGAGTGGACAGGGAATGGGGTAGACAGGGATGGAGAGGAGTAACTTTTCACTATACACCTCTTTTGTTTTTAGTTTTTAGTATTTTAGTTTTGAAGCACAAGACCATTAATTTTTCAATAATTAGAAATATTAGCTGCTTTGGTAAATTAAAAAATTTAAGATATTTAAGCTCATATGTTTTGCTCATTTTTTTCCTATTTAACCCACAGGAATTAGAAGAGCTAAAACTTTTGAGTTCCTCAGAATAACCCAAATAAAATATGTAAATCAATGTGAAACTTGTGTTTCCATTTTCTTTTATTTTTTAAGTACCTTATTTTTATTACAATGTGTTATCATATACACACACATGCGTGCACATGCATGTGCACACATACTCATACACACGCACATACACATACACACACACACACACACTCACACACACGCAGGATTTAAGATGAACAGAGAAACAAGGATAGCCTCCAAACAGGTTTTTTTACAAAGTTCAAAATAGATTACATTGACATTTATGTGCTTTCCATTCATTACACAATGTATAGACATGATCCATTTAATGATTTATGCTCCCCAAATGGTTAAACCAATCAGGATTTTCTGTGAAAGAGTGTATGTAAAAGCTTTTAGGTTAGACTCAAAGAACTGTTTCTTGCTAAAACCAACCTCAGGCATACATTTTGTGTTTACATATATTCCTTGAAAACTATAGTAGCAGTGCGCAAGTTCATTCTGTAAAAAGATCTGAAAAAAACAATTGAGACTCTTAATGCATTGTGCTCTCAGATAAAAATCCTAAGTATGACAGTAACAGTTAAAACTGCATATATGTGTTAGAGATCAGAAGATGCTACAAAGAAATGTAAATAGTTGTGCTTCAGGAACTTTTCCATACAGTTGTTTTAATAATAAATATAAACTTAAAAATGTCTTGGTGACTGATATAAAATAGACACAGATATCAAGGATTTTATATACTTGGCGTAGGGTTTAAAGGTGAAAAATCATCTCCACATAAACCATCTGTTATCTGGTAATCCCAACCTGGCCTTGTCTCTTACAGTCAGGCAAGAGGCTGGGGAGAAAAAAAACAGATTTTTCCTCATTATCCAGAGATAAAGCCAAGGTGAACCACTAACTAAACACATGCCTATCTTCCTTTAGGTTTCTTAGGCCAAATAAGAGAGGTCAGCCTACTTTTATGAGGTTTAAAATAACCCCACATGTTTGGTATCTGGACCCCAACCTATTCTGTAATTCAGAAGATGAATTAAATATGTCCTGTCTTCTGTGAGCCCTAGAATAAAAATGATTCCTCAACACTTTGTGCTTTATAAAAACAAACAAACAAAAAAAAACACAAACAAAAAACCCTCCCACACATTAACTGTAAAACTCTTATTTCAGAAACACCATGGCAACTGTTTATAATAGAAGCCAAGGTATAATTTACATAATAATGTTGATGTTTGTAGCAAGGAAATAAATGTAATTTTATTTTTAGGCTAGTCAGTTTTCTGTTTTAGGCCTTTAACTAACTTTGAAGGACACATGAGCCTAACAATTAAATTTAAAGTGAATCAGCAAAAAGATGAGAAAATAACAAATGTTTTCATTAAAGTTATTTTATGCACAAGAGGTTTAGATATAAAAAGAATTTCCTCAAAGAATTTCCTCATTGTTACTCAGAAGCATCCTGGTGTGTGTGTGTGTGTTGTTTTTTTTATAACATAATGTGCTGGAGTCCTTTGAATAAAATTATAAAGTAATTTAAAATATATATTATATATTTATAATCACTGTAAATCATTCAATAGTTTATAGCATATTAATGGAGTGAAATAGAGATAAAAGGCAGTCCACATTCATATTTTCAAGATAGATTTACTTCAGAAGTCAATCGAATTCCTTGCTCATGTTCTAAATATAGCCATTGTGATAAGACCTGAAAGAAAACAAAATGAAGAACTGTTAAAGACATGCATTTTACAAAATTTTCCATTCAATAAGCAATTGTTTAGCCCTCAATGAGCAAATAAAATATAGCACATAGGCAGGTACTCTACTAAGAGCTTTAAGTCAATTTGAATTTAGTTGTTATTATACATTAAAAACATGCATTTTACAAAATTTTCCATTCAATAAGCAATTGTTTAGCCCTCAATGAGCAAATAAAATACAGCACATAAGCAGATACTCTACTAAGAACTTTAAGTCAATTTGAATTTAGTTGTTATTTTACAGAAGAAATCCAATTTATAGCAAAGGGCAGTCACTGGATATATTTAGTGTCAGAACATAGCTAATTTTTAACTTCCCAGTGTATCCAATCACTTCAGCTATATAATAATAGCAAATGTGCCATTAAAGTGTCAGTAAAGCCAGAGGACTTCATCAACAAAAACTTTGTGGGCCTATTTGCATCCCAGGGCCCTAGGGCCACAAAGAGACAGAAGTGGAGTACTCCTGAAAGATTCCATACATAAAACAATAAAAAAATTTAATAAAACGTTCAGTCCCAAATGAGTGGTTAAAAACCACAAATGTGGGACTGAGCAGTCAGAAAACATACCCCAAAATGTAAAGCTGAAATAAGCCTAAAGATGAACAGAAAAGATACAGAACAATGAGATGGGCAGAGATTAAAGTGAGGGAAGGGCAAGGGCAAGGGCATGGATGAGAACCAATAAGTAACCTAACCACTCTAATTAAGGATTTATGTAGGGCAGCAACTAGACAAGAGTAGCTCAGATAGATCTCAGAGCATGGAAAGTCTTAAATGCCAAACTATAGATTTATACTTCATTTTATAGACTCTGGCAAGGGTGTGGAACATCCAGCCAGTAGACTATATAAGGCCCTCAAAATCATTTGGTCTGGCCCTGCCAAGGTATTAGGGTTACTTAATTAAATGTTTGACCAAATACAACAGGCTAATTTTTAAGCAGATACTTTTGTATGGCCCAAGAATCCTATATGATAAACGCCGAATGTGCTAAGTGTCTGGTCGTCCGTTTGGTCATTCAACCAATCAAAACGAAATATGCTAAGTCCATTCAACTGCTTGCTATGATGTGCACTGACCACCAGGGAACAGACAGTCAGCCAGTTGCTATGATGTGCACTGACCATTAGGGGTAGATGCTCTGAACTGCAGGTTAGAGTTGCTGCTGGGGTCTGGCAGATCAGGATTGAGAAAGATGAGCTGGACATATCCTGTAGCCCTCCCAGACCTCTCCAAGGCTAGCCAACATCCCACATCCCTCCCTGGCCACAATCATGCACTGGTGGGGGTCCCTTGGCTTGACCTGTGCCCTCTTGCAATCCGGGCTGAGGGACCCCCCCATCAAGTGCACAACTTTTGTGCACTGGGCCTCTAATGATGTTATAAATATACAAATGTCCATTGGCAGTAAAAAGGTTCGCCACTCCTGGACTATGGGGAATCATTAAAGGTTTTTGAGCAGGGAGTGTTGGTAGTGAAACCAAAACAGAATGGAAAGCAATCTGACAGCAATATAATAGATTTTTTTTTTGGGGGGGGGGGGTGGAATAATGGGAAAAGACAGAAATAGGAAGAGAAGGGACATAGTCAGAAGATAGGGAGACAATTTAGAAAACAATTTTGAAATTAGGAAGAGAATGCACCAGCCTGCCTAATGTGGCTCAGTGGTTGAGCATCAACACAGGAACCAACAACTCACCAGTTCAATTCCCAGTCAGGGGACATGCCCAGGTTGTGGGCTTGATCCCCCAGTAGGGGTCATGCAGAAGGCAACCAATCAATGACTTCCTCTTTTGTTGATGTATCTATCTCTCTTTCCCTCTTCCTTCCCCTCTCTCTAAAATGCAATAAAATATATATATATTTTTTTTAGCCAAAGCCGGTTTGGCTCAGTGGTAGAGCGTCGGTCTGTGGACTGAAAGGTCCCAGGTTCGATTCCGGTCAAGGGCATGTACATTGGTTGTGGGCACATCCCTGGTGGGGGGTGTGCAAGAGGCAGCTGGTCGATGTTTCTCTCTCATCTGCGTTTCTAGCTCTCTATGTCTCTCCCTTCCTCCTCTCTGAAATATCAATAATATATATATATATATATATATATATATATATATATATATATATATATATATATATGTTGTCTTTTTTTTTAAAACAAGAGAGTGCACCAAGGAATAATGAAAAGAGTTGGCAACTTGGAGAAACCAAGATGGCAGCATAGGTAAACACCTAAATTGCTGCCTCACGCAACAATTTCAAAACTACAAATAAAAGAAAAAACAGACATCATCCAGAACCACAGGAAAGCTGGCTGAGTGGAAATTCTAGAGAAAAGCACACTGAGACTCAGAGGAGCTATGGAAGTCAGAGGTACTTAGGCACATGCTTGGAGAGGGCAGGCAATTGAGTTCACGGCTGCCTTTTTCAAGCAGGAGGCAGACAAAAGCTCCCGACTGCACTGAACTCCAGTTATGGGCGAGACTCTGGGGACCCAGACTCATTCGGGGAGAAACTGGACTGTCTGGTAGCAGGCGAAACTCAAGGGCAGCTTTCTCTCAGAGGTGCTTGCAGCGATTCATGGGACACTAAGACCCAGGGGCCACTTAGGGCAGGGCTGACAGGGAAACAAATGTTCTCTGCTCTGCCCTAAGACTCCGCCCCATTCAAGCTGAGCACAGAGGCTTTTTGCAAGTCTTGTCTCATAAGGGTATCTCCAGCACAGAAGTTCTCCCAGTGTAGATACAGCTGTTCCTCACAGCCAATTGGCCTGGAGGTCAATTCCTTCCAGTGATACCAACAAAAATCAAGGCTTAACTACAACAAGACTGTGCACACAGCCTACAAAGGGGTGCACCAAGATTGTCCATCTCAGGTAACTGGGGAGGCTGAGCCACTGGGCCATATAGGACACCTAGCACACAAAGTCACTCTATCAACTTAGGGAAGCAGCCAAAATGTGGAGACAAAGAAACAGATCACAAATGAAAGAAATGGAAGAGAGCAAATAACTAAATATAGAGTTCAAAACCACAGTTATAAGGTTTTTCATTTTCTAGAAAAGGCCAATAAATTTAGCGAGACCCTCGAGGATATAAAAAAGGACCAACTAGAAATTAAACATACACTGACTGAAATAAAAAATATATATTATACAGAGGTCTATCAGCAGACTAGAGGATCGCAAGGATCAGGTCAAAGATTTTAATACAAAGAAGTAAAAAACCCTCAACCAGAAAAGAAAAAAGAATCCAAAAAGTTGAAGATAGTGTAAGGAGCCTCTGGGACAACTTCAAGCAAACCAACATCAAAATTATGGGGGTGCCAGAAGAAGAGAGAGAGCAAGATACTGAAAACCTATTTGAAGAAATAATGACCAAAAACTTCCCCCACCTGAGGAAAGAAATAGACTTACAAGTCCAGGAAGCACACAGAACCCAAAACAAAAGGAATCCAAAAAGGACCACACCAAGACATAATTAAAATGCCAAGAACAGGGGAAAAAAAAAAAAAAAAAAAAAAAAAAAAAAAAAAAAAAAAAAAAAAGCCCAGCAGGGAAAATAAATAAATAAATAAATAAATAAAATGCCAAGAACAAAAGACAAAGAGAGAATATTAAAAGCAGCAAGAGAAAAGCAGTTAGTTACCTATAAAGAAGCACCCATACGATTGTCAGCTGATTTCTCAACAGAAACTACGCCGGCCAGACGGGAATGGCAAGAAATATTCAGTGATGAATAGCAAGAACCTACAACCAAGATTACTCTACCCAGCAAAGTTATCATTCAGAATTGAAGGTCAGACAAAGAGCTTCACAGATAAGAAAAGCTAAAGGAGTTCATCACCGCCAAACCAGTATTATATGAAATGCTGAAAGGTATTCTTTAAGAAGAGAAAGAAGAAAAAAAATAAAGATAAAAATTATGAACAACAAATACATATCTATCAACAAGTGAATCTAAAAATCAAATGAATTAAAAATCTGGGGAACAGAATAAACTGGTGAATATAATAGAATCAGGTACATAGAATGGGAGGGGATTGATAATTCTCAGGGGGAAAGGGATTTTGGGGGTACGGGAAGAGACTGGACAAAAATCATACACCTATGGATGAGGACAGTGGGGGGGAGAGATTAGGGTAGAGGGTGGGGTGGGAACGGGGTGGAGGGGAGCTATGGGAGAAAAAGAGGAACAATTGTAATAATCTGAACAATAAAGATTTATTAAACTAAAAAAGAAAAAAAAAAAAGAGTGGGCATCTCAAAAGAGATGAGAGACTCTGAGCAAAGAGTCATTCATTACCAGAACCTTAATCCTTCACACGTTAGGCAGGTACTGAATAAATGTTCCATGGAAGTAATTATAAATTTTCAAATTAGGATGTCTGAAAAAAATGCCTTAACAGGAAAAAGGGGAATTGGTTTAAAGAGAAAGGTTCGTTACCCAGCCTGTGTTGCTCAGTGGTTGAGCATCAACCTATGAACTAGGAGGTCATGGTGCGTGACTAGGTTATGGGCTCAATCCCCACTGGGGGGCATACAGGGAGCAGTCAATCAATTATTCTCTCTCATCATTGATGTTTCTATCTCTCTCTCTCCCTTCCTCTCTGAAATTAATAAAAATAAAGAGAAACGTTCACAATATTAAACAAGGCTGCACTATTCATCTCTATCACTGTATATACTTTGTCTAAGTGTTCCCTAGGATCAATTCCTTGAAGTAGAAAAGCTGTATCATGGAATATATGCATTTTACACATTTTATGCCATTGTAAGTCAGTAAAAATAAGATAATTGAATACAGTATCAGGTACTAAATAAACTAAAAAGAACTAAATGTGAGTCAAAAATTAAATCTTAAAATGTACTTGGCCTCAACATCTTTTTAAATCAATCTCTTGTTTATGTTTTGATAAAAAAAAAAATCAAACCAACACCATCACCATCATCCAATATACATAAGACCATCACTACCACCTCCAAGCCGTACATATTGCCTACACATATGTCCCAAATCTTTAAACTACTTACCTAAGATGTAAGCAGCCACTAATTTTTGATTCACACTTAAGTGGAGGTAGAGAGGCACCAGCGATTCCACATCCCCCAGTGTCGGAAGCATCAGAGCTGCAATGCACACCACTGCCAGGAAGACAGTTAGTAAACTAGGTCCTGAGGAGACAGTTCTGTTTTCTGTAACAAAAGACAAAAATCCCTGAGCTGCTTCCAAAAACAACTTAGACAAAAGTTTGTTCACATATACTGCCCACCATTCACTAGGATTCCGGTTTTGTCTAACTTCTCTGATTCTTTCTCCATCACTCCCATTCCATAGGGACTTATCGGCTGAACTTATCTGGAAGCCTATTCTTCTCTGAGTCATAGGGTGGAATGTGAAAACAGCATTGTGGGGTAGTGGGTTCCTATTGAAAGGCTGGTATTCTTCCACACACTCTCCTCACCGTAATCAGTAGAAAGTGTTCAAGCAAGTATCAGCTGTCTATGTTTATAAATTATATGCACAAATACTGCCCTATTACACTTAATATAAAACTTTTAAATAATGGGGTAAAAATAGACATTGAAATTCTGATGTTTTCTTCCTGTACCCTAATGGATCGCTTATGTGCATTTCTTTCTGAAACACACTGCACTAGAGCTCCACTATCTTCTAGAAGTATCTTATGTAGGTCTCCAGACATTTGATCCTAATAACTACAGTATCCTGCTACCAATTTTGAAAATGTTATGGCAGCCGAAGCCGGTTTGGCTCAGTGGTAGAGCATCGGTCTGCGGACTGAAAGGTCCCGGGTTCGATTCCGGTCAAGGGCATGTATAATACATTGGTTGCGGGCACATCCCCGGTAGGGGGTGTGCAAGAGGCAGTTGGTCGATGTTTCTCTCTCGTCGACGTTTCTGGCTCTCTATTTCTCTCCCTTCCTCTCTGTAAAAAAAAAAATCAATAAAATATATTTAATAAATGTTATGGCAGCAAAAAGGCACTATTTCAGTGTTTTAAAACTGCCCATGGAAACTTTTGCCCTCTGCTCTATTCCCATTTATAGCAAAGAAGAAATTAGCAGAAACAATATTTGGCAAATATTGTGCTAAGTGAAACAAACCAGTCACAGGACAAATACTGCAAAATTCCACTTACATGAAGTGTCTAAAATAGTCAAAGTCATAGAAGCAGAGAGTAGAATGGTGGTTGCTAGGGGTTGGTGGGTGTTTGAGATGGGAGTTACTAATCAACGGACATAAAGTCTCAATTATGTGAGATGAGTATGGTCTAGAGATCTGCTGTACAACATTGTACCTATAGTCAACAAAAGTGTTGTGTACACTGAAATATTTGTGAACAGAGTAGATCACACGTTAAGTGTTCTTACCACAATAAAATAAAATTTATAAAGCATTTATTATCAGCCTTACTATTGTACAGTGCTGGGTGTATGTGTACATTATCCATACTCATATATTTAAGAAACCCATGAAGAGCATTTTCTGTTATTTGGATTTTCCCACTATCCTTCCTTTCATTAAAAGGAATAGCCAACAGCAACATAATCTTTGTCTTTCGTTAATGAAATAATGCTGTTTATTTTATTATTAAATGCAGCTTTTCTAAATTATTAATACTTTAGCTTTTGTGCAAAGTTTAACTGAGCATCGCCAAAACCAGGTAGATGAAAACAAATTCACATTTTATAGTGATTACTGTTTGAGGTAAAATAATAGCATTAATATCTAAAATCTTGCCCATGAACATAGACAGAGTGGTAAAGGCCTAGAGCCTGGAGCGGGGCAGGAATCGAGTGGTGGGGGGATGGGGGATAAAGAGGGGGACATTTGGTGGGGGGAAATACCTCAAAACAAGTCTTGTTTTAGTTAATAAATGCAGTACCTTTACATTTATATTTGTTGCAAAGATATGTTTTCAAGGAAAACTGACAGTTACACTGCTCACTGCAAACCTACAATAGAGATAATTTCAAGTAATCTTTAGTATTTAGAGAAATTCAAAAAACCTTTGCATAAATGCTTTAAGTTTTTCAAAATGGAAATAGCTCTCTCTTTTTTAAATCCTCACCTGAAGAGAGAGAGAGAGAGAGAGAGAGAGAGAGAGAGAGAGAGAGAGAGAGAGAGATCAGTTGTCTTCCATAAGTGCCCCATTGGGGATGGAACCTACAACCTAGGTATGTGCCCTGACCGGGAATCAAACTGGCAATCTATTGGTGCATACGATGATGCTCAATCAACTAAGCCACCCTGCCTGGGCAGGAAATAGCTCTTTTTATGATTGTTGTAAAAATTTATATAGAGATACACAAATCATAAAGGTTCCTATGTAATCTCATCTTCCTGGAAAAAAACACTATTTGTAGCTTGCTACAGATCCTTTTGTATTTTATTAATGTGCATATAAACATGTAAAATAATTTTTACATAAATGAAACTATAATACACTGTTATAACATTATACTATAATATACTGTTCTATACCTGTATATTTGAACCTCTTTCTTTTTTTTTTTTTAAATATATATTTTATTGATTTTTCACAGAGAGGAAGAGAGAGGGATAGAGAGTCAGAAACATCAATGAGAGAGAATCATCAATCAGCTGCCTCTTGCACACCCCCCACTGGGGACGTGCCCACAACCAAGGCACATGCCCTTGCCCGGAATCGAACCCAGGACTTTCCAGTCCGCAGGCTGATGCTCTATCCACTGAGCCAAACCGGTCCTGGCTATATTTGAACCTCTTTCTATGTTACTGCTGATGTAACCATCTATCATTGTATAAGAACCTTGTATATACTTGCCTGGCATCCCATCTCACAAACATTTATAATTTAATCAATCCCCAACTGATAGACATTTATATCCTTTTCAACCATTTATTATTATATAAATAATAATAAGGACCCTAATTTTCTTAAGCCAGCGTGCACTGACCCAAACATTGCAGACAAAGTTCATTAGTAATGTAATTAAGATAAACCCACTAAGATTCAGCTGCATCTTTTTAACAACCTGGGCTGTAGTATTATGGAAAAGTATGCTTTGTGAGTTTCCCTTAGTTAAATTTCTACTAAATTAATATATACGTTATATGTATGTGCATACACAAGTCCTAGAAAGTAACGTGGAACATTTAATCAGCATATTTGTTAAGTGTATAGAATTATAAGGGCTGCTTCCTTTTTAAACTTTATTGCCATATGTTTTTAGACAATAAACTTGAGGGGGGGAAATCTCATTTTACTGCTTTACAATTCATTTAAAATTCCGAATCTTTCATGAGCATAGCCTTTGACCATTTTCCAGCTAGCTCAAAGAGCTTCACAAAATTGTTGTATTGATAGCATGTCTAATAAACACTTTCTCAGCAGAAGACATGAAAAAAATAATACCACTTTAAAACTTCTCAGAAAACAATCTCAATTTGTTTTAAAATTTGGATAGTCCTAGCCAATTTGGATAGAGCATTGGCTTGCAGACTGAAGGGTCTTAGGTTCAGTTCCAGTCAAGGGCACATGCCTAGCTGTGGGCTCAATCTCCAGTGTGGGGCATGCAGGAGGCAGTTAATCAATGATTCTCTCTCATCATTGATGTTTCTGTCTCTCTCTCCCACTCCCTTCCTCTCTGGAATCAATAAAAATATGTTAAAAAATTTAGTTCAGAAAAACTTAATGGAAAACCTGAGAATCCTACATACTGGAAATCACACATAATTCACTATAGTCATGTGACAAATCTGATGTTTTGTTCAACTACAGACTGCATATGCAACTGCAGTTCCCTAAGATTATAATGGAACTGAATAATTTTTACCACCTAGTGATACTGTAGCCATCACAATGTCATAGCACAACACATTACTCACACGTTTTTGGTGCTGCTGGTATAAACAAACCTACTGAGCTACCATTTGTATAAAAGTACAGCACGTATAATTATGTACAGCACATAATTCTTGATAATGATAATAAAAGGTGATGTTACTGGCTTCTGTATTTACTATACTACATATAATTTTTATCATTATTTTGTAGTATACTCTTTCTACTCTAGAGTTTGCTGTAAAATAGTATGCCATGTTATGCAGGCCACAGCAGCCTCACAGGTCTTACGTTTTCCATATCTCTTGATTGCATTATTTCCTCTTGTGCTTGATTTAATCTCGTGTTGTTTGGGGCATTAACATGCTACACAGGTTTGTAGCCTAGAAGCAATAGGCAATACCATATAGCCTAGGTGTGTAGTAGACTATACTACGTAGGTTTGTGTAATTGCACTCTATGATGTTTGAACAACAAAACTGCTAATGACACATTTCTCAGACGGTATCCCAGTGACTGAGTGACACATGGCTGTTTTAAAAAAACAAACAAGTTTAAAATAGCACTTTGTCAACATAGACTAAATCATCCACCATTACACTCTATTAAAGAAGAAAACTTTACTCAATTCCATATTAGAAACATATCGCCCTTGCTCTAGAGCAGTGTTTCCCAAACTTTTGACATATGTGTACCCCTTCTATAATTTTCGTAACACTGAGTACCCCTCGTAATCATGAGAACGTAGAATTAGGTGCAGTTAAGCACGGTGCAGTGCATATCCCCACCAAACTCTGGTGCAACACGTACCCCCACCAAACTCTTCCCGTACCCCTGGGGGTACGAGTACCACACTTTGGGAAACACTGCTCTAGAGTGTCCATAGCAGTTTAAACCTTGTAAGACAAAGAAAGCCAACCCAACAGACCCTACCAAATAAGAAGTTCAGTGAAGCTATAGTCAGCCACAGATTCAACAAACCATTGACTTGCAGTTGGAGGATGCGGAACCCATGATACAAAGGGCCAAATAAGACACTTGAGCAACTGCTGATTTTAGTCATTGTGGGGGGGGGGTGTTCTGGAGCCAGTTATCCTTGGATACAGAAGGACAATTGTACTCTGTGCCTAGAACATAATGGTATACTAGACAAATAAGAGGCCTGCTTTCATTGAGCTTCCTGACATCGTTTTTTGGGTTCTTTTGGTTTTTCAAAATAGAGATCACCACGTGTTATTCCAGTATCACCTAATTTCACTTATTTATCTACTCCAATTTTACAATTAGAAGAATACTTTAATATATTTCAGATACCAAAGATTCAGTATAAAAATAAAGAATAAAATGCTCAATTAATATACATTGTAATTATTTAGCCTTTCAGGATAATTTTTCACCTGAATTCTCATACACTTAAAAATAAAAGAGGATAGCCCTAGCTGGTTTGCCTCAGTGGATAGAGCATTAGCCTGCAGACTGACGGGTCCCAGGTTCAATTCGGGTCAAGGACACATGCCCAGGTTGTGGGCTCAGCCTCCAGTAGAGGGAGTGCAGGAGGAAGCCAATCAATGATTCTATCTCATTATTGATGTTTCTATCTCTCTCTCCCTCTCCTTTCCTCTCTGAAATCAATAAAAATATATTTTAAAATAAAAATAAAAGAGGATAAAAATATAACTAAACTTTTAACTCTTATTCTTGGCTATTAAACTGGTTTGTTAAATACAAATGAGTTCCAAGGATCACTTTTTTAACCATTTGAATGCCATAAGCATCTATAGCTGCAAGCAGCAGACCTTTTTTAATTAAATTAAAAATATCACGCAAAACTCTGGGGAGGAAGGGCATGTATGGGAGTATGTGGGGAGAATTGGTAAGATATGTACACACATAATACCTTAATAAAAAATGAAAAAATAAATAAAATTTTAAAATATAGGGGACTCTTCCCCCTCCCTAAGTGGGAGTCAGTTCTGTGGGACTCTTTTCTCTCCCCACATGGGAGTCTGTACTTATTCTTCAATAAATCTCCACCTATGTTATAAAAAAATATATATATACATATATCATGGCAGTTAAATTATGAATGTAACATAAAAAAACAAATATCCATATTTTATGGTCTTTTTTGTTCTAGAGAAAGCATTGTGAAAGGGGAATCTTGAATATCATAAACATTTATAAGTCAACTTAATATTGATCTAAGGTCAGTGTATCATTGGGCATGTGGAGGTATTATTGATATGAGAAAATGCTAAGTAACTGACTTACTATCTGAAAAGGGATTTACTATCGGGCAAAGGGTGGGAGGAAGAGACTGAACATAAACTGTGCACCTATGGATGAGGACAATGGAGGATGGGGAGGGGGTAGAGGGTGGGGTGGGAACCTGGTGGAGGGGGGAAGAAATGAGGAACCTTTGTAATAATATGAATAATAAAGATTGATTTAAAAAAATATATATTGATCTAAGGTCAAAGTGGCATTTGACAAAGGGTCTCTTTCAGCTTCAAAATAAGAAAAGCTGGTCCTGTCAATCAATAACAGTTGCTGAGAAAAAAATCAATCTACTAGCTACTACCCAGTTTTGTTATCACCAGAAAATGTGGGCACTCCCTACATGGACTGAGAAGCCTTGCCTACAGTAAATTAAAGAGGCATTACTCCCTGTGTTATCAAAATAAACATGCTAAGATGAACAGACTGATAGGGAATCTATGAATTAATATAATGACAAATAGACTTTATGTGACAATTTCAAGGGCAGCTGCTATTACATTTATATATCACTATCAAAAAGTTCCCATGATTTTCTATGGAAAATTTATCTACCTCCTCTTTTAATGGGGTTGGAGGGAGATAATGAAAAATTAAAAAGGAAAGATGCCCAAAGAGTTGAAGATGAGGATACTGTCAATGTTGAAATAATATATCATAACACTTCTATATATCTAAGCTAGAAGGAAATGGGGAATAAGAGGGATTGAATCAATAGCCCACAGGGGATATTATAATCTACTTAGTTTAATTAACTTCAACTTTAATGACTTTTTTTCCCCAGAAATAATATAAACAGTGCACCAAGCTTGGCCTATTGCCAAACACAATCTCTCCTTCTTAAAACTAATTAAATGAGAAAGGATATAGGAAAGTCACAGAAACAAGAGTATATAATTGCCAAATTGTGATAGCATTATAAAGTACAGTGCCTGCATTCTCAGGTTTTATAGATTTAAATGTTATGGGAACATTTGCCTTCTCCTTACAGCACCCGCTAGTCCTCTCCTCTGAAAGTCCAGCTCTAGACCTCGGCTTGATTTTAGGTATCTAATCTCTAGGTTCTGTTTCAAAAGTAGTTGATTATTTTTAAAGCAACAGATTATTTTTCTTTTTTAATTACTTTATTAAGGTATCACTTATTTGTCTTCATTCCCCCCCCCATTCCCATCCCAAACCCTCCCCATGCATATCCCCACCCCCCTGTTGTCCATGACCACTGGTTAGGCTCATATTCATGCACACAAGTCCTTTGGTTGATCTATCTCCCTCATTCCCACCCTCCCCTACCTTCCCTCTGAGGTCCGACAGTCTGATCACTGCTGTTCTTGTTCATCAGTCTATGCTGTTTATCATTTCCCCTAGATAAGTGAGTTCATGTGACACTAGAAATACACTTATAAGAACAGAAAATGAGACAATTCTAGTACTTATTCTTAGATCCCTGATTATTTTAAAGTTAGAAATGTGTAAGACCTCAAAAGAGCTTTAAAAATAACCCAAATACCTGGTTGAAAAGACTGCTCAAAAAATAAGCTATCACTTAATGGTTCCTTTATTCTTTTTTCCTCTTCTTCCTTTTGTTGCTCTTTTGCAGAAGGGAGAAGAGTAGCCACAACCTCTTTCTTTCCTAAAGCCTTTCTCTCGCTTTGTTCGGAAACTTGCAGACGGAATTTGTCTATTACTCCATAGTGACAGGATCGAACATCTTTATGACGAATCACACTGAAAACATTAAAAAATAACAAATGCTGTTTAGGTTTTGGGGGTGGGGGCTGTCAAACAGAATTCAGCAAGAGATTTCATACATTCAAATAATATTAACTGATTATCACCAAATATTCAAATACAGAGATTTGCTAATGAGGCTTTTTCTTTTTAAATCACAGTATAACCCAAAAGGAAATGGGTACTGCTGAAATATTCGATAAAAGCACATACTCTAAAACAGAGAATAAAAGTAAAATATGATGGGCAGCTCTAGTCGGTTTGGCTCAGTGGATCAGCTTGCGAACTGAAGCGTCCCAGGTTTGATTCCAGTCAAGGGCACATGCCCAAGTTGTGGGCAAAGAAAATTCCTTTTGGCAATGACTTCTTTTCTGGATATCTGAATATAGTAATATTTACTAAAATAAGATATATGAAATTGTTTCTTCCTCCACAAAAAAGTTTCTATTGCCACTTATTCAAAAATATTAACACATTTTACAAACCTCACCCTAGATTTAAAATCTGAAATCCATGAATGCAGATAAAAATAAGCATTTGCATGAGTAATCCAGTGTGACCAATCCAACAGAAGGCTAACAATACACTTCTGTATCTCTCTGAAAAGAGTATAAAGCACTTCAATGTTTACGAATTATCTGAAATTCCATATATTTTACTTTGTTCTTAATAAGGAACACAGAATAACTAGGTCAAAGGTTACACATATTTTTGGCTAGAAACTACATTTCTTTGGAATAGTCCTTGCTTATTTTGTACTGAATGAAAATCAAAAGAAATGTGCAAAAACACATTCTTAAAGATACATCATTTTAATGTTGTAAGTCTATTAAAAAGAAAAGACTTCTGCTTCTCATTCTCCCAGAAAATTTAAACAAATACAGTTCACTGAGTGGCTTAAATTAAGGGCTGTTCAATGGATCCATCTGGTCATCACCAGTTCTAAAGTGAAAATTAAGTATGAACAGCCTGAACAAACAAACAGTCATTTATCTGGCACTCTAAGAAGAAATTATCTAGAAGAGCTCAGATAACCTTTTATAGATGAGTAGTTATGCACTTGCTTCCTGTTTGTATAGATTAACTTCAAAACTTATTAGCTGAATCATTTTGGATGAACTTATATTACTGTTGCCCTGAGAGTGTAGTATTATTAGTTTCCCAAATTTCACTATAATAGCAAGATGTTCCAAAGAAAGTTGAATTTCTTAATCATAGCTAGAGAAATTTAAAGGAATAAGTTAAAACTTTACCTTCATAAATGTCCATTATAACTAAAAGCACAACAATGAGGAAATGTTCACAGAAATATTAACACACATCAGTATTAACATAATGAAATATTATTAAGTATTTGTTTGACCTATTTAGAATCCACTAGTAACTTAACAAGAATTTATTTTTCTTTTTAATTCAACCTCTTGGTTTGATATTGGTTAATAAAATTATATACGTTTCAAGTGTATAATTCTATAATGCCTTAACTGTGTATTGCATTGTGTGAGCACCACCCAAAGTCAAATGTTCTTCCATTACCATATATTTCACTCACTTTACCCTTTACTACCTCCCAAAAATTTCTGATAGACTAAAACTTTCAGCAAAAAAATCAAAGTATAATAAATGCCTATGTGGGAATAGCTTCAAGAAAAAAACCTTTTCAAGTTAAACATATAAATATTAACACATTTAAAACATGTTACCAGGAAGTAATTGGGACTTACATATCCACACAACACTGAGGCTTTACTGCACCTGCAGCATCAACGACAACATACTTATTTGGAGTAGTACACAAAACTGAAAGAAAAAGTCACAATGACCATTAGTGTTTTTAAAAAAATTAGTTTCTACAAGTAAAAAAATTAGTAGGGACTAGTTAAATCCATCAAATAGACCTAGGAGACTCACCTTTGAACTTTAAGGCAAACTCATAGGGATTATATAAAGTCAGCACTTGCTTATGTGTTGACTGGTCATCTGCATAAAATATTAGTTCTGTGGGAAACACAAAAACAGGAAGATTTCCTTTCACTAACTCTAGTTGTCTTTTTTGTTGATGCATTGGCACTGAATCCCCCTTGCTGCAGCTTCTGTTTTCACAGTCTTGACTCTATTTTGGACTTTTCTTAAAGTCAGTTAAAAATTCCAAAGCATTTTGGCAATCTAGAAAGAGAAGAGAGAAAGAAAACTGAATGATACCTGTTTTTATTTGCTGTCCCACCATGAAAAAGCATGTTTAATGTGCATTAAAATAGACCCCCAAATAATTTAAACAAGCATTTTGACTTTTCCTCTAGGCTTTTAGCTAACTAAGCAAAGAAATTTATACATGTTCCTTTCACATTCAAGGTTTCAACCTTCCACAAATAACATTAATACCTGAATGAGGGATTAAAGGCTTTGTACCTCAATTTAATAGCCCTTTTTAAAGAGATGAGATCAGAGACATCACTCTTTTTAAATTTCAGATTTTTTAATAAAGTAAGTATTCCCTCCACCAATCTTATGTGAGCCAATCAGAATTCTTAAAGACTAAAGAAATACATAGAACATCTCTAGCTGGTTTAGCCTAGTGGATAGAGCATCGACCTGCAGACTGAAGGGTCCCAGGTTCAATTCTAGTCAAGGTCAAGTACCTTGGTCGCAGACACATCCCCAGTGGGGGGGAGAGGGGGGCTGGTGGTGTGCAGGAGGCAGCTGATCAATGTTTCTCATCTCTATCCCTCTCCCTTCCTCTCTATAAAAATCAATAAAATAAACAAATAAAATATATAGAACAAAGCAAGTTTCCACAGTTTATGGAAGAAAAACATGAGAATCATTTTCACACTCATCTCAACAATACGATAGTGCCTTCAGGAAGCATGGATGGCAGAGTTATTTCAAACTTCTTTCTACTGAAACCAAAGATAAGCAAAAATGTCTGGAAGTCAAATATCCAAACTGTCCATGGAGTTTTCTATGAAATTTCAAAGTCAGTAAGTAGGTCTTGGTATGTGAGTGGCACTGTGCCTCCCCCACCCCCACCCGCCCCCTCCACATTAAGTGTACAGACTTCCTGAGAGCTATTTTCTTCTTTAAACTTCAAAGACCTTGCTGGATTCCTTCGGGGGTTGTTGAATATGTTCCAGACAGTTGTAACTGGCATAAGTCTGACTGATAAGTGCAATTTTCTGTATTTGTCTCCGAAACCAATTTCAAGCAACATTACTTAGCTAGTACCCTGTGTGACTTTTTCAAATAAAATACAAAAGCTAAAACATACAATCACAGGAAATACCTGATTCTCACCCTGTAGATCACACATTTAAAACAAGTCATAAGCATTTAATAGTTTGCTTTCAAGTTCTCATATATTCAGAGTAAATATAACAAATGATTAATTTTTGTTGTTGCTTTACCAGCCTTTAGAGTACACGTGCTGTGATTCTGATTTAAGCCTTTCCCACTTTTATCAAATAGGATACTGTATAGTCATGCATGCACATTTTTATCCTTTTCTTTCAGCTGAATGCCTATTATATATAGGCCTGGCACTATGTCAGGAGCTGTACAAAGATACAAAGATAAATAATGCACAGGCCTTGTCCTCAAGAAACTCAAGTCTCACTGATAAAATAAATATTAAAGCTGTCTCTATTATAATGCACACTATTGTATATTAAGTACTTGGAGATTATAAGACTACTAGTACATGAATAATTCTACCTGGAAGAGAGGCCAGGAGATAGCACTTGAAGTAGTTCTTAAAGAAAAAGATACACACTTCTATGCTAGGGGTAGGGGTTAGAGATAGGTATGGAGGGTATTCTGACTGAGGGAACAGCATAAGCAAAGATGCAGAAACATGAAGGTAAGAAAGAATGTTGAAAAGGTTCTAATCAAGGCCCTGGCCGGGTAGCTCATACACCAAACTTGCAGTTCCATCCCTGATAAGGTTACATATAAGAGTCAACCAATGAATGCATAAATAAGTGGAACAAAAATTGATCTCTCTCTCTCTCTCTCTCTCTCTCTCTCTCTCTCTCTCTCTCTCTCTCTCTCTCTCCCCCCCCCCCTTCTTCTCTCTTTACCTAAAAAATATCAAAGGTACTGTCAGGAGAACCAAGAGGGCAGGGTAGGTAAATGCCTGTACTCACTGCCTCCCACAGCCACATAAAAATTACAACTAATATACAGAACAGCCATCATTCAGAACCGCCTGAATAAAAAAGATTAAATAAATAAAATAAAATAAAGAACTGCCTGAAAGCTAACTGAATAGAAGTCACACAACTAGAAAAGTAAAGAAGAAAGCACACTGAGATTAGTAGGAGGGTAGGAGGGGTGGAGGCATGGAACAGGTTGGCCCAACACCCAAGTATGTTGTTTTTTAATTGGGAGGGAGATTGTATGGAGGCTGCCCTTGAGGAGTAAGGGGTCCCAACCCCCCCTCAACCCCGCCCAGCCCAGGGTTCCAGAGCTAGGAAGAGAAGTCCCTGTAACTTTGGGCAGTAAAAACCAGCAGAGATTGTGGTTGAATGACAAGGAGGCTGCTGGAGTCCCAGGTGCTCCTCTTAAAAGGATATCACATGAACTTACATGTTTGGCATCAGGACAGAAACTTGGAGATGGCTTTCTCCCAGACAGGGGTGTTAGCAAGGGTAATTGTTCCTGGGCTGGAACCTCCCCTGTTGCAGGGCTGACTGGCATTCATAGCTGAGTCTCAACCAGCCTAGAGCGCACTGTTGCTCCACCCTGGAGATTCCCTGAGATCCCACCCAACCCAATTTACAGCCCCACCCAAGCTGTTTGCAACAGCTTTTCCATATGAATGGTCTGTACTGGCTCAGGCTTCAGATTTTGCTAAAATCTGTCAAACAAACTTCAGCTGGTGACAGCATGCCCCAAACCTATCACTGAAGGCCCAAGACCTGGCACTAACACCAGCCTGCCCTGCTTCACTGCTGGGCTTTGCCGTCTGCACAGCAGCTCTTCCACTGTAGTTGAAGCTGGTCCTCAAAACTAATTGACCTGAAGGTCAACTACTCCCAGAGAGGCCAACAGCAATCAAGACTCAACTACAAGACAGTGTTCACAGCCCACACAAGGGCACACCTAGAGAGCCTAGCTCAGGTGATTGGGGAGACTGAGCCACTGGGACCTGTAGGACACATACTACAAAAGGCCACTCTACCAACTCTAGGAAACATAACAGCTCTACCTAACACATAATAACAAACACAGGTTTGCAGCCAAAACGCAGAGACAGCCAAAACCGGTTTGGCTCAATGGATAGAGCGTCGGTCTGCGGACTGAAGGGACCCGCGTTCGATTCCGGTCAAGGGCATGTACCTTGGTTGCAGGCATATCCCCAGTAGGGGGTGTGCAAGAGGCAGCTGATCGATGACTCTCTCTCATCGATGTTTCTAACTCTCTCTCTCCCTTCCTCTCTGTACAAAATCAATAATATATATATATATTTTTAAAAAAATACAGAGACAAAGAAACATGTCACAAATGAAATAAATGGAAGCAAGCAAATTACTGAATAGAGTTCAAAAGAATAGTTATAAGATTACTCAAGGATCTTAATGAGACTTCTTAATGAGAGCTTCAAGAAACTTAGTGAGCCGAAACAGGTTTGGCTCAATGGATAGAGCGTCGGCTTGGGGACTGAAGGGTCCCCGGTTCAATTCCAGTCAAGGGCATGTACCTTGGTTGCGGGCATATTCCCAGTAGGGGGTGTGCAAGAGGCAGCTGATCGATGACTCTCTATTGAGAGAGAGAGAGAGAGAGAGAGAGAGAGAAACTTAGTGAGACTTTCAAGGATCTTAGTAAGAATGTCAAAGACATAAAAAAAGACCAGTCAGAAATCAAGCATTCACTAACTGAAATAAAGAATAATTTACAGGGAGTCAACAGTAAAGTAGAGGATTCAGAGAAGCAAATCAATGATTTGGGATACAAGGAAGCAAAAAAACAATCAGAAGAAAAAAAAATAAAAAGAATCCAAAAATATGAAGATAGTGTAAGGAGCATGTAGCTTCAAGCATTCCAACATTCACATTATGGGAGTACCAGAAGGAGAAGAGAGAGAGCAAGCTATTAAAAACCTATTTGAGAGAAACCAATATGGTGGCATAGATAAATACCTAAACTGCTGCCTTGCACAACAATTTTAAAACTACAACTAAAAGAGAAAATGTCTATCACCCAGAACCACGGGAAAGCTGGCTGAGTGGAAGTTCTACAACTAGAAAGAAGGAAAAAAGAGCATTGAGACATGCACAAGCACTGAAAAGCTAAGGTATGAAGGTGGAGGTGCAAGAATCGGCTGGTGGTTGCCGATTGGATATGCTGCTTTTTTTCAACCCAAAGGGAGACAAGTTACCAATTACTCTGAAATCCAGTTTCTGGGGAGACAATGGGGACCCAAACTCCTACGGAGAGAAGCTGGACTGTTGGCCATTAGGTCAGAAAGTGAGGGTGACTTTCTTGCAGAGGTGCAGCCAGTAATCATTATTTACTGCATTGAAGCATGGAATGTGGGGTCTTGGAAACACAGAAACACAGAGAAGGCTGACTGGTAGCCATCGTTGTTAGCCACGCCCTAGCCTAGTGACACCCTGAGACTCTGCCCCACACAATCTACAAACCCACCCTAGCTCCACACAGTGGCTTTTGCATATAAATGGCCTGCCCTATCGCAGCTTAACCTAACAAACTACAGCTCCAATCAGACAGCTCCAAAACCTCCAAACCCCAAGCAAAGAGGAGAAAACTGTAGTTCTCACTGTAGCTCCTGCTTGGTGGCCTCAGACAGTACCTGACCTGCACCCCATTGGAAATCCATAAACTAGTGTATCCATTGGTCTGTGTGAGAAGACACCAGATTTCAACTATCCTCATAAGAGACACATTCGAGAGGCAAACTCAGTAAGCACCAAAGCACCACTGAAACAAGTTCTGCCCAATAAGTGTGTCCCCAGCACAGTAATACAGCCAATTGGCCTGGAGGTCAATTCCTCACCAACAACAATCAAGACTTCACTACAAGACTGTACACACAGTCCACAAAGGGGTGCACCAAAAGTGTCCACCTCAGATAACTGGGAGGCTGACCCATTGGACCATATAGAACACCTAGCACACAAAGACATCCTATTAACTCAGGGAAGCAGCGAAAAAGGAGAAAAGGAAACAGATCACAAATGAAAGAAATGGAAGACAGCAAATGACTGGATATAGAGTTCGAAACCACAGTTATTAGGTTTTTGAAGAATTTCCTAGAAAAGCCAATAAATTTAACAAGATCCTCAAGGATATGAAAAAGGACCAACTAGAAATTACGGTAAGCATACACTGAGTGAAATAAAAAAATATATATATTAGCCAGGACCGGTTTGGCTCAGTGGACAGAGCGTCGGTCTGCGGACTGAAAGGTCCCGGGTTCGATTCTGGGCAAGGGCATGTACCTTGGTTGCGGGCACATGCCTGGTGGGGGGTGTGCAAGAGGCAGCTGGTCGATGTTTCTCTCTCATCGGCGTTTCTAGCTCTCTGTCCCACTCAATTCCTCTCTGTGTAAAATTAATAAAATATATTTTTTTTTAAATTAAAAAAATAAAATAAATTAACTATAATATGTATATATATATGTGTGTGTGTGTGTGTGTGTGTGTGTATATATATATTATACAGAGATCTATCAGCTAACTCGAGAATCGCAAGGATCAAGTCAAAGAGTTGAAATACAAAGAAACAAAAAAAAACCCTCAATCAGAAAAACAAAAAGAAAAAGTAATCCAAAAATATGAAGATCGTGTAAGAAGCCTCTGGGACAACTTCAAGCATACCAACATCAGAATTATGTGGGCGCCAGAAGAAGAGAGAGAGCAAGATACTGAAAACCTATTTGAAGAAATAATGACCAAAAACTTTCCACACTTAGTGAAAGAAATGGACTTACAAGTCCAGGAAGCACACAGAACCCCAAACAAAAGGAATCCAAAGAGGACCACATCAAGACACATCATAATTAAAATGCCCAAGGGCAAAAGACAAAGAGAGAATCTTACAAGTAGCAAGAGAAAAACAGTTAATTACCTACAAGGAAGCACCCATACGATTATCAGCTGATTTCTCAACAGAAACTATGCAAGCCAGACAGGAGTGGCAAGAAATATTCAAAATGATGAATAGCAAGAACCTACAACTAAGATTACTCTACCCAGCAAAGCTATCATTCAGAATTGAAGGTCAGACAAAGAGCTTCACAGATAAGTAAAAGCTAAAGGAGTTCATCAACACCAAACCAGTATTATATGAAATGCTGAAAGGTATTCTTTAAGAGGGAGAAGAAGAAAAAGGTAAAGATAAAAATTATGAACAACAAATACATATCTATCAACAAGTGAATCTAAAAATCAAATGAATAAAACAATCTGTTGAACAGAATAAAGTGGTGAATATAATAGAATCAGGGGCATAGAAAGGGAATTGACTGACAATTCTCAGGGGGAAAGGGATGTGGGGGGTACAGGAAGAGAATGGACAAAAATCGTACACCTATGGATGAGGACAGTGCAGGAGGGGAGATAAGAGCAGAGGGTGGAGTGGGAACTGGGTGGAGGGGAGCTATTGGGGGGGAAGGAAAAACAATTGTAATAATCTGAACAATAAAGAATTATTAAATTTAAAAATAAAATAAACCTTAGAAGGTCTTTAAAAAAAATATTTGAAGAAATAATAACAGAAAACTTCCTCTGCCTGGTGAAAGAAACAGCCTTACAAGTTTACAAAGTCCAAACAAGAGGAACCCAAAGAGGCCCACACCAAGAGACAACATAATTAAAATGACAAGGCTTAAAGACAAAGAATATTAAAAGCAGCAAGAGAAAGGCAGTTACCAACAAGAGAGTGCCTACAACTATCAGTGATGAATAGCAGGGACCTACAACCAAGATTACTCTACCCAGCAAAGCCATAATTTAGAATTGAGGGTTACATAAATAGCTTCACAGACAAAAAGCTAAAGGAGTTCATCACCACCAAACCAGTATTATATGAAATGTTAAGGGTATTCTTTAAGAAGAGGAAGAGGAAGAGGAAGAAGCAGGAGGAGAAGGAGGAGGAGGGGGAGAAGGGAAGAAACACAGACAATAAAATGGCAATAAATTCATATCTATCAACAATCAAATCTAAAAATTAAAATAAATTCACAAGAAATCTAATGAATAAAATAATCTGGTGAATAAAACAAAACCAGAGGCATAGAAGCACGGAACAGACTGATGAATCTCAAAGGGAAGGGGGGAGGGGTGGGAAGAGATTAACCAAAGATCTTACCTATGAACACAGACAGTAAGGTGGTAAAGGCCTGGGATGGGGCAGAAACTGGTTGGAAGGGGGTAATTGGGGGAAAAGGGGGACATCTGCAATATTCTTAACAGTAAAGTTTTTTTTAAAGCCAAAAAATACTGTCAGTTTAAGAAAAAAAGTCATAATTCATACACTCTCCTAGATCATTCTTGCCAGGACTAATTGGCAGACCCTGAACAATGGATTAATGATTACTCTGACACATGTTTCTGTTAAAGAGAGGGCTAAGGGACTGCTTGGCTATAGCAACCAAACAGCCCTATTCACCTGCCTCCTTAGGTTTTTATTGTAACCACAGCTTGAACTAAAATTAACTATTAGATACTATCGGCAGGGTAAGCATTCTTGAGAAGACACATGCGTCTGTAGTGTCCTTTAAGCAAGAACCTTTTGAAGTCTAAATATAAAGATTCAAGCAAAACACCTGGAGGCCCAGACTTGTTTGGAAAAGTCAAGGCAGGGTCTGCGGTCTTCGGCAAGGTCCCCCTAGAGACCTCTGATCTCTCAGAGAATCCTTCTTACAGACTTTCCAACCAAGTGCTTCCCCACAGATCATCATGCTACTTTATGTCCATAAATCCATAGCATGCATGTAGCTCATAACAGTGTTGTTTTTAACTGAGCTGAAAGTGCCTTTAGACATTTTTTGCATTTTTTTATTATTATTGTTGTTGAAAGTATTACAGATGTCGCATTTTTGCCTATCAACTTTTATTTGTAACATTTAACATTTGTATGATGCATAAGAAATTTCAAACTTTTTTCATTAATCACTTACATTGAATGAATAGGGTGGTGAAGGCCTGGGATGGGGGCAGTATAGAAGAGGTCAATGGGGGTGGGGGAAGATATGTAATACTTGCAACAATAAAGATTTAAAATAATTATAAATATATGTAAAACTTTTAGTACTTACTCTAGGCCAGGCAATGTTCTGTTTGTTGTTTTATTAAATTAGGAAGAAACCAAATTAAGACAAAAAATGTCAGCAAGCCTCTTGCTTCTTAGTCCAGTATTCTTTCCACTATACCAAAGTAACAATCCATTTCAAATAAAATTAAACTAAGATTATTCTGAAAAGCATCTGATTACAAAATCCTAATTTTGAATTTTTATTTTCCATGAATTCCTTTCTTTTCCTAAGAGCCATACACATTTGCATTTGGATAATATACTCTCAGAAGTTTGGTATCTTATTTAATAGAAAATAATAAGCTAAAAAATAATAAGCTCTATAATTACTTTCTTTATGCTTCCCTATTTGTTTTTTTTTTAAATTTATCTTTCTTGTTAAAGGTATTGTAGATGTCTCCCTTTTTTCCCTATTGACCCCTTTTAGCCCACACCTACCCCCTACCCCAGGCCTTCATCACACTATTGTCTGTGTCCATGGGTTATGTATACATGCATATAGTTCTTTGGTTAATCTCATCCCACCCACCCCCAGGTTTCCTTTGAAATTCAACAGTCTCTTTCATGCTTCTGTGTCTCTGGATCTATTTTATCAGTTTATTTTGTTTTTAGATTCCATATATGAGTGAGATTATATGATACTTGTCTTTTTCTGACTGGTTTACTTCACTTAGCCAGGTCCATCCATGCTGTTTCAAAGGGTAAGATATCATTTTTTACTGCTGCATAGTATTCCATGGTGCAAATGTACCACAGATTTTTTTATCCACTTATTTCCAAATGGGCACTTGGGCTGTTTCCAGGTCTTAGCTATTGTAAATTGCATTGCTATGAACATAGGAGTGCATACATTCTTTCTGATTGGTCTGATTTCTAAATATATACTCCTAGAAATGGGATCACTGGATAAATGGCAGTCCCATAAGTTTTTCAAGAAACTCCATACTGTTTTTCCATAGTGGCTGCACCAGTCTGCACTCCCACCAGTAGTGTAGTAGGGTTTCCTTTTCTTCACAGCTTACCATCACTTGTCATTTGTTGATCTGTTGATGGCAGCCATTCTGACAGGTGTAAGGTGATACCACATTGTTGTGTTAATTTGCTTCTCACTGATGATTAGTGACATAATTACTTTCTTTGTAAGCTTGACTATTAGGAATAGAACATCCAAATTTGTATAAAAATTAACATCTCATTCTAAAACTGTTAGAATGAGAATTTAGCTTATGATTAAAGGTGGAATCTCTGATTTGTAGGAGATAGTTGAATTTGTACCTTACTCCTTATAAAATTTTAAAATTATGGCAAATTCCAAATGGATCAAAGCTTTAAATGTAAAGAAATAAAACCATAACCCAGTTGGTGTTGCTCAGTGGTTGAGCATCAACTTATGAACCAGGAAGTCAGGGCACATGCCCAGTTGTGGGCTCAATCCCAAGTGGGAGGCATGCAGCTGTCATTCAATTATTCTCTCATCATTGATGTTTCTATCCCTCTCTTCCTCTCCCTTCCTCTGAAATTAATGAAGACACATTTTTTTAAAATATTAAGAAAACCATAAAACACTAGAAATCTTGGGAAATATTTTCTTTTTTATAATTTAGACTTTCTAACAACCAGAAACCAAAAAAAAAAAAAAAATTGGTAAATTCAACTATATTAAAACTTTTAAAATTCTGCATGGCAAAATACTTGTTAAGCAAAGCCAAAAGAACATTTTCAATTCATAGCATAGGCAATGTCTAATTTTCCTACTATATATAAAGAACCTACAAATCATTACCAAAAGACAACTCAATATAAAAACGAGCAAACACTATAATAATTTATAGAAAATGATATACAGATTGTTCCTAAACTTACAAAAGGTTGTATAACCTCATCCACAAGAGAAATACCAACTAAAGCTATACTGATAAAAGTTTTTGCCTAGCCGAAACCGGTTTGGCTCAGTGGATAGAGCATCGGCCTGCAGACTGAAGAGTCCCAAATTCCATTTCGGTCAAGGGCATATACCTTGGTTGCGGGCACATCCCCAGTAGGGGATGTGCAAGAGGCAGCTGATCGATGATTCTCTCTCATCGATGTTTCTAACTCTCTATCCCTCTCTCTTCCTCTCTGTAAAAAATCAATATATGTGAGTGTGTGTGTGTGTGTGTGTATGTATATATATATATATATATATATATATATACACTCTTTAAAAAATATTTTAAAAACTGTTTACCTATCAAATTGGCAAAAATCAACAAGTTTTTAAAAAAATATATTTTATTGATTTTTTACAGAGAGGAGGAGAGAGGGATAGAGAGCTAGAAACATCGATGAGAGAGAAACATCAACCAGCTGCCTCTTGCACACCAACTACCAGGGATGTGCCCACAAACAATGTACATGCCCTTGACCGGAATCGAACCTGGGACCTTTCAGTCCGCAGACCGACGCTCTGCCACTGAGCCAAACCGGTTTCGGCAAAAATCAACAAGTTTTATAGCACATGGTGGGAGCAATCAGGTATGTTCTTAACATTGCTGGCATGGATATAAAATGGCACATCCACTATACCTGCCAAAATTAAATGTGCATACCCTCAAATCTAGATTCTAGTTCTAGGAATTTATCTGGTATAAATATTCCTCCTGGGTGAAATAGTACATGTGAAAGATATTTTGTTTTTGTTTTTTCTTCATCACTAAGGATTAAATAACGTTTATGTGAAGCACTCAGTAAGAACTAGCAAAAGATTGGAAACAGCCCAACTATCCATTAATAGTAAATTCATTAAATAACATATGATATAGCCATGTGTTGGGATACCAGATACCTGTCAAGAAGAAAGAGGAAGTTCTTTGTATAATATGCATTTGGACAGCTTCAAGTGTAGCATGAAGTGAGAAAGCAAGGTGCAATGCAAAGTGTAGAGCATGGGGCCATTTGTGTGGAAAAGGGAGATAAAAGAATATGCAAACCTGTTTTCTTGGAAATGGGTAAAATATCAATGGTAGGATAACCAGGGTTGCCCCTGGAGAGGCAAACTGAGTGGCCAGAAACAAAGGTAGGAGAGTTTTCTCCAGATGCCCTTTTGTATTTTTAAAATCTGAACACTGTGAATATCTATTCAAATGTTTATTGTTGTTGTTAATCCTCACCCGAGGATCTTTTTCCATGATTTTTAGATTGAGTGGAAGGGAAGATGAGTAACAGAGAGAAATACTGATGTGAGAGACACATTGATTGGTTGCCTTCTGCCCCTCCCCAACCAGGGTGGTGATCAAGCCTGCAACTGAGATATGTGCCCTTGACCAGAACTGAACCCAGAACTCTTTAGTCCATGGGCTGATCCAAAAGCTAGGGCTCAAAAATTTTTTAAGTTCGAGTTACACAACTCTCCTAGGCCTAATTTGAAAAAGGTGCCAATTTCGAAACACAAGGATGAATTTAGAAACAATGCGTGAAAAACCCCTTTTAATTGTATTTCTAATTTATGATCCTTTAATAACACTGAAAAACCTTAAAACTGTGTGTAAAATAGAATGATTTCAGTTATTTAAAATAATTTTGTGTACCACAAACTCTTACAATGAGAAAAATTTAAGGTTTATTTAAGATAACTGGCAAACCTGGAAAAATGTAAAACATTTTGTTATAAAGGATATAAGATGGCTTATAAAGCTAACCATGAAATAACCTTAAGAAGTTAATCATCACAGGCCAGAGTAGAAATTTTACTAGATTTATATATATTTTAGCTTAGTAGAAATTTTTAGTTTTAATTTTTAAACTTTATCTTTACCACTTGAATATGTGCACATTTCCCCACAAATCATGAATAGGCTGTCTATCCCCTGGTCACTATAAGTATTTTTTGAGCAGTTTATTATTTCTTTTCAGATCCCTGATTCCATTTCTCACATATCTTAGCAAAAATATATTATCTCCTAAAGTCCAACCAATGGAAATTAGAGAGGAATTAGCACCAGATCACCAGGGCAAATTCAGCAAACTAATGAAACTAACACCTGCCTTTAATTGATAGTTTTCTGGAGATTAACACTTTCTCTTCACTCCAGTCCATATTGCAAAAACAATAAGGTACAAAAATTCTGGGGAGTGATAATATACTGAGCCAATAAAACCTGAATGCAAATCCTATGTAATAAAAGCCTAATATGCTAAGTGTCCAACTGTTCATTTGACTGTTTGCTATGACGCAAACTGACCACCAGGGGGCAGATGCTCTGACCTGTAGGTTAGCTTGCTGCTGGGATCCAGCCAATTGGGACTGGGCAAGACAGGTCAGACATGCCCTGGAGCCCTCCTGTGGTCCCTTCCCTGCCCCAATCGTATACTAGTGGAATCTCTCGGCCTGGCCCACGCCTTCTTGCAATCTGGGACTCCTCAGGGGATGTCAGAGAGCTGGCTTCAGTCCGATCCCCACAAGCCACGCTGAGAGGCCTTACTAGTGCACAAATCCATGCACTGGGCCTCTAGTTTATTTATAAGGTTGTTTTCATAAAAGCATGCACAAAGTCAAAGAATGTTAGCTCCTGAGCCTTCTCATTTTCCTGCTGAGGATAGCAGGCCCAGGGTAAGTAAAAGACTTACCAGTGTATTGGTGGAAGGAGTCTGGTCACCACTCATACTTCCCTATACAGTCATCATCTCCTTTGTGTCTCAATTCAAAAGTCCTGCCTCCCTAATGCTTAACACCCACACATGCCCTCATCTCTAAAAATGTCCCTTCTTTTCCAGAGAGTTCTCAAAGGATGATCCAATATTCAGCTCTTGATATATATGTTTCCTTTTCAGTTTTATAAAGAAAATATCAAGAGACAATTCCACTTACTAAGATGTGCACACTTTCTTTTCCTGCTTACTAGTATAAAATAGCTATGGTTGTCAGTAAATGTTCATTAGGTCATTAATAACCAAGATTTGTCTTATTTGTTCTCTCTGGACACCATTATTTTCCTCATTCTTCAAAGCCTAGTTCAAATCTCCTCTCGTCTTCTACCACGCGGATCTACATGGTCTCACTGATTTTATTGTTTTTTAAAATATGTCTTTACTGATTTCAGAGAGAAAGGGAGGAAAGAAACATCAATGATGAGAATCACTGATTGGCTGCCTCCTGCATGCAACCCACTGGGGGTCAAGCCCACAACCCAGGCATATGTCCTGACTAGGAATCGAACCGTGACCTCCTGGTTCATAAGTCAATGCTCAACTGCTGAGCCACACCAGCCAGGCTGTTATGTACATACCGTATAGATTGGCTATTTTGACTTCTGTTTTGTGCAGATTAATTTTGACTCCCCAGACTTCAGGCATAGTGTCATATTGTTTTCCTGTGGGGGTTTTATTTTCATCCTTCATATACCCAAGCTCAGTGTTAGGCTCTTAGCAGATACTGAGCTTATCAGTTAACCTATAGGTGTCTACTAATATTTGTCTCCTTCATCAAGTAATGCGTCTTCCTTGTAAGTGAACACATTTCATCCAAAGACAGGCAAAGGATCTCAATTAAAGGGAGAGTAAATCAATAGTGGCTACTTGCCATACGTTGGGGTAAAAGAACAGACGACCAGCCGTCTCTACTCATTCCTTCCCTCTCTTCTATCTCCCTCCCCTCCCGTCAGCTCCTCTGGCTCTTCAGTGCCCAACTGGGCCAACAGTGTTTATAAATACCAGGCTAAAAAAAAAAAAAAAAAGAAAAAGAAAAAGAAATACGAGATTCCAAGATACCCCCATACTCTCGACCTTACAGGGAAACCGTGAAGCTGGGAGCTGGTGCTACAGGAAACTACCTTGTCCTTCCGCGCCAAACCCCGCCCCCGCCTCCACCCCCTTGCCCTAAAGGTACAGAAATGCAATCCTGAATGAAATTTGAAAGAAAACCCTATGTATGTACACCACCTTGTGATCAGTTTGCAAACTACTCCCCTACCCCCCAATAAAGGCCTAAATACACTGAAATCATCACATGCACTTTCTATCATCAGTCCAGGGAGACCAATGCCCCCCAAATTTCATTATTTTCTGTTCCCCTCACTTTGGCTTGACCAGAAAAAGATGAGACTGAGATAAACAGGGGAGTTTCGCTATCTTTTACCACCATATATTCAAAACTGTTAAGACCACAGAAATCATTGTAAGTTGCCCCTCCTTTTTTGAGAAGAGGGGGCCGCGATAAAAATCAAGTGAAAAAAAGTGAAACTTGGTTATTTTTATAATAAAGTGGTTCAAAGCTTGACACAGACAGGGATGTTTCAAAGTACAGACTTGCCCAGAAACTACTGACCCATTTCCTTGGCTACAGAACACCAGCTATTTACTATCTGTCCCTGGCTCTTGTGTTTACTCTGATTAGGGTTCCTAGCTCCACCTTCAGGCCTGCTGCCTTTTATCTGGGCACAGGGGCTATCTTCTTCCTTCATGTTTGGTGCAGTCCTTGCCAATGCCAAGTAAGTAAGAAAGTTAACAGCAACAAGTGCTTTTGCTTTACTCTCAATGGCATGAAAACCTCTATTTCCTTCCCATTTCATAAACTCGGTTATCTTCCTCTTTGAGTTTCAATATCATCTATTGAGATTTTCCTAAAGTTAACTCTTATATAAGTGATTTATAATATTCTCTTTATATTTTTTAATAGTTCAATGCTCAATATTAAATACTTTTGCTTTTATAAATTTGCTAGGTTTTTTTTGTATAATTTGATATCTTACTAATGGGATTGCCTGCTATAAATATGCAGTGATAAGCTATTATATATTAAAGATGTAAAGTTGAGCCCTAGCCGGTTTGGCTCAGTGCATAGAGCCTCAACCTGTCGACCAAAGGGTCCTAGGTTTGATTCTGGTCAAGGGCATGTACCTCAGTTGCAGGCTCCTCCCAGCCCGGGTTCTGGTTGTGGCTCCTGCAGGAGGCAACCAATCAATGTTTCTCGCACATTGATATTTCTCTCTGTCTTTCCCTCTCCCTTCCACTCTCTCTAAAAATCAATGGAGCCTTAGACAATTTTTCTCAGTGGATAGAGCGTAGGCCTATGGACCAAAGGATCCCAGGTTCAATTCTGATCAAGGGCACATGTCCAGATTTTGGGCTCAGTCTCCAGTAGGGGGCGTTCAGGAGGAACCCGATCAATGATTCTTTCTCATCATTTATTTTTCTATCTCCCTCTCCCTCTCCCCTTCTCTCTGTAATCAAAAGTATATTTTAAGAAAAAAATCAATGGAAAAATATGCTCGGGTGAGGATTAACAACAAAAAAGTAACAAAACAAACAAAAAAAGATGTAAAGTTGAGTAGTGCATGCTTTAAGCATTTAAAAAATAAGGATGCCCTCCAGTAATGTCTTTTTTGAGATATTTCTTTTAAGCTAGTTATTTCCAACATTTGTTTTACAATATTTCAATGTCTTCATTATTCCAAGATGTGCAATTCTCAAAGCAAAATCCACACTAATTCATTATATGAAGTATGTACGTTGCTACATAGAGTACTCTCATAAGTTTTAGAATCACAAATTCATTCAACTAACATTGACAGATCACTTATATATCAATCACTGTGCTATGGAATGTGGGGAAAAGATGGAAACATGCTCTCACCCTTCACAACTCGGTTATCAGGGAAAACAGATATACATAGTAGTTAGAATATGATGTAGTAAGTGTTAAAATGCTGGGTAGATATAAAATGCTCTGGTAGCATAAAGAAAGTAACAGTCTTGCCGAAACCGGTTTGGCTCAGTGGATAGAGCGTCGGTCTGCGGACTGAAAGGTCCCGGGTTCGATTCCGGTCAAGGGCATGTACCTTAGTTGCGGGCACATCCCCAGTAGGGGGTGTGCAAGAGGCAGCTGATCGATGATTCTCTCTCATCGATGTTTCTAACGCTCTGTAAAAAAATCAATAAAAATATATTTTAAAAAAAAAGTAACAGTCTTCCTTAAACAGGAGTTTTCAGAGGTAGTGGAGAGGGATAAATTCCAGGAAGAATATGCATAAATACATGAAAGGGACTCTTAAAATTAGCTTTGGCATTGCCTATGGTTAAAAAGTAGTATGAAAGAGATAAGCCAGGAAAGGTATTATAAGCTGGAGGTGGATGGAGATAAATCTTGTAAGCCAAGTTTGAGGGCTTTACATTGATTCTGCATGCCAGTGTTTCTCAACATGTGGTGCTGGCAGCAGCAGTTTCACCTGGTAACTTGTTAGAAATGCTGATTTTCGGGTCCCACCTTAGATCTACTGAGCATGGCTCAGTGGTTGAGCATTGACCTATGAACCAGGAGGTCACGGTTCAATTACCACTCCCCCAGGTATTCCCAGGTTGTGGATTCAATCCCCAGTAGAGGGCATGCAGGAGGCAGCCAATCAATGATTCTCATCATTGATGTTTCTATTTCTCTTTCCCTCTCATTTCCTCTCTGAAATCAATAAAAATATATTTTTAAAAAATTTTTAAGAAATTCTGGGGTTGGGGCCCTCCAGATGATTCTAATGCATACTACACTTAGAACCACTGCTTCAGGCAATGGGAAACCTCCATAGGATTTTAAGCAGGGAACTGACTGGATAAGATCTTAAGTGGAAGTTGGTTGCCACAGACCAGTCAAGCACAGCACCTGACTCTAGAGTAGTCATAGTGAGAAGAAAAAAGCTGTTGACTCACTGTGGCATGGAGAGATGATGAGGGCCTAGATTAAGTAGAAATGGAGAGAAACAGATTTTAGAGATGCTTTGCAAAGTCTATCAAGAGACTAGGAGAGATCCACACAAAGGTGTTACTGAAATGGCTTTTATATAATAACAGGTTGTAATCTTGTTGAATGTATTGACCACTAGATATTATAAGAATGATCCAGAATAAAGGAAGGTCAAGAACCATAGTGTCAAGAACAAAGGTGCCCTGGCTTGTACATGTCTCTTGGTCTGCTTGGCAGTTCTACTCCTCACTGTAAGTTAGTGAACTGGCATTCATATATTAACAAAGAAATCTTTTAAGTTTGATTAGTGTGAGTCAATCCCTAAGATTGATGGGTAATTTCTGGATGTGCTGGAAAAATTAACTTTCAAAACCTGAAAAGTTAAAAAAAAAATGTTCTGGTGATCTAACCAAGATACTACCAAAGTGAGGCCCTGCTAGAACCACCTTCTTTTTATTCTAGCATCATCACTGATCGCATAGCCCACCTATTTCAGAAAAAAGTTGTAATGAGTAAAAGAATCAGACTTTGTACTATGCTATGAAGGTCAAGTGGAACTGTTATTTCTGATTTTGGAAATAGGATTTCGCTGAGGCAATCTTCTATTTCCTGATGGAGAGGAGAATGAGAAAGAGAGGTACAGGTCAACCTATTCAGTAATTTCTATTTATATTAGGACTCTGGATACCTCTTGTTACTTACTGAATGTTCTTTTAGTCGATATCAATATCTTGGCTTATTTAACAATTTTATTTTGGCCAAAAATAACTCCCAATAAAAAAAAAAAAAAAAAAAAACTGCACTATTTTACGGAATTGGAGAACTAAAAAAGGCCCTGGAGATAAAAACAAAATTTTCATATTACAGATGAGGAAATGAAAGCCCTCAATGAGCAAATCACTTAATGTGTTTTATTGTAGGGCAAGATTCTCCAGAATGCTACAGAGTAGCAAAACCAGATTAAGAGCAATACTGATAATCTTCTTTAAATCTTAGATAAGATTTTAAATTCCTCTATTTTCGCCCAGCCGGCATGGCTCAGTGATTGAGCATCATTAGTCTATGAACCATGAGGTCTTAGGTTCGATTTCCGGTCAGAACACATGCCCAGGTTGCAGGCTTGATCCACAGTAGTGGGTGTGCAGGAGGCAGCCAATCAATGGCTCTCTCATCATTGATGTTTCTATCACTCTCTCCCTCTCACTTCCTCTCTAAAATTAATAAAAATATTTTAATTAAAATAAAAAAATGAATCTTTCTATTTTCCATCTAGTAAACTTTTAAAAAAACAGAAAAAGAATAGCAAATTACTTTGTCTAGTAGAGAATGAGGAAGCTTTTCTTGGAGTTATTGTTTCATATTTTCAAGAATTAGAGTTAAATGTAACGAGCTCCATTAAAAATATCTGGGGCCATATATGTACAAAAATAATAATTTAATAAAAAAAATATATTATAAAAAAATTAAAAATAAATATCTGGGGCCAAAACCGGTTTGGCTCAGTGGATAGAGCGTCGGCCTGCGGACTCAAAGGTCCTGGGTTCGATTCCGGTCAAGGGCATGTACCTTGGTTGCTGGCACATCTCCGGTGGGAGATGTGCAGGAGGCAGCTGATGGATGTTTCTCTCTCATCGATATTTCTGACTCTCTATCCCTCTCCCTTCCTCTCTGTAAAAAATCAATAAGATATATTAGAGAGAGAAAAAATTGGGGAGAAAATGTGCATAAACAAGTTAAGGGAAGAAACACGAATTATTTTACTAGTATAAGCTATTTGTTCTATTTCCTATATTTGCCCATATTCAGTATATTGAATATTGTGCATTATACTTAATTATATATTACATGTAACTGGAATCTACATAACTATCTCATTTGCAAAATTCCACATTTTCAAATATACCAATATTTGAGTAAACCTCTTATTTTGAAATTTCTAGAAGTACTTCAGAAACTCCTCTCCTGTTTGGCCCCATTTTCCAAACTTCCAACTGCTTTATACCAAATATGCCATGATATAAAAGTTGGTGTCCACTCCTTATACAATATCCAGAGTATCGCATGTTATAGTCAGAGAGATTTCCCAGCACTTAGAAAACTTCGACACAATTTTCAGCATCAAGAATATATTAAACCCTGTGTATGCCCTGCCTGGAAAAGTAGACCTTTCTTTCCCTGTCTGGAATTCACATTAAGAATGCAATGCATTCCTAGAGAACAGGAATGCTTTTTAGGCAAGATCCAAAAGATCCCATTTTTCAGGTTGGCGTCGATCTCATTTCCTTTCAAAAGTAAAAAAAAATAAAAATAAAAATAAAAAATCGGGGACTGTTTTCATCTAATGCTTGCCCTCTCGCTCTCCTATAGAAGAGGTCTTTGAGTCTACTGGTGCAGAAATGCTACTACCGTCCGTAGAGGACAGATGTCAGTTATTTTACCCAGAAATGGAAACCGCAGAACACTGATTAAGGGCAGGAGGGCAGGGGAGAGAGTATCAAAGGTCTGTCCTAGGACTTCAGCTCCACCTGATTGGCCTGGCCCAGCCTTTCCAGCCCCCATCCCCACACTGGTCGGCTCCGAGTGAAACAGGTCATGTGAGCCTGTTTACAGCCGAGCAGCTGGTGCAACCATCAGGATGCGTGCAGAGGTCCTGGAAGGGGGAAGCATAGGCCACACAGCCCCTATGCCCCACCCCCACCATTCCAAGAAGGCGTTCTTTCTCCCTCCCAGCCTCTCCACCCCGCTTTCATCTTCCTCCAGCCACCCCAGGACGCCTCGCTCCCAACCCGCCGATTTCCTTTCAGTTGCTCAATGAGTGGGCCGGTAGGGCTGGAGGAAAGGCAAGGACGGTGTCACCCCAAACGCGGAGTCAACTTCCCTCCCCCAGCTCGCCTCAAAACATCCGTCAAAGAGTTCTCCCCAGAGTCGCATCCCCGGGGGTAACCGAACTCTGTTTGGCAAGCACAGCAAGGTTCCCGAGCCTGCTGCCTCCGCCCGTGAACGAGAAACACACAGGAGCGGGCCAGACCAGAGGCTGGATCCGCATACTGCAGGGCAATGGAGAGAGACAGAGCAGAAAAAAAAACCCATCCGATTCCTTCTCTCCACCTCCCACCCGCATCCTGGCGCCACCGAGCCCTGCTGTCAGTCGCAGAGCCAGGCTCTGGGTTTGGGGACTCCTCGTTCTTTCCATGGGGTCTCCCGGCAATGTAACTCCCAGGTTCCCCGAAGTCGGAGGACTGTGTGACAGGACGGTGGGGGACTCTCACCTCGGCAAACCCGGCTCCAAGGAAAGCAGCTGCGACTGCTCCTTCGGTCCTTTGTCAGCGTCTCTAGGCTGCACTGCCTGCTGGGATACCGGAGGACTCAAATGCCACCTCTCTCCGCCCTCTAGGACGAGATCTGCTGTTATGGGGTGGGTGGGAAAAGGAAGAAGAGGTGGAGCCGGAGGCGGTGCCTGAGCTGAGGGAGGGGCTTCCTTACTGCCACCTGGCCTCTAGGGTTTCTTCCTTCTCAGTGCTCCAAACTACTTCCTTCTGTCTCTGACCAGTTTCTCCCTCCTCCCCTTCCTCCCTTTCTCTCCTTCCCTTTCCCTCTCTTCCCCTCCCTTCCCCTCCCTTCCCCTCCCCTCTCTATGCTTCTTGAGGAGACTAGAGGCTTACATCTGCCTTTATACTTGTTATGCAGCCACCTTTGACTCTTTCTGCTTCCTACTCCCCTACAGGTATTCACAGATCCAGTGAGCTCCAAAGACTAGTTGATTCTACCTCTGAGACATGTCCTATTGACTAAATTTCTCCACTCCATCTTCAGTGCTGTCTGTTTAGGCCCCATGACCTTTTTCTCAGCCTCTTGTTTGGACACTCTCCTATCTTTGCCTTTGTCTACACCATCTCCCAGACAGCAATCAGAGGGATTTATCTAAGATGTGAAGGTGACTTAAAACTTCCCAGTGTTTCAGCAGTACCTACACCCCTTTTCATGGGATTTAAGGCTCTCTCTAATCCTTCTCTGATGCACCCAATACTCTAACCCAGTGGTCGGCAAACTAATTAGTCAAAAAAGCCAAATATCAACAGTAAAACGATTGAAATTTCTTTTGAGAGCCCAATTTTTTAAACTTAAGCTTTTTCTAACGCTACTTCTTCAAAATAGAGTCACCCAGCCATGGTATTTTGTGGAAGAGCCACACTCAAGGGGCAAAGAGCAGCATGAGGCTCACGAGCTGCAGTTTGCCAACCACAGTTCTAACCCAATCAATGAAAGACAGCAAGGCCTGGGAAAATCCAACCAGTGTTGGCTACCTCAAAGCATCCCCCTTAAAAGGTGGCCATACAGACAGTAATAACTACAGGCCCCTTGAAGTATCATTAAAAATAGAATTATCAAGCCCTACCCGGTTTTTCTCAGTGAATAGAGCATTGGCCTGCGGACTGAAGGGTACCGGATTTGATTCTGATCAAGGGCACATGCCTGGTTTCAGGCTCAATCCCAAGTAGGGAGTATGCAGGAAGCAGCGGATCAATGATCCTCTCTCATCATTTATGTTCTCTCTCTCCCTCTCCCTTCCTCTCTGAAATCAATAAAAATATTTTTTAAATAATATGACTGTCCCATAAAACAAATAGAATTATAAAAATTAAATTTTAATTTCTGAAAGGAAGGGCAAGGTGCAGCTGCCACAGGTCCCCTCCCCACAAGCATAAGGCCCAAAGAATTCTCCCCAGTTACTCACGTAAGCAATGGGCTACCAGGAGATATTCCTTGGGCTCAAGCTTCTGATGCCTTTTCTCACAAATTCCCTCCACTTAATAATGTCCTTCTCTGACTTTGCAATTCTACCTATCTTTCAAGGTCCAGGGGAAATGCCATGTCCTCAAATAAACTTCCAGGATCTCCCATGAGAACTATTTCTTTAATTGTTAAATTTAAATATAGTTGGTGTACAATATTATATTAGTTATATTAATTTCAGGTGTATGTGCTCACTTCGGCAGCACATATACTAAAATTGGAACAATACAGAGATTAGCATGTCCCCTGCACAAATTCGTGAAGCTTTCCATTAAAATTTTTTTTTCAGATGTACAATATAGTGATTCAACATTTTTATATCTTGCAACGTGATCACCCCTGTAATTCTAGTAATCATCTGTCACAGCACAAACCTATCACAATATTATTAACTATATTAGAGGCCCAGTGGACCCTCTCCAATCTGGAACCTAAACCGGCAGTCGGACATTCCTCTCACAATCCAGGACTACTGGCTCCTAACCACTATTCTACCTGCCTGCCTGATTGCCCATAATTGCTTCTGCCTTCCAGCCTGATGGCCACCTAACCGGTCCCCTGCTGACCTGATTGATGCCTATAACTGCTCCTCTGCCGACTCAATCACCCCCAACTACCCTCCCCTGCCGGCCATCTTGTAGTGGCCATATTGTGATGGCCATCTTGTAACAGCTTTCTTGTGGCAGCTATATTGTGGCAGCCATCTTGTGACAACATGAGGGCGGCCATCTTGTGTTGGCCATCTTGTGATGACATGAGCGTCGCATGAAGGCAAGATGCCACCTAGGCTTTTATTATATAGGATTACCCTTCACCTTTTTCACCCATTCTCCCACACCCTCATATCTGGCAACCATCTCTTTGGTCTCTGCTTCTATGAGTATTTTTGTTCATTTATTTTGTGGTGTTTTTCTTAAGATTCCACATATAAGTGAAACTATATGATATTTGTATTTCTCTGTTTTATTTATTTCACTTCTTAGCAGCATAATACCCTCTAGGTTCATTCATGTTGTTGCAAATGGCAATAATTCATTCTTTTTACAGATGCATACTATTCAATTTTCTATCCATTCATTTATCAATGGAAACCTAGGTTGCTTCCATAAGTTGGATTTTAAAGATAATGCTGCAATAAACACAGGGGTGTATATATTTTCTCAAATTAGTGTTTTTGTTTTCTTCAGATAAGTACCCAGAAGTGGAATTGCTGGGTACTATGGTAGATCTACTAGTATTCTTAGTTTTTTGAGGAATCTACGTACTGTTTTCCACAGTGGCTGCACCAGTTTGCAGTCCCACCAATAGTGCACAAGGATTCCCTTTTCTCCATAACATAGGAAACACTTGTTGTTTGTTGATTTTTTGTTGTTGCTTGTTGATTTATTAGTGATAGCCATTCTGACATGTGTGAGGTGTACATATCTCATGGTGCTTTTGATTTGCATTTCCCTGATGATTAGTGATGTTGAGCATCTTTTCACATCTGTTGACCATCTATATGTCTTTTGTGGAGAAATGGCTCTTCATGTCCTCTGCCAATTTTTAGATTATATTGTTTATTTATTTTTTGTTATTGAATTGCATGTGTTCCTTATATATTTTTGGGAATTGACTTACTGGATATATCATTTGAGAAAATATTCTTCCATTCAGTAGTTTGTGGTATCATGAAACTGGACTGGACAGATACATGCAAGAAATGAAACTGGATCACTCTTCTTACACCATATACAAAAATAAATTCAAAATGGATTAATGACTAATATAAAGCCTAAATCCATAAAACCCATAGAGGGGAAAAAACACATAGGTACTAAACCACTTGACATCAGTCTGAGTAATATCTTTTTTTATATGTCCCCTTGAGGAAGAGAAGCAAAAGCAAAAATAAACAAATTGGACTTCCAAGACTCCTGCTCCATCACCATAGAATGTTGCTTATTCTGCTTTGCAATGTTTCCTGATTTACATCATCACTAGCCACACGTATATCTTCCTTTCCCTCCTATCTAGACAATGAATTCCTCAGCTGCCAGCAATGCCTGGATGAAATGAAATACTTCAACTCCTCAACATCTGAGGCCCTAAGTAGGCCCATCAAGCCTCTTAGTCATGCCTCATACAACAACCACCCTCCCTTCACTAGGTCATCTCCATCTTGACCTAGCCACATGTCATTTTGCAAACACAAACTGGTTAGGCAGCAGAGCATTGCAAAAGGACCAAAGTTTGTACTTCCCTTGCAGGTCAGACTGGTTTTTGGTACAGTATGTAGTTGTAGAAAATGTAACTGGTACAGTTCACATGAGAATCCAGTGTAGAAAAATTTCCTGATACCTTAAGAAATAACTACATTTCCAAACCTAGATGTATCTCCTAATATTGGGAGGTTTTGGACTACTGCTTGCCCAGGTAACCTTTAGGCTCCATATTCCTCAAACCATGTATTCTGTGTTATAAGGTATTCTTTTACAAAGTAGGCATGTTGCTTTGTTTTGTTCTTGCATCATTTAATGTGTATTTATTTTCTCTCTGATTATACTATAAGCTACACCCTGGCAGTGTTTCCTCTTCACTAAAATGGGTACAAGACTCCTTGGCCTACCCTTTTAACAATTTACTAGGCTGTTAAAAGATTCTAATGTGGTAATATTTATAGCATAAGTGATAAGGTAAGTATAGGATGCTCTTCAAATATAAGGTATATTTTATTGTTACAATTTTAAAAGCCTATACACTATTTAGGTATGTGTGTTTGAGACTTCACATTTGGGATCAAAGCCTTTATTATGAATTTCTGGGCATAATGCTTTTAAACATGGTTTCCCAAATTTGCCAGAAGATAAGAATTACTAGGAGTCCTTGTTAAAACATATTCTCAGAATCTACCCTAGACCTACTGAATAAAAATTTTCAGGTAAGATTCAGCTCCAACAATTCTAAAGTGTAGATTTGTTCATACCACCAATTCTCTGATACCAGCTGGGTGTCCTATGATTCAACTAAATTTTAAAATTTTAATTGACAGTTTATATTCAATATTAATTTTATGTCTGTAGTAAAGTGTTCCCCCTGATATTTTCAGTACCCACCTGACACCATACATAGTTACTATAATATTATTGACTATATTCCCTATACTGTATTTTACATCCCTGTGACTATTTTGTAAGTACCAATTTTTACTTCTTAATCCTTCACATTTTTCACCAAGCCCCCCAACCATCCTCTCCTTTGACAGCCATCAATCTGATCTCTGCATATACTAGTTTGTTTCTGTTTTGTTTGTTTCTTTATTTTGCTGTTTAAATTTCATATTTGAGTGAAAACATATGGTACTTGTCTTTCTCTGGTTTACTTCACTGAGCATAACACCCTCTAGGCCCATCCATGTCTCTTGCAAATAGTAGGGTTTCATTCATTTTTATGTCTGAGTAATATTCCATTGTATATATGTACCACAACTTTACCGACTCATCTATTGCTGGGAACTTGGGTTGCTTCCATAGCTTGGCTACTGTAACTAACCTGTGTTGAACATAGCACTACATATATGCTATCAAATTAGTGTTTGGGGTTTCTTTAGATATATATCCAGAAGTGGGATAACTGGATAATTCACTCAGAGGTAAAGGCCTCAGTCCCACAAGACTGCCCTCCAGATGACAATTGCAAATCCAGGTTGTTACCTATACTGTACTTCTGAATTATTGACTATAAATCAGAGATTCCCACAATCTCCTCCTTGGGTTCGATTAATTTGCTTGAGTGGCTCACGGGATTCAGGACATCAGTTTACTCTCTAAATTACCTGTTTATTATGAAGGATATTAAAGTATATGAATCAACAGCCAGAAGAAGAAACACATAGGTGAGGTCCCAAACAAAGAAGCTTTTCTTCCGATGGATTTTGAGGCCCAGCATGGCAGTACATGGGAAAATTCTGGTTCACCAAACTGGAAGTTCTTTAAACTTTGTTGTTGTTTTGTTTATTTTAATATATTTTTATTAGTTTCAGAGAGGAAGGGAGAGGGAGGGAGAGATAGAAACATCAGTGATGAGAGAGAATCATTGATCAGCTGCTTTCTGCACACCTCTTACTGGGGACTGAGCCCACAACCCAGGCATGTGCCCTTGATGGAAATCGAACCAAGGTCCCTTCGGTCCACAGCACCAACCCTCTATCCACTGAGCCAAACCAGCTAGGTCTAAACCTTGTTTTTGAGGTTTTTTTTTTTTTTTTTTTTTTTTTTTTTTATGAAGGCTTCATTACATAGACATAATTGATTAAATAATTGACTACCCATGATTGATTACCTCTAATCCCTTACCCCTCTCCAGAGGTCAGGGGTGAGATGGGACTATAAGTTCCAACCTTCAAATTACGTGGTTGGTTCAAGCAACCAGCTACCCAGTGCTTGGGTGGGATACAAAAGTCACCTCATTAATAAACTCAGGTGTGGTTGAAAAAGGGGTTATGAATATCCACACACCTTTATCTGCTCTCATCACTTAGGAAGTTCCAATGGTTTTAGGAGTTCTGTGCCAGAAACAGGGGAAAGACCAACTATATACTTATTATAAATCAAAACATCACACCAGAAGAAAAAAAAGATCAAACGTATAATTAAGAATGACACCAGGTGAGTCATATCCTCAGGCAATTCTGGGAGATGCTGCTGTTTCCAATTATTCACATATCAGGAAAAATTAATTTAGGATTCTTTCTGGGAAAGGCCTTTCAGGGAAAGAAAATTTTTTTTTAAAATGGAACAAAACTTGGGAGGAGACTCCAGAGGGGCAACAAACTTCAGTGTGCTTCACAATTGTGCCTGCAACTAGTACTACCCTGTTTCCCCGAAAATAAGAGTGTCATATTAATTTTTGCTCCCAAAGATGCGCTAGGTCTTATTTTCAGGGGATGTCTTATTTTTCCATGAAGAAGAATATGGTACACATTTATTGTTAAATGAAAATATAGGAAATTTATTACCTGCATAGAGCACGGTAGTTGTCAACACAAACCAGATAAACTGTGAATCCTACAGTATCAAGAATTTACTCATTTATTCAATGACCATGCCATCATCTTCTGGAACATCATAACAATCCAATTCCTGAATTTCCTGGTGAATTTCTTGTGACTCCATTTCTTTCATAATCAGTGGACCAAATCTTTCATGTTTAGCAATAGCACTGTCTTTAAATGAGTACTTCTTGTCAAGGTAGCCTGCTGGCAGTGCATTTGCAATGCAACTGTCAGTGATTTTCTCCCATGAATTCTTCACCCAAGTCACAACTTCTTGCAGTTTAGGTTTCACAAAGTTTACGGTAAATTAATTTTCATTCTGAGACAGAGCCTAGGGGGGCCTTATTTTCAGGGGACGCCTTATATTTCACTCAGAAGGAAACCTGTAAGTAGGTCTTATTTTCGGAGGATGTCTTATTTTCGGGGAAACACGGTAGTATAGGCAAAGCCTTCCCCTTGAATTTCCTTGTTCCGGCCCTGAACTCTCAGAAACTCGCTTGAGGCTATATGGCTTGTAGCTAATCTGATTTACTAGCCAAAGTGTTTAACAGGGTCTCTACTGCCTTAATCCAATTGGTGATTTCCCAGGTTTTGAGACCAACACTCACTTTAGATATCTCTCTTCAGAGTTCCCTCGGCTCTTGTTTAAGCAGACTTCTTTCACAGCAGTTAAACACTTCCTGTTTGTCTCTGAGGTGGTAAGGGCAGGACTTGAGCTTATCTACTCTTGCATTCCCAACAAAGGGCATTGTGCCTGACGTGCTGTAGGTGCTGATGTCGAACTGCCTGTAAAATTGTTTGTTGTCGGCTTCACCTACTTAACTGGGAGCTCACTGAGGCCAACTGCAGTTCAACTTTGTATCCCTATGTCTTAGCCTCATGCCATGAACAGAATCATCAGTCAGCAAATGTTTGTTGAAGAGGGAATGGTTTACCTTTTGGTAGAGCCCGCATTTCCTACTTCTGGAGAGATGAAGTCTGCTAGGCGTTGGCACTGGCCATCTTGGGATTAAGACCCAAGGAGAATCTAGGGTTTATAGCCTTTTTTTAAAAAAATGTGTTTTATCAAGGATCCAAGATGGCTGCTCGGGTATACACCTAGCCGCAGCAGCTCACAACAATTTCAAGGGAATACAACTAAAATGTAGAGTGGACATTGCCCAGAGCTACAGGTAGTCGACTGACTGAAAACTCTACAATAGGAAGGAGGGAGAAAACCAGAAGGAAAATCAGAGGAGCTGAAAAAAAGCCTAAGGTACGGAGACATGCTGAGCGCTCGCACGCACGCGCGCGAGGAGAGGTCGCAGCCAGAGAGGAGGAGAGGGCTGGGTGCTGCCTGGCGTTCCCTAGCAGGAAGGAAATAGAACCCCCAGCCTGGGCTGAACCCCCGAACCGGCAGCGCTGAGCCCCAAGTTATGTGCCAGACCCTGGGGACCCAGGCTCCGGCAGGGGGAGACAATCCCGGGGGACGGCGAAATGCGGGGCCCCCGGAGTCGCGCGCACATGGCGCGCAGAGGACTGAATGTTGACTCTGATGCTGGATTACCCTAGCCGGAAGAAACAAAGCCTCCGGCGGCAGCTCTGAGCCTCAGTCCAGACCGCCCCGAACTCCAGGTCTGGGCCAGTCCCTGGGGACCCAGGCTCGGGCAGGGGGAGACGGAGCTGTGAGGTGGAGTCCTGGGAGCACGGCGAAAGGCCGAGCCCCTGGAGTCGCGCACACTGTGCGCAGAGGACAGTCTGTTGACTCTGATCCTGGACTCCCCTAGTGGGAGGGAGAAAGAAAGCTCCAGACTGGAGGAACGCGACGAGGAGCAGGAGCCCCTGCCGGACACCGGCCAGCCGGGCGCCAGCAAGGAGCCGGGTGACGGGGCCCCCAGTGGGGCCTTCGACTGCTGTGCGCTGGCAACGGAGCCAAGGACGGGGGCTGCTTCCTGGGCGGCGCCGACCCCGGCAACAGGCTGGAGCAGCGCGGGAGCCCGTGGAGAACAAAGGGGTGCCACAGGCCAACCTGCTGAGCTCCCAGGACAAGGAGGAAGAAACCAAAGAAGTTCTCAATGTGAAGAAATCAAGTGAGAGCAAATGATAGTAAAATTACTTAAGAAAGAATACAAAGAAGATCTTGAAAAATCAAAGACTAAGTCAGAACTCAACGCACCAGCCAACATTGCAACATAAATGCGTTTTGTTTTGTTTTTTTTTAAAAAAGAAAAAAAAAAAAGAGAAAAAAGGGACAGAATGTTGGAACAGCAGCGACCAGGCCTAGAGTGGCCAGGCACAAGGCAGTGGCAGCTGGGCCCGGAGCAGCAGTGGCCAGGCCCCAGAGCAGCAGCAGCCAGAACAAGAGCATCAACGGCCAGCACTGGAGCAGCCAGACCTGGGGCAGTGGCAGCCAGGCCTTAGGCAGGGGCGGCCAAGCCCAGGGTGGCCAGTCCAGGAACACCCAGACGCGGAGTGGCTGGGCCCGGAGAGGCCCAGCCCAGAGCAGCCGGGTTGGGAGCGGCCAGGCCCAGAACAGCAGTAGCCAAGCACGGAGCATCCAGGCTGGGAGCGGCCAGGCTCGGAGCAGCCGGGTCGGGTGCGGCCAGGTCCGGAGCAGCGGCGGCCAGGCTGGGAGCGGCCAGGCCCGGAGCAGCTGGGTCTGGTGTGGCCAGGCCTGGAGCAGCGGCTGCCAGGCTAGGAGCGGCCAGGCCTGGAGCAGCAGCTGCCAGGCTGGGAGCAGCCAGGTCCGGAGCAGCCGGGTCTGGTGTGGCCAGGCTCGGAGCAGCGGCTGCCAGGCTGGGAGCGGCCAGGCCCAGAGCAACAGCTGCCAGGCTGGGAGCGGCCAGGCCCGGAGCAGCCGGGTCTTGTGCGGCCGGGCCCGGAGCAGCGACTGCCAGGCTGGGAGCGGCCAGGCCCGGAGCAGCCGGGTCTGGTGCGGCCAGGCCCGGAGCAGCAGCTGCCAGGCTGGGAGCGGCCAGGCCCGGAGCAGCCGGGTCTGGAGCGGCCAGGCCAGGAGCAGCAGCTGCCAGGCTGGGAGCGGCCAGGCCCGGAGCAGCAGCTGCCAGGCTGGGAGCGGCCAGGCCCGGAGCAGCCGGGTCTGGTGCGGCCAGGCCAGGAGCAGCGGCTGCCAGGCTGGGAGCGGCCAGGCCCGGAGCAGCGGCTGCCAGGCTGGGAGCGGCCAGGCCCGGAGCAGCCGGGTCTGGTGCGGCCAGGCCCGGAGCAGCGGCTGCCAGGCTGGGAGCGGCCAGGCCCGGAGCAGCGGCTGCCAGGCTGGGAGCGGCCAGGCCCGGAGCAGCCGGGTCTTGTGCGGCCAGGCCAGGAGCAGCGGCTGCCAGGCTGGGAGCGGCCAGGCCCGGAGCAGCGGCTGCCAGGCTGGGAGCGGCCAGGCCCGGAGCAGCCGGGTCTGGTGTGGCCAGGCCAGGAGCAGCGGCTGCCAGGCTGGGAGCGGCCAGGCCCGGAGCAGCGGCTGCCAGGCTGGGAGCGGCCAGGCCCGGAGCAACCGGGTCTTGTGCGGCCAGGCCAGGAGCAGTGGCTGCCAGGCTGGGAGCAGCCAGGCCCGGAGCAGCGGCTGACAGGCTGGGAGCGGCCAGGCCCGGAGCGGCCGGGACCGGAGCAACCGGTCCCAGAGCAGCCGGGTCGGGTGCGGCCAGGCCTGTAGCAGCAACAGCCAAGTCCAGAGCAACTAGGTCGGGAGCGGCAGTGACCAGACCCGGAGCAGCTGGTTGTGGAACGAACCAGAGCAACAGAGGCCAGGCCCGGAGCAGCCAGGCCCGAAGCAGCTCGCTCCTTGCCTGTACCTGCCCACGGCTGCCTCTCAGACATGGCTGGAAACTTTTGCGGGAACTTGAGGGTCTGCTGAATCAAGTGATGAAGGCTTAGATCTGGATGTGTTGAGTTAGTATAGCGCTGGGGTGTTGATCTGTGAGTGCCTTGGGTGGGGCCTGGATGAGGCTGGTTGACCTATTTGAAAATGTCTTTTGTGTGAAGTGTATCATTGGGCATGTGGAGGTATTATTGATATGAGAAAATGCTAAGTAACAGATTTACTATCTGAAAAGGGATTTACTATCGGGGAAAGGGAGGGAGGAAGAGACTGAACATAAACTGTGCACCTATGGATGAGGACAATGGGGGATGGGGAGGGGGCAGAGGGTGGGGTGGGAACCTGGTGGAGGGGGGAAGAAATGAGGAACCTTTGTAATAATATGAACAATAAAGATTGATTTAAAAAAAAAATGTGTTTTATCAAAGTTCTTAAATTTCTTATCCTTCAAGTTCTTTCTTTTATTTATTTATTTTTATTGATAGAAGGAGAAAGAAATAGAAACATCAATGATGAGAGAGGATCATTGGTCAGCTGCCTCCTGCACGCCCCATATTGGAGATCGAGCCCACAACCCCGGGCATGTGCCCCAACTGGGAATTGAACCGTGACCTTGTGGTTCATAGGTCAACTCTCCACCACTGAATCACGCTGGCCGGGCAGCTTATAGCCTTTAAATAGGGATGCTATGTTAGACCTGAGCTTAGTTTGAGAAGGGCCTTTGGAGAACAGTGGGGAATATTGCCTAGTTCTCCCATTACTTCTAGTCAAGGGCTGGGACTGGAAGATGTGGCTAAACCAGGCCTGAACAAAAACAAGGCTTCTGCTGTATTCTTATCTGCTGACGTGGCAAATCCAGGCATACACAGATATTAAAGGCCATACCTTTAATTCTAAACTGTCCGGACATATTGCATTACCATTCTATTTTGGAAGACTTTGCCCAGAGATTCTCTCTGCTTCATTCTTACCATTTGGTGGGGGGGGGGGGGAATAAGTAAACAGGAATCAAAATTGCAGACATTTGGTGGCAGAACAGACAAAAGAGGCCATTATAATTGTCTGGAGTACTTTTTCAAAAGTAGAAACTGATTTCCATTTTCCCACTAACTAGCTATGTGACCTTTCTTCATAAGGGCCTCAAAATTCACCCACCTGTACAATGAATGAATGACTGGACTACAATGAGTCTATTGCAAGCCTGTCCAGAAATTTTCATTCAAGGTCTTGGAAATAGACTTTCTCTTGCCCTGACTTCCCCACTAAAACTTACTGAATTAACCGCAGAAAAATTGTTCTGTACCGCCCCCTCATACCTCACTACACATGTTATATTAAAAAATTACTAAGTTAACCATCAAAACCATTTTTAATTGTCTGCTAGATGTCAGTACTATGTATGAATTATTTGTTTTATTCTTTAAATAATGGGATCATTTTCCATGTTCCAGGGGCTTGAGGTGGCCTCAATGACACCAAGAGGAACATATGACTTAGTGACCCTGAATGGTTTTTACCTTCTGTTGTGACAACTAGGGCAACTGTACTCTTTGCACCTGTCAGGTTACAACACTGTTACACAAGGCTCTCTAGTCAATATGCTACAGAAAATAAACCAAGACAAGGAGATAGTCTTACGCATAGTAATAAGGGAACAAATCAAAAGTCAGGAATGCCTTTTGAATACAGAGGACAACTGTGAAAAAAAGCATGTGAGGTAATATGGTTTACTAGAAAAAGCATGTAGTCATGAGCTAAGGAAACTGGAATAAGTTGCTTAACTTCTCTGAGCTTAGATTCTTCATCTGTAAAACCTTCCCTCCAATAATGGTCTGTATGTAATGCATGTTCGTAAAAAGATTGGAACATAGAAAACATGTTAGTTATTATTACAAATAATCTGAGACCTGAGGAAGAAAGAAATAAAGGCATGGGCCACTGAGACTAGACAACTTTGTTGTAACAATTCAAGGGGAGTCTGCACTATCTAATGATGGTGTAGCCCAGATATTGGCTTGAGTCACCCCAAACTCCAGGTTATATCTCAGCACTCTCCAGAGGATTTTCATGCTTTTACAGCCTCATACTTCAGTGTCTCCATGCTCTCAGACAAATATGCATGCTATTTTGGTTCTGTCCTGCATTAAACTCAGATAAGTTTTGCCATTTCTCACAAGAAATCCAGACACACAGGATTTTCTAAAATTGGTAACTTCACTAAAAATTTTAAGGTCCCACATTGTGCTCTGGGTAACATTCTGCTATCTTGCTGTCTTCAGCCTTTCATTCTGTTCCTTTCCAAAGCTTGTACTCCCTGTGACTCAACCCTTCATGATTAACTCTTTAGTTTCTCTCATAAATGGCAGAAAATCTAGGAGTTTGTATCTAGTAATCCAGTAAGTGTTCAATAAAATATACTAATATGTAAAGCTTAAAACTACATTGAGACAACCTGTTGAGGGAACCTGCCAAAGGGTGGCACTAAAATTTCATCAAGCATCCAAGATGTACTCGGCACACTCACCTACCTATTTACTCACTTCATAGGCACATTTGGAAGGTAGACTTGAAAACAATGTTTTTAAGGTAAGCATGTGCATGCCATAGCACATCTGGGAATGTTTCATCACAGGTGATTTCACTGACTGGAATGAGGAAGCCAAGGCAGGGAGATGCTGCAATGACACATTCTCTCTCTCTCTCTCTCTCTCTCTCTCTCTCTCTCTCTCTCTCTCTCTCTCTGTGTGTGTGTGTGTGTGTGTGTGTGTGTATAATTATAAATCGCTTCAACCCATGTGATTTTGTACTTCAAAAGTAATGAGCCAATACAGTTTTAAGAATTTTTCCAAATGGCCACTGCAAAAGGCAGTATAGTATATTTAACTGCTGTGGTTTAAGAGCATTGATAAGAAACATTCAGATCTAGGTGAAAATCTCATCTTTGTGATTCCACAGGACCAAGGAGGTTGGGGTCCAATGCTACTCTTCTGTGGCCTAATGCAAGCCTAAGAAAATAGGCAAAAATCATATCACTACTACAACAATTTACCTATCAGCAATGAAAACTGCTTCCTTTGCCTTTAGCCATCTATTAGTGCTATGCCATTTTATTAATTCTCACCTGAGGATATGTTTCTATTGATTTTTACGGAAAGTGGAAGAGAGAAGGAAAGACAGAAAGAAACACTGATGTGAAACACATCAATTGGCTGCCTCCTGCACAAGCCCAACCAGGGCCCAGGCCAGGGAGGAGCCTGCAACCAAGGTACATGCCCTTGTCTGGAATCAAATCAGGGACCCTGAAGCTCTATCTGCTGAGCCAAACTGGCTAGGGCTAGTGCTGTGCCATTTTAGATAAAATTGACCACAATGAAGTGATTAGTTGTAGTTATATTACCTTAAAAACTCATGATAAATCAAGAGACTTTAGGACTTTAGTCAGATTAAAACTGTAGAGATTTTTTAGATATAAGTATTTTGTTTGGTTGGAGCAGTATCTTAAAATATTAAAGCAAGTCCAACCAAAGGACTTATGTGCATACATATGAGCCTAACCAATGGTCAAGCACAACAGGGGGTGGGGACAAGAGTGGGGAGGGGTGGGGGATTGGAATGGGGAGGTTGAGGACAAATATGTGATACCTTAATCAATAAAGAAATTTTAAAAAATATTAAAGCGAGCCTAACTGGTTTGGCTCAGTGGATAGAGCTTTGGCCTATGGACTAAAAGGTCCGAGGTTCGATTCCAGTCAAGGGCATGTACCTTGGTTGCAGGCACATCCCCAGTAAGAGGTGTGCAGGAGGCAGTTCATCAATGTTTCTCTCTCATCGATGTTTCTAACTCTATATCCCTCTCCTTGCCTCTCTGTAAAAAAACAAAAACAAAACAAAACAAAAAAAACAATAAAATGTATATTTAAAAAATATTAAATCAAGCCCTAGCCAGTTTTGCTCAGTGGATGGAGCGTCGGCCTGTGGACCAAAGGGGTCCTGGGTTCAATTCTGGTCAAAGGCACATGCCTGGGTTGTGGGCTCAATCCCTAGTGGGGGGCTTGCAAGGGGCAGCCATTCATTATTGATGTTTCTCTCTCTCTCTCTCTCTCTCTCTCTCTCTCTCTCTCTCTCTCTCTCTCTCTCTTCCTCTCTGAAATCAATAAAAATATTTTATTGATATTTTACAGAGAGGAAAGGAGAGGGATAGAGAACTAGAAACATCGATGAGAGAGAAACATCCATCAGCTGCCTCCTGCACACCCCTCACTGGGGATGTGCCCACAACCAAGGTACATGCCCTTGACCGGAATCGAACCCGGGACCTTTCAGTCCGCAGGCTGACGCTCTGTCCACTGAGCTAAACCAGTTAGGGCTAATAATGATTTTTATAGCTGAATAGGTGCTCTGGTAAAAGTCCCTTATAATTTTAAGTAGCTCCAAAGGTCAGAACTTGGATAAGTTCATTGCAATCATCTCCCTCTTAAGAGGTATGGATTTTCACACTTCTTTGGGGCAGACATTCATATGTTCTAAAAAACAAACAAAACAAAAAAATGACTGAGGTGTCCTTTAGTATAACAAAATATAAGACCAACAGTTCCTACCCACTTCACACCATCTCATCTCCCACATCCTCAGGATATGATTATCTCATGGCATTTTTCTTTTCAAATTTTAGCTGAATTTTGAAGGTCTGGGTCTGATCCCACAGGCCAGCAGGATTATGTCTAGGGTAGTTTACAAGCTTATTTTCAGAGGTGTTTTCCCAACTCTAAGCCCCTCTAGTCATATATCCTCCCAGCTCCATTTGCCAAGTATACTTCTCACCATAATACTCTGTTGCTTCTCTTGTTAACCAAAGTTCCACTCTTTTCTCAGCAAACAAACAAACAAAAAAACACATCATGTGTTTTCTGGAATGGCTACAGTATAGCTATCACATCCCTTTATATCCTTAATACATTTTTCTGAGCATACTTCCACTTCCTTACCTTAATGGAAATCTGATTTTCCTCTGGGGACACCATTTCCTTTGTAGCCCTTTTGAATGGTGCCTGCTTTTTCTCTCAACATCCCACATTCCATAGGCTGGAAGGTGCGGTTGCTATTCTCCACATTAAAGAATGCCACCTTCAAGTTATTACTCCCTCCTTTGAGGTTCATACTGTTTAGCTCTGTTAACATTTTCTCATATTGATCCCTGTTATTTACTGAACTTCTGGTCTTTATTCTTATCCACTGGAGGCCTTAACAACTGGATCTTAGTCTTCTTTTTTACCACAAGCCCTGCTGCCATCGTCCTGCAAGTATTCAGAGCCCACATAGCCAGTCCACCCATTGCTCTGGCTATTATATCCTTGACCTCTGACTCTCTCCTCCCCTCAGTTATCCACCCCAACAGTTACACCCCAGAGATTATCCTTGCAATCAACAGAAATGTATCTTAATTCAAAATTATATTTTCTGATCAAACCTACCATTATGCAATTTTCCCTTTAATTATTCCAACTACACCTGTGGTTTTTTTTAATGAAGACATTTGATTCACTGTCAACACTGATTCTGCTCCTCTTCTATGCTAAAAGAACCTTACTTTTCCCCACAATCCACCTCGTAGGGAATGTGACTTTATTCAGTAGCTTAAGGGTAAATCCTGATTAATCTAAAAAGATATGGACATTTTTACATATGGTACAAATGTTATGATGGGTACAACTGCTGGTGCAATGGGACAAATCAAGGCAGTGTGTAATGAGTGGATTGACTATGTGGACACTGAATACTTGCAGGACGATGGCAGCAGGGCTTGTGGTAAAAAAGAAAGCTAAGATCCAGTTGCTAAGGCCTCCAGAGTGCTTTTTTATCACCACTTGAAGAAAGAAAAATAAAATCCAATTTTACCTCAGGGGGCAGTAAGCAATGTTAATTTCATTAAATCTCAATCCTTCAGGAAGATCTTAATATTCTGTGTGACAAAAGAAGAATTATACATAAAGCACTTCTGCATAAAAAATGTATGATGATCATTTCAAAAAATATTTAACTTACCCAGTTGAGTTACAAACTAGACTAGCTGCTTTTTCCATGGCACCCCATTTTTAAAAACATTATCATTTTTCCACAAAATTGGTGCTTTTATAATTAACTGTCAATGAAAAAGTTCATTTTTTCTATAGTCTATAAATTTTTATGAGTTACAAAAAAAAAAAAAAAAACCTGAAGGAAATTATTATCTTCCTCCTTTTCTAGTAACCAATTCTGCTAAAAAACATTATTTTTAAAATATTTTATTGATTTCAGAGAGGAAAGGAGAGGGAGAGAATAATTGATTGGCTGCCTCCTGCTCGCCCTTTACTGGGGAGTGAGCCTGCAACCCGGGCATGTGCCCTTGACTGGAATCAAACCCAGGACCCTTCAGTCCTCAGGCTGATGCTCTATCCACTGAGCAAAACAGGCTAGGGCTTTAACTCCATTTTTAGCTAAAATAACGACTGACAGTCCTGGCCAAGTAGCTCAGTTGATTAGAGCATAGACCCCATATGCCAAGGTTATGGGTTCAATCCCTGGTCAAGACATACAAGAATCAACTTTCAACAGTAAAGATATAATAAAAATAATTTAAAAAATAATCAACCACTTAATTCTGATTGTCTTTTTAATTGCTTAAAGCAACGTGAAAAATGCAAAAAAAAAATATCAGTCAATGAATGCATAAATAAGTGGAACAACAAATTGATATTTCTCTCTGTGTGTTCCCTCCTCTCTCTCAAAACCAACAAATAAATAAAAAGAAAGGATTTTTTTTTTAAAGAAAGAGTATTTGACTTTTTTTTTTTTTCCATAAATAGGTGAAGTGAGCTTGGCACTCTAACAGAGCAATCTTTGTTCTTAACTGCTATCATCTGTTAAAAATGCTCCTGAGATCACAAGGAGAATCAAAAAGTGCCCATTAGATGTAGGAACATGAAGATCCTGTCAACATTCTTGAAAGATTTCAGTAAATGGTGGGGGTGGAATACAGATGAATGTGAATCAAGAAATGAGTGGGAAGTGAAAAAATGGAGGCGGTGAGAATTGACAACTCTTGGGAGAAGATTCACAATGAAGCAGGAAAAGACAGAAAGATAGCTAGAGGGAGAAGTGGGGGTCAAAGAAAATTGTTCTCAAGATGTGAAAGTCTTGAGCATGTATAAATAATGATGGGATAGAGAAAGTAGAGGGAGTAACTGAAGGTATAGCAAAGGGAATAGTGGATAAGATTCAGGAGATGAGGTTGGGATATGGATCTCAGTTTATGATGGTGGTAGTGGTGGTGGTTGTGTGTGTTTGTGTGCTGGTTGAGTAGAGGTGGTAGAAGTTTTAAATAGGATGGAGAAAGTATGAAATATCATTGCAGAAAGTGGGAAAGCAAACAGACCAGAGAAACAAAGTAGTCTTGCCAGTCATTGTTGATCTCATCTATTCCCATTGCATCTACCATTTCATGTTTCTGGTTCCCAGATCTATACCTTTACTCCATGCATTACATCTTACATCCAATCTCACATATCTAATTGACCATTGGATATATTCAGTTGGGTATCATACAGGCATTTCACTCACAATATTGAAAATCAAACTCAAGATATTCTCTCCCAAACCAGGTCAATTTTTAGTATTCCTTATCCCAGTGAATAACACCATCCTCCATCTTTTATGCAAGACAGAATCCTAGGAGTCATACTTGCTTTGTCCATTTTCCTTACCTTCTCCATTCAATCAATCACCAAATTTTATTGATTCAATTTACTTAACATATCTTAAATCTAGGCACATCATCCATTCCTCTACTACCACCTTAGTTCAGGTCAGTATGACCTTACATCTGGACTACTGCCATATCTTTCTACTTGCCTCCCCTACCATTTTATTCATTTTCCATAAGTCATAGTGATCTTTTTCAAAAGAAAACATACCACATCTCTGTTTAAAACCTACCAATAGTTTTTCATTACCCCAGGACAAAAAATAAAACTGTAACTTTCCTTTTTTACTTCTGTGCTCACTTCCACCTTCACAGAGCTCATATGCACAATCCCCTCATTCTGCCGTACTTTTTATTCTCATAGCACTTATCTCCTTCTAAGAGTCTATATACTTTACTATGACTGTTGGTTATTCTCTTTCTTCCCCCTCAAGAATGAGACCCCCTCCATGAGGCAATGTATATTTATTTTATAAGTAGCTATATCCCTGTTATGGGCTGAACTCTGTGTCCTCCCAAAAATTCATATGTTGAAGTCTTAACCATCAGTACCACAGAATGTGACTATTTGGAAGGAGAGTCTTTAAAAGGCAACAAAATTAAAATGAGTTCATGTGAATGATCCCTAATCCAATATGGTTGCCCTTATAAGAAGAGAGAATTGGGATACAGACATGCACAAAGGGAAGACAATGTGAAGACACAGGGAGAATACAGCCATCTACAAGCCAAGGAGAGAGGCCTCAGAAAGAACCAACACTGCAGACACCTTGACTTCCAACTTCTATCTGCTAAAAATATGAGAGATTACATTTATGTTGTTTAAGCCCACCCAGTATGTGGTACTTTGTTATGGTAGCCCTAGCAAAGAAATACAATCCCAAATACCTGAAATAGCACCTGGAACATGCTAAGCACTCAACAACTATTTAATAAAAGAATAGATGATCCCTAGCTGGTTTTGCCCAATGGATAGAGTGTCGGCCTGCAGACTGAAAGGTCCCAGGTCAATTCTGGTCAAAGGTACATGCCCGGGTTTCAGGCTCTATCCCCAGTAGGGGGTGTGCAGAAGGCAGCTGGTCAATGATTCTCTTTCATCATTGATGTTTCTAACTCTATCCCCCTCTCCCTTTCTCTCTGAGATCAATACAAATATTTTTTTTTTTTTAAAAGAATAGGTGAATGTGAAGCCCTGCATGATCTGGCCTCTGCTGCCCTTTCTTATCTCATCTCCTGCTGTGTTTCCCTTTGATCTCTCAACCCATTCAAATAGGACTTTTCTGAATTCCTCAAGCATGTCATACCCTCCCCAACCCCAGAAACTTTGCACATTGTTCTCTGTACCTGGAGTGCTCTCAGTCTCCAGGCCATCACAGCTCCTCCAACATCAGCACCACAATTTCCCACTGTTCATTCTTCAAGTCTCAAATTCAATTTAAAATTTTTTTTCAAGCCGAAACCAGTTTGGTTCAGTGGATAGAGCATTGGCCTGCAGACTGAAGGATTCCAGGTTCAATTCCGGTCAAGGGCATATACCCTGGTTGCGGGTACATCCTGGGGGTGGGGGGTGGAGGGGGGCCGTGTGCAGGAGGTGGCTGATCAATGTTTCTCTCTCATCAATGTTTCTAGCTCTCTATCCCTTTCCTTTCCTCTCTGTAAAAAAATCAGTAAAATATATTAAAATATTTTTCAAGCAGATTGAGGTTTCAAGGATATACAACAAACTATACATACTTAAAGAGTACAATGTGGTAAGTTTCAACATAAGTATACACCCATGAAACCATCACCACAATCAAAATAATGAACATATAAATCACCCCCAAAATTTCCTCATAAACCTATTTAAACCCTGTCCTCCCTCCTGTTGGAGAGTGGGAATTTTTGCTCATTCCAGAGAGATCAGATAGAGTTGTCAGTGCTGACATCAGGCCAGGCCTTGAGATATGGTCTCCTGGCCCCTTCCCAGCACGTAGGCCTTCTTTCATATCTAGATCACTGTCGGCTTTTTGAAGAACAGGATGACCCTGTGAATAACATGGTCATCAATGGCATGATCCTAACGTTGCTTAGGAAAAACTTTGGGTTACTTGTTCTGCAAAAACAGGATTTGCTTAATGTGCTTAAAAGTGGTCCCCACACAAAGGGTTGGGGCTGCTCTCTGGACTCCCTGCATGGAGAGAGAGCAGTCGCCGGCAGGCTATTAAAGGCTCCCTAAATTTTAATTTTGTCATTCACTAGCATTCTCTCCACAACACTCCTTACCCTAGTGTCCAATCAATCCATGATCTGATTTTTTTCAATAAAGATTAGTTTAAATTTTAAAAATAACTTCATTGAGGTGTGATTGACATGTAAACAGCTGCACAGTAGTATATTTAATATATATAGTTTGCATTTTTAGAGTTTTATTTAAATGGAATAATATAGTGTCCTTTTTATTTTGGCTTTGATTCTTTGATTAAGAATAATTATCTTGAGATTTACCTCTAATATTGTATGTACCTATAGCTCATTCCTTTTCTTTTTTAAAATATATGTATTTTTAAGAATATTTATCTTGAGATTCATCTCAGATGTTGTATGTATCTATAGTTAATTCCTTTTCTTTTATATATATATATAATATATATATGTATGTATTTTTATTCACTCATTGATTCATTCATCACCCAAGAATATTTTTCCATTGACTTATTTTATTTTTATTTTTTTGTTAATCCTCACCCAAGGATATTTTTTTTATTAAATTTTTATCTGTGTACATATTTTAACATTGCCCCCCCTCCCATACATATTGTCCCTCCCCAGAGTTTTGTGTCCATTGGTTGTACTTATATGCATGTATACAAGTCCTTCGGTTGATCTCTTATCTCCCCCAGATCTCCTTACCCTACCTGCTGTAATTTGACAGTCTGCTTGTTGCTTTACTGTCTCTATATCTATCTTTTGGTTCATCAGTTTATAATGTTCTTTATTATCCATAAATGAGTGAGGTCATGTGGTGTTTCTCTTTCATTGATTGGCTTATTTCACTCAGCATGATGTTCTCCAATTCCATCCAAGTTGCTGCAAATGATGAGAATTCCTTCTTTTTTATGGCAGCATAGTATTCCATTGTGTAGATGTACCATGGTTTTTGGATCCAATCATCTGCTGACGGGCACCTAGGCTGTTTCCAAATTCTGGCTATTGTAGATTGTGCTGCTATGAACATAGGGGTGCATATATCCTTTCTGATTGGTGTTTTTAGTTTCTTGGGATATATTCCTAGGAGTGGGATTACTGGGTCAAATGGGAGTTGCATTTTCAGTTTTTTGAGGAAACTTCACACTGTTCTCCACAGTGGTTGCACAAGTCTGCATTCCCACCAGCAGTGCACTAGGGTTCCTTTTTGTTGATTTGTTGATGTTGGCCATTCTGACAGGTGTGAGATGGTACCGCATTGTTGATTTGATTTACATCTCTCGGATAATTAGTGACTTTGAGCATGTTTTCATGTGCCTTTTGGCCTTCCTTCTGTCTTCTTTTGAAAATATTCTATTTAGGTCCATTGCCCATTTTTTAATTGGCCAAGGATATTTTTTAAATTGATTTTTAGGGAGAGTGGAAGAGAAAGGAAAAGACAGAGAGAAAGATTGATGTGAAAGAAACATATCGATTGGTTGCCTCCTGAATGAGCCCTGACCAGGGCTTGGGCCAGAGAGAAGCCTGCAAACAAGATATGTGCCCTTGACCGAATAGAGCCCAGCAGGCCCACACTATATCCACTGAGCTAAACTGGTAAAGGCAAAATATATTTTTATTGATTTCAGAGAGGAAGGGAAAGGTAGTTATAGGAACATCAATGATGAGAGAGATCATTGATTGGCCACCTCCTGCACGCCCCACACTGGGGATCAAGCCTGCAAACCAGGCATGTGCCCTGACCAGAACTGAACAGTGACCTAGAACAGTGACCTCCTGGTTCATAGGTCAACTCTCAACCACTCACCAAGCAAGCTGGGCCATAGTTCATTCCTTTTCATTTAAGTGGTATTCCATTATATGGATGGACCAAAGTTTGCCTAGCCATCATTCACCACTTGATAGAGACTTGGGCTGTTTATTCTTTACAGCTATTATATAAAGCTGATATGAGCATTTGTGTGCAATCAGCTTTAATCCTATTATTTTCTCTCAGAAATCTTTTCTGTCTCCCAGATTAAGTGAGCTCTCCCTGTTCTGCTTTCTCCTGTATTCATTTCTCTCTCTCTGTGTGTAAGTGTGTATTCCCTTAAGGCAAATATTGTGTTAGTTTGGAAGAATAACTTCTATAAATCACCCAGGAGAGAGAGACCCACAGTGTGACAAGAAGAATGAATCTTTCTCTTTGGTAGGATGGCGAGAAGAATAAGGAGAGAACAAAACCTTTGGATTTGTCTGTTATAATTTGACAAATACACAATATTTGAACTTTTTCTAGCATATTGGGCTTTTTTTGAGAGATTGGTAAGAGATAATCATTTATGCAAATATCCATTAACTAAGACCTACTCAAATTATTCTCCCCCCAAAACAAACAAACCCCACATCTTAGTATTCCAACCTGCTCCTCTCAGAGTATCTTTCCTCTTCCATGACTGGCTGCTAGATTTGACCCAGCAGCTCAGGAGTTCCCAACCTAACGGAAGTGAGAGACTCCCCCCAGTAGACTGGCTCAAGTTCCAGGCATACTGAGGCCTGTTTCTAATCCTGCCTGTCCTAAAAATATAACAACCATTGGCAGGTGCTTAGGCTATTTTCAACCTTGGGGGCCTCAAGAATCAAGGAATTCATGCCAGACCAGGAAGCAAAACAGCAAGCCCTTCTTGGTGGGCTTCAGATAAAACTGACTTCTTGTGGCATGGGATTAACTGATTCTCAAGTGTGTATTTACGGGCATTGCCAATTGTTTCCTTTTTAGGCTCAATCATATTTTCTATTTTTACTCTCAAACATGAACCTGAACCTGAAACAGCATGTGCAGATATTGGAAAGGGAGGGTGGGAGTCTATAGAAATACTTTTTTTCAACTTGCCCAACTCCACATAGTTCTCAAGTTACAGAGTAGCTCTGAATAAGTTACAGAGCTCTGAAGTTACTCTACAGTTTCAGGCTTAAGCATCATGCGTGTCTAGAAAGTGGGTCATGGTGCCTGTCTCTGCTGGCAAAATTAAATTACTATTATTATCATCTCCATTTTATACAGGAGGAAACCTGAGGAACCGAGAGGTTAAATAACTGTTCAACTAGAAAGTGGTAACTAGAAAGTGACAAAACCAGAGCCAGGATATAAACTCAGCTGTAGGACTCCAAAGCTCATGCTCTTTATCATTAGTGCTTCCAAAACTGCAATCTTTAGAATTTTATTAAATTGATGACCACTTTATGACCACATGTTTTCATCAATTTCAACATCTGAATTTGTGTTTCTATTTACAAGCATAACAGTGTTATAGCATAGTAAAGGCTAGGAAAATTCCAGGACAAGTGGAATAGAGAAACTGAAACAGATAGTTAGCATCCAGTAAATCCTGTCTTCCATAAACCAAGGACACTTAAGAGCAAATAGTTTGCACTTCTCCCTAAAAAGAGGGTAAATAGTTTAAGTCACCCTACTTGGGAAGACAGATAATAGAAATCCAATTAAGTGGCATTTGCCAACCACACCAAAGGACAGGCAAATTAAGAGAATAAATCTCATTTCGGTACATCTGCATAAAGCTGATAAATATTATACTGATCTGCCTTTAAGACCTCCCTTAAACACCCAGCCTTTAAAACCCCTTCAGGGAACCTGGCTGCTATGGGTCAGTGGTTGAGCATCTACCCATGAACCAGGAGGTCATAGTTCAATTCCTGGTCAGGGCACATGCCTGGGTTTTGAGCTCAATCCCCAGTAGTAGGTGTGCAGGAGGCAGTCAATCCCTTATTCTCTCTCATCATTGATGTTTCTATCTCCTTCTCCCTTCCTCTCTGAAATCATAAGAATATATTTTTAAAAACCTCCAGGGAGCAAACTTATGCTATTCCCTGCCCCTTTTCCCTTCCTCCACAGGCACGTATACCCTAACCTCTAAGAGACCCCATGAGGGGAGCAATGGGCAGTAGCAGTTCAGTCCCAGGGCACTATTCCTCAAGAGAGCATGCCCAGGCCATTCCCTTACCCTCTCCTCCCTCCCCACCCCCAGGGAACATATCCCCTAACCCTAAGGGACTCCATGAGACTTGCAATGAGGGAAGCAAAGGGCCCCTATCCTCTGACTTCCCATTGAACTAAGGCAACCCAGCCTAGGCTCTCCTGTTGCTTCATCTATGCCCTTCCTTGTTTCACTCTGATAAGTATATTTTTGCTGCAGTCAGTAAATTCTTGCTTGTTTTTCTATACTTTATCTCTTTTTAAAAAATATATATTTTTATTGATTTTTTACATAGAGGAGGATAGAGAGATAGAGAGTTAGAAACATCGATGAGAGAGAGTCATCGATCAGCTGCCTCTTGCACACCCCCCACTGGGGATGTGCCCACAACCAAGGTACATGCTCTTGACCAGAATCGAACCTGGGACCCTTCAGTCCGCAAGCCGATGCTCTATCCACTGAGCCAAACCGGTTTTGGCTATAGTTTATCTCTTGACTGAAATCTTTCCCTCAAGAAAAACTGAGGCGTCCTCATTTCCTCCCCATCTCCCCGGTAACAATAGAACAAAGAGCACTGCTTTAATCATTTTGCATCCAAAAGAAAAGAACAGAGGTAGACCTGATGCAGAAATGATGTATTTGCTCCAAATGAAGGCAGATAGCATCACAGTTAATTTAGAGGAAGTATTTTAATAATGCACATACCAATATTGGGGAAAGTGATTTCGTTTCAGAAAAACAGCAACATCCATTATATTAAATTAATGTTAGTGATTTGAGTTTTATTGATTTTGTAGTTTAGTTTGCATTTAATATGCAAAATCAGTTTGGTTTTATAGTTGTTTAATTACTATAAACATAAGGAGTTTATGTCTCATTTTATGTTGGCATATATTTAAGTAATCCTATCTAATAGAGGGAATATGCAAATTGACCATCATGCTGTCACAAAGATGGTGGCGCCCATAACCACAAGATGGTGGCACCCAGTCCCTTCAGCTCTTTTGGAGTCCCCAAGTCCTTTCAGTCCAGCTGAGGGGTAGCAGGCACATGGTGCAGCCAGACTCACCCTTTGCCCCCCAATCGCCCAGGGCTGGCCTAAGGCATAGGCAAGCCTCAGATGTCGACTGCCCAGCCACCCAAGGCTCAGGTAACCAGGGCTGGCCAATCACCAGGTTGCCTCCCACTCCTGAGGGCTCCCGGACTGTGAGAGGGGGCAGACCAGACTGAGGGACCCCCCTCTTCAGTGCATGAATTTTCATGCACCAGGCCTCTAGTATTATAATAAAAGATCAACAATGAGGGTCTGAAGACTTTTTTTTTTTTTCAATAGAAAGTGTCCAAACATTGCTCATATTTAAGAAACTGCTGTATAGGGATTGTAAAAAAAATATCATATTCTCTTTGAAGATAATATCACTGTAAAGAGATGCATGACTGTCCAGGGATTCCTGTTATTGAAATTTTGTTTTTGTTGCTGTTATTACCTTGGAGAAATCTCAAGAGTTCAAGGTGACCCTGGCTTCCCTTCAGTCACTGGTGTATGTATGCAATAAAGCTGTGGGTTTTTGGCATTCCTTTACCATTCAGTCTAGCTACTATATATTAGTAATTTGTGTTTTATATTATTGCTAATAGGTTGTTGTTATTATTTTCTCAGTTGTTTCTCCAAACAAAAGGATGCAGTAGCAAGGCTTGCCATGAGAAAAAAGTGAAGGAAGAGTACTCATTTTCTTTCACTTCCTCTAAATTGCATGCTACTTCCTTTCTCTTTGTTTCTATCTTATTTCAAGCCTGGAAGTAGTTATGAAATTGAGCAAAAGGTGGTGTAAAATGATTTTCCACTCCCTACTCTTCTCAAAAAGAAAGAAATGGAATTAAGTAGATGATCCTTAAGAAAGACTGGAAGTTTCCAATCCATCTCCAGAGTAAACAGAAGTGCTTGAGGTAATGCAGAGTGGAACTCCAATTCTGGCTTTGCAATTTATAAGCTATACAATCTTGAGCTAATAATAACCTTGCTGAGCCTCAGATTACTTATATGTAAAATGAAGATAAGATAATATTTCCAACCTCATAGAGTTGCAGTAAAGATTAAAGTAAATGAGATCATGTATGACTGTCATCTAGATAGTAAATGAGATCATGTATAAATATCATCTAGATCAGGGGTGGGGGACCTTTTTTTCTGCCAAGGTCCATTTTGATATTTATAACATTATTCCAAAGACATACAAAATTATCAACTTAAAAATTAACCTGTTATCTCACTCATATTGATATGTGACACAGACAATTAGGTGGTGAAAGCTTGGGGCAGAGGGGGGGAGCAGGAGAGGGCTAGAGGAAGTTAATGAGGGAGAAAAGGGGACATATGTGATACTTTCAACAATAAAGATTTTTTTAAGTGATTAGAGAAAATTTTTTTTTAAATTAGCCTGCTATATTTGCATTTGGTCAAACATTTAATTAACTCACCCTAATGCCTTGGCTGGGCTGGACCAAATGATTTTGCAGGCCTCATAGGGCCTATGGGGTCAGACGTTCCCCACTCTTAATCTAGATAGCTAGATTGAGCAACTCCTATGACAAAGGAGATGCTCAAGAAACAGTCACTATTATATTCTAATCTCTTCCCCAGCAGCACTGCAAAAATGCTTTATTAACTTGCTAATTTCCTCTGATCACAGAGCCTATTTTATCCTCTCTGTCCTCATTCTTTTTTCTTTTAATATATTTTATTGATTTTGTACAGAGAGGAAGAGAGAGAGATAGAGAGCTAGAAACATCGATGAGAGGGAGTCATCGATCAGCTGCCTCTTGCACACCCCCTACTGGGGATGTGCCCGCAACCAAGGTACATGCCCTTGACCGGAATCGAGCCCGGGTCCCTTCAGTCCCCAAGCCGACGCCAAACCGGTTTCGGCTGTCCTCATTCTTTGAGGGCAGACACATGGGAAAATGCCAAAATTATAATGTTAAACCACAAAAAAATAAAAGGTGGTGGTGAGCGAGAAAAGTGCATATATATACAGGGCTTGCAACCAGGACTGAGATGTTACTGCTGCATATTCCATCCCTAGATAGTGCATGCCTCGTACATGGTATAGCCTAATAAATACTTATGGAATGAATGAATGAGCTGGAAAAAACTGCAAGCAAGCTGAATGTGGACTGAAGGAAGCATCTGGGAATGAAAAATATTGGGGTTGGGTTAAAACAGAATTAGTCTCTCTCTTTTTCCCTTTCTCCTTCCCTCCCTTTTCTCCCTCTCTTCTTTCCTTTCTTTCTCCATCCTTCCTTCCTTTCTTTCTCTCTCTGAAAAATACTTAATGTTATGTTTAATTAAAACATGGGAAAGGAAATACATTCTGTTTGCCTTGTAGAAAAATGCACATTAAATATTTCAATAATGCCCTAACTGGTTTGTCTCAGAGGACAAAGTGTCAGCCTGTGGACTGAAGAGTCCTGGATTCTATTCTAATCAAGGACACATGCCCAGGTTGTGGGCTCGTTCCCCAGAAGGGGGTGTGCAGGAGGCAGCTGATTAATCTCTCATTATTGATGTTTCTCTCTCCCTCTCCCTTCCTCTCTGAAATCAATAAAAATGTATTTTTAAAAATATTTCAGTAAGACATACCAAAGTAACCACAAATATGTTATTAAATAACTAGAGGCCCCATGAATGAAATTTATGCATGGGTGGGGTCCCTAGGCCTGGCCAGCGATCAGGTTCGATCCAGGCCAGGCCAGGCTGGAGAGGAGGCGATGGTCACCTGGCCAGGTGCAGAAGGAACAGATGTGGGACACTGATGTTGCCATCATTGACACCCTGCCACTGTGAAGTTTCCTGCCTCCTCCCTCTTCTTCCCTCACTGCCGCACCACTACTGCAACAGTTGGGCCGCAGGCCAATTGGGACTTGCCAGCTGGGGGAGGGACGGGGCATGGGAGGTTGGCCACTGGCCCTGAGGAGGGAGCTGGCCCTCAGCCCCCCTGGCAAAGGGGCCACCACCACCCACTCCCAGTTCCCCATCCCAGCCCAGGGGCCAGCCCCAATCAGAAGGTTGGGGTTGCCTGGCAGGCAGGCGGGGAGGGGGGGGAGGGGAAGGGGAATGAGGGACTGCAAGAGGTTGGCCAGTCAGGGGAAGTTGGCTGTGGGAGCACACTGACCACCAGGGGACAGCTCCTGCGTTGAGCATCTGTCCCCTGGTGATCAGTGTGCATCATAGTGACTGGACGTTCCAGTTGCTTAGGCTTTTATATAGAGAGATAATCCGCACTAAGCAGGCTTTACTTAGAAATGTTCTTTGGTCCTTTATTGTGCTCTAAGGAGGAAATATTCAGAATGTTTTTATATATATATATATATATATATGGTGTGTGGATGGCCAGATTATTATGATCTCTGAATGCATAATAATCTGGCCACTCAGTGTATGTATGTCCTTCTCCCTCTCCCTTCTAATAGCTCTAAAAAAATCAATAAAAACGTTTTTAAAATGGTGGATGTTTAGTAGGTCAATGATATTTAGACATTTTTTTAGTCACTGTGATGGTTAACTTTATGTGTCAATTTTATTGGGACACAGGGTGCCCAGATATTTAATCAAATATTATTTTGGGTGTTTCTGTTGAAATATTTTTGGATTGATTAATCTCAATTAGTAGACCGAATAGAGCTGATTGCCCTTCTTAATATGGGCAGGCCTAACCCAATCAGCTGAAGACCTGAATAATAAAAATAATAAAAAAAAAGATGACCTTTCCCAAATAAAAGAGAATTCTTTCTACCTGATGGCCCTCAAACTGGAGCATTGGATGATTTTTCCTATCTTTAGACTGAAACTAAAATATCCATCCTTCCTGTTAGCCTTTGTACTAGAACTATATCATTGACCCTCCTGGTTCCCAGGCCTTTGTACTCTGACTAGAACTAAACCATCAGCAACTCTGGATCTCCAGTTTGCCAACCCAACCTGCAGATCTTAGAACTTACCAACCTCTATTAAATATCTGTTTGGTCTTTGTCCCCAGTCCCTGACACAGGTCTCCTAAGACCTTTATATATTCCTAAGTGATAAGAACACCAGGAATATCTTTTTTTAAATGAGGCAAACCTGGGTGGGCTCTGAGATAGGTTCAATGTGGAAGCTGCTGACCTCAAAGATGAAGACATGATTAGAAGACTGGAATTTTCAAACCCCCTCTCCATCCTCCAGAGAGGTGAGAGGGGCTGGAAATGGAGTAAATAATTCAACAGTATGGGGTTCAAGGTGCTTCCAGGTGGGTGACCATGTCCTCATCCAGATGGGTGACACACCCAACTCCATGGGGGCACAAGATTCTGCAATTGGGACCTTCCCAGACATTGCCTAATACATCTCTTCATCTGGCTGTTCATCTATATCCTTTATCATATCCTTTAATAAACTCATAATATAAGTGTTTCTCTGAGGTTTGTGAGCCACTCTAGTAAATCATTCAAGCCCAAGAAGGGGTTCATGAACCTCCAATTTATTTATTTATTTTTATTTTTTATTTTGAACCTCCAATTTATAGCTGATCAGCAGAAGCACAGGTAACAACCTCAACTTTTGATTTGGGATGGGGAGCAATCTTGAGACTGAGACATTAACCTGTGATTTCAAAACCCAATTGGTGCCACAGAGTATTGCTTGGTGGGGGAATCCCCATATCTGGTATCAGAGTGTTATGAGTGTTCTGTGTGATAGGAAAGAAAACACAGATAAATAACAGATAAAACTAAAAATGCTAAAAAGCTTCCATACTAACAAGCTTGACTGCACCAAGAGTCCCATCCACTCAGAACCCCTCTCTCCTTCTGGGCTCCAGAGTTTTTGTGAAGACCATTTATCTAGAGTCATCACTTAGCTTTCAAATTTGATTAATTTGTTCCTTTTTCTCTTTTAAAAAAAATATATATTTTATTGATTTTTTACAGAGAGGAAGGGAGACTGATAGGTAGAAACATTGATGAGAGAGAAACATTGATTAGCTGCTTCCTGCACACCTCCTATTGGGGATGTGCCCACAACCAAGGTACATGCCCTTGACCGGAATCGAACCTGGGACCCTTCAGTCTGCAGACCGACACTCTGTCCACTGAGCCAAACCAGTTTAGGCTCTTTTTCTCTTTAAAGAACGATATAAATTGAAAAGTAAAAATAGTCTAATGTATCCTCTTCATTCCTTCTTATTACTGAGTAGTATTCTATGGTATGGATGTACCATTTAAAAGTTGTAGGAGATTTTGGTTGCTTCCAAATTTTGGCTATTATGAATAAACCTACTACTTCGTTTTTCTACTGAAAAAAAAAATACTTGTGACTTATATTTGCTTACATTAGGGATCTTTATTCTAGTGCTCATGAACTCCAAAGGAGTCAATTAACTTCCTGAAATTATACTTAAAATATGCCATTTTATAACAGCTTTATTTCTATTCATTCCAATTCTGGGAAGGTTTAATATGTTTAAGGTCATTGAAAATAAATGACCTGACCGCTTGCTCCATTTCTCTGTACAAATGGCAGATATATTCTTTCTGCTTCCTGCTTATATGGCCAGGTCAAGATTTCTCCTGCTTGTAATTAAATGGCTAATTTTGTCTTATTTTAGGAAGGAGGAGTAGGACGTCCATTTTGGCCTTGAGGTCATAATATGTTCTCCAACATAACTTTATTATTAACAAAATTCATACTGCGTTTCTGATTCATGTGCATATTTTTCTATTGGTTCAGATCCCGTGTTGTGGGGGGGAGGAATGTGGTTAATTCATATCCTTGACCTTCTTCCCTACCATATATATAGCTTTGCATTAAGTGTCAAAAGGATTCAATCATCACACACACACACACACACACACACACACACACACACTCCTTAAAGTCTACATCTCATCATCTGAGATTCAAGTTCTTCCTAATCCTGCCTCTCCACACTTATCCCCAGTGCTTTCCATAACAAACCACCTGTTCTAGTCAGAACGGTCCATCCATCTACAGGCCACCCATCTTTATTCCAGCCACTGGATCTCTACTTAGATATTTATTCTTTTTGGGTTTTGTTTTTGTTTTTGTTTTTGTTTTTTAATATAGTTTATTAATTTTTTACAAAGAGGAAGGGAGAGAGATAGTAACATTGATGAGAAAGGAACATGGATCAGCTGCCTCTTGCACACACACCCTTCAACCTTCCCCCGCCCCCTCAACTTCCCTCTCATAGCAGGCATCCTGCCCCGCCCGGCCACTCCACACCTGGAGCAGCTGGGGGGCCGCCATCTTTGTCCTTCTAATTTTCATATTCCCTCCTGATTGACGACTGGTGGGCATAGCAGAGGTACAGTCAATTTACGTTTGTCTGTTATTAGGTAATATATTCCATTTATTAGGTGCTTACACTTTGCCTGGCATGATGCTTTATTGGGATTAACTCATAGACTCCTCATGCAAACCTTTTTAGAGATTAAGAAATTGAAATTCAGCCGAAACTGGTTTGGCTCAATGGATAGAGCGTCGGCTTGGGGACTGAAAGGTCCCAGGTTCGATTCCGGTCAAAAGCATGGACCTTGGTTGAGGGCATATCCCAGTAGGGGGTGTGCAAGAGGCAGCTGATCGATGACTCTCTCTCATCGATGTTTCTAACTCTCTATCTTTCTCCCTCTCTGTACAAAATCAATAAAAATATATTTAGAAAAAAATTGAGATTCAGAAAGCTTAGGTAATTTATTCAAGGTCCATCATCAACCAGTGGATTGAGAACCAGGTTTGTCTGAACTTCAAAATCACTGATTCTCAAATTTGGCTACACAACACAAACATCTGGGAGCTATAAAAATAGTGATGCCTAAAAATTTTAATTAATTAAACAAAATTAAAAAGTACTGATGACTTAGTTGCATCCTTGTCATTGGAAGTTTTAAAATTTCCCCAGGCAATGCAAATATGCAGCTAAGGCCTGGGTTTTTAATTTTATACTCCACTATCTTCAATGGCAGTAAGAGTGAGATGGTGAGAACGTCTGTTTGCTGAGCTAATTCAGCTCAAGCAAAATCTCAGAGCCAGAGGTGTGCAATTAGGTTCTCCTCAGAATTCTAAACACATGGTAGGGATCCTATGGATGTGGGACAGGGGGTTAAGCCAACTATAATATATGAAAATTTCAAATGACAAGGTGACCCAGTTGACATCTGACTTTTATAGACTCCTTGCCAGATGGTCACTCATTTACTCTATAACTGCTATTCAAGGCTTCCTTTTCAAAGTGTCAAGTCTCAAGAGTTTGAAGATATTTATTATTATTTTCTAATATATTCTTATTGATTTCAGAGAGGAAGGGAGAGGGAGAAAGAGATAGAAACATCAATGATCAGAGAAAATCATTGACCAGCTGTCTCCTGTATGCCCCATACTGGGGATCAAGCCCACAATCCAGGCGTGTGCCCAGACCAGGAATCAAACCATGACCTCCTGGTTCATAGGTCAATGCTCAACCACTGATCCACACCAGCCAGGCAAGAATTTGAAATATTTAAACAAAATATGTGAAAGTTTCTTTTTCTTTTAAAATATGTAAAAGTTTCCAATGAAAATAAGGAGGCATATACCTTAAGGCCTTATCAGCTGCTATCCTGAGTCAGCAGTCAGCAAAAAGCAAGCCTGTATCTCCTGCTTTATTTCACTGTCTCTTCTGTGCCAAGTATAGGGTTTCTGGGACTGAGGATAAGTGAGTCAGCCTCAGGGTGAGGTCATGCTTCTCTGCAGGGACATCACGAAAGGTAATGTTGAGAATGTAGCTCAAAGTAACAACCTAGCCAATGTCCATGGAGGTCCTGGACAGATTTTTCTCAGTGGTCACTAACTGGGTCCTCTCTGGAGGGATTCTCCCCCTCCACCGTGGCTCTAGCATTTCAGGAACTCAGAGCAGGAATGCTGAAGCAGACTCTCCCTTTGCCTGAGGCCCACAGGAATAGGAACCTCATCAGTGAGGGCATTAATGGTCCTATATTAGCAACCATGGATAATGGAATAGCCCAAGGAAGGTATCAATGGGGTGACTAGATGCATAATTTTGTGACTGTGACAGTGTTGGCAGAGCACCAGCAGAGCTAGCTCACACCAGAACCAGTAAATGAGTGACCATCTGGCAAGGAGTCTATAAAAGTCAGATGTCAACTGGGTCACCTTGTCATTTGAAATTTTATTGACTACTGTATGCCAGGAACTAAACAATTTACCTTGTGATAAAAAATTTAGGTGCCAAAGAGATTTTCCTGTTTCTTGGTTTTCCCCTTTTATTAAATTACTAGAGGCCCAGAGCATGAATCATGCACAGGTGGGGTCCAGCTGGCCTGGCACCAATCAGGTTGAAGAAGATGGCAGGAGGTTGGCCTGTCAGCTCACCCCAATTGGGGCCTGGTCAGGGCTGGGCCAGCTGGGGGAAGGGGCCAAGGGTGTTTGCCAGTGGTCCCCACTCCTGATTGGAGTTGGGGGAGGGGGGTGATTGGGGGCAGGGCCAGCCATGGGGAGGGCCTGGGATGATGGGCCTGCCTGCCCTGCCCCCAAATGGGGTGTAGGGTGCCAATCGAGGGCCAGCAGCCTCGGGGAGGGGCCATGGGTTGTTGGCTATCAGGCCCTACCCCTGATGGGGTGGGGTGCTGATCTGGGGTAGGGCCAGCTGGAGGGAGGGGATGCAGGAGATTGGCGGGCCAGCCTTGCCCCCTATTGGGGTGGGGGGGATCAAGAGGTGGGGCCATATGGGGGGGATGGGCTGTAGGAGGTTGGCTGTCCCCTAATGGGGTGGGGGGATGCGATCAGGGATGGGAGAGCCAGCAGTAGGGGCTGTAGGAGGTTGGTTGCCCAGCCCTGCCCCCTATTGGGGTGGGAGAGTCTGATCAGGGGCAGGCCTGCCCCACCCCCTGATCGGGCTGTTTCACTGGCCACAGTGGGCATCATAGCAACCAGTCGTTAAGATCATTATGGCCATTGCAGTCACTGGCTTTTTATATATATAGACTAGAGGCCCGGTGTAAGAATTCATTTACCAGTGGGGTCCCTCAGCCTGGTCTGCAGGACTGGGCCAAAACAGGCTCTCTGACATCCCCTGAGGGGTCCCGGATTGCAAGAGGGCACAGGCCAGGCCAAGGGACCCCACCAGTGTACTATTGGGGCCAGGGAGTGATGCAGGAGGTTGGCCAGCTGGGGAGAGACCTCAGGAGGGCTCCAGAGCATGTCCAGCCTGTCTTGCTCAGTCCCAATTGGCCGGACCCCAGCAGCTAGCTCAGCGTTTTTCAACCGCTGGTGTGCCGTAGGTGCAGACAAGACAAGAATTTTATAATTTTTCACTATTTTGTTTACTTAATATTTCATAATAAAGTAATTATAAAATACTTTCTTTGTGTTTATTTGATTCCTATTCAAGAGAATTACTTTATATATAGTCAATATAGGCACAGAGTTAAATTTTTTAACATTTTTTAATGGTGGTGTGCCTCGTGATTTTTTTCATGAAACAAGTGTGCCTTTGCCCAAAAAAGGTTGAAAAACACTGAGCTAGCTAACCTACTGGTCAGAGTGTCTGCCCCCTGGTGGTCAGTGCATGTCATAGCAAGCAGTTGACTAGCCTTAGCATATCATTAGCATATTACACTTTGGTTGAATGGCCAACTGGAGGACCAGACAACCAGACACTTAGCATATTAGGCTTCTATTATATAGCATAATTTAGATTCAGTAAAATGATTCCTTTTAGGTGTGCAGTTCAAGGAGTTTTATCACCATCAGATTAAGATGCGGAACATTTCCACCACCTCCAAAAGTTTCTGCATGTCCCTCCATAATCAATCCCCAACCCTTAATCTGAGCTCCTGGCAATCACTAACATGGTTTCTGTCTCCAAAGCTAAGCAAAAGATTCTCAATACCCTATATTCTAAGTTCAGAGGACCAGCAACTCTTAGGGCCAGACACCAGCCAACAGATCTTGCTGTGGAAAAACCAACTTCCCAGTTGATATAAGAGGTCTAGTCTGGGGTGTGCAATGTTTCCTTTCCCCAAGTCAAGATAGGGGAAACTCTAAGAATCACTCAGAAAAATAGAGGTTGCTAAATGTGACCCACTGTCTTACTAAAATGAGAACTGATGCCTGTCTTTTCTCTGAAAGCTACCATACTGGCACTGTGCCTGATGCTGTTGAGGCATAGAGGAAAGTGCTGTGGGAGAGATGGAGGCCTGGGGATCTTCCAGGTGGAGAAATGGCAAGGGCAGGCTCTTCAATTTCCTGATTCTTGAAGAGTACGTAAGGTGTATATGGCATATGTCTGCATACTTGGGGAAAATTGTCCTGAAATGATAGATAAGATTGAGATCCATGGGCTTGACAAAAACTATCACAATATGAGGGCAAAAAGTTTCATACCTCAAAAGAATGTAATATTATGCCTCCATCAGTGCTACAGCGCACTTGAGCAATAAAATGAAATCATTTTATGTATGTATCCCAATGAATTGAGGCAACTCAATAAACTGTTACATTTGTACTGCATCTATTAATCCTAAAAACATCCTGTAAGGTAGGTACTCTTATCATTCCTATTTTATAGATGAAGGAATTGAAGATCAGAGAGCGCAAGAAATGTGTTCCAGGTCACAGAGCAAGTAAATAAATGACAGAATTGTGACTTGCAAAAAGGTCTGCTCGACTCTAAAACAACTAAAGTACTTATAAGAATTTCATTAATGTCAGTACTAAAGTTCCTTTCTTAAGAGCATTCTTGTAATGAATAGCAAACATTTAGCATTCATTTGTGAAGATTTTAAACCAAGATCAACACCATCCTTTAAACTCATCTAATTTCACAGGTGCTGCAAAAGCAATGCAAATATTGTCTCATCAGGATTCACTAGGCCTGATTTTCTGTGTTGATAGATGGTTGCTAAGAAATGCAATTAAACCTTGTTAGGTTGATACAAATTTGCAAAATGGTATAATCACTATTTATAATCTCTTTTCTCTTGATTAATATATTGGCCAATCAAAGTCCTCTTAATGCTAGAGGTTTGTTTTCTTCAGCTTCTTGCATTTTAAAATAACAAGGTGGTTTTATTCAATGATAATACTTCCTGGCTAGTTGGATCACTAGAATATGGCATCATTCCAAAAAAAAATGTAAGAACAGAAGGAATGCAAATTGGGATCAACACTCAAGTTTGTATAGTCCAGGATTCTGCTGCGGATGCAGTGGTAGAAAAGGATAAGTACCCTCCTTTAGTACTAGCCCCCCAAAAGTCAAGAATGTCTCCAGACATCTTTAGATTTCTTTACTATTCTACCAAGCTCCCAGGAATTTATGCAAATAATTTTTAAGTTATCACATGTTGAGCTAAAACAGTTGGGTGGCAAAATTGACCAGAATTATGTCCATTTCCATTCTCCTGGCTATTTTTTTAAATATATTTTATTGATTTTGTACAGAGAGGAAGAGAGAGAGATAGAGAGCTAGAAACATCGATGAGAGGGAGTCATCGATTAGCTGCCTCTTGAACACCCCCCACCGGGGATATGCCCGCAACCAAGGTACATGCCCTTGACCGGAATCGAACCCGGGACCCTTCAGTCCCCAAGCCGATGCTCTATCCATTGAGCCAAACTGGTCTCGGCCATTCTCCTGGCTATTAATTGGCTTTGACACATAGCCTTGTTGTGATGTTGGGCTTCTGGATGAGTTTTCTTACTTTGACATTTGTCTTTGCCATTTCAGGCTTCTGTAACAAATATCTGGATGACTTAAACAACAAAAATTTATTTCTCTAAATTCTGGTATCTGAAAGTCCAAGATCAGTATGACTGGGTTCTTGATGAGGGCTCTCTCTCTCTGAGTATGTGCTCACATGGCCTTTTCTTGGGAGAGAGAGAGAGAGAGAGAGAGAGAGAGAGAGAGAGAGAGAGAGAGAGAGAAGGAGAAGAAGAAGAAGAAGAAGAAGAAGAAGAAGAAGAAGAAGAAGAAGAAGAAGAAGAAGAAGAAGAAGAAGAGGAAGAAGAAGAAGAAGAAGAAGAAGAAGAAGAAGAAGAAGAAGAAGAAGAAGAAGAAGAAGGAGGAGGAGGAGGAGGAGGAGGAGGAGGAGGAGGAGGAGGAGGAGGAGGAGGAGGAGGAGGAGGAGGGGAGGGGAAGGGAGGGAGAAGAGAAAGAAGGCGATGGGAGGGGAGAGAAGGAGGGAGAGAGGTCTCAAGTTTCTTCCTCTTTTTATAAGTGAATTAATCTCATAGTGGCTCCACCCTCAGGAACTAATTTAATTCCCATTATCTCCCAAAAGTCCCACCTCCAGATACCATCACATTGGTGATTTAGGAACCTTAAACATGAATTTGGGTGGGACACAAACATTCAGTCCATGGAAAGATATTTCTGTCCTGTCTCCATCTTCAGCTTCTCTGTCTTCCATTACCTATGAGTACTGGCCTTGGTGAATGACCAGCATTTTTCAACCTCCTTTACTTTCTTTCTTTTTAAAAAATCTATTTTTATTGATTTCACAGAGGAAGGGAGAGGGAGAGAGAAATGGAAACATTAAAGATGAGAATCATTGATCGGCTGCCTTCTGCACTCCCCACACTGGAGACGGAGCCCACAACCCGGGCATATGCCCTGACAAGGAATCAAACCCTGACCTCCTGGTTTATAGATTGACATTCAACCACTGAGCCACACCGGCCAGGCTCAATTTCCTTTTCAATATAACTGAAAGTAAATGGACATTGCCACATTTGGGGAAGCATGGGGGGGAATGTTTATTATACATACTTGCAGTCGTATTATGGAGTTCTCCAAGGGCATCAAGCCTTCCTTTCAATTGCTGGACTCTAGATCTGTGAATAAATTTAGATTAGAAACTGGATGAAGGATCATGATTTTCCATTGTAGTGGCTAACATTATCCCTTTACTCCCCAGCTATAAATTTATAGGGAATGCATAAATCAACTGTCACCCTAGTTGGCTGTCAATCTCTCTTGTCCCTAAGAATACAATGCCTATTAACCATTGCTAAATATTTCTGCAGGTGACGGCATTCTGGCTGCTACTCCGGTCTTGTGTCCTATATTTGTCTGCTCAGGCTTCCATGACAAAGAAACTCAGACTGGGGGGCTTAAACAACAGAAATGTATTTTCTCACAATCCTGGAGGCTAGAAGTCCCTTACCAGGACTTTAAACTCTGAGTGCGCCTATGTCAATGAGTCCTCCCCTTTCCACCCTTAAATTCACCCCCTGGCCAAACCTGACTATCCAAGCATCCTAAGGTACTGGCGCTTCCAATCTTAGCCCCAGGCCCAAGCCCAATGCTGCTCTTTCCCTGTTACACTCAGTGAATAATGAAAAGTCAGCCGGGAAACCACTATTTATGCAAAATTCAATGGCTTCTCAAGGATTCTCAAGAGGAAACTATGGACCCTTAAGAATTGAGGAGGAGGGGGAGAGTGTTATGCCCAGATTTCTGATCCCCAAGGACCACCAGGGAGCCTAGTCCGATGCAATAGCAGAAAGCCTGTATTCCATGCTAGCATGGGCTCTGTCCCACTTACACCGACAGCTGCGTGTGGAAGAGAGCGAGCTTCAACAGATTAAGGGGTTTTATAGGGGTGGTGATGTCACTGCTTTGGCTGACCCTGATTGGTTGGGTGAGGGCTAGGGTTCAGTTACAAAATGAAGGATAGGTCCACCCTGCCCCACAGTACAAAATGGAGTCAGGAGTTAGCCCCTCCCCGCCCTGCCCTTTCAGGAGCTTGAGATCATGATGAAGTAGGACATGTCTATGGGAAGGCTTTGGTTGCCTGGTTTGCTTGAGTAGTTGCTGACCTACAACTGAACTGCTTATGTTCCCTCTACTCTGTTAATCTTGGCCCTCTTGCTAGTTGTACTATATTCTCCCACTCAAATTAAGTCCTCTTCATGCTCACCCTCTTGTTGATCCCCCAAAGAGAGTAAATAAACCCTTCTGGCCCCTGGAGTCTCATTTCAATGGGTCCCCTCTTCTCCAACTGAAGGACTGCCCCCACCCCTGCCCCAATTCCAATCACCTGCCCTCTTTAGCCCTCTGATTGCAGAGGCCCTGCCATAAATGCCCAACCAATCCTGGAACCTATTTTCCTCTTCCTGCTATTGGTGTTGCTCTGTCTTACAGCAGCTGAGAGCATATTGTTACATGACAAGAATTGTCACATTTAGAATTTCAGAACCTTTGTTGTACTCAGAAATATAGTGAGCCTTACATTGGGCACTAGAATTAAGATTGCACTAATACCTGCTCTGCATCCTGAGTGGAGGGCATCATTATTTACTCAGCCCAACACAGACAATTTTTGAATGAGCCACCAGGGGGCAGCAGCTGCTTTGTTTTAGTAAATCCTAAATATATAAAAAAATAAAAATAATAAAATAAAAATAAATAATAAAAATCATAATTCATTTTTCCTTTCTACATGTTTTACACAAGTGTGATTATGCAATTGTAAGAAATTAAAAAGCCATGTGACTTTGAAGTGATTATTGGGTCTTTGATACTTGCTCAGGGGCCCTTCCCACTCCTTTCTTCCTTTTCTTTAATGATGACACTAACCTCCAGGGATGATCAAGGCACTCCTCTCTCTGACCTGCCTGGGCCTTTCACATGCAGCATCTACTGCTTCTGTGCTCCTTGCTGTATTTGGTAGAAAACTTCTTATCTACATATTATGGTCCAAATTGTGTCCTTCCCCAAATTCATATATTGAAGTTCTAATCCCTAGTACCTTATAATATGACTCAGAGATAGGGCCTTTAAAATGTGCTTAAGGTTAAATGGAATCATTAAGATGGGCCCTAGTCCAGTCTGACTGGTATCCTTAGAAGAATTCTGGACACACAGAGAGACATCAGGGATGCATATGCACAAAGGGAAGATTATGTGAGGGCACAATGAGAAGGAGGCCATGTTAAAACCGAGGAGAGAGGCCTCAGAAGAAACAAACCCTACTGACACCTTGGTTTCCAACTTCTAAATTCCATAACGTGAGGAAATAAATTTCTGTTGCTTAAGCCACCCAGGCTGTGGTATTTTGTTATGGCAGTTCAAAAGAGACTAATATACTATAAGATTGTTGACATTTTCTGTTCTCTCTATATATATACTGTGTGGGTATATGTACATCATGCATATATGTATAATAAACAATATTTATATAATTATGTGATATAATGTATAGATATTATATTTGCACACATAACATGTATACTATAATTATATACACTGAGTGGCCAGATTGTTATGATCTCTGAATGCATAATAATCTGGTCACTCAGTGTATATTATATATAAACCCATACATATATTACATAGTCATAATTTGATATGGTTTTTTATCCTGCTCTTTTCAACAATTTTATATCATATTAACCTCATATTGCTAAAAATTTCTGACAAAACATGTTTTTTTAAAATATATATTTTTAGTGATTTCAGAGAGGGAGAGATAGAAACATCAATGATGAGAGAGAATCATTGATTGGCTGCCTCCAGCACGCCCCACGCTGGGGATCAAGTCTGAAACCCAGGTATGTGTCCTGACTGGGAATCAAACTGTGGTCTCCTGGTCCATAGGTGAACGCTCAACCACTGAGCCATGCTGGCTGGGCCAATTTTTTTTTTTTTACTAATAAATCTTTATTGTTCATATTATTAGAGTTGTTCCTCTTTTCCCCCTCATAACTCTCCTCTATCTGGTTACCACCCTACACTCTGCTCTTACCCCATCCCCATTGTCCTCATCCATAGGTGTATGACTTTTGTCAGGAATCCAAAGAGGACCACACCAAGACACATCATAATTAAAATGCCAAGGGCAAAAGACAAAGAGAGAATATTAAAAGCAGCAAGACAAAATGTAATTTTTAATGTGTGCACTTCTAAGTGTAGATACACCATAATATATCAAATGTTCCTAAGTTGGAAATATTAATTTTTTTCTAACTCTTTTGCTATTTTAAGGAACGTTGTACTATACCTTTCCCTTCATATGTATACCTGCTTTTGTGCTCATACTTTAAGTTAGATTTCTAGAAACTAAATTGTATCAAAGGCATGAACATTCTCAGATGTTTTTCCAGAATGATTATATCAATTTCCACTTCTGCTAATAATAGAGTGTAAGACAATTCATATCATTACATCCCCACTAAAAGTAATTATTCAATAATCACTGTATCTGGTAAGCAAAAAAAAAATCTAATAATTAATTTCATTTCTATTTCTTTGCCAATAATTAGTAGGCTTTTTCATATTTTCCTTATTATTTTTCTTTCATTTTTCCTTATAATCTGTAAATTAACTTTGCATAGTTTTTCCTAGTAAAAATATATTTATATGAGGTCTTTACTAATTGAACATAGTAAACATTGGTAATGTTCTGGAAAATATTTTCTCAATCTTTTTACAATAAATTTCTTCTGACACATACAAACTTTAAAATGTTAATTAATCAAAACTATTAGTGTTTATTTTTTTAGTTATGTTGTCATTATACTTGAAAAATTTTTCCCCAGAGACCATATATAAATTCACCTTATTCTCTTACACTTTCTTTAAGTTAAACATTTTAATTGCTTCATGACAGACATGCAAAAATGAACACAAGTCTTAATGATATAGTACATGAATTCTCAAAAGCTGAGACTGTCTGTATAATAAGCAGCTCCCAAATTGAGAAACAGCATATTACCAGCACCTCAGAAGTCCCACTCGGGCCTCTTTCCAGTCACTACCCACTGAAAATTACCACCATTCTTACTTTTTTGCACGCTTTTTTTTTTTTTACCTTTATAGAAATATAATTAGACTATATGTTTCTTATACATTTGTCATCTTTTACTCAATATTATTTTTGTGGGAGTGATTCATATCCTGTCCATTTATCCTAATGCTGTTTAATATTCCATTATGCAATTATATATAATTTATCTATTCATTCTACTTTTCATGGGCATAATAAGTTTCCTGTTTTGGGGTATTACAAAGTGTGCTCTTATGAATATTCTTGAACATGTCTACTGGTAAACATATGCATATATTTCTGTTTAGACCTTAGAGTAGAATTACTGGATTATAGAGAATTCATTTGTTCAGATATTTCAAGTGTTTTTCAAAAGTGCTTGCACAAATTCATACTCCCACCATTAGAATATGAGAATTCTGGCTGCTCCACATTCTCATAAGCACCTAGTGTTTTTTCTTGGGTTTAATCTAGCTATTCTGATATCTCATTGTGGTTCTAACTTCCCTGATAAATAATTAAATATTTTTTCATGTTTACTGCCTATTGTTCACATCTTTTGTTCATGTTTCTATTCTTTTCCAGTGTTTTGTTATTTATAATTTGTTCATGTTTCTATTCTTTTCCAGTGTTTTGTTATTTATAATTTCTTTTAAAGAATGCTTTATATGCCGAGACCGGTTTGGCTCAATGGATAGAGCATCGGCTTGGGGACTGAAGGGTCCCGGGTTCGATTCTGGTCAAGAGCATGTACCTTGGTTATGGGCATATCCCCGGTAGGGGGTGTGCAAGAGGAGGCTGATCGATGACTCTCATCGATGTTTCTAACTCTCTACCTCTCTCCCTTCCTCTCTATACAAAATCAATAAAATATATTTAAAAATAAAGAAAGAAAGAAAGAAAGAAAGAAAGAAAGAAAGAAAGAAAGAAAGAAAGAAAGAAAGAAAGAAAAAAGAAAGAATGCTTTATATACACTGGACAAAAAAATCCTTTGTTAGATATATGTATTGCAAATATGTTCTTATTATGTGAATTGCCTTTAACTCTATTAATGCTGTCTAGCTGCTCCTGGAACATATTAACATGTTTTTCTCTTCCTGTTTATAGTGTTTCTGTGGGTCTTAATGTCAGCTGAGAGCATACTGTCATACAGTCTATAATAATCATTACAGTTCCACCAGACACTCCTTGCACCAACTTGTCCTAACAAAGAATTTGTGAACCTTGAAAGTACTGCTTTAAGGTTAAAGCAAAAAAAAAAGAAAATAAAAAAAAGAAGAAGAAGCCTACAATGACATATGCTCTTCAATTTGAACAAATGACATTCTTCCCACAGACGAAAGGCAGACAATTACTGAATGAGCCACCAGAGGGCAAAGCTGCTCTAGTTTAGTATATTCTAATCCCATTTCTTATTAAAAGTGTTAACATTTGGAAAATATAGATAAACCAGGAAACATGTCCTACTCCATCATGATATCAAGCCCCTCACCCCCAATTCTTAGGGGTCCATAGTTTCCTCTTGAGAATCCCTGAGAAGCCATTGAATTTTGCATAGATAGTGGTTTCCCGGCTGACTTTTCATTATTCACTGAGTGTAACAGGGAAAGAGCAGCATTGGGCTTGGGCCTGGGGCTAAGATTGGAAGCGCCAGTACCTTAGGATGCTTGGATAGTCAGGTTTGGCCAGGGGGCGAATTTAAGGGTGGAAAGGGGAGGACTCATTGACATAGGCGCACTCAGAGTTTAAAGTCCTGGTAAGGGACTTCTAGCCTCCAGGATTGTGAGAAAATACATTTCTGTTGTTTAAGCCCCCCAGTCTGAATTTCTTTGTCATGGCAGCCTGAGCAGACAAATATAGGACACAAGGCTGGAGTAGCAGCCAGAATGCCTTCACCTGCAGAAATCTCTAGGATGACTACAGAAGATAGAGAGATCTTCACCTTGAGTAAGAATAATTATTAACATATAGACAGAAGAAGGAAATGTTAGGACTATAGAGCAATACAACCCTTAACAGCCATTTGTAAGCTTCCCATCACAGGAGAACAAAAGACCAGGAATGATTTGTTGGACACCAGGAGCTGAAACTGTCCTGATGACACCAGATCACACACCTGCATTCCATCAGCATTCCAAGCCCACCAGCTCAGCCCCCAGATGCACTAACACAAGAGCTTCCCTCCAGTGACTGCATATAAGGATGAAACTCAGGCTCCTGGGTGCTGCCATCATAAACCCAATGTCCCCTTGGCTCAGTGTTGTGCAGCTCTTCCCTTTGGATATTCCATCCCTCTTCCCCTTTCATTGAATTAATTCATTTTTTAAACCACTATCTGAGATGGCTATTTAGCCTGCCCATCTGTCACGATGCTAACCTTCCATGTTAACTTTTAGCACCTCGACATTCTCTTATAAAACGGTCCACTAGGTATGAAGACACCTATGATGGGCCCTTTGTATCACCCTCTTGGGACTTTGATGCATGCGGACTGGCATAAGCATTATACAACACTCTGGCTACTTCTTTTATAATGAATAATAAAGTGCCTTGTCTCTGATTTTGTAGCCTTATGTCTTCTGCCAGTATCCATGAAACAGTAATAGGCTAACTTTATAGTTTGTAAGTAGGATAAAATCTCAGATTTCGCATAGTGCTTGACAGTTTTGGAGATATGGATGGGAGGCAGGTTAGGGAATGTGAGAAGACTTTCTGGGCTCCAGTAGGGAATGCTTCTGCACAAATGGTGAGCAAGTGAGAATGTGTAAAGAATCTGCCACTTAAAATAATAACAAATAAAATAATCTCCTACTGTCCTACCTGTTATTGAATGTTAGAGGTTAAGTGGTGAGACATGGGATTGAAATAAGCCACCTGATTGATACCTCAGTTCTTTCTTCTCTCTCTCTCTCTCTCTCTCTCTCTCTCTCTCTCTCTCTCTCTCTCTCTCTCTTCTCTCTCTCTCTCTCTCATTCTTTTTTTTAATATTGATTTTTTTACAGAGAGGAAGAGAGAGGGATAAGAGTTAGAAACTTCAATGAGAGAGAAAATCATCGATCAGCTGCCTCTTGCACACCTACTGGGGATGTGCCCTAAACCAAGGTACATGCCCTTGACTGGAATAGAACCCGGGACCTTTCAGTCCGCAAGCCAACGCTCTATCCACTGAGCCAAACCGGTTTCGGCTCTCTCTCTAATTCTTTATTGTTTAAAGTATTACATATATCTCCTTTTCCCCCCATTGACCTTTCCCCAGCCATTCCCACTCCCTAGCACATGCCCTCACCCCACTACTGTCTGTGTCCCTGGATTATGCTTATACTCCTCTCTCTCTTTAACAGTAGCTACCATCTCAAGGGAAAGGTATCCACATATGTAAGCTATTTAGCTTCTAGGCAACAGTTATCCTCAACCACCTACTTTTCTGTGACTTAGTATCCATTTCAGGAGTCATCATTCTCCAGGGCATTTTCAATTATTACACAAAAATTCATCCAGGCTTGGTTGTAAAATATTCCTCCACTGAGTATCTTAGTCCTTCCCCCTTTTATTGAGATATAATTGACATACATTACTGTATGAGTTTCAGGTATATAGCATAAAAGTTTGATTTACATATATTTTGAAATGATTACCACAATAAGTTTGGTTAACATCCATCATCTCACGTGGACACAATAAAAAGAAATGGGGAAATTTTTTTCTCCTTGTAATGAGAACTCTTAAGATTTACTCAACAATTTTTCTATCATACAACAGTGGTTAACTATAGACATCATGCTGTACATTATACCCCTAGTACTTATTTATCTTGTAACTGGAAGTTTGTACCTTTTGACCACCTTCCTCAATTCTCCCCACCCTCACCACAAATCTGATCTTTTTCTGAGTTTTTTACCTTACTTCTAGATCCTTCTCCTCTGCTTGAGTAAAGGACAAAATGTTATCATAACAATATTATCATGACAATGAACAGCCTTTCCCTAAGGCCCTAGTTAAAAGGACTTCTGACTTTGGTTGGTGAGTCAAGGGAGTCACCAAAGCTGAAATAAACAGTGTCAGAAATGAAGATATAGAGCTTTAGGTAATAAAAAATATTAGAAGTTCACTTGTTGAGCCCAAGTGGGCAGCCACTCCAAATTGAAAATGAAAATTCTTGTTTATTGATGCAGAGGAAATAGAAGGAAAACCCCTATTTTGTAAAAAACTGCTGTTTGGAATTTTCTGCTCAAACCCCTCAATGCCCTCCCTCTAGCAGGATTTCAGCTGCTTTAAAGAACAAGAAAGAGTATGCAGGGAAACTTGCATTGGGGGGCACTTAAACTTTTAGACTGCTATAAACAAGCATTCAAATCACCATCCTGCCTGGTATTATGAAAGAAGAGGGCACCGAGCCCAGCAGAGGTGGCCAATGGCTTTGAGGTCTCCAGGGTAGAGTTGTGGCCTACAAGGAGGCATAAAGGAAGACTCCCTGTGCCCTGGCACTCTGGGAGGTACAAGGGGGAGGAGGCAGATGTGCAAGTACCTCCTGAGGCTAGGAAACAAAGAAGAAAAAGCCTCCAGCCTTTCCCTTAGTCTGGCCCCCTACAGACTTCTCCCCACCCCTTGTTCTCTCCTCCCCTGCCTGGAACTACCCAGAGCTACTGTTAACTTCTGAAGTGCAGGTTAAATTGCATTTACCTGGACTCAACTGACAGGGTTTGAATAAAATTCTCAAGCAAAGGGAAATAGTTAAGTGACATTGTGAATGGGGCTCTCTGTGCCAATTCAATCTACTATTGTGAAAATGTATAAGGAAATTGGTATGTTAAATGCTTGTACTATAAATGCTCATCCAGTGTCAGAGAATTCTCCCACTCAGGGCACTGACACAAGTAGAGAAGTTCTAGCTGGACCAACTTCCCTGATAATTGTTACGTGTGTGTGTGTGTGTGTGTGTGTGTGTGTGTGTGTGAGAGAGAGAGAGAGAGAGAGAGAGAGAGAGAGAGAGAGAGAGAGAGTTAGTGTGAGTGCCTTTATCCTCTGATATACAAATCTTCCACTGTATAGATGATGTCCTGGTGGTTGACTGTCAGAACTCCAGATTGACAACCTTAGCTACAGTGCTATCCTAATTCTGCTCAATGGGCAGAACTTAAGGCTGTTCTCATGAGTGTGGACAATCTTTAACGAAACTTGTTATATTTTTACTGACCTTGCGGCTGTTGCCAATGGCTTTGCCATTTGATCTGCCACTTGAAAGACTACAGATTGAAGATTAAAGACACCTCTTTTGGGGGTCATATTAGTAAACTGGAAATAAAGTGTGGATGCTGAGGGTACTGTCTGGTTCACTCACAATGTCCACAGTAAAGGTCTGTTCTCTAATGAGACCATCTAAAATCAAACTACTGATCAAGCCTGCACTGCCCAGATTACCATCACACATGACAACACATTTGCTATCAGGAAATGGGCACAAAATAAAGAACTCTGATTCTGATGCAGAAGCCATTACTACATTCTAGACTTTTGACTCTTACCCAATGTTGTCCTGTTTGTCTTACAACAAAGGCCACATTAGAGTATTGACTATCCTTGCTCCTGATAGATTGAGTACATTAGACCTTTGACTGTCTCCCTCAGTGCTACCAATGGTGTCATCACTTTTGATATTTTTTGAAGTTAAATATTGTTGTTCCAGTCTGATCAGCTGACTCCCACCACACCACTGTGGCTTCTGTAAGTTTTTTTTTTTTTTTTAAATATATTTTATTGATTTTTTTACAGAGAGGAAGAGAGAGGGACAGAGAGTTAGAAACATCAATGAGACAGAATCACAGATCAGCTGTCCCTTGCACACCCCTCACTGAGGTCGCGCCCGCAACCAAGGCACATGCCCTTGACCGGAATCGAACCCAGGACCTTTCAGACCATAGGCAGATGCTCTATCCACTGAGCCAAACTGGTTTCGGCTTCTGTAAGTTTTATCTGTATCATGCTTCAGCTCTCCAACCCGTTTGCAGCCAGAAAAGCTGTTCTCAAGACCTGAAAAAGTGATTTATTACCCATTCCTCACCTCTGACCAATCAGTTCCCAGCGCACTCTGAACCTCTAATCCACAGTGTCATGTGATTTTGCCCTACATAATATGTATCCTACACACCATTCTCAAGGAGTGCTGGCTTTATGTTATCCTGGATAGTACCATTCATCAAACTATTTCTCCACTTCAGTTCTCAAAATTTGGTTCTGCTAGGACTGGGTGGACGAACTCTTTCTACTCTATGTAACATGAACCTACAAATATTATTTTACTCATAATATATATATATATTTATAATACTTTACAATAAGTAAAACAATATTGAAAAATTAAAAAATTTAGCCATACGGGCCCAGAGCAGCCGGGTCGGGTACGGCCAGGCCCGGAGCAGCGGCTGCCAGGCTGGGAGTGGCCAGGCCTGGAGCTGCCTGGTGGGGTGCGGCCAGGCCCGGAGCAGCAGCTGCCAGGCCCAGAGCGGCCAGGCCCAGAGCGGCCAGGCCCAGAGCGGCCGGGCCCAGAGCAGCCGGGTCGGGTGCGGCCAGGCCCGGAGTAGCAGCTGCCAGGCTGGGAGCAGCCAGGCCCGGAGCAGCCGGGTCAGGTGCGGCCAGGCACGGAGCAGCAGCTGCCAGGCTGGGAGCGGCCAGGCCCGGAGCCTCCAGGCCCGGAGCAGCCGGGTTGGGTGTGGCCAGGCCCGGAGCAGCAGCAGCCAAGCCCGGAGCAACCAGGTCGGGAGCAGCAGTGGCCAGACCTGGAGCAGCTGCTTGTGGAATGGACCAGAGCAACAGAGGCCAGGCCCGGAGCAGCCAGGCCCGGAACAGCTCGCTCCTCACCTGCCCCTGCCCCAAGGCTGCCTCTCAGACATGGCTGGAAACTTTTGTGAGAACTTGAGGGTCTGCTGAATCAAGTGATGAAGGCTTAGATCTGGATATGTTGAGTTAGTATAGCACTGGGGTGTTGATCTGTGGGTGCCTTGTGTGGGGCCTGGATGAGGATGGTTGACCTATTTGGAAGTGTCTTGTGTGTGAAGTGTATCTTTGGGCATGTTGAGGTATTATTGATATGAGAAAATGCTAAGTAACTGATTTACTATCTGAAAAGGGATTTACTATCGGGAAAAGGGAGGGAGGAAGAGACTGAACATAAACTGTGCACCTATGGATGAGGACAATGGGGGAGGGGAAGGGGGAGGGTGGTGGGGGGAAACCTAGTGGAGGGGGGAAGAAATGAGGAACCTTTGTAATAATATGAACAATAAAGATTGATTTAAAAAAAAAATTTAGCCATAGCCAGTTTGGCTCAGTAGATAGAGAGTTGGCCCGCGGACTGAAAAGTCCTGGGTTTGATTCTGGTCAAGGGCACTTGCCTGAGTAGTGGGCTCAATCCCCAGTGGGAGGGCATGCAGGAGACAGCTGATCAATGATTCTCTATCATCATTGATGTTTCTACCTCTCTTTCCCCCTCCCTTCCTCCCTGAAATCAATAAAAAAAACATTAAAAAAATTAAGAAATTTAGAAAAGTTGCTCAGCTTTCCTGATGATTTAAAAAATGCAAATGAGAATAATTAAGCATAATTATGGATATCATATTGGGACAAATTCCAAGATGAACACACAATGTTATATAGAGCCTGTCTCTATAAACTTTTTTGATGGACCACATATATTTTCAGTTTAACTTTTTGACCTGGCACACTAAATATATATCTACATGATTATTTTTATAAATAAAGATGGGATCAAATTATTCATACTTTTCTGCAACTTGTAAATTCATGTGTATAAAGATTTATTACAATTTTTGGCATAGAAAAAAATTGAAATATACAGAATGTCCATCAATAGGGGACTAGTTAATTATTGAAAAGTTTTAGTCAACATATATAGGTATAATAATCAGTTGTCAAAGAGAGTGAGGCAGGTGAATATTACTGACATAACAGCAACAGCAATATAGCAACATCAAGTCTGAAAATATATGCAGGAAATGGAATTGTTTTCACAGTGTGGGGTGGAGGGTTGGGTGTGAAATGTGAAGTTATGCAGGGAATTTGCTTCCCATTGTTCTAATTGTTTGTGTGGTTGACAATTTATGTTTGTGTAACTTTTCCCATTAGAATAAACATGTCAAACTCAAAGGCTAACATGGGCCAAATAAACAAGGTTCAAGTTTATGTGGGTCACACAAAAAAAAAAGCTTCAATTTTCCTAGAATTTTCCCAATATGATATCAATAATTATATTTAATTATTCTCATTTGCATTTTAACATAAAATAATAGAACATTTTAATAAAAATTAATATTTTTTCTTTAACATTAACTTACCAAACACTGAATAATTGCACAAATTAATGAGTGTAACGTGTGAGTCATGGCAGCCTTCCACGACATGGAGGGGTTGTGCCAAGGGCTGCTGAGTCTCCTGGGCACCAACCATGTTTCACAGCAGTGGCAGCTGCTGCAGCTCTACAGGCAGATGATGGAGCGGCTCCTGGAGAGGCAAGAGGGTGCCTATCAGCAACTGCGAGAAATCCTCAAAGCAGAGAAGGATGTGGCCCAGAGCCTTCTTAATGCGAGGGAGCTGGCATGCCAGGGGGGTGCTGAATTGCAGCAGATTGAAGCCAAACTTCAAAAGGCGAGCGAGGAGGACACTCACCTGAAGGCCAGCCTCCTTCAGCTCGCCAGGGAGCTAAAGGACCTAAAGGAGATTGAGGACACAAGAGAAGGAAGTTGACGACACAGCAATCACCGTCCCTACAGCTACGTATGTGGCTCAGCTTTATCACCGAATTAGTAAAATTGAGTGTGAACCAGGGATGATCAAAACCATCCATTGTGGTCCCAGCGTGACCCAGCCCATTTACTTGGACAGAACCCAGCTCTCCAAGAAATTCATCAGCGACTATCTTTGGAGTTTGGTGGACATGGAGTGGTAGCCAGGAGACTCTCAGCCTGTCTTGCACATAGCTGGAATAATTTCTGGTGTGTGGTTAGTGCCTTGGTGGTGAGATCAGCTTAAAATTAAATGTTTAAACATAAATGGGATTTTTACTGAATTCCTCCCCCTCCCCCCCATCCCTGATTTTTTGCCTCAAATGCTGGACTGGCCCTGGGCCAGGTAACCATAGAGAACTGACTTAACTGTGCCAGGCCTGTGACTTCACATCTGTAACAACATTGTACAAACGACACCATAGTGTATGATAAGTTCCAGATCCTTATAATTTATTATTCAAGTTTGGCCCTTTTTATTCATACAGAGAGTATCTTTGAGTGCCACTGTGTGCCAGAACTGTGCTAGGCACCCAAGACACAGATGAAGTTGAAAAGGATCCGTTTGTCCTATGAAGGAGTCTTATGTGAGCAGATGCCACCCTGGAGCTATGCCTCTTTTGCAGCCAAATTGAGCCAATGAACTGTAAGTGGAAATGTTGTATGAGACTTCTAGAAGGATTCGTAAAAGACAAGGGAGTATACCCTTTTTCCCCCATGCCCATTATTTTCTGGAATTTGGGTGTGTGATGGCTGGAGATCTGGCAGCCACATTCCACAAGTAAGGAGGGGTGCAGTGCTCTGGGGGTGATACAGAACTGGTATCTGATGATGGGAGAGCTGGTGTCAGCCCTGGACTTTTTTAAAGGGACAGAAGAGGTTGACCCCAAACTATCCTGTGTGTGCCATTGTTACTTTTGTGTTTCTATCCCAAACAGTCAAAATAAACCCTAACTGATTAAGCATGGAAAAAAATAAATATAACACAAATAAACCTATTTTTCTTGTTCTCCAAAAGCGAAATATTTCCTGTTGCACACACCAAACAAGTCAGCCAATTGCTAATGACCTGGCAATTGGCTGCTGAAATATTTGCTGCTAGTATTAGTGGAGAGATATGGTGCACTGACACACAGGCACATAAGAGAAATGAATGCAACACAATTATGGTAATCAGTCATTAGCGAACATAACAGGATATTATAAAAAGTAAGTTACAAAATTTTTATTAAAACATTTCTAACATACTGTTATATTGGCTAGGCTGCAAAAATATAGCTTGTGGGCCACATTTGACATGCTTGCATTAGAAGAATACAAAAGATCTAAAACAAAATCAAGAAGTCATTTGAATCATTACAACAATGCACACATTTTAAAGTTGAAAAAATTAGTATGTTTTTGTATATTTGTACTAGAGACCCAATGCACAAAAATACATGCAAGAATGAGCCTTCCTTCCCCTGGCTGCCAGCACTGCCTTCACTCCAGCTCGGACTGCCTTTCCATCTTCCCACACTACCCAGAGGCCTGGAGTGGCTCAGTGCCTGTGTATGCAAATTAACCCACCATCTTTGTTGGGTTAATTTGAATACTCACTTCTGATTGGCTGTTGGGTGTTGTGAAGGTATGGTCAATTTGCATCTTACTCTTTTATTAGTGTAGATTAGCCCATAGTTGGGGATTTAAAAAGTTCCTAAAGGGATTTGAAGCAATGAGAAATGGGTTCACGTTTCCAAGGGCCTCAAAATTGTGTTTATGAGGGACATTTTCTAATATTTTGAGCACGTTTTATTTTGCTTCCATTTAAATGTAAAATTTTTTCAAAATAAAAATGGACCACCAACTTCAGAAAGGTAGCTCACCGGGATAAGCCATGTACCCCTTCTCCCTTCCATCTTTCTTCCTTACTCCACCTCCATCTTTCTCCAGTTCCCCCCTCCCCTCCTGTGGCTCCCTTGGTCTCTGGCACCCCACCCAGCCCTACCCTTAGGGTTCCCAAAATTTGTCAAAAGGGTTCCCGCGATTGCCTTGCCTGGAGTGCTACAGGGAAGGAGGGAAGCCCAGTTGGCATCCTGCAAGGATTCTCCCCAGTGTCTGCCCCTCCGTTGGTCAATTGGTGTGTTCAAAGAGCTGGCTGGATAGACTGTCAAATTACAGTGGGGAGGGTAGGGAGATATGGGGGAGATAAGAGATCAACCGAAGGACTTGTATGCATGCATATAAGCAAAACCAATGGACGAAAAACTCTGGGGAGGGAGGGCATGTTTGGGAGTCGGGGGGGGGGGAGACAATGGTAAGATATGTACACATATAATACCTTAATTTAAAAAAATGAAAAAACAAAACAAAAAAAAACACAAAAAAACAAAGAGCTGGCTGGAGACCCTGGGCTCTGGGTACTGTAAGGGATGCTACCCAGACCAAAAGTGGCAGTGGCCGCGGCCCTGTCTGGCATGGCTGTGTGGTTCTTGCACCTGGTGGCAGCCCACAGCTCCTATGGTGCCTTCTGCAAGGGGCTCACACACACACTGCTCACCTTCTTCGACCTGGCTTGGCGGCTGCACCTCAACTTCCCCTACTTCTACATTGTGGCCTCCATGATTCTCAATGTCCACCAGTGGGTACATATTTAGGTTAAGTAACTTTGTGGCATTTGCAGGCCCTCCTCACAATGACTAAATTCCATCCATCAGCTCACCCACCCTAAAGCAAAGCAACCAGCTCAGTTCGCACTCACAGACTTCTCGGTTTGTCTTTCCAGTCAGTGCCTTATCTACACTAATAAAAGAGAAAAATGCTAATTTACCATACCTTCACTACACCCACAGGCAATCAGAATGAGTATGCAGATTAACCCAACAAAGATGGCGGTTAATTTGCATACACTGAGGGAGGGAGGAGTGAAGACTGAAAACAGCATAGAAGGAAGAGGGAGGGAAAGTGGGAAGCAAGGCGGCTGTGGGAGGGAAAGCATGGGCGGGGCGGGCAGTGGCGGCGGAAGGGAAAGTGTGGGAAGGGGGGTGGAGGGCAGAGGCTGCAGGGAAAGCACAAGTGGGGGCGGGAGAGGTGGTGATTGTGGGAGAAAAGCCTGCTGGAAACCCTGTTCTTGCAGGAATCTTCCTGCAATGGGCCCCTAGTCTTTTAATATAAATGTGCTCTAGAAATCAGTATTTGTGGAAAGGCTTAAAAATAACCCAAAACACCCCAAGATGTAACTATAAGTTGACCGGCAAGGAACTAGATAATTAAAGGAACAGAAAAGAACTTAAAAACCTGAAAAACCTCAGAAATATGAGAAATTCTTGCAACCATGAAAAAAAACCAGAATGACCTTTAGGAAATGACAATGAGCACAGGATGTCTTAAATTTTTTAAAGGAAAGAAGATTATTAACAACTTAAAGGTCAACTGTGCAAGAATGGTCCAAATAGGAGGCCAAACTTCCAAATTAGAATAATACATAAATAGATTTCCAACTGAATGAAGTGAATTCTAAGCAGTAGACAGATGGAGTTAGAATGTGGAGAAATTAATGTCTTGATCTGAAAGTCATACATTTACTTCATCCTCAAAGAAAAAAACAATGGTAAATAGAAATTACAGGGAAACAAACATTTCAAATTGTACATAGGAAGCATGCTTCACATGTGAAACAACTTCAAATGTGGTTTGGTTTAAACAGTTTCCAGGAGTATGAAAAAGGAAAACTGCTTGAATATTGGCACATGAATCAAGACTGCAATCACAGATGAGAAAAACCAGTCATAGCATTCGACTTTGCTATTCAGTGAACAATATTTAAAAGATCACTACAATGGAGTAAATCTCAAGGGAAAACATAATTACAGTTATGGAACAGGCCATAAACAACTTGATAGTACTGGCAGAGGTGAGAAAATGAAATAGTGGTGTTATGCTCATGAAGTGGGGTGTAGTTCAAAGGACATGGGGGAGATTACTTATCCTTTTATATCTACACTAATAAAAGAGAAAGATGCAAATTGACCATATCTCTGTGACACCCACCAGCCAATCAGGAGGGAATATGCAAATTAGGACAAAGATGGTGGTGTCCCCACTGTCCAGCCGCTCCAGGCCCAGAGCAGCTGGGCAGGGCAGGACACATCTGCTATGAGAGGGAGGGCAGGGGGTGAAGAGATCTACAAGAGCCATAAGATGAAGATGGAAGACTCTGGCCAGAATCTGCAGTGAAGACAAAGACAGCAGACTCTGGCAGGAGTCTGCAGGGAATATGAAGATGGAAGACTCCAGCCGGAGTCAGTAGCAAAAGCAGCAGGCTCCAGCTGGAGCGAAGGCGGAAGGCGGCAGCCAGAGCAAGGGCCTGGGTCCCGGGTGCAGGAGGAAAACTGGTGCTGGAAGCCAGGGGAAGGAAGGCCTATTGCACGAATCTTCGTGCAATGGGCCACTAGTCTTATATAATGTCTAACCACTATGCGGTACACCTGGAACTAATATAATATTGAATGTCAATAGTAATTGAAAAATAAAGAATTAAAAAAGAATAAGACAGATTTAGTGGTTATATTTAAATGAGCAAGATAACCAACAGAAGAGTTAAAAATAACGATATAACCATATGAATTGAGAAGGAGAGTGGAGAGGATAGCAGGAAATAAGCAGAAAATACCTGATGTCATCAAAACAATAATAGTAATAAAAGCATATAATTAAAAATTGAGGTGAACACTAAACATACATATGTAAAAGTCTTGCCTCTGGGCTGGAAAACCAAGAGTTGAGAGGGATGGGCAGGGATTTCCTGCTTTTCATTATAGATGTGCCCTTTTATACTATTCGATTAAAAAAGTATATATGTGTATATTGCTTTGATCAAATATTAAAAGTTATTTAAAAATAAATTTACTGCAATTAAAAGGAAATTTAGGGGAGTGGGCACATGAGGCAAGGTAGATTCTGCTTTCCTATTTTCTGCAATATTATATGTACTATATTCTAAAGTGTTCCTGAATGATCACAGAAAATAGAATTTCCTTCTTTCCAAGCAAACAATTGACCATAAAGAAATACATTAAAACTAAAAATTGTCAGTAATCTTCAAATAGCCCAGGGTTTCCTCACTTTATGTGATGTTGTATAAGCAAATTTCTACAAAGTCAAAATTAATAAAAAAAAAATGTGATTAAGTTTAAAAAATTTTTTCAAAACCTAAAAATTGGATAAGTGTCCCATGATGTTTATACAGGGTTCTTACATTTCAATATTGGTCAGAAAACAAGACAGTAGAAATAAGCTAAATATACAATAGGGTCACATGAAACTAAAAGTTCACTTACAGAGGACTTGAAGTCTAACCAAAGAAATTAATTTAAACGGAACATCAAAAAGGCATTCTTTATAGTTGAGCCAGAGTGGCTCAGTGGTTGAGCATCGACCCATTAACCTGGAGGTCACTGTTCAATGATTCCAGGTCACGGCACATGCCCTGGCTGAGGGCTCTATTCCCAGTGTGGGACTTGTGAGAGACAGCTAATCAATGATTCTCTCTTATCCTTGATGTTTCTCTCTCTCTCTCTCTCTCTCTCTCTCTCTCTCTCTCTCTCTCTCTCTCTCTTTCTCTCTCTCCTTTGTTCTCTGAAATCATAAAAATATTTTTAAAAGCATTCTTTATAACAACGAATCAAATTTAAAAGCAAAATGGTTTCAATGTAGAACTAATTAAATATGACCTTTTCCTAAGAAAACACAGCTTTTTGCCCATTAATACATTTCTCAATAGCTAGATTTAAGCATTTTAACTAGCAAAGAGCACAGGCTTTTGGTTTTGTTTCACTTTTCAAATCATATCCTCTAATTCACTGCAGATAAAATTTCTCTCTCACACAGACAAAAAAAACAAAAAACGAATCAAAACAAAACCAGTGAATCTACCTCATCCTTGGAATTATTAACCTGTTCTCTTCCATAACTATCTGACTTTCCCGAGCTGAGTATCTATGGTAACTTTTGGCATAGGCTTAAGGTCAGTGCAGTTCTCTTGACACTGTTACCACCTACAGCAACAAAAAATGCCCTTTAACTTTTTCTTCACCAAAGATGCAGTCCTTTGAAACCACAAAATGGAAGAGAGTTCCTCTCTTACATACCAGATTTGTAATAACTTAAATGTCATTTCCCCCTTCTTTTCTCCAGGCCTGCCCCTGATAAGACCAAACGTTTGACTTTACAGGCATAGATGAAGGATCCAGAACCCAGACATCCTCAGGCAGGCCCACAACCTGGGCTTTCTCTTGTGATCATGGACCCCTTCCTTGGAAGCAGTTACCCAGTTCCCTGCCTGCCTTCAGACCCTGGCTGGTCCTTGTCACCCAAATGACTACTGGCATTGACTCCCTTCTCCAGCAACTCAGAGACACTGTCTCTAGAATCCAAGTCCCCAGTACAGCCATACTTTGTTTCACTGCTTCACAGATGTTGCGCTTTTGACAAACTGAAAGCAAGATCCTCCACCAACAAAAGGATTAAGACTCGCTCATTGCCATATTCCCTTTATTGAGGTAGTCAGCAGCAGAATCCATGACATGTTTGAGGTACATCAGTATGTGGGTGGGAGTCGTCAGATGGTTGTAAACTTTCCCTCTTTCAAGACATGATGACACAAGCTACCCCCACTTTGGGTAGTTTTACTAGAAATCTAATAGCTTCATTTCAAATCCTTCCTGAAAACTGCTTGGGAACTTAGAGGTCGAGTTCAAACACTCAATTTTGATGAACCAAAGAATCAGAATGATTTTGGGCAAGGAAACCGAAGTCTTCAAAGATGGAGGCACCAAAACCAGCAAGGATGTCCCTATTCGGGGGCTTTACTGAGTACTAATGTCTTTCCAGCTCCTGTGTTTCTATCACAAGTGATTCTGAAGAAACGAATCTCTGTGATTTTCATCAGTTGCTAAAAGGAAGGGATGGTAGGTAGACGAAAAGTTTAATGGACAATCATTATCTTCTACTCCTTGTACCCCTAGCATGTACAATCTACCCTTCTTCCGTGGATTCAAAAAAAATGCCCCCTCCTGGCATCATTTAACTATGCCATGTACAATCAACACCTGCCCAGAGAGAGACAACACACACAGACTTTACCAGTTATCATAGTCAGAGATGAGGTCATGGTGCCACTGCTTGTAGTTCAAGTCCTCCCGGTGATGTATGTCTCTTCTTTCTCTAGCGTTGCCATTATCCCTACTTGATAGTCTACAATTCCACTACCCAAATGGTGAATTCACCACCAGCAGCTTCACTCTATCCTATTTACAGTACTAAACAAGAGGTGAGAGGAGTATAAAAAGTGACAATAAGCAAGGAAATACAACTGGAAAAGGCATAGTCATTATTTCTGCACAGAGTCAAGAGATGGCCCTGTTATTTGAGATGGCTCTTCCGGTGCGACATTCCTTCAGCCTTACCTACTGGGCAGTCTCAGTTTCTCATTGCTAAGGAGTCTGAGCCATTGGTGGTCGTTTGCAGGGTTGCAGCACTCGGCTGTGTATCTCCTCAGGATTATAGAATGAGAAGGCAATTTAGAAGAGCTGAGTCTCATCCCTATCCCTCCCTTCCTCATTCTACAGTAGGAACACCAAAATCACCTGCCTTGAATGGCTCCAGAAGCTAAGAGTGGCTTCAACTTTAGGGGACCCGTTGTTTCATCTCAAAGGGATGTGTTTTTTTCTAGGAAATGAAAACCTCTAAACAAGCAGAGATAAACATTGCAAGGACTGGAAGTAAAAATGCTGCCGGCGAGTCAGGTGTATTATTATAATTATGAGAGGCATCACCTTTATTTCCACTCCTCTGTTTCCAGACTTGCTAATGTTAGCAATGGGAGAAACATCACTATATATATTGGCAGCTGGTTCATAGTAGATATTACATCCTAGCAGCCTTCACTGAGCTTCTCCTATACGGGCTCACCACAGGCTCCATATAGCATACAGATTTACCCCAACCATTTTGAGCACTGTTGGATCTGCCAGATGCTAAAGGCTAAGGGGCAGATTTAGTACCATGGTGACTGACACTAGCTGGAGAGCCTGTTCTAACTGTAGATCCACATTAGCCTGTGTGTGGTAGGGAAAACACCTGCATTTTCCCAGTATTGTATAGAGTCAAAATTCTCTGCAATTCCCACAAGGATGAAGTATTGCAGGATACTTTCTGTTTTCAAGGAGGTAGAGCTGTAATAGATTTGATTTGCTCCTTCTTACCCTAAAACTCGTTTCCCCAGGGCCAATGTCGCAGTGTATAGGAGTCTGGCAGCTGTTCTGGCTGGAGATTTCTGAAGTCAGGAGGCTTGGGGGAGCAGCCTGTAGCAGGAGCTTGAGTAGGGACAATGATACCATGGACCTGGGTAGAAAGAGTGGGGGAGAGGCACAGCTTCCCCTTAACAGGAATTGAGGGTGTCTAGCCCTATCTCCCCTTTTCTCCACTGAAGAGAAGAGTGCTTGGGGCTTGGACCAGCAGTGCCACTGCTGCTGACTGGCCAGGGCCCTGGGCTCCTTTATTTTTATTTATTTTTTTAAATATGTTTTGAATGATTTCAGAGAGGAAGAGAGAGGGAGAGAGAGATAAAGAAACACCAGTGATGAGAGAATCACTGATCGACTGCCTCTTGCACTCCCCTCACTGAGGATGGAGCCTGCAACCCGAACACATGCCCTTGACTGGAATTGAACCTGGGACCCTTCAGTCTGCAGGCTGACACTCAATCCACTGAGCCAAACCAGCTAGGGCATGGGCCCCTTTATTTGCACATCAGAGAGTCGGCTCCCCCCTTGAATGTCCCAGGCCCTTTGTGTGTGTGTGTGTGTGTGTGTGTGTGTGTGTGTGTGTGGAGGGGGTCACTCACTAGACCCTAGATTTTAGAGGTGAGGTGTTACCAGCCACTCCAGCGGCAGGAACCATTCTAAAAGCACTTCAATGATTTCCCTTCCCTCCAAACCCCAGGGAATGGAAGGGGGACCCCTCCAGCCAGAACATTTCTCTCTGTCCTGGATCAGCAGGAAAATGTGTTCACAGGACCTCACTCAAGTGGCATTGAGGGTCTGCAATAATTATGAAGAGTCCAGGGGAGGAAGGGATGGGGCTGACCACCTCAAGCCTAGAAAAGGGACCCTGTGGTCCCCACATGCAGCTGGCACCTACATCACATTGAGCTAGGTATCCTGGGCTCCTCCCCTGATTCTCGCCCCTCCCCAGAGGGAGGCTAGCCCAGAAAAAGCTCATCCCAGCTGCTGTGAATTCTGCCTGGCTTCTCTCAAGGGGAGTTAGACCCAGCCCTGACCCCTCCCTCTGTCTTCCTGTGCCCTAGCTCATTGTCCCATCCTTCCTGTTTCGCACCTGCACATCAGCTAACAACTAGCTGCCTTGTGGGCAGAGACCACTCACTGGCTGGGTGCTGCTCATGGCCCCGCCCACCCTGGCCCTGGGCCCCGATCCTCATCCCGCCCAGCGAGTGCCCCTGCCCTAGCGACAAACGCCTGGTAGTCAGAACCCACACACGTGCCAGACACTGGCCTTGGCCCCGCCTACCGCGGGCCTGGGCCCGCCCCTGCACAGTGACGCTTCCTGCCATCCACCCTCTCCCGCCTTGGCTCCCGCCCACTCCCGCTCAGCCCTGCCCACCTCCTCTCAGCTCCGCCCTCGCTCAGCCCCGCCCACCCCGCTTAGCCCCACCCACCTCCGATCAGCCCGGTCCACCTCCGGTGAGCCCAGCAGAGCACAGACCAGCCAGCGAGAGCCAGCGCGGTGCCATGGAGGGCCGAGTGCAGCTGATCAAGGCCCTCCTGGCCTTACCCCTCAGGCACCGGAGGCCTCGCTGGAGGAACCCCATCCCCTTCCCGGAGACGTTTGACGGCGACACCGACCGGCTCCCGGAGTTCATCGTGCAGACCGGCGCCTACATGCTGGTGGACGACACGCTGTTCTGCAGCGATGCCCTGAAGGTGACGTTCCTCATCACCCGCCTCACGGGGCCGGCCCTGCAGTGGGTGATCCCCTACATCAGGAAGGACAGCCCCCTGCTCAAGGATTACCGGGGCTTCCTGGCCGAGATGAAGCGGGTCTTTGGCTGGGTGGAGGACGAGGACTTCTAGGCCAGGAGACCCTCGCTGGGGCCCGCCCTGGGACAGGTGCTCTCGGAGGAGGGTCCCCGCGCCAGCCGGCCGGCGGCTGCCGCCCAGATGGCCACGGGCGTCGTCCTCCCACCGCGCCTCCCCATCCCTGTGTTCCAGTGGCGGTGATCTCCCCGAGCTCCTGTTCCCTCCCGCCTAGTGCTTGCCTTTGTTCCAGGAATAGTGCCCCAGGTTCCTGCTGCAGCTGGGTGGCTCTGGAGCTGAGCGAGCCGCCGCCGCCCCCTGCCGCCAGCCCGGCCCCTCCCCTGCGGACTTGGACTCTGTCCTGGGCTCCAGCTGCGAGCTAGACTCCCGCTGCACACTGGACAGACCCCCACAGACCAACCTTTGCCAACCTCTCCCTGCCAGGCCAGCGGGCCTGCATAGGTGTGCTCAGGGACCAGCACTGAGGCTGACAGCACCATCTGCCACCTCCAACCACAGACTGCAGCCTCTAGGGATCTCTTCTCACCCAGGAGGTATCTGAGCTGGCCACAGCCCCTGGACAGTGATTCCAGCAGCTCGCCAAGCCCTTGGAGGGGCCGGCCAGCCTTTCACCTTCAGCGGGGCCCATTCCCTCCCTGCTCCCAGAGACACCTTCTATTCCTGCCAGGTGGCTGCCAGCTCCCAGGGGTGCCCAGCAGCCAAATCAAGCCACTCGTTTACTCCTGTGGACCTGTTCGTTTTGCCCGCACCCAGTTCTCTTCTGACTTTGTAGCTGTCTCTCTGGTGTGTGCCTTTTGTTCAACACAGTGACCCCTGCACTCTGCCCCGCTCTTCTACACTACCTAGACAACAAACAGTCTTTTTTCCCCTCCAGTAAACATCACATATTATTAAAAATAAATTAAATGTGAATGAATATCGTGCCTCTTCCTTCCTGGTCTGTTACATAGGGTCCATGTTTTGTTCAGCAGTTATGCCTTCTCCCATTCTGTGGCTAGTGTAGAGTTTTGGATTATTAAAAAGTAAAGGTGTTGATCCTGGAGTGGGGTACCCCTCTGGTGATCATGCAATCCTAGATGCTGACTCTTCCAAACCAGTCAATTCCATGCCTTTTAGGAAGTGGACCTTGATCTGACTTTTCAAAGGTAATGTAAAGAGAAGCTAGCTAGGAGGCTTTTCAGAGAAGGCTTCTTCCTTTCAAAAAAATATGCTTGAAATCACACCTAATTGTTATAAACTATGAATCCCACACATTTGTCAGTCAGTATCTGTCAAAATTTTTGAACCCATTATTCAGAGAACCAGCAGAATGACAGGGGCTTTAGAAAATGCATTTACATTTACAAGGTCTTTGACTGTGTAAGTAGAAGGGAAAGGGATAAAGCCCTAGCTGGTTTTGCTCAGTGGATAGAGCATTGGCCTACGGACTGAAGGGTCCCAGGTTCGATTCTAGCCAAGGGCATATGCCTGGGTTGTGGGTTTGGTCTGGAGGCAGCCAGTCAGTGATTCTCATCATTGATATTTCTCTCTCTCTCTCCTCCCTTCCTTTCTGAAATCAATAAAGAAATATATTTATTTTAAAAATGAAGAGAAAGGTATACAGAATTGTGGTTAATTTTGCTATGGTAGATGATCTGTAGGACAAAAAATTATAACTTTTTCTAACAGGCAGAAAAGAAAACCACATTACTTTGCATGCTTACCCTTAAATGTACAGTGCTGGAAAAAAAAACACCTACTACCTCATGTATGGCTGGGATAATTTAAATATCTCTACAGTTAAATAATAGGTGGGCATATAAATCAATACTCTGTCAAATCTGTGTCATTTCTAAATTAGGTGAATTTCCCAGAACATATGAAAGAGGAGTCAATCACAACAGTGATTTTGATTATTTTTCCTCTCTCTCCATATGAAAGGTAAATAAATACTTGCCCTGTATGTTCAATTGTTCATCAGGCTGTACGTGGAAGTAGAGGTGCATTTTCTGCATTATGTATCTGGTAATGTTTTGTTCCCAGAAATAGTGGAAGCATTAACTTGCAATGTGGCATGTAATAGGTCTAAGTCTTCTTGAAATCAGGGGGAACTTTGGAGTTAATACAATGAAATTACGGTTCACAAGGTTCTCAAAACAATTAAAAATAGCTAATTATGGAGTTACAGTTTAAGGCCTTGGCAGTCTGCCTTCCCAGATGGGGTGGAAGAATGATCATGTTAAGCATATTCACTGTTTGGTTTTATATTTATTAAACTTTATTTCTTAAATATATTTTTATTGATTTCATAGAGGAAGGGAGAGGAAGAGTGAGATAGAAACATCAATGATGAGAGAGAATCATTGATGGGCTGCTTCCTGCACGCCCCACACTGGGGATGGAACCCAAAACCTGGGCATGTGCCCTGACTGGGAATGGAACCGAGAGCTCCTGGTTCATAGGTGGATGTTCAACCACTGAGCCACGCCAGCCAGACTAAATTTTATTTATTTTAGAGAGAGGGGAAAAAAGAGTGGAGAAAATATTAATTTGTTGTTCCTCTTATGATTGGATTTATTGGTTGATTCTTGTATATGCCCTAACAAGGCTCAAACCTGAAGCCTTGATATATGGGGATGATGCTCTAACCAGTTGAGTTATAGGGGCAGGGCTATTTGGTTTTAAATACAGATTCTGCTAAGTTGGTGTGAGAAGTGTTTGGAAGCATTTTACTTTAGGGAGTAGGTCCAGCATATTCCCTGCAATCTGTCCACCTGTCTCTAGGTGGAATTGGCAGGGACTTGCTGATATCCTTCAAACAATGTCGGTATACCTCTACTTCCCTAAGTAAAAATTTTCTTTACCAGAATAGGTTCTGTTAGGGATTCTTCCTTGGACTACACTATTCATATTATCCTAAGTCATCATCCATGCTGAAAATATCTTGAAGAGGCTATTTCTCTATAAAAATTAATCATGAACATCTCTAACAAGATTCCATGCAGGGACTGAAGCTGTTGCATTTGTAAAAGAAGGGATATTCTTTTTCATTCCTTTTTGATCTTGTCCCTTCCAGTTGTCATTTTGTTTTCTCTGCCTCATTTCCTACTCTAATGTAAACAAAAACCCACATTGAGAAGTAGATGATACCAATAGTCTGCAAAAAAGAAGAAGAGTACAGGAACTTCTGGGCAGAAAAAGAAATTAACCTTTTTAAAAACTTGATGATAAATGATTCCTAGTGAAATACTCTGTATAATGAAATTGGGGAATGCCAGCACATTCTAGAGAGATCCGAAGGAACTTTTGATGATGTCATTCAAAAGAACTCACCCTTATTCCTTTCTGGGGACACACTTTGTGCGGTGAGAGAAGCATACTAGCCAACTGATAGTGCTGCAAAGGTTTTTATCAGTTCAAATGCTTCATGTTCACTGCAACATCTGCAGTGAGGCAGGGATTACATTGTGGAATAGTATAGCTTTTTTGTTATCTGGAAGAAAATTCACTTCCTAATATGGGAGGCTACTGATAGACCTTTGTCTATAAGTTACAGAGAATTTTATTCAGGCATCTTCAATATTTAGGGCGATTTGCCATCTGAAGAAGTTTCATTCTTCCACAATGAAAAATCACAAATAGCCAAAACCGGTTTGGCTCAGTGGATAGAGCGTCAGCCTGCGGACTGAAGGGTCCCTGGTTCAATTCTGGTCAAGGGCATGTACCTTGGTTGTGGGCATATCCCCAGTAGGGGGTGTGCAAGAGGCAGCTGATCGATGACTCTCTCTCATCGATGTTTCTAACTCTCTCTCTCTCTCTTCCTCTCTGTAAAAAAAAATCAATAAAATATATTTTTTTAAAAAGAAAAGAAAAATTACAAATATAGTCTTGTATTAGTTTGCCTGGTCTGCTATAACAATGTACCACAAATTGGGTAGCTTAAACAATAGCAATTTATTGTCTCACAGTTATGGAGGCTAGAAGTTGAAAATCACCGTGTCAGCAAAGTTAGTTCCTTCAGAGGCCTGTGAGGGAAGACTCTGTTCTAGGCCCCTTTCCATGGCTTGTGGATGGCTGCATTCTCCCTGAGCCCCTTCACTTCATTTTCCCTCTCTTCACGTTTTCCTCTGGGTCTAAATTTCTCATTTTTTAAGGACACCAGTCACACTGGATTAGAACCCACCCTAATGACCTTATTGAACTTGATTACCTCTGTTAAGGCCCTATCTTCAAATAAGGTCATGTTCTAAGGTACTGGGGGCTAGGATTCCAACATCATTTTTGGAGGGGAAGCATAATTCAACCATAACAGGTCCCACATTCATATTGTCTCAAGAGAAAAACTCTTTTGCCTGGTCTGTTCATGTGGCCTCTTTTATTCTAGATCCTTCCATGTCATTTGACTTTGAAATGGGTAGATGTGAGGTAATGGACATCGCTTCAAATGGGAAGAAGCCTTTGGCTTCTTTCAGTGGAGCATATCTGTTGGAGAAGAAATAGAGATAGGGAGGGAGAGGAAGAAAAAAAGTGAATATCAGTATAATTCATATCTTTAACCTCTGTATTGGCTCCCTGAATATGTACCTTTCATTTTTTTCTGGTTGATGCTTCTTATTTGAGAGATTGTAGGAAAGTCTGAAGCATGAGACAAGAGAGACCATTCTTACGGAAAAGCTACTGGAAACTGCTAGGGTGAATGCAATAGTTGGGTAAAGCCAGGACCTCAGGAAATCACTAGGGCAGAGCAAACAGTAATAGCCAGGTTGATAGAGACTCAGATATGGTGCCCCGCTGCTGGCTTTGTACATGGGGGTGGGGGGGACGGTCAAAAAAAGAACAACAGCACTTCTGTTCAGGAGAAAGATGCCCCTTTAGATCTTGCTCCAATGCCAGACAATTCAGCCCATCCCTGTATATTTCTGGTGTCTTTCAAGCAGCTGCCCAGTGCAGGAGTTCAGAGGGAGTGAGTCCAAGTGAACCCATGTGTGTGCCCTTTAAGAGGAATTCCAAAAGCCCTCAGTCTCACTCAGCCACAATCTTTATTGGGTTTCACAGCCAGAAGTTATGGGGACTTCTCTTCCTGGCACTGGAACCCTGGGCTGGGGGCCCTGGTTTGGGGCTATGACACTCGCTCCTCTACAGTCAAGATATACCTCCCAATATTTATCTGCCACACGTGGGTGTAAGACCACTCCATTCCCCCTCTACGCCCCTTCCACCACTCTCTATGTGGCTTCTTTTTTATATCCATAATATATGGCTTCCATTCAGCTACATTTCAGGCAGATATGAATGATGGTTGTTCTATAGTTTAGTTATAATTTTGATATGGTTGTGGGAGGATGGGAGTACCAAATTTATCTACACTACAATCTTGACCAGAAGCCCTATTTTCATGTTGTTGTTTTTAAATAAAGGGCCTGTTCACGTCTCTGGGCCATTTTTAAAACTTTATTTTTTTATTGATTTTTTTATTGATTTCAGAGAGGAATGAAGAGGGAGAGAGAGGTAGAAACACCAATGATGAGAGAGAATCATTGATCGGCTGCCTCCTGCACGCACCCCACTCTTCAGCCCACAGGCCGACGCTCCATCCCCTGAGCCAAACTGGCTAGGGCTGGGCCATTTTTAAATTGTCATTTAAAAAATTATTTAGCAATAGTGGTTCTTTATTATATTCTGGATAAAAATCATTTGTAATATATATGCATTCCAAATGTATTCTCTAAGTATATGCACCATGCTTTTCAGTTTTCTGAAAGTAATCTTCTAAAGTATGATGTTTTCCATAGTTTATATGAAGTCCAACTTATAATTTTTGTCTTTTATTTTAGTGTTTTAATATATATTTTATTGATTTCTGAGAGGAAGGGAGAGGGAGAAAGAGATAGAAACATCAATGATGAGAGAGAATCATTGATCAGCTGCCTCCTGCACGCCCCACATGGGGATTGAGCCCACAACCCGGGCATATACCTTAATGGGGAATCTAATGGTGATCTACTGGTTCATAGGTTGATGATCAATCACTGAGCCATACTGGCCAGGCAGTCTTCTATTGTTTGAAGTCCTCCAAAAAACAGATGCCAAGAAAGAATTAGACATTTATGAAGTTTATTGGGGGAACACTGGTAGAGGGTAAAGAAGAGAGAAGGAGCAGTTGAGGGAAGCCTTCGGTGTATGAAAGGAAAGGGAAAGGGACAGGGAAGGAAGAACCCATGTTTACAGTTGAAGTTTTTTTTTTTTTTTTAATCTCTTTTGAATAAATTGGAAACTCAGAACAAATACTGTTGCTACCGGAGTTGTGTGCCAGACAGGAATGGCTCAGCTCTAGTAACCCTCAACTGCTCAGTCATAACCAATAGCAACCTGAAGAGAGCCTGACCTCAATGTGAATACTGCATTGAGTACAAAAGTGCATGACCTGGCTGGTTGCTCAGTGGTTAGAGTGTCGGGCAGACCGAGGGGCCTCTGGTTCAATTCCCGCTCAAGGTTACAGGTTCCCCAGTGCCAATAGGGATGTGTGTGGGAGGCAACCAATTGATGTGTTTCTCTCACTTCAGTGTCTCTCTCTCTCTCTCTCTCTCTCTCTCTCTCTCTCTCTCTCTCTCTCTCTCTCTCTCTCTCTCTCTCTCTCTCCTCCTCTTACCTCCCTTCCACAATCTCTAGCAATCAATGGGAAAAATACCCACAGGCGAGGACTTAAAAGAAAAAAAAAGTGCAGTATCTGGAAGGTGACTGCTCACTATTATCATGATAGAAGGTTGTCTTGAAGGGAAGTCCAAGTGGCACACACTTCCATAGCTACCCCAGTGCAACACTGGAGCACAGATCTACTTATTTAAGTTATGAGAACATCTACTACTTCATGGTTGATATGGCCTCTCTTCATGAAAGAAAACTTATAAGATGTAGATTAGTGTAATGAACTACAGCCCCCATCACTGTAATTGGTCTCCATACTACAATTGTGATTCATTCTATTCCTGTTCCACTATTTAAATTCCAACATTTTTATTTATTTAAAATTTTGTAATTGATTTTAGGGAGGGAGGGAAGAAGGGAGGAAGGGATAGAGAAAGACACACACACACACACACACACAGAGAGAGAGAGAGAGAGAGAGAGAGAGAGAGAGAGAGAGAGATCAATTGGATGCCTTCCACATGCTTCCTGACTGGGGATCAAACCCACCACCTTTTGCTGTATGGTCCAATGCTCTAACCAACTGAGCCACACCCATCAGGGCTCTATCATTTCTATTTTTTTAAATATATTTTATTGATTTCAGAGAGGAACGGAAAAGGAGAGAGAGATAGAAACATCAAATTATTTCCATCATGATGAAAATAATTGATCTGCTGCTTCCTGCATGCCCCACACTGTGGATCAAGCCTAGCAATTGGGGCATGTGCCTCAATAGGGAATCCAACTGCAACCTCCTGGTTAATAGGTCTATGCTGACCACTGAACCAGGTGGCTGGGCTAACTATGTTTTTGATTTGCATTTTTCTAATGATTAGTGATGTTGTGCTCTTTATCATAGACCTGTTGGCCATTTGCATGTCTTCTTTGGAGAAATGTATATCCAGGTCCTTCCCACAATTTCTTTTCCTTTTTTAAAAAAAAATAATTTTTTATTTTTCAGATTATTACAATTGTTCCTCTCCCCCCCCCCATAGCTCCACTCCACCCATTTCTCACTCCCCCCCTCTGCCCTTACTCCACCCCAGCACTGTCCTCATCCAATTTTTGTCCAGTCTCTTCCCGCACCCCCACACCCCTTTCCCTCTGAGAATTGTCAGTCCACTCCCTTTCTATGCCCCTAATTCTATTATATTCACCAGTTTATTTTGTTCATCATATCTTTTATTCACTTGATTTTTAGATTCACTTCTTGATAGATATGTATTTGTTGTTAATAATTTTTATCTTTACCATTTTCTTCTTCTTCCTCTTCTTAAAGAATACCTTTCAGCATTTCATATAATACTGATTTGGTGGTGATGAACTCCTTTAGCTTTATTTTATCCTTGAAGCTCTTTGTCTGATCTTCAATTCTGAATGATAGCTTTGTTGGGTAGAGTAATCTTGGTTGTAGGTTCTTGCTGTTCATCACTTCGAATATTTCTTGCCACTCCCTTCTGGCCTGCATAGTTTCTGTTGAGAAATCAGCTGATAGTTGTATGGGTGCTCCCTTGTACAATAGATAATTAACTATTTCTCTCTTGCTGCTTTTAATATTCTCTCTTTGTCTTTTGCTCTTGGCATTTTAATTATGATGTGTCTTGGTGTGGTCCTCTTTGGATTCCTTTTGTTTGGGGTTCTGTGTGCTTCCTAGACTTGTAAGTCTATCAATATTTCTTTTACTAGGTGGGGAAGTTTTTGGTCATTATTTCTTCAAATAGGTTTTCAGTGTCTTGCTTTCTCTCTTCTTTTGACAATCTCAGAATTCAGATGTAGGTGCACTTGAAGTTGTCCTAGAGGCTCCTTACACTATCTTCATATTTTGGATTCTTTTTGCTTTTTGCTTTTTTGGTTGGGTGTTTTTGGTTCTTTGTATTTGAAATCTTTGATTTGATTCTTGCTAGTCTGCTATTGGATCTCTGTATATTGTTTTTTATTTCAGTCAGTGTATGCTCCATTTCTAGTTGGTCCTTTTTCATATCCTCAAGGGTCTCACTAAATTTATCTGCCTTTTCTAGGAAATTCTTGAAAAAACTTATAATTGTGGTTTTGAACTCTATACCCAGTCATTTGCTTTCCTCCACTTCTTTCATTTGTGACCTGTTTCTTTGTCTCCACATTTTGGTTGCTTCCCTGAGTTGGTAGAGTGGATTTGTGCGCTAGGTGTCCTATAGGGCCCAGTGGCTCAGCCTCCCAGTTACCTGAGGTGGATGCTCTTGGTGCTCCCCTTTGTGGGCTGTGTGCACAATCTTGTTGTAGTTAAGCCTTGATTGTTGTTGGTATCACTGAGAAGAATTGATCTCCAGGTCAATTGGATGTGATGATCAGCTGTGTCTACCCTGGGAGAACTTCTGTGCTGGAGACACCCTTATGAGAGAAATTTCCTTCAGTGGGGCTTTGGTGTTCACTGAGTCTTCCCCTGAGTGTGTCCCTTATGGATCTAAGGAGTTGTAATCTGGATGGTCTCACTCTGATCACGGGGTACACTGGCTCTTGTATCTCCAAGAAGATGCTAGTTTAGCCTCTGCCTGAGGCCACCTAGCAGGAGCTACGGAGAGATCTGCAGATTCCTCTTCTTTTTTGGGGTTTTGAAGGTTCCCAGATGAGGCCCAGCTGTAAAGCAATGCAAGCTGCTGTGGGGCCTTGGGCCTTTTTTGGATGTTCTGGGTCTCACTGACTCAGCTGCAATTTGTTAGGTAAGTTTAAAATTCAAAGGACCAGGCCATTCATATGCAAAAGCCTCTGGGCTCAACTTGGATGGGTTGGAGTCTCAGGGCAGAGCAAACAGCAATGCCTTCCTGGAGGGGGAGGGGGGATCTCAGGGTGGAGTAAACAGCAATGACTTTCCATCAGCCTTGCCCTAAGAGGCCCCTGGGTCTCAGTGTCCCACAGTAATCACTGCAAGCACTTCTGAGAGAAAGCCGCCCTCGAGTTTTGCCTGCTGACAGACAGTCCAGTTTCTCCCCGTATAAGTGTGGGTCCCCAGAGTCTCTCCCAGAACTGGAATTCAAAGCAGTCGGGAGCTTTTGTCTCTATCCATATCAAGAAAGCCAGCCTCGTATGTTAAGTGTTCTGGTAGATATTATGTTATGTTTCTACACCACACACACACACACACACACACACACACACACACACACACACAAATAGTATTAAAGGGAGTGGGAGGAAACATTAGAAGGTCATTAATAATCTATGACCTTGATGGTCATAATGGTTTCACAGGTGTATACTTAGCTCCAAGCTCATCATTTTTTTAAAATTTTTTTTTAAATAGTTATTTTTTTTAATATATTTTATTATTTTGTACAGAGAGGAAGGGAGAGAGATAGAAAGCTAGAAACATCGATGAGAGAGAGAGTCATCGACCAGCTGCCTCTTGCACACCCCCTACTGGGGATATGCTCGCAACCAAGGTACATGCCCTTGACCAGAATCGAACCCGGGACCTTTCAGTCCCCAAGCTGACGCTCTATCCATTGAGCCAAACTGGTCTCGGCCAAGCTCATCATTTTATACATGCGTTGGCAAAAGTACATTTACAGTTGTTTGTATGAAAAAAAAATATGAAGGTTATTATTATTATTAAAATAGCTTTATTTACTCTGTTTCACACATAACTGTAAGCCTATTTTTGCCAACCCATATATTCAACAAGAAATCTTTATACATATTAATAACACCTCAATAAAATTTTTAAATGAGAGCTTCTCTCCCCCAAACAAAAAAGAGTGCCCTCACCAGACACAGAATCCAGAACTGTGAAAAATAAATGTTTTTTAAGCCACCCAGTCTATGCTATTTGTTATAGAAGCCTGAACTAAAACTGCGAGTAACTGATAAGAGATATGAGGTTTCTTTTTGGAGTGATGAAGATATTCTAAAATTAGATTTTGGTGATATTGTAGAACTATGCAAATAAACTAAAAGCCATTGACTTGTACACTTAAATGGATGAATTTTATACTATGCTGATTATATCTCAATAAATCTGTTAAAAATTAAAAGAGCCCACTAGGTTGGTGTGGCTGTAGTTGAGCATCGACCCATATATCAGGTCACAGTTCAATTCCTGGTCAGTGCACATGCCCAGGTTGTGGCCTTGATCCCCAGTAGGGAGCATGCAGGTGGCAGTCAATCCATGATTATCATCATTGATGTTTCTACATCTCTCTTGCTCTTCTTTCCTCTCTCTGAAATCAATAAAAACATATCCTATCTAATAAAAGAGTAATATGCAAATTGACTGTACCTCCACTATGCCCAAAAGCCACACCCCAGAGCCAATCAGGAGTGAATATGCAAATAAACCTAACCAAGATGGCTGTGGCCACAGAGAGCAGAAGAGAGGGTTGGGTTTTCCTGGCAATGGAGGAAGCCAAGCTTTCCCCTTGCCCTTGCTGGCCTCCACTCAATGCTACAAAGTTTCAATGATAGAAGATAAATAAATCCCAACAAAAATGACAGCAGCCATGGAACTGGAGAGAGCATGAGGCTAAGGTTGCCCCAGGCAATGGAGCAAGCCAAGCTTCTGCAGCCCTGGCCAGCCTAGGCCTCCACTCCAGGCTACAAAGTTTCAGTTGTAGAAGGTAAATAAATCCTAGATACCAGGGCCTCCGCTTGCGTTGCCAGGGGGCGTGGCCAGCCTGAAAACCACCACAGGCTTCTCACTCAGGTCACCCCATGTCCCAAGGGAACCCCAACCCTGATCCAGGACACCCTTTAGGGCAAACCAGCTGGTCCCCGACCATGCACCAGGCTTCTATCCTATCTAATAAAAGAGTAATATGCAGATTGACCATCACTCCAACACACAAGATGGCTGCCCCCATGTGGTCAAACATCCTGTTCCCATGTGGACACAAGATGACCACCACAAGATGGCCAGCAGGGAAGGGCAGTTGGGAGGGACCAGTCCTACAAGGGAGGGCAGTTGGGGGCAATCAAGCCTACAGGAGAGGGCAGTTAGGGGTGACCAGGCCTGCAGGGAAGGGCAGTTAGGGGCAATCAGTCTGGCAAGGGAGCAGTTAGGCATCAATCAGGCTGGCAGGGGAGTGGTTAGGGGGTGATCAGGCTGGCAGGCAGAAGCAGTTAGCAGCAATCAGAAAGGCAGGCAGGAGAGCAGTTGGGAGCCAGCAGTCCTGGATTGTGAGAGGGATCTCCAACTGCCTGTTTAGGACTGATCCTACCAGGATCGGGCCTAAATGGGTAGTTAGACATCCCTTGAGGGGTCCCAGATTGGAGAGGGTGCAGGCTGGGCTGAGAGAACCCCCCCCCCCCCGCACAAATTTTGTGCAAAGGCCTCTAGTATATACATAAAAGGCAAGCAACAGGAACACCAGAATGACCAGAATAACCAGTTTCTTTGACGGGCACTGCAGCCCCAATTGCCCCTCCCCAATTGCCCCCCCCAATTGGGGTCAGGGCCAGACAGCCAATCTCCTACATCCCCTCCCCCTGGCTGGTCCAGCCTCAATGGGCCCCAGTTGGGGCAGGCAGGCCAGACCCCACCCATGCATGAATTTGTGCACTGGACCTCTAGCATTTTTATTAAAAATCCTTGAAAATTTTTATCTTTTTCTTTAAAAAAAAAAAAAAGAAAAGGAAAGAGCTCCAGGACAGATAGCATATTGGTTAAGGGTGCAGGGCTTCTGGTATCTTCAATTTCAATGTGAGTCCCAGGTCTGCCAGCTTTTAGCCATAGGATCTTGGGGAAATTAGTTGCCATTGCTACGCTTCTGTTTCTTCAGATATAAATGGCACTTACCTCATGAGGGGTGTTGAAGATTAAACAAGAACATGTGTGTAAGTTTCCTGGAATGCTGAGTGTGCTAAAAAAAAAAATCTTCATCCATTTTGTTATTATATAGGTCTTCATCTCTAATTCAAGGACATTCTTTAAATAGAATAAAGTAATCCCTAGGAAAATTAAAAAAATACTTAAGAGCTTAAAAATATTTGAAAAATATTTGAGAGCTTAATTTGCAGAAATATAGTAATAACTAATATTTTTCTGGACATAGAGCAGGTTTATACATAAATTAACATTCTTATAACTGTATTTCTTTCCCCAGAATCTTTAAATGATTCTATGAATCAGCTCTACCATTTTTTTGGTTTCCTGAATAATGAGTTAAATAAAACTTTTACAGGTGTTCATGAAGAAGCTATGTGAAAATTATGGTTGTAATATTTTGAGAATTGTATTTTCTTTTTTTTATTTCTTTTTTTTTTAAGGCCTGAGAGCCTCTTCCATCCTTGTCAAGGGGAGTGTTAACCTTCTCTCTTTTCATACAACACAAGAAAATTGTATTTTCAAGCCACTTGTTATATAAGTTCTCTCTACTAATATTGCCCTGGAACCCAAAATCTCATAATATTAAACCACTCAAAGGCCACTTTGTCCCCTCCATGCCTGCATTTTCTATATTAAAATTTTTTTCTTAATATATATATATATATATATATATATATATATATATATTTTTTTTTTTTTTTTTTTTTTTTTTTTACAGAGAGGAGGAGAGAGAGATAGAGAACTAGAAACGTCATTGAGAGAGAAACACCGACCAGCTGCCTCTTGCACACCCCCTACCGGGGATGTGCCCACAACCAATGTACATGCCCCTGACCAGAATCGAACCCAGGACCTTTCAGTCCGCAGACCGACACTCTACCACTGAGCCAAACCGGTTTCGGCAGGCCAAACTGGTTTCGGCTGTATATTAAATTTTTGTACATGTCAGAAAATTTGTGAAATTATGTCTTAATTAAATTACCCTTCCCCAGAATTTTAGTTTAATTTCATTTTCTCTCTCATGACTCATATTTCTCTGTTTTATGAATCTTATGTTTATTCCTTCATTGATGCTCACTTGAGGGGTGCTTCATTCTGGGAGATAGAATAGTTTACTGAGAATGAAGTGAGGGAAACCAAGAATGACAACTGTAACAGGTGATATGATCAATGTTTGTGTCCCCTACCCCATTTTGAAGCCCCAATCCCCAATGTGATGGTATTTGGAGGTTATTAGATTTAGATGAGGTTGGAGCTCCCAAGATGGAATCAGTGCCTTTTAATAAGAGGAAAAGAGCAGAGCGTTCTCTCTCTCTCTCTCTCCCCCACACACACCCTCCATGTGAATATACAGCAAGAAGGCAGCATTTTCAAACTAGTAAATGAGCACTCATAAGACACCTAATATACCAACACCTTGAGCATGGCCTTCCCAGCATCCAAAACTATGAGAAATGTGTTTTATTGTTTAAGTTACTAAAGCTATGGTATTTTGTAGCAGCCTAAACTGCTTGAGGCACAAATGAAAACAACCTACCTTCTCCCCTTACAAATAACATGTCTTCTGTCCTTTCATGAGATCTTGCAAACCTGTTCATGATTAATTCTTACAAATTATTAACCCTCCCTAACACATTTGTATCACATATAAGGACTGGGAATGGTACAACTAGTCTAGATTAAATAACCCCTAAACAGCCATTCTGACAGAAGGAAGAAAGCTGTTGGGAAATTTTTGGTGAGGGAGATAGGAGGTTACGACATTGTTCAAAGGATACCCAGCAGGTCCATGCCCATACTACCTATATCTAGAACCAGGTGGACACAGATTGTATGGGAATATGTTGAACCTGCTCCCTAAAGTAAACTGTTTCCAAACAGTTCTCAAATTAGCAAAATCTATGTTTAAAACCAAACAGTGAATATGCTTATCACCCTATCTATCCATCTAGGAAGGCAGACTCCCAGAACCTCAAATTGAAACCTCATAATTTGCCTTTTAAAAATTGTTTTAAGAACCTGTGAACCATAAAAACTTCATTTTATTCAGCAATTCAAATTATTACTCTGACTTCAACACTTTGATATATTACATGCTATATTGCAAGTTAATGATAGTTTCACTATGTGGAGGAATAAGAAATAAGACATAGTATAGGTGCCCTAGCCAGTTTGGCCCAGTGGATAGTTGGCTTTCAGACTGAAGGGCCCCAGGTTCAATTCTGGTCAAGTGCATATACACAGGTTTCAGGCTCAATCCCCAGTAGGGGCCATGAAGGAGGCAGCCGGTGAATGATTCTCTCTCATTTTTGACGTTTCTCTCTTTCCCTCTCCCTTCCTCTCTGAAATCAATAACAAAATATTTTTAAAAAGACATAATGCATGTAATTTCCTTTCAGTTATCCTATATAATAAAAGTGTAATAGGCAAATTGACCGAACGGTGGAACAACTGCTCACTATGACATGCACTGAGCACCAGGAGTCAGACGCTCAACGTAGGAGCTGCTCCCTGATGGTCAGTGGGCCCCCACAGGGGGAGTGCCACTCAGCCACAAGCCAGGCTAATGGCTGGTGAGCACAGCAGCAGTGGCTGGAGCCTCTCCAGTCTCCATAGCAGCACTAAGGCTGTCCAACTGCAGCTTAGGGCCACTCTCATGGAGAGCAGGCCTCAGCCATCAGTCGGACATCCCCCAAGGGCTCCCAGACTGATAAAGAGCACAGACCGAGCTGAGGGACCCCTCCTCCCACACCACTGCACGAATGTCGTGCACCAAGCCTCTAATATATATATAGTCCTGGAAACCACAGAATATGAATAGCAAAGATTAACCATGAAAATGAAAAAAGAAGACAGTGAAATAAAAGTGAAAAGATACTGGTGTGAATTATTCCTTTATCCCATACAGGAAAATGACCAAAATTTAGAAATGAGAGAAAAGATTTATTGTAAACAGGCAGCAGGGAAAAAGTAAGACCAAAAATTATATGGATTGACTCCATAAAAGCCATAGGCATGAGTCTGCAGGAGCTGAGCAAGGCTGAGGACAGAACATTGTGGCCATCACTCATCCATAAGGTCTCTTACATCAGAGCCCTCTCAACAGCACGTAACACACAACCTTTAGACATCATAACAAAGAGCTGTCTATAAGCAGACCTGTGAACCATCTGACTTAGGATGTTTAACTCTGTTGAAGAACAGTTGGTGAGGAATAGGTTTTTAATCTTACTATAAATATGAAGTTAAACTGAGGATAAACAAAGAGCAATGACTTTCTGACTATTAGGGAAGTGTACACTTTTATTCTCCTACAGGTAAAAAAACAAGGCTAGTTTCTAAATAATCTCATTTCTGCATGCATTTTACCATCCCTATTATTTATATAATGAAAGTTCCATACATGTTTATTTTTTAAATACGTACCTATGTAATTTTGCTGGTTCCCTGAAAAACTGGCATATAAAACTTAGATATTGTTCACCATCAATGTGGGATTTATAGTTAGGACAATTTATGCTTTCAAACCACTTTTTAGAAATGAGAAAACCTTTTCAGAGAAGCCACCAGGCTGACTATTCACATTGCCTTGGCAAAAATAAAGATCCAATTCATAAGAGGTTTGAAAAAATCTTGACTGGATTAAACAGTCATCAGTGGGGTCTCTATCACCAGGATCATCTCAGGTTTCCAATTTGGTGTTTTGTATGCAAGAGTCAACAGACAGTGTCTCTAACATCACCCATAGAATGGTAAAGGATATATTTTCTGGACAAGAAATGGACCACATTTATAGGAACAGGAAAAAAGTAGAGCCATATTTATTGAGACTATTTTATAATAGTGTTTCACATTTATTGAAAAAAACAAACGCTTGTCCACATAGTGTTAAGAAATATGGTAGAATCTAAGAGTTATCTGGTAGAGCAACAAGCACATATTAAGGAAATACAGCAAATTCATAAGAGAACTGGGTGCTGGGCAAAACTAACAGGTCCACAGGAGAAAACGAGTGGCTCGACTTGGCTGCTGGGCACCCCTGGGACCTGGCAGCCACCTGGCAGGAATAGAAGGTGTCTCTGGGAGCAGGGAGGGAATGGGCCCCGCTGAAGGTGAAAGGCTGGCCGGCCCCTCCAAGGGCTTGGCGAGCTGCTGGAATCACTGTCCAGGGGCTGTGGCCAGCTCAGATACCTCCTGGGTGAGAAGAGATCACTGGCGGCTGCAGTCTGTAGGTGGGAGGTGGCGGATGGTGCTGTCAGCCTCAGCGCTGGTCCCTGGGCACACCTATGCAGGCCCGCTGGCCTGGCAGGGAGAGGTTGGCAAAGGCTGGTCTGCGGGGGTCTTCCAGTGTGCAGTGGGAGCCCAGCTCACAGTTGGAGCCCAGGACAGAGTCCAAGACTGCTGGGAGGGGCCAGGCTGGCAGGAGGGGGCGGTGGCAGCGCGCTCCAGAGCCACCCAGCTGCAGCAGGAACCTGGGGCACTATTCCTGGAACAAAGGCAAGCACTAGGCCGGAAGGAATAGGAGCGCGGGGGACATCACCGCCACTGGAACACAGGGATGGAGAGGCGCGGTGGGAGGACACTCGCCGGTGGCCATCTGGGCGGCAGCCGCCGGCCGGCTGGCGCGGGAACCCTCCCCCGAGAGCACCTGTCCCAGGGCGGGCCCGAGCGAGGGTCTCCTGGCCTAGAAGTCCTCGTCCTCCACCCAGCCAAAGACCCGCTTCATCTCGGCCAGGAAGCCCCGGTAATCCTTGAGCAGGGGGCTGTCCTTCCTGATGTAGGGGATCACCCACTGCAGGGCCCGCCCCGTGAGGCGGGTGATGAGGAACGTCACCTTCAGGGCATCGCTGCAGAACAGCGTGTCGTCCACCAGCATGTAGGCGCCGGTCTGCACGATGAACTCCGGGAGCCGGTCGGTGTCGCCGTCAAACGTCTCCGGGAAGGGGATGGGGTTCCTCCAGCGAGGCCTCCGGTGCCTGAGGGGTAAGGCCAGGAGGGCCTTGATCAGCTGCACTCGGCCCTCCATGGCACCGCGCTGGCTCTCGCTGGCTGGTCTGTGCTCTGCTGGGCTCACCGGAGGTGGGCGGGGCTGAGCGAGGGCGGAGCTGAGAGGAGGTGGGCGGGGAGTCAAGGCAGGAAGCATCACTGTGCAGGGGCGGGCCCAGGCCCGCGGTAGGCGGGGCCAAGGGCGGTGTCTGGCACGTGTGTGGGTTCTGACTACCAGGCGTTTGTCGCTAGGGCAGGGGCACTCGCAGGGCGGGGTGAGGATCCGGGGCCCAGGGCCAGGGTGGGCGGGGCCATGAGCAGCACCCAGCCAGTGAGTGGTCTCTGCCCACAAGGCAGCTAGTTGTTAGCTGATGTGCAGGTGCAAAACAGAAAAGATGGGACAATGAGTTAGGGCACAGGAAGACAGAGGGAGGGGTCAGGGCTGGGTCTAACTCCCCTTGAGAGAAGCCAGACAGAATTCATAGCAGCTGGGATGAGCTTTTTCTGGGCTAGCCTCCCTCTGGGGAGGGGCGAGAATCAGGGGAGGAGCCCAGGATACCTAGCTCAATGTGATGTAGGTGCCAGCTGCATGTGGGGACCACAGGGTCCCTTTTCCAGGGTTGAGGTGGTCAGCCCCATCCCTTCCTCCCCTGGACTCTTGCATAATTATTGCAGACCCTCAATGCCACTTGAGTGCGGTCCTGTGAACACATTTTCCTGCTTATGGATGAATCTATCAGCTATAGAGGTATTACATGTATGGTTGTAAATGTGGTGGCCCTGAATGTTTGCCAACATAATCCAGAGTAGCATATTCAAAAGATAATGCACTACAATCAGTTTATATAAAGAGGGTTACTTGATTTTTTAAAAAATCTCTTAATGTATTATTGCAGAAGCCAAAAAAGGATTACCAGTATACAAACCAAAAGAAAAAAATAAGGGAGGTGGGGATGCTTTCCAAACGCGACTTTAAACAGGTTCTACCTGAGAATAAAGGAATGGGATTACTAAGCATTTCACAAATTAGAAAGGAGGAGGGGAAATTAACCATCACTCATTATATCTGAATTCATTTGTCTGGCTGAGTGCAAAAATTAATATAAATATATCACATGCTTTTATATATACAGTAAATAATCAGTTAAATATATATAGGGGTCCTCAGGCCAGTGTCACTGAGGGATTGAACATCAACCTATGAACTGGGTGATTATGGTTGGATTCCCCTATGCCTGGGGTTGCAGGCTCAATCTCCAGTAGCGGGTGAACAGGAGGAAACCAATCAATGATTCTCATCACTGATGTTTCTGCCACTCTCTCCCTCTCCCTTCATCTCTGAAATCAATTATATATATACTAGAGACCTGGTGCAGGAAATTGGTGCATGGGGCCCGGGGGGTAGGGGAGAGTTACATCCCTCAGCCCAGCCTGAATCCTCTCCAATCTGTGACCCCTTGAGTGATGTCTGACTGCCCGTGGGATAGGGCCTAAACCAGCAGTCGGACATCCCTCTCACAATCCAGGACTGCTGGGTTCCAACTGCTCCCTGCCTGCCTTCCTGATTGCGCCTAACTGCTTCTGCCTGCCAGCCTGATCACCCCCTATCCACTCCCCTGCCGGCCTGATTGATGTCTAAGTGCTCCCCTTCAAGCCTGTTTGCCCCCAACTTCCCTCCTCTGCTGGCCTGGTCACCCCTAACTTCCCTCCCCTGCAAGATTGATCACCTCCAACTGCCCTTCCTTGCAGGCATGGTCCCTCTCAACTGCCCTCTCTTGCAGGCCTGGTGCCTCCCAACTGCCCTCCCCTGCTGGCTATCTTATGGTGGCCATCTTGTGTCCACATTGGGGCAGAATCTTTGACCACATGGGGGCAGCTATTGTATGTTGGAATAATGGTCAATCTGCATATTACTCTTATTAAATAGGATATATATATGACATCCCTTGAGGGGTCACAGATTGGAGAGGGTGCATGAGAGGGTGCAGGCTGGGCTGAGGGAAGTGTCTTCCCACCCCCACCCCCACCCCCGGACCCATGCACGAATTTCGTGCACCAGGTCTTGATGAATATATATATTCATACTAGAGGCCCAGTACATGAAATTGGTGCACTTGGGGGGGCCCCTCAGCCCAGATTTCAAGAGGGTGCAGGCCAGGCCGAGGGACCCCACCAGTGCATGATCAGGGCCATGGAGAGACGCAGGAGGTTGGCCAGCTAGGGAGGAACCTCGGGAGGGCTCCACTCAGTCCTGATTGGCCAGACCTCAACAGCAAGCTAACCTACTGTTTAGATCGTCTGCCCCCTGTTGGTCAGTATATGTCATCGCGACTGGTCGGCCAGTTGACTGTCTGCCCCCTGGTGGTCAGTGCACATCATAGTGAGCCATTGAGCGGCCTTAGCATAACATTAGCATATTATGCTTTGATTGGTTGAATGGCTGACCAGACAACCAGACACTTAGCATATTAGGCCTTTATTACATAGGATGCCCTATTCAGAAAAACAATTCAATTCAAAGGAAATAGTGCCCAGAAATATATTTTTTTGAGTTGTGAAAGCCACATTAAGCAATTTCAAAGCTAAAGAGGGGTGCCAAAGAATGCTCAAACAAATGGTAAGATATCCCCATGTCTTGCATACGATGACAATGTCTTAAAGATCTTAAATTTCCCTAAGACAAATTACACTTCCAACACATGATTAAGTCATATCATGAGTCAATATTGTGTTTAATCCAACTATGGCCATTAATTTTCCCCAACATTATCCTACCAAACCAGCCAGAGGATTTTATTTTGATTAGACAAGCTCATTTTAAGGTTCAGATGGAAGAATAAACAACCAAAAAATGGTATGAAAATGGTTAAACCCCAACTCTGGAGGAACTCACCTATCATTCTCTGAGCTTCCAGAAAGTAGATAAGCTCTAGTGGGTAGTCACCCATGCACGTCAATTGCTATGTTCTTAGCCCTGCACAAATAATGTGGCTAGATGTCTCTGGTGTTTTAACTTGCAAAACTGGAGGTCAGAACTGAATTCAACCAATTTTACTTTGCTGTTTCTTCCATTTCCTCTTGGAGAACTATGAGGCCCTCTATATCAGCTACCATTGGCAGTGAATGATATTCCAGGGTGGGTAGAATAATACCATGAACAATTACATGACATGACCCAGTGGTTATGTGATTCGATTCACCTACCATATTTGGGAGCAGTTGAGTTCAACTTTAAAGATACTCACCATGCCAAAACCGGTTTGGCTCAGCTGTAGAGCGTCGGTCTGTGGACTGATTTCCGTCAAGGGCATGTACATTGGTTGTGGGCACATTCCCGGTAGGGGGTGTGCAAGAGGCAGTTGGTCGATGTTTCTGTTTCTCTCTCATCGACATTTCTAGCTCTCTATCTCTCTCCCTTCCTCTCTGTAAAAAATCAATAAAATATATTTTTAAAAATAAATAAATAAAGATACTCACCCCTAAGCCAGCTGCATATCCCTGTTTGAGTAGTTGAGAAATTCAGATAGCATATGACCTCCTGGAAAGGATCAGGCTGACAGTCTCAAATTATATGAAACTTGGTACCCTTTCCAGACAAGATCTGAAGTCAGTTACCTTTCATCCTATAGCAACAGAAGGAATCATTACTCTGCACAAGGGGGTGGGGACATAAAATGACAGGAGTCAGAGAAGGGATTGCTCATGCCTAAGTCTTGAAAGTGGGAAGGGGGGTGGATTTCCCAAGACAAAGGAAGGAAATGATTGGATATGGAAATCCTGAAGAGAATGGTTGGGAGACATGTGAATTAATTGCTGGGACTAATCCTGGAAGTCCGCTAAGAGTGACCTTGTTGTCGGTTTTCCTTGCCTTTCCCCCAGTTTCCCCCCCCTAACTGGCTTGCCAACATTCAGAGTACAAACTTTGGGTCCTTCACAGTGTGCCCGGGGCTCACGTGATTTCCTTGCATCCCAGCTTTGATGTCTCCCCATGTCTCCACCTAATAGCAAAGAACTCACATTTACCCTTAGGGATGGGAGAAGCACAGCATGGAAGGCTCTGTGGAGGAGGAAGGTGCAATGGCACTAGGCCTGGATCAACTTGGTCAGCACGATTTCCAAAATCAGAGATAACATCAATGTTATGGTATATGCAAAAGCCTGAGTAGTAGAGGTGGACATTGAAGAATGAGCATAGATATGAAAGTGATAACAATATGGGTAAAGATGAGGTTTTTTTGGTTGGGCCTTGTGATCTGGACCAAGTGGCCACTCACAGATCTGGAGAGATTGGACAATCTCCCTATCAATCATTGCAGGCCCTCCAATGATGATATGTGAGGGCGGGCCACAAGGAGGCTGTGGGAGAAGCTCTACCACGTGAGCAAGCTCATTAAAATCTGGATTGTACAGTGCGGCTTCCGGGACTTCCGGGACAGTTTCACTCAGTGTTGAGGGAACATGGCAGCTCCCTGTCCGGCGATCTCAAAGTGTAAGTTTAATTTACTTTATTTTGCAATTAGCTGTCGGTAGTGCGATTTTCAGAGACTCGGATAGATGGTGTATCCTGATATAATTTGGCAGACGTGTCCCATGTGCTCCTGGATTGATGATAGGGAAGGTCCCTTAACTGCTGCCGGCACAGTGTTGAGTTTTATATAACAGCATGATGGGTTTTGGGGCCATTTTATGTGTTTAAATGTGGGTCTTGAACCCCACTATTCATGGTCTTAAATTGTTTGTGGTGTTTGCTGCTTAAAATGAGGAAACTACTATAGTGCTCATGGCTGAGATGGTGTGGGTCCAGGGCAGCACAGTGGCGGTTGGTCGCCAGGAAGCTGATGTTGCCTCTTATTGTACAATGTTGTTGGGTAGACATTGTTACCAGGTATTTGTTTAAATCTCGGTCTTGGCTATTTTCATGAGATTTCTTATCAGTAACAGGATTTCTTTCATGTTCGACCTGGATAGAGGAAGTAAGGCCTTGAGGAGTATGAGAGGGCTTTTGACAGCTCATGGCCATAGCAGCCCTTGAGCACAGGTTGTTGTTGTTATTGATATGTCACTTAATAACATGACTGTAAGTTTAATATTTGGTTACATTTCAGAGTCGGCCTGTTTCTTATGTTTCCTTAGTAAGGACAAAAAATCCTGATAATTCCAAAGTAAAAATGAGTAAACAGGCCTGGCTGGCTCAGGGTTCCTTCACTGAACACTGGATACCACCATTGGATGCTGACTTGCATTTGTATGTAATGTACTTGTGTATTTCATATTATTGTATTTGAAAAAGAGTGGTCCAGATGAGTCTCCTGCATTTTCCACAAAACATGTTTTCTTATTTGCAAATTTCCTTGAAGAACATTGGTTGGCAAGAGCTTGTCCCTTTAAATCCCTGAAGGGAAACCCGCCTCCACTCCCAGGGATCCTATTTCTTGTTACATTTCTATAGTAATAAAACGGTAATATGCTAATTAGACCTGATAGACTGGACATCTTCCTGACATCATTCTGAACTGTCCTTCCTGACAAAGCCGGGGCCCGGGGGGCGCTGCCCAGGGTCCCGGGTGCCAACTCGGCCGAAGGCGGCCCATGTCCCAGGTGCCTGTGGCCGACTGGAGGAGGGAAGCCTGGGTCCTGGGTCCTGCGGGGGCTGAGGCAGAGGCTATTAGAAGCGATCAGGCAGGCAGCCAAGTGAGTGGTTAGGGGCAATCAGGCAGGCAGGCAAGCAGTTAGGGGCATTGGGCAGGCAGGCAAGCAGTTAGGGGCATCCGGCAGGCAGAGTGGTTAGGGGTGATCAGGCAGGAAGGCAGAGGTGGTTAGGGGCCATCAGGCAAGCAGGCAGGCAGGCAGGCAGGCAAGAAGGCAAGCAGTTAGGAGCCAGAGGTCCCGGATTGCTAGAGGGATGTCCCACTGCCGGTTTAGGCCTGATCCCTCAGGGATCCCACACTCGGACATCCAGAGGGGTCCTGTATTGCGAGAAGGTGCAGGCCCAGCTGAGGGACCCCCTCAAATGTGCACGAATTTTGTGCTCTAGGCCTCTAGTTGTAATATAATGGTGTTTGGGTTTTTCTTTGTCATTACAATTCATTTGAATTTGTTTTTTATGTTGGCCGTGTTTCATAAATATTCTTCACATGAAAATATCTTCAGTGTACACTTTTGGAAGTGAATTGTCCAGCCGGGCTCTCGAAAGTTCAGAAACTCTGAAGGCGCCCGAGCTGCTCTTATTGGACAAGACTGGACCTTGTTCAGTATTTAATTTTACATATTCATCCTCATGGATTCAATTAAATTTTGGTGCCGGCGCTTCTCATAAATGTCCTTTAACAGGTTTGGCAGAACTTTTTATCTACAGAGGAATTGTAGACTATCAAGTAGGAATAATGGCAATGCTAGAGAAAGAAGAGACATACATCACCAGGAGGACTTGAACTACAAAGCAGTGGTGCCAGGACCTCATCTCTGACTATGATAACTGGGAAAGTTTTGTGTTTTTTTAAAAATATATTTTATTGATTTTTTACAGAGAGTATGAGAGAGGGATAGAGAGTTAGAAACATCGATTAGAGTCAACGATCAGCTGCCTCTTGCACACCCCTCACTGGGAATGTGCCCACAACCAAGGTACATGCCCTTGACCGGAATCGAACCTGGGACCTTTCAGTCCACAGTCCGACACTCTATCCACTGAGCCAAACCAGTTTCGGCATACCTGGGAAAGTTTGTGTGTGTTGTCTCTCTCTGGGCAGGTGTTGATTGTACATGGCATAATTAAATGATGCCAGGAGGGGGCATTTTTTGAATCCACGGAAGAAGGGTAGATTGTACATGCTAGGGGTACAAGGAGTAGAAGATAATGATTGTCCATTAAACTTTTCGTCTACCTACCATCCCTTCCTTTTAGCAACTGATGAAAATCACAGAGATTCGTTTCTTCAGAATCACTTGTGATAGAAACACAGGAGCTGGAAAGACATTAGTACTCAGTAAAGCCCCCGAATAGGGACATCCTTGCTGGTTTTGGTGCCTCCATCTTTGAAGACTTCGGTTTCCTTGCCCAGAATCATTCTGATTCTTTGGTTCATCAAAATTGAGCGTTTGAACTCAACCTCTATGTTCCCAAGCAGTTTTCAGGAAGGATTTGAAATGAAGCTGTTAGATTTCTAGTAAAACTACCCAAAGTGGGGGCTTGTGTCATCATGTCTTGAAAGAGGGAAAGTTTACAACCATCTGACGACTCCCACCCACATACTGACGTACCTCAAACATGTCATGGGTTCTGCTGCTGACTACCTCAATAAAGGGAATATGGCAATGAGCGAGTCTTAATCCTTTTGTTGGCGGAGGATCTTGCTTTCAGTTTGTCAAAAGCGCAACATCTGTGAAGCAGTGAGACAAAGGATGGCTGTACTGGGGACTTGGATTCTAGAGACAGTGTCTCTGAGTTGCTGGAGAAGAAAGTCAATGCCAGTAGTCATTTGGGTGACAAGGACCAGCCAGGGTCTGAAGGCAGGCAGGGAACTGGGTAACTGCTTCCAAGGAAGGGGTCCATGATCACAAAAGAAAGCCCAGGTTGTGGGCCTGCCTGAGGGTGTCTGGGGTCTGGATCCTTCATCTGTGCCTGTAAAGTCAAACGTCTGGTCTCACCAGGAGGGTCTTAATCAGCTGCACTTGGCTGTCCATTGCATGGAGCTTGCTTGTATGTGCTGGTGGGGTTTGTTGGATATTCAGGGCAAGTGTGTTGTTTTGTGCAAGTGTGCAGAGATGGGTCCAGGTCTGGGCTGGGCGAGGCAAGGGCCTTATCTAGGTTGGGCTTGGGCTCTGTCTACAGGCCTTTTGTAGCTAGTTCACTGTGCACAGGGGACCTGAGAAGTTCTGGTTTGTGGTGGAGTTTGGGGTGGGGGTTGGGGTGGAGTTGTCTGGAGACGTGTATATGCCTACTGCCAGCTCAGGGAAGCAGGGTCGGAATTTGATGGTTTGGGCTGAGATGTTTGGAGGCAAGCCTCCTGGAAGGGGTAGTGATCAAGGAAGGTTCTCAGGACACCTGGCTCTGTACAGTAAGGCTGGAACCCTTAGCCTGTGGGTATCAGAGCATCCTTTTGGGGGGTTAAGGAGTGCTGCATTTTCACCTCTTCAGTCCCTCAGCCCCAGTGTGTTCTTTGCTGATCTTTAACTCAGGACATCACTTAAGTGAGGTCCTGTGAACATATTTTCCTGTAATAGATGGCTCAGTCAGAGAAGTATTGCACTGCTGGTTGTAGATGTGATGATGGCCTTGCACCAAATGAAAAGCCCCAAATGTTGGCCAACATAATCCAGTGCGAGATTCTCAAAGAAGAATGTACCATTACTGATCTTAAGAGTATTAAATGTTAATAAATTTCTTAATTCGTTTTAAAGGTTGTCAGCAATTATCTGGCACATTGAGGAACATTTCACAATACTGCAGCTTGCTTTCATGGCCAGCTGGAGACCGAGAGTGAGTAAGATTGCAAAACAGTTATATACATGGTAGGGAAAATATAGATTTACAGTTGTATGTGAAATACAAGGCTTATTCTTGTATTATTAATTGTTAGAGGCCTGCTGTATGAAATTCGTGCAGGGGAGGGGGCGATCCCTCAGCCCGGCCTGCACCCTCTCACAATCCAGGATCACTGGCTCCTAACCGCTCGCCTACCTGACTGTCTGATCGGCCCTAACTACTCTGCCTGCCTGCCTGATGGACCCTAACTGCCTCTGCCTCACCCCCTGCTGCCACAGCTTTGTCCAGAAGGACGTCCGGAATGATGTCTGGAAGGTTGTTCATAGATTATATTATTTTCCATATGAACAACTGTAAACCTACTTTTACTTCACCCTATATAATGTAATAATTATAGGAGTGGCATTCTATCACCTTATCCCTATTCTATTTGTTATAAATAAGTCATAGTCCCTATCTACACTGAAGGGCATCATTAGGAGTTGGGGATTATGAGGGCCACTTTAGTCTGTCTGCCATACCACGGTTTGATCCATTCACCCATTGAAGGGCATTTGTTATGTTTAACATTGTTGGCAATTACAAATAAATCAGCTATAAACATTCATGTACATATTTTTGTTTGAGCATCTGTTTTCATTTCTCTAGTGTAAATGTCTAGGAGGATTTCTGTGTCACATAGTTCTTTCATTTATTTTTTTAATGAAAAAATAAATGAAAGAACTATGGGGATGTTTATTAAAACCTGGACAGGGGATGTTTATTAAAACCTGGACAGTGAAACAAGGAAGGGCTTAGGATAACAGGAGAGGGACTATTTGGGGAAATGAGCGTAGGCTGTGCTGCTTTGGCTTGCTAAGAGGTCAGAGAAAGGGGGGCCTTGGAGACAGGTTCAGGGGGATAGCCCAGGACAAGCTACCACTACCCATTGCTGCCCTGGTTGCAAACCTTACGGGATCCCTTAGAGTTTAGAAAATGAATTCCTGTGGGGAAAGAAGTGGGGGAGGCACAGGCATGCTTCTGGAAGGCTATATCATATAGTTCTTAAAAAAAAAAAAACTCTCACCAAATTAGGAATAGAAGGGAATGCCTCCATCTGAAAGAGGTCATTTCCAGATACTTACAGCTAACATCATACTTAAAGGTGAAGGCCAAAATGCTTTCCATCCTAAGATAAAAAACAAGACAGACATGTACCCTGTCACCACTTCAGTTTTATATTATATTGGATGTTCCATCCAGTGCAATAAGACAGAAGAAGATAAAGAAAAGACAAATAAATAAAAGGCATGCAGATTGGCCATAAAAAAGGGCAAATTCTTGTTATTCACACACTACATGATAATACATATAGAAAACAGTTTCTCTAAGATCATCAACAAAAATAATATAACTAATTAGTGAGTTTAGCAAGGTTTCAGGACACATGGTGAATATAAAAATAATACTAGTATATCTAGTAACAAACAAGAGAACTTCAAAACTGAAAATATTTTAAATACCATGAATACTTGAAAAGATAGGGTTAAACATGATAATGGAAAAACTTGTATGTTAAAAATTATAGTATATAAACTAGACGAATTACAGAAATCTGAGTAGTGGAGAGATATACGTTCATGTGTTGGAAGACACAATATTGTTAAGATGGCATTTCTCCCCAAATCAATCTATAGATTCAAAGGCCCAGCAAAATTTTTAATAAGTAATGGATTCTAAAAATTTATATGGAAATGCAAAGGACATACAATGTACAAAAATACTTTGAAATAAACCTAACTTATAGTACTAATACTATTTGATTTCAAGATTTATGATAGCCCTAGCCGGTTTGGCTCAGTGGCTAGAGCGTCAGCCTGTGGACTGAGGGGTCGCTGGTTGGATTCCAGTCATAAGCACATGTCCAAGCTGCAGGCTAGGTCTCCAGTGGGGGGCGTTGCAGGAGGCAACCAATCAATGATTCTCATCATTGATGTTTCTATCCCTTTCTCCCTCTTTCTTCCTCTCTGAAATCAATAAAAAAATATTTTTTAAAATATTTATGATAAAGACAGTAATTAAAACAGTGTAGTGTTGTCATCAAGATACACATATGGACAAATGGAATAAAATATAGAAACCAGTAAAAGGCCCATGCATATATGCATAACTCAGTTTTTACAAAGGTATAAATGCAATCCAGTGAAGAAAGGATAGTCCTTTCAATAAGGAAAAATTAGCTGTCCATTTGCAAAGAAAAAAAATCAATCAATAGCTACTACCATGTACAAAAATTAAGTCAAAATCATTCATAGATCTACTAGTAAAACATAAAATGATAAAACTCATAGAAGAAAGCAGGAAAAAACACACCTGTTCAACCTGCCCTAGCTGGTTTGGCTTAGTGGATAGAGCATCGGCCTGCAGACCAAAGGGTCCCCTTTTTTTGTTGTTTGTTTTTTTGTTTTCTGCAGACTTCTCCCTGGCTGGGGTCCTGATTGGGGCATGTACAGGAGGCAACCAATTGGAAACATGTTGATATGTTTCTCTGTCTTTCCCTCTCTCTTCCACTCTCTCTAAAAATCATGGGGGGAAAAAAAATCTTTGGGTGAGGATTTTTTTAAAAGCCTTAAAAAACAAACAAATCACTTGTTTAACCTTTGATTGGGCAAAATTTTAACCTATGACAACAAAAGCATAATTCATAAAAGGAAAATTAAATAAATTGGACTTCAACAAAATAAACAGCTTGTGCTCTTCAAAAAACACTGTGTAAAGACTGAAAATAAATGGGACAAGCTGGGGGGAAATATTTGTAAATTGAATATCTGACTAAGACTTAAATATATGATATGTATATCAGAAGCTTGACCATGGCCTGGGCACTCACCGCAGAAGAAAAAGCACAAGGCTGCCTCCTGACTGGCTCTAGTGACAAAGACCTCTCAGGGTCCCCTCCTCTTACTTCACTTTGTTACTCAGCCTCTAGGGCTCCCCACCTTTCTGTCCTAATGGGACCTGCTGCCATTCCAGGAGCTGGTTCATCAAGGCTGCAGACTCCCTACCCCTTAGTGCCTCTCCTGCAGGGTCTGTGTCCATCAAAGCCTGGCCAATGGGGGTATAGCAGGAGGGTGGGTTTCTGGGCCACTAATGGGTAGTGGCTGGGGCTGTCTTGGCTCCTCCTATCATTGAGAAAGAAACAAATATGGTGGCCAGTGGGCTGGGTTCTGGGCCCTGTGTGTGCTTCAGAGGATAGAGGGGTTTCTCTGTGACGTCGCATGAGAGGATGGGATGTGCAGTTTTTTGAGCAGGGCTGCAACACTAGAAGACGCTGGTCAAGAATTCCATTTTTTTCTGCCTGATGGACAGCATTCTTTGAATGCAAAGTACAGAGACCAGGCAAGGCCTGGTGCAAACACCCTAGAGATACATGCTATGAACAACTGGATGTGTCCCAGGAATAGAAAGGTTGGTTTAAAATCTGAAAATCAATTGTTATACTCCATATTGATAGTACAAGGGGGAGGGTGGGAAATATGAGCACTGTAATGAATGGACCCTCCACCCCCCCCCAAAAAAAAAGGCCTGACTAAATCAAACACCCATCTGTGATAACAATTTCCAACACATTTGTAACAGAAGAGAATTTCCTAAACCCGATAGTGTCTCCATAAATTCACAGTGCACATAATACCTACTGGAGAAAGAATGAATGTTCTCCTTAATATTGGCAATAATGCAAGATGTCAACTTTTGCCTATTCATTTCAAAATTGTACTGGAGCGTGTAGCCAGTGGGACAACCCCCCTCTCACACACACACACACACACACACACACACACCATCCCAACAAAATAAAACCATCCTGAGTGGAAAGAAAGAACTAAAACTATCTTTATTCTCAGATAACATGGTCCTATGTGGAGAAATTCCTAAGAAATCACAAACTTCTTTTGTGAACTCTGCTGTGAAAGGTGGATACAGCCTCTCAGTATCTGTTCACATTCAGTTATATCTCGTTGGAAAGCAGCCTATGTCCACCCCAATATCAGAAACACTGCAGCAGGAGGAGGAGGCACTTCGTGTCCCCAGCTTGCCCACACAGTCCCCTATTGGGAAAGCAGACCAATCCCAGCAGCATAAGTGCCCTCCTGAGTCTGTGTGGAGAAGCAAGTGTCCTGGGCTGGAGAGAGCTCCCCAAAGAGTAGGGGGCTGGGAAGAGGGGAGAAAAGCATTGTGCCCACAGCAGCTCAGTATTCATTGACCCATCTATCTACTGTTAGGCATTAGCAAAAGGAAAGATGGGGCCATCCCAGCAACCAGAGGACGGAAAAGCAGCAAACAGTGTCTAACTTAACCCCTTGGGAAGCCCAGCTGAGCAAACAAATCATAAACTGGAAGAGCCAGGGCCAGCCTTTTAGAAGAGCATACATAAGCTCAGGGGACAGAAGTTAGGTCTCCTAGAGGTACCTGTGACAGGGGAGCAAGTGGGCCTCTGCTCAGTGCGGAGGGGGCGGGGTAACTGATGTGAGGATACACAGTGACTCCCCAGGCCCCCATCCCACTGCAGCACCGCACACAGGACAGAGCAGATTTTCTCCCTCTGGTGGGACGAGCCCCTCAGAGGCCCCAGCAGGACCCACACAGCTCCTGAAGAGCAGAGCTAAGGATGCCCCCTGGATACGAGAGTGACTGAACGCAAAAAGGGGAGCAAAGACAACAAGACAGGGGAGGAGTCTCCATGACTAAACACGTGGCCCCAAAACTGTGAGGGCAGCAGGGCAGCCAAGTGGATATTCAAGAGCAGAGTAGAGGGGAGGTTTCCACTATCCACTCCAGAGAAGAGAAGAAGGCACTGTGCTCCATATCATCAAGCAGAGAGCAGAGTGGACAGCAGTCCTCTCCAGCTCAGAGAGAAGATCAGCGGCATGAAATAGAAGATTCCAGCCGTGTCTCTTATCCTTTCACGGTACCGCTGTAACAGAGATTAATAGGATGTGCAGAAAGTAGAGCATTATTCTTCATCTTTGATCTGATATTCAGTTGGAGATCTGGATTTTTCTCAGCACCACCGCCAGACACACACCTTTCAATCGGCCCAGTTGGAAGACACTGAACTCTCCTGATGGCAATTTTCTGCTGTGGATCAGGCCTTCTTCACAAATATATATATATATATATATATATATATATATATATATATATATATATATATATATATATATATATATGATTTCAGGGAGCAGGGGAGAGGGAGAGGTAGAAACATCAATGATGAGAGAGAACCATTGATCGGCTGCCTCCTGAAAGGCCCACACTGGGCATCCAGCCTGCAACCCCCTGTCCCGGAATTGAACCATGACCTCCTGATTCGTTGATTGATGTTCAACCACTGAGCCATGCCGGCCGGGCCTGACTTAAATTTTTGATTCACCGGTGGGCCTCTTCCACAGATGAACTTCTCTCCTGGCCTTACAACCCTTGCCCCACCCCTGGGATATTGGAGATCAAAAGGTAGCCCTACCCCCACCCCATTAGTTCCAGAACAAGCCTAGGTCTCAGTTCTTTCCCACGATGCTGGATCAGACAGAGAGGGCACCTTTAGTGAATGGTAGGGTCATGTAGGACTGGCCTGCCACTCTCCCAGTGCCAGCTTAGAAGGAAATAGGAGTGACAGCACTCTTTAGGAAAAGAACAGGAGAGCTTTTTGCCCCCCAGCAGCCTTGATCACATTACCCTTGGGCTTGACTCTCAGCTCTGATTCTGGAGCCTTCTCCTAGGGTTCTGGACACATCACTGCTCCCCCTACATAAATGCCTGCTCCCTCTGGACACAACCCTATACATTCCCAGCTGTCCCAGCAGGCTTCCCCCAGCTCCTCCCAGGAAGAAGGTAAGAATGGGCAACCAGGACCAAGGCAGTGGAAAGAGAGCCCTGAGGGGACCACAGTCACTCCATGGGACATTCCAGCTACTACCTGGATGTAGAGCAGCGACTGAGTCCCTCCAGCTGGGCAATCAGGCCCTCAGGAAACACTGGGTCTGGCCTCTACAGCCCAGAGTCCTGCTTAAGTACAGGTTTCACCACCCCAGAGGCCGATGTTTCTGTGAGCAGAAGAAGGTGCTACTGGCCTAGTCCTGTCTCCACTGGCCATATACCTAAAAGGGGCCCTTACTTTTGGTTAGCCATGATGCACCAGGCTTTTCCTGGCATCCGGGTGTTTGGCACAGTCTTAGAACCTCAGTCCTCAGGGCCTGCACCCCCAAAGGATGCCTAGGTGCTGCTCTCCCTGGCTGTCTCCTGGCTCGGCCCACCCTCAGAGCAGGATCAAGGTCTGTCTCCTCAGACTTCACCCCAGCATCTGCACCCATCCATCCTTCTATGAGCAGCCCCAGCCCACAGAGCAGGCTGCCGTCTGCTGTCCATCCCTCAGCCTCATCCTCTGGTCTCAACCTGGCCTCTTCCACTGCCTAACCCCTCCTCCTGCCTCCTGCTCTGCTCCCCCATTTCCACAACCCTGAGCTCTGGGCTCACTGAACATCCTAGCATCTGGACCGAGAGGCAGTCTCTTTCCTCACGTCTAGTGTTTGCGGTGCCTCTAGGCCTCCTGCTTGGCACCCACACTGGTACTGGACTTGAGCTGCTTGTGAGTCTGCGTACTGGACCCCATTCAGCTTCCTGTTGCCTGAGACCTCTTCCCCAGCCCACCATGGAGGCCCATTCAGGCTCCTTGGCCACCCTTCCCACCCGCCCACTCAGGAACAGGATGCCAAAGCAGTGTCTGCCCATAGAGGCCAGCACAACACGTCCCTCCCTGTCTGGCCAGACAGCCCATGGAGGCCCATGACTGAGCCGTTTAATCTCCCCAACAGCAGGCCGCCATGGCCCACAGCCTGCCCAAGGCAGTGAGACTACCAGCCAGAGGTCCCCAGGGCTTGCTGCCCGCCCCCAGCCCACCCCTCACACAGGCATAATGCACCAGATTGGCTGCCTGGTTGACAAGGGCAGATGCCCCTGACCTCACACCAGTCACTGTGGCCATCTCCAGGCTCTGTCCCACCTAGGCCACCTGCACCTGGAGCCATGTTGGACCAGGGGGCCTCTCCCACTTCTGCAGAGCAGTCCCCAAGGCCACTCCAGTCCCCTTTCCCTTGTCCTGCCACCAGCCCTTTCCCAGAAGCCTCCCTCTGTGACCACAAACACAGCCCACCCTGACTCTGGTCGGCACAGAGTCCAGCTACAAACACCGCTACTGCTCTTCCACCAACAACACTCCCTTCCACAGAAACCGGGGGTCCAACCCCTAAACCCCCCTTCCCTCCCCCGCTCCCGCCTCCCCCTGTACCAGTGCATGCCACAGTCCCTGGGTGGCTCATTACAGTTTAAACGGGATCCATGCTCCCAGGAAAGGCGACCAGGACACCGTACACATAGGCTCACTGTGACAACCACAGGGCCTCAGTGGAGGCAAATGCCCTGGGCTGTTCACTCGGTAAAATTCATTACTGGACACCTCTCCATGCCCGACCCATGGTGGGCCCTGGGCACAGACCCCCCCCCCCCCCCAGTGGACCAGTTAGAGAACTCAACAGAGAATATGTGAGTGCTCAGCAGTTTTGAGGATTATATGAGGGCTCAGCCAGGAGGAATGTATCCCCAAAACCCAAGAAGTAAGCGGGGGTGTGGGTTAACTCAGAACAGCCAAACTGCCCAAACCAACACAGTCAGAAGTGAACTTCACAGTTCCCAGAGACTTGCACTCAGAGAATGTTTTAAACGTTGTGTTATTAAAAAAAAAAAAAAAATGCTGGAACCGGTTGGGCTCAGTGGATGGAGTATCGGCCTGCAGACTGAAGGGTCCCGGGTTCGATTCTAGGCAAGGGCATGTACCTTGGTTGCGGGCACATCTCCAGTGGGGGGTGTGCAGGAGGCAGCTGATCGATGTTTCTCTCTCATCAATGTTTCTAACTTTCTGTCCCTCTCTCTTCCTCTCTGTGAAAAATCAGTAAAAATATGTTTTTAAAAAATGGGCGTGGGTGTGGGAAATGTGACAAGAATGCCAGTGGATGCACCTGACACAATGGGAAGGTAATTCCATTGAAATTCCTAAAGTGCATTCAGTGCAGCGTTTCTGGAAGGCCTTTTCTAAAGTACTCCCCAGGTGAGCCCACAGCTGATCTGAGTGCCTTGTAAAGCACATTTTACTCCAATGTGCTACAAGATCTTGATCCAGAGCCTGAGTGGTGTTTCCATTGGTCACTTGCTACTTCCCTCTATGGCAGGTTCCTTCCCCCAGGAGCGCAGAGGGCAGAGTGCCAGTCTGAGAGGTCCGGCTCCGAGGCTCACCAGCTATGGGGACGTGGGCGTGTCACCGCCATCCTCTGCACCTGTTTCCCCGTGTGCCCACAGACACAGTGATGCAGACCCCAGGGCAGTAACGTCACAGTCCAGCCAATGTTTTAAGAGGAGTGGACTCATTTCTCCTCTGTTTCTAGTTTCTCACTTCCTACGACCTCACCATCACAGCAGGTCTCCACCTGTGAGTTACTGCAGTTCACACATGTGCTACTGGGCCAGCTTTTCCCCAATGTCAAATTTAATAAATAAAAAATCAGACCATATCACCCCCAGAATGAAATGAAATTGCGAAAGCAGAGGCTCTACAACCACACACTGACTTCACTCCCCCACTCTCTTCCTGAGCCCAAGGACCTTCCTTCTCTTTCCTTTACCAACACCTGCTGTGACCAGGTGACTGGGCTCTGAACTGTAGCCTTACCAACACCCACCTGGGCTTTCTGCTGTAGTTCAAGGGAACAGCCAGTAGGTGGCGACGCTCCACTGGCTGAGGCCAGACGGGGGGGGGGTGGGGGGGGTGCAGGAAGGGGCATTTCACCCCTCTTAGACAGTCAGCTTCCTGTAATTGATCCAAGCACGAGAAGGAGAGAGACACGTTTTCAAAAGTTAGACGTGGTGCGAGCTTTTGAACAAATAAGAACCTCTGACCTGAGTATGTGTTTCTGATTTCTATGCCCATTACAGCAGTGATTTGCAGATACAACCTGGGAGGAGGGCCCCTCCCTAAGTCAGGTTCCTTTCAGAACACCAGTGATACTGGGAGATGGTCAGTCCCATCTTTCGTCTTGGAAAATGCGGTTTCAGCAGGCTTGGGAGAGGGAAGCCTGGCTCTCCAGGTCACGAGCAGGGTGACTATGGCCAGCTCCCACAGACTGCCTGAGCTTCACTTTCTTCACATGCAGAGCGGTCAGTACTTGAGAGGTTCTGTGAGGAATCGGTGAAACAGTGCACATCGCTCAGTGAACACTGAGCACCGTGCCTGACCCGTGGGAGGTGTCAGTGAAGGAGGACTAGTCTTTGTTAGCTATTAGCCTCATTCACCACCGGAGCTGTTCAGTCTCAGGGCATCCAAAGACAGCACCGAGTCCCTGTCAAGGGTCAAGGGCACAGACATTGTCCTCAGATACAGCAGCTCTCCCACTTGACAAGGACTGTGGGAACCCCTTGGCCTCTCTGAGCCCCAGCTTCCTGACTGATAAAATTAGCTTGTGCACCACGCACCTCAAGGGACGTCATGGCAATCAAATGCCACTCTGTGTGTGTGGAAGTGCTTGGCACTTGGAAGGGCTCCAAAGGTGGCAGCTGCTGAGGCACTCTGCCAAACAGCAACACCAACAGCCCGAGCTCCCCACCCCTTTACCCCCACCCACCCCCACCCACCCCTCACCCACCCTCACCCCATGGAAACAACTCATTCCTTCTGCCTTTACCTTCTCTGAGCCCTAATAATCTATTTCTCACAAGCTCTCAACCTCAGTTACACTGATCAGGTGGCAGATATGGGGGGTGGGAGGGCAGTGACATAAAACAGGACATTTTTCTCAATTTGGAAAAGACCTCCATGACTTTGATGGTTGTACTACAGCTTAAAGCCACATTGAGCCTCCACGACGCTCCCAGCCTTCCTCTGCTGGCCCCAGCTTTGCTGGAAACACACAGTGTCTTCAGTGTGCCTGATCCTTTGGCCTCCCGCAGCCACAGAGCAAGCTGCTAGGTACTCACCCTCTAGGACAGGGGTCCTCAAACTTTTTAAAGTGGGGGCCAGATCACTGTCCCTCAGAGAGCTGGAGGGCCGGACTATATGAACTACTAATTCCTACTGTAACACCTCGGCTGCGCTCACTGCCCAAAAAACCTGGCGGGCCGGATCAGACTCCTCTGCGGGCCGCAGTTTGAAGACCCCTGCTCTAGGAGGTGCCTCTGGGAAAAAAAGTGAAGGGCAAGAGCTGGGCCTCATTCCTGCCCCTCACTCTATTCTGTCCTCTTCCCCTACCCACCCCTCTCTGTGCTTTACCATCACTTGTGTCTTCCAAGGAGCATAGGATTTGCTCAGCCTCTCAGGCCACAGAGGGCTTAAACTGCAAAGTCGGCCACATTTTCTCCCCCTCTGGAACCCACGCTAATATGAGTCACCTGAGGCTCCTGAGGTCTTTGTGACTCCACCACCCTGTTAAAATACACCTCTGCTGGATCCCTTTCCCTTAAGAATACCTTCTGCTTTCTAATCCACATTGGTGGTTTATTTTGACCACTATAGTTCTCAGTCATGAAAGTTGATTGGCACTCTAGTTTGTAGCTCAGGCTCAGATGAGTTTTCCTCAACTCTTGATTTTGCAAGAATGAGGTGGTTTTTTTTTTTTTTTATCTTGCAAGGCCGAGGTCTAGCCCTTCAACATGGTAACCAAGCATGTTTCAATCATTGATCTAACTGCCTATGGCACTCTCAGATGTTCAAACTTGAGATGTTACAAGTTGAACTTGCCTTTTTTTAAATAAAAAATACCCCCCTTTTTTTTTCTTCCTTGGATCCATACCTTGGGTGGAGTCCCCTGCCCTCCCAAAATCAGGAGTCCTCTCTGAGACTGCTGTGTCTTCTCTCTCACGTTGTATCCAGTTAGTAACACTCCACTTCCTGTGCTTTCTGGAATCCATCTGCCAGCCTAGCCTTGGTTTAGCTACAAATGGTTTCCGTGGGGGAGGGGAGTGCAGGGATTGCGAAGGGGAGGGGGAAATGGAGGGGAAATGGGAGATATCTGTAATACAATAAAATAGATATTTAAAAATAATACACACACACGCACACAAATGGTTTTCCCCTTGGCTCTCTACAAGATTCCTGTCACTGTCTGTCTGTTCCCAGGTTTTCAGCCCCGCCCCCAGCAATACCAACTTCACCCTCCTCATTGGGATGCTGTGATCTATGGAAAGCATAGATATGGCCAGAACACTCACCCCCCAAACATTTTCCAACAAATCTCAAACTTTAGGATTGGGCCACATCTCCAGAGCCTCTGAGCCTTTTTCTCTGAACCCAGTTTCCAAAGCGCAGTGTGTAGTGGGAGGGTTGTGTTTTCCTGCCCTCCTGAGGATCACAAGATTCTTGCCCTCACGAGAATCACAAGGAGGACCTGAATTTGCGGTTGCTCTCCAAGGCAGATTGCATTTCACAAACACCACGGAAACGTTCCAACTCATGGAAATGAATAGATCATGCAGAGACACTACAGGCCCCATCATATATCTACATTGAATATCAACCCATAGTTCAATTGGGCTTGATTTCTGCCCCCTCATCTTTCCTAGGACCACGGAATGATTTAAAAATCAACCCCAGCTGAAACCGGTTTGGCTCAGCAGTAGAGCGTCGGTCTGCGGACTGAAAGGTCCCAGGTTCAATTCCAGTTAAGGACATGAACATTTGTTGCGGACACATCCCGGGTGTGCAAGAGGCAGCTGGTCGATGTTTCTCTCTCATCGACATTTCTAGCTTTCTACATCTCTATCTCTCTCCCTTCCTCTCTGTAAAAAAAAAAAAATCAATAAAATATATTAAAAATAAATGAATAAATAAATAAATAAATAAATATCAATCCCATACATGCGATATGAGTATGTATGAGATGGTGTTCAGAAGGAAGACCGAAAGCATTACAAATGGCTCTCAGATATGTTGTATTCATCCATTTTGTTGGCTTGTAAAATACTTCAGGCATCCCCAAAGCCAGGACTGGGCTGCTGGGGTGGCTGATGCGAGGATAACGTTTTGCGTTTCCAGGTATGTGAAAGGTATCCAGCCCTATGGGAGAAGAAACCTTTGGAGGTGACTCCAGGTGTGAGGCAAGGCGATGTCTCTCTCTCTCTCTCTCTCTCTCTCTCTCTCTCTCTCTCTCTCTCTCCCCCCCCCCCCCCCAAACCAATACACATATCCTGGGTGAGGGTAAAAACCAAATAGTAAGTCACAGGGCTGCTTCCGACACGACAATGAGCAGAGCTTCACAGACCCACTCCTACTCTCCAGTGAAACTGATGAAAAATTTTTCAAAATCAGCCATTTAAAATCTCTGCAATGATGCTAAGGGAACGAATACAGTAAGTAATCAAAGAAACATTGATTTAAAAAACCCTACTCTGAGGAGCAATTTAAAAAATTTATCGAAATAAAACTCAGCCTTTGTATAACCCACCCCCCCAAGAAAAAAAAAGGGGGGGGGAAAGAAAGTCTACTAAAACAACAGTTCTCCATGGATTTGAACTGATTTGCCTTTGGAGGGCTGTGACTTCGGGTTTCTCTTTGCCTTTTGGTTGTTTTCCTTGTTTACAATGTGTGCATTTGTGCGTAAACAAAGGTCTTGGAATCTTACGTGCAGAAAGGTATGAAAACATATATGTCCTGTACTTGTATCCTTCAGGGTGAAGGCAGTAGTCACAGGCTGACTGGTTTGTCCAGCATGCACGTTTTCTCTGAGAATTTCCCACTGCACTGACACCCATCTTTTGCTTGTGTGACTGAGTCCCCTGCTGTAGCTACTTGGTTTGATACTTGTGGCTTCACCCTACTAGAGCCAATGTTAATCTTTGTTCTATTAATGTTTGAGTATTGAACTAGACCCCAAGACTGGTTTCCTGCTAAATCTCTTTAAAGCTATTGCTTTAGGTAATTTTACTTGAGAGACCTGCTGTTGATTTCATCCTTGTTCCTGCCCTGTGACACATTTGTTGCTTTGGTTTCTATAATTTTGGAAAGTACTCGTGGTCTTCTAATCAAATTTGCTTGTTGAAGAAGCTCCCACTTGTAGATTTTTATTATTTGCCTGTATACAAGTGTAATCAAGGAAGCTGCTGGTTCTGCCATCAAGGGTGTACCGGGGGGGGGGGGTCTGAACTCTGACATCTGGGGCATTGATGCCAGGGGCTTGGTGGCAGGGTGAGTGACCGCCAGGCCTGGATTGAAGATCTTCCCTTGCCAAGGTAAGAAAGGTAGGGGATAGTTTACTACTTTCCTATGTGAAGTGACACTTTTGACCACTACATGAAGATGGCAAATACATACCTGGATATTGTGGTGGGGCATCTTCTGTTCTTGCTGGAGCAAGACCAGCATGATTCTGCAGAACATCGTTCCACAAGTCAAGAGGAGCAAAACTGAAAGCATTGACCATGCAGCTCATTCCTAGTCAAGCCTGCATTAGGATCTTGGTCCCTTCAGTCTGAAGTGTTTCTCATTGTATAACACTTTCTGGTCTTACAAAGCATTAATAAGGGCAGAATCCAGAAAGGCAGGCCAGTGAACAATTATTTGTCGCATTGTCCCTTAAACGTATCAATACAGTACCCCCCCCCCAAAAAAAAAAGATTCTATAAAAACAAAATACAGTAGATCTTATCCACAGGGCACATGTTCCAACACCCCCAGTGGATGCCTAAAATTATGGATAGTACTGAGATTATATATATATATATATATATATATATATATACCCACAAACATACATGCACTTTATAACTTCTCTTTGGCATATCCGAATTGCCAGAATCTTGCTCTTTGGGGCCATTATTAGGTAAAACTAAAGTTTCTTGAACACAAGCAGTGTGACACCCTGACAGGTGATGTGATAACTGAGAGGGCAACTAAGTGACTAATGGTGTGGGGAAGTGTAGCATTTCCAGCATAGATTGGCTAGACAAAGGGATGATTCATATCCTAGGAGGGATGGAGTGGGACATGAATTATTTATTTCTGGAATTTAACTTGTTCCATTGAACATGTTCAGACGACAGTTCACCCTGGATAATTGGAATGGCAGAAAGGGAAACCACAGATAAAGGTGGACTACTGTACATTTTCCACTACTTGTATAAAATTCCCAATTAACTGAAATTGTAGTCCTCTGTATAGCTTAGCATGGTTTGAACACACATCAAATTAGCTTACCATGGTGGTAATGAAAATCCCCCCCCCCCATGAGAAATGAGAAAAATATTGTGATGGTCTGTCCTGCCTGAAGGCGGGCCATGCTGGGTGGTTGGGCATGCGTCTCTCCCTGGGATTTCATGAAGATCCTGGGCTGCGGGTGTCAGCAGCTCTGTGTTGACATCCAGTTTAGAGGGGCCCAAGTTGAGAGGGTTTCCTCAGTATGCAGAGTTCAAGGAACGTCCTATGGCCCCCCATAGCAGTTGGAACTTTATATGTATTTCTATTATTAAGCTCTGTGTGTTAAGCATTAGTCGCTGTTAGGCCACGAGCTACTTCCACCCAGCGATATAGCTCACCCTACCACCCAACCAGTATGCTGTCCCCTCAGCGTGTGTCCCTCTCTCCAGTGATTGTCAGAAATGCTGTTTGGGTGGTGAGCGGTTTGTAAGGGACTGGAGAGTTAGAAGAGCAGACAGTCAGTGACATTTAGAGTATTATTACTAACAGACTGTATTTTCAGCACTGGCACAGTCACAGGTGTCAACGGATGGCCTTGCCAAGCTTGTGATTAGAATCCAGTAATGTATCTTTGTCACAACTCAGATGTGGCTTGGATGCCTGGCACCGTTGGCTGCCCAGCCAAGTGTATGGTGTCTTCCCTCAGCTGTTGTAGATTCTCTGGGCTGTCGCCATCCACAAGCCAGGGAGTATTTGGGGCTGCTTTACCTGCCACCCTAAGGCCCCCAGAGAGATTTTGAGTAGCGGCTTTCATAGAGGGGTCAGGGGAAAGAGACATTACGAGGTTGTGTGTATGTGCATGGGGGCAGGGGTGAGGGTGGGAAGGGGTGTTAAACACCCTCAAAGGAAAGTAGGACCTGCAGGGCAAGAACTGAGAGAAATCCTTGGGAGCCTCAGGGGACTCCCATCTGTTTTCTGATTTGGGATCAGCAAGTACAAACCAACACGCACATATGTGAACATACAAACAAGCAAATAAAACAGGGAGGTTGGATGTTGGCTTGTGACAGTAAGCTGAGACAGTCATAGGGGGTCACCTCATGTGTGTTTGTTTTCCTTCACTCTTAAGGAAAACTGCCTTGACTGCTTGGTGTCCAATGTGAGAAAACTCTTGTTCCATTTATGTTGAATGTTTTGTTTAACTTGTGAATAATTCATGTAGGTGCACAAGAGCTCTTTTGCACTTGAAAGGTCATGGGGACACCAGGCACTGTTGCAACTCAAGGAAGTGGAGGCAAATTTGCTGTCACCCTATTGGTGTGGGGCAGAAGCTGACTCTGTAGCTCATCTAGCTCTAGCTGCGTCTCCTCCATCAGCTTCTCAGATTCTGGAGGAAGCATGTGCACCCCCTGGGGCAGTGCCTCCATCCATACCTCCTTTGTGTACCCAGAGGGGAAATAAGCTTCTTTAAGATGTGGTGTCATTCTATCTCGGACCTGTGTATGCATTTCTGTTTGCAGGAGTCTTCTTTACATTGATAATGTTTTTTTAAAGTGGCTTTACAGTTTCTCAAATATTTATATTTACTTGATTTTCTGAGTTGAGTCATTAACACCATTATCTTACCTAATAATAGAGAAACATATAAATTGAACATACCTCTGCTATGCCCACAGCCAATGAGAGTGAGTAAGCAAATTAGCCCAAGAAAGATGTCGGTTAATTTATATACATACCTGGGTCCCAGGAACCTCCTGGCACCCTGGTCACTCCCAGCTGGCCATCGGAGGGACAGGGGGACCCAATCCCAAGCCTTGGGAAGGGCCGGAGCCTGCAATCAGAGGGAAGGGGGAAAAATCAAGGGAAACATATCCTCAGTTGAGGATAAAAAGAAAAATAGAAAGAAATGTCATATCCTGTGAAAGATACATCTTGAAAATGCTTAAAGAAAGTTGTTTTTTCATGGTGAAGGGACTGGAATCTGTGCTGATGAAAACACCTTGGCGGCTCTGATGACTGGCAGTGGCAGCAGGAGCAGGGTGATGGGGCTGGTGTCTTCCCCTCATCGGTCTGATCGCCTCTCACAAAGGAAGGCCAGACTGGGGATTAGGTCCGCTACCAATAGGGAGCAGGCCTAAGCCATCAGTAGGACATACCCTGTGGGCTCCCAGGATGTGAGAGGTGGCAGGCTGGGCTGAGGAACCCCTACCGAGTGATCAAATTTCATGCACCAGGCCCCTAGTCCATTATAACAGGTTATTTTCTGCATAGGTTAAAGCTTCTGAAGGATTTGTATTAATTTTGTACTCAGCCAACAAGTGAATTCAGATATAACTTTTACTAGTTAGATTCCTCTCCTTCAATTGGTCAGTTCCCTAGTTGAATCTTTCCTTTATTCCTCAATATGGAAATGAATACCTATTTTCCGACATATAAGACGACTCCCGAATTTTACAGTTAAAACATAGGTTTAGGCCTATATTCGCTGTATAAGACTACCCTCCACTTCCAAGGCAACACCAGTTCATTTTTTAATAGACTGCCTCTCTGATTCTGGCTAATCTGAGCAGGCTTTTTACTAGAACACAGTGTCGTCTGATACGCAGGAAAATACGGTAGTTGTCAACACAAATCCGAAAAACTGAGAATCCTACAGTATCAAGAATTTACTCATTTTATTCAATGACAATCATGTCAACATCTTTTGATCATGATCATAACAATCCAATTCCTGAATTTCCCGGTGAATTTCTTGTGACTCCATTTCTTTCAGAATCAGTGGACCAAAACTCTCATGTTGGGCCTAGGGGATGGGGGGGGCTTATTTTCGGGGGACGCCTCATATTTCACTCAGAAGGAAACCTGCAAGTAGTTCTTATTTTCGGAAGATGTCTTATTTTCAGGGAAACGCACTACTTACTGATCACTGGGCCCTGAGGGCCAGCTTTATGCCGCATTCTTGGGGAAAGCCCTTCCTTGAGGACAAGGGACCTTCTTGCTGGCATCCAGTCTGGACCAGAGGAAGATGGGGCTTTTGTGCCCACTGGGGACATCCATCCTCATTCACAGGGCCCCATGGCCTTATCCACTGGACCACTTCCGGGTGTTGCTTCTGGCCCCAATCCATTCTTGGCTTGGCCGCTTCTGGCTGATCATTGAGCCAGCCCCCCAAAACCCCAGCCTCCTTGTTTAGGTTGCTGCTGCCTGGCAGCAGGCCTCACTGCCAGCAGGCCTTCCCCTCACCCCTGCCCCCCTCCCCACCTCCCAGTATGCCTGGCAACCAGCCTTTGTCTTGCTTAGGTCACAATTGCCTGCCCTTCACCTGGCCCCGCCCCCTTGTTGACATGACTGCCTTCAGCTGTTCACCTGGCCCAGCCCCCTCACTGACTTGACCATCTTCAGCACTAGGCCTGGCCTCGCCCCCTTGTTCCAGAAACACCGCCCCATCATTCATTGGACCATTGAGCGAGCAGCACTGGCCATATTGCCCTGCTCCTTACTCCGCCTGGGTGGAAGGGGGGGAGCGCTACCGCCCCACCTCTGGAAGTGTTGTTGGGTGCCTAAAAGCCCCAAGGGCAGATAGCCTTCTGCTCAAAGGTTGCCTGCCACCCAGGGCCCAGGTCCAAAAGAATGGAGAGGCCAGCCATGGGCCTCCGTGAGCTCAGAGGCCCCCACCGCCCACACCCCGGGGCATCTCACAATAGAGTGTCCTGCGACCCCCACGGCCCTGTCTATGGGCTTTGATATCGGGGAGACAGCTGTATCAAGTCCCCCCAAATCACTTTCCACACTGGGGGCACTGACACGCCCCTACTGAGGTACCCTGTTTCCCCGAAAATAAGATATTGTCTTATATTAATTTTTTCTCCAAAAGGTGTGCTAGGTCTTATTTTCAGGGGTTGTCTTATTTTTCCATGAAGAATACGGTACACATTTATTGTTAAATGAAAATTAAGGAAATTTATTACATGTGTAGGGTAAGGTGGTACGGTACCGTATTTTCCGGCGTATAAGATGACCCCGTAATTTTACAGTTAAAACATAGGTTTAGGCCTATATTCGCTGTATAAGACTACCCCCCCCTTCCAAGGCAACACCAGTTCTTTTTTTAATCGACCACCTCTCTGACTCTGGCCAATCTGAGCAGGCTTATTACTAGAACACAGTGTCATCTTATACGCAGGAAAATACGGTAGTTGTCAACACAAATCCGAAAAACTGAGAATCCTACAGTATCAAGAATTTGCTCATTTTATTCAATGACAATCATGTCAACATCTTTTGAACATGATCATAAGAATCCAATTCCTGAATTTCCTGATGAATTTCTTGTGACTCCATTTCTTTCAGAATCAGTAGACCAAAATTCTCATGTTTGGCCTAGGGGGTAGGGGGAGGGCTTATTTTCGGGGGACGCCTCATATTTCACTCAGAAGGAAACCTGCAAGTAGTTCTTATTTTCAGAGGATGTCTTATTTTCAGGGAAACGCAGTACTTACTGATCGCTGGGCCCTGAGTGCCAGCTTTCTGGCGCATTCTCCGGGAAAGCCCTTCCTTAAGGACTTGTGACCTTCTTGCTGGCATCCAGTCTGGACCAGGGGAAGATGGGGCTTTTGTGGCCACTAGGGACCCCCATCCTCATTCACAGTGCCTCATGGCCTTATCCACTGGACCACTTCCGGGTGTTGCCTCTGGCCCCTACTGGCTGATCATTGAGCCAGCCCCCCAAAACCCCAGCCTCTTTGTTTAGGTCGCTGCTGCCTGGCAGCAGGCCTCACCACCAGTGGACCTTCCCCCCACCCAAGCCCCCCTCCTCACCTCCCCGTATCCCTGGTGACCAGCCTTTCTCCTGCTTAGGTCACAATTGCCTGCCCTTCACCAAGCCCCGCCCCCTTGTTGACATGACTGCCTTCAGCTGTTCACCTGGCCCCGTCCCCTCACTCATTGGACCAATGAGGGAGCAGCACTGGCCGGGCTGCCCTGATCCTCACATGGGGGGTGGTGGGGGGGGATGGAGTGCTACCGCCCCACCTCTGGAAGTGTTGTTCAGTGCCTAAAAGCCCCAAGGGCAGATGGCCTTCGGCTCACAGGTTGCCTTCCACCCAGGGCCCAGGTCCACAAGCATGGGGAGGTCAGCCCCCCTTTTCGGACAGCCATGGGCCTTCGTGAGCTCAGAGGCCCCCACAGCCCACACCCCGGGGCATCTAACAACAGAGTGTCCTGCGACCCCCACGGCCCTGTCTATGGGCTTTGATATCGGGGAGACAGCTGTGTCAAGTCCCCCAAAATCACTTTCCACACTGGGGGCACTGACACGCCCCTACTGAGGTACCCTGTTTCCCTGAAAATAAGATATTGTCTTATATTAATTTTTTCTCCAAAAGGTGTGCTAGGTCTTATTTTCAGGGGTTGTCTTATTTTTCCATGATGAAGAATATTGTACACATTTATTGTTAAATGAAAATTATGGAAATTTATTACATGTGTAGGGAACGGTGGTACGGTACCGTATGTTCCGGCGTATAAGATGACCCCGTAATTTTACGGTTAAAACATAGGTTTAGGCCTATATTCGCTGTAAAAGACTAACCCCACTTCCAAGGCAACACCAGTTCTTTTTTTAATCGACCGCCTCTCTGACTCTGGCCAATCTGAGCAGGCTTTTTACTAGAACACAGTGTCGTCTTATACGCCGGAAAATACGGTAGTTGTCAACACAAATCCGAAAAACTGAGAATCCTAAAGTATCAAGAATTTGCTCATTTTATTCAATGACAATCATGTCAACATCTTTTGTACATGATCATAAGAATCCAATTCCTGAATTTCCTGTTGAATTTCTTGTGACTCCATTTCTTTCAGAATCAGTGGACCAAAACTCTCATTTTTGGCCTAGGGGGTAGGGGTAGGGCTTATTTTTTGGGGACGACTCATATTTCACTCAGAAGGTAACCTGCAAGTAGTTCTTATTTTCAGAGCATGTCTTATTTTCAGGGAAACACAGTACTTACTGATCGCTGGGCCCTGAGTGCCAGCTTTCTGGCGCATTCTCCGGGAAAGCCCTTCCTTGAAGACAAGTGACCTTCTTGCTGGCATCCAGTCTGGACCAGGGGAAGATGGGGCTTTTGTAGCCACTGGGGACCCCCATCCTCATTCACAGCGCCCCATGGCCTTATCCACTGGACCACTTCCGGGTGTTGCCTCTGGCCCCTACTGGCTGATCATTGAGCCAGCCCCCCAAAACCCCAGCCTCCTTGTTTAGGTGGCTGCTGCCTGGCAGCAGGCCTCACCACCAGTGGACCTTCCCCCCACCCAAGCCCCCCTCCCCACCTGCCTGTATCCCTGGCAACCAGCCTTTCTCCTGCTTAGGTCACAATTGCCTGCCCTTCACCTGGCCACGCCCCCTTGTTGACATGACTGCCTTCAGCTGTTCACCTGGCCCCACCCCCCCCCCCTCACTGACTTGACCATCTTCAGCACTAGGCCTGGCCCCGCCCCCTTGTTCCAGAAACCCCGCCCCCTCATTCATTGGCCAATGAGGGAGCAGCACTGGCCAGACTGCCCTGGTCCTCACACCGCGGGGGTGGGGGTCGGGGTGGGGGTGGGGGGGATCGCTACTGCTGGACCTCTGGAAGTGTTGTTTGCTGCCTCAAAGCCCCAAGGGCAGATGGCCTTCTGCTCACAGGTTGCCTGCCACCCAGGGCCCAGGTCCTCAAGCATGGGGAGGCCAGTTCCCCCTTTTGGACAGCCATGGGCCTTCCTGAGCTCGGAGGCCCCCACCGCCCACATCCCGGGGCATCTCACAACAGAGTGTCCTGCGACCCCCACGGCGCTGTCTATGGGCTTTGTCATCGGGGAGAGAGCTGTATCAAGTCCCCCAAAATCACTTTCCACACTGGGGGCACTGACCTGCCCCTACTGAGGTACCCTGTTTCCCCGAAAATAAGATATTGTCTTATATTAATTTTTGCTCCAAAGGGTGCGCTAGGTCTTATTTTCAGGGGTTGTCTTATTTTTCCATGAAGAAGAATATGGTACACATTTATTGTTAAATGAAAATTAAGGAAATTTATTACATGTGTAGGGTAAGGTGGTACGGTACCGTATTTTCCAGCGTATAAGATGACCCCCTAATTTTACCGTTAAAACATAGGTTTAGGCTATATTCGCTGTATAAGACTACCCCCCACTTCCAAGGCAACAACAGTTCTTTTTTTAATAGACCGCCTCTCTGACTGTGCCTAATCTGAGCAGGCTTTTTACTAGAACACAGTGTTGTGTTATACGCCGGAAAATATGGTAATGTCATGATTGGACAGCATCCAACAACTCTTACTTTTGACTCTTTGTTTCTATACTGATAATCCTGTTGACTCCAAGAAAGAAGATACCACTAAGAAGGGCTCCTGGTGGCTAACTGGGCTCAAAAACAAAAACAAAAACAAAACCAGAGACCACAGCCATTTCTACACAGGGGCCTGTCAGGAAAACTGCACTTCAGGAAGAAACCTACACTGAACTGCCAGCTTGCACTGTGTTCCTGCCATCTTAGCCAACCCTTGTAAAGTAGTTCTGCAATTGTATTTTAACTAATAGGACTCAGACTTTACCCAGCTAATTCCGAGCTGCCACAGCTATATCCCTCATCAGCATCTTCACCAACCAATCAGTGTTTCCATTAGGACCCATCAGGACAGTGCTTTCTGGACCAATCAAACCGGGAGGATTTGGCATCCTCATGTGCCCAAGGACAGAGTAATCCGGGACCAGGGCTGGGGACTTCTGTCTATATAAGTCAGCTCCCCTCTGCCCGGGAGAGCAAACTTTCCTTTTTGACTGAGCATTTGGTGTTTCCTTGGCTGCAGGTGAAACACCAAAGAATAAACACAAAAGATAGATCAGGGCAGGGCAGAGCAGAGCAGAGCAGAGCAGTTTAGCTGGAGAGGGGCTTTGCCACAGGGCCTCCTCATAGCCCTGCAGTTTCCTAATTGAGCTGTAATATTATACTACTGAGCTATTCCACAGCCCTGGTGTTGTCACAGCCACGTTGTATCACAGTTGAGCTGTTTGCACTGAATACATTTTCCTTCTTCCGTGCACCCCAGATTGGGATTCCTGTTGGTGTTGGATTGGTGCCAAGGACCATTGGTTGACAACCCTCTTTTGGCCTCTTAAAAAGTACATTAGGAGATTTCTTACCATTTAACCCTCTTTACATTAATTGGTCGTGGTGCATTATTATAATATCCTGCTCTGGATTATGTTGGCCAATATTTGGGACTTTTTAATTTTGGTGCAATGCAATAGTTCTCTGGCTGAAGGAGACATCCATAGGCAGGGAAATGTGTTCACAGACTGCAAGGTCAGCAAAGGATATGCTGGGGCCCAGGGACTGAAGGGGTGAAAAGGCAGGAAGCCATCCCTCTCCTCCCTTCCCCTGGCCCTGACCAGGCTCACAGCCCAGTTTCTCTGGCCTCCTTGTAGGCGGAGCCCGCGCATGTGCCTCGTGTGACCCGTGCCCGCCCACCTCGGGCCTGGGCCCGCCTCTGCACAGTGGCGCTGCCCTCCCCTCCTCCCCGCCCACGCCCGCTCAGCCCCGCCCACGCCCGCTCAGCTCCGCCCACCTCCGCCCAGCCCAGCCCACCTCCACCCAGCCCAGCCCAAACCTGCCAGGGCGAGCCGGCTAGGTGCGATGGAGGGCCGAGTGCAGCTGATCAAGGCCCTCCTGGCCTTACCCCTCAGGCACCGGAGGCCTCGCTGGAGGAACCCCATCCCCTTCCCGGAGACGTTTGACGGCGACACCGACCGGCTCCCGGAGTTCATCGTGCAGACCGGCGCCTACATGCTGGTGGACGACACGCTGTTCTGCAGCGATGCCCTGAAGGTGACGTTCCTCATCACCCGCCTCACGGGGCCGGCCCTGCAGTGGGTGATCCCCTACATCAGGAAGGACAGCCCCCTGCTCAAGGATTACCGGGGCTTCCTGGCCGAGATGAAGCGGGTCTTTGGCTGGGTGGAGGACGAGGACTTCTAGGCCAGGAGACCCTCGCTCGTGCCCGCCCTGGGACAGGTGCTCTTGGGGGAGGGTCCCCGCGCCGGCCGGCCGGCGGCTGCCGCCCAGATGGCCACGGGCGTCGTCCTCCCACCGCGCCTCCCCATCCCTGTGTTCCAGTGGCGGTGATCTCCCCGAGCTCCTGTTCCCTCCTGCCTAGTGCTTGCCTTTGTTCCAGGAATAGCGCCCCAGGTTCCTGCTGCAATTGGGTGGCTCTGGAGTGCGCCACCGCTGGCCGCCCCCTGCTGCGAGCCCGGCCCCTCCCCTGCGGACTTGGACTCTGTCCTGGGCTCCAGCTGTGAGCTGGGCTCCTGCTGCACACTGGAAGACCCCCGCAGACCAGCCTTTGCCAACCTCTCCCTGCCAGGCCAGCGGGCCTGCATAGGTGTGCCCAGGGACCAGCGCTGAGGCTGCCAGCACCATCCACCACCTCCCACCTACAGACTGCAGCCGCCAGTGATCTCTTCTCACCCAGGAGGTATCTGAGCTGGCCACAGCCCCTGGACAGTGATTCCAGCAGCTCGCCAAGCCCTTGGAGGGGCCGGCAAGCCTTTCACCTTCAGCGGGGCCCATTCCCTCCCTGCTCCCAGAGACACCTTCTATTCCTGCCAGGTGGCTGCCAGGTCCCAGGGGTGCCCAGCAGCCAAGTCGAGCCACTCGTTTTCTCCTGTGGACCTGTTCGTTTTGCCCGCACCCAGTTCTCTTCTGAGTTTGCAGCTGTCTCTCTGGTGTGTGCCTTTTGTTCAACACAGTGACCCCTGCACTCTGCCCCGCTCTTCTACACTACCTAGACAACAGTCTTTTCCTTATTTTCAATAAATGTCAGATGCTATTGAAAAAGACATTGAGTCTCAATTCATGTGGGGCCTCTCCCTCCCTGGTCCAATACATGGGGTCTATGTCTTGTTCAGCAGGTATGCCCCTGCCAGTCTGTGGCTGGCATTGAGTCTAGCCTTACAACATAGCAATGGCAGTCCTCTGGTGGTCCTGCAGGTGCAGACCCTCTGCTGATCATGCAGTCCCAGAGGCTGACTCTTCCAAACCAGTCAGTCCCGTGCCCCTTAGGAAGTGGGCCTTGATCTGGTTTTGGCCAAGGTGATGTAAGGAGAAGTCAGCTAGGAGGCTTTTCAGAGGTCTCTTTCCAAAAGCTGCTTGAAAGCACAACACTTGATTGTTACAAACTGAGAGTCCCACACATTTGTTGGTGAACACCCACCAAAGTGTTATTTGACCCATTTTTCAGGGAACCAGCAGAATGACAGAGGTACTTAGAAAATGCATTGGCATTTTTGAAGCCATGATTTTCTAAGTAAAATTTTATTTAGTATTTCTAATTGTTTTTAGATTTGTTTGGATTTTGTAGGTACAGAATCATATCTTCAAATAATGATTTTTATTTCTTTTCCAATCTTAATATATTTTATTTCATTTTATTTGCTAATTGTGCTAAGACATCTACAACATTGTGAATCAAAATGATGATAGTAGCCCTAGCCAGTTTGTCTCAGTGGATAGAGCATCGTCCTGTGGACTGAAGTGTCCTGGGTTCAAGTCCAGACAAGGGCACACACCTCAGTTGCAGGCTCCTCCCTGGCCCAGGCCCTGGTCAGGGTGCATGCAGGAGACAAATTGATGTGTTTCTCTCACATGGATGTTTCTCTCTGTCTTTCCCCCTCTCTTCCACTCTTTCTAAAAATCAATGGAAAAATATCCTGGGTGAGGATTAAAATATGAATGAATGAATGAATGAATGAATGAAATGGTGATGGTGGACAATTCTGTCTAGTTCATGACATTTGATATTTGAGGATTAAAATATGAATGAATGAAATGGTGATAGTGGACAATTCTGTCTAGTTCATGACATTTGATATTCATGACATTTAATAGTTAAATATTATCATAGTTGTAGTTTTTTTCTAGAAATACTTTATCATTCTCAAGAGCTTAGTGTCAAATTATTCATAAAAATTATATTTACATAGTAATATATGTGTATAAATGTTTATATCTCTATATATAAAAACCTAAGGAACCAAAAAACCGACCAGTGGACTGGTCGCTATGACATACACTGACCACCAGGGAGCAGATGCTTCGTGCAGAATGTTCCCCATGGTGGTCAGTGCACCCCCGCAGCCAACCTCCTGGGCCAGCCGTCATCCCACAGTCCCTCCCCGGATCCGCAGGCCTGCCAGCCAATCTCCCGTGTCCCAGATTGCCCTGATTGCTGGCCAAGCTGAGGGACCCTACCTGTGCTCTGGGCCGCTAGTGTGTATATAATGATGGATATGACTCAGAAAATATACCTATGTGTATCTTATCAGTAAATAAATAAATAGATAGGGAGAGAAATAGAAAATGTAGTAAACTATGATGGGAGTTGCATGAACTATTTTTGTAACTTTTCTGAAATTTAAAATTATTTCTTACATTTTCAAAGGTAGACAAAAACACCCTGACTGGTATAGCTCAATTGGTTGAGCATTGTCCCATGCATTGAAAGATCACCAGTCTGATTACAGGTTAGGGAGTGTACCCTGGTTTTGGGTTCGGTTCTGGGTTGCGGTGCATGGATGAGGCAACCAATTGATGTTTCTCTCCCCCCCCCCCCCCGCCTCTCTTCCTCTCTCTATCAAATCAATTTAACAAAAGAGGACAAAACAAATGTATATACCCATGTATATGCATTTTTCTACCGATAATACATAGGTTGTTTCTAATTTTTATTTACTACAAACAGGACTGCTGCTCATGTTCTTCTAGAATCTAGGTTATTCATTTCTAAAGTGGCCCTTTCTAAGCAATTACCCAGGCTACAATCCACCCCACCCAGCCCACCAAGCGAAACAATGGAACTGTTTCCACACTTAGTAAGGGTTGTTTTTGTTTGTTTGTTTGTTTTTGTTTTTTGTTTTTTTTTGCATAAAAATACTATCTGCTGCCTGGCTATGCACAGATGAGGCTGCTTTCAAAGGTGTCATACAGTTCAGAGGTTCTAATCAAACACACATTTTTTTAATGCTGTAGTTAACATCCTTATTGAATTTGCTCATTTGTAGGATATGCATGCATGTCTTATTGAGGCATTGTCGCATTTATTTTTTGTACAATTTCAGTTTTGCTATACACTATCATAAGTAGCATATGAAAATTCTCATTTCTCCATATCCATTCTACATTTGATACTGTCATTATTTTTACATTTGCCAATCTAATAGTTTTGAAATAGGATCCCATTTTTTGTTGTTCTATTTAAAATCTCTCTGATTACTAATGTGATTATGCATCTCTTCAAAATTTCCTCACTTGAAATTGATTGTTCATTTTTCTTTTCTATATCTTCCATGCCCTTTTTAACTACTATCCACTCTCTTCCACCCTGTTCTGTGCCCAGGAGGCTGACCTTTATGGATTGCATAAATGGTGCCCTTGCTCTCTGGCTTCTGGTTGAGTTTGGCAAACCACATCTACCAGATTAAGAAGTGACTGTGACTGAGTTCTTCTATCAAAGGTTGCAAATCCTGTCCAGGTTTCTCTCCTATAGTTCTTATGTTCTAGTAACCCATTCCCTTCCCTTACCACTTAAAGTTGTGGTTGGAATTAACAGATCCCCCCTATTGCCAGCCAAGGATATAAAAAATCATTTGTTGGTTTCAGTATTAGTCAGCTATTGATATCGTAATGCTTCATAAGAAATTTCCCCAAAACTTATAACAGTAATTTTTTTTCTCCATGCTCACATGCTCTGGGCCATCTGGGTTATTATGCTTCAGGATACAGTTAGGGTAGGCTTGTCTCTAGGATACAGATTGTGTTTAAATCTGCTCCAGGTAAGTCACTGGGTATTCTAATGTGAAGGCTCAACAACTATGTGGGGCATGCTCTTCTCATGACAATCACCGGAGACCAAAGAGACTATCAAAAGCACCCAAGCATATTGACATCTTTTATGCACTTCATGTCTGCTCATATATTCAATTAAACAAAAGCAAGTATATGACCAAGCCTAGATTCAGAGGAACAGGTATGTACACTCCATCCAAAGAGTCAGAGAAAATGGGGAGTGAATGATCTTCAATTGCTGAAGAATGAAGCAAAAGTGCTATATCTATACAATGGAATACTATTCAACCATAAAAAGTAATGAAGG